>NC_136246.1:32680000-33880000 GCF_053564925.1 Oryzias latipes
GTGACAAGTGGTAAATGAGTTCAGAGGGTAATAAGTCCTTTCAGACGGAGCGAAGCTGCTCTCAGCGCTGCACTCTGAAACCAATTACCTCCAATGGCCTGCACAGTTCAATGACAGTTGGCTCGGAGCGAAGCCCATCTGCAGTCGGCGCGTCTGAGAGGTCGCCACTGCTGCAGCCGAACTCTGCTCATTAACCAGGTTCCGTCTGGAAAACACACCGACGGAAAGCGGTGGATTCTGTGCTTGAATATGCAACAGCGTGCATGTCTGCAGTCAGACGGTAACCTTAAGGAAATCACAGTAATGCCCCCCCCCCCCCCCCCCCCCAAATAAAAAAAACCACATGGCTGTAAAAAGGTTCCCAGGCCTCTTAAAGTTTCACAATCAGCTATTTCTATCGTCTTATTTTTAGCAGAGGAGAAATGCATTCTTCTTTTTGACAACATGCTGTAAAATACTGTGAGACCCCCCCACCCCACCCCCCCTTTTTTTTGCTGTCAACCAGAAATGTTTTCCTGCTGGCAGAGGGGGGGGTTTGTCCTGCAAACATCTCTCTGCTGCAAAGGAGGCGGATGTCAGCGCGTGTTCTGCATCTTTCCTTCTCGGCCCTGTGCTTTATACCCCCACACTCAGTAACAGCCCCACACCTGACATCCATAACCATAATACCCCCCCATTATGGTGGGTCATTATGTGTTGGTCCTCTATAAAACGCTGCAAAAACTTTCATCTTTCCTGATGGCCTCAAATAGCTGAGAGCTCTCTGCAGGCTCCCGCTGTTATGTTCCACTGTGAACTTTTCAAATCCCATCATTTTATAAAATGTTTGCTTCTTTTTGTCTTGTTTCCATGTATGGTTGTCATCACCTTTGACCTCTTTCCTCTACAGACAGAAATACACGATGAAGATGGATCTATGCACTTCCAACTTTCAGATTTTTTTTTTTTTTTTTTTAAACTTGTCCTGTCCAACAGCTAGGCAAACAGATGAGAGCTGAGGGCCTCTTGTGTTGGACATATTTTATTTTAACAAGAGGGGTTATTCATCTTCAGACAAACCAAAGGTATGTCTGAATAAACCCCTTTTGTAATTGAGGCCAAACTTTATTAGTTTCATTCATGTTTGAAAATCTTTGGTGTTGGACCGGACGGAAAAGGAAAGAGGGGAAAAAGAGAGAGGGACGTTAGAGAGAGGGGGGGGTAGGAGGGTGATAATAGGAGGGGAAGGGGGGTAAGACCATGAAGCAGCATAGAGCAGACAGGTTTACTGGTTGTTTATCATTACGGTACGGTTCAAATGTAGTACAAAAAGGGCGGGGCCTGTTAGCACACACTCAAATATTATCAACACACCTGCTAGCTGCAAAACTGTCCACATGTCAACATGCACACAAAACAGATAGTGTTCATGAATGCATACCTATGCCTTAAAACCAACTAGTGTGAAATATTTCATTCATTCAATCATGCAAACTATTAGTGCAAAGGTGAGCTAACACCTGTGCTCAGGTGAGTGTTTATGTTCTTCTAAAATGGATGGTGGAATGTGAAAAGAAGGAGGAGGAGCGCCCAGCCACCCCCACACCCAGACCCCCGCCGCAGCAGCAGCGGCAGCCGGAATTCCCCCAACGCCACACGGGAACAGGCAGGGAACAACCGCCCCCCGGGCGACCAAGACCGCCACCCAGGCCAGGGCCAGCAGGAACGCCGCGAGGCCCCCAGAGCCAGAGAGCAGGGAGGCGCGGAGGGAAAGAGAGCGCCGCCCCAGCCCAGCCAGGAAAGCAGCCCCCCCGCCGCGCCGGAAGAGCCCAACGCAGGGCCCCACCGGAGAGGGACGCCCACAGCCCCAGACGAGCACCCCACCACCACCCAGGAGTTCCGGGCATCCCCCCGCCCCGACCCCAGGTACGAGCCAGGACCCCCCAAGGGAGACCCGCTCCGCACCCCAGGCAGCCACCCACCCGGCCCACGGTTGGTCCAGGTAGGAGCAAGGCAGGGGCCCGCCGCCCCCGCCCAGGAGGGGGGTACCCCGGGGAAAAAAGGGTGGCCCACAAGGGGTGTTATAAATATGGCCCGACCAGGCTCGGCCATGTTGGAAGTTTGGCGGGGCCCAGCGCCCAGGGGCAAGGACCAGGACCCACCCCCCAGGGACACGAACACCCCCGGCTCAGGTGTAATATGAACCCCCCCACCGTGCGGAGAGAGCACCGCTGGGCCCAGGGAGCCGGCACCCAAGGGACACGGCCGCCATCGCCAAGGGGCCCACACCCCCCACCAGGGAAGGGGTAGGGGACAGATGGACCCAGGTCCCACCTTCCTTGTAAAATGTGTGTGCGTGTATGGGTGTTTGAGAGGGTGTTTGTGTGCATGTGTGTGTGTTTATGTTTGAGTGTATATATTGAAGGGGGAGGGGTGTGTGTGTCGCGCCTTCGGCGCAAGGTTCTGGGATACCAGCACAAATTCCACCGTTAGAAAGGATGACCGCAAAATATATTGGTGTCAAGAAAAAAATCTTTAATATGTACCAGTGATGGCTACCACAAGAAAAAAGCTAAAAAAAAAATCTAAAAGTCCCAAGAGCATAAAATGGCCAGTTAAAAGGAGCAAAGTCAATCGCAAAAAACACACCTATAAAAACACATTATCAGTCCATCTTGGCAGTTCATGCATAGTAAAGAAACAAAATAGGAAGTCCTTCAATTTAGAGCAGTGGGTGAGCAGCAGTCCACGAAAGGGGTCCCGATTTATACTTTTCTGCTCCAGCAGTGGCCCCCCTTCCTGCACGCCACTGGAATGGGGAGAAGGAAACCCAGCTGCAGTTCAACAAGGCCAAACAGTAGCCACGTTCGTGCCCACAACACCAGTTAAGTTCCTTTAAACTTAGCTTTATGGGCGATTCATCACATCCATTCCAGGCCCAACACAACTGGCTTCTGGGGTTGGTCCTCCGCAGCCCCCCTCGATCCGACCACACGCCTCTCTTCTCGAGTCGGCTCTCCTGCTGGTCACTGGCCGCTCTCTGGTGGTGCTGCTCCTCTGTGCGAGCCAGCGCTCGATCGTCTGACTGACTCGCAGGGCGACCCGTTCTGACACCACTTCACCCCGAGCTGCTTCACCCGGTGAGCGTTCCTTCGGGGGGGGGGGCTTCCTCCGCTGTCGGTCCAAAGCCTGCTCCTGCCGCAGCGATCCTCTCCTGCTTCCCTCGCGCCCGCTCAGTCAAACATTCTCCGCTTTATAGACTCCTGTGTGCTTCAGGTGCAGCTCATCAGCAGGTGTCATACATCACCAAATCAGTCCATGCAAGAGTTCATGCAAAGAATCAAGGAATCCACTACAAGTCATGCAACACAGAAACCCACATAAATATTCAATAAAAACATGTGATCAGCCACCCGACATTTACCCCCCTCCTTTAACACAGGTCGTCTCGACCGCTTGCTACTACTGGTTGCTGACGAGGCAACTTTGCCACACCCTGACAAGGTATGGGAGGAACCCTAGTGGCCACACGCTGACACTCTGCAAACGCCTGGGTCCAGGCCTGCCCTTCCGTAGGTGATACGGTTGTCTTGAATGCTGATACCCCTGGATGACTCCCTTGAGTGAGAGAGGACCACACGGCTTGAATAACGTTCATTCCCAATATTCCTTTGTCAGCCCCTAAGCAGCCATCATCCACAATGATCACCCCTTTTTCAGGAATATGCATTCCTCCTACCGTGCAGTTCACCAACATGTAACCAATATAGGGGATCTTCAGGCCATTAGCAGCTCGTAGCGCCAGCCAAGGGACTTGTCCATCCTTTGTCACTCCAGTCCCCTCCAGGTGTTGGGTGAACAAACTTTTACTCAACAAAGTCACTTGAGAACCTGTATCGAGCACAAAAGGTATGGTTTGACCATTCATCCCAATAATCACGGTAGGGCACTCACCGACTAGGGCAGACTTTGGCTGGGCTGCTTTTAATGTGGGCTCCTCGCTCTGGACAACCACCCCTGCTGCCTGGCCCTCGACTGCAGGGGAACTCAAAAACCCTGGCGCTGGTTTGATGACTGGGTGCAGTGACGCTGGAGATGTCCGACCTGGTTGCACAACTTGCATATAGGTCTACCTTGTGGGTCCCATCGGTAGGTCTGCTGTTGCCGGTCTGTCCGCCGTCTCCTTGCCCAATTTTCTTGCATGGGAGCCACGTGATTGCCTGTAGGCTTTGGTGTTGGATCATCCATAGGAGCCTGTGTCTTTAGTTCTGCCAGAAGATTTGCTGATATGACCTTCATCTGTTCAGCGATCTCTTTCCGCATTTCCTTAAGCAACTCTGCTTGCATCTCAGCCCGTATTTGGCTAGGTGGTTCCCCTGTACTGGTTGTAGCCACGCCTCCTGGGGATCGGGCCACCACTCTCTGAGAACAAACGGCCGGCTCTCCATCTTCACTTTCTTGTTCCAAAAACCGCGCTTCTTTAGTGGCTTCAGAGAAGGTCATTCTCTCGTTACGTCGCATTTGTCTGCTTAGTTCTTGTTTTACACGACCTGGCTTAAGCCCAACCATGAGCTGATCCAACAAAAGATCTTCACCATCATGCTCATCTTCATCCTGCTCCCGCCACCTGGCAAAGAGCTCTCGTAATCTCAACACAAAAGTCCGCACACTCTCTTCGGGCCTCTGCTTGCAATTAAAGAAACTGGCTCGCAGATGCGCTCTGGAGGCTGATTGGCCATACAGCCCCTGTAAGATGTCCAATATCTTCTGGCTAGTATTTCTTTCTCTTGGACGTAAAAGTTGTAACTCTCGTTTGGCTTCTCCTTCTAGGGCACCGAAAATAAAGTCAGCCTCTTGTTGTTGATTAAGTCCCTGTGCTCGCAGCATGACTTCTACCTGAGCTCTCCATTCTACAAATTTAGTTTTATCGCCATCAAATTTTGGAATCCAAGCAGCCCCCATAAACCATGGCACAATGTACTGTGTAGTATATGTAGGGTGGGTACTACCGTGAGCGGCCTCCATTTCTAACAGTGGAGCTGGTATCCTGCCGACAACGCCAAGAAATTTAAAGATGTCGCGCCTTCGGCGCAAGGTTCTGGGATACCAGCACAAATTCCACCGTTAGAAAGGATGACCGCAAAATATATTGGTGTCAAGAAAAAAATCTTTAATATGTACCAGTGATGGCTACCACAAGAAAAAAGCTAAAAAAAAAAATCTAAAAGTCCCAAGAGCATAAAATGGCCAGTTAAAAGGAGCAAAGTCAATCGCAAAAAACACACCTATAAAAACACATTATCAGTCCATCTTGGCAGTTCATGCATAGTAGAGAAACAAAATAGGAAGTCCTTCAATTTAGAGCAGTGGGTGAGCAGCAGTCCACGAAAGGGGTCCCGATTTATACTTTTCTGCTCCAGCAGTGGCCCCCCTTCCTGCACGCCACTGGAATGGGGAGAAGGAAACCCAGCTGCAGTTCAACAAGGCCAAACAGTAGCCACGTTCGTGCCCACAACACCAGTTAAGTTCCTTTAAACTTAGCTTTATGGGCGATTCATCACATCCATTCCAGGCCCAACACAACTGGCTTCTGGGGTTGGTCCTCCGCAGCCCCCCTCGATCCGACCACACGCCTCTCTTCTCGAGTCGGCTCTCCTGCTGGTCACTGGCCGCTCTCTGGTGGTGCTGCTCCTCTGTGCGAGCCAGCGCTCGATCGTCTGACTGACTCGCAGGGCGACCCGTTCTGACACCACTTCACCCCGAGCTGCTTCACCCGGTGAGCGTTCCTTCGGGGGGGGGGGGGGCTTCCTCCGCTGTCGGTCCAAAGCCTGCTCCTGCCGCAGCGATCCTCTCCTGCTTCCCTCGCGCCCGCTCAGTCAAACATTCTCCGCTTTATAGACTCCTGTGTGCTTCAGGTGCAGCTCATCAGCAGGTGTCATACATCACCAAATCAGTCCATGCAAGAGTTCATGCAAAGAATCAAGGAATCCACTACAAGTCATGCAACACAGAAACCCACATAAATATTCAATAAAAACATGTGATCAGCCACCCGACATGTGTACTAAGGGGGGTGCAGTTAAAATTGGCGAGTAGGGCACTAAGGGGACATCTCCTGATTACTCACAGTGATGTCCCCTCACCCTCCACACCAAGGGGCCCTAAATGTCTAAGGTGCGGTTAAAATTGGCGGGTAGGGTGCTAGGAGGACATCTGCTGCTTGCTGGCAGTGATTTCCAAGCACCCCCCCTACCAAGGGCCCTACATGTCTAAGATGCAAATAAAACCGAAAGAGGGGGGGCCCACTCCATACGGCAACCATAGGAGGGGGGGCCACTGCCAAGTAGCCCCCCCCCAACTTTCAGATTTTTTTAGTTATGTGTTTCTTTATTAAAGGAAGTCTCCCAAATTACTATTATGCATCATAAATACCAGCAAAATCTACTATTTTTTTTAATATGTTTATTCATTATAAATGGTCTATTGCTTTGCCACTTATGATGGTGATAAAGATATGAAATTAAAAAAACAGATTCAGAATTTTAAATGTATAAAATGAATTTTTTTATGACTTTTGGAAACACTTACCCGTCTAGTTTTATTTTGACCTGAACTGTACAAAATAAAATACACTTTAAAGTTATAAATATCACACAAAAACTCAAAAATGATGGCCATTATTCATCCCAATCTTAACTGAAGCAGCAAAAGCAGAGAAGTGGACAAAAAATGTCTCTAAAGAAATAAAAATGAGTAAAAGATCTTTTGAATTAGTAAAAATAATTTGAAAAACTTTGATAAAATCAAATAATTTATGTTAAAACTCATTCATCAGAATTATTTGAAAGATTTTAACAGCTAATACTAAACAAGAAAATACAGAGAAAAATCTGTAACTTTTAAGTTTTTCCTTTAAGAAGAACCTTTAGGTATCAGGTTAGACGGTTCAATTCCGGGTTCTGACAACCTAAATCTCATTCTGTTATTCCTGTGAACTCAATAAGTATAAATGTGGCAAAAACAGTAATCTGAAGAATGGAATTGGTTTTCAGAATAAAAGCACAGTGAGTGGAGGATAAAAAAAACACAGCTTTTACTCACCTTCCAGAGCAGGGGTCGGGAACCTATGGCTCGCGAGCCATATATGGCTCTTTTGATGGTCACATGTGGCTCGCAGACAAATCTTTAATTATACTTTTTTTTTTCTCTCATTTGACCAGTCCTTCTCGGGCGCGATGCGATGCCAGAGGCGCGCAGTAGTAGCGGTGCTTAGAGAGAAAAATCTGCGCCAGCACTATCAGTTTACTATTATCTATTATTTCACAGAGTTTGTACCAGCCGGAAACCTGTGAATTGCCATGCCTAAAACTGCGCGCTCTTTCTCAGAGACGGGAGCGCGCAGTTTTAGGCATGCGGAGACGGGATGCGGAGACGGGATGTGTGAGGAAGAAAGCAGAGGGGTATGCAGGTGGGGGGGTATGGCGACAGGCAGCAGGTGAATCGCGCAGGGATTGTAAAAACGTAAACCCGCTGCTCGTCACTCACTGCAGCGTGTGAGTGTGAGTTTGGCTCCGCGTCTGCATGTGATCAGTCTTTGTCACTTCTACAGAACATTCAGACCTACGATCACGTTTAAAGTCTCAACGCCTGCATGAAGCAGAAACTCACCACGTATCAACCAGACTAGACCATCAGCAAAACTACCACGAGAAATACTCATCATTTATTAGCAACAGCATAACAATGTTATTAAAAAGAATCCACAGACTTATTGTACTTTAAAAATGTTGAAATTACATCAAATACACACATTCACTTGTATATTTAGTTTTAAACATATTGTCGCGGTCTGAGTTGGACTGGGTGGGTGTTAAAAGTTCTGGAGTTCATTAAACGCATCAAGCAGAGATCTGATTGGCCCTCAGTTCTGTCGCTCAGGCTGTTGTTAGGCAATTTGGACCAATGGGGTTCAGCTATGGGCCGAATAAGAGAAATGGGAGGGCTGGAGCGGGAGCAGGGGAATATAAAGTTGGGAGAAGCGCTCTCATCTCGGCGGGAGAGATTGAGGAGTTGCTGAATTAATTGTACAGCGTTTTTTTACAGCCTGCAGTAACCAGAATAAAGAACCTTAAAAGAGGTTAAGTCTCCGTGCCTCAGTGTGGGAAAGGGACACTACATTATTGTATGGCTCTTTCGAAATTACATTTCAAAATATGTGGCGTTCATGGCTCTCTTGGCCAAAAAGGTTCCCGACCCCTGTTCCAGAGGGACACAAGAGGAAGATCCAGGCAAAAACAGTGAGAGGAAGTCACAGCACGCAAACAAAAAAATCCATGAAGAACTAAAACATGTAAGAATTTACGCTATTTAAAACATAAATGTAAATATTTGGGATCAAACAGAAGCCACTTCAAAACTAGAAAAAAACAGCAACTGATGAGGAGTAACAGGTGCACCAATCACCAACAGCAACCATGTGGGATTCACAAACAGGAAGTGAAGCTGAACAGCGTGGACAAAAACTTTCAAAATAAAATTACACATAAAAAAAAAGATAAAAACAAAGCAAAATAACAGGAATGTGAATCCAGAGAGTTTTCCTCTGTGAGCATTAAGAGGTTGTTTGGCATGTTTTAAAAAAATATCATCTCATCGTTGCATTTAATAAAAAATGTGCATGAAAGTGTCTCACCATTTTCATGAAGTTTACCTTCTTATAGTTCGTTTTGGTGAATTTGAATGGTTTTAACATCCAATTTAATCATCAAAAATATCACGTTAGATGTTCGTGTCACATCATCAGTAATCTTATTATAAATAACAGCTGTGAGGTTTGGTTTTAAAACAAAACCACTGTCATTCCGAAGAAAGATAACCAGCTTTCTGTCTCTCTCGACATGCTTCTTTCACCACATTCAAGGAGAAACATGGATTGAATGTTTTCCACTAGGTTACAACCGCTGGGGGGGTAACCATAGGTCAGGGTAGTTTAGACGTGCCTTCTGGAATAGCCCCCAGGTCTTGCCTGTATGTTTTGTGTGCACATTTGCTCGTGTTTTAGCTCCTGCAGAGGTCCAACTCCTCCACAGCTGCTGACTCCCCCCTGCAGAGGTGATTGAAGGGGCCACTCTCCACCAACCGGCCCTGACTGGGAGGGAAGTTTAAAAGCTCCCAGCATCCTCTGCTCCATTTGCGGCTGAATTCCCGAGAGGCAGTGGTTCTTCAGCCTCCCCCTGCTGTCTGGCTTGCCGTAGCTCGGGAAAACCTCTGGTTTTCCTCTTAGTTTAGTTCTGGCTCTGTCCTTCTGTTCAATTCAAATGTGTGGTCTTTGTTTGCATTTTGATTAGTGGTTGTGTTTTGGGGACTGCATTTATGTAAAGGTCTTCTTGCTGAAAATCCTGAGAGTTTAAGTTAATTCATCATTTGAGCCTTTAGTGTTTTGTGGGAATGGAGCAACCGAAGCTTTCTGAAGCACTGAACCAGGATGAATCAAATTGAAATTCTTTACTTTATCTTTCTGTGTTGATGTTGTTTCTTCTTGTCGCACCTGTCTATGTTTCTCTGTCTGTCTCTCTTCCTCATCCTCGGCTTCTGCAGCTTCTAGAGAGGGAGAAAAAAAATATCCCCACCGTCATTCTGCTGTCCTAACGCCACAAACACAGGATGAGTGACGTCTCTCTATAACAACAAACATAATGGTAACTCCGCTCTGACTTCAAAGCTGGTACGAATGGTCGGCTCTGCAATACGCAAGTGAAGAAATGAAGCTTCCTTTGGAAAGTCACGTGATCGATCGGAAGCGAGCGCTCCATACGCCGCCAGTGACACTTCTGCCCTGAAAGATCGACAGAGTCGAGCCGCCAGCTCCAGCAGAACATCTCTAGTGTTCTGTTTGTTCGTTTCCTTGGTTTTTATATTGTGACACCTGGCACCTATCACCCTAATCAACGGCCAACTCAACCCCACCCAGTTATTGTTTTTTCTTTATGTGACTTATTTCCTCCCTCATCCCTAAAGAGGGATATAACGCGCTACAATAATGAATTCCACATAAATCAAAATCTGATTAACGTTTTTTAAAATCCTCTTTGTCACATACAGTTTCATTGTGAGAGCAACGATCAGGAAACTGGATCTCCATCAAACTGGGTCACTTTATCCTCCCAGAAGTCCAATCAGATGCTAAATCCAGCATTGCTAGGCTTCAGAGAGCCTTTTATTTAAATAGCGTGAGCACTAACGACACCTTTGAGTCATGAATGACGATGACTCGTTTAGGTGGCCCAATGGTGCAGTTGTTGGCTCGTCCGCAGGGCCAGGAGCTAAATCCTAACAAAGTGGAGCAGCAGCCATGTTTACCGTTCACGTGTTCTCATTCATTCTGCAGCAGAAACAATGAGGGTGATGATGCTATTAGTTTCCATGGTAACATGAATGTTACACTGATGACCTAAAGAAATCCCTAAATGATCCAAATGATGGAGCCGCCATAGTTTCTGCTTTTAATGACGTTCACCTTGACGAGATAAATAAAATATTCGTTTAGTGAATATTCTAAACTTTTCCCAAGAAACAGGATCCTGGAGCTAAGTTCATCTTTCCTTTCCTAAACTTCAACCTTTCTTGAAATTTTATTTTTTTCTAAAATCCCAACCGATTCAGACATTTATCAGGGTGGTCCTGACTGCCGTCCCTGGACCGAGGTTATCCTTGGAAAACCAAACTAAGGTCTTTTGAAGGTAACATCACTCATCCAACCTTCCAACAGAGCGGCGATCCAAAGCACACCGCAGCAGCGGTCGACACATCAGTCCAGGAATGAACCCCAGCCGTAATGTGAGAGGAGGAATGAAGACGAGGAGCTTTCCACCCTGAAAGGCTAAGAGACCGTCTGAAAACGGGAACAAACAGGACCAGGTTTTGACAACCAGAACTCCATTTCATTCAAAAAATAAATAAATCTTTATCAATATAACTGACAGAACAATAATGTTAGAAGCAAGACTGAAAACGCATCATGTGACCATCTGCTAAAATAGAAAAAAAGAAAAGAAAAATGTTGTTAATTTACTTGGCTGATGATGGTACATTTAATTCTGCTTTGATCACAAGTTTTCAAAAATGACCAAAAATGATCATTTTGTTGTAAAAGCATCATCACCAAACATGTTTTGTGTGCGAGGGGATAGCAGGAAACAGGAACCAGCAGACAGGAAGTGCTTGAAGTGGTCCTTAATCTTTATCAAGCCACAGACCGTTTTAATGTCAGAGAACATTTTCAAGGCTGAAGTGGGTGTCCAATTCTTTTTTGTTGTTACAATATATTGCTTCGAGTTCCCTTAACTGTTAAAGTTAAAGTTTATTCAGGACCTGCTGCAACACCTGAAATGCGTACAGTGGTCCCTGCCCCTTCCTCCCTCCAACATGAACACCGATGCCATTCTGGACTTGAAAATCTACGTCAGCTGTTGGGCGAAGGAGGTGGAGGAGCTGAAACAGGAGAATGTTGCATCCACCAACACACATTTGTGCCAAAACCCTCATGTTTGTCGCCTTAATGTCGGATATTTGCTAAGAAACGTGCAGAAGGGATCAGAAAGTTCCCCGGTCAGAAGACTTGATGGGATGTCCTGACCTTTGAAGAGTTAAAGTGTCTTAGTGTCCTCTTCTGTGCAATAGTTTACTTTTGTCTTATATTTTTATAACATTTAATTTGTGAGTTTTAATAAAATATGGGACTCATCCTCTGTAAAATATCTGCTGCAAACTTTATATGTTTTATATATATATGATTTGATTTAGAAACCATTAAAATGTGATGAAGTGTTTCCCTTAAACCATAACTGTCAATCAGGACGATAATACTAACATAATACACATTAAATTTTAGCTACATCCATCCATCCATCCATCCATCCATCCATCCATCCATCTTCCTCCTCTTATCCGGGGTTGGGTCGCGGGGGCAGCAGACTGAGCAGAGATGCCCAGACTTCCCTCACCCCAGCCACTTCCTCCAGCTCCTCTGGGGGGACCCCAAGGCGTTCCCAGGCCAGCCGAGAGACGTAGTCTCTCCAGCGTGTCCTGGGTCTTCCCCGGGGCATCCAGCTACATGTACCTGAAATTTTCGTGAAAATTGCTTGGAAAAAAGTTCATTTTTCCATTTTGTGTAAAATCGCGGAAATCACATATTCGAAGATTTTGGCACAAAATAGCCACCGAACCGTCATGATTTCGAAACTTCCTTTGTATATGTCCGTCAAGTTTATATCGGTTTCATTAGCCGATTCTGAAAAAAAAAGATTTTTTGTGCTGATTCTGCACATTTTTTTTGCGACATTCCTTTATCGAACTTGTCATTTGTTACATTGTTTTGTTCAGCGTGGGCCAGGGAATCGCACATTTCATTTCCAAGTTCAGCCTCGCCCAATTTTAACAAAATAAAAGGTTAACATTTTCTAAAAATAATAACAAATTAGACAACAGGGGGGTATTCCAGGAAGCATGTTTAAACTAGCCTGACTTTAACCCTGAACTCTGGCTGAAATCCACCTGAACTTGCTTACTCTGGTTATGTCGGTTCCAAAAGACCGGATATGAATTGGCGTAATTACGCTCGACTTGGTAACCCTGGGTTAATGCGGGTGCATGTCATGTCCATAAAGACATTCCCAATGGATCGCCGATTTCGGGAGTCACCATGGAAACACGTGGAGAAAAAAAGAGAGCGCTACACTTCAGTGAGACGGAGTCTGAGATTTTAATGACGGCGTATGAAGATTATAAGACCATCAAAAAAGTAACACGGCTGCATCATCAGAAGAAAGAGTTTCTGCTTGTAGTAGAAGAACAGACAAAGTAAACACTCGAGTTTCTGATCTTATTTCCATTTACATTGTGATGTGTATATATACAACTTATAAAACTTAAATGAAATGATTATATTGGTAACAAGTAATTGAGTTAAATTTATACAACCTAACTTCTTATGTCTATCCAACTCAATAGTTGTTTTTACAACTCAAATTTACGTATTTATCTAACTAAATGTCATATTACTCCAATTCAATTAAATGTTTTTCCATCTTTTTTTTTTTTTTTTTTTTTTTTTTTTTTTAACTTGTCCTGTCCAACAGCTAGGCAAACAGATGAGAGCTGAGGGCCTCTTGTGTTGGACATATTTTATTCTAACAAGAGGGGTTATTCATCTTCAGACAAACCAAAGGTATGTCTGAATAAACCCCTTTTGTAATTGAGGCCAAACTTTATTAATTTCAATCATGTTTGAAAATCTTTGGTGTTGGACCGGACGGAAAAGGAAAGAGGGGAACAAGAGAGAGGGACGTTAGAGAGAGGGGGGGGTAGGAGGGTGATAATAGGAGGGGAAGGGGGGTAAGACCATGAAGCAGCATAGAGCAGGCAGGTTTACTGGTTGTTTATCGTTACGGTACGGTTCAAATGTAGTACAAAAAGGGCGGGGCCTGTTCACACACACTCAAATATTATCAACACACCTGCTAGCCGCAGAAATGTCCACATGTCAACATGCACACAAAACAGATAGTGTTCACGAACGCATACTTATGCCTTTAAACCAACTAGTGTGAAATCTTTCATTCATTCAATCATGCAAACTATTAGTGCAAAGGTGAGCTAACACCTGTGCTCAGGTGAGTGTTTATGTTCTTCTAAAATGGATGGTGGAATGTGAAAAGAAGGAGGAGGAGCGCCCAGCCACCCCCACACCCATACCCCCGCCGCAGCAGCAGCGGCAGCCGGAATTCCCCCAGCGCCACACGGGAACAGGCAGGGAACAACCGCCCCCCGGGCGACCAAGACCGCCACCCAGGCCAGGGCCAGCAGGACCGCCGCGAGGCCCCCAGAGCCAGAGAGCAGGGAGGCGCAGAGGGAAAGAGAGCGCCGCCCCAGCCCAGCCAGGAAAGCAGCCCCCCGCCGCGCCGGAAGAGCCCAACGCAGGGCCCCACCGGAGAGGGACGCCCACAGCCCCAGACGAGCACCCCACCACCACCCAGGAGTTCCGGGCATCCCCCCGCCCCGACCCCAGGTACGAGCCAGGACCCCCCAAGGGAGACCCGCTCCGCACTCCAGGCAGCCACCCACCCGTTTTTCCATCTTAATTTATTGTACTTCAGTGATTCTTGCACTAAAAAAATGACTAGATGTACTACTCAGAAATTAGTTTTATGGACAAATTCAGATTCATCGTGGAATTTGCCACAAAAAACAGTTTTAAAGATAAATCATTATACATTAAACACTCAAAAAGTCCCAACAGCAGTCTTACTTTGATGATCATCTTTGCTTGCAAAGGTATCTACAGTTAACAAATGAAATCACAGCATTCAAACACCTAAAACATCACCGTCAGGCTTATTCTGAAGCTTTTTAACAACTTTTTTTAGGTCACATTCATCAAATTAACATTATCTTGGTATGAACAACAGAACATTAGCTATAAGATCGAGGTATTTTAAAGACTCTAAATTTAAAAAGCAGATGTTCTTATCTCAGATTTTATCCAGGTTTTGGATTATTGCTGTTCAAATAATTTCACACTTTCTGTCTTTTTCTAATTCTTTTCTTAGGAAATAGTGCCAGACCTAGTATTGACATTTTTTACCCTATAGTTGTGAACATGCTGAATAAGTCATATTTTATTGTATTTTTTGTTGCACATGTGTTTTATGAGGGCACAAAGAAAAGACAGAAAAACAGAATTTTAATACGGATTTGTACAGAATTGTTTAGAAATGTTGGATTTAAATCGCGTCTGAAACAGGGACATTATCTACCTTTGTTGGTACAAGGAGAGAAGCAGCGGCGCTGCTGTGAGCCGTTAAGCAGCGGCGAACTCGGCCGTTCACCAACAGATAAAACCTGAGAGGTCATGAGTCAGCCCAGAATGTTCCACGTTCAGCCAAACATGAACAGTTTTGAGCATCACCCCGATTTCCTCCAGCAGCTCTTCATCCTCCTCAGAACGAAGGATTTCTGCAACAAAAACACGCAACATCACAAGAGACACGGGTTAAACATGAGTCATGTTCTGGACATTATCAGTTGACACACCTTATTTACAGCTCTGAGGAGGGAATCCAGCTATTTTTGTTTTTATTTTAAGTCAGTAACCCGTGAACCCGGATCAATGACCACTAAAACCTGCCGTTACTGACTCCTGTCTGCGTCCATCTTTGACAAATTTATTACTGTAACATTTCTGAGAATTGTGGCAGATTGAGTGAACATGTTCTGAGGAAAACAGCTTTTGGAAGCCAAGAAAAATAAATTACCTTTGCGGTTAAAATTGGGGAAAAAAAAGGCCACAAATCAGTGGAGTCATTGTTTGGCTTTGTAAAATATTTAAATGAGACTTTGAGATCAATAATAGATCAAACGCAGCGTTCTGTGGCCAAAGGGAGCTGGTTTTTATTAAAAGCTGCAGAAACTGCTGGCTGCAGCCGAACAAAGAGAACAATGTAGAGCATTAAGTAGGCTACATGATATAGAGCGAAAGGGTTGAATGTTTTCACAAGGCTTCAGCAGATGTAAAGAGAACTAGAAGAGCTGTCTTGAACAGGTTAGAGTAGCGTTAAGCACACTTTGAACAGCCGAACCTGGAAGAGAAGATTTGAGTTTTCAACCAACTTCTGTCAGAAAACAGCTTGATTTGAAGCAGAATTCATTTCTGCCGACACTCCTTTGGTTTGGTATGGAGAGCTTCAGGTGAGACTCACTTTGGACTCACTTTCAGGACACCAGCTGATCCTTCGCCCCCCCCCCCCCCCCCCTTTTCTCAGCCTCAACTGTTTGACCGACTCCAGTGACACCTGCCACACGCTGGAGCCCTGACAAATTAAGAACAAGAGTTGATAAAAAGTCTGAAATACTAGATGGGAGTAAAAGTCTTATGAAAGACTTATGAAAGTGTGGTTTATTTTATTTAAATGGGAGGGGGAGCTCTAACCCAGCAGTTTGTTTGGAAGGATAAGAATAGTTTGAAGTTGAAATCCTGTTAGATGTCTCACCTGAAGTTGGTGGTTTAATCCCCCACCCCATCCCCAAAGAAAAAACAGCCATTCAAGGTGTGGGGGCATATAAGGACTCTAAAAGGGCTTTTAGAGTCCCTAGAACCCAACCATGTTATTACTCTGCCCCTTGTGTTCTGGTTTCTAGGTGTTATTTGTGTGCAGGTTAGCTGAGCCTTTTCCTGTAGGCTCCGCCTCCAGAGTTTCTCTTGGAGATGCTCACAGCTGCCTGCAATTGACTCATTTGTACTCAATATTTAAGGTTCTGTTCTGTTGTGTTTCAGATCTCTGTTATTCTTCTTCTTTCTCTTTCGGCTTTTCCCATCAGGGGTCGCCACAGCGAATCATCCTTTTCCACCTCACTCTATCATGAACATCTTCTATCCTAACATTAGCCAACTTCATGTCCTCTGTCAAGACATCCATATATCTCCTCTTTGGCCGTCCTCTTGCCCTCCGGCCAGGCAGCTCCATCTCCAACATCCTTCTACCAATGTATCCACTATCCCTCCTCTGAACATGTCCAAACCATCTCAGTCTGGCTTCTCTGACTTTGTCGCTAACACAGGCAACATGAGCCGTCCCTCTGATGTACTCGTTCCTTATCCTGTCTAACCTGGTCACTCCTAAGGAGAACCTCAACATCTTCATCTCTGCTACCTCCATCTCAGCCTCTTGTCTCTGTCTCACTGCTACCGTCTCTAACCCATAGAGCAGAGCTGGTCTCACCACTGTCTTGTACACCTTTCCTTTGAGTCTTGCTGGCACTCTTCTGTCACACAACACTCCTGACACTTTCCTCCACCCGCTCCAACCTGCCTGCACTCGCCTCTTCACCTCTTTTCCACAATCCCCATCACACTGAACTGTTGACCCCAAGTACTTAAACTCCTGCACCTTCTTCACCTCAGCCCCCTGTAACCTAACGCTTCTACCTTGATCCCTCTCGTTCAGACACATGTATTCTGTCTTACTACGACTGACCTTCATACCTCTTCTTTCCAGAGCAAACCTCCACCTCTCTAGCTGTTCCTCCACCTGCTCTCTACTCTCACTGCAAATTACAATGTCATCCGCAAACATCATTGTCCAGGGAGATTCCTGTCTTACCTCGTCTGTCACCCTGTCCATCAGCATAGCAAACAAAAAAGGACTCAAAGCTGATCCTTGGTGTAGTCCCACCTCCACCTTGAACTCCTCTGTCTGACCTACAGCACATCTCACCACCGTCATACTTCTCTCATACATGTCCTGAACTACTCTGACATACTTCTCTGCCACTCCAGACGACCTCATACAGTACCACAGCTCCTCCCTCGGCACCCTGTCATACGCCTTCTCTAAATCTACGAACACACAATGCAGCTCCTTCTGACCTTCTCTGTACTTTTCCATCAACATTCTCAAAGCAAAAATGGCATCAGTGGTGCTCTTACGGGGCATGAAACCATACTGCTGCTCACAAATCTCCACCTTCTTCCTAAGCCTGGCTTCCACTACTCTTTCCCACAGCTTCATTGTGTGGCTCATCAACTTTATTCCTCTATAGTTGCTGCAGTTCTGCGTGTCACCCTTGTTCTTAAAGATCGGAACCAGAACGCTTCTCCTCCATTCCTCAGGCATCTTCTCACTCTCTAAAATCAATAAAATCCTATTGAACAACCTTGTTAGAAATTCCACTGCTGTCTCTCCTAAGCACTTCCATACCTCCACAGGTAGGTCATCAGGACCAACGGCCTTTCCGCTCTTCATCCTTTTCAGAGCCTTCCTAACCTCATCCTTTCCAATCTCTGCTACTTCCTGCTCCACAACAACCACATCTTCCTCCCTTCTTTCCCTGTCATTTTCCTCGTTCATCAGCTCCTCAAAATACTCCTTCCATCTTTTCTGTACACTCTCCTGGGTTGTTAGCACCTTTCCATCTCTGTCCTTAATCACCCTTATCTGTTGCACGTCCTTCCCATCTCTGTCTCTCTGTCTGGCTAGCCTGTACAAGTCCTTTTCTCCTTCCTTTGTGTCTAACCTGTCATATAGCTCATCGTAAGCTTTCTGTTTGGCCTTTGCCACCTCTCTCTTCACTCTACGCTGCGCTTCCTTGTACTCCTGTCTACCTTCCTCAGTCCTTTCTACATCCCACTTCCTTTTAGCCAACCTCTTCCTCTGGACGCATTCCTGTACTTCCTCATTCCACCACCAAGTGTCTTTACCGTCTGTCCTCTTTCCAGATGACACACCTAGCACCTTCCTACCTGTTTCCCTGATAATCTCTGCTGTAGTTTCCCAGTCCTCTGGAAGCTCATCCTGACCACCCAGAACCTGTCTCAACTTCTGCCTAAATTCCTCACAAGTTTCTTCATTCTGTAGCTTCCACCACTTGGTCTTCTTTTCTGTTTTCCCTCTCTTCTTCTTCCTGACCTCCAGAGTCATCTTACACACCACCATGCGGTGCTGTCTGGCTACACTCTCTCCTACCACCACTTTGCAGTCAATAACCTCTCTCAAATGACCTCGTCTACATAGGATGTAGTCCACCTGAGTACTCCTACCTCCACTTCTGTATGTCACTCTATGTTCCTCTCTCTTCTGGAAGTAAGTGTTGACTACAGCCATTTCCATCCTCTTCGCAAAGTCCACCACCATCTGTCCCTCCAGATTCCTTTCCTTAACACCAAACCTGCCCATCACCTCCTCATCACCTCTGTTGCCCTCACCAACATGCCCATTAAAGTCTGCTCCAATAACAACTCTCTCTCCTCTGGGGATACCCTCTATGACCTCATCCAACTCACTCCAGAATCTCTCCTTCACTTCTAACTCACAGCCAACCTGTGGCGCATACCCACTGACTACATTCACCATCACCCCTTCAATTTCTAACTTTAGGCTCATCATCCTGTCTGAGACTCTTTTCACCTCTAGAACACTGTTCACAAACTCCCCCTTCAGAATCACTCCTACCCCGTTTCTCTTCCTATCAACACCATGATAGAACAGTTTGTATCCTCCTCCAATACTACGTGCCTTGCTGCCCTTCCACCTTGTCTCCTGCACACACAGTACATCTACCTTCCTTCTCTCCATCATGTCTGCCAGCTCTCTGCCTTTCCCTGTCATTGTGCCAACGTTAAGAGTCCCTATTCTCCAACCTATGTTCCTGCCTTTTCCCTTCTCTCTCTGGCCACGGACCCTTCTGCCTCCCCTCTTTCTTCCACCAACAGTAGTCAAATTTCCACCGACACCCTGTAGGTTAACAGCATCGGTGGCGGTCGTTGTTAACCCGGGCCTCGACCGATCCGGTATGTCTAAAGTGTTGTGGATGATTCGCATGGTTATTTTGGCAATTTTTACGCCGGATGCCCTTCCTGACGCAACCCTCTCTATTTATCCGGGCTTGGGACCGGCACAGAAGTTACTGGCTTGCAACCCCTGTGGCTAGATTGCAACCCCTGTGGCTAGATTTTTCAGATCTCTGTTATTAAATCCTTCAAATATCTTTGGATTTTTTTTTAGTCTTCCTGCTCTGGGGTTTGTCTCCACCGGCTACCCTTAACTCACCAACGTCTAGAAAGAGAGAGATTGCTCGATGTGTTGGTGCTGTAGCCTTTTTTATAGCAGCTCAGTGGCACAGAGATCGTCTCCCAGCCAAAGAGTTTGTGGGTCAAAATAGTGAGGCTGATCAAATCCAATTTTCATGGGAATTCAGCTAAATCTACCTGATTGGCCATTTGAACATCCAAGATGGTGGTCATCTTTGAGGGTGAACCGACACAGACAACAGAACAACCACACTTTAAATAGAGAAAAACATGACAAACGGAATGCGAAACACCTGTGACAGGAGACGTCAGGAAGGGAGGGGCCTCTAGGAAGGATCGCAGCAGAACACCAAGTCAGGTCTTTCCATGGCACTTGCAGGATTGATGTGTGTGTTAAAAGTCTAAACTATTTACCATTTCATGAAAATATGGTGTCTCAATTTTAATATTTTAACATGTTTGCATAAGTTTGCAATGTTTGAGTTTAAAGTGCAGCAGTTCAAGAATAGAAGCTGTTTGGTTCATCATCAGAGTTATCTGGATAGAGAAGTAACTGCAGTTTGACCCCCAAAACTCCCAGTAAACATGTTTTGCAGCAACATCTTGTAGTTTAGCTGAAAATACCAGATTGCATCATGTTGGACATGTAACTTCAATTTTTAATCAGAGTAAAACACTGAAGAATTCAGCAGATGGTGATAATGATCGCGCCGGCCCCTAGCAGTGTCTTCATGTGCTCATTTGTAGGTCCATTATAGGTGCATCTGTGTGTTTTTGATCATTGGTTCTGTGGTTCTGGGTGTGATTGAGCTTTGGCGGGTCTAATTGTTCCCTCCACAGACTTCATTGAACCGCTGCTTATGAAAGAATTAGCTCTTAGGTTGGAGTCTGTGAGCAGAAACGAGGATTTTGAAAGGACTGCAGGCTTCCTGGCTGCTGCTTGGCGCTGGGAGAAAACGCTCTCATGTTTCCAATTAGTCAATTCAGAAGCTGCTGGATGTTTAGAAGCTGTAAAGATTCCAAAGTGAGGGAATGTCTGTGACTGCTGGTTAATGATGACATAGTGGAAAACAGGCTGGCGTTCAACGTGGAGCTGCTGGCTTTGTAAAATAAAAAACAAGTTACAGCTAAGCATACAGCAACCAAAACCCAGATGCAGTATGATCTATACATAAGCTAACACTGCATGAGCGGATCCAGCAAATAGGAGTGGAGGATAGAAAAACTGTATGTTTACTGAGAATTATAATATACAAACAGAATGACGCCCTCGATGAGCAGATCGCATCCAGTGTGAACGTATGCAGCTTTAGAATTGCTAAAACCACCTTGCATCTTTGGGGGAGGAGCTACTTGGCAGTGGTCCCCCTTCCATAGTTGCCATATGGAATAGGCCAATGCCCTTTCGGTTTTAATCGCACCTTAGACATCTAGGACCCTTGGTAGGGGGGGGTGATTGGACATCACTGCCAGCGAGCAGCAGATGTCCTCTAAGTACCCTACCCGCCAATTTTAACTGCACCCCTTTAGTACACACACCCTTTACCCTTCAAAATATACACTCCAATACAAACACACATACATGCACACACACACCCTCACAAACACACACACATGCATTTCACAAGGAAGGGGGGACCTCGGACCATCTGTCCCCTACCCCATCCCTGGGAGGGGGTGCCAGGCCCTCAGCAACGGCGGCCGTGTTCCCTGGATGCTGGCTTCCTGGGCCCGGCAGTCCTCTCTCCATGCAGGGAGAGGGATCCCTGACTTCTTTGGCAAGACCAAGAGCCGGGGATCACATCACATCCTAGCCTGGGGGTGTCCGTGTCCCTGTGGTGTGGGTTCTGGTCCTTGCCCTTGAGTGCTGGGCCTCTCCAAATTTCCAACTGTGGGTGAGCCTGGTGGGGCTATGTTTACAACAGTTTTTGTGGACCCCCTCTTCCCCTGGGGGTCCTCCTCCTGGGCGGGGATGGCTGGCCCCTGCCCTGCTCTCCAGGCAGCCACCCACCTGGCCCATGGTTGGTCCAGGTGGGTGGCTGCCTGGAGCGCGGGGCGGGTCTCCCTTGGGGGGTCCTGGCTCGTACCTGGGGTTGGGGCGGGGGGATCCCCAGAACTTCTGGGTGGTGATGAGGTGCTCATCTGGGGTTTGGGGCGTTCTTCTGGGGCGGGGTCCCGCGTCAGGCCCTCCTGGCGTGGTGGGGGGGCTGCTCTCCTGGTTGGGCTGGAGCTGCACTCTCTGTCCCCCCATGCCTCCCTGCTCTCTGGCTTTGGGGGCCAGAGAGCAGTGTACATGTTGACATGTGAACATTTTTGGAGCCAACAGGTATGTTTATAACATTTGAATGTGTGTGTGGACAGGCCCCGCCCTTATAGTCCTGTATTACATCTGAACTTCACCGTAATGAGTATAACCATCATGAAACTTGTTGCTTTATCCTGATTCATGGTTTTACCCCCCCCCCCCCTCCTATTATCACCCTCCTATCCCCCCTCTCTCTAACATCCCTCTCTCTTCCTCCTTCCTTTCCTTTTCCGTCCGGTCCAACACAAAAGATTTTCAAATATGATTAAAATGAATAAAGTTTGGTCTCGATTCCAAAAGGGGTTTATTCAGATATACCTCTGGTTTGTCCGAAGATTCTTAACCCCTGTTGTTAAAGTAAAATATTTCCTACACAAGAGGCCTTCAGCTCTCATCTGTCTGCCCAGCTGTTGGACCGGACAAGTAAAAAAAATAAAAAAGTCAGACTTTAACATAAAAAACATGTCATGACCACAAGACAGTGAGTTTTAGAAAGTTCTAACAAGTGCAGATTTATTTTTCTTAGATTTCTATTTATTTTTAGTTAGTATATCTATTGCATTTTGTGAAAAACGGTCCTGGAGTCATTTTGTCCTTCCGCTGCTTGACCTGCAACATCGTCTGAATGAAGGCAGCAGATCAACCAGGGGATGAGCGGCGTGCGGTGATGCTCTGTGCTCTGGTTCAGCACATCCACTGTGAATTCCAAAAAGAGATGACAGCAGGAGTTTAAAAAAAAAAAAGACGCTGCAGAAAAATTAAAGTTTGAGAAAAGTGAAGCCTCCTGGATGAAGAAGAGGAAGAAAGTGGGAACACTGCGACCTCACTGTGCATTAAAGCCAGAAGCAGAGGGAGGAAAGTCATTCAGAAACTCCCATGAATCATCCCTGAAAAGTTCAGAGAACACGACGTGAAAATTGTGAAATTGGGCGATTTTCCAATTTTTCTCACAATATCAGCGATTTTTTCAAAAATCTTTAGTCCAAGTTAAATCTACAACCACAACCAAAGTTTGGTTGAACTTTGACCTTGGGAAAAGGCATAACATGGTCTGAATATTCCCCAAGTAATGAAAAATTCACCTTTAGCACCTCCTGCTAAGTTAAACCCCTCCTAGGGATTCTGATCTATCGCCTACTAAAGCTGAGGGTTCTGAACAGCGCCTGCGTGGCGAGCACGCTAAAGTGGCGTTTCCCTGTTGCTCACACATTTTTTGCCAGAATGTTGTGAAAATTTATGACAGGAACTGTTGGCTCAAGCTGAACCAAACAATATGTCACACAATATGGAAATATTAGGAATGTAGGCGTGGTTCACCAAAAACCTCAGTTGCCATGGAAATCCCCAAACTTACTTTAGCTTATATTTCTAAAAATGACAAAGGCTTTTTCTACACTCCCAGACGGCCAAAAAATAAAGTGGTTGCTATGGAGATAAACCAACAGAAAATATATAAAATAAATTTGTCATCTGCTGCTCTGACCAGAGTGGCCAGGCAGAGGGGGAGCGTGTAGCGCCTGCTCAGCCTGTGAGGGCGGGGCAAAAGGGAATGGCGAGGGTGCGTTTAGCACCTGCAGGCCATACAACAGCGCTTGCAGCTTTAATTGAAAGTATTATTTTTGTGGCATCGCTCCATCAAACATCCAGGTACATAATTATATATATATTTTTATCTGCTATTAGCAAGCAATGATTGAATATATTAAGGTCAGGAAATAATTCTGTGTACAATGATCACAAATACAAACAACGGTTTATGTGAATGCATAAAATAAATAAAACACCTTTTTCCATTATTGTTCACTGCCTGTCCCGAGGTAAGCAAGCCTTTAAATGAGGATCCGCGGCAGTGATTTGTCATGAATTTAACAATAAACCAGGATTATGATGGACAAAGATTGTTCAGTAGATGGTTTTTCTCCTAATCTCCTTCACTATTTATGACCTCTCTCTTTTTGTGGGTCCTCTTTTCATTTTTTTCATCCCACTTATCAGATGATTGCATTTCACTTCTTGCACAAACTGAGCTCAGACTTGCTGATGAATTGCATCAGGATGATTGTGATAAGAGACACGTTCAGGTCTAATCTGGGCGGCTCTTTGCAGAGTGGCTCCGCTCCATCAATGCTAAATGTGCCATTAGCTCCACGTGTGACACGGAAACCAACCTGAGTTGTGTCAAAAGTGAGACAGCCTGGATTTTGAAGACGTGGACCCGGCCTTCACCTGGTGGAGCCACATTTCGTCTGAGTAGAGGTCATGTTTGGAGCAAACGCTCGATTTCCTCCCCCTTGGGACACATTCTCAGACTCCGAGCCTGTGCAGCAGGGATTCGAACCCATGTTTGAAGTGAAAGCTCCTCCCCTTTGGCGCGTTATCCTCCATCTCAGAGCATCTTCCTGCTCCTGCTGCCATTCAGAGCACAGGCTCAGCACTGATCACAAGAGTAAAAGCAGACACTCGAGCACTCAAATTCGCCTTAGAGTGATTTGGGGTTAAAGCTTCGCTGAAGGACACCTCTATTACTTCTCCATTTTCTGCAGCACTTTCTGTGCTTTTCTGACCGCCCTCTCAAAGCGTCTCCAGTTTCATCCGCCTGGCGCCGCTTCATCTTCCTCAGGTGTACAAATATTTTCATACCCACAGTAATCACTCTCACAGATAAAAACCAGAGTCCTCACATTTGTCAGAGCGTCGGGAACCGCAGACCTCCACTCTGAGCCTCCTTCTTTTCCAAAGTTCTGCGGGTTTTCAGAAGGTCTGCAGAAGTATTTTTCCCACTGAATGTCTTCACAAACACCATCTGGGCCGTGTAGGTGGCAGAGGGCTGAGAAATGAATTGTTGCGTCTAATCCTTCCTATTTTTCAAGCCGAGGGAGATGATTGTACACCTGATGAAGCAGATTTACATGCCGGATGCTGCAGGTCTCAGCGTGACGCCGGCCTCAGACTCCTGAGCTGATTCACCCGACTCTTTCACAGTTTGCTCCTCTGTCTTCTGAATGTTGAGCTTTCTTCATCTTCTGTCACAAGCAGACTTTTCTTTTAGGGAGGGGGAACAAAATTGTCAAGTAACGTATTTTACACTATTAGTGTGACTCTGCGAACTCCCGACCTCCAATCTGACTCTGCGACTCGTTAGCCACGTTAGCATACTCACAATAACAACTACATTTCTTTGTGTTTATTTGTATTTGTATTTATTTGTAACACAAAAAAGGCATTTTTAAAAGAGCGACATTTACCACATACTGTACCACAAGGCCACTGAGCTGGCTCGCTCCACATTATGAGGCGCACTGTCATTGAAAAAATATAAACAGTGTAGATAGATCCACTCTGATAAAAATGGCGTTTTTGGTTCTTTGAACTTGTTCTTGTGGTATTTTTCTGATGCTGGAAGACGTAAATAAAGAAATTGCATTTCTGAGTATTTCTTAATGCAAATCATTGAATCAGGAGCAGAGGAAAAAAGTCATTGGAAAAAGCTGCTATCAGGGAAGCTACTACGGCAAACCAACAGCTCCCTGCTCTGCTCCATTCTGATGCATCCACTGTCAGACAAACAGATCGTCTTGGTTTTCCTCATCTGAGCATCATCATAAATAAAAAACACTTTCAGTAGATGATTGGAGCAGGACTTTAAATTCACCTCATAGTGTGGAAAATACAGTAAATAAGAAAAAACTGAAGAGCAAATTGAACGTTTGAGCAGAATCATGAAACCATGACTTTCTCAGATCTCAGAAATCCTGTTGTGTTTGTTAGACTTTTGTCAGCTGCATTTTATAGTTTACAAGAATAAAAATAAATAATTCACTTTCTTTGTTCTAAATAAATGAAAACGTTAAAAATATACCTTTAGTGTTGCTGTTCCAACCAGCATTTGGAGCGCTGCACAAACGGAACTTCCATGCATCTGAGTTTAACACAGATGCTGGTTGATGAATTTGAACTCAGCATCACACTTTTATCTCAGAAGAACGACAACGTCTAGAGATGCGGGAGAACTGACCACCTTAAGAAAAACTTCAGTGAAAGTAAAGTCCAGGTTCGGAGAACCACAAAGGTTTGGTTTGCCGCCTGCAGTCGATCCATTTGGAATGCATTTGTTTACGACCAGCAAACAAAAAGTCTACAAAATCTGTTCGATCTTCTAAGCCAAAAATATTCAGAATGGAGGCAAAATCTTTTATTACAGCTTAAAACGGGAAAAGCCGTGACTGTTAGGGTCGCCGGTGAAAATTACGTTATTTTTCGTCGACGTCTGCAGCCGCGTCCTCTTGGCACCAACAGAGAGGAACGCAAGCGAACAGCACCGTCTGAATTCACAGCTGATCTGCAGAAGCCACTGCTGATGGACTTTCAGTGTCGGCAAAGAGAAAGCACCTGAGAGGAATGAAGCGGTTTGCTTCCAAGTGAAGCAAAGGGAACATTTTAAAGCCCAGTTTGCTTCTTCGTGCAGCTTTTGATATGAGTAAAGAGACAATGAAAGCCCTTTACAACGTGTTCTTTTTGGATTTTTATCACAACTGTTGAGTTATTTTTGCTCCTTTTCAGTGCCTGCCAGACTCGACCAGGCTCCGAAGACAACGGAGGACAACTGCACTCATTTCACTTCTTTTATTTTCCACCAAGAATAGAGGAGAGCTTTATAACCTTAAAAGAAATAGAACATGTTTGAACAGATATCAGAGATTCATATAAAGATAATACTGTTATTTTGTAATTTTTGCAAACAATATGACATTTAACTATTTCACTTGTTGAATACTGCTCCCTCAAATACCAGAATACAAATATGTAATTAAACTACACATACCAATAGTGGGTACCCATGGTCCTCGCCATGACTGCCAGACAAAACCCTCTCCTGCACACCGTCACCTTAGTTAAGACTTTTTCCTACCTCCGTCTACCTGGCAGGGCAGGACTCACGTTTTCTCTGTACTGCCCCCTGGAGCAAAAAAAGAAATTAAAAAAGGAAATAGTTAGATCATAACAATAATACTTTTGTTTTCATTATGTTCCCTCACTCACATTTTTATTTTACAGAGTAAAGACAAAAAAAACAAACAAAGGAACAACAGAACAGGTGATGTCCTTTAACCATCTTTCTTCTCCAACAGGAACGGGTTAGTAAACATTTTCTATCACACTTATGTCAACTTGCATTTGAAGGTTTTGCTTTTACAAATGTTCAAATCCAGACTGTTGGCACAGATAGGAGACGCCAAACCTGGGACATTTCCATGGCTGCCATTAATTGAACGAGCGCAAAGATAACCGAGGGAGTGTTTTCACGAACGGAGCGAGCGGAGCTTACAACCGCGCAATGCTAACCGAGCGACCCACATTTTAGGGCTGCACGGTTGCAATGCTTACTGAGCGGCGCTCCTGCTTGTGAGCAGTGTTAAGGGGGTGTGTTTGTCACTTGGGGGCGGTAGCATTTCTAATTGATCTGATTGGCCGAAATTTTCGTGTCAAATCGCGCAAGGCAGCGGGGCAGGACTTTCATTTTTTAGAGACTTTGATTGGAAAAAAACGGTGGATGTGACAAGGATTAAAACGTTAACCAGTAAATATGCATGTACACTTTAGTTAGCCCGAGACAGAAATACTACACTACTCAAAGTACAGGAAGTGTGTATTAGCATGCGGCTAACAAATGCTAACAACGGAGCAGCGTCACACCCATGTAGGATCAAATGAGTCTTTGTTTTACTGCTTTTAAATATTGGTTTTAAATTTTCTTCTTTTCAATCTCTTTCAGTTAATGGCAGCCATGAAACGCCACACATACCAAACCTTTACTAGTTCTGGAGGAGAGTTGCCCTCTGGGCAGATGTTCATTCCAACTCAAGCTGAAAAATACTGTTTTTCAACCCATCTGCTAAAATATAATAGTTTAATTTTGAAATAAGTTTTTGATATTTTTATTATTTTTGATCAAATCCAGCATTTAGTGCCTTTTGCATCCTTAAGTTTACTGCCTCACATCATTTTTTCTTTGTATTCTACTGTAAAGCTAATGAATGGGAATAGATGTAAAACAGGAACGTGGATTAATCCTAAAACTCAGTTGGTTAATAGAATTCTTCTTCTTCTTTTTAAATCATAAAAGCAAAGCTAAAGTCCTCCTGTTGAAAAGACTAAAGAACAGAAGAACTTCCTTTTTTATGTGTCCAGAAAAACGATCTGAATCAAATCCGAGACAATCCGTCTCTGTCAGGAGGATCCACTTTGGCCCGAACCAAAGATTTATGACTCCCAGCTCGGCTTTACTGAGAATAATGGGACTTATTAAAGGCCATGTTTCCCTGAACTTTATCTCCATTAGAGGAAAGCTTTGTCTCTTTTCGTCAGAAGAAAAGTTACTGTCAGGTATGTTTTCAGACAACTCTGTAATTGGAAACCTGGACTTCCTGCTGATTCTGGAGGAAAAACAACAACTGTAACTAAAGACGATGGTAAAGGTGAGGCAAAAGCACGGATGATTATCAGAAATACTGAAAAACTGAACTGAAAAAGGTGCAAAGTATCTGTTTTAGGACAAAAAGTATAGAAAAAGTCAAAGGTCTTTAGGGATATAATAAAAGAAAAATGTACATCATGCTCCCAATTCAAATCAAGCTTGGATCTGAAGCTTGAAATACATTTCTGGATTTGAACCGTTATCCAGTTTTACATTTTTATTGCAAATAGTTTGTTTCAGTCCCAATAAAAGCTAAAGAAGAAAAATAACTTCAGTGATCATTGATTGAAACATTTTAAAAAAGACAAGAAAATAAAGAAATGTGCACTAATACATTCACATCCACATGTAAATGATGCCATAACAATTACTCTAAATCATAAACAGACAATTTTCATTTATGGATATGTTTATGCATATTCATCATACCAGCTTTAGTTTCCCTTTTAAAATGAACCAATGAAATGAAAGATATGAAATTCATAATCAATGAGCACTTCATCCTTGTTTTTTGATATTATTAATACTTTTGGATTTGTTAAGTACTCTGCAGTGGAGTGGTAAAGCATAAATGTGTCTGAATAGAGATTAAGAACAAGATTTTTGCAAAGCCTGGTCAGAAACCTGACTGATCTAGAGAAGATCTGTGTGGAGAAGTGGGCCAAAATCCCTCCTGCAGTGTGTGCAAACCTGCTGAGAAACTATTTTATTCAAAATCCAATCGAGTGGATCATGAATTGATCCAGGTCCTGGTGAGTAAAATCGAATTGATTCTGGAAAGTATTGGTGATACCCAGCCCTAATCTCTACCCCTTCATGCCTATTGAGGCAAACATGCATCAAATCTGAAGACTCCATTGAGTTCCATTACCCTGATGGGGTGAATTATGGGTAGAAGACAAGAAAACCCAGATTCCTGCTGATTCCCGCTGACAGCATGATGGACAGTTTTTTTAATGGTGCACCAGAGGCTGATGCTTGGATACCATGTCAACTGCAGGAAACCCCCTAAAGGGGCCGTCAAATTTTGTCAGGTGGCTCATCGTGGATCAGGCAAATTACTGAAAAAGGTTCTGCAGAAGCCGTGACGACTGAGGTGAGCCACATCTTCATGGCCTTAATGAACATTTCCCGTAAAAACACAGTTTGTCTTTTGTTTTTTTCCCCCGTTGGTTCTCTTTAAAGGCGCCATTATCGATTTATCACACAATGTAGGTTGATTTGTCTTCCCCCTATAAAGTGCTGAGTCAACAGATTAAACCTTCATGAATATACTTTTGAAAAAGATTAAGATCAACTTTATTAATCCCTGTAGGGAAATTCAGTTGTAGTACCAGCACCATAAACATAAATACAAAATATAAGAAAAAAACACTTATTGACTTGTACACACGTGGCTACCAGATGAGTTGTAGAGTCTGATGACTTCCTGTACTCCTTGACCCAGCGGCGGTGTATGAGTCTACCGCTAAAGCTGCTTCTCTGTTTGTCCGCCACTTTGTAGAGAGGATGGGAGGGATGGTCCATAATGGTCCCCAGTTTAACCAGCAGTCTGTCCCCCACCACCTCCTCCAGATTGGCAAACTGGACGCCAACAACAGACCCTACCTTTTTAACGTGATTATCCTTTGCTTTGACGCCAGAACCCCGCCACGCTACAGCAAAGAAGATGGTGCTCGCCAAGACATGTGGAGCGTCTTGCTGTAAACATTGAAGGACCCGAATCTCCTCAGGAAGTAAAGTCTGCTCATAACCTTCTTGTAAACAGCCTCAGTGTTTGTGGACCACTCCAGTTTACGCCCACCCACTTGTAGGATGAGACCAAATTCTACATCCATCCCACTGATACAGAATGAGGAGGGCGGGGACTTCCTCCTACTGAAGTCAATCACCATCTCCTTTGTCTTGGCCACGATCAGCTGCAGTTTATGACAGCTGCAAACAAGTCATTTGTTATTTTTTTCAACTTAGTGTTTTTTCTGCAGTTGGACTCAAGCTCTCGGTAATCAGTGTAAGCAGGAGAAACTGATTGTGTGGACTCAGGAGGCTTGTTAAAGGGCGAAACCTTTACTGCTACGGTGAGCCTCCTTACTGCCCCAGGCCTCAGAGTGACTCAATCTGTGATGGAGTTTGACCCACACTGGTCTTGTGTGGCACACTGAGCATTGTCTGTGAGGACACACACTATTCTGACTTTGTTACGAGTACAAAACTTGCACTTTTTTGTGCTCACATCAGCAGCATCTGCACACCTTCCACCGCTGACAAGCTGTCCACAGCTGATCATTTTGCCACTGCCAAAGCACATTTTCAGGCAGAAAACAAAGCAGCAAAAACTACACAAAACGTCAGTTCACAATGAAAACACAACTTCTCAATAATTACGGACGATTTTCTTTTTCCCCATGTGTCCAACAGCAACTCAGAGTGAAGGAACCATGGCCACTCATGTAAACGCCAGTGAACCGTTTGAGACGTTTTAAAGAAATGTTGCTTGCAATTTGCCACAAACAGCTGGTGCTGTATTTAAAAGGGCCAAATTGATGCTGATCCATCAAATCCATGGATGGGCTTTCCCATAAATCCATTTAATGGCGGAGGGGGGGTTTGCATAAATGTGAGATTTGAACTCCTCAAATTTTCTGTATAAATTACTTTTGTTGTTAAAATGTATTTTGGATTGAGAAACCTCAGAGATGTCACTCACCTCTTTGCTTCCCTTTCTAATGGACCTGGCTTCAGGGCTGCTTCGTAACCGGGTCTTACAAATGTAAGACAAATGTGCCAGAGGCCTTAGCGCTAAGGCCGCTAAGGCCTCTGGCTCTCAGCTATGATGCGTAAACAGAAAACAAGTCCTTAATGAAAGAGCGTGTAAACAAAAACCATTAAGAGAGCAACTCAACAACTACACTTCAAACGTTCAAAACTTCAGGTGGCAAAAATCACACGAATAAATCGGCCAGCGCCGAGGTGCAGGACCTGCTCCCTGTTCAGACTGTATGTCATTTTCCTTTTTACTGGTTTGCTAACTGTCTTATGCTGCGTTCAAACCGAACATGATTTGCGAGTCAAAAACACATCAGTCACATCTCCCTAGGCAAGAAAAGTTTTTAGTATACCATATTTTATGTCAAGTTGGGAGGGTGTGGAGCATGAAGGACCCAAAATGCAGAGACGGGAGCACACAGTTCCAGGCCAAGGGATTTATTAACCTAACAAAAGGCGCTGCTAAGCAGGGAAACGAAAACTAAACTCACTGTGGTAAACCATGAACACATGGCAGAAGAGAGTTAGGGTAGAGACGTTACAGACGTTACAGACGTTACATGAGAAACGTTGATGACGTTAATGGACCAGCACAAGGGGAAGGCAGAGACAAGACTTAAATACAAACAGGAATGACAAGACACAGGTGAACATGATCAGGGCAGATTGGGAAAGAGTAAGTAAAACTCAAGCACATGAGAAAAACAGGAAATCTTTCAAAATAAAACAGGAAACAGAACTCAAACATGACAGAACAAGATATAAAGGAAAAACCAATACAAAAGAAACCCAAACCATGACATTTTATATACAAAGACAACTCAATATGCTTTAAATTAATCATTAAAAGAAACAATCAAAAGAATATTTAGGGTGATCATAAAAATAAGATTTAAAGAAAGTCAGAAAGAACTGGATTAACATCAATTAAATATAAACAGTGCAGATGTAAACTTTTGAATACCAGCAGGGACCTCCATCTGTTTCTCTTTAGCCTATTTCTCTTTAGCCCTTTAAGACAATAAGCTTAGTTTTGTTTTGGTTTTAAGTGAAGTAAGTTGTGACAAATCAGTCAGTCATTAATGTCCTCAATGCATCTACCAAGAGCCTGCATAGGGCCTTCATCTCCTGCAATATATATATGTGTGTGATCTACGAAGCTATGGTAACTAATGTTGTTCTTTACAACCTGAGCCAGTTTGGGCGTCTAGATATTACATAAAAGTGGCCCCAGGATGGAGCCTTGGGGAACTCCACATGCAATTTCTGTTACCTCAGATGAAGTTACCAGTTCACCAAATATTTCCTGTTTTCCAAGTACCCCCCCCCCCCCCCCCCCTCGAGGCAGAAGAATGTCCGTCACCAATCCTCACTCATCAAAAATCCTCCAGAAACGTTTCTGATTTTTTTGTAAAATATTTAGTAAAGGACATTGGAACAATGTTCAACGTAAAGAGTTTTTTGCTTTGCAGATCAACAGACTGTACTGTAGCGTACTATATAACGCGTATACGACATAAAATCATCAGTCACTTTAGTCAGAGCCGTCTCTGCGCTGTGGTGCTGCCTATAGCTCCCATTGACACGCGTCACATTTGCTGCTCAACACTTGTCCAAACATATATAATTTGCTCCAGATGTGTGTGGGAGGAGCTATTGCTGCAAGGACAGTTGGAATTAAGGCTTTAACTGTATTTTCCTGATGATGCTGATATCTGTTGTTTATTGTGTGTGGTTGTGTGTTTTGCTACCGGACACCTGAATTTCTCCTTTGGGAGATTACGAAAGTATCAATCAATCAATCAATCAATCAATCAATCAATCAATCAATCAATCAATCAATCAATCAATCAATCAATCAATCTATCTATCTATCTATCTATCTATCTATCTATCTATCTATCTATCTATCTATCTATCTATCTATCTATCTATCTATCTATCTATCTATCTATCTATCTATCTATCTATCTATCTATCTATCTATCTATCTATGCATTTGGAGGAAATTTGACAATCACTGTTGAATTTTTGTCACACTGACCTCATTAAGGTAAAACTCTTTTCGTTGAAAGAAATCTGGGATCTTGCGTCCCCCTATTTGCTTAACCGGCTTTTTTACTGTTCAGGGTGGTGGGGATGCTACAGCCCACCCAGCTACAGCAGGAAACAGACCAGCACAGTCTAGACAGTTTGCCAGCCAAATCATGAAAAAAATCTGTTACAGTGAAATTATGTTCTAGTCTAAGTTGAACAAAAACTCTGCAATCTGCTGACGAAATGCCACCAAGCGTTTCAGCAGCGATGCTCTGTGGCGTCTCCTCGCACGGGTGCTGAGCTGAAATGAAACGGGCTCTGTTTAATATGATGTGCTAATACCGCTAAATGTCAGGGTTGAAAATGCGTTCTCGCTGGTGGCCCGCTGGGACAGGACTTATTGTCTGCTCTTCAAAGCTGAGCTGACTTCTCATAACTCCAGTGTCTGGGTAAATAACAGCCCAGGGCTTCGCTTCCTGAGGACACATTCAAATCATCTCCTTCTTTCCTGCCATCATCTTTTATTTTCCATAACTTCTGGAAGGACTTCTCCAGTATATTAACAAAACAAAAGCTATGATTAAAAAAAGAAAGGGAAGCCTGTCTGTTTGGTCTTTAACGACAGCTTCATTTCGGGTGATGCCCATTGATGAGGAGAGCGTCTTTCCCCCAAGGAGCACGCCTTCCCACAAAAGGTTTGAACTTCATGTCTTTACAGTTTTTCTCAGTCGCTTTAGTACAATTCTCAGATCAGAATGAAATTCCCAAAACTATTTGTTCAATCTTCACATCATGATGTCACTTGTGCACATCATATAAGCAGTTTCTCACTTCTTTGAACAAGTTGCAATTGCTTTGGGACATCCATGCAAATGATTATGTACAATTCTCTGTTCTTTGCTACATTATCAATTGTTTATGTCATGTTGATCAAAATGTATTATATAGTTCACTGTGCAATAGTCTTACTCCTCAAAACATCTAGTCATTAGTTCATCGTATAAGTCATGAACTGCAAAATGGTTGACCAAGTTGTCATATTGTGACAAACATATTTCTATCCATCTCCATTATATGTTTTTGTCTAAATCTGTCCTGAATTGGTAAATTGCTCTCAGGTGACGTCTGCATCACCTGCCAACGTATGTGATAGTTTGGGACATTGTGAGTTTTCATCACTCCAACATCATCAGGCAATGGTTTGCAGCCCACAACAGGATGCGGATGGAGTTCATTTCACCCTACTCTCTATTCCTTAACCCTATTGAGGAATTATTCTCAGAATGGAGATGGAAAGTTTATGATCGCCAGCCACATACACAAATGACCCTACTGGCTGCCATGGATGCAGTGTGTGATGACATCACAGCAGACGCCTGCAGAGGCTGGATAAGACACTCTAAAAGATTCTTTCCACGCTGCATTGCAAGAGAGGATATTCGCTGTGATGTGGATGAGAATTTGTGGCCTAACATACAGGAACGACAAGAGGTGTAGGAAGACCACACCAATTCCTACTGCACTGCCTGTACTGTTGGACAGAATATTGTCCCATCTTTTTTTTCCCTTTGTGTTACTGTTTGCAGTGGGTTTTTCTATGTTGGTATGACATGGTCTGTCAACAAATTACAATATGAACAATAAAAGTGTAAATGTAAATTTTGTCCAGTCTCTTGCAATCAAACAAAAAAGGTGTAACTTACATTTTATAATAATTGTCATCCAAACTTTAGCCATAGTTTACATCAGAACCTCCCTCTAAAGTACACAGTTATATTGACAACATGACTAAGTAATTTGACTGTCTTGTTCGTAGACAATGACACAAGGACTTGACATTCTGATGGCACTGATATGTTCAATGACATTAAGACTTAGTTTGGAGAGATGAACTAAAGATTTTGAGCAAGTTACAGGCTTTTGCAAGAAATCCATAGTGTTTTGCTGTTTGTACAAATTGTTTCAATTCTGATCTGAGAATTGTACTAAAGCGACTGAGAAAAACTGTAAACTTTGAGGTGAAAAATTAAATTTAGTTTTGTCTAAGCAAAGCTGCAGCCTTTTTCTGTCCACCTAACAAAAATATGTAAATGTATGTATGTAAAAGTTATTTTCTGTTACAATTTGTACGTTTTTCAGATTGTAAATTAATTGAGACAAAAACAAAAACTTCAAAATCTCTGGAAAACTTTAAATCAATCAGAATCAAGTAGGAAATTTGGAGGAACAATGTGTATTTCTGGGATTTTTTTCATCAGTTTTGCTATAACAGGATAAAAGAGCAAGTCGTTCAAGATAATCTCAATCATTATGTTGAACTACGTCCTTTTTTTCTTTAATGACCTTCCTTTAAATGCAGGGAAAACTGACTTTATTATAAGAAATTACCACTCAACTTTCACTTGTGTTCTATTTAGTTAGTAGGTACGAAAAAAGCCCTTTTATAACAGAATTAAAGTTAAATTCAACAAGAACCACAGTCCATTTAAATCACAAGTTTGTAAAACTATTTTTACTTAAAATAATGGTACTTCATGATGATTATTAAAAAACGGTTCATAAGAAATTGAAGCAGGAGATGTGAGGGTAACCCTGAACAAGACCAACCTCTATAATGAATGCAAATGGAACTCCCTCCAGGATCACAGCAGTCACTGGGAATCAAACCTGCGCTGTCGAGGCCGAGAGCCGCTTCTCCATACTGGCATCGACTCCTCCACTGCCGTCGATTGAAGTTAAATGATTTCTGCTAAAGTTCTCCCCATTATACAAACCAATTCATACAAACTTTATTTTAAAAATATAAAATTAAACATTATTACAGCTCTTATTTGAAAAAAAAAACAATTAGACAGACTTTTATTCAATTAAAGCGATGAACACTTAAAGTCTGTATTTTTTACAAATAATGAATTATAAATACCTTTGGTTTTTTTGTTACTCTATAAACAAATAATGGCCTATGTATATGAGTGATAAAAACAGCCAGAGCTGCAGAACCTGTTTTGAAATAATTAGAGCTACTTGTCTGTTTTCTGTTCTTCCTTTTCTGTTCCTCAAAGCAAAATAATCACAACAGACAACTGTTGGAGCTTCAGATGACTCAGCCTCTCCCCAGAGAGATTTAATTATTCAGAAAAATACATTTGTTATCTTCGTACGCGACACATACTTTGCAAATATGTCATTATTTGCCCTTGTTGCTATTAGTGACAAACATATCACTGCATTTCCTTTCTACTCCTTCTCTGCAGATCGGGAAAGTCGGTGGGTCTGGCTCTCCACCCGAGACCTTCGGCTATGACTCCCCTGCAAATTGGTCCCAGGTACGGAGGTCCATTCCAGATAGTCAAACAGATCCCCCCTGTGTCTTACTGTCTGCTGTTACCTCGTGAATACCTTATCTTGCCAACCTTTCACATCTCGCTGATGAAGCCGGCCGGTGGACCTACAGATGGGGGGTCGAGGTCTGAGCTCTCTGATGTCGACATGCGGCCCTTAATGGTGGATGGCACGGTGGCCTATTTTGTAACTCCCCTCTGGATACATCACGGACACAAGGCGTTCTGTGTTGACGGGCGTTTATTGCACACAGGTGCCATCAAACATGCCGTGAGAACTGTACAAACATATAAATAAATATAAATGAAAATATTCTCACAGAGAACAAATTATGTCAATATACATCACATACATGATATAAACTAATATAAGACTTAGAAAAAACTCAATTGAATAAACTAATTAACATAAACTGTCATACCTCGTTGGCCGCAATACCACAAAGGGGGTTAAAAGACCTTTCTGCAACAACTCTTGAAATGACCCAAGTCCTTTTCCATGTAAAGGGAATAAAGTTAAACTCTTCACACTTTCTTCTTGTTATAACGTAAATGCTGACACTTTCTCCGTAGTCCATGTGCTCTGTCTGTAGCGTGTTACAACAATAACGGTCCTGACGGAAACAAAAATCAACTCAAAAGTTCCATTAACTGATAACGTGATTATTACCACTCCGATAATAATTACAAGGACTGTTTAACAGCAAATGAACATAAAATATGCATCACTGAAATTAATATGTAAACTTAAACTTAAACAACTTGCAAATGCCGTTGCTGGCAGTTACACTCCCACCAAATCACTTGTGATTTCTTAACAACTGAAGAAGGTCAAATAAAACACTCAAGAGTTTTAATGTAAGTAGTTTTTACTCATGACTCTGTGTTATTTGCTTCAAGGAGTGTTACTGTTTTAGTGATAGGCCTCTCCAAATATACTGGCTTAGTGAGTCGTTTTCCCTGACCATCAAGTGCTGAATCACTGATCAACAATTGCAGTTTCCTAACATGACCATCTGCACTAGGAAAGACCTTTGTAACTTTAGCCAGTTTCCACGCATTTCGAGGCACGCTTTCATCTTGAAGAATGACTATGTCGTTGACCTTCGAGTTTCTGTGGGCCTTGTGCCATTTTTGCCTCTGCTGGAGATTTAGCAGGTACTCCTTTTTCCACCTGGACCAGAACTCATTCGCCAAAAACTGCACTCTGCGCCATCTTTTGCGAAGATAAACATCTTCTGTCACAAACTGTCCTGGTGGTGGCAAGATGACTGAGGATTTCATTGTCAAAATGTGGTTGGGTGTGAGAGGCTGTGGTCCAGTGGGATCATTAAGCAAGTGCGCCGTTAAGGGCCTGCTATTTATGATTGCCATGACTTCATAAAAATATGTTCGCAGGGACGAGCTATCAAGTCTGCTGGAGGACTGATGGAGAATAGATGTTAAAACACTTCTTATTGTCCTGATCTGCCTTTCCCAAACTCCGCCCATGTGGCTGGCAGCTGGTGTGTTCATGACAAACTCACAACCCAATCGTTTTAGGGATTCTTGGTCCATCTGTCTTACAGTCTGCTGAAGCTCACGTTTTGCACCCACAAAGTTAGCACCCTGATCAGACCGAAGTTGACGCACATTTCCACGAATGGCAATGAAGGCTCGCAAGGCATTGATAAAAGAATCCGCAGTCATGTCATCGAGTACTTCTATGTGAACAGCACGAGAGCATAAGCAAGTGAATAGCAGACCATAACGCTTCAGTTCTTTCCTTCCTTCCTTTATGTAAAACGGAACAAAACAATCCATTCCACAATAAGTAAAAGGAGGCGTTGTTTCTACTCGATCATGAGGTAAGTCTGCCATTTTTTGTACTTGAGCACTTCTTCTTAACTTTCTACATTTGACGCACTTGTAGATGAAGGAAGACACTGCGTGACTACATCCAAGTATCCAGATGCCATTTGATCGAAGTTCATTCATTGTTATGCCACGACCCTGGTGTTGTACTTGTTGATGATAGTGTTCAATCAACAACTTTGAAATGTGGCTGCTTTTTGGCAAAATTGCCGGATGCTTGATGTATGGATGCAGGGTAGAATGTTTCAGCCGACCTCCCACTCTCATTACTCCTTGTTCATCCAAGAAGGGATTCAGTGTATGCAGCCGCTTAATCCTGTCTTGTGTTGTCATCTCTCCTTTGTGTTGGAGGTTTTGGATTTCTTCAGGAAATGTTTCTCGTTGAACAATGCTTATGATGGTAAGTTCTGCTTCTTTTCTCTCCTCCAGACTCGAAGCTACGTTGTTTCTTAATGACAAACCCTTGAACTCTCTGACACACCGCCTCAGTCTAGCAATGCCTTTGACTAACCTTCTCCAACTGGAAAACTTTGAAAAGCGGCTTGACAATGAGTCCTTTGCAGTCAGTATTTGTGCACAATGACCTTTCGAAGTTCTGGGTCTTCAACTGTTATGTCTCCCACCTTAATGTCATCACTGGGAAGCTTCTCACACCAAAGAAAATCTGGTCCAGTGAACCAATTGGAAGAAACAAGCCCCTTGACTGTGCAGCCCCTGGATGTATGATCAGCAGGGTTTTCTTCAGAGGTCACATGTCTCCACTGACTCGAATTAGTGCTCTGCTTAATGGCCTGAACACGGTTTGCCACAAATATGTGAAATCGTCTTGCATCATTGTTGATATATCCCAAGACGACCCTTGAATCAGTCCAGAAGAAGTCTTGAGTCTCAATATCCAACTCCCTTCTGAGAAGGTTACTGGTTCTCACAGCAACAACGGCCGCTGACAGCTCGAGCCTTGGGATTGTGGTGACCTTCGAAGGTGTCACTCTGGCCTTACCCATAACCAGGGAGCAATGGACTCGATGTGACACGCTGATTGCTCTCAAGTAGGAACAGACTCCATACCCTGAAGCACTTGCATCTGAGAAATGATGCAGTTCATAACGCTGAACTTGTCCAAAATTGTCTGGAACATAGCATCTCTGAATTTTTATATCAGCTAGGTTCTTCAAGTCCAAGAGCCAGGACTCCCACCGTGGGAGAAGATCTTCAGACAGTGGCTCATCCCACCCAATGTTGTTGCGACACATCTCTTGAAGTATCTGTTTACCAACTAGAATGAATGGTGCAACAAACCCAAGTGGGTCAAAGATAGATGCCACAGTTGACAATACTCCTCTTCTAGAGAGTGGTCGCTCATTCACCTCAACCTTGAATCTGAACTGATCTGAGACTATGCACCATTTGATTCCAAGAACTCTCTCCATTTGTAGCTCACCCAGAGCTAAGTCTTGATTTTGTGTTGTTTCAGCGCACTCCTCCTTGGGAATTGATGCCAGTACCTCAGTGCAGTTTGAAATGAATTTGTGGATCCTTAGTCTGCCAGAACTGCAGATCTGTCTTGCTTCCTTGATCAGCGTTATTGCTTCGTCCACAGATGTAACGCTCATCAACCCATCATCCACATAAAAATTTCTTTCAATGAAGCGAATGGCTGCTTGACTAAAAAATCCACGCCCCTGGGCTGCAACGTGTTTAAGACCATAGTTTGCGCAACCAGGTGATGAGGCTGCTCCAAATAGGTGTACTCGCATACGGTAGACTGTTGGCTCAGTGTGAAATTCTCCGTTGTCCCACCAGAGAAATCTCAAATAATCCTGATGTTCTGCTCTTACATGAAATTGATGGAACATACGTTCAATGTCACACATCACCGCTACTGGTCCCTTGCGAAAACGGCAGAGAACACCTATCAGACTGTTAGTTAACTCTGGCCCAGTAAGCAGGTGGTCATTTAATGACACGCCTTTAAACTTAGCGGAGCAGTCAAAAACCACTCGTATCTTCCCTGGTTTGTGGGGATGATACACTCCATGGTGAGGAATGTACCAGGCTGGACTCTTGTTGATTTCATCATGTGGAACCTTTTCTGCATCCCCATTTGATATTATTTCAGTCATGAAGTTTGTGTAATCTTTATGATATTGCTTGTCCCTCTCAAATCTCCTTTTCAGACATTTGAGGCGATGATTTGCACATCCTTTGTTGTCTGGCAGACTTGGGTTGTCTTCCTTAAATGGGAAAGGCATCTCACAGTGACCATTTGATTTCATTTTCAGTCCTTCTTCCATGATTGACATAAATCGGAGATCTTCTTGAGAGAGCTGAGCTTCTTCTGCAGATCTCTCGTTAAAGTCTGACTCAAGCATTTTCATCACATCTGGTGGAGTGATCAACTCTTTGACTTGAGTTCGGCATATGAATCTAACTTCATTTGTGAGTGTAGCAGTTGGCTGAAGATCAGGGATCACCTGTCTTACAACAATCTTGTGGCTGTTTCCAATTGAATCATTATAGTCCGAGCATGGACTGACACAGCCAACTATGCTCCAGCCCAGATCTGTTCTTTGAGCGAACGGTTCATTGTCATTTCCTGACACCACTTCTCTGGGTAACAAGGCTTGTGGACAGTTATACCCTATGAGCAGTCCAACATCACACTCTATCAATGGAGCGAGCTCTTCTGCTAGATGTTCCAGATGTGGCCACGCCCTTGCTGTTTTGGGTGTAGGAATGTGACTCAGGTTAGCAGGAATAAACTCTCTTGAGTAAGTTACTGGGAGAGGGATTCTCTTTGATGAATAGAAGCCTCTAACTTGCAGACCAGTTAATCTATGGCTTGGAATGACTGTGTTTCTTGATGCCAATGTGGATAGTTTTAACTGCACTGCCTCTTTGTGTAACTTCAGCATTTCTGCCTTTTCTTGCAAGATAAATGTAGTGTCACTTTGATTGTCTAGGAGTGCATAAACAAGAACTTCACTCTCTGGATCACTTATGGTCGACAACCAAACTGGAACAACTGTAGATGCATATAGACTGCTTACATCTTGCACCACTCGATTTGAAGTTGCATGGCTTGATGCTTCGTTGATCTGTTCAAACTTGATCCTTTCGCTTGATTTTTCCTTCTCCTTGTAGTTCTTACTCTCTTTTTGCTCTGTCTTTCTGCTCGGTTTGTCACGATCTTCATGTAGACATGTTGGGTGTTTACGTTTGCAAGTAACACATACGCTTCTTCCTTCACAGTTCTTTGAATGATGCCCTGTTCTCAAGCATCCAAAACACAGTTTTTTAGTTTTCACAAACTGAACTCTTTCAGAGATTGGCTTCTCCATGAACTTCCAACATGTTTGAATATCATGATTCAATTTCTCACAAAAAACACACCCCGAGTGTGTACCTTCTTTGGAACTGCTCAATAACACCTTTGCTCCAACATTGTGAGTCTTTGTTGACTTAACCCTTTCAGTGTCGTTAGACTTTAAAGCGTGAAGAGAAGTCACTGGATTGCAAGCTATTTTTGCCTCTCTGCCGATGAATTCAACAAACTGACTGAAGGTGGGAAATGATTTGTTCTCCTCTTCAATCTCCATCACCTTCCTGTTCCATCTGGCAACCAGCCAATCAGGAAGCTTGGTGAGAAGCTTCTGGTTTTCATCACTGTCATTAAGGACTTCCAGGCGCTTTATTTCTGACATTGCTGCTTCACAGCCTCTTAAGAAGTCTGAAAACTCTCTTAATTCTACACTGTCCTTGGGTCCTATTCTTGGCCATGAACTGAGTTTATCCTTGAAAGCTTTAGCAATCACAAAAGAGCTTCCATATCTTTCCTCCAGAATGTTCCATGCTGCCTGGTAGGCAGCATCTGTACTCAAGAGGAAATAACTCTCAATCGCCTTTCTTGCTGGTCCCCCGACATACTTGCGGAGGTAGTAAATTCTTTCATTCACTGAAATTTTCTTTCTACCTATCAGCGTTTGAAATGACATTTTCCACTCGTTGTATCTTAGTGGGTCTCCAGCAAAAACAGTAGGTTCTGGTACTGGTAGACGGCTCACATTGATAGACTCAGCTATTGCTTCAGCGAGAGCTGTTGTAGTGTCCTCTGGAGGTCTTTTAGGTTGCTTTTGGATGATATTGTTTGTTGCTGCCGCCTGCTGCTCTGTCCGTTTCCTTAAACTTGTCACACATTTGATTTGCACAGGTTTGGATTCATAAAAAGACTCAATTTCTTCTTCTGAGCTGATTTCTTGTTCATAAACCTGTAAGCGTGCCTTTGCAGCTTTCATCCTTTTAACAGTCTCTAAGCGTTCTATCTGTCTGCGTTTTTCTTCTAGTGCATTTTGTCTCGCAGCATTCTCTGCTTCCTGTAATGCAATTCTTTGTCTTTCTTGTGCTTCAAGCATTTCAAGTTCTTGCGTTTCACTATCTATCTCTTCTAAAACCTTTAGAGTAGCTTGGTTAGCAGCTAACTCTGCTGCCGCCTCTTGTTTCCTTACAGAGGAGACACTTGAATGTTTTGATCCCATGCTTGGGGTGTTTACTGACCTTAGACTCGGTGAGCTCGAACTGCTTTTCCGGGATAGTGCAGATGAGAGCAAAGAGCCAGCCTCCACCCAGTCCACTTGTTCTTTATTAACGTCTGGATTCCCCTCCATCTCTTGAAGATGGGAATGTCCACATCCAAGGATTTTCTTTGATACAGCATCGCAGGTGTCCACTCTACGTCGGGTTTCACTGTCTGGAGTTGTGCACTGTCGTAGCTCTTCATAGGCCCTTTTTGCATCTGTTGACAAGGACTGTATCTCGGTTAAAAGATCTTGTAAGATGTCACGTGAGGGAGCACCATCAAACATTTTCTTAGCTTCCTTGGCAACAACCTTCCACTTCTCATAACTGACAGTAAAGCGATCCTTAAGTTTCTTTGATTTATCATCATAAATTACTTGAGCTTTCTCAGTAAGTTTACGGGTTCTTTGGCTTCTTCGTGGTGCTTCAGAAGAAGCTTGAGGCTCAACTTCAACTTCAGAGTCATTTGATATAACATTCTTGTTGGATCCGCACTCATCCATAATGGGAAATGTTTTTGTGTGCTTAATCTATCTAAAGAAAAATGCAGCTAAATTAACCAGCTTGAGCTGCTTGAGAATACTACTGTAGTAAAATAATGAAAGAAAATAATTATACCTAACGTTACTTCTTTTCTTCAGTTAAAAAATGTACAAGAAATATAACCAAAATTTTTGCAGCACAAATTAACTTAAAACCTTTTGGCGATAATTTAAGAACACACTTTCTCTAACCAAACTAATTGTGTGCTTGCTCTTTTAAAGTTCAAGTAATATAATAACAGAACTAAGTCAAAATAACTTCAACTTAAACACATGCTGTACACCAGAATACTTATTTAGCACTTATAGAGTTTCTTTAAGCAAGCACTGAGTTAATCCACTTCTATACATTTAACTTAATTTAAAATGCATCTCTTCTTGGATTAGTCATGGACTGCCCTTTTTAACTCTTCTTGCAGCTTGTTAAGATTTTCCGTGTATGCGTCGTCTTAGCCTTGATGCTGATGTACAGACAGCCTCGGGAAACTTGCTTGCAGCTCCGTCAATGGCGGGCTCCTTTCATCACGTTCCACCTCACGCCGAGCGGAATCGAGTTCTCACTGTAACTCCCCTCTGGATACATCACGGACACAAAGCGTTCTGTGTTGACGGGCGTTTATTGCACACAGGTGCCATCAAACATGCCGTGAGAACTGTACAAACATATAAATAAATATAAATGAAAATATTCTCACAGAGAACAAATTATGTCAATATACATCACATACATGATATAAACTAATATAAGACTTAGAAAAAACTCAATTGAATAAACTAATTAACATAAACTGTCATACCTCGTTGGCCGCAATACCACAAAGGGGGTTAAAAGACCTTTCTGCAGCAACTCTTGAAATGACCCAAGTCCTTTTCCATGTAAAGGGAATAAAGTTAAACTCTTCACACTTTCTTCTTGTTATAACGTAAATGCTGACACTTTCTCCGTAGTCCATGTGCTCTGTCTGTAGCGTGTTACAACAATAACGGTCCTGACGGAAACAAAAATCAACTCAAAAGTTCCATTAACTGATAACGTGATTATTACCACTCCGATAATAATTACAAGGACTGTTTAACAGCAAATGAACATAAAATATGCATCACTGAAATTAATATGTAAACTTAAACTTAAACAACTTGCAAATGCCGTTGCTGGCAGTTACATATTTTGTCATAGAGATTGTAGATTCCCGGCCCCCGGGGGGGTCGGCTTCAATATCTGGTGGACTGGGAGGGGTATGGCCCACCGGAACGATCCTGGGTCACCGCTGACGACAACCTTGACCCCTCCCTGACTCAGTGACTTCCATCGATGCCACCCGGACAGACTTGCTGGATCTTGTTGATGGCCAGTTCCTTTTGCCATTTTAGAACAAAACTCAGCAGACCCAAACCTAGCAACCCGGATATAAAACGGATACCACAATGGAGGTTCATTAGTTTATTTTCCAGGCATTTCTTGAGAAACAGAAACGGGTACGGATGGCTTTGGCTGTTGGACAGCAGCAGACGAAACTGGCGAACATGTCTCAAGGAGAGGAGGTGCAGTCCAAGGAGTTGACTAGAGTAGCTTTGCTGTCCTTAGTGGTGTCAAGTCTTTGGAGGGAATGAGCTGGAGCGGCTTGTTCTGCTGGTTGCCTGTGGTAATGGTAAATGTGTGGGTTGAGTCCTTGAAAGCAACCAGACAGGGACTGTTAGGCGTGTGTCATGACTAACAAGACAAAACAGGCCGTGACGCTGGAACCCGGAAGGAGAGACAGGTGTGTTCTGAGGTGAATAAGAAATAGTTTTAATTTCTGTTCTTGATGCTGTAGGCTGCAGGCGAAGCAGGAGAATCCGAGGAGGACCCACGTCGAGGATAGATGGTAATCTGTGGCCTGTGGCATCACTGGTGGATACGACCGTGGCTCGTGGCGTGACAGGAGGAAATGCAGAGGCTTGGATCCGGGAACGTAGATTACTCAGGCGACCACTCGTGGTAATATAATCCTGAGAACAAGGTAGAGAGTGAGACTTAGGCAAAGGCTTAGTAACGATAGCTATGAACGTGACGACCATGCTATGCACCATCAGGGGCAACAAACTGGCGATGAATGCTGGAACTGGATCTCCTTATGAAAGCAGGTAGGTGATGAGGTTAGTGGTCGCAGCTGTGTCGAGTCAGGAGCCAAGCAGAGAGGGGAGGGGGAGGAGAACTGACAGAGGCACCATGACAGAGTGAGCAGATACGGGGCAGCAGCGACCATTCTGTGAGGAGTTGGAATCAGGTCGGTAAATATGATGGAAGATCCTGAAGACAGGGAAGTAGACGTTAACACACGGAAAACTTGACGTAGATGAGGCAATACTTCATAAATTAACATGAACAAGAGGCCAAGTACTGCACCAGAGAAGGCAAACAAACTGGTGGCGATTACTGGAGTGGGAACCACCTAAATAGAGATCCAGGGATGCAGAGCTGATGAGATGTTCAGTCAGGAGGAGCCACACCCAAGAGCCCCATGACATGTTCCTTATAAAAACGTCTCTGCCTAGTAGTGATGATCAGAAACCCAAACCTTGAGTGGAATGATGATGCAACTATCCAAAAAGATTCTGTATTGATCCCTAGGGAAATTACACAACCATAAAGAGGTTTTCACAGCAGCAGATCTCTTCATTTTTGTTATTGCACAGTAGCGACTTACCAAAAAGCAGAGTCCACTAACATGAAAACCCAGATGGAATCCATACGTTAACAGAAAAGTGACTTGAAAGCATTCGATGTGGTATTTGGGGATTGAAATTACTCCATTTTTTTGGTAGGGAAGTTCTCATACACAAAAAACAACGCCGGGCACAGACACAGTCTACAGTTCAAGAGGTATAGAGCTGTTCTTCAATCAGCAAGTCCCAGCTGTGACATTTATCTGAAGTGAATACAGGCCAAACATCCCTGCTCGCAAACACAACGCCCATCGGGCTCCGACTCAGAGGACAAAGGCGGCTTGAGGGCTTGTAGTGTTCAGAACGAGACGATTTTGAGGTCAAACCTGAATCCCAGCTGCAATCAACGAAAACCTCTTGAGTATTGTCTTTTTACATTAACACCACTTATGGACTTCATCAGATCACAGGCTGCATTTCAGAAAAATTATCATGATTTTTTAGCTTAATATCTTGCTGTGATCATTTTATTGCTGCATCTACAATGAGCTTAAATGTCAAACTCAGTTTGCTGTGTCTGTGAGAAAGGTTTAAACAGTGTCCCCACCACCAGCACCACCTAAATGACAGCTTTCTTCCTGAGGACATTCTGACCCCATGATGTCAGGAGGTTTTAAATTGCTAGAAGCCCTGCAGCCATAGGGGAAGCAAAGCCACACAATGGACATTCATAAGTGCGTCTATCATGTGGAAACACCACAACGAACTGGATTAAGGAAGATTCTAAAGAGATATTTTCTCTGTAAAGGTCAGAACAGTTCTCATTCTCAAGCACTATTCCCACCAGGCAGCAGTGGATGCAGTTTATTAAAATAAACAAACCCATGATGGTTTTGTTTTTTTCCATGATTTAACCCTGGTGCTATCCTAGGCACTTTACCATTGGGAGTGAGTCATCTAGACCCACTAGACAGTGCTCTGAACCTTTTTTCTTCAATGATTTGTGATCTTCACTGGTGTCCATGGATTACATGAAATCTTTCCACCTTTATCCACCTTTGTCATGGTAGGGAGAACACGGCAATGGTCATCTTGACCCCATAGGACAGCACAAGGGTTGAAATGGGTACAGCGGGTGGGACTTTGTCAATCGAATTACGTTTGGTGTGAACGTAGCATTACTCGTCGAGGACTTTTGAGTGTTTCCTTCCTAGAAAACCATTCACTTCAAATATTTATCTACTGTATGTTAAGTACATTTTAGCCCAACTATTCTGTTTTTAAATTAAATCTTGATTAAAGTGAACAGTTTTTATCAGTATTTAAAATTGTCGTAATTCTTGGCATAAACACTTCCTTTGGTTTGTTTTTGTTCTCAACGTTTTTCTTAACTGAGTTCAGCCAAAGAGCTTCTGTGTTCAGCAAAACTGACTTTCTGTCTGTTTTATGTAACACAACTTCATCATGACAGCAGACGGGTACAGCTGTGCAACACACGCACATACACACAAAAGTGCAGTGTGTCATTTCTTTGCTACGTAAAAATATTTAGTCAGAAAAAGAAGAAAAAATCCCAAAAACATACAAAAATCCAGACGTTTAAAATGAAAACTAAAATGATAATCAGTAGAATTTCATCAATCTCAGCTTCCACAAACACAGAGCAGGACCAGAAACTCCATCTTCATCAGGTGAGCGCATTTATAAACACCAATCTCTTACACTGAGTACAAAATTACCCACAAAGCCTCTGTCCTCATCCTGCTAAAACAACACCAGCCGCTCGCCAAACCGCCAAGTCAGACCAACTGTCCAGACCCCCCCCCCTTCTGCAGGTGGGATGTGATCTGTGGGACATCAATCCTCCCTTTCTGGCTCGGAGGTGCAGCAGAGGAAATGTGCTGTATAATGAGCGAACAAGAGAAGAGCTACTGAGTGCAGAGAGAAAGTCAGTCCGACTTTAAACCCAGCTCACATCGCAGAGAAAGACCTCTGCTGACTGGAGTCTCCGTCCCGATGGGACAAAACCAATCCCTCCTAGTCCGGAAGGAGCCGTGTGAGCACCAGAACTGTGGAGGACGTCCATAACGTGCGCTGTTCAGGTTTATTATCTCTATGAATGTCAGCACTATAAATAAACAGTGTTTTTTTTACAGCACCAGCAGCGTCACACGTCTGAGTCATCCAGCTCAATTGAGAGACAGAAAAGACGAAACGCCATTTGTGATTTCCACTTTATTCACAGTTTTTAATGCTGAGTGACAAAGAAATAAAAGTCTGAAAGAAGAACCTCACTTCTGCTCTGATTTCAGATTCGACTGCTGTGATGGAAACGGAGCTGAGTTAAGATACGTCTCATCGTCCTCAATGAACCTGATCTGGAAGTTTGGTGTGGTCCCCCCCCCCCCCCCCCCCCACTTTGGGCTCCCGGGACCATCTCACTTTTCCAAATGTCATTCAACCACCCATCAACCCCGCCCCCACTTCCTTTCTCATTGACTTGACCAGCGTAATTTCTAAATCACAAATAGGATTTTTTTCCAACTGCATGTTTTCTCATCTGCTCCTGATATACGATTTGAATATAGAAACACCTAGAAATGCGAGTTTGAGCTTAATTTTCTTCACATTTGTGACAGAGTATTAGGGTCACAAAATGAAAAAGTAATATGATGAGATAAAATAGGGGAATATGTAACACTATTTTCATTCCCCTTTGTGCGCGTGACAGTTACATAACGTAAGCTGACAAATGGACTTTTGGGAATGTAAAGCTCAGAATAAAGCAGCTGTGTTTTACACTTAATCGTGTCTCAAAGCTCCGTATTTTACATATGAACTCCACATTACTTGTCATGGTCGAACTCTATGGAGACCCAGATGCTGGAACCCGGAAGAAACTCAGGAGACGAGGCAGAGTCAGAAGTTTTAATCTGAGAGGGGATGGGAGTCGTGGACGAAGAGAAGCGCCGAGGACGGCGTAGACAGCCTGTGACGAGGAGGAGCGCCGAGGACGGCGAGCACAGCTTGGAGCGAGTGATGGAGCCGAGGACGGCGAGGTGATGAGGTGCAGCTGGTTCCAATGAGGAGTAGGGAGGAGGGAGGCAGCTGACGGCGGACCCGTGACATTACTGATACAAAACCCTGTAAAGCCAGCTAAACAAAAATAATGTCATGACATGTATGACGTTGCAGACCCAGATGCTGGAACCCGGAAGTAAACTCATACGTAGTAGTGAGAACAAAAGAGGTTCATTTTTCCAGATGGAAAAAGTCAATAGTCTTTAGAGTTGGTCACCTGGAGGACTGTAACCAATGACAGCGGTCTTGCCGTAGTTGGAGTTTCTTCGTGGCTGGATATGAAACAAAGCGAGAGTCGTGGCGTGGCTGGAGCGGGGCGTGGCAGGAGACGTGGCATGGCAGTGGCAGCTCTTGGGGAAGATTGTTCCAGGTGGACACTCGTGGAAACAGACTTGAGAGTGAGGCAACAAAACAAGATAAGTAGCATGAAGACTTTAAGACAAAAGTAGACTTGGTGACCAGACTAAGCACCGTGAAGGGCAACGAACTGGCGATGAATTCTGCGGCTGGATCTCCATAAGAAGGCGGTGAGTAGATGAGGTGAGTGTCCACAGCTGGTTGCAATCATCAGAGTAGAGCAGAGAGGAGAGGGGGAGGAGAGACTGACAGAGGCACCATGACAAATAATTCGATTTTAAGTTTCCAAAAAGTTCTGAATTTCTTTGTTTTTGAAACCTATCCTAGCCGTGGAGATCCACATATTCGATAAACAGACAACTTTGGTCTTTTTTCTCATTAATTTATTACTTTTTTCTTGTAAATTTACGACTTTAAAGTCATAATTAAAAAAAAAAAAATTATTTGTCAACTGGCCCGAATACTCCGTCGTGGAAAATGCCACAAGAGCATGTTGAAAAACATCAAAAACCCCCTCAGAGTGGGTCTTTAATCCCTATGGAGCCATGTGGTTGCTGGAGCCTATCCTAGCCACTGCTGGGTGAAGGCCAGGTTCACGGTCTGCCAGTCAATCAGGGCTACAAGGAAATGGACCTTTTCCAGATTTAAAAAAAAAAAGTTTTTTCAGGCGAAGTGAACAAAACGGCGGAGCATCTGTGGGCGCTTGTCAAAAACTGCTACCCAACACCAAACCAAACACCCCCCTGCTGTAACATGTCATCAGCGTGTTTTGACTGAAAAACCTTTATTGAGACGATGCCTTTGCACGCCAAATGAATTAAAGCAGATCAAAGAGAGGAGGCAATTTCTTGACTGTCAGTTCTTTTCTTTGCTAAAAGCCCATAAAAAGATTGAGGTATAACTGTCTCTAAATCAGAGCTGCACTTTGTCTGCACGCCTGTTTGTGCACTTTGTCTGTTCGAAGGTCTAGCTGGCTGCAGCCCATCACTTTCTCCAGCCTCCTGCTGCTGCAGTAAAACGCCGTGCACATGGCTCTGTGTGTCTCCTGTTACCATGCAGGTTGAAGGCAATCTTACTTCATAACAGGAGTTTCTGCTTTAAACTCAAATACTGGACTGATTCATTCTGGAAACCCTGAGATCCTGAGAGCTTAGAGCTCAGGAAGGTCTGAGTCCAGGTTGGGGCCAATAAATTCTTTCTATTCTATACTCCACTGCTGGAGAAACAGGAAAACCCAAATGCTATAGTCCAGAAGAACCCCATAATACCTGGATGTCTCTTTTTCCAAGCTTCCAAAGTGTCCTAGTGGTCTTTGGTTTAACATTTTAATTTTTTTTTTATCAGAGTTGAACCTCTGACCTCCCCTCACCAATGCTTCTACACTCTCTCCTGCTAGCTTACAGCCCCTCACACTCCCAACCTAAAATGGCGAGCGACGTCGGAGCAACCCAGCCGTACAGTTTGGATCCAGATTGCAGTCCATCTGGCTCTGGAACGCCAACGGGACTCTTTTTGTTTTCCTGAACTCTGCCTGCAGTTGGGATTGGGTTCCTCGTGCGGGAAAAATTATATTAAATCACTTTTAACCACAAAAACAAAAAAAAAACAAACAACACAAAGAAAAGCTTGTTAACTACGCTGGCACGGTGACGGTTTTTCTGTTCATTCGGCTGAATTATGTGATTAAGAGAAACATGATAGTGGATGAATCACAATCCGTTCTGCCGTGTTTCATGTTCCAGTCAATTACAGCCGCGTGTGGACTGGATTGTTCACAGTGAGCTGCAGTTTTTGTCAGAAGAGATGAAGAAACTTCAAGTGATTTTTCAAGACGCGTTTCAATTTAAGGTCATATTTGTTTTTAGTGTAGAATTAAAAAAAACAGCTCCGTCTAGCTCTAGTTCTACTTGCAGGACTGTGTGGGAAGAGGTGAGTGGCTTTCTCCCTGACCTGAGAGCACTTCACACAGATGATCAGGATGCAAAGAGTCACTGCTAAAGTTAGGACAAACGGATGAGAAAGCAGCTTGGGGATGATGCATGGGCGGAGAGCAACAGAAACTTTTTTTCCACTATGCCCAAGCATGCAGAAGGAGAATGAACAGAGCTCTGACAGCTTAAGTGCACCACCATAATTAAGAGGGTGTCATGTGTCGTGTAGAAACATGCTTGATTTGGACGGTCGGAATAGCTTTCCTCGATTTGCTTCATTAGAAAGGCCTCATTATGTGGAGGAGCTGAAAATACCGCCGAGCCTGATTCCAGACTGCAGAAAGACCGCCCGCGTTTTACCGTTTATCCATTCTCTGCCGCTTCAGTGACTCCAAACGTCCAGAAAACCAAAAAAAACACCAAATAAAACCCCACAACTATCATGCAAAGTTTTGACGAAACAAGAACTCAGATAATATTTTCTTTTTGAGGCAAACTAACAAACCACTGATTCCATTCAGCTCAATTGGATCATAATTGGACGACTTTTACGGACATTTCAGATTTTTCCCACCACAATCATCTGCTGCTTGATGAATAAACTGAACTCAAATCTTTTTTTTTTTAAACTCAAGCCCCAAAAAAGCAAAGAACAATCCGGATCTGCCATCATTCCACACGCCGCGTTCAAGACTCTGTCACATCAACCTGGAAGAGTTCTGGAGGTTTTTGGGTCGTCCTGGTCTGTGGAGGGTCGCCGCCTCTTCAGGTGTGTCTTGAAGTCTGTCCGACCACTACAAGGGACGCCATGAAAACGGAACGTACCATTGGCGTGCATGCCATAAGTGTATGGTAGATGGAAGTTACACACACTGATTTACTAAGGTGTGAGTGCTGGCTCCTCACTGACTGTGTGTGATACGTGAGAACCCGTAGGACGTCCATAGGATGTCAACTCTTTTCTAAAGGTGCCTACACTACAGCCGGGTGTGGTGGGTTCAGGTACAGGCCATAAGTGTGTTCATGAACACGCATACAGCTTGGAGTGTTCGCACAGTGGACAAGCAGGGAGCAGCAGGGAGGGAGATTCTTCTTCTTTTGCTTTTTTTCTCTTTACTGGCGCTTGTCCACCACCTCCAGTGGACGAGGGACGAGGCTTGATGTGAAAAAGGTCACTGAGTTTGACATCTCGGTCACGTGATAGGATACCGCTAAAACAAAAACCAGGAACTAGCAAAATGAATAAAAAACAAATGTCTTTCTTTGCCAAGTGGAAAAGGCCCAGCCAGGAGACAGAAGAGGAGCCTTCCACTTCCAAAAAAAGAAAGCTACATTTAATAGACAGTATCGGGAGTCCTACTTAAAATACGGATTTGTCCCAACGGGAGATTCCCTCCAACCATTCAGTGTTGTGGTGAGTTGGATTTTCCATGCACTTATTTTGAAGGCAAGTACGTCTTATCACGTGTCTCTGCCTCCATTGTAGCGTTGCTGCAGTGTGTGTCCGTCGCATATAACATACCGGTCTGTGAGAATTTTGCCAGACATCAAACCGGTCCGTGGCGCAATAAAGGTTGGGGACCGCTGCCTTATGGGTCAAAGTTCAGCGTTTTTAGCAGCCAAGAAGTTCAACCGGTTGAACTTTCAGCGGACTTGAAAACTTGCGCAGCGACACGTGGGCTTTCTGAACGCAGACGCCTGAAATTCGGGTCGACATGCATTTAGGCTTTTCCTTTTTCTTAAACGCGACTCAATGCAGTCGGAGGGAACTTAGATTAAAGGCCCGTACACACCGGGACGAATATTCGCCAGGCGTTATTCGCCAGCGTTTTTCGCCACGTTTTTTGTGTTCACACCCAGGTGATTTTCGCTGACGATGAGCCGAGCGAACATGCAATTTCATTCCCTGACATTAGATGGCGCTTAATGTAAAACAGAAATACTCCTGTACACAAGGTGGCGCTGCGCAACTTTACGCTTCTTAAAGTCGCTTATCAGTCACAAGAAGATAGTAAGTATTTACGCGCTTGTCAGAATCAAACAAAGAAAACATGAATATTTCAAGCAGCAGTTGCTCCAACTGGTGCTTGGTTCGGGGATATTTTATAATGTCCGTCTTTATTTCTTCGCGGCTGTGTAGACGCTACTTGGCGTCTATCTTCTTCGCTGGTATGTGTGCTCAGCAAGGCAGTTTTGTGTTTGAGCGCCCCCAAGTTGTGTTTTACTGTAACTTCAGAAGCTCCAGACACGTGTGCAAAAGCGCCATTCTCATTGGTCGTAAAGTTTTCGACGCGGCGCGTCAAACCAAAAAAACGAACCGGAGGCGTTTTTTAAAAAGTGACGCTTTGACGCGTGGCGTTTTTCGCGTCGGTGTGCACACTCTCATTGGTGCCCTTTGTTTAGTCACGAGGCGTTAAACGTCGGCGAAAATCGCGGGCGAAATTCGTCCCGGTGTGAACAGGCCTTAACAGTCAGGCTGCATGCAAAAAGCGCACACTTATCATGTGAACAGCACTACAGACTGCACAAGTCTGCAGGATTTAAGGGGGACTGGAAACAGGTCAAATCTGTACGACAGGCCTGCATCTAAACTACTTCCCCCTTACTTACCCTGACCTTGTATGTCACTAAAGGAAAAGTGTCCACACTGGGACACGCCTTTTTTTCTGGGATAGGCTCCAGCATCACAGTGACCACAAAAAGACTTATATTACCCACTTTTGCTTCAACGTTTTTACAACCATTAAGGAAAATAACTACATTTCTTGTATCTTGGGTTTCTTGGGTTGAAAAATAATTTCAAATATTTATACTTTTTTGGTCCAGGTCTTTGGTAAGCGCAGATATCATTTTAAGAAAAAGAGGTAAATTAAAAGATTATAAAGTATTTTTAATGTCAACAGTTTAAATTCCTTCACAGTAAATACACCTGGAAACACTAGAAATGTTTAATTGTAGTTTTAAATGTCGTTTTTTGTTTTGAGACACATTTTTTTGAAGATCTGCTGCAGTTAGAGTTCCAGGAGTGATATCAAAGGGTCAGGAAGAAGGTCAGGCCGCGGCGTGTTGGGCCAACTGAAGCTGATCCGTGCATCTGAACATCTAAAGCGACGCCGCAGCAGGAGGATCACGCGCCGCTAGCCGGCTCTTTCATCTGGACGCAGCTTTCCTTGAAAATCCATGAGCTGAAAAATTTCAAATCAAAGCAGAAGACCAGACCAGTGTGCAAAAAAACAAGATGGAAGATTAGCATGTGACCTTCCTGTCATGCACGCACTGAAGGATTAAGCTCCACCGAAGCAGATCCGCCACACAAAGCATGAACTCCCAGCAGCTGCCCGTGCACAAACTGCTCACAGCAGGACTCCAAACTCTCCCAGGGTCCTTCAAACTCACAGAATCTGGAAGCGGACCTGAACTGCAGCCCAGTTTACGTTACAAATTGGTGGTGCTGACTGGAATCCACCGCTGCAGAGTGATGTGTGGCCCGCTGTGCTTGTGGACTGAGCCCGACTTGGTTCATTAAATGCAAACGATGTAATGAGCCGGTATTAGTGGGCCTGGCCCGGCTCAGCCTTCATCCCCAGCAGGAAAACGGCTGGACTGATCCCAGAATTGACTGCAGCCCCCCCCTCTTTCCAGCCTTACAGGTCAGTAAATGTTCAGCATGCTGCCCCCTCCCTTGGAGGTTTGAAAAACCTGAAAGAAGGAGGATTCACTGAACTTAAGCTTCAGTCAGGATGAGAAACTTTTACAGATTCGTCCCAAGAACAGCTCTGATTTGAATCTGCATATTATGATCACTGAATGTAAAAAGGGGGGCAGAAATCTGCAAGTGGAAGTATTAGAATTTGTCTTGAAAGGATTTCTTAAACAAAAGTTCAGATCTGCCACCTTTCTAAGACAAGATTTAGTGTTTGGAATATAAACACTGAAATTTAGGTAAATTACTCTGCTAACTAAAAATATGATGTCTGTAAATAATTGTTTTGCTCATATATAAACTTTTACCCCAAATATGTCCTATTTTAGAACCTAAAACAGTCTAACTAACCTTATTACAAGACCATCATCTTACAATAAATGAAGAATGACACATTTTAAGATGAATTGTTCTGAAACATTCTGTGTAATTTAGTCAAATGAGTCAAACTCTCTAGTTGTCCAAATCAGGTAAGTGTGTGTCTTGAAAAAACCTTAAGTTATAAATGTTATGGAAAAGAAGAATAAAACTTCAAAATACCATGTAAAGAAAAAAACAACTTAAATATATAATGTAAAGAAAATACTATATTATACTAATATTATAAAACACATTATGTGCATTAAAAATAAATATATATGGAAAAAGAAACTCGATAAAAAAATTGGAAGAAAAAAAAACTATAAATACGATTTAAAGTAAAGAAAACTATATTAAAAAATTAGAAACACAGCGAAAAGTTTAAAACCAAATTAAAAATACTATACAAAGTAAACCAAAATTTAAAATAATATGTAAAGTGAAAAAAAGCTTATAATACAATGTAAAGTTTAAAAAACACTATGTAAAGCAAAATAAAATGTAAAGTGGAAAAAAATTAAAAAATACTTTTTAAGGTAGAAAAACACTTAAAATACTATGTTAAGTAAAAGAAAAGTGTGTAAAGAAACACACATTTTAAAAACACTACAAAAAGGTAAAACAAAATTGATAATACACTTCAAAGTAAAAAAGAACTTTAAAATACCATGCTTAGAAAAAAAATACCTAAAAATAATGTCAAATAATGTCAAAAAAAAACTTACTAATACCACATAAATTCCACAAAATAATTGAAAATGTGCAAAGTACAGAAAAAATTAGAATGAGGTGTTTTTGAGAAAAAAATGAGTCAAAATGTTTGCTGCTTTCTATTCAAAAATGTAACTTAAGTTTTTCTTTAACATCACGAATAAAAGATCATTAAAGTAGAAACTAGACGAACAAATGTCTGGGTCAGATGCAGTGTTGAGGTTTAAGGGCAAATGCTGCATTGTTTGGACCAAAGCAAAACTGGAACCAGGCTGCTGTCTGCATCATTTATGCCTTGGAATTCACTGAAAAAGGCAGCGCTGCACTTTGCCGTTAACCACCTGACCCTCTTCCTGTCTGCGGGCCATCTGGTCTGCAGACGGTTTCCAAGTCTCACTGGACTCTGGGGGTCCTTTAGATGACAAGATGAATTTAGAAGTCCCAGGAAATAAAGAATTCACTGGGGAAAACGTCTTAGAGGGAATCCAGGCGACCTCTGTGACTGCTGCTCAGCTTGATAAAAGCATCCTTTCTGTTTGAGCCAATCACAGTGGGGCTCATTTTTCTTTTGATTCCTTTTAGGGATGACAGACAAAAGATGAGAATGCTGCAAAGAGGAGCACTTAGCCTCTCAAACTCCACTCCTAGTGAAAGTCACTGACAAATGCAGTGTTAGGAAGGCAACAAGCAGAAAGAAAACAGCAGGAGAATCATATTAGGAAGAGTTATTTTCCTCCAAACCAGAAAATGTATCCCAAATTGTGAGTTCTGATAATAGAAACCCACGGAAAAGCTTTTTTTTCACTTTCCCTGTGAAGTCAAGGATCTGAAAGAAAGTTTTGTTTGAAGGATTACATTTTCTAAATGATCTTAATCTTTCCCTTTTTTTTAAACCCAGTCTGTTTTAAAAGCTTAAGAAATTTAAACAAACTTTCAGTATGTTTGTTTCTCTACAGACCATTTAAAACAGTTAAAACTGACACAAAGCTGCTTTTTGGTGTACAGTGTCTCCTGGTTTTTTTCTCACAGCACAATGTGTTCAGTATCCTGATTGGCTACAGACAAATGTCAATCAATCTCTTCCGTTAGGTATCGTCTATACAGTTGGGAGTTATTGCATCCATACTGCATGACAGTATATTAACATAAAATAGTTGTTCTACCATATCAATGGCGACCAATTAACATCACCCAGTGAGGTCCTTAGGCAAGACCCTTAACGCTACTACCTCCTGAGCGCGACTAGGCTGCAGCTCACCGCTCCCCCAGGGATGGGTCAAATGCAGAGAAGAATTTCCCCATTGTGGGATAAATAAAGTACTAATTATTATATATATATATATACGTTGACAGAAACGTTTGTTATTTGTTGTTGTTTTGTAATCCAATATAAACCCGTAACCCGAAGACCGAAGTTTGAGCTGAACCGTGCAGCAAAGGGAATCCTTGCAGACAAACTGGGTTCAGTTTGCTAATAAATTTACGTAAATCATTGATGGTGATCAGTGTGAAATGTTCATGTCTGTCTGAGAAAAGTAGGTAAAGTGAGCAGTGAGGAGTTTTACAGCCTTAAAGACACCAGTGGAAATGGTGTTTTTGGTGTTTTGAACTTGTTCTTTTAGCCTTTTTTTCTGATGACGAAGAACATGTATAAAGAAAATTAAGTTTAAAATGTCATTTCTGAGAACTTCTCGGGAATCGCTGTGAATCAGGAGCAGGACTGTCAGAAGTTGGAGCTCTGTCTCCCCCTCTGGTCACCAGCAGGAACCGTCCCCAGAGTTCTTACCACACTACACTACATCTCCCAGCATCCCCCAGCGCACACTTCCTGGATGCCGCACACCTGACACCCATTCACTCAATCAACCACAGTCTACTTAAACTCTGCACTGAGCCTCACTCAGTGAAGTACAGTTTGTGCAACTCTGCCATTAAGATTTTTGAAATGAGATTGGACATTTACCTTTTTTTTTTTAAGACAGAGCTCCAAACCAGGGGTCCCCAGACTGCGGCCCGGGGGCCAGCCCGTGCCCCCTGAACGATATCTAGGAAGTTGATCAGAGAGAGCAAACAGTGGTGTCTATAGGCTAGCCTCCTGGAACGTCCAAAACTGGATTATAAGGAAAGAACACAAAAACCTAAAGAGACTGATGAGTCATTTAAGAGATTCTGCTCTACAACTGAAGTTGAACATCTACCTAAGAGTGTGCACGGAAAACAGAAGCTTTATTTCTGTGAACAACCCACAGAAAAAAAATCTAAAATACTGTTACTATAGGATACTAGGATAGTATATATTTCCTGATTATTATCTTTTTTTTTTTTTTTGGTGAACAACCCAAAGAGGATTATTTGATATCAGATTGGGTTATTAATATTTGGTTATGAGTGGCTTTCTGAGAAACAATAAATGTTTACATTTAGGCAACCATGCGACTGTCTCACTTTTTCTGTTTCAAACTGACCCTGGCCCCCCGATCAGAAAATGGAAACGCCAAGTGGCCCCTAGCTGGAAAACGTTTGGGGACCCCTGCTCTAAACTGTACAGATGGATAGAATCCAAGATTGCTGGCCAGTTTTGTTAGGTTGACGGGCTGAAAGGTAGCAGGAGAGAATGTAAACAGAGAGCTCCCAGCAACAGGAGGTGGAAGAGGGGCGGGTTGCTTCCCACCAACAGTCCCGCCCACAACACAAAGGCAAATTTCTAATGAACTCCTGCCCCACAGCAGGAACCATGTCCTCGAAAACGAAACAGGTTTTTTTGTGATTTTTTTTATTTTGCCTAAAAAGTGAACAATCACAAGTGCAGGAGGGACTTTTACTTGCATTGGACTTGTGACAATGACAAATAAAGATCTATGTGAAAGACCACTGGAAGACTCAGAAGAAGGGACATGGAGAACAACAACTAATATGTAGATTTTGTGTGTTGTGCTTCATTTTCAGAGTGCGACTCCTGCAATAAACAGGGACCCCTGTATGTCAGAACTGGAGGTGAAGGACCCAAAATGCAGCAGACCAGGCTTGGTGACAGAACCTTAAACATTTCATGTGTGATTGATACAATAAAAAAATTCACACAGATTTATCAAACTCATTACAGAAATGATGAAATGCATAGATAATAAAAAAATAAAGACAAGTCACATTTTCTTAATGCAATATAGTAATCATTAACTAATGTCATGCTGAGTTTGTGTTATTGCTTGAAAAGGAGTAAGAAGAAGTGAGTTTATATAATCCCTCCCCTACTGAGTTAATTCATTTCTTAGTTTTCATAATAAATAAACTGAAACATCACAAAAACAAGGGAGCAACAAAAAAAGAAATGAAGTGACAGAAATGAAAACGGCTGTGGAGGATCACCATGAACCTGGAGTGGGGACAATCCAACACATGACCAAAAACCAAGACCGCAACTGAAAAGCCAAACCAAAGCACAGAATCCTTCCACTGTGCCGATCTGGTTTCATGTGATTCAGGTTTAATTGTGCCTCTAAGTACTTTTTTACTCCGTTGTAGTTTCTAGTCAATCCTTAGTCTCTGTGTTGCCTCAATGAGACAGTCAAGAATGAGGGTAGATTAAGGTTAATCTAACCTCATTGTAACATGTGATTAATGTAAACGAGTTAGTGCAGAGAGGAGATGGGAACCAAAGCCATGACAGAGTCTCAGTGAACCCTCAGCACTGACAGGTTCAAGCCTCTTGCAGGGGATGTCTGCTCCTGCTGGCAGCCGTTTGCGTCTTAATTAAGGAGACGTTCTTCTGACACTTGCCTCAGCGTCTGATGAGGTCTAGCAAAGTCAAGGAGGCGGTGCATATTACATACAGATTTGATTAGCACCTTTGTATTTCTCAGCAGGCGGCTAATGCAATTAGACGAGGATAAATGTGATTAAATCCTCACTTTAAAGACTTGTTTTGATTGAACTTGTCACAATTTTACTTTAAACAAGACGACAATAATGGCAGGTGTCTGTACCAACATTAATGAAGTCTTTAAAAGTTGACCTTTTTTTAAAAAAAACATAAGATTTAAAGTGTGGATGCCATGCTTTGAACAACTTTGTCAAATAAAAAAGCCTTTTAAACGCTGATTCTATTGATACCAATAGTTAGCGTCGAAAAAAATCCGAAGCATATGAATAATAGACATCTTTCGAAGGAATCAGAGATTTGAATTTGCCGCTAAGAGCGCAGGCTGGAAGTGACCTCGATATGACCTGTGACGTCACGAAAGGCATTGACTTTCGCAGTTCCGCTTCGGACAGCATGTAAACAAAACAGGTAGTCTTCGTTTCTCTCGTGTTTAAATCTGTTAATCATCAACATGCCAAGTCTTTGTGTGGCAGCTGGATGTAGCAATACATCTAGTGAAAGTGTATCTGTGTATAAATTCCCAAAACAAGAAACTCTGCTGAAAAGGGGAAAGTTCAAGAAGGTGGACGGCGAAGGATTTTTCCCTCCAGATCTGCAGGAGAGAAGTCTGCGCTTTCGAAGGGACATAAACCGGGACACAAACGAAGAATTTTGAACGGAGAGTTGGGAGGAGGATCTTGGCTTCTGAGTCGAGGAAAGGCGGGTGAGCTGGAAGCGAGCGAGCCGTTTTCTGGGTCGGAGAGGACGGCGCTGGAGTCGGGAGCGGAGGCTGCTAAGCTAGTGTGCATCACGATGGATCACATTGAGGTGAAGTAGTCGTGTTTTCTGTTGTCCTTGGATCCAACTGGAGTATTTCAACGCACTCAATGTTTTGCAAGAGAAGCAACAGGCCTGCAACGTTTTTTTTCTTTTGCTTTTGAGGTGCCGGTACCGTGAGTAAACTGAACTGTGTGTGTGTGTGTGAGCGCGCGCGCGCACGAGAAAAGGTTTCAAACTGGTTCAAACAGGTAAAACTGTTAATGTTCCACAGTTGTTAATGGTATACAGTGACTTTGTTAACTAAAGAGTAGTAATATCTGGGAAACTTTTATTTTGTGACATTTATTTTGTAAATTGGGTTGAAAACCAGTGTTTACCTTTGTTTAGATTAGGCCAAAAGGGGACATTTTGAGTATATTTTAGGGTAAGTGGAGTAATTTAATTTTATACATTTTTTACTTAATTGGAGTGGTTTATATTTTTTGTTAGGGTATCAATTTATATTTTATTTACCAAATTATAATTTATTAAACAAAGCTTCGCTATCGGTGCTAGCCATGTTGTCTGCCTTTCGTTACGTCACAAACATGGCGGCGCGAAGTCGGCGGAATGCGTGAAGCCGGCGGCCGTCCTCGTTGTTTATATCGTGTTTTTCGCTATTTATTCTTTTTCGAAAAATATTAAAAACAATCGCAACATGAAATAGAGACTATTTACTATATTTTGGCTTATTAAAATAGGCCATGTCACCCACACTTTAATGCAATGTTTTCTAAACCCATTATTTTATTCAATCACTCATAATTGTTTCCCTTCATGAATTTCATTGACCTGCTTTTGGATTTTCAGAGAAACCCTAAAAAAACAAAGTATGGCCCGCAGGCGCTACCCGCCACCTTTAGGCGCCACCACTGCCCTTGCAGCCCACCTCTACACGCCGCCACCGCCGCTATCACCACCCACCTTTGACCCAACCACACTTGGTAAGCAGCACACACTGAGACTGTCAATACAACATGGCTGAAAAACAACTGAACTTTTCGAGGTATTGATATAAAATAAAAGATCATTTGCTTTATAAATACATATAAATGTTACTTTTTACAGTACTTTTTTGGATAGTCTCAGGTTGTATTTTATTGGAAAAAAAGTTTTCACAAGAACAGGTTTTCAAAAATCAAACTCCTCTTTATTAGTTTCACAAGAACGTTTGCTTTTATTTTATCTCACCTATAAATAGTAAAAACACAGGAATATTTTCTACTTTTGTTCTTGAAATGTCATGGTACCTCCGGCAGTCCTCTCCTCCCCCCTCCCTTCTCTGCTCTTCCTCCACAGTCGGCACTTCCTTCATCAACCCTCCAGTATTTACGATGGCTTTGCTCCAGTATTCATCGCCAGTACCTGGTCTCTTGTGTTATTCGCTCGTTTTGTCAAGTCAAGTAATCAAGCTGTCATTCCTGTCAACAAAAAACCTCATCCACCAAGTGCTGACCTGGGTTCATCTCAAGCTCCTGACCACTAATACCACCTCGCCGTCAAGACCTCCAGCCACGCCATCTCTCCACGCCACGCCTCGCTACCTGCCAGTTTCATTCTCATCTGCCTCGTCACAATAGTGTCCACGACACGCTAGGGAGATACTTTTCTTCTGGTCCACTCCTCGTCTCCGCCTCCTCGCCCACATCCAAGAAGTAATAAAACTCTTTCTGTCATGGTTTCAGTTTGTTGTCTTGTTTTTCGTTTTAGTTCTTGTTCTGTCTTGTTTGGTTCTGTTTCCTGTTTTATTTTGAAAGGTTTCCTGTCTTGTCATATTTCTTGAGTTTTACTTCCTTTGGTCCCCATCTGCCCTGATCGTGTTCACCTGTGTCTTGTCTGCCCCGTCTGTATATAAGTCTTGTCTCTGCCTTCCTCCTGTGCTGGTCCATTACCCTTGTCATGGTGTTCATGTCTCCATGTTTCTAGCCACGCCACAGTAAGTTTTGTTTTTGTTTTGTAATCCTGCTCGGCAGCGCCTTTTGTTTGTTTTTGTTATTAAACCCCCTTGTCCTTGAACCGTGTGCCTCCGCCTCTGCATCTGGGTCCTACCGGCTCTCGAGCCACCCCGCATCGTGACACTTTCTCTGCCAAGTCCTCGTGCGTGATCATTCCGGGTTTCAGCGAGTGGGTCTGTTCTAGTCACGACATGATAGGCCAATAAGTTAAACTCCCAGATTGTTTAATTATTTGTGTTTTTTTCCACTTTTCTTTTTTTTGATTGTTAATATTTGAGCATCAGTGATTTATAGTAAAGTTCATAGGAATCCATCATTTCATGTTTTCCTCTGACTGACTGCAAACATGATGGATGTCATTTAATCAAATGTGTGTCAAAGTTGGACTTTCAAGCTAATCAGAAAAGTTAAAAAAAAGTGCTGGAAGACAAATAAAATAGGACAAAAAGGAACAAAGCAAAAACTGTTTGTTTTGTCATTTTTAGTAAAACTTGACAAATAAAACAAAAGACACAAAATCGGGAAATGAGGGACTAACATAGTGATGCATATAATAATGTTTTTTTTAAGTAACAATAATTTAAATGTGATTTCAGTTTTTTTAAGAAGGTAAAGGGATGAAGGGAGGAGTCTGAAGGGATCTAAAGATAACTTCAGTGGATTTGATCACCTCACGTTTTGACAGAAGACTGTTTCACGAACCACCTGTCAGCTGAAGAAAGCTTTGATGGATTTACCCTCTTAAAATTCTCTTTATGTTTGTTGCTTTTTTGGCTTATAGATGACCACGGCCATCCCTTAATTTCATCCTAGAACGAGGATTCATGGGCATTGTCTCAGGGAGGAAGTTCTCGTGTGCTTTTACGCCTCTAAGCAGTGCGGTCCGGCCTGGTCCGGTCCGGTATTTTGAGCTTTTCCATTATAAAATGGACCCATTAAGCTGGACCAAATCGCACCATTTTCAGGCCCCCGTTGGTTGTAGGTCCACTGAAAAATGAAAAAGACCCGTTACGATAAAAACAGAGCGGCAGGATGGCTCTTCGCCACCGCCAATGCTTTGTAGATACAGGGAACCCCAAGCCAAGCAGGAAAAAACTGAGCTGCTGGATGAAATCGTCTACTGCCGGTCTAACTTTGAGTAGAAACACTCACCTGGACTACCCTGACCATTCTAAACCGGATCGGACTGTACCACTCAGTGGAGGCGAGGCTTTACATATTAGCTTTTGGGTCCGGTTTCTAAAGCAATGTTCCCATCGGGCATATAGGTTTGTTCTTAAAATGCGTTTAGGATTCGATGTTCACATTGGATGAGCAGGGAGGGGCTTCGTCTTCTTCTGTCTCTGCTGTTTACTAGCGCTTGTCCGCCACCTACAGTTGAAAGAGTCTTGGCGTGGAATGGTGCAAATCTCATGAATCTTGCTCCAAGAATTTTCCTTCACAGTTCTATCAACAGGGACACCATCCATGCGGCGCTACCGAATCCGATTCCCTGATTGGTCAAAGTTTACCTGGTATCTCTTAAGCGTTCATTGGCTCCACGTTTGAGTTGGAAAACGGTCGTAGAAACTTGCGAACTGATATGTGAATGCAGGAGTTATCAAGGTAAAAGCTCGAAATACATATTTACGCAAGGTTACACAGACTTTTCATTGGAAGTGGCCTCTAAAAACGGTGTAGCTTGAGACTTTTCTGTGATCCGTTCATTCTGAGGTAAAAAAAAATCTCTTCCAGGTTAAGATTTGGACACCTTTAAAAATCAGGTTCAAGGTCCCCAGGCATACTGTGGATATGTTAGTGAGGACTGGAGCATCAGTTTGGCTCTCAGACCAACGTTGTCAGTCTGATGTCTGCTTCTCCTTCACCTTCAGAGGACTTGGTTTAGACGGATCGGACTTTAGCATTGATGCTACACAGACAAAGTGACACCTGTCCCATCAGAAGGTATCGAAATGTAGATACCCGTAAATCACCAGTTTTGGTACCAACTGCTCCATTGAAGTAACGATTACTAATTAATAAATGAGAAAATTAAAGTGCATGTTGATTATTAGGTTAGTTACTCTAGTGTTTTGTGCTAAACTCCCCCCTCAGCCCACCGCATTTTGAACTGTTCTATCAGTCACATGACCAGATGCATGTTACCTGTAGCAACAACAGTCTAACGTTTTGTAGTTTTTCCACTGCACATTAGAATTCTTACCTGACTGCTTTTGATGTTTTTTGTTTTATGGATACCAAATAAAATGCTTGAGAGAAAAAAAAATCACAAATACCATTAATCAGTACTTTGTGCAAAAAGTAATCTGTATATTAAAACTGTGGTATTGCCCATCACTGTTACAGAGCAACCCCATCCCCTCTTCCCCTCCCCGTCGCTAAGAAGTCACATTATATTTTCTTTGCGAAAAATATGATCCTTTTTTTATGATCTGCTCCTGATTCCCAACTATTTGAATAAAGAAATACTCAGAAATAAAATTTTAAACTTAATCTTCTTTACATACGTCCTCCATCAACAGAAAAATTCCACAAGAAGATGTTTGAAACACCAAAAACAAAATATTTATCAGAGTGGGTCTTTAAATTATCACAGCAAGAGTTTCCCTGAGCTCCCTCTGTCAGTTCAATATTTTTTTTTCGGGGGGGGGGGGGGGGGGGGCTCTGGTGGGGGAAAAACCAGGTGTTTGTCTCTACAGCAAGATGTATGGTTTAATCAGTGCTCTATTATGCAAGGTGGATGCTTAGAGCACAGGTCAATGAGGATCCAGCGCCCACAGGAGCGAAGGTGGACAGATGCTCTGTTGTCACACTTCATTTAGCAGTTTCCCATGAAACGGCCACACTGCTGTAAAATACGTTTTTATTGAAGGTCTACTTTAGGCTGCGGCTCCCTGAAGGCTTTGGGAGCAAAAGCTGTTCCCAAAAACTAAAAAATAAAGGTCTGTACTGTTCCTGCTCCACATCAGAAGCTACCTTAACCAGATTTGTGTCGATTCAGCACAAACTCAGAGTGACGAAGTTTACCAAGTGGAAAAGTAGAAGACAACAGATATTTTCACACATCTGAACAAATGGCTTAGTAATTCTCAGAGAAAAGACAACAAAGTTCAAATGATGACTGAAATGTTTTAAGGAAATATTTATATTTTTAGCAACATGTAAAGCAACAATCGACAATCACAAAAAACTGTATAATTTGTTTACAACCTCGATGACGCATAACCGAGTTAAAGAAATGAGCTTAAACAGACAAATCTGTCAGAAAAATTAAAAAATGGGGCTTTGAATTGCCTTGAAACTGAATTTCTAGCAATATGCATGAATGCAACAATATTTGAAATGATTTTGCTTAAACTTGCAACCATTGTCACCCTTTTTAAGTGAAAAGAAGTAAAAGATCCAGCCTGTGATAGAAGAAGAAGCACGGAACAACAGTCATTATTTGCTGAGGTTGAGACATTCAGAGTATTTGTTGACTTTGTGGGTCAATTTGTTCAGATATTTCAAAATGTTCCACTATTTCAGAAGCCGATGAACTATTTCAATACTGTGAGCTTTGATTAAAACAGTTCAGCAGAGGAGAAAAGAAGACTTGAGAGAGCAAACATCTCTTATTCACATTCCTCTTATGATAGCTGGAACTCCACCTGCTGTTGCTCTGAATGTGAAACTTACTTTTGCTAATGCGAGAACATGTCCACCCTCTAATTGAGTGAAATTCAGATTTCTAGAGTGGTGCAGCAGGAAAACATGTGTATTCGCGTTTTCTGCTGCTGTGATTTTTCTTGAAGCGGTTAAGAAAAGCTGTTGAAGCTACCAGATGTAGTTACCACTTTGATCAATTTCTCAATGAATAAAACTCTCTCCAAAATATACAAACTTTTATGTAATTTAGATAACAATATTTCACTTCCGACAACAAAATGGGATGCGGATTTGAGCATCAGCACAGATGAAAGTTTTTGGTCAGAACTTTGTCTAAACACCTTTAAAATGACAAAAAGTCCAAATCTGCAGCTAATCCATTTCAAAACTCTTCACAGAATTTACTACACTGGACAGAGGATGTTCAAGATGGGTCTCAGTAACTCAGACATTTGTCAGCACTGTGACAGTAATCTACCCGACAATTACATGCATGCACTGTGGTTCTGCACGCCTGTCCAGGCTCTCTGGCAGCAGGTATGTGCCGATCTATCAGTCTGGCTTAAGGTTTCAATCACAGCTTCACCGTCACTTTGTGTGCTTGGTGACATGAGTGCCATCGATGTAGAAGGAGGATTAGGCTCTATCATTTTCATAACTCTTTGCATTGCTAAAAAAACTATTTTAATAAATTGGAAAAGCAAAAAAAAATATAAATATAAGTCAACACAGAAATCTGCTGCTTGATCATATCAGCTTGGAAAAAATGTCAGCCCAAAGTTCAAGTAACTTTGAAAGAATTCAGTCTCTCTGGTCTCCCATAGCTAACTCCGTGACTTAGGGGGTGGGGGGGGCATGGTCGTCGCTGCTCCTTGCCCTTCTGCCGTGGGCCGGGGTGGGGGTCGGGGCCTCCGGTGCCTGGCCGGGGGTGGTGGGGGCTCCGTTGGTCGGGGGGTCGGGTCCGGCGCCTGGGTGGGGCGGCCTGGGGCGCTGCGTGGTCCTCTGGGCTTGGGTGTGGGGGTGCGTGGTGGGGGGGGTGGGGTGGTGGTCTGGCTTGGCTTGGGGGGGTGGTCCCTTTGCCTGTGCTGGGGGGGGTTGGCGGGGGGCGCTGCTCGGGGGGGGGCCCAGCGGCGCTGGATGGGCTTCCCGTCTACACCTGGGGCTGGGATCGGCCCTTCCCTGGCTCTGGGGCGGGACGGGACAACCCTCTTGGGGCCCCCGGTCGCTCTGGGTGTCATCCGCTTCGGCTGCGGGGTCTGGGGGTGGGGTGGGGTGGGGGTCTTGTCGGCCCTGTCCTGTGGGGGGGCATTCTGGGGGGGGGGGGGGGGGCACTATTGGTACGGGGCAGGGGGGGTTGACGGGTCGGGGTCTCCGCTGAGGCCATCGGCGATTTCCCCGGCCGGTTGGCTGCCTCGGTCCCGTCGAGGCCTGACCAGAGCTCTTCTAGGGCCGGCGTTTGGGGGTGGGGGCCTGGGCTTGCTCCGGGGGGGGCCGGCGCTTTCTGGCTCTCCTCTCTCTGTGTGGGGGTGGTGGTGCTGGGCCTGGGGTGTCTGCGCCTCCGGGGGTGGGGCCCCGGGGCTGGGTGGGCCTGGCCCCCTTGCTGGGGGGGGGGGGGGCGGGGGACGGCTGTTTGACCACCGGGGGACAGTCTATCAACTGTCCCCAACTTACCCCCTTCCTCATATAACCTCATAATAGGGTGAGGGGGTGGGGGGCTTAGCCTGCGATGAGCCTTGGGGGGGGGGGTTTACTAGGCAGTGACCCCCCTCCTGTGGTTGCCGTATGGAGTGGGCCCCCCCTCTTTCGGTTTTATTTGCACCTTAGACATGTAGGGCCCTTGGTAGGGGGGGTGCTTGGACATCACTGCCAGCAAGCAGCGGATGTCCTCCTGGCACCCTACCCGCCAATTTTAACCGCACCTTAGACATTTAGGGCCCCTTGGTGGGGAGGGTGAGGGGACTTCACTGTGAGTAATCAGGAGACGTCCCCTTAGTGCCCTACCCGCCAATTTTAACCGCACCCCCCTTAGTACACACACCCCTCCCCCCTCAATATATACATCCCAACATAAACACACACACATGCACACACACACTCTCTCAAACACACATACACGCACACACATTTTGCAAGGAAGGTGGGACCTAGGACCATCTGTCCCCTGCCTCTTCCCTGGTGGGGGGTACGGGCCCCTTTGCAACGGCGGCTGTGTCCCCGGGGTGCCGGCTTCCTGGGCCCGGCGGTGCTCTCTCCGCGCGGTGGGGGGGTTCACATTACATCTGAGCCGGGGGTGTTCGTGTCCCTGGGGGGTGGGTTCTGGTCCTTGCTCCTGAGTGCTGGGCCCCGCCAAATTTCCAACTGTGGCCGAGCCTGGTCGGGCCATATTTACAACACCCCTTGTGGGCCCTCTTTTTTCCCCGGGGTTCCCCCCTTCTGGGCGGGGGCGGCGGGCCCCCTGCCTCGCTCCTCCCTGGACCAACCGTGGGCCGGGCGGATGGTTGCCTGGAGTGCGGAGCGGGTCTCCCTTGGGGGGGTCCTGGCTCGTACCTGGGGTTGGGGCGGGGGGATGCCCGGAACTCCTGGGTGGTGGTGGGGTGCTCGTCTGGGGCTGTGGGCGTCCTTCTCCGGTGGGGCCCTGCGTTGGGTTCTCCCGGTGCGGCGGGGGGGCTGCTCTCCTGGTTGGGCTGGGGCGGCGCCCTCTTTCCCTCCGTGCCTCCCTGCTCTCTGGCTCTGGGGGCCTTGCGGCGGCCTTGCTGGCCCTGGCCTGGGTGGCGGGCTTGGTCGCCCGGGCGGCGGTTGTTCCCTGCCGGTTCCCGTGTGGCGTTGGGGGGATTCCGGCTGCCGCTGCTGGTGCGGTGGGGGTCTTGGGGTGGGGATGGCTGGGCACTCTCCCTCCTTCTTTTCACGTTCCACCATCCATTTTAGAAGAACATAAAACCTCACCTGAGCACAGGTGTTAGCTCAACAGACTGAATGACTGAAATATTTCACACTAGTTGGTTTTAAGGCATAAGTATGCGTGTGAACACTATGTGTTTTGTGTACATGTCGACAAGTGGACATTTTTGCAACTAACAGGTGTGTTTATAACATTTGAGTGTGTGTGTGTGGACAGGCTCCGCCCTTTTTTTTTGTTATTTTTTTTTTTACATTTGAACCTTACCATAATGATTAACAACCAGTAAACTTGTTGCTTTATGCTGCTTCATGGTCTTATCCCCCTTCCCCTCCTATTATCACCCTCCTACCCCCCCTCTCTCTAACGTCCCTCTCTCTTCTTCCCCTCTTTCCTTTTCCGTCCGGTCCAACACCAAAGATTTTCAGACATGTTTGAAATTAATAAAGTTTGGCCTCAATTACAAAAGGGGTTTATTCAGACATACCTTTGGTTTGTATGAAGATTAATAACCCCTCTTGTTAAAGTAAAATATGTCCAACCCAAGAGGCCCTCAGCTCTCATCTGTCTGCCTAGCTGTTGGACAGGACAAGTTAAAAAAAAAAAAAAAAAAAAAAAAAAAAGCTGTTGAAGTGAAACCACTAAAGTTCAGTTTGTTTTAGTGTCTGTCACAGCGGAAAACAGCCAGGCGTCACCATTAACCCTGACAGATGATTGGTTCTTATCAGCTGCGCTTTAGGCTACAAGTCACCTCTGAAAGCTGCAGCTCACAAACGGAACGCATCATTTCAGCTTGGTGGGGGCGGGCCACGCTGCAATAACGGAGAACCCACTCCGTCTGCCACGTTTCTCCCACCATTCTGTTGTTGGAATGAGCAAGGTGCCCTTGTGGGGCTCATTTTTGTGTGTGTGCGTGTGTTATAAATGGCATACCTTGCTTTCTCAACCCCACTCGGCTTTATTTGAGTGAAGAGTTACCGTGGCAACAATTCCAAAATCTTCTAGTATAGGAAAATCTAGTATAAAAACTAGGAGTTGCATTTCCAGAAGAACATGCAGGATTGATGCTATATTGCTGAATGAAAATGAAATTTAAAGGGTGACAATTGGGAATAAATAAATAAATGAATATATAAATAAATAAATGATCAAAGTTGACCTTAAATAAAGTCAAAACAGCACAATATCAAACAAAATACTTTTGTGAAAAATACTACAACAGGTATCGAACCAGCGAGCTTCTGCACCAAGGATTCTCCATCTATTTCAATGGAGGCAAAAATCCTGGAATATCTGGAAAAGTTGAAGGATTTGAAGGAGCACAAGTCATAGCTGGAAAAAAGCTGAAAGAGCTGAACATTTGAATAGGTGGATGAATAAATTAGCTGAAAAATTGTAGGAGGAGTTAAGCAGAAAAATATGGCCAATGGGAAAACAGGAAAACAATGGGTTGGATGCTTTATAGCATTCAACCAAATAAGGAAAAAGAAAGAAAAAAGGAACTCAGGTGTTTTTACAGAAGCAGACAGTCTTCTAACTGGATGTACTGGGATGCCTGCATAAGTCCTGGTTGAATTAAGTTATCTCATGGTTTAGGTCAATACTGGGTTTTGATTGGCTGCAGCGTTTGCATTAAAAAGTGATAATGGATCCTTAAAAATGAAGTATCGGTCAAATAGCCCTGATATGCTACATCATGTCTTTTTTTTGTTTCTCTGACACAGAAAAAGACAAATTCTTGAAACATCTCATTTCATGATCAGGGTCAATCATGAGTGTCATTTCCTCCTAACCAACTCTTTATCAGATCTTCTTCAGATCCTGACAGTGACCTCTAGGTTTGTTCAGGAGGGGGGGCAGGATCAATGCAAACAGAGGCTGAAAATCTTTTTTCCTCGCCCTCTTCTTGTGTGGCGTCTAAAAAACTTGAAGAAGACTTGGAGGTTTCATGCTGCTTTCCCGTTTCACAAAGTGAACTCTGCTGCACCTCATTACCCCTTTCCTGTCCCTGCTGAGGTTTGTCCTACTCTTAAAACGGAGGCGAGGAGAAAAGGCAGTCGACGCGTGGGGAGTCATTTGAAATCTGAGTATGAGATAAACACATCTCGCTGAAAACGAAGCGGAGTCCCGCCGTCGTCTGGTGTTTCTGGGTCAAACGTGCACTCATGCGGCAGATGGTTGAGGAGTTTCAGTACTTTATGCATTAGAAACAATGACTGATGAAACTGTCTAAGACTATTAAACAAATGCTTTAGAGAAATTCTTCTTCAACTCACAGATGACTGTTTCAATCACATATTTGTAATGCTGCACTCAAAACAAAGTGTTTTGTTGCCAAATACTGAGCACAAAACTGATCTTTCATCCCGTTTTCCCTTTGTCCACTCAGACAAAGACTGACGGACAGATTGACTGTCTGTGTAATCACGATCCATCGCTTTTAGATCACGGCTCCTTTCTTCTTTTGGTTTTTCAATCTGAAGGAAAACTGTCTCCTCTGATGCTTCAGACACCAGGCAGAACTGTCATTATTTCAGCATGGCTTCTGAGTTCCATAAGGTAAAGCCCTAAGTGGGAGGAGCTTATGATAACATGCATTAATCAACACAGACCTGCAGACACACATGGTGAAACAGTGCAGGTAAGTCCTTGTTTGGAAGTCAGAGTGTGGTAAATGACCAGTGCTGCTACTTAAATGCACGTGCACGCATTCACAGCTTCCAGTGTTTGCATGTACACACTTAATGGAAAGAGTTTCTCTCATAAATGTTGAGTGACGCTTGTGTCCAAAATGTTTCCGTATCTTCTAGATCAGGGGTCTATAACTCAATTTACCTGGGGGCCACTGAAGGCAGGGTCTAGCTGAGGCTGGGCCGGAACTTCAGCGCACACACAAGTGCAACTAGTGAGTGTCTGAGAGCCAGTAAATGTGTACTATACAGTACTATTAACTATACACTATTATTAACTGTTTTCTGTACAAAATTTACTTATAAAACTCTCATTTAAATAGAATAAAATACCTAAATAAAAAAATCAATAAGTAAATAAATCAGCAATACATTTCTGTTTAATTAGTCTTTTCTATATCCGCTGTTTTCTGATTTAAACGTCATTATTAACACAGTTCAGTTAACACAGTTGAAGTATAACTGTTAAACACAGAAGAAGACTCCAATTCTACAGCTCTGTAACCTCCATCAATGGGTTTTTCTGATCACGGCTTCTCTTGTCTTCTTACTGCTGGACACTTGGCAGCACTTCTTCCCAAACAGCTGAGAACCTCAGTGTCGCTTTCAGACTAATAATAAAACTTAAGCCTCACTCTTTTTCTTTTTTTGACTCTCAATATGGAATGAATTGACCCCATTTTCTCCAGATCCCAAAGTTATGAGCATTTTTATTATTTACAGTTGACATTTTGGGCTGAAATGAGCTTCCTCTGCAGGGTGGCTGGACGCTCCCTTAGAGATAGGGTGAGAAGCTCGGTCACCCGCGGAGAACTCGGAGTAGAACCGCTTCTCCTCCACATCGAAAGGTGCCAGCTGAGGTGGCTCGGGCATCTAGTCCGGATGCCTCCTGGACGCCTCCCTGGAGAGGTGTTCCGGGCATGTCCCACTGGGCGGAGGCCCCGGGGAAGACCCAGGACACGCTAGAGAGACTACGTCTCTCGGCTGGCCTGGGAACGTCTCGGGGTTCCCCCAGAGGAGCTGGAGGAAGTGGCTGGGGCGAGGGAAGTCTGGGCATCTCTGCTTAGACTGCTGCCCCCGCGACCCGGTCCCCGATAAGCGGAGGAAGATGGATGGATGGATGGACATTTTGGGCACGAGCCCTAAAGGGTCACAGAAGGCCCCTCAGCAGTGCTGCCACTGGCTAATAAAGAAATTTAGCCAATCAAAATCAAGAATTCATCTTACACAGTTATTGATTTTATGGCAGGCGTGGGAGCCGGGAATACACATGTAGATGTATCTATTTTGAATGTATTAGTTGCTTAACATCGCCTGTATACGTCCGTTATCAGAACTGTGTTAATTGTGTTTTGTTTAGTTTTGGATTTATGACTTTTGTTTATCGACAGACACAGTGGGCGGTGGGCGTGTCGTTTGTTTGGCCGTCTAAGCGTCCAGCACAGACACTCTGGCCCTGAGAGCGCCACAGTCCTTTGACTTTGTTAGCCTCTAAGCTGTACATCGTGGGCAGACATAACAAATTACAGACCATAGATTAACCAAAGAGGCAGATTGTTTTCATCGGGACAAACATGCAAACATGCTGGAGAGGTGCTGCGTGCAGAAGCAGGGGAGTTCTCTCCTACAACAGGAGCCTGTGAGCCGTTAGAAACTTGAATGCAGACCACATTCGGCCCATGAGCCGGACTTTGGACATGTCTTTTCTAAGGTCCCCAGTTTCAAAAAGCCGTCACGTTTCTTACACTTTTTGATTCAGACACTGAATTGATGGCAGTTCCATCAACCATCGGAACACAATTTTGGAATCTAATGCTCTTCAGGGCATTTTGTCACAGAAAACGGTCCTGACAGACGTCACTATATATTAAATGTGGAAAAATGCTTTACCTCTCAATAGGAAATTACAATGTGCAGTAACTCATTTTCCAAAATTCTTGCAGTTGGTTTCACAATCCTTCAGGTTTGTGTCTAGAGTCTCAAGGCCAAAGCTGCTGATTAACCTCTTTTTGGAACAATCCCGACTCTGTTCTTCCTGGCGCTGCCCCTCACAGCTTCATCCGTTTCCCCACCTTCTCATTTGTTAGCCACACCTGTGAGATTTGCCTCCGTGATCTCCTGGTGAAACTGCCTACCGTCTCTCCCGACTGTTCACCAGAGAAAATCCTTAGCAGACAATCCAGTCCTGCATTCAGGTCCTCCTCATCATGCCGACCCCATAACACGGTTATTCTGGTGTTTAATGGGCCAGCAGCTCAGCACGCACAATAGTTTCCAGTCATAAGTGACAATCATTTTAATTTAACCATTGTTTGCCAGCGCGCTCTGCCTTTGACCTTTTCTTCTTTGTGCCGTCAGTCCAACTGTGTGAGCCGTATCTTACCGCCGCAGAGGCCTGGCGTTATGAAATGCGTCTGATTTGGGGTCCAGAAGCCACGAGGGGGTCAGTGGGAGTAAACGCTTTCATTCAGTCCAAGAAACAACGGTTATCGAAGCCTCACAGATGAACACAGGTCACGTGAGGCTGCCAGCCACAAACACCATCCAGAAAAAAAAAAGGATGGGATTGTAAATTCTTACGCTTCCAACATGCAGCCACAGATGACAGGATCCGCAGACTCCACCATCCAGATTTTCAAGTGATCCATCGTGTTCCTGTGTGAAATGCCAGCTCCTCGTGTACATTTTCCAGACACATCAATCTGAGCGCGGTTTCTTTAATTAAATCTGACTTTAATAGCTTTCCTCAGCTCGGTCTCTGACGGCTGCTCATCCCCGCGGGCTTGCCTTGGGTGAAATTAGCCCATCAGGCTAATTTAAGATCCATTGCTTTCATTATGATTACAAATTTACTTTGCAATCAGGCCGGACAGCCAGCAGTCACTACACTCAACGAGGGGCTCTATTGCATCAGATCTGGATAACAGAGTTATCTCGGAAATCTTTCTCCGTTTAGTGAGGGTCTCACTGAGCTTCAGTGCGTCAAAGGGTTCAGTGTTTTGTCTCTGGTGCAAGCCAAAGGTGTCTTAGGGTGTATTCAGACTGGAAAAAATCATTTGGTCCGGACCGAGCCCACTTAATCTGGTCCGGATTGAGTCCTGAACCTTGCATTTGTTCTGTGTTCAGAATGCTATCAAGGGGACTTTCCTGTTCCAAATCAAAGCTTATAAACAAAACCACATGACTAAAGATCTCTTCTGTCATTGGCCAGGAATTACAAGGGCGGGGCAAAGCAAATAGAGGCTGAAATCATGAAAGTCCTACACTTTACAATCCTTGTTGGGATAGTTCACTTGTTGACCAGTTTTGAGTGTCTGTATCAATGTCAAGTACAACACTTTTGACTTTGGTCCAGTTGAGGAATGCTGCAAGACAGTTACTGAGGAGAAGACGGCTAAGACGGTACACTCATAAGTGTTCACATCCATTCATATAGGTCATATAGACATATAGATTGTCGGGACAACAGTAATGTGTGTTAAAGTTGTTTTAATGAACCTGCCTTCATCTGACCACATTTCAATGAGTTGCTGGGTCTCACCGTTGTGGTCTGTTTTTAAGAGAATTCTGTTAAGGACCTACAAGGTAGCTTTTAGGATAACATCACAGCAGCGCCGCGTTCGTGTAACGTAACAAGTCACAGAAAAGCACATAAGAAGCGTTTCCAGCTGTTAAATAACCGTTCTAACAAATAAACAGTTTGACCCTTTTTTCTGTTTGATTACTCGACAATTGTTGCTTTACATTTGTCAGCAGTTCATCAGTTCCTTCCTCCCTACTCTGTTTAAATCCCATAATGCTCGGCTACAGTGGCCGCTTTGGTTCAGTTGTTCCGCTCCGACCACAGAGCCTATTCAGACTGAGAAAACTCAGACCGCACCGAAGCTCAGTCCGATTAGACTGACCACCTCGACAGATGGGTCCAAGAGCGGTTCTTGGTCCCGGACCAGAGTCCGCTTGGGTGTATTCAGACTGACAATTTGGTCCGGATTATCAAGGGAAACGAACTTGGGTTAACTTTAAGACGACCAAATCTGAATACAGCCTTAAATATCAACTCTACTGTTTTTAAAAAACCTTTCACTGCTAAAATTGACGTTTAAAAGGGATTGAGAAGATCTGAGTAAGCAGGAAAATCCCTTTAAAGACTGTAAGATGGTGGGAAAGCGTGTAAACAGATGGGATATGGTGGTGGAGGTTGCCCCGGACCAACAGTCCCGTCCACAACTCAGAGGTGAACTTCTAATGAACTTCTGCCGCTCTGCAGAAACTATGTCCTAGAAAACGACGCAGGTTTAAAAATAACACAGGGATTGTTTTGAAGATAGATCAAAATTTGATCTGAATTGGACTTAACCTTTGTGCTATCCTTTGACCCCCCCCCCCCCCCCCTCCATTGACGTGTTCTCCCTACCATGACAAAGGTGGATAAAGGTGGAAAGATTTTATGTAATCCATGGACACCAGTGAAGATCACAAATCATTGAAGAAAAAAGGTTCAGAGCACTGTCTAGTGGGTCTACATGACCCAACTCCCAATGTTAAAGTGCCTAGGATAGCACAAGGGTTAAAGGCGCTCTACAATAAAAGTTTGCACCTAATTTACTTTTTTAATGGTCAGCTTGTTTCCGGTTTAAGTAGAAAGAAAAAAAGCTTTTCATTTTTTTAAACTGAATTATTCAGGCAGGTGGATATTCTGTAGCAGGATGGGTACAGCACTGAAAAAAACGCAGCTGACGTCATTTTGATGGAAACCTCTTTAAAGTATCAAAATGCCTGAGATTTTTACTGCACTTTAATTGGCTGCTGCACAGTGGTTGTAAAACTTATTCCGCCTAAGCTAGGAATTTTCACAGCAGAACTTTGACATTTCAAGATATTAAAGAGGACTTGAGTTGTCTGATGGACAGTTCCTATAAAGACCCCATTTTGGATCAGAATGCCACATCTCCAATTAAAGGTGAACCCTTTACGAAGTGACTCAGAAAATAAGGAACTCCGCTATCGTACTTTAGATTTGTTTCCCAGCTGTCGTCCCGCCTTCATGACAGATTCATTACTAATGACCTTTAGACATGTCTGAGCTGAAGTTTAGAGGGTCTTAGCATCTCTCTGGATGCTCTGGTGAAACAGAGACAGTTTCTTTTCTTGGCAGCTTTGGACGGCCATCAATTGTTTTTTTAAATTGTCACTCAAAACATTTCAAACATGCATATACAGACGTTGAAATAAAAATAAAAAGTTTTATTGTCTGAGGGTAATCATCCACCTACCTTTGTTGAGACATCTGATTGGTCAGTTTATAACTTGTGTAACTTGAACTACAAAAAAAATATCATGAAGAAAAAGAGGATTATCAAGAAAATGTTTAAAAAAAACACGTCAGAGCCAGAATGGTTCTTCTGACCAATACAACGACTGTTTGAATGCTGTTTATTTCTCTGTGGAAGTCTATGGGATTTTGACTTCTTGGAGCCAGCGGGTACTTCCTGTTTGGAACGCCAGGGGGGAGGAGTCACTCAGTCCAGTTCTTTTATACAGTCAATAGATAGACTAAAAAAAGTATTTCCCCTACATGTAGAGGCCAAATGAAATGAACAACAGCAGAGTTTGGGTTAAAGCACAGATATAATTGAATCGTTAGTTCAAAAGGGGCCCAAGTCCACAATTTTTTTCAAAATAGAGAAAACATTTTTATATGTATAGTTTTATATGTTCTATAGTCTTCAAGGGAAAAGCTATCTGATTATGTGCACAAAAGTCCCAAGTCTGTTGTAATGTATTGACTATGCTTGACATTCAAAATGCATTAAGTGCAAAATTCCTGGACTTGGGTCTCTCTTGCATGGGTTTAGCTTTATCCCATAGATGGCAGGACTAGTTATCCAATATGGCAGCGCCCCTGTATAATTCAAGAAGGGCCCAAGTCCAGAGACTTTAGTTTGCTAGTCCTCTGAAATGTTAAAAGTGAGGTGCTTCAAATTATAGCATTTGTAAGCTAAGAACTGCTGCTAAATCTGGGTAAAGTATGAATCATTTGGTGTAGCCTCCCCTTAAGTTATGCAATTAAAATCATCTAAAACAAACCTCTTGGACTTGGGCCCCTTTCGAACTAACCGATTCAATTGTTTCTGTGAAGGTTTCTTTAGCTTTAAACGAAGTTAAAATATAAAGACCTATCAGGCTTCAAACATTTGCGTCTTATTCTTTTGGCCCAGAGAAACTTTTGACCGGCAGCTCTGTTGTTCACTGGCAGGTTTCTTTCTCCGTACGAAAAGCCATTATTCGTTTCTTCTGAAGTATGTGCTTTAGTTTGACACACGATGATGCTGGATAATGAAATTTTTGTGGCTCTGCAGAAGCATTTACAAGAACCAGCAGCAGTTTTACCTCTATGTTCTGCCATATTTATCTATGAGGCGCATTGTCAATTTTTGAGGGTTTAAAAAACAAGACAAAAAAAATTCTACATTTTGTTTTGCCAATCAAGGACCAGCCCACGCAATTTCTGTTTAATGTGGGTTCAAAACAGAAAAGGAACTAGAGTCAGGTCAGTTCCTCTTGACAAAACACTGGGTGACAAGTTCCCCTTTAATGCTTTAGTTCCAGCATTAACCTTTTTTGAATAACTGTAACTCCTCAACTGTTTACGCAATTCAAACGTGTTCTGCAGCAGAGAAAAGCAGATTTGCATCCATATGTATGTATTACTAAGTTAAAGTGCTGCATAAGTGCATAAAGCTCCTTTTGTCCTGTCCGACTCTGTACGAAATGTAGTAAATTGTGTCAACAGTAGAGGAGTAATGGTAGTTTTTTTGCTGTTAGCTCTGGCATTTAAGTGTTAAGAAAAACTTTACAAGATAAAAATGTCCAGAGACTGTCACCATACTTTTGTTTTCTTAAGAATTAGGTGTTAAGAGCTTAAGCCTATTTTTTTTTAAGTAAATACATTCTTGTTTAAATACGACCAGCTTCACCAAAAGATACTCATCTCTGACATGACTTTAGTGAGCATCCATCAACTGCTAGACCGGTTTATCGTTTTTAGAAAAGTCGGGTTTGGTTGCATTAACACGACCCAACATCAACGTCAAACATCCAGCGTCTGTGTGCGAGCACAGCCTGTGTGTGCTGCATGTCAACATTAGCAGACGCTTTAAAACATTTTTACTGTCGTTTCAAAGTGAAGAACACTTTACTAACAGCAAACTGATTTTTACTTAATGTTGCAATTCGTAGCTATTTTGATTGGAAGACTAGGATGCAGTTTCAGTAAAATCTGTTTTCTCCACATTTGATCCCTCCCCTGGGGAAGCAGGGAGCTGTACTGCTGTACTCAGGAACCGTTTGGTGATTTAACCCCGAATCCAACCCCTTAGTGCTGAGTGTCAAACAGGGCGGCATTATTAGAGTCTTTTTTAGAGTGGTTTGACTCAACGGTGGATTTGAACCCATGACCTTCCAGCCTTAGGGCGGACACAAAACCACTGAGTTGGTTCTACAGTGGAGCTTAACAGAGTCAGGAGCTCATTGATACAAAATCTTTATGTGGAGGAAACAGGTAAGACTTTTTGTTTTCCTTTTTTCTGATTAGGCTAAAGCTACTAAGACCCTGTAACGCCTAACTAATTTCTGAATAATAAAAATGAATGAGGGAAAAATGACAGTGGCCTAAAGCAGATGGTAATAGGTCCGCTCAAAAATGAGCAACCTTGGTCGCAGTGTTTCACTTGGTTACTCCCCTAGGGCGGTTCAGTTAATCAACTCACCTGTTCAGCGTCCTATTTAAGTCCAGGTGTGCAGTTGTTCACTCTCTTTCTTTACCGCAAGCACTGCGTTCGTCACCGGTTCTCCATGCTCGTTGTTCGAAGCATCGAAATTATGGCCGTTAAGGTCATTCTTTTTTTTCTTTTTTTTTTTTTTAACTTGTCCTGTCCAACAGCTGGGCAGACAGACGAGAGCTGAGGGCCTCTTGTGTTGGACATATTTTGCTTTAACAAGAGGGGTCATTAATCTTCAGACAAACCAAAGGTATGTCTGAATAAACCCCTTTTGTAATTGAGGCCAAACTTTATTAATTTCAATCATGTCTGAAAATCTTTGGTGTTGGACCGGACGGAAAAGGAAAGAAGGGAAGAAGAGAGAGGGACGCTAGAGAGAGGGGGGGTAGGGGGTGATAATAGGAGGGGAAGGGGGATAAGACCATGAAGCAGCATACAGCATCAAGTTTACTGGTTGTTAATCATTATGGTACGGTTTAAAAGCAGTACAAAAAGGGCGGGGCCCGTCCACACACACACTCAAATGTTATAAACACACCTGCTAGCTGCAAAAATGTCCACCTGTCGACATGTACACAAAACAGATAGTGTTCACGAACGCATACCTATGCCTTAAAACCAACTAGTGTGAAATATTTCAGTCATTCAATCATGCAAACTATTAGTGCAAAGGTGAGCTAACACCTGTGCTCAGGTGAGTGTTTATGTTCTTCTAAAATGGATGGTGGAACGTGAAAAGAAGGAGGGAGAGTGCCCAGCCATCCCCACCCCAAGACCCCCGCCGCAGCAGCAGCGGCAGCCGGAATCCCCCCAACGCCACACGGGAACCGGCAGGGAACAACTGCCACCCGGGCGACCAAGCCCGCCACCCAGGCCAGGGCCAGCAGGGCCGCCGCAAGGCCCCCAGAGCCAGAGGCCAGGGAAGCACGGAGGGAAAGAGAGCGCCGCCCCAGCCCAACCAGGAGAGCAGCCCCCCCGCCGCGCCGGGAGAACCCAACGCAGAGCCCCACCGGAGAAGGACGCCCACAGCCCCAAACGAGCACCCCACCACCACCCAGGAGTTCCGGGCATCCCCCCGCCCCAACCCCAGGTACGAGCCAGGACCCCCCAAGGGAGACCCGCTCCGCACTCCAGGCAGCCATCCGCCCGGCCCACGGTTGGTCCAGGGAGGAGCGAGGCAGGGGGCCCGCCGCCCCCGCCCAGGAGGGGGGAACCCCGGGGAAAAAAAGAGGGCCCACAAGGGGTGTTATAAATATGGCCCGACCAGGCTCGGCCACAGTTGGAAATTTGGCGGGGCCCAGCACTCAGGAGCAAGGACCAGAACCCACCCCCCAGGGCTCAGATGTAATGTGAACTCCCCCACCGCGCGGAGAGAGCACCGCCGGGCCCAGGAAGCCGGCACCCCGGGGACACGGCCGCCGTTGCAAAGGGGCCCGCACCCCCCACCAGGGAAGAGGCAGGGGACAGACGGACCCAGGTCCCACCTTCCTTGCAAAATGTGTGTGCGTGTATGTGTGTTTGAGAGGGTGTGTGTGTGCATGTGTGTGTGTTTATGTTGGGATGTATATATTGAGGGGGGAGGGGTGTGTGTACTAAGGGGGGTGCAGTTAAAATTGGCGGGTAGGGCACTAAGGGGACATCTCCTGATTACTCACAGTGACGTCCCCTCACCCTCCCCACCAAGGGGCCCTAAATGTCTAAGGTGCGGTTAAAATTGGCGGGTAGGGTGCTAGGAGGACATATGCTGCTTGCTGGCAGTGATGTCCAAGCACCCCCCCTACCAAGGGCCCTACATGTCTAAGGTGCAAATAAAACCGAAAGAGGGGGGGCACACTCCATACGGCAACCATAGGAGGGGGGCCACTGCCTAGTAAACCCCCCCCCCAAGGCTCATCGCAGGCTAAGCCCCCCACCCCCTCACCCTATTATGAGGTTATATGAGGAAGGGGGTAAGTTGGGGACAGCTGATAGACTGTCCCCCGGTGGTCAAACAGCTGTCCCCCGCCCCCCCCCCAGCAAGGGGGCCAGGCCCACCCAGCCCAGGGGCCCCACCCCCGGAGGCGCCGACACCCCAGGCCCAGCACCACCCCCCCACACAGAGAGAGAGGAGCCAGAAAGCGCCGGCCCCCCCCGGAGCAAGCCCAGGCCCCCACCCCCAAACGCCGGCCCTAGAAGAGCTCTGGTCAGGCCTCGACGGGACCGAGGCAGCCAACCGGCCGGGGAAACCGCCTCAGCCTCAGCCTCAGCCTCAGCCAGTTAAGGTCATTCTTAATACTTAGATGGAAGCTTCGAATAATGGATGTTACTTAAGCATTTCATAGCATGCCAGTGGAAGCATCAGATTGGATGTTAAGTTAGTGTCATCTTACAGGTTGGATCATGCCGGTTAAAATTATAGTTCCCTACAACATTTTGCGGACATGGGCTCCACGTTAAAAATTCTTGACTCTTTTCTGTTCTATTTAGAAAGTATGCTCCCTTCGTGGCGCTGTACTCGAACGGCAGCGACCCAACGGTCAGAGGTGCCGGGTCACACATAGCAGTCATACTTGTAAGTCTGAATATGAAATGCCGCCGAAACACACTTTATCTTATTACACACTGATTATACATTTACATTTTCTTCATCTTGATGATCTTTGGTGTTGGGGGTAGTTATTACCCAAAAGTTTTATGGAAATCTTATCTCATGGAATTGTATGGGGGAGCCTTACGCAAACGAAAAGAATGTGAAAATAAATAATTTTACTGCATGAGTTGTCTGACTGAAAAAACATTTAGGCCACTTTTTTCATTTCCAACAGTTTAGATTAGGACTTTATTACCGACTGTTCTGCTTAAGAGCTCTTCAGGCTTTCCTTTTCCTCTAAGAATGACACAGAATAGCTCAATAATAACAGTAACAAGTAAGTTACTTTTATTTTCCTTGAAAAGAAAGTAAAATGTCATATTATAAATTATATCTTTCTTTATTCTTTCCTTTTATCAGTCTTTTCTAAAATTAAAAAAGCCAGGAGTCATCAATTACAGTGACAACCTGAGCGTTCAAATGAGTTCAAATGAGGCTGGAAAAACAATACGAGAGTGGAAAGGGATAACATTTAAATATTGATTTCTTTAACCCACCATGAAGAGCTGAGGTCAATTACCTAATTACTCAATATTTCTCAGTAAATGAGTTTACGCTGTTGTTCAAAATTAGGATTTTATGATGCAGGAAAACCTGTTTGACTGTTAACTTAATGGCTGCTCCACTATAGAAGAATATACTGTTAACATGTAAACAGATGACAAAATTACCGTCCCTGCAGCTGCAACAAATCACACTAAAGTCTCTAATCCTCTGGGCCTCCATCAATAGATTTCCCTAATAGGTCAGGGTATTGATTTGGCCTGAAGAGACTTTCTATGGTTCTGTGGAGACCTTCTGGCCTGGGAGAATACCCTGAAATGCAGGCATCGATCCACTTCCATGGTCAGCGTGTAGACACGGATTGTACATCGAGCAGGACATTATAGAACACAGACACGAGGCTGCACTGAACGCATGAAATGCCAGTAACTTCAATGTGAAGCTCTGACTGAGGTTTAAGGCTTGATTAATTACATTTCAACTCCACATCGCAGACCATTTCCAATGGAAAATTTAGTTTCCAGCCTTCCTGACGCGTCCACGTGGAGCTGAATCAGTTGACCAGTAAACGCTGCTCCATTTCTGTTAACTAGTCAATGTCGACATTACAGGCAGCCGGTCAAAGAAAAGAATTTCTGACATGTTTAGCATGCACAGCTCTGGTGAAATAATGTCCAGAACAAAGTTTAACATAGGCAGTGACATAACTTTGAAATTTAAATCTGGGAAATATGTGCCAATAAAGGGAGATTATTCATGTTTTATGTTTAGTTTTTGCTTAATTGACTTTATCTGAGCAGTTAAGATCCTTTTGTTGTTGTTTGTCTTTCGGCTCTTTCCCATCAGGGGTCGCCACAGCGAACGAGTCACATGGTAAACTTGGCAATGTTTCACGCTGGATGCCCTACCTGATGCAACCCTCTCAAAGCAACCAGGCTTGGTACCGGCACAGAAGTAGAGAAGGGAACAGGGAGCAGCCCAGAGTTGAACCCTGGTTTCACGGAGGGAAGGCGCCGTAAACCACCACGAGCTAAACCGGCTCCCAGTCAAGATCCTTTTAAAGGTCCATAAAATCAGGGAGATGAATGTTTGATGTTTGCATAGTCAGCAGCCAACCTCAGCCTCATCAGTTTCTGTTTTTTTGGATCAGTGTCACTGATGTTGGATTCAGTTGTTTGAACCATTGACTGTATCTGAGAACTGGAGTGAGCGCCCCCCTACAGAAAATGGTATATATTTGGCTCCAATTAAACAAATCATGTCTGTTGCCTTTTTTTTTTTGCGATATGGACACCGCCATGTTGGTGACTCGTCTGAGTCAATGTTTCTATGGCAACCACTCTCACCAATCAGGAGGGAGCTTGTTGGAAGACCTACCACTTGAGTATCAGATGAAGAATGGTTATTCTGACCAATAGAATGACTGAGTAACAGCTGTTTTATTCTCTATAGAAGGTACTTCCTGGAATAAATATGAATATATGTATATGTGTGTGGATTTCTTTGACTTATTTTTTTCCATTGAATTCATGACTACTCATCATAACTTAGTGTCCTCCATCTATGTATAGATTTTCTTTATCCTCTTTGTTGATTCCTTGCAAGGAACCAATTTCAAAAAGGGTAAAAAATAGGATGAAGATATTTTAAAGTGCTTCCATAATAACAAAAGCACATGGAAACGGTTCACTGTGAAGACACACCGGGCTGTCTTTGCAGGCACAAATGACCCCAAAAAAAGCTTCACGTCAACTCCTGCCAGCAGTAGCCCTGATTTCTTTGGACACAAAAGCTCCTGTGATGGAACATTACACAGGGATGCAATGCGACAAAATCAGTATTCCAGATGTGTTCTGGCAGAAATGTTTGCAGCATGCTTCAGAGGAAAAGGACCATCAAGGCAGCAATACCCAAGAAATCCAATAACCTGCGAATGGATGAGATTCTCGGCGAAGGCTTTTTCTTTACGTCTGTGATGGTAGCTTTGACGGTCATTGAAAGCCCTCCAGAAACCACAGAAACAAAAACTCAGGTAAGGTTCGAATTTGGAACAAACTTAGATTGACAGTAAGATGACAGAGCATTTAGATGGTCAAAGGAAGAAACATCTATATCAGAAGATGCCATCAGGATATTAAGGCAGGAATGTGCTAAACTACAGATGACTGATTCACTTTCGGCAGAAACGTGACAGCTGGAGCTTTAAATGTACGTATAACCTTTATTGAAGAAATGTCTACAGAAAAAGGTGTTTGTGGGGAAGCAGATGGGTTTTTCCACGGCTGAGGGTTTTACTGCATGAAATCTCACAGTTCACAAATCCACCTAATCAGTTCGCTCTTCTGAAGAGGCCACCGTCAGAAGTCCAAGACCAGTCACATTCCACACCAGAAACACTCAAATCCACAGTCTTAAATCCAATAATTCAAAGAAGAAAATGAACATAAATCTGAAGAGTTAGAGAAAACAGGTCCAAACCCAAAGGAAAATGGTGTTTTGGGTGTTTTTAACATGTTCTTGCAGCATTTTTCTCATGATGGAGGACATATTTACAGAAAATTAAGATTAAAATTTTGTTTTTCTAAGGTTGAAAATCAGGTGAAGATGGAAAAAAAGCCTATTGGAAAAGATCGTATTTGTGACATAGAAGATATGATGGGCTCCCATTCTGTATTCCATGCTGTAAGCCAGCAGGAGGGCATGTAAACAAATGAGTGATGGGAAGTGGGGGTGGCGTTGCTCTGTGCCAATAGTCCCCGCCCACAACTCAGAGGTGAATTTCTAATGAATTCCTGCTGCTCTGCAGAAACTATGTCCTAGAAAACGACACAGGTTATTGGATTTGCAACGGCAGAATCATCATTCAAAGATCAGTGGTAACGCTTTGAAAATAGATCAAATGATGATCGGAGTCTGTCTCTAAAGCCAGATGATCATATGGGCCTTCTGTCAAGGCAAGGGGGACAAAAGTTACTAAAATGTAAAAAACATAAATATTTCATTGCACCTAAATTATAAGGCAGAATGGTGAGCCTTCAAAATAAAAGTCCAAACTGGAACAATTGTGGATTTATTACTAAATTCACAATCTCATTTGCCTGTGTCTACCTCTGTGTTTGCCTTGCACTTGCAATTTTATATCAAATCTGAAAAGCCGTGTGTAATATCACATTTATTTATACCGCTGTTGCCTCACTGACCTGTTTTGACCTGTCTTTCTATTGCTTTTGATGTTAAGACACTGTTTAGTCGTGGCTGGAGTGATGTCATTTTTCCATGTGTTGCATCTCTTATGAGGTCTCTGTGGATAAAAGAAGGGACCACAGCTCCAGAACACCTGGTCGGTTAAAAGGTATGGCTCTCCACGAAAGACTCACGTCTTCGTCTAGAAGAGGAGAAAAAAGCTGGTTCCTCGTTTTGTGGGACCTTTTCCAGTTGCCAAAGTGATCAACCCTGTGGCGGTGAGACGACGACCCCCCAAACCTCTGAGAGTGCATCCAACCTCCTATGTTTCTAAAGTCAAGGCTGTAAATCTGTGACATCTTGTTCCCCTTCCGCCTGTCCAGATCATTGATATCAGCCCTGTTTATACTTTTAAGTGGCTACTGAAGCCTTGAAGATGAGGGTTTAAAAAAAGAATAAAAATAATTTTGGAAATAAATTAAGGTATGGATGAGTTGATGCTAAGATTTCATTTGAGGTAGAAAAAGCCAAAGTGACACCAAAAGCACTTCAATGTGAAGGTATGTGACTTAAGTTCTGTTTCTGTATTTTATATTTGATCATTAATCTTTTAATTTGAGCTTTTCATTGACAAAGCGAGGCTTGAAATAAGCTATAGCAACATAAAAAGATGTTTCCTGTAGTGACTCTTGCTGTTCAGAGATAACCCCCCCCCCCTCCATCTCCCTCCGTGTTTATCAAGCTGCATGTGTGTGCAAGGGCAGAATGGTTATCCAAACTCACTGAGGCACGGAACCATCTGGCTCCATCTGTTCCACGTCCGAATGGCTGAATCTGATGCCGTTTACACAAATGTACAAGAGTCCAAATCACATGCAAACCCCAAACATGTCAGGGTCATTTAACAGGGAAACATGGAGGGCAGTGGAGGCCTGCAGATGACCCAAAAGGTCACAGCTTCAGCCTTTCAGCTTCACAAAGCAAACTTCAGGAGGATGAGGTGAGCTCTGACCATGTCAGAAATATCTGGGAGAGGTTGAAGAAAAACGAGTAGATCTGCCCTCTGACTAACTGCAGCTCAGACAATAAAACTCGCACAAGTAACAGAATCAAAGAAACCGTTTTGTAGGCCGTGATAATGTCCTCAAAGTATATACTATATACCATATGGATTTCTAAAAATGGGCAGAATAAAATTAAGACTCTTTTTTGCTGCTCCATCGTCTTGTTTAGAAAGTATTACGTATCTTGTTTTTTTTATTCCTTTTTTTTATCTGTCATTCAAAAGCCTTCAGACTTCTTCCACTTCCTTCACATTACAGGTACCTTGTTTTGTCTACGTAAACTCGTGTATAGTTTTAGGTTTCGTTTTCTTTGTCTACTGTCATTATTGGCATGTATGTTTCTTTGATCTTTACTAAAAAATCTGACTGCAATCAGAGATTGTTGTCAATTTAGCAAACTGAAAGCAGTCTGCACAGGAGACACAGAGGAGGTTGATTGACAAGGTTTACAGCCAATCAGGGCACAAAAACAATGCACTGTAAAAGAAAAATTAAGAAAAAAAAGCCAGAGAAAGCATGCAAGGGGAACTGCGATATAACAAGGGAACTCTTGGAAATGCTCAGTGGGCGTGTCGCTGGTGATTTCCCGCTCTTCCTCACAAACCTGGATCAGCCGATCGGTATTGTGAGGATGCGTTCGGGAAAAACAAAAGTCCTCTTGCAGTAGCTCAAAGGCCAAGAGGGGTGGTGGCTCTTGACCAAAAATACCTCTGCAATCTAATGAATCCCACCTTCTTTCTTTTTAAGAAACCCACTCCTGCTTGGGAAGAGGAGGGGCACATTAAACCAGCAGTTAAAACAATTCTTGTGGTATTTTGCAGCAGAAAGAGAACAGAGGCATCCATGGGGAGCAGAACCACCCGTCTGTATTTCAATAAGGCAATCGTAGAGCCGATAAGGAGGGGAAGGGGTGGCACGAGCCCCGGTAGACTCCTTCTGCAGGTCTTGACAGACAGAAGAAAGCTTGGAGATATCAGGAAATGAGAAGAAACTGGGCAATCAGCCTCCCAATTTCACACTTTACTGGTCTGCCAGTGGATCTGGGGACTGTGGTCTCTCAACCAGGAGATACCAAAGAATAAAGGCTGGGAGCTTGAACTGATCACACAGAATGAGCCGTTCACAAAATGATAGATGACAAGGACGCTAACTGGCTCAGAGATAAAATAACCGGGGGTTTTAAATAACTGTCATCAGCTTTGAGACGTTCTGGAAGGGATTTGACAAACTGTCATAAGCTATTTTGAAAAACTTTTGTTTTTTTGTATTTTAAAATAATTTAAACAACTGTTCCCTATCTTTTGGGGCTGATTTTTAAGATGTGTTTTTTAATCTTTATTCGTTTCACACCAAACTGAAGCACTGATCCACAAAGGTTGAACTTTAGAGCTCTTCTCCCGGTTCTTCGGCCACATTTACTCGTCAGTTTGAGCTGCCAAATCAATTAAATCTTTAAGGTCTTTATGAGAAACTTAAGGTCTTTATAGAGAAACTGAATGCCTGCATCAGAGACATCAAGACCTGGATGACAATTAATGACCTTTTAATTAATGATCCCAGAAAAAACTCAGGTCATTATACTTGGTCCAAAAAACCTCAGAGATGCTCTGTCTGCTCAGATAGTCTCCCTGGATGGTGTAAGTATAGCCCCCAATTCCACAGTTAGAAACCTTGGGGTTTTATTTGACCAGGATTTATCATTTAAGGCTCACATATCTCAGGCGTGCAGAACTGCCTTTTTTCACCTGCAGAATATTGCTAAGATCAGAAATATACTTTCTAAGAGTGATGCTGAAAAACTCATCCATGCATTTGTTACGTCGAGGCTGGATTACTGTAACTCCTTGTTAGCAGCGTGTCCTAAGAGTTCCTTAAGAAGTCTCCAGCTTGTTCAGAACGCAGCTGCTAGATTGTTAGCTGGAACCAGCAGAAGAGATCACATCACTCCTGTGTTAGTTTCGCTCCATTGGCTCCCAGTTGATTCTAGAATTAAGTTCAAGATCCTCCTGTTAACCTATAAGGCCTTACATGGAATGGCCCCGTCCTATATTAAGGACCTCATAGTCCCTTACCAACCAATCAGAACACTTTGCTCCCTAAATGCAGGACTGCTTGTGGTTCCTAGAATTAGTAAAAGTACGGTTGGAGGTAGAGCGTTTAGCCACCAAGCCCCTGTCTTATGGAATAAACTCCCAGCTCATGGAAGAGAGGCCGACTCAGTTTCTACATTCAAAGTTAGACTGAAAACATTCCTCTTTGGACAGGCTTATTGTCAGACTAGCATTCAGAGATTATTTAACTTAATGTTAATGTGTTTAAATTAAACTTAACAATAACAACAAAGTTGTTAGTTGCTAGTTAGTTGCTAGTCATTTTAAAGCTGGGGTAACTATGGTGCTCTGGGGTTCTGTCCTCTTTTCTCATCTACTTCTACCCTTCCTCTCTTCTCTATTCTTGATCATTATTCATCATTTAGTTCTCCATGCCTGTTTGGTGCAGTGATTCATGTATTGTCCCTCTTTCCCTCTTTCCTTCTCTCCTCCTGCTTCCAGATTCCAGTTGGCTCATCTGTGCTCCTGTTCCTGACCGTTTACCTCGTCTTTGTCTCACCTCTATTACTGCTTCTACACCTGGCTGTGGATTCTGTCTCCAGCTCGTCTCGCCCCCCCCAGCCGTCCCCCAACTTCATCTGGATAAAGCTCATTTGTTACACTATTTAAACATGTAGTTGTAGAGTTAGGTAAGCTAATTCTCTCTAAGAGTTCTGGTACATCGCCTGTCCGTCCTGGGGGAGGATCCCTCCTTCATGTGGACACCCCTGAGGTTTCTTCATTTTTTCCAGATTCCGTTTTTTTTTTTTGGAGTGTTTCCTTACTGAGAAGGAGGGTCTAAGGGCAGGGATGTCCAGTTTAGTCAGTTTAGTTAAAGTTTAGTATTATCCTATTGAATTCTATGCATTTATGATCCTTTTTGATTGTATGGTTACCTTACAATTACCGGTATGAAGCCCATTGAGACGACTGTTGTTGTGAATTTGGGCGATACAAATAAAATTGAATTGAAGTTCTTAAGCTGCTATTTTTCTCTCTTCTGCACTCTTGAGTCCACCATAAATCCTCTCCAGGGTCCATCCAGCATTCGCTCTTTGACAACTTGGCAACCCTTAAAACCTCAAGGTGAAACAAGGAATGGATAGATGGGAATCAAACGTCAGACATCCTCCTAAAAAAAAAAGACAGACATTCCCAAATGTTTCATTTGAAACTGGACATCAGGAATGTCCGTTTTTCTGCACATAAACGTTCATATGAAAGGAAATAAGCAGATTTCTGAAGTTCTGTGCTCACATGGAGCCACTTTACCACAGCAGCTCTCGCTCCACGGGACGCCCTTCCACACATGTTGTGTAACATCAAAACATTGACATGGCAGCAGTGATTTGTAGCCCGTGGTTATTTAAATGAAACATCCTTGTCTTTACTGCTCAATAACACTGTGAGGCTGTGCCTTTAAACTCTCAGCTCAGGGTTTTTTGTTTTGCTCTGCAGACCAGTGAGTCATCCATCTGGCAGAGGTGCCGCGCTGACATTTACAGCTCAGGTGGAACGACAATGAAGAAATCTCCTTTAAATGATGTCTGCTCAGCTGCGGTTCATAGGATTGGATGCAGTTTTACTTAACAGGAAAGATAATTTTGCAGTCCGATTCACGTCAGTCTCCGTGGAGAGAAGAGGAGCTCATGTGAAGAACTGCGTCAGATGGACTTTCTTGAGTCTGAAGGAAACATCTGTCAAATTAAAATAAATTCAGAGGATGTTCAAAATTCTTGAGACACAAGAACAGAGCAATCAGTTCAATTCAATCCTAAAACCCGTGTCTACTTTTGGTCTAAACCTCACCTACAAACCGATTACATGTGGTGTTCAAACTTGCTTTTTGGACTGCCGTAACTAAATTAAAGAAACCTTTCAGAGTAGTTTAGACATCCATTGTGTTTACCTATTCAAGTTGCAGCTACACAAGTGAGACTTGAACAAAAAAGTAACAACCCAGCTAATGTTTTCGGACATTTTACAAGTTGGAAAATGTGTTCTCCATTTTTTACCCATTTGAAAGAACCAGTTGCACGTATAATTCAACCATCCTTCTCACTTTCCAATTTCTTCTCATGAGATAAGGTTTGAGATCCACATTTAAGTTTCCCCCCCGTTTTACTGTATTAAAAGTTAAGTTATTATCAAGTTGCATAAACAAATCCAATATTAGTAAACTTGAAGTTTAAGAAATTCCACTAACGTTGTACTTACTTGGCAGAAAACAGTGGAAATTGATGGTACACAGTTAATAAAATGGGAAATGTAATGTCAATCGAAATGAAATACATTTTGTTTTTTTAAATGTAATTTTTTACTAATGTATTTAATTGGTCTGAATGTCTTCATCCTGATGGAAGCTCCACTTCGAGGTCGAAACTGACATTTTTATTGTTTGGGTTTTGTCGCCATCTTGTGTTGAAATGCATTTTCGTGGCAAGCCTTCTCTGATTGGCCTAGTTTGCGATGTGCTCATCTCTCATTGGTCCGTAAATTTTAAACCGTCTCCATTGGTCTTCCGGAAGGAATCAAACAAATTGTGATTGTTTTTAAATCAATTAAAATAAATGTATTACATTTTAAATTATTTTAACATTAAACATGCAAGGGATAACATGTGTTTTTTTCGTTAAGAAAAAAAAGTTATTTTTCTAAACTGATGCGTCTGTGTTAAATATTCGGGCCGCCGGGGTTTCTTGCCGGAAGACAAAAGTGGAAGGACACGACCGAATTACGGAGTTTTGAAAACAGTGTTGTGAGTTTGTCTTCTGGGTTGTGTCTTTTTGATCGAGATGGACGGTTTTACGGCGGCACTGCGCTCAGCTTTAGTATTTTTCTTAGTAAATTTGTTTGTGGTTCGCGGCGACATAACGGATGGAAACGCAGAACATTTAAAGAGAGAACACTCTCTGATAAAACCGTATCAAGGTAAGAAAGTTAGCTCCGCTGACTCGCTTGCTAGCTAGATTAGGTCTTCACCGCATTGCAGCTTTTATTTTACACGAATAAAATGTTCATTATTTTGATTAATCTTGTGTCAGTGAATTCGTTGTGGATGTTTGCACTTTTTCTGACTGTGTTGCACTAAGTTAAGTCGTCTCTGTCTCTGGCTGCTCACTGACTGTCTAGATCTTTCTGTGAACCATAAGTCTTAATATCAATGATGCTAGTTTTGTTTGTTTAATTAACTTTTGTTAATTATTAGGGCAGCACTAGTTCATTTAAAAAGGCTTTGGTTTTCTAACTATCGCTTTCTAATCAGTTACAACATTTTGTCAACTCGAAGTTGTTTCTGTTTAAATAAAGCTTTTTTATTTCAGACTTAATCATGCGTTACTTTAAACATCACTTAAAAATGCCATTTTTATGTTTAAAACAAGAGAAATCTCTCAGAAGGTAATGTTTTTTGTTTCAAAAATAGAAAAATGTCTTTAAAAAAAATCTTTATTTTTTATTTGTATTTTAATGGTTAAATAAAGCCTTTATGAACCACACTGTGGGTCAAACTGACCCTCCTCTGGATAAGTTTACCACATTGATATTAAGTTTAGCTCAAAATACAGATAATTTTTAACATAAGATTGCTGTTTCTCCTTTGAAAAGCAACTTCCTGCTCTTTTATTACGACATCTGCAACATTTCCTTCATTTTCAGTTGCGTTCTTCACATTCCTCGCCTTTTTGTTTTTAAGCCACATTAAGCAGCTCTGATGCAATTCTCATTTTTCCTTTTTATGTTTTCAGTACTACTTTACTAAAAACAATTTCTTTAAAAACAATTATTTCACATTTGGTGTCTAACTTAAGGATGACTGGAGATAAAATGACCAAAACTAACCGTCTAAGACCTCTGACCTAAAATAGTCGGTCCTAATTTCTGTCAGTATGAGGTTTAATCTGAATAATATTTCTTTTTCATTGACTGATTTTACATCTAAATATACTGGTCCTCCTGCTGCTTTAAGGCCTCGTTTTCTTTGATAAAATCCTACTTTCCATCCCCGATTACAATCATCTGACCTGGTCAACGACAATCCAACAATTCAATTCACCTTTTGATTTACATTAAAGTTAAAGGCAGGATTGGGTAACATGTTGTTGGATAAACACTAAACACAAATGTTGAGCTCTGCAGCTTCACTTAGTTTGTAACAGTGAATTTTTCCTTTCTTCTGTACCAGATTTGAGTTTATTTTTTTAAATTAAGTTCTGAATAGTTTCATTAAACGTCAGCAGCTGCAAGTAAACTGACTGCAGTTTAGACACTCTTTGTTTGGGGAAAAGGCTTTATCCAACCTCTCAATAGAACTTTATTTTAATCATTAACAGGTAAATGTTTTTATTTTTTGTGGCAGCTTGATAAAATTTTGACGTAATTTCACTTCAATTGTTCAGAAGCTTCTAAAAAAACAAACTTATACTCGTAATGTTCCGACCAATCAGGAAGGAGCTGAATCTGAAGCTCCTGCCGGTTGTTTTCTGGAGACATTAAAAGAGGACGACTATAAAAAAAATAAGAAAGATGATTCTGTCAGCTTTAACTTTGTCCTAATGCTGCTTTTAGAAAAGCTTTATACAATTCTTTTAAAACAAATATTTTATTTTCCTTTAAACTTCAGTTTCCTTGCATCCATTTTCTTAAATGTCTGCCAACTTTATTAAGATGCTTAAACATGTTTTTTTTTTAAATGGCTTAAATAGTAAAACACAAAATACACAATAGAACCAAATGATGTCCTAAAACACAAAAGTTCTGTTCATCCTTGAACAAGAGCGTCAGTAAAAAGATTCAAAGGAAAGTCGACATGACTCGTCTAAACGATGAGATGAAGCTATCCACATGACATAAATGCATGTTGGCAGGGATCTCATGTTTTACACACCATATTTGATTTTTCTTTTTTTCCCTTTACTTTCTTTGACAAACTTACAAATGACAGAATATCTTGAACCCAAAACATTTTAATGTCTCTTTTGGAAGTTTGCCTGAACACAAAGCTGTGAAGATGTCTGGAAATGTCCTGATATGGGTGAAAAGAAGAATTCAATCGTTTCCACAAATTAGGATTTTGCTATCACGAAAAAGAAGTCCCGTTCCCATAATATTAATCGAATAGTTCCGTCAAAATATGAATTTGTTGGGACAAAGAAGTGTTAAAAATGCAGAAAATCCCAAAAACTGCCTTTTTCCCTGCATGAACCAGAAGTAGTTACTTGTCGTGTACCGGTAGTCTCTTTTCTGGCTAGCCCTGATTTTTGTGGAACAGGAAGTAAATGTTCCCGTCTACTCTGTTAGATTTGCCATGTTTCACTTTGCAAGATGTGTAATTACACGGTTTCCATTAATGAACGCAGAGGGCTGTGAAAATAAAATCTAGACACCCCCCCCCCCCCCCCCCAATGGTGGTAAAATCGTTTTTCGTCCTAGTTTCTTTTTTTATTTTTTTACTTGTCCTGTCCAACAGCTGGGCAGACAGATGAGAACTGAGGGTCTCTTGTGTTGGACATATTTTACAGGGCTCCAGACTGCGACCAATTAGTGTGCGACTGAATTTTACATCCAGTCGCACATGTGCGACCAGTAAATTTGCCTCCCCCACCCTTCTTATTTTGAATACATTAAACGTAGAAGGGGCACGTCAATGATCAATGAAATAATCAATGAGACGCGAGCGCACACGCACGCACGCACGCAGGCAGTCACACACACTCACGCACATACTTATGAAACACGAGCACACATTCGCGTGTGTGCTCATAGGGGGAGGGGCCTAGAGATATGCGCGCGCGCGTAAACATCTGTGGGAAGGAAACGGAGACAGATGTCTTCACAACCTGATATGTGCGTCTGAACTATGAGGAAGCTAACTATTGATTCGTTCTGCCGACCTGCGGCTGGTGTACCAGGGCCAGGGTGTACAGCAGGGGTCTCAAACTCGCGGCCCCCAAGATGATATTTTGCGGCCCCCGCCTTAATATGAAAGTTCAATTTTAATGCGGCCCGCCAGTTAGTATGTAAGAGACTTTTTCATTGTCGTGCGCGGAGCTGACCAACCAATCACAGTGGGGTAAATGACTCTTGGGGGCGTGACAATGACAGGGTTTGAAAGCAGGAAACCTGACAGCCCCTCCCTCCCCGGACCACATTAAGGAGTTCCTTACTTTCCTTTAGAACGTATTATTTCGCTCGTAATTTTCTAAATACATGCAGTCCGTGCTGAACTTTTCTCTGGGCCGCACAGAACCGGAGGAAGGTTTAGGTTTTGGTTACGGTTACGGCGGCGCATCAAACGGTTTATGCACGGCTGTTACGGCAGCACACCGCTCCCGCGGGAGTCGGGTCAGCTGAGGAGAATAAATGTCCCCCACGTACGTGCGTGACAGCTAACGGGGCTTGAACTTTAAACATGTGCGAGTGACAAGATTAGCCTTAGACACACTGAAAACACGTTAGGGAAAATGCAACGATAGACGTGTTTAAGATGATCCAGCGCCGCGCCTGGATCGTTGGGGAGACCAGGCGGGGGGAGGGGGGGGGGGGGGGTCAAGGCGAATGAAGGACAACAGGAAATTGGAGTTGTCCTTACCATTCAATTTAGTTTTAATATTCCTCTCAAGTCCCCTCAGCCCAGTGGTCCCATCCCCTTAAGCCCCACACCACCCACCCCACACAGAGAGGGAGGAGCCAGAAAGCACCGATCCTGGGAGAGTTATGGTCAGGCCTCGACGGGACCGAGGCAGCCAACCAGCCGGGGCGACCGCCAATTGCCTCAGTGGAGACCCCGACCCGTCCATTCTCCTAGGTCCCGTACCGATAGTGGCTCCATTTGAAATTCTGAAAGAGTGAGATCTAAAAACATTGGTCTGTTCCTGTTTGCACGATGTAAATATTTGGACTGTAAAACCCAACAGCAAAGGTGTGGAGATGTGTACCGAGAAAGACGGTGACAGTAAACGTGGTGAGGATCATAAAGGCCGACGTTTGGCTGATGGTTCCTGGTGTGTTTGTGCTTCAGGCGTTGGCAGCAGCCCTTCCAGCCAGTGGGACTTCTCGGGAAGCACGTTGGTGACCAGCTCCTACGTCCGCCTCACTCCGGATGAGCGGAGCAAACAAGGATCCGTCTGGAACACTGTGGTGAGGAGGCCGGCCTCGAAGCTCGTCTTTAATCTGTGGTTACGTCTGGCTGATTGTCTTCTGTCCGTTTGCTCTCTTCCTGTGGTCCTGCAGCCATGTCACCTGAAAGACTGGGAGATGCATGTTCAGTTCAAAATTCATGGCTCAGGAAAGAAGAATCTCCATGGCGACGGCATTGCTGTCTGGTACACAAAGGACAGACTGCATCCAGGTGAAATCGGCTGCTTCTGTCTCGTGGCTCTTAAGGCTGAGGTCTTAAAAAACTACTGGCCCACAGGGCCAGTAGTTTTTGAAAGTTACTGGCCCGACACCGCGCACAGCGAGACCCGCCGCTCCGCAGGTGCTTGCAACTTTAGGGGGGTCCGGGGGCATGCCCCCCCGGAAAATTTTAATATGGTGCAATTTGGTGCATTCTGGTGACATCACTTATTTCTACACTTTTCAATGACTAAAAATAGACCATATCAAACTTAAATCTGCTCTAGTCTGTTTCAGATGTTTTGAAGAGAGCACTGCAGTGTAGTAGTTAACACTAGTTAAGAAGTTTTCATGCTGCTTCTAATCACTGCTATTTCACATTTGTTCCTAATCAATAGTTAAGTTTTATTGACTTTTTTGCCCTGACTGCCTTAAGGTTCTGCTTTTTGTTACTGTTGCAAAGTTACATTTACTTTTTAGTTACTTCAGTTACCTAATTAAATTAAATAATTGAAAAATTAAATACAATTAAATTACTGAGATTATTCAGCTAACTAGAAATACTTACTGCTTACAGTGTTGTAAAGAAAAACAAAATTAAGTAGTTTGACCTTATACTCCATTTGAGTCTGAGATTCAGGTATTTTGAGTTGCCTTTGATTCTTTGACATTCAGCTTAAAGCTTAGTGCATACAGTTTCATCTTCAATGCATTCATTAAATATCTTGCTGTCCATACTACTAATTAATAACTACTAACATATTCCTATCTATTCCTGCCATGTCTTCCACATCTCTGACATGCTTCAGTCTCTCTTCAGTGACGGTGTTGGATTTTTGATCATCGCGGTGAAAAACCACCAGGGGGCGCGCTGATATGTGTGTCAGTTTAAATATATCTGCCTAAAATGTAATAATAACCCACTGGCTTGTTCCTTCGTTGTTGCTGTTTAACATTGTTTAGTATTGAATTGTTACACTTAATAAAGTTTGAAAAAAAATTGAGTGAGCGCGTGCCGCGTGGTGCTCGGCAGTGACAGCCGCGCAGGCGGGAGAGGAGGAGAAGAGTGATAAAAGGTTTCCCATAGAAACCCTTGAAGTCTGAACACAGGACTTGCAGAAAAAGTGAATTATAAAGACGAGGTAAATCTACACGTTTTCTCAAAATATACTTTATTGTAAAAGGTGAAAAATGTATTAATTGTTAGATATTTTAGTGGCCCGAGCGGACAAGTAAAAAATAAAGTCTTGTGGTCCGTACTGCTCGAAAAACAGGACCGGGCCAGCGGACAAATGGCTATGTCGAGCCCTGGTTACAGGCCTATATCGCTACTGTCAATCTTCAAAAAGGGTTTGCTAGAAAACTGCTTTCTAGAAAAGAAAAAAGAAATAGGGGAAAAGCAGGACAGATTCAGACTGCAAAGATCATTTAATTATTGGATAGAAATACAGATGCAATAGATGATTGACAGCATACAATTCTGGTGTTTATTGATCTATAAAAAGCATTATGGGATCATTCAGAGGATTATTTCATTGGTTTGAAAGCTAGCTAACAAATTGGCAGCAGTTCGTACAGTGTAGTTTACCGCGAGGGGGGGGGGGTCTAAGGGCAGGGGTGTCCAGTCTAGTTTAGTCTGTTTGTTAGTTGAATTTAGTATTTTCCTATTGAATTCTATGTATTCATGATCCTTTTGATTTTATGTTTAGCTTTTTCAATTACCGATACGAAACCCATCGAGACGACTGTTGTTGTGAATTTGGGCTATACAAATAAATTTGAATTGAAAATTGAAATGCAAATTAACAAAAAAATCAGATTTTTAAAAAGTTATTAATGAGGTCCCTCAAAGATCTGTTCTAGGACCTTTTGCTTTTTTATTTTATCACTGACATCTGCAATGTTGCTCTTTGCAGATGATACTTCTATTTATCACTCTGAAACAGACTTAGCTGAATTAATAGAAATGACAAAAGTAGTATTGGAAAAGACAAAAAAAATGGTTGTATGACAACAAATGATCAATAAACTGGGGAAAAACTAAATGTATTATTTTCACCAACTGCCAAAATAATGACAGTATTGACCAAATGAATGTCCATTTCATGGTGGTGTAATGGATGATAAACTGCAATGGAAAGTACACGGTACTAATTAAAAAAGTTAACATCAGCAAAAATATCTGATTTTTATCCAAAGGATTTGTTTAATAGTAACTCCATGCGTGTTTTCCTGCTCTTTCATTCTTCCGTATTTTAATTGTTGTGGGGAAAAAGCTTATTCCACTCGTTGTTTCTGCAACAGAAGAAGAATTGTCCATAAAAAGGCAGGAAAGCCCAGGCCAATCATTTTTGTACAAAATCCCAACTGCTTAAATGCTCAGACTTGGTTGAGTTCAAAAGGTTCATGTAAAAAGCCAAAATAGAAACCTTTTATGGGCATCAGTTGCTGTCAGTCACAGACTTGGCCGTAATGGAAAGGAGAGGTTTGCTGTTCCTTAATTCTGGCCTCAGAAACGTAGACTTTTGTCGTTCCTCGGTGGGTTTCCGTGGTTCTGTCCTCTGGAGTCCATCCATGTTCAGGCGCTGTGGCTTTCTTGTCTGCTTACCTCATGACTGCAGAAGCCTCCCTACATGTCTGCTCACATCTCGCCTCATCTCTGCCTCCATCCTAGGCCCCGTGTTTGGAAGCCAGGACCAGTTTTTTGGCCTGGCTATTTTTTTGGACACGTTCCGCAATGACCTCCACGGAATGGATGTAAGTGTGTGGCTGCGCTTGACCGCCTTGTTTTCTCTGCAGGGCCCGTGTTTTCCAACAATGCTCACTTCCACGGTCTGGCCGTTTTCATAGACACTTATTCTAACGATGATGCCACAGACGTGAGTTCTGGCTGCAGCTTTTCCTCCTCGGCATGCCGCCCGCCGTCAGACGACGGAGCATGACCACGTTTCACCACATTTTTGTTTTCTTCCATTTAGTTTTGACTTGAAGTTGAGGTTGACCCTAACGGGTTTCCAATGTATTCAATATTTTCAGTGTTCCGCCAGTTTTCTTTCAGTCACACAGAAGCGACTAAACAGTTTTCTTCAGTGAACCCGATTGTGACAAAGGACGGGTACCGTCTGGTTCTGGTTCTTAAAAGTGGCGCTCAAACCAGTTCCTCACAAAAAAATGCCAATTTTCTTCTAAAAACATTGAAGTGTAATGCAGGAAAGCGCTTGAAAGAGCCTAAGATGCTTTGTTTCCTTCTTTCTGACAGTCTGCCCTTTGGTAAACGTAGATTTCACCGCTCATCGCCATGACGACGATCTTTTTTTAATTATTTATCTATCAGGTTGCTGAATTAGATTCTTCCTGTGCTCACTTTGCCTTTGGCATTTTGACTGAAGCTCCACCCACCAATTCTGACATGAGCCCGCCCACAATCGCTGGCAAACTACGCTGATTGGCTAGCAAATCTGAATAAAACAAACGTTTGCCAACTTGACACCAAAGCTCAGGACCCATCAGTAATAGTGACCTCCTTTAAACAGAATTCTCCGCTTCTAGAGGTCAGAGCATCAGGAACTCGGACCTGCCGACACGTCAGCTGAGGCTGCAGATGTGCAGTAATGCAGTCAAAAAGAGAGATCCAACATCTGCACAGACCTCCCTGTGAAAAAATGATCAGTAACTTAAAAGTTAATCATAAACAAATCCGCTTTGTGACTAAAAGCAAATAAAACTTGTGGAAACTCTTGAGGTTTAGTTTAGTTTTAGCCTGAAGTTTCAAAGTATTTCCTGAGACGTGACCTGAACGTTGATGCCCTCATGATAAAATACAGAATTGGCCTCAGATCGGCAACATCTTTGCTTTAGAATAAACTTCATTAGTAAAATTATTCAAATCTTCTAAAATATGTTTTAGATAAACCTTAGAGGGTCTCGGCCTGTTTTTTTCTCTTTTCCTCCAGCTCATGATCCGTTTCATTTAGTAACGGTCGACCTCCAACTTGAAGTTTATTAAAATGTTTTGTCTGAAGTTTGCTTACATTTCTGTTGTTTTTAAGTTCAGGAGTTCCTGGTTTCAGTTGTTCTTTATCATCCTGAATGTTTTGTAGCTTCTAAATGTTCATAGAAACCCTCCACTCAAACAGTCCTTCAGTGGGACGAGACGCTTTTACGTCTCTCCTTCCTGCTTTTGAGGTTCACCTCTCCTTTCTGCTCCGCCTCCAGCGCTCTTTCCCTTACATTTCCGCCATGGTCAACAACGGCACGGTGACCTATGACCACGGCAAAGACGGCCGCTCGTCGGAGCTGGGGGGCTGCTCTGCAGAGATCAGGAACAGGGAACACGACACCTACCTGGCCATCCGCTACTCCAAAGGAAGGCTGACCGTAAGGCTGACCGTCTCTGCCCTCTTGTGGTGGTGGTGGGAATCTTCAGGCCCCTCATGATTCAATAACCAATCCATCCTGGATCCATGCACTACACTAATATCACTTACTTTCTCCACCAAAGTGCATTTGTTAGTAAATATGAGATCCATACACTTGAATAACTTTTATAGAGGACATCCAAACTGTCCACCACAGACGACGGCCTCAGCTATAAACGTTTGTTGAAGCGTTGAACTCTGAGCGCTGGACGGCGTCTCTGGAGTGTGTCACGTGATTTCACACGTTTTGTTTTCCCTAAATATTTACACGTCTTCGCCAAACAGGCTGAAAAACATTTCTTGGAGAATCACTACAGTTGTAGATTCTTCACAAACATTTTCCAAACGGATCTAATAAACCGGTAAATATAATTAAGTAAGATCAAACAAAACAAAGACTTTCATTAGTTCCAATTTATACTTCATTTGGTTTGACAAAACCCACAAATGGCATGACTTTTGTCCAAAGCCCCTTTGAATATTCACACTAGAAAATGGTAAATGGTGTATACTTGAACAGCCACAGTCCCACATGCACGCACACACACACACACACACACACACACTCACACACTGACAGGCTTTGAGTGACGTATGGGCCGGTCAGATCACACGGTCTGCAGGGTCAGCCATGTTTGTGTGCTCTTTAACCCTTGTGCTATCTTAGGTGACCCCCCCCTTCCATTAACGTGTTCTTCCTACCATGACAAAGGTGGATAAAGATGGAAAGATTTCATGTAATCCATGGACACCAGTGAAGATCACAAATCATTGAAGAAAAAAGGTTCAGACCACTGTCTAGTGGGTCTAGATGACCCAAGTCCCAATGTTAAAGTGCCTAGGATAGCACAAGGGTTACAAATGTCCGAATGTAAAAAGACACAGCGCTTTAAAGTAAAAACTCATTTCTATTTTAAAAAAAAAGTGTTTTGGTGTTTTTAACATCTTCTTGTAGCATTTTTCTGATGGAGGAAGTAGATAAAGAAATTAAACTCAAAATTGCATTTTTATTCAAATCGTTGTTGATCAGAAGCGGAGGGAAAATGCCGTTGGTAAAAGGTCGCATTTGTGACGTAGAAAATGTGCTGGGCGGAGCCACAAGCTCCATTCCAAGGCTTCCACCTGCAGACAAACAGATCCATGAATGTCTTTGTTTTCCTCGTCTGAGCTGGAATCTGCACCGCGAAGGTTACCTTGGGGCTGTAAGGGGCTTTAAGCTAGCAAGACGACGTGTATACCGGTAGGTGATGGTAAGGGGGGCGGGGTTGCTCCCTGCCAACAGCCTAGCCCACAAACTTCTAGTGGACTCCTGCCGCTCTGCAGCAACTGTGTTCTACAAAAATGACGTGTTTTATTTTTTTTTAAAGGATGTTTTTAGATTTTGGCTAAAAAACGGCAGAATCATCATGAAAACCGATGTTAAGACATTATATTTTGACAGCCAGTATTAACCCCCCCCCCCCCTCCCTCCCCCTCAGATAATGGTCGACGTGGAGGACAAGAACGAGTGGAAGGAGTGCATCGACATCGGCGGGGTCCGCCTTCCCACTGGGTATTTCTTCGGTGCATCCGCCGTCACCGGAGACCTGTCAGGTAGCGAGGCTGGGGGGGGGGGGGCAAAGAGCGCCGCCGTCGTCTCACACGGCGGTCTGTAACCGTGTTCTCTGATCCAGACAACCACGACATCATCTCCATGAAGCTGTACCAGCTGATGGTGGAACACACGGCCGAGGAGGAGAACCTGGACTGGACTAAGATCGAGCCCAGCGTCAGCCTCCTGAAGTCCCCTAAAGGTGGATTCAGACTCTCACAGAACCTTCTGACTGCCTGCAGGGCAGATGTGTCGCTGCAGGGGCATTTGGGGTTTTCAATGATACCAAGATTTATTTAGTTTTATATTTTTCTACAGTCTCTTGGTGGCTGGCCATGGTTAGACCACTTCACGCTGTGTCTGTATACATTAAATAAATAAATACTAATATGAAGGGGCGGGGCTCTGGGAATTGTAGTTTTTAATGGATTGAAGGCATCTTTAATTGGACTTTTTTGTCCTCTGGTAGTCTGGAGGACACAAATGGAAGCTTTTTGGCCAACTTGGGATTTTCTTCTCCTTCCTTCCCTCCTCAGACAACATCGACGATCCGACCGGGAACTTCCGCGGCACCCCCCTGACCGGATGGAAGATCTTCCTGCTGCTGCTGTGCGCCCTGCTGGGCATCGTGGTGTGCGCCGTGGTGGGCGCCGTGGTTTTCCAGAAGAGACAGGAGAGGAACAAGAGGTTCTACTGAGCAGAGCCTGCTGGAGGGAACTGCTTTTCCACACGAGCACATGCAATGTGAAGTTCTGCCGAAGATTGTAGAAACGTTTGACTCTTGAAGCACTGCAACGCCAGCGGATCCGATGGCGGCCTGGAGGCGAGTGTCGAGCGTGAATGAATGCTGGGTGTCGTTTTTTTTTATGTTTTTTTTGTTCGTTTGTTGCTCTTGTTGACGGACTCTGAGCTTCGATCTGCTGGTTGGTCTGTCAGGTGTTTTCAGGTTTTTCTTTTGGAAGCTTTCTGTGCTGCAGTTGTGAACGATGAACTTTGATTTTTGTTGTTGTTTTTGCGTCTTCCATCCAGTTTTTCTAAAGTATTCGTAGAGGTTTCTGGAAGTCAAAATGGATTCTCCTCAGTCTTTGTGTCAGATTCTCGCTCTGGTCAGTCAATCTGCATCGACTTTTGGCACGTCGGGGTTAAAAAACCGGCGCTACATCGGGTTCTGACTCCGTCGGGTTCTGAGTCCGTCGGGTTCTGAGTCCGTCGGGTTCTGAGTCCGTCGGGTTCTGACTCCGTCGGGTTCTGACTCCGTCGGGTTCTGACTCCGTCGGGTTCTGACTCCGTCGGGTTCTGACTCCGTCCTCATTCTGGACCTCATGAAGTCTTCCACACTCTGCAGGTTTTTGACACATTTTTTTGAGTCGATTTGTTTCTGAGAAAATGACAGAAATAGTGATTTGGTTGCAATCATGTTAAAAACACAAATCCTTGTAATAAAATATCTAATAATTGTAAACTTTGAATTTGGGATGTTTAGAATGATGTTCCAGTTTGAAATGTGAAAACTTCCCCATAAAATAAAAACAAATCAGGATTCTGGAGTTTTCCTTCTGTATGGAAAAACAGAAATTCATAATCTAAAGGATCTGTCAGACGCTGACTCAGATATTTCTGTTTAAATTTGGAGGATTACTGTAGAGGATGGTGTTCCATACGATGACTCCCTGTCTGTCATAGACAAAACAATTAGGAAATGCCCGCTTACATTGACGTTAATAATTTAGAATTTTCTTCAGCTTTCTCCTCTAATTTCCAGTTTTCTCTAAACGAGTTGAAGTGGTTCGGCCCGATCGGCTTGTCAGACGTCGTCCTCCAGAAGTAAACTGATGTCATGTGATCTTTTCTGGAGATCTTTGTAAATCTCTCATGTGGAATTTGTCTCGGCTTCAGTGTCTGGTTTGTTTTTTTGCTTTCATTCATTTAAATGTGAGGTAAAAGGAGGCTTTGAATGAATCTGTGCACAGACCGTCTTCTTTTTTAAGGCCAAACTGAAAGAATTGTCTTGTGTTGGATCGTCCGGGTTTGTGTTGAAACTTGAAGGAGTTCATCTCATCAAACAGATGGAATAAAGAAGCAGCGTGGAACCTTTTCGCTCCATCATTTGGATGCCAACCTTTTAGTCAGACGGTCGGGGACTTTTTTTTGTTTTGGTTTAGTCCAGAAAAAAAATCACAAATGTTTCACACGATGAACAGAGCTGACTTCAGCGTCCATCCGCCCACCCAGAGATCCAACTCCAGACGTCGGGGCAGAACCTGGACCTTCAGAATTGGTGAGAATAAAAAACGGAAAAGTTCAACACTCAAACGACCAAACCGATTTAAAAGAACCTGCTGATATTCTGCTTGCTGTCCATCAGGAATCAGAACAGTCTGCTCCAACTCCAGAGGGCTCACAGGGTTTTTGTGATCGTGGTCATAAAATGCATTAACCGAATCACACCTGGGAGTGAAAGCAGCCCTGTTGTTGGGCCCAGAGACCGAAAAGAGATGGAGATGCTGAGGTTCTCTTTGGGAGGAACCGGGACTGACATCAGAGGAACGGCTCATGCAGAGAGAGTCCAGACGGAGATGGTTCAGACATGTCCGGAGGACAGAGACGCTGAATCTATTGCTGGAAGGATGCTGAGTCTAGAGGAAGACCAAGGAGGAGGCTTCTGGGTTTGTTGGTGTCAAAAACAACCCAAAATGGAAAACAAAGGCTCCAATAAAGGTGACCAATGATCTCAAATAGTAGCAATGTTATTAGCCAATAGGTGGCGCTGCAACTGGTAGCCTAGCAGAACCTTGAACAGCTGCTTCAAAACAGCATCGCTGTCAGGAATCAGACACGAGGCACTTCGGTTCTACTGAAGTGGATTTAATGTCTTTGAGAAACGTTCTCTCTTCAACCACATGGTGGCGGTGCTGCATTGATTATTTCCCTTATTTAAAGGGTTCAGAAGGTTCTTTTATTCATTCTTTAACAGGTTATCTCATAATCAGTCGGTAAAAATGTTCTTAACTATGCATTACTTGTAAAATTATTATTCATAATCCCAAAAAAACACCCTCAAAATTCCAAATATACCTTAATTCTACATGCCTGATGTGTATCAATGTTGGTGTGGAGCAACCCCGCCCCCTCTTCCTGCCACCCATAACTAAGCTCCCTGTTTAAAGGCTCTCCCACTAGCTTACAGCCCCTCACACCTCCAACCTAACATTACTGGCGAGCGATATTTGTTTTCTAGGACATGGTGTGTGTCCCCCTCCCTCTCTAAATGACTCTCATGCCTCTTAATGGACTTTTTAAAAGCGAGGGTGACGGCTGTTGGCGGCGGCGCTCACGCCCAGCGCTCCCAGACTGGTGCTTGGGTTTGTGACGGAGATGAAGGCCGGAGTCCAAAGTCTGCGGCTTCTGCTCCACGCCTGGAAGCTGTGATTGACTGCGAGCCTGACTGACAGGGCGGCTTTAGCCTCGGGTCGACGGCTTAAACCTTCCACCTGGGCCTCCGTGACATTTCAGTCGGGGAGCATCTCAGATACCGAGCTGTAACTCAGGGTTATCTTTCATTATTTATCCACCCATCCATCTTTTCGCGCGCCTAACGGACAGTTCTGCAGAATATGTATCAATCAATTGTATAAGTTTTAAACCCATCCAAAAAGAGATGGTCCTAAAACCTTTTGATTTTTATTTCTGAAGTCGTTCAATGATGCAGAAAACTGAATTAGTCATTTCAGTCTTAAAAATTCACCTTTGACCTGGGGAAGACGCCACCATCATGAGTTAAGAAAAGAAAAAAAACACCTTTTTACCAGCTACAAATTTAAACTCTTAACTAGATTTCGATCTTTTTCCTGGTGCATCGCTGGGAAGCTACTTGGTTAAAAAAATGTTGGAGTTATTGGCAGCGTTAGCGTAGCGAACTCACAAAAGTGCTGCTCTCCGGCACATTTTGTACTGAAATTTTCTGAACATTTCAGGCATGAATTCCTGGTTCAGGCTGAATGAAATGATGTGACATACGGAACGGACATAATGGAAAATGTGGTTGTGGAGTTGAACAAACAGCTCCGTTGCCAAGGAAACCCAAAAATGTACTTTTGCCGATTCCTCTAAAAATGACGTAGAGGTGTTTGTCAACCACAGCCGACCAATTCATGAAAGGGTTGCTATGGAGACGAACCAAAAGAAATTATTGTTTTATATTTTATTCATAATAATGAGCTTTGACTAATCCTTTACTGTTGAGTTCATTGTTTTCCTGTCGTGATGATGACTAGCGTCCACAGGAAAACAAAGATGAAGACTTGAAACTGATGTGAGAAAACACTCATGTTGGTTTGTTTTCCTCCAGATTTTAATTCTTCTATTTTTTATTCTTGCGTCCATAAAGGATGGAAGCATCGCAGTCAGCAGACTGCAGGCCAGCGTTCCAAACGTTTCAGGTAAATGACATCGGCCATCTTTGCTACGGCTTCATTTTGACGATGCGGTTCTGTAGTTAACTTCGTTTTTGTCAGAACTCGTCATACTGCGGTGTCTGGTCGTATCTCCAGGCTGACTTCCTAAACGTGTCACTCAGGAACTAGTTTAATTAGTCTCCTGAAGCCTCCCGGTGGCTGTCAGCTCCTCATAAATTTAACAGATGAGCTAACGGGGGGGGGGGGGAGTCAAAAAAAGGTGCTGAAAATCACTGAGTTATATCGCTAGAAGAGACACGCCCACTTGGGAAGCCTGGCTGGCGGTGGCGGCACGCGACGCCATCTTGGTGAGCTCGTCGGCGCCCATATGACAAAGATTTCTATAGCCTTTAGTGGCATCTAAGTAGCTTTTAATTAATTTCTATATATTTATTTTTATATATGTTTTTACATATATATGTATGTGTGTATCATTTACATAGATACATCATTTGTTGTTGTTAAATAAGAGAAACAGTCAGCCTTAAAAGCTCAAACTTGATGCATAGTTGCAGGAATTCTAACAAAATTATTGCAAATAAATTCTTTTTAAAAATTTAGAAGTATTAGACCTCTTTGAAATGTAATTTACATTATTTAGAAAAGCCCAACAATAAGTTATTAATAATATTAATAATACTAATAATAAATCAATAGTAAGTCAATAACAATAATCAACAATAAGTCCAAAAGTCAATAGATTTACCCAAAAAAAACAAACAACAAAGAAACAATAGATTTACTGATTCATGTGAGTGAATCACATGATGCTATGGTGTCGGGTTTCAAGCCAACTGGCCTCTCATGAAAATCTGTTTCCCCAAAATGTTGTGAACATATCCAGACTGTATTGCTAGTTGGTTCCACAGTGATCCATCTAGGTTAGCTCTTTTTATTGCTAAGATCCACTTTTTCCTGAAGTCTGAATCCATTGGAAACCTGCAAGAAAAGTTCAGTTACTGAATATAAATCTATGTTACTATAACAGCTTAGTCCTAGTATGCTGTATATAGGTTTAACTAAATAAAGTGTACATTTATGTCGACAGCAAATTATCTGTACATCATGCAGCATGTTGATAATAGCCCTGCAGCATCATGCATGTCAACATGTGTTCTATTAATGAAGCCCGTGCAGCATTAAAAGAAAAGAATTATAGTGAGATGTTGTGCCTTCCTCCTTCCTGGACTCATTTCTCTGATTTTGGCCATTGAAACCCGCACAATGAACCAGCATTTTATAAAAAATGAGTTCACATGAATGCACTGCAGCAGTGACTTGACCTCCCCAAGATGGCGGGGCTCTCCTATCACGTGATGTCTCCTCTAGCGATAGAACTCATTGCTGAAACTGTCCCTGGAGCCACACAGCCAGAGGGACGGTTTGCTGTTACAGAAGTAGGTTTCTCTGTTCCTACACTCAGCAGTCCTCCCGGTGGGAAACGTGTGACCGTACGCCGTAGATGTTGGCCTGAAAGGAAGATGTTCAGGGAAACGTGTGGACCTTCTGGCTCACCTTTCCACCGCGCCCTCTGGATGGGATGTTTTCAGACGTGAGGAAGGATCTTCTCACCGACGGTTCCTTCAGCTGTGAAGCTGTCGTTTAAGACGGACCACATGTTCAGTACGTCAGCTGGAAAATGTCTGTCCCATTCCAGCAGTTGCTTTTGAAGTGTAAAAATTGTATTTCTACACTATGAAGGGAGTGTCCATGACAACAGCAGCTACCTGTGTATTGATGTATAGTAAATGCCTCTGTGTTTCTATCTGGTTTAATAAAAACACAGCAGGAGGCCTTGTTGTGTGTGTCATGTGAGGCTTGAGAACCTGAGCACACGTCCCCGGGATGCTGACGTTCAATTCTTGTGTTCTGACCGTTGACTGAGTGGCCCCTCCCCCTTGGCGTTCCAAACAGGAAGTGGCTCAGAGAAGCCAAAATCCCATAGACATCAATAGAGAAATAAACGGCTTTTCCTCAGTCATTCTTGCTCCGGTACTTTTTTTTTCTTTTATGTCTTTTTCATAACCTTCATTGATTTTTCATGATATTTTTTCTGTAATTCAATTGATTCAATATAAACTGACCAATCAGACGTATCAATTAAAAGTAGGTGGAGCCTGCTAGTCCCCTTGTCCAAAACATTTGACAGATTTTGTGTGGCACACTTTCAAGCCGTAGAGTTAGGGTTGGCAGTGATTGGTCAAGTGATTGTTCCTATGGTAACCACTCTCACCAATCAGGAGTGAGCTTGTTGGAAGGCCACACCCCTACCATAAGAATTCCAAAGGACATGTGCTGCAATGTATCTGTACAAATGGCAAATAAAACTCTACCCTTATACAAACACATTTAATGGTAAAATGTTCATTATTATAAGTAGACGGTGAATGTGAAAATCAGACATGTTTAATAAAGAAACCCGGCTCTGGTCACATAAACAAACCCCAAACTTTGTCGTTCCTCTGATGTTTCTAACCTTCAGTTTCATTTACCTGAAAGAATCCTAAAAAACGTCTGAATGGCTCAGTCACTATATTTCTAAAAGCAGATGTAAATCCACACACCCACAATATAATGAAAAAATGTGAGGAGAAAGTTCAATCGCTTGAGCTCTGTTCATTGAAACTCACAGACATTTTCCTCCATTGGAGAAAAACTCACGTCGAAAGGACACGCCGCAGGTCGCACGCCGCAGGCCGCTGTCTGCATCCTGCGATGCTTCAACCCTCTGTGGACACGAGAAAGAAACATTTAAGGATTCACATTTTCATATCAACAACTATCAACAGTTTCAAATCCTCTGTCCTCATCTTTGTTTTCCTCTGTTATTATTCATCCCCTGACAGGAAAACACTACATGTGATGGTAGAGTTTATAAAAGTAAACGGAGAATGTAAAAAGAATAAATCACATTTCCATGCTGAGAGTTCTCTGTTTAGCTTTTCTCCCACTCGCCCCTCACACCCCCAACCTAGCATTACTAGAGCCATCCAGCCGTACAGTTCTGATCCAGATTCCAGCTCGGATGAGGATGAATCAGAATGGAGCTTGTGGCCCCGCCCCACATATTTCCTACGTCACAAATACAACCTTTTGCAAACATTTTTTCTGTCTGCTCTGGATTCACATACATTTGAACTCAGAAATACTCAGAAAAGCAGATTTAGGCTTAATTTTCTTTCATTCGTCCTCCATCAGCAGAAAAAAGACGTCAAAAACACCTTTTTAATCAGTGAGGCCTGAAATATAGTTTAGAACATTTTGGCTTCATTTCATTGCAAAGAAAAAGTGATTTTCTTTCTTTTCCCATCAGGAATTAGTGAGGATGGATGGAACTAAAGGGTTTGGTTTTCCAGCGGTGCTTTTGTTCTTGTCCGCCTGTCACAGAGACAGTCACCTGTCCAGACCATCGTCCTCCTCTGCTGTTTTCAGTTCCGGTCATCGTCCTCCGTCTATTTGACGGTCTTGTTTTCCGGTCGTCTGCCTGGTTTCTTTCTCTGGGTTGAATGTTTTAGTTTGCACCACTCAGCCCGCCTCTCCTGTGTTTTGGGTTCTGCTCCGGCGGTTCCTGGGGGGGTTTCTCTGTTTAGGATGTTCGTGGTCCTCGGGAAGTCTCAGTGAAATGACAGATAAACCCATAGGGGCGTGTTTTTGCAGGTCAGGAAATGATGACCTCAGTGTACGACGGCAAACGGGAAGAATTCCACACATTTATCTTCATTTCTGCCGTCCTCCCCTTCGCTTCTGACCCAAAAGTCCGGCTCTGGTTCTGACTGCTCACAGGCGGAGGTACCTGCCGCCACATTCTGGTCATGTTCCCCCCCCTGGCAGGAACCGGCTGCCATGTGGGTCCCTTTCATGTGGGTCACGCTCGTCTTCTCTCCGTTCCGCTCAGGACCCGTCCTGGTATTCAGGGGGCGGTTCTGCGAAGTGGGTCCAGGAGCATAAGTCACTCATGATCGGGATTGTTCGGAGCTGCTCAGCCGTGGAAAGTGAGTGGGAGAGAGGATGCAGCGTCCAATTCCACGCATCCCAATCTGGATTACAGAAGGAAAGACGAGGAACTGAAAAGCTGCAACTGTGAAAAGACTTTCATGAAACCGGGCCCATGTGGGCCGAAGCGAAACCTGCTTCAGAGGCAGCAGAACGCAGGAGCGTCGGTCACCAGAGGCATCTCTGAAGTTGATAGTGTTGATAGACGATGTTCTGGTTTGGCTAATGAAACTCACTGCCAGCAGCTCCAACCTTCACTGTTTGTGAAAAAGTTGGAGGATTCGTTTCTTTTCTTTCTTTTTTGTTGTATTTCTTTTTGAAGCCTTGAATTGAGCATCCAGTCAAAGTAAAGTGGTTTCTGTTTGGCTCACAGCTTTACTGGTTACATGTATTTAAACAAACAGATTCCCTGTGCAATGAAAAAAAGCTTTCTTGAATAAATTTTGTCTTTGATCCACTTTTATTGAGAAAACTTCTTCTTGTCATTTTCTGCTGCTTTGGCAGCGTCATTCATCTTCAACCTTTATTTTGCCTCAACTCTGGGTCTAATCTTCTTCCAATCCTCCCTCTCTTATCTTCCTCCCCATTACTCATCCCCCCTTTTCTGATCATTCTTGCTCACCTGTCACTTTTGCTGCTCTTTTAATTTAAATCCCATCTCTTTTTTTGTCGTTCGGACCCTCACTCATCATCCGGATTTCTTCTTTTTCGTCCGTTCCTGCTCCTCCTCTCCTCGTCTGATCTCTCTCTCTCTCTCTCTCTTTCTCTCTCTCTCTCTCTCAGCGAGGCCTGATTGGTTTCTCTCTGGAGTTGAACGTGCCGTTGATGGATGACACCGTGGATGTCCTGGAGATTGTTCTGGGTAAACTGGACACATCCAATCGGAATAGGTGGCTGCCGTTGAGACGGACCAATCGCCTCCCCAGAAAGTTGAAGAGCGAAGACGACTGCAGACCGGACAATGACTGATTTCTCCTTTGGTCTCAATAGAAAGCCTCCGTTTTATTTTAGCTGCATTGATTTATTCTTGAACACGTGACACGGATGATGTCCGTCATCTGCCCTTTTCTGGAGCATTTTCCTCTTCTTTCCCGTCACAAAGGAAGACCAATGCTTCCAACGGCTGAGTGGCATTTGGTCCCGTTCTGGTCTCTGGCAGCGTTGGGTCAAGAACGGCTAAAACCGAGTTCTTAAATTATTATTATTATTATTTTTATCAACATACCTTACATGTTTCGGCGGAAACACTTCTGCCTTCGTCAGAGTCGTCATGAAAAGATGACTCGGTATGTTGACAACAACGAACCGTGTCTGATAAAAAAAAATCATTTCAGAACTCAGTTAACTTTGGAGACACAATGGAGTTTATGGAATAACAGCTAAAACCGAAACGCACAGGAGGGCAGGGGGTGGATTTGTTTTTTTTCAGAAATCAGAGGCTGGATGAAGCTTTAAGTAAACGGTGAAAGATTAGTGTCAGATATGGCTCAATGAGCCCTGCAGTTCAGACTCGAACCGGATCAGACACACTTATGCTATAGTCTGGGGTTCTGGAAAGAGACGGCAGATTGGCTGGCTCTGGTTCTGGCTCTGCGCTCTGTGCTTTAAGAATATAATAGGAGCTCTACAATGATCAGTCCTTTGATTTGACTTTTTTGAAATCAGCTTTCCTGGGTAATCAGAACAAGTGTGCAGGAGTTAAAATCCTTTTTAAAAAAAGTTAACTTGGCCTAGAAGGGGTAGAATTCCATTTTTCACTCCGATCTTATCTGATTAAACTAGCAGCTTGGACTGCTCCTTTTCTACAAGTGCCCCCCCCCCCATATGTGTTTGCACTTGTATTAGGACCGCAGAACTGGATAAGCCATAAAACCACTTGGAGCTCCTCCCAGGGCAAATCACACAATTCTGTGGAAGATTAGGGATAAGATGCAGAGATTCACCTGAGGGGAGCTGCTTATTTACACCTAATGAATCATTTGTAGCTCGCTGTCTGGAGCTGTGCACAAAAGGGAACTTGTGAGGCAAATCAAAGTGTTCATTGTTGGTGGATCCACACATCACTGGTTCAAGCTGATTAGCAGGAGGAGCTGTGCTTTATGCTTCCAAAGCTCAAATGATTGCGTAAAGAAAACAGGAGAAAATATTTTCTATTTTATGACAAAAGACCTCAGTGAAATGTTTTTGACGGCGGAAAAATTCTTTGTAAAGTAAAAGATTTGTATTACACGGATCACCACTGAAATCACAGATGTGATTGAAGAGTCGCTGCACCACACTAAGATGCTTCTGCTGCACCGCTGTGGGTCGGATCCCCTCTGTTTCTTTTCTTTTTCTTCCTGTAGCTTTGTAAAAGGAAAGTTCACCTGCTCACATTTTCATTTTTAATATTTTGTTTTTGATATATTTTAATGTTTCACATGTTTTTGCATTAAAAGCAGCAAAAAGTTAATTTTCCACACAAAAGCAAATTCTTCTTGAATTGTTTGCTTCATTTCTTTACTAAAACTCATTAAGTAACTTAACTAAATGTCTTATTTTGTGCTTATTGCGCATAATGTTGAATTCATTCAGTGAATCAGCACAAAACTCTGCAGGAACATTTTTGTAGGAAAAAAACTGTTAAAAAAAATTTCTGTAAGTCTTTTTAAGGTTTTTTCAAACTGCTGCTGGTATTTTGGCCCATTCCTCCATTGCGATCTCCTCTAGAGCAGTGATGTTTTAGGGCTGTCGCTGGGCAACATGGACTTTTAACTCCCTCCAAAGATTTTCTATGGGGTTGAGATCTGAGACTAAGTAGGCCACTCCAGGACATTGAAATGCTTCTTATGAAGCCACTCCTTCGTTACCCGGGCAACGTGTGTTTGGGATGGTTGTAATGCTGGAAGATCCAGCCACGTTTGATCTTCAATGCTGATGGAAGGAGGTTTTTTACTCAAAATCTGTCCATACATGGCTCCTTTTAGTCTTTTCTCTATAGTCATCAGTCGTCCTGGTCCCTTTCCTGAAAAACAGCCCTAAAGCATGATTCTTCCACCCCCATGCTTTACAGTAGGTCTGGTGTTCTTTGGATGCAGCTCAGCATTCTTTCTCCTCCAAACTAAATGAGTAGAGTTTTTACCAAAAGGTTCTATTTAGGTTTCATCTGTCCATAGGACATTTTTCCCAGTCTTCTTCTGGATCCTCCAAATGCTCTCTAGCAGACTTTAGACGGTTCTGCACATGTACTGGCCTTAGCAGGGGGACACGTCTGGCTGTTAATGCATTAGCCCTGGGAATGGAACCGCTGCCTGATTGACAGACGGCTGGTCTTCATCCACATGTCTGCTTTGGTTATTCTTTTCCTTCCTTTTTGTCAACGCTCTTCCTCATTTCTGCCGTCTCCTCTTTAACTCTGTTGTCGGCGTGTTTGTCAGCATTAATTGGTCCATAGAAACTCTAGCATGGATAACATGTAAACAGGATTCTTGTCATCACGGTCACGTCTTTCCAGTTCTCACTCGCTTGCAAACGCTAATTGTCTCTTCCCGGCGTGGGGGATTTCAGCGAGTTCTCCAGACGGCATGTTTTTCTGCCCCCCTAATGGGGCACATCTGACGTTGTTTACTCCTTCTTTTGTTCGAGAATAAAAAGCATAAACATGTCAATAAAATGCTCAGAATTTCAATGTGTTTGAATGCATCGTTGGATTGATGTATTTTACATTTTTCTGCACGTTTTAAACGAAAACATTTTTTGTTAAAATGACACTTCAGGATGAATTGTTTTGCTCAGACCTCGTCTGTTTTTTGGGTTCTTTGTTGGCATCGCTGCCTCACAGGATCCACATTTGACTTTTACACATTTGAAGGTTTTTTTATTTGCATGTTTTCAGATTTGATTCCTCTTAAGACATATTTTTTTGAATCCTTAAAAAGAAATAAAATAAGTTCCTGCAGGGCTTTCGGTGGTCAGTTCAGTTTTTCCGTGCGTCAATAAAACAAGAAACTAACAAATGATTAGCTTTTTCCCCCTCATTTGTCCGCTAGCAACAACGTTGAGATGTCTCTGCATCCGTCTGAAAGATGCTGGAGAAAGGATCTGGTTGAGAATTTTGAGCTGTTTGATCATCGTTACAAATGAATCCAATCTGTAAAAGTTTTGTCCTGAAAAACAAACCCCTTCGTTGTTATTCCGTGACATTCCGATCATCTTCCAGGATTGTAGCCGGTAAAATATCAGGAAACCTCTGGTTTGACTTCCACACTTGTTTCAGTTCTGTGTGGAAAACCTGATTCATGTGAACACAGAGGACTTTTAGTCCCATTCCAATCATCTTTTGATCTATTCAGAAGAATATATATCGCTTATTCAGAGGTAGAGCGGTTGACCTCTGGTCAAAAGTTTGCAGGTTCGGTTCCCGCCTTGCTTGCCCCTGTGTTGAAGTATCCTTGGGCAAGACAGTGAACCTCACCTTGTTCCTGGTGGTTATAGGTTATAGGCGTCAGTGTTTGGCAGTGAATAGAGCATTTACCATTCATTCTAAAAGGGTTTTTTATTTAGGATGACGCAGATTTTAGCCACAATCCAAAAACCGGTGTAGTTTTCTTGGACATAGTGTCTGCAGAGCAGCAGTAGTTCATTAGAAATTTGCCTCTGAGTTGTGGGCGGGACTCTTCACACTCTCTCCCGCTAGCTTACAGCCCCTCATACCCCCAGCCTAACATTAGTGGTGTAACAACAATGGCAGCAGTATCAGATCCATCCAGCCGTATCCAGATTCCAGCCTCAGACCAGGAAAACAAAATGTTCCATTTTTCTTTAGGTGGATGCATCAGAATGGAGCAGAGCAGGAAGCTTGTGGCCAGCCAAATGTATCACCTCAGCCACTGCAACAAGCTTTTTCAAACAGCATTTTTTCATCTGCTCCTCATCTCCTTATGCACAAGGATTTAAAAAAAACTCAGAAACACAACTTTAATCTTAATTTTCTTGTTAAAACCTCCATTTTCATTGGAGTAGGTTTTGAAGACACTAGATGGTAAAGTGGATAGGTGGGCTCCAGTGACGTGAGGTGAGGTTGATGGCTGGTGAGGCACTGACTCCTCTGGAATCAGATTCACAATGAAAGAACTAAATATTTCACCATTCATAAAACAGCAGCTAACAGCTTATAAAATACACACAATAACAAATTTGTCATACAGAATTTTTTTTTTTTATAGATGGATAGAACACTCTTCTTCTTGTGTATAAATTATACATCTGTACTATAAACAAATGACAGTATACAGATGTGTTCAGCACACATTTGACCTCAGTAACTATTTCTGGTATTTTTCCAACTTCAAATTCTGGAGTTTTAATCTGTTATCAAATGTTGTCTGTGAAAATGATCATAAAAATAAAATAAATGTTTTTCCTTACATTTTTATCCATTTACTCCCATGCTATTTAAAAAAAAAAAAACATTGAAAAACATCTTTGTCCTTACTTTTTGAGTCTGTCTGCCGATCCTTCCCAACAAAAAGCTCTATGATCTGCTGGAAAATTCTTCCTTATTTTCCTTTAGTTTATACGAGTTTCTTCCTCTCAATGGAGACAGACGTCCTTAGTCTGTTTCTACGGCAGCAGTGTAGCTACAAAGCAGCTGTCAGCTCAGGTCTGCCCCCTGCTGGTGAGGCATGCATCTCCCAAAGCCTTTTCTGCCGGCCTACGGCAGCGTTTTCAGCGCACGTCTCTGTTAACATTGAGTCCTGCCGTCAGACATGAGGCACAGCGCCTCAGAGCCTCACCGGGAGATTCAGCTCCGTCTGTGATCACAAGACTCAAATTCTGCGATTTTAACCTCAGAAACTGTGGAAGACGTGTTGAGTTGACTGAAAATGTATATTTAACACAGATCAGTGGAAAAAAATATTTACTTTTTTCTATTTTACCACGATTATGACAGGTGAGCCTGTGCCTCACCTGACCGCATGTCACTGGTGGGCTCCACTAAAACGCATAGATTTCAACAAGCAAAATTGAAAAAATTTGAGTTTTTGGCTTCAGTAAACATCACATTTTATCAGCAGTTCCTCATCTCAGAGGGAAAAAAAGCTTCATCTAAATGACATTGATGAAAGGAAAAATGGGTGAAATGTGGGGAAAGCACAAAGATTAGACAGTCATCCAAAGAAAACGTTTAGGAACCCAACAGTGAAAGCCAGAGGAAGCAGACTTGGAGGATGGAGGGAACACGAGCTGCTTTGCTTTCTTCCACCGTGTCAAACCGACGCCCCCCGTAACAGGTTGGGACAACCTCGTCATGCCTGAGGAGGCCGTGTTGCCAAAATACTTACTGTAGATATTGTCTCCGAGCTTTGGGGGATCAGAACCAACTTGTCGACGTGTAAGCTCTTCTCTGCGAAGCGCCAACAAACACGAAGACTCGCCTCCCTGAGATTAGCGGAGTGTTCAGAAAGGCTGTAATTAGGAATTGCTTCCATTATCTAGTACAAACACAATCCCGTCTCTTAATGCGGAAGCCCAATCAAAATTGAAACCGTCAATTATTTGGATGAACTGTAACGTCTAAGTTGACGTTTGTGGGGGAAACGACCTGCGGCTTATTGTTTTTTATTTTGTATTTATTTATGTCTCTTTGCTGCTTAACACAGAGATTATCACAACGTAGCCAACATGACGGGCTTTGTTGATATAAATTAAGCTATACTAGCAGTAAAACTATTATTTGTGAATATTACCACAAATCCCAGAATTTGCGGCCTAGAAAGAATCAATCATTCATACATCACCATGATCCAAAAAAATGTTGAGAAGAAATTGAAAGCCAGCAACTATGTAAGTGATGCTGCTCATTGAGGGGGGACATTAAAACTTGCCCAAATGAAAGTCAACACCCACCTACAGTAATTTTGGCTCACAAAAACTTAAAACCACCCAATCTGGCAACACTGGTTCCTGTTACAGCCTGGCATTGAGGTCAGTCCTGTCATGTCTCGTCAAGTTTTCTGTTTTATTTTGAAAGTCTAACTTACCTCTCGTTCCAGACCTTCCCCTTCCTGCCTTGCCTGTTCCCCACACCTGAGTCCGTCTCATTATTTCCTGATCATTCCCACCTGTGCTTCCCTTCCTCATGTATTTATAGCCTGTGTTTCCCTTTGTCCTGTGCCTGTTTGTCTTGTGCTTTAACCAGTCAAACTTAGCCTTTCTCTTGAGCCACAGAATTAAAGTCTCTTCAAAACTCTGCATCTGAGTCCAGTCCTGTGTTCTGCCTTGTCAGTACAAACAGGCCAGAATGGACTCAGCAGAGAGCAGTGGATTAACATCTATCCTGCAACGCCTGGAAGCCCGCCTTTCTCATCAGGAGGACTTCCAGAAGGCCCTGGCGTCCCATATGGGCCAGGTCTCTACCCAAGTTCAAGACCTCCGTTCAAGTTCACTCTGGACCAACCCTCCCCCAACTCCTCCTACTCCCATGCCTGCCAGGAGCCTGGAAATCGAACTCGCTCCTCCCGATCGTTACTCAGGAGAACCGGGACTATGTAAGCCCTTCCTCACTGACTGTTCGATCCATTTTGAACATTCCCCCCATGCCTTTGTTTCTGACAGAGCCAGGATCGCCTTCATGATTTCTCATTTAGCGGGGAGGGCTCGTGCATGGGCCATGGCTAAGTGGGCTCGCGCCTCCCCGCTCTGCTCGTCCCTCGTAGCCTTCCAGGAGGCGCTACAGAACACTTTTGACCCGGTGTCTACCAGCCGGGAAAAAGCCCGTGAGCTCACCTTCATACGCCAAGGTGGGGACTCCGTCTGTGATTACGCCATCCGATTCTGCACCGTAGCGGCTGAGAGCGGGTGGAACTCGGTGGCGCTGTATGATTTTTTTCATGAAGGGGCTGGCTCCGCGCATTCAGGAGCAGCTCATTCCGGTGGACTTACCTCAGGATCTTGACTCCCTGATCGCTCTCGCCATCCGCACGGATAATCGAATCCGTGAACTGGTCTCCCGACGTGGCAACGGATCATCAGGAGGCGGGTCGGCTCGCAGGGCTGCTTCCACGGAAAGAAGAAACTTCCGCCGCTCCACAGCCGACCTGCATCCCTCCGTCTCGGCGGAGAGCTGTGTGGAACCCGTGCACGAGGGACGGACACGTCTTTCGGCGGAGGAACGACAGCGACGCCTGCAGGAGGGGCGGTGCTTCTACTGTGGGGAGATCGGTCATCCCGTGATCTCCTGTCCCATGAAAAAAGCCACGTTGGTGAGTCAGATCACCGCTACGGGCAGACGCGCACGGAGCCTCACGTCATTAGTGGTAACCCACCATGGCTCTTCTATGACTCTCGTAGCCCTCATTGACTCCGGGGCTGATGTAAGCCTTATGGACTGGAAGCTGGCCATCAGCTTAGGTCTTAAGCCACAGCCACTAGACAGACCCATCCAGGCTCGGGGCCTTCATGGGAGGGGTCTCTTTGATATCACGCATGTTTCCGAACCTATCAAACTGTCCATAGACAACCATACAGAGGTCATGTCTTTCCACCTGTTTAGGGGCTCCTCTAGGGAGTTGGTTCTGGGATTTCCTTGGCTGTGTGAGCACAGTCCCAGGGTGGACTGGGCAACCGGGAAAATACTGGAGTGGGGGCCAGGATGTGACAGACACAGAATTTCCCATCCCGCAGGTAAACGAACCGTCATGAACAATAACCCTGTCCCTGTTCGTCCTGCTTCAGGTCCAGAGGTCCCTGACCGGAGCACTATACCCTCCTGTTATCATCATCTGGCCGAGGTCTTCAATAAGAACCGGGCTCTGAGCCTCCCGCCTCATCGGCCCTATGACTGCGCCATCGACCTGGTTCCGGGGTCCACCATTCCTAAGGGACACCTGTACTCGATCGCATCTTCGGAACGACAGGCCCTTAACAAATACATTGACGAATCCCTGGCAGCGGGTCTCATTCGTCCCTCCTCATCTGCAGCTGGTGCCGGGTTCTTCTTTGTCGGGAAAAAGGATGGGACTCTCCGACCCTGCATAGATTACAGCGCGCTCAACAACATAACCGTCAAGAACAGATATCCATTGCCGCTCATGTCCTCTGTTTTTGACCAGCTCCAGCAGGCCCGGGTGTTCACCAAGCTCGATCTCCGTAACGCCTATCATTTGGTCAGGATTAGAGAGGGGGACGAGTGGAAAACAGGGTTCAATACACATAGAGGCCACTATGAATACCTGGTCATGCCCTTTGGACTTACTAACGCCCCCGCCGTTTTTCAGGCCATGATCAATGATGTCCTCAGGGACTTCTTGGATCATTTCGTGTACGTTTATTTGGACGACATCCTGATTTACTCCCCGGACCTGGACTCTCATGTCTCCCATGTCTCTGCAGTCCTCCAGCGACTTCTGGATAACCACCTCTACGTCAAGGCCGAAAAGAGTGAGTTCCACGTCACCACCGTCGCCTTCCTAGGTTTTGTTGTGTCCGCAGGGGCGGTAGAGATGGATCCAGCCAAGGTCAGCGCCGTAAAGGACTGGCCGACACCTGACAGCCGTAAGAAGCTGCAGCAATTCTTAGGCTTTGCGAACTTTTACAGACGCTTTATCCGGGGTTTCAGCTCCATTGCAGCGCCCCTCCATGCCCTCACGTCTCCACGGGTGCAGTACCGGTGGACGCCTGCGGCCGAGGCCGCTTTCCGGGCGCTGAAACACCGCTTCACATCCGCTCCGCTGCTCACTATGCCTGATCCTCACCGTCAGTTCATCGTGGAGGTGGACGCCTCCAATGAAGGGTTAGGGGCTGTCCTCTCGCAGCGGTTGGAGCAGGATGGGAAGGTTCATCCCTGTGCGTTCATGTCCCGGCGTCTCTCTCAGGCGGAACGCAACAATGACATCGGCAATCGGGAGCTGTTGGCGGTCAAGGTGGCTCTGGAGGAGTGGCGCCACTGGCTGGAGGGTGCGGAGCACCCCTTCATTGTCTGGACAGATCACAGAAACCTTGAGTATATCATGACTTCCAAGAGACTAAATGCTCGCCAGGCCCGATGGCGGCTTTTTTTTGATCGTTTTTCTTTCTCCCTTTCTTACAGGCCGGGGTCCAAGAACGTCAAGCCGGATGCCCTGTCTCGTCAGTTCGACCCCGCGCCTGTTGCCAAAGAACCTGAACGTATTCTTCCACTGACTTGTGTGGTTGGAGCGGTATCTTGGCAGATAGAATCTGAGGTAAGGCAGGCTAACAGTGGGGTGCAGACGCCCAGTGGTTGCCCAAGGAATCGCCTATTTGTACCCCCGACACTGCGCTCAAGGGTGATCCACTGGGCCCACACCTCTCTGCTTTCCTGTCATCCGGGAGTAAGGCGGACCATGCACGCCATCTCTCGGAGGTTCTGGTGGCCTCGCATGGGGCCGGAGGTCCGGGAGTACGTTTCCGCCTGTTCAGTCTGTGCCAGGAACAAGTCTTCCACCAGTCGTCGCATGGGGCTCCTACAACCACTTCCCGTTCCTTCCAGACCGTGGGCGGACATTTCCATGGACTTCGTCACCGGGCTTCCCGTCTCTCGTGGACACACCACGGTTCTAACGGTCGTGGACAGGTTCTCCAAGATGGTCCGGTTCATCGCCCTGCCTAGACTGCCTTCAGCTAAAGGTACGGCTGAAGTTATCATGAACCAGATTGTTAGGTACCACGGTTTCCCGAAGGACATTGTGTCGGACCGGGGGCCTCAGTTCATATCCCGGTTCTGGAAGGAGTTCTGCCGGCTCATCGGTGCTACGGTCAGCTTGACCTCGGGATACCATCCTGAATCCAATGGCCAGACTGAACGCCTTAATCAGCAGCTGGAAACCGGCCTCCGGTGCTTGGTCTCTCAGAACCCCTCAACATGGAGCAGGCACTTGATCTGGGTTGAGTACGCGCACAACACCCTGCCCACTTCGGCCACCGGCGTCTCGCCCTTCAAGTGTGTCTTCGGATATGAGCCTCCCCTGTTTTCGGCCTTGGAACCAGAGGTTGCGGTTCCGTCTGTCCACGCCCTGGTCCGCCGCTGCCGTCGGGTCTGGGCGGCAGCCCGGCAGGTTTTGGTTCAGCAACAGAACAGGGTCAAGGCGGCTGCTGACCGCCGGAGGCGTCCCGCCCCCACTTACCGTCCAGGTCAGAAGGTCTGGCTCTCAACCAAGGACCTCAACTTGCACCTTCCTAGCAGAAAGTTGGCTCCAAGATTCGTGGGTCCGTTTCCCGTCACCAAGGTCGTCAACCCTGCAGCGGTCCGCCTTCGGCTGCCCCGGTCCCTCCGGGTTCACCCCACGTTTCATGTCAGCAAGGTGAAGCCGGTGGTGGACAGTTCCCTGATGCCCCCCTCGGAGCCGCCTCCTCCGCCCAGAATGGTGGGTGGGGGTCCGGTGTACACGGTGCAGAAGATTCTTGCTGTCCGGAAGCGGGGCCGGGGTCGCCAATTCTTAGTGGACTGGAAGGGTTACGGTCCGGAGGAGCGGCAGTGGATACCGGAACGCTTTATTGTGGACAGGTCGCTCCTGACAGATTTTTTTAGGTCTGGGGCTCCTGGACCGTCAGGAGTCGGTCCTTGAGGGGGGGGTTCTGTCATGTCTCGTCAAGTTTTCTGTTTTATTTTGAAAGTCTAACTTACCTCTCGTTCCAGACCTTCCCCTTCCTGCCTTGCCTGTTCCCCACACCTGAGTCTGTCTCATTATTTCCTGATCATTCCCACCTGTGCTTCCCTTCCTCATGTATTTATAGCCTGTGTTTCCCTTTGTCCTGTGCCTGTTTGTCTTGTGCTTTAACCAGTCAAACTTAGCCTTTCTCTTGAGCCACAGAATTAAAGTCTCTTCGAAACTCTGCATCTGAGTCCAGTCCTGTGTTCTGCCTTGTCAAGTCCAGCCAAATACCCTCAATGCTTTATATTATTCTAAAAGACATATTATACTATGGTCTGGGAGGATATATAGGTTTTGTCTTCGGTTGGTTTTGCTGTAAAGACATCAACCTTAAGAACACATCCTGCTAACTGTAAAAGTACTTGATACTCTGCATTTCTGTGCTAAGTTTTTGACATTTTAAATTTTTTTTTATTTATCCTTTATTTAGCCGGGAAATGTCCCATTAAGATTAAGAATCTCACTGTCAAGGGAGTCCTGGCTTGGAGGAAACAATAAATTACATTTACAACAAAAATGTCGACATTTAAAACATAATAAAAATGAGGCTTCATGTAAAACAGGTACAGCTAAAAGTGATTTTCTTTTCCGTTCTCAGCCCAGATTTCAAACCGTTCAGAGGAATGAGCTCTACTAAAACATCTCTGCAGGGTAAACCAGCAGTGAGCTTCAAATGCTGAACCACTTCTGGTGGATCCTGAACAGGTTTCTGTCTTGGTGGCGATTTTTTTCCATAAAGCTTAAAATAAAAGTCCAGAACCAGCGAAGGAGTGTTGGTTCATCTCTCCAACAACCCCAGGACACCCCCCAACTGCCAACTTTGTATTTACACAAAAACATCAAGAAGAAACAAATTGTACCAAACCATGCAAAACACTATTTTTACCATTTTTACTGAAGTATTCAGGATAATAAGTCTACACACCTGAACTTACACAGCAAAACAGTGACAGGAGAAATAAAATTCCACTTCCCGTCTGCCTGAGTCTTTCCATTCTGTCTGTGTTGTTTGCACAACGTTAGCATAACAATCCCATAGAAGACTGATAATAGAACCGATTCTAGACTATAGATTCTGAATATAAATCACTGCAGCCCCATATAAATGCTTCATATTGGTCATTTGCATTTTCACACAATCATTTGTATAAACTCAGGTAACTTGGAAGAGATGTGATTATATTAATACATCGTAAAACAAATTAATATTTACATTTGATTATTGGACATAAAATGAATTGGCGTCTGTGTGTGCTCGCACGTGCACTTCCCGGTATTTCCTGGTCTTATGAAAATCGCCCGCTGTGTCGGAACCAGTGGTTCTTCGGCAGACTCTAATCTGGGCTTTGTGTTAGTCTGAGGCATCAACCGATGATTGTGAGTTGGGCTAAACAAATAGACGGCAGTCAGAACGAGATCCGAATGACAAAAGCAGAACAAACCCGTTCAAGTGCGATCATGTCCGACACATGGCGCCAACTTCAGCCGTCTGTGCACATTGGAGTTGCAGACTAATAGTTTTCAATCTTGTGGAATTCCAATAGTTTCTCGATTGTCATTTTGATAAAGTTTTAAAAAGATGGATTTTGGTTTTTGAAGCCAACTGGACTGTTTGGATTTGCAGTGATTCCTCTTCCCTTGTTTGCGGTTTTTGCCAGAAGCTGTCTTACCGTTGGCACACAGCTTTTCTTTTGAGACCTGAAAGTGATGTCCTTCAGCTAAACAAATAGAAATAAATATACGGACAGTCTCCACAAGCCCCAAACCTTAAAGTATGACTCAAGTCCATCCTCATATTAAAAAAAGGCTCTTTTTATGTCTTTATGTTAAGCAATAGTTCATTAATATTTGTCATAATAGTAACAATAACATAAATACGTGTTCTTCCTACCATGACAAAGGTGGATAAAGGTGGAAAGATTTCATGTAATCCATGGACACCAGTGAAGATCACAAATCATTGAAGACAAAAGGTTCAGAGCACTGTCTAGTGGGTCTAGATGACCCAACTCTCAACGTTAAAGTGCCTAGGATAGCACAAGGGTTAAAGGGTTTAGGTGAGACCGTGGCTCCAGTAAATAAGTGGAAGACATTGTTTAAATGTTCTTCTCTACCCATCACCAGCTGCTTTTTCAGGGATGTGAATCTGGGATGATCTTTCAGTGTGTTCTGCTGACATTGTCTTTCTTCTTTGGAGATGGAAACACGTTTGGTGTTCTTCCAACAGCATTTTCTTTTACCAATTTGGAAAACGGAGCCCCCAAACTGGATGTCTTCCCGCAGTAGCGTTATTTTAAACGGGTATTTTAACGGTCATGTGACGTTTGGTCAGCTGTGCTGACTCTGCTTCGAGCTCTGCACTAACCAGATGCTGGCCTTAAGTCACTTGTGACCCTTTCAGGGACGTGTCCCCAAGCTCTTCTGTTGTTTCTACACGCCGGTGGTACTTGATCAAAGTAGACGTCAACCACTAAAATGATGAAAAAGAGCCCCTTTTTGAAGACCGCCACCCACTTTGACCTTGATTTGAAGACATGCTTCAGTGGAGTAAAATGTCAGAAGCTTGAGGAGGTGTTCTGGTCCTGCTGATAACAGGACCGGGCCCCGTGTGTCAGCAGGAGGCTCAGCCCAAGACCAAATTGTCAAAGGTTTCTGTGAAATTGCAGTTGTCTGATTGGAGACGAGAAGAGCTCCAGCACTTCAGGCAGGGCTGTCACAAAGGGAGGAACTGAATTGTGTGGCGTTGGAGACAGTCGGCACAAATCTGTAGGTTTTACCCTCAAACGCTTAAATGTAGCCGGGACTCTCATCTCCTACGGCACACAAATCACCTTTCAGAAAGTATTCAGGAAGAGGGAAATCATAGATGTAATAATTCACATGAATGTACCAAAAAAACAACACAAAAGAAGCCGATGGTTTAAATAAACATCAAAGGAAGTGGTCAGATTATTGAGGATCTGAAAAATCAGATGCTTATAGGTCAGAGAAGCAGATGGTGCTGAAGCAGGAGGTACAGAGCAACCCAGATACGTGTGTGTGTGTGTGTGTGCGCACGCGCATGCATGCATGTGTATGTTTGTGGACCCAGCAGGGGTCAGGAAACCATGAACAAATGAGCAGCTGATCTGCTGGTTCACACATGGCTTTACACACAACACCCGGATCTTTTCTCCATCTGTTTTTCTCTGCTATTGATCCTCATGCTGCCGAGAGACTTGCTTTGTCTGAATCTAGAACTCTGTCGGAAACCTTTTTATCTCCTAGAAGATTTCCAGATATCAATATTATTTATATCATTCAGTTGTGAATCCAATTTGAGCCTTGCAGTGTTTTTAAATTAAATTCCTTGAGAAGATGCACATTTTTGCTGTACAAACTAATTGTTTTTGTTCACAAGAAATCTTTCTAAAGTCTTCTATTCCTTACTAATGGTACAATTCAGTAATTACATTTTACACATATTTTTCTTAAAGACCCACTCTGATGAAAAGTTTTTTAACATGTCCTTGTGGCATTTTTCTGATGATGGACATATATTAAGAAAATAAAGATGGAAAAATTACCTTTCTGAGCATTTCATCAGTCAAATTATTGTGAATCAGGAAATCAGGAGCAGAAGAAAAAATGCAGTTGAAAAAAGATTGTAACATAAAAACTGAGCATTAAAATATTCTGAAAAAAATTAAAATTTCATTGATATGATTTCAACTTTTTAAAATAATAATATTGTAAAGTGTTTGTTATTATTAATTTGGTTCTTTTAAATGTACTTTAGATGACATTTTTTGTAATGTTGCATGATGGCCAGATAAGGTGTGTCGCTATGCAGGTGAGAAAAAGGGCGGAGTTTATTTTGTTATTCCCAAATTGATTGGTTGAGGCAAGAGGAAGAGCGAAAGGGAGGGAAGAGAGATGATACGACGTTAACAAGTCCCAGTAACTCATATGTGTTAGGAACGAACGTAAAGTGAGTTCAGAAGGGGTAGGGGACAGACGGACCTGGGTCCGTCTGTCCCCTACCCCTTCCCTGGTGGGGGGTGCGGGCCCCTTGGCGACGGCGGCCGTGTGCCCTGGGTGCCGGCTTCCTGGGCCCGGCGGTGCTCTCTCCGCACGGTGGGGGGGTTCACATTACACCTGAGCCGGGGGTGTTTGTGTCTCTGGGGGGTGGGTCCTGGTCCTTGCCCCTGGGCGCTGGGCCCCGCCAAACTTCCAACATGGCCGAGCCTGGTCGGGCCATATTTATAACACCCCTTGTGGGCCACCCTTTTTTCCCCGGGGTTCCCCCCTCCTGGGCGGGGGCGGCGGGCCCCTGCCTTGCTCCTCCCTTGACCAACCGTGGGCCGGGTGGGTGGCTGCCTGGAGTGCGGAGCGGGTCTCCCTTAGGGGGTCCTGGCTCGTACCTGGGGTCGGGGCGAGGGGATGCCCGGAACTCCTGGGTGGTGGTGGGTGCTCGTCTGGGGCTGTGGGCGTCCTTCTCCAGTGGGGCCCTGCGTTGGGCTCTCCCGGCGCGGCGGGGGGGCTGCTTTCCTGGTTGGGCTGGGGCGGCGCTCTCTTTCCCTCCGCGCCTCCCTGCTCTCTGGCTCTGGGGGCCTCGCGGCGGTCCTGCTGGTCCTGGCCTGGGTGGCGGTCTTGGTCGCCCGGGGGGCGGTTGTCCCCTGCCTGTTCCCGTGTGGCGTTGGGGGGATTCCGGCTGCCGCTGCTGCTGCGGCGGGGGTATGGGTGTGGGGGTGGCTGGGCGCTCCTCCTCCTTCTTTTCACATTCCACCATCCATTTTAGAAGAACATAAACACTCACCTGAGCACAGGTGTTAGCTCACCTTTGCACTTATAGTTTGCATGATTGATTGAATGAAATATTTCACACTAGTTGGTTTAAAGGCATAGGTATGCGTGTGTGAACACTATCTGTTTTGTGTACATGTCGACATGTGGACATTTTTGCAGCTAGCAGGTGTGTTTATAACATTTGAGTGTGTGTGGACAGGCCCCGCCCTTTTTGTACTACATTTGAACCGTACCGTAATGATAAACAACCAGTAAACCTGTCTGCTCTATGCTGCTTCATGGTCTTACCCCCCCCTCTCACTATCACCCCCCTTCTCTAACATCCCTCTTTCTTCTTCCCCTCTTTCCTTTTCCGTCCGGTCCAACACCAAAGATTTTCAAACATGGTTGAAATTAATAAAGTTTGGCATCAATTACAAAAGGGGTTTATTCAGACATGCCTTTGGTTTGTCAGAAGATTAATAACCCCTACTGTTAAAGTAAAATATGTCCAACACAAGAGGCCCTCAGCTCTCATCTGCCTGCCCAGCTGTTGGACAGGACAAGTAAAAAAAAAAAAAAAAGTGAGTTCAGAAGGACGTGTTTATGGTTGGGAAAGTAGTTGAGCACTTTGAGGGTGTGAGAAGACTAGTTAGTTCGATTTAGCTAACATAGCAAATCCTGCATCAGACTGTGGAGTTGGGTTGTGTCCGAATTCCTTCACTACACACTATAAGCGCTCTATATAGTTCCCCATTTTGTAGTGCTGTCGGAATCGACAATTCCAAAAAGTCTCTGCGAAAAACCAGTGTGCATTAATGCTCACTAGATTGGCGAATATAGAACACAATGCATTGCGTCTGAACAATTTATGCCAAAAAAACTGTTTTTAAGTGTATTTTCTAAATAAACCATCAATGTTTTTCCACGGAAGACTGTGGACTCATAAATGGTTGTGGCAAAACGCTCATATTAACTTTGTGAAATCGTTGACGTCACACTCGCAGTTCAAAAAATAAAAAGTAGTGAGCACGGTGTCCAAATTGCTTTTAAAATACAGGGCACTCACTCCTTATGTCTGTCCACGACTGTTCCACACACATCTAACAGACTTTTCACGCATTAACCACCGATGTATACCTTTTATATTGTGTATATATATCATATATCACATTAAAATTACGTAATTGACACACGCATCATTAATAACCTTTAGAAAGTATAAGCTTTCAATTCAACTGAGTTTGATTTATACATAGCCCAACACAGTTGTCTCAACAGGCTTTACAATTGGACCTAACATAAAAGAAGAAACCTCAGGGGTGTCCACATGGAGGAGGGATCCTCCCCCAGGACGGACAGGCGATGTACCAGAACTCGTATCTGACTCTACAACTACTGGTTTAAATAGTCCAGCAGACGGACTTCGTCCAGATGGAGTTGGGGGACGATCGGGGCGCGAGACGAGCCAGAGGCTTTAATAGGAGAAGAAAGCAGAGATGTTTGTTGGGTTTCAGCTCCTGTTCAACCCTGAATGTCAGCCGCCAGGTTAGCAGCTGATTTATCAGATCTCTGCAGGGTTCTGCTTTTGCAGAAATGTCCATCAGCTGGCAGAGACGTGGTCAGGGAATTTATTTTGGAAAGCCAAAGAGGATTTCTGCTGGAAAAGCTAGAAAGAGAAGACAAAAGCAAACATGCTGGCTGTGAAACATCCCAATCGTTGTACTACAAATGTTACATTTTACTTCTCATCACTTTAGTTGAGAACAAACCTTTGCCAGTCGTTGCAAGAAAAACGAAACAGTTTTGAGGAAATTCTGGTCCAGGTTGTTCAGACTTAACTTAGTGTGGAGTAAATGCGTTGAGGAGGAGCTCAAGGCCACAGATGGGATCTAAACTACCAACAAAGAAAACCTTTGTCTGATGCTGACACAGAGACGGGGAGGGAACTGGGGAGCAGAAGAACGGCATCTGTTCGTTTGTAGAAGTTAAAAAGAGCTGACAGTTTTTCTCCTGTTAGCAGCAGACTGAACACACTTCTGTTTGAGCAGCGTAATCAATGAAATGTTGTGCTTTCAGAAACATTGAATGAAATCTCACATTTCTTGTGTTTATGTCTGAGGGTAATGAACAGGACGACCTGGAGATTTAGTCCAAATGTAGATAAAAGTGCTTTAAAATGTTTGATTGAAGGTGTGCAGGTTCTGTCTTTCACAGCTGATCACAACAGACCAAACTTTTGCCATATACCGTTTTGCCTCGCTGTGTTTAAACTTTAAACTTTCAGCCCAAATCCTCTGGAGGATTTTTGTGAATCTCCTCTTTTTGCTTCTTGTAGATGATGTTGATGTTTCAGGGAAACATCCATCCAGGATACAGGTCATCACCGCTGACTTGTTTTACAACTCCAGGGGCATTAAATACCGTCTGCCCTGTGCAGATGACACTTCCCTAAAAGCAGATTACACACAAATCTACGGCGGTGTTACTTTTAGGAGACGTGTGGCGGTAATGATGCTCTGGAGTGCCAGCATGAATAGTATTTCCACACTAGGACATTGCAATTGCATGACTGGTTCTTCAGTTTGATGAAGTGTGGGGCTTCTTTTATTCACTGGCAGCTGGGATTCACAGCGTTTTGTCCTGCTGGTTTGGTGAGTTGTTCTTTCAGGTTCAAATTTACAACAACAACAACAACAAAAACACACAAAAGGCAAAAAAAAAAGGCAAAAATGAAACATTACCTGAACCTTCATCAAGCCTTTTTCAGGGTTTTGTGGTAACTTGAAGCTCCAGCCTAGCAGCCGTTTCGGTTCCTGCCATGCCCGACTGCGTGTCAAAGTGTCCGTGGGTAACCCCACTTTGCTCCTGGTGGTTATAGGCTGGCACCAGTGTTTGGCAGCCATTAGTGTGTGAATAGGACTGACTGTAAAGCACCATTTACCCTTACTCTGTCATACTTATAGATCAGCTTTTACCTTTCCTCCATATCCTTACTTTAAAACAGTGGTCCCAAGCCCGGGGCCACGTACCCCCCCCTGGTTCATAAAACTGTTGGCTTCGGGCAACAGGAATAAAAAAAAAAAACATTATCTACATTTTTCCATATTTCTAATTTGTTTCTGACGGAGGTTTAATTTTGGAAAACTACTGGATTCTCTCCTCCACATCCGACTCGTCACGTGTCAAAATCCATCCGCTCCTTTCTTCAAGCGGCTTTTCTGACTGCCACATTGAAACCCATAAGTTAGCAAAGTTCAGAAAATAGAAACGCTTTTGGAAATTTCTTTTAGCACAATAGAGGAAACAGAACTTCCAAATAAAAGAAAGCTGCATTTAACGGACACAAACAAGGCGTCTTTACTCCAAATATGGATTTATTTTGACAGTTGTGGGACACAGACCATAATAATGTTGAATAATTCTCAGCAGCTGGATGTCTAATGTTAGGAGAATGCTGCCTAATAACGTTGTTAAGGGAAAATCTATATCAACTTTTACAGAATTCTACATGAAATCCAGAGAACAGATAAAGTTTAAAGCAGATGCAGATCTTTTACAAAGGATGCAAAAAATCAGCTGCCCACTTCAACCTCGTCCAGACGGATCCCTGAGAATATTGGCTGACATCAAATCGGTCGGTAAAAATGGTTGGGGGCCACTGCTTCAAGGCTCTGCTCAGAAGCCTTGATAAAGATGGAGTTAATAAAACGAAAACTCATAGCACAGCAACGTTTTTCATCATTTAGGGGTAATATTTCCCTTTTCTGCAAATGAATCAGTCCTCTTTGTTTGTTGACAGTGTAAAAAGTTGTGCGTCAGAAAGATCACGATCATTTGTATGCAAACACACATGCAGCTTAAAAGCAAACTCAGTGTTACTATATTTAGCTGCTTCACGATTCCGGAGGAACTCGTGATCATAACGGAGATTAGAGGAGAACTTGACATCTTTTTCTGTTGTTTTTGGAGACTTTAGGTGACCGAGATGACTGATGCCTTTAACACTCTGTGGTTGTGATACGTCGTATTTACTAAAGCAGGTTTTAGTTACTCTAACTGCTCTCCAGCTGAACTTGTGAAGCTCCAGTCCAACAGATAAAACAAAAAACAACCCATGTTCAAAAATATTTATTGTCATAAGTTCATGTAATTTTGAATATTTTTGCCTTGATTTTTCTCACATGGTGGGAGGTTTTAGTATAACCAAAGAGTTATTTGAATAATTTAGGTGTACACAATATATTTACATCAATAAAATGTGACGTAAATATTTTTTGTGAAATATAATATTACATAAATCAAATACAAATTCAGTACTTTAAGTATACGACTGAGTATGGGGGGCTACCATAATAAAAGAAAATAAGGGAGAGATTAAAGTTGTAAAATAAAAAAATGGTCGACATTTGACTAGAATAAAGTCATAAACTTTTACGCCAAAAATTATAACTTTACAAGCAAAATGTGATGCTTTTTTAAAATAAAAATGTTATAATTAGCTTTAAAATGTTTCCACAAAGACGATGTAACATTGCCTGTTTATTTTATGTTCAAATTCAGAGAAATAGGATGGACGTCACACAGCCTAAAACTTTGATTAGTCTGCCTTTTACTTTTTTAAAGGTACAACTGTATTTTCCTGAATTTAAAACTTTATATTCAAAAGGCTGACTTTGTCCTTGTAAAATAACGACTTTTTGAAGGTACATGATGAGGTCCTACTCATAATCTAAAATCTTTATTCTTATGTATTTTTCTTTTCTCCTTTTAATGGTAGCCCCAGTACTCTGTATTGAATTAGTTACTTTATATATGAGTACTTTTTATCCACCATTACTTTTGTTTGGAGTTGTGTATTATTTGTTATACCTTAGTACACATCTTGTTCTTTTTCCACCTCTTGGACATCACATTTGGTTCCAAAGGGCCTTAAAAAAGTCTTCAATTGAGCCTGTTGAGACCTGTAGGAACTCAGTAACTGCAGGTCCATTGATGAAGGTTATTAGTCTATAAAAATGTCAGTAAGCTGGGAGCTTTGGCAGGACTCTGTCTTGTCATGTTGCTTCTCCGACAGTCACTGCTTTCCTAACTAATCCGCTCAACAATGACTTCCTGTCAATCCTTGTTTGAGGTTGTTGTGCCAATATTTGCCAAAACCTTTAAAACACTGGTGTCGACATTGCTTTCAACATACATTCACACGGATCCGTGCGATTTTACACACAAACAACTCTGCTGTTGTAAGGGTTAGGTAAGGGATTCAATGCGTCCAACAAAAATGGAAAAGTAATGGTGGTAAAAGTACCGACAGCAGTAGTAATAGTGGTGGTAGAGTTTAAAAGTGCTTCTGTTTTTTGCAGGAAAGACAAAAAAATGTTTTATTTTTAAATTGATGTGTTTTTCACCCTAAAAGCAGGGAAATATATGGAGTTCAAAAATTCCCCAAAAGTCTACATTTGATTTACAATCATAGCCTGTATAAAAAGATTATATATATATCTATATATATATATAGATATATATACTGAGGTCTGAGGGTCAAATGTGTGCTGAACACATCTGTATACTTTCATTTGTTTACAGTACATGAATAATTTATACACAAGAAGAAGAGTGTTCTATCCGTGTCTATAAAGAAATGGAAAACAAACGGCAACAATCAGGTTCTCCTCCATGTTGGGTTTGGACTCCACCCATTGGTTACATCATCAACACGTGGTGGGCCAAAGTTTTCGTCAAATTTCAGATAATTGAACTTTAGAAATGCCACACGCCGGAAGTACCCAAAATGCACCGCTGCTACAGATACTCGCCATTACCTACACAAATACTGTATGGACATTGTAGTCACACAAACACAGAGTAATGTAAGATTTAAAAAGCTAGATAATAAACCTACGTTCACACCAAATGCTATTTGTTTTTTGATTTCAAGTGAAAATGTTTTAAAACTAATTTCCAAATACCTGATGTGATAGTTGTGTTATTAGTAGGAGTTAAAAAAATTACAAATTTTCTGCTCCATCATAGAAAGTAAGGGTTTAAAAGTTGATGTGACTTCCTGTCTTTTTTCCATCCTGGCTCTCAGAGTTGAAGCATATCTATGATGAACATTATGGGTTAAACTCATCTTTGTAGCTGGAACAACCTGCAGAATCAGTGACTGACTAATGCTTTTTTGTTCCTCTGTAAACCCTTTTGGTTCTTGCACAACTTTAACCTGCGTGGCGGACATGGCTGATAAATAAGTCTGATTTCCTGGTTCCACATAACTGAAAAGCAGACAGTTATTTTTTCATGAGTTGTGCAATCAGCTCATCCATTACTGAGTGAAAGATTTATGGCAGATTGTCAAGGAAAGGAAGATGAGGAAGTTAGAGCTTCAAAGTGCAGCTGAATTTGCAGTCAGAATCCAAAGGAACAATGTCTTTCTTTGCATGGTTTAAACGTCCCAAAGCCCTCTTTGACTCACACTCACAGCAGAAGTGTTGGGTGAGAGGCGGCTTGTTCAAGTGGACTAAAATTGTGAAATCCTACAGAGCCAGACCTGTCTGAACGGCGTGCATGTGCAGTTAATCTCTGGTTAGCAGAGGCGGTCCGAGCGCCAGATTACGTAAGACGTGCCTGCCAGCAGCAGTTTGATCTGCAAAGTGTCCGTTTTCTTAATGCCCGCCACGGTTGGAGTAGCCCTGAACACGAGCAGCGTTCGGATGGAGGCTCCCACGCCGCCAAGAGCCTCCGCCACGTGTCAGCCCGTCAGAAGCATCTCACTCGTGCCTGCATGATCCTCATCAGGCAGGTGGGGGCTATCGTGGTAAATCAAAGCTAACTTAATGGGGGCTGTTAAATCATGCCCTCAACTTGTGGGGTGGGGGAGGGGGTTGTTGCATGGGCGATGGATAAGACAGAGTTCAATGAAAAGTGTAGAATTTCTAACACCTCTTTTCACCGCCGTCTGCTGACATCAATGTCAACCGCAGACTAAGTCTCAGATCCCCAGATTAAACCAATGTTTTAGATCATCAATGGCGTTTTTCTGTCACTGCAGCAAAAAAAGAATAAAAAACAGATGCTGTGAATTTCTCTCATAGTTATCTGTCATACAGTGGAGGAAACAGGTGTTTGACCTTTTCAAGATTCTAAATGAACATTCTGTCATCCTAATTTGAATGGTGACGGATAGAAAATCACGAAGAAAATCAATAGATTCACTTCAAAGAATTCATATACATTTATTTTCCTTTCATTGAGGGAAGTAAACATTTAGAGTTTTGGTTCACACAGACCGGTAAGGCTCTCCTAGTCAACCTGTGACCTGAACCAAAGACACCTGTTTGAACTAACAACCTGTAGAAAAGACACCTGTCCACAGAATCAGTCCATCAGTCAAACTCTGCAAAGCGTGAAGGGCTTTTGGTGGAGTCAAAGGAGAAGACTGTAGACCTGCAACAGACCGGAATGGACCAAAACCATCAGCAAAAAGGCGGGGGTTCAGGTCACAACTGTGTGACAAGAACATGGCCATCAACCCACCTGTTGGTCTGGGGCTCCAAACCAGATCTGACCTGCTGGGATTTCCATCATCGTGAGAACAAAAAGAAATCTGCCTAAAACAACACGGCAGGAGTCAGTTGATGATCTGAAAGCAGCTGGAACCACAGTGGTCAAGAAAACCATCAGTAAGACTTTACGCTGCGATGGTTTAACATCCCACACAAAGTCCTCCTGCTTAAGATGACACATGTTACTTCAGGCCCACCTGAAATCTGCCAATGAACACCTTCAGGATTTAGAGGGATTGGGAGAAGGAGCTGTGGTCAGAAGAGACCAAAATGGAGCCTTTCTGGCATCAACTCAACCCATTGTTAGGGAGGAATAGGAAGCTCCCTACGACCCCAAGAACACCATCCCCACTGTCAATCATGGAGGTGGGGGGGGTTTTCTGCACCATGTGGATGGGCGACCAAGGAATGACGGAAGAAGAGCTATATTAAGGTCCTGGAGTGATCCAGCCAGTCTCAGGACCTCAGTACTATAGAAAACCTATGGCGAGAGCCGAAGCTCAGAGTTACCAAACAACAGCCACCAAATCTGAATGATTTAGAAGTGATCTGTAAAGAAGAGTGGACCAAAATTCCTCCTGATATGTGCAGAAACCTGCTCTTCAACTACAAGAAGCTGCTTAAAAGGGTTTTGCCACAAAGTCGTTTCCAGCAAGAGGGTTCAAATACTTAAATCCTCCACTGCATTGTGCATCTTATGGGAGTTTACAGTTGAATGGTCACAGAATTTAAAATTTTGGGAACCTGCAGATCCACCAACATCAAGTGAAAGAAGCGGTAATGTGTCACAAGAAAAAAAATCTATTTCTGTTTGAATAAATCCACCTCAGGGGTTTTGTTGGCAGAATTGACGCGTTTAAAAAGCGACTGTGCTGAAGGATCTGTCCCTCTGATCCACTTGGCGCCAACGCCGTTTCTGCGTTTACGTTCATTTCAGGAAAAAAAAAACTCCGCTTGACCTCATCTCAACCCCGAATTCCTTAATGCCCGTGTCAAGAGTGAAGATGAAAACCTGCTGACAGACATCCTGACACGTCTACAAAAGGTCAACAGAGGCCTGTTCAACGGGCAGCTCGGATCCATTACTGCGTCCTCAGACCTGTTGGGTGGACATGCAGCAACAGTCCTCCTGTCACCAACCGTCCATCTGGAGGTGACGGGGGGGGGCACAGGCAGGAGACGGGACTCAAGACGACCAGAACTTTGGATTCAGACGGGAAGTGATGAGCTGCTGAAAGACGACGCCTTTCCACTGAAAAAGTCTGTTATGATGAGCTCTCTATGTGTGTTTTGACGTAGCGTCATCAAAATAACAGAGCGGGAACCAAACCAAACACACATGAACTGTCTGGGTTTTGGAAAATATGATAGTTTTTAAAAACACATTTTGTTCACGTCCACCTTAAAAGGAATTGCTAGAAGTTTAGGGAGACTCGGCTTCATTACCTGGAAAACTGGAAATGTTTGATTAAGATTGGAGTAAACAATCTTTTTTTCTTTCAATTGTTACATTTAATTAAAATCAGATTATCTAGGAGAGGTTTTCAGGATTTCACATTTATTTTAGTTCAAACTAAATCCTTTAGATAACAAACTAAAGTACATTTATTTTGCACTAAAATTAGCATTTTTTTCTTTCCTTATCAAATATTTTTTTTGTCTCAGATCAGCTGGATTAAAAGATTGGACTTCAAACAGTTAAATTACCTGCATGTCTGATTTAATTCAGTCACTTCCATTCTCAGTTATTATCTCAGTTATTGATTACAATTTTAATCAGTTTACAGAAGCTTCAAAGCTCATTTTGGACGAAATAAATCCAAAACATGCACCTAAATCCATGTCTTACTAGAGTTTTATGGGTTGGATAACAGGCAGCAGGTTCTTTACTTCTTTTCACTTGTTTGGCGTGATAAATGGTCCGGGAATGACCTCTGTACAGGAGAAATGACCCATGCAGGTCAAGGGTCACTTGGAGAACAGTTGCTTGGTTAGTTTGTCTTTCAAACCTTTTAAATAAAGAAAAGGGAACAGAAACTGAAGTGGTTTTGCTTTCCAAGAAATTGAAAGTTGAAGATGTTTCTTGTGACCAGAGACGTTTAGTAAACTTTGGTTTCCCTTCACGCTTTTTATACCTGTTCACTAAAACGGAGGGAAAAGAAAAACATACAAAAATGTGGAAGAAAATTCCATTTTACGACTTGCTCTGGATCCTTGAAAAGAAACAGTTTTTGCACTTCTTATTTGTGTGGTGAAAGGAGGATCTGGTGTTTTTTTTAGAGTGCACAGCATCACCTAACGCGTTTCATCAACCAGAGTTTACTGTGAGAAAAAGGGTCAAACGTTTCACTCTGCAAACTGGATTGTGGGAATCTTTAGGCATTTTACAATTCAGGAGGCAATGATTTGGTTCTGAAATAATTAATAATGCATCCTAAATCTTACATTTTCTCATGTTTTCCTTTAACAACAAGTGACTAGACTAATATTATTGCATTTCTTGTTGTAGAATTCTTGGTTTTTTAGCATACTTTGGCCAGGGATGTGACTTGGACTCAGAAATGACTTGTATGTTTTTGTTTTTATCCATAAATAGGCTCTTGTATTTGTTATTTTCCCATTCACAACCTTTAGAGGAGAGTCTTCCTGAACCTTATGGCATTGTTATCATTTGGAATAAGACATTTTTCCTCTTGTTTTTCCTCTTTCCTTCCTCAGACTAATGCAGGAGTCAATGCAAGTCATCAAACTGGGTCACAGAGACACCGAAGTATCGCTGAAAGCTCCGTCATTCAGACGCAGCTCCTGCAGAAGACTGTGAAGATCGCCATAAAAAAACAAAACAAAGAAAACTTTGAAGGATCTCCTGAACCCGGACATGGAGGTGGGAATACCGACGCTCTTGTAGAGCTCTTGAAAAGAAATAAACCTGATCTCTCACCATCATCCTTTGTTTTCCGTGCATTGAGACATGCAGTCAATGCTTCCACGTAGGCTAAAAGCTTGACAGTATTTCTCCCCACAATCGGCATGAGGGTGAAGTTTATGAACACATATTGGACAAGCATTGGGGATCAACTTTTCCCCCCAACTTGTACTCCAGAGCTACCTATGCTCTGGAAAAAGTCCATTTTTTTAAGTAAAGACTAGATTGAGGGGTCTATATCCTGCTTTTCTGAAGCCCTTCAGAGTAAACTATATCCGTATATATGATCATATATCACCTTTGCCACACTAAATAGGATTTTCTATGAAAAATGTGTCATTTTCGCAGCTAATTTTGCTACCTGGAAGTAAGACGACTCGATCTTTTGCTCCTTGTGGGTGCCGCCCATTTTTTATGAGGACATCACACTATAATGCACTTAAAGGCTGTAAAAATTTTATTTTGATGTTTGCTGTGTTCATGAAATACTTCCTTTTGGTATGACCCAATTTCCTCTTGGCAGGGTCAGCTGTGTTTGCGCGCTCTTCAATAATGTCAGTGAAGAACGTGTTTCTCCACTTAACACTTTTACATTAAATCACATTTGTGTTCGTTGCAGCTACACATCCACCTGTGTGTTTCCTCATCTCAGCGGTCAGCTGTTCTCTGCTTCAGCGTCGCTTCACACTTTGATTTGACGTCTCAGTCGGTGTCGGTGGGATCTGAAAGATTTTCTTTCTCTGTTTCAGATTAAAAAAACCTCTGATGTCTTCATCCTGATACTTTGTCATTTGTGTAAACCTCCTTTTAAATGAAACTTCATAGGATCATTTCTGACACAGATTTGGTTTGTACATTTTCAGATATGCAGATTGGCGAGTAAAGGCAACTTAAATGCTGTGAAAAAAATCTTATAAAACAGCAATAAATAATAATAAGAAGAACATTATTTTCTGGTTAAAATGGAAGAAATCATTTTTCAGTTGTCCAGTCTCCTCGATAAACCTTCACTCTGAAGGTTCACGCTCACGTTTGCTGCAAACGTCAAAAGGCAAAGTTTGGGATTCAGAAGCAGAAGGTTTGCTCATTAGTGATGTTTTGTCCCACCGTACGTCTGCAGGAGCTGAAGCAGCAGCAGCATCCGACATGCTGAACGGTACGATGGAGCAGGGTGAGGCGGCGGCGGCAGCAGCAGCGGCGGCTTACGTAAGGAGGATTTGAGCTCTCATTTCCTCAAGGCTCTACTCAGGTTCACCTGCTGCTTGCTGGTGGCTCCATGCCCACCTTCTGTTGATGTTTATTTCTAGACCAGACCTCCTCCCGTCTCTTTCTGCTGCTCCGTCACCTCGCTGACCACCTTGAAGTCAGTCTTTGTGTCCATTCTGAGGGGTTTGAACCAACTTGACGTCAGTTTCCATCCATTTTTTATGATCATTCCTCATCAGCATTTGCTGCTGGTACTGTTTTATCTACATTTGTTCACTCTTAATTTTTACATTTTTTCCTTTTTTTTAAGTCAAACCTCAGAAGCTTGAATTCCACTGAATTCTACTGAACGACACAGATTTTTAACGAGGCCATGTTGTGCTATTTTGTTCTAATCTTCATCCCCGTCTGTCCTCCAGCTTTTTTTGTGTGAGTATTCTTCAAAACTTCAAAGAGTTTTGTGTTTTCCACCCTCTCCATCACCGCTCTGTTACAGTCGCATTCTCTCCTCTTTTGATCCAAAGTTTTTTCTGAATAATTTGTATCTGGTGGGTGTGGCTTACACTGTTCAGGATGTACAGCGGCATGAGCTGCCTCTACAAAGAACTGCAATTTATTATTTTTCGGTCTGGCTTTGTGGCGAAACTTTAACACAAATTGTATATTCTTACCAGGAAATTCTTATTGGTCCCAGTCCGATCATCTATTGATCTATTTTCAAAGCATCCCAGGTGTGGGCAGGACTTTTGGCATGGCATAAACCTGCCTTTATTTCCCATCATCCATGTGTTTACATTGCTAGCTCACAGCGCTTCACAACCCCAAGCTAACATTAGCGGTGCAACGAAAAATAGCAAAATCTAAGACGCTGACGCCAAGGACCGCATAAGGCAGAAATGCTGCTACGTAGTCCCGAGAAGCTGTGTACAATCATCAGAAGTTCACAACCATCACAAAGCCCTCTCCTCTGCCGCTAACACAAAGCTACACTGCTCCTAGCATTAGTCTGTTAGCATCCGAACACACGGAGATAGCACTGACGTCATCGCCCCGCCTCCCCGCTGGAAATGCTAAGTGGAATTGAATAATGCGACAATGTTCGCAGGGTGGATGTTAGAATGCAAATGCAAATGCTTCCATAGTCAACAGCATCACCAGTGCTCATTAACCCGGGCCAATGTGGATCCAGTATGAAAGTCCTGTTCAGCTTGCAGTGCCATGGCGCGGGCATCAATGGCGTTCCGTCACACCGAAAGTATTTGGATTCCGTCACATGTACCATTAGAAAAAGACAATGAACACCCACCCCAAAAACAGATGTCAGTTTATGTAACGCCAATGATACAAAGACTAATGTTGTTCAACGGATGTGGGTTTTGTATTTCTTGGCGTTAACGCCATCAGACAGGGTGAATGGTGGTAGTTCTCCGTGCTTTGTGCTGGAGGAAATACTGCTTTGTCTCTTTAAAGAAGGTGAACAGAGGCTTCCCTGAGGCTTCATGTTCAGGATCTACTGGGTGGGGCTGAGAGACAAGCCGATATAGAGGAGGAGGATGGAGAACCTGTGGCGAAAAGAGGAGGAATGAAATGAAACTCCAGGAATGGTCCAGTGTTTTTAGGTTCAGGACATTTCATCATTTATTTGAAAGTCTAACATCTAGGATTACAAAATGTTTAACTGAAGTAGTTGTTGCAAAATTAACAAAAGCTGCCAAGAAGTGGAGTAAAAGTGAGTTAGAAGACTGTTTGATAAAAAATAATCTACTTAGCTGCAAATCTGAAAAGCAGCTGCTGAACTGTTTTCACCACAGACGTTCATCTTTGGTTTCCCTTGATGCCTTTATTGCTGAAGTTCTGCTGCCCGTTTACGTCACTAAAAACACAAAGGAACCTTAAAAAAAATGACATTTCCAGTTTGAACAGAGACTATGAGCATGGAAACACATATGGAGGTAAAGCTGTAAACCGGTTTGTTGGAAGACTGAAGGATCAGTTTCAAGCCCCACAGACATTACTGCACATGTGTAAAGATGCTGGAATTACAGACTAGAGGGAGGATTCCTGGTGAAAGTTGGGCAGCAGTTTGAGGGAAGCTGAATGGATTGATTTGGTGAGAGTGGAGAAATCTCCTCCTAAACTTTCTAAGAAAACAACAGATGGGCCCCACCACCTCCCACTTTGAATCAAGTACCAGTTCTTTTGGGAAAGTCGTGACTGAGATATGTACTTGGGTGGCGGTCCTGTTAAAACCTAAAAAAGAAAACTTTATTTAAAAATGTGAAAACTTAAATGTCCCTGAACCTTACCATGAAACCAGAGGAGATCTGGCCTTCAGAGCGGTTGCCCCTCGGCCGAGCAATCCCCTCCCTTTGTCCGCAGAGACAGATCGACTCAGTTGAGTGTTTTAAAAGATAGTTCAAGACGTTTTTATCCAGAAGTTGTTGTTGATTTTAAACAGTCTTTTGCTGCAAGGATGAATGAGATGATTGTTATACAATATATACTCATTTACTTCTATGGGCGTGCTGCGAGCGACAGGCCTTAGGGAACACTTATACAACACATGAGAGGGAAGTGGGTGAGAACAGAATGACCTTGTTCCAAGAAAGCACCATCCCAAAGACATTACATCCCTCCTCCATACCCCCCCCCCCCACACACACACACGTGCATACACACTCTTTTGTTACCATTCATGGCCCAAGGCTTCCAGTTAGAGAGTTCTATCTACCGACTGCTTTTGCTGTGTTTACACAACATACACACAAAGCTTGGTGAGGCTAACTGCAGATTAATGGCTAATTGCCCCCCCTTCCCCATTCCACTATCAGACCCAGGCTGTTTTAGTTATCAAACCTAGCAGAGCCTCTGAGATACTCCCACAGTCATTAATGTAGCAAAGAATCACTTTTTTAATATTTGATGTTTTAGTACATTTGTAAAATTTAAAGTGGAGTATTTCTATCTTCTATAGTAAAAAACATTTAAACAAAAGTCTGCAAATAGACATTTTTCAGAGGCTCTAAGAGGCAACTCAAGTTTATTTATTAAAGAAGGAAACATTTTATGTTGAAAAAAGAAAGTGAGTAAGGGATAATGGTAAACGAGGTGTCCATTATCAGAAATTATACCATGGTCCGGGTGAATACTCGATTCTGATTGGCTGCTGGGTGTGCATTAAAACCTGATAATCGCACGGTGAAAAAAGAAGTTCCGGTCACCTAGCTTAAATGTTTTGTATCACTGCGCCGGCTTCTCTAAAACAACCTTTTGCTTCATCATCTGGACAAAAACAAGCGGTAAGAGGAGAACTTTCTCTCTGAACTGATGCTTTTTTCAACCCATCGGAAAGATCAGCATATATATCGCCGAATCTTGACTGCAGCGGTGATGCAGTCAGATGGTTCAGGCTTCCACGGCGTCGGTTAAAAAGTAATCGCGCACACTTCGTCGGCCATCAACCCTGACTTAACGGACTTTGCGGAAGCAGTGGTGACCTTGATGGCTAAGACCGTGGTCACTTACAAAAAAATAAATATTCACTTAATTTTAGTACTTTCTTCTTATCTTTTATTTAAATCGCTTTTTCACAAACAGCGGACCACTTGACGCGTGGTGTGGCGACTGACCTTAATGTCCGCGTTTTCACGTATTTACAGATTTTTTTTCTTCAGTCACGTGTCTCCTCAGGTTCATCACAAAAAGCTCATATGAGGCTTTTGCGTCTGAAGGAGGTGCTGGGGAGATTATTTAAGCTTTGTGACCAGAACTTCTTTTTTACTTGTGCATTATCACTGTGGTAGTCACTTTTTAATCCACACCAAGCAGCCAATCAGAATGGCCTTCACCTGGATCATGGTATAAATAAAAATATAATAATGAAACATAGACTGGAGTTTCCTACCCTTCATCCAAGCATTGGGTCAGACTACTAAATATTTTTTATTTTATCTGTTAATGCATTATTTTTAAAGAATGCGTTAATACACACGCACACATACAAATTTGATCCTTTTGTGTTCCCTATCTTCTATTTGGCCATTTTACACAAAAAATGCATGAATTTTATAACTCGTATTATAGGGAGGGGTCAAACTCAGTCGTACAGGGGGCCTGAATTAAAAACACCTTTTAGGTTTTGGGCCAAACAAGATAAACATTTACTGAACACACTAAAGCTGAACTTTTAACCTTTTAAACCTTTAAAACTGAACTTTTTGAACATAAATATGAATAAAAGCAGACATGAACATTAATCCAGAATAAATCAAGTTAAACCTTAAATAACATTTAATATTTTGCTGGTCTCCTGCATCATTTTAGCAATAATGTCTTGGTGTGTGACGTCCTGAGTGTGTCTTTGTGAAACATATTAGAAGGATTGGATTTAAAAAAAATAAAAATTCATTGTAAATATCATTTTTAGGTCTTATTAAACATTAAAAACTAAATCATAAAACCTATCACTGATTACTCCAAAAATATTTGGCATTTCCCTAATTTTGTGCACCAACAGTAAAAATCCTCCAAAAAACCTCAATACATTCATAACCAAATGATCTATAGATTTTTTATATTTCATAAAGTGTAGCTGTTTTCCTGCATTACCTGCTGTCTTTATGTCAAATACTGACACCAACTAAAACGCAGAAAAGACACGTAATAAAAATATCTACAATAGTTACTAAATAATGACATTATTACCTTGAGCTGCTGAGTCATCCAGGTGTTGCGTAATCGAGGCCACAGCCTGCGCCCACCACCCCTCCCCTTCCTTCTGACGTATGTGGCTCCGTCTCTATGACGGGGGGGCGTAGCTGCGGCCTAAAGATGATTGTTAGACTGAAAAAGACTCCCAATTACCTGTGTTAGTGTGATTCACCCAGCCAGCGGTGAGTTGCGCTCCCCTTCTTGAATTTTTTTACTTGTGTTCCAAAGACTACCGCAAAGAGGTGTGGGCGCAAGTGTCTTGTAGCAGAGGGCGCCTTGTTACATTCAAAATGAAACCTTCAGATGTAGTGCTGGTCACGTGCACGTTGGGTCTACTGTGTCGGAGCGGGGAATTGTGGGAAATAATTTCCTTTGCTTGCTCTGGTCAAAATTGGGTTGAGTACGGGTTTTTCTTCTGCCTAATTCCTTTTCATGTGGCTGTTTTACGTTGTTTCACTCTTTGTAATTTCACCCTTTTTTTTTTTGCACCATAAGTGTGGAGAGGGGAGAGGATGAAGACATGGGTGCCATGTTCAGTGTCGGATGTGTCAAAATAAAAGCTGAAAATCTCCTCGTTAACTGAGTAACTTTCTTCTGTGTATCACTGCGGTCATGGAAAATGCCGCCCCCTGTGCTGTGCCGCCCTGGGCAACCGCCCACCTCGCCCATATCAAAAACCGCCACTGAATATAAATAAAGTTTGGCCTCAAATACAAAAGGGGTTTGTAGAAATAAACACCTCGTTCTTCAGCTTTTATCTGTTTGCTCAGCTGCCGGACAGGACATTTAAGTGAGCTGTAGGTGAAGGTAAATGTTGCGTATTTGGTGAAATCTATTGGAATGTGTTTCCTTCCTTTCTCCTTTTTTAGTCTTAAACTCAAAGAAAACGAGACTTTAACTTTCTAGTTTTGGGGGAAATGAAATCATGAAAACCGATATTTCACAGTTCATCACCAGCTTCTTGCTGCTTCACTCCAGGTGGCTGTAAACCACTGAGGTCCACCACCACCACCACCTTTTTTAAAGTGAGAAGTGCCATTTGGGAATGCAACTGTGGTCTTGACAAAGGTTTACATAGTGATCCCTCGATCATGCAGGAACCATGACGGCTCTTGATAATGGATGAGTGATCCGACAACACGATCAGGCTTGCACCTTTCGCGCCTTTTGTCCAATGAAAGTCGCATTCTTTGCTTATGTGGGTTAATGATATTGCATTGTAGGGAGAAAAATAAAAAGAGAACATCTTTTTTTTTTGACAAGTATGTTGCAGATTGCAAATATGTTGGTAAATTCTTTGTAACTTTCTTAAAAACAACTCACAAAAGTGCTTTACAGAACACAAAAACTCATAAATTACAGGTAAAAACAGTCCTCTTCAGGTGTTTTCAGCTGTGAAATCAGAAAAAGGACTAGCGCCTGTAAGTTTTGGGACCGTTAGAGCAGTGTTTTTCAACCTTTTTTGAGCCACGGTACACTTTAACCTTGACAAAAATGCCGCGGCACGCCAGCGTCCAAATATAAAATAAAAAAGGAGAAAATCATAGTCTGTATTGATCTACAGCCCCTCCACAATCGCACATGCATTTTTGTGGCAGAAAAAGCTGCAGCTTTTTTTTCTAGAAGATGCAATAAAAGTTAAGTTAGAAGATTTAAAAACTGTTTGATTTGTGTTCGTTGTTTCAAGACGTTAAGAGGAGACACTCATTGTGCGCCGAGGCGCTGTCACTTGAACCCAATGCATCATGGGAGATGTAGTGCAAAAATCCACCGAACGCAGAAAGACTAGCATCTCTGAGCTTCATTCTTTTGTTCACGTGTTCCACGGTCTGACACCGGATTCTGTGGAAAGCTACACCGCTAAAGACGAGCTTTAGCTGGTATTTTTGTTGGAACTGAGCGACTTTACGAGCTAAATCGGGACAAGGAAGTGAAGACTTTAACCACTTCTGATTGGTCAGACTGATGACGTGTGATTAAGCCTCCAAGAATGGAGGGGCGGGACTTTTCAGAAAACGGCTTTAGTTGCAGCTAAATCGTTGTACGGTCATTCTTATCAAAATGTTGTTAATAGAATCAAATAAACACAAAGAAAAAAGTATTTTACGATCTTTCATATTCCTAACTACTCAGTGTTTTATCAGGGCCTGTTTGGATCAACACAGAGCTGATATCCTGGAGATGGGAAATGTTTTTAGATCAGTGAATGAGGGCAATTTCCCATGGCACACTGGTTGAAAAACACTGCGTTATAAGGTTCTGATCAGAAAAGATTAAAAGTTTCAAATGTTTTCAGAAGAGCTTTTCCAAGTAAATGCAGCACTAAAGAGTTCAAAATAACTCTGAACTTTACTGGTATTTGGTGAATGGATGATAAAATCTGAATGTGGTGGGCTGTTCTGCAGGATCCTGTTGGGACAAAGAAGAGCTTGAGTTGTTCACACAGAAGGAAAAGTCACAGTGAATGACGAGCCACTGCAGGTCTGACGTGCCTGGACACGCTGTTGGTCCATCACCGGGCTGCACTGAAGCGAAGCAGACAAACAAGCATGGCTTCTCACACTCGCCCCGTGGACAGTGGCTCACCCCGTCAAACCGCCAAGCTCCGAATGAGGCAGAACGCTCATGTCCCAAAGCAGAGAACGCAGTAATGATCAGCCACTCCTCCACCGTGCCGCCCCAGCTCCACCATGTAAAATGTCATTTTTTAAGTCTTCCCAGTTTTCCTTGTTCGGACTTGAAAGGAATGTTGCACAGTGTGGAAACATCCATTTTCCTAACTTTTTAATGTAATGTCTTCATGTGTTTTCTCTTTTTTTTTTAATCAGGGTGAATGTTCTGAATCAACAAGATGGGACTGGATGTACAGTATCAACACTCACTGCCCAGGAGCCGCCTTGGCTGAGGACCAAGGGCCTTGGCTCAAAGGCAAGGGGAGGGGGAGGGGGCCCACAATCTGTGCACATGGAGGAGGCGTGTGCGTGTCGCTATAGGAGGAGGAGGAGGAGGAGGGTGGGTGTGAGAGGTGGGTGGAGATGTGACTCCTGAATGTGTGGAGGTGTTTTTGGTGCAGCTCGGTTCAAAGTGGCCCCAGCGTTCGGCTGCTGACACCGATGCGTCCTGCTGTCGCTCCTTCTCCTCATGGACTTCATGGAAATCCTCGGTGGAGCCGGTGGGCCGTCTCCATTCCAGCAGAGGAGGTTTGACATTTGAGAAGAAAGTATTCCTGGAAAAGTTACCTAACTGGACCTCAGGTACGTTTGCTCACACTCACACTCACCGCTGTGCGGATGAGAGGCCAATTATTTATGAGCAAACATGAATGAACAAGAGTTCAGAAGTCTATCTTTTCTATGATTAAGAAACTTTCTGACAAATGTCCATGTTTGCTGATTTTTACCCTTATTTTACAACCAAATCTCTATTTTTATTGTAATTGCAAGAATCAGAATTAAAAACAGAAATACTTGATTGTTCCCACATTGATCCAAGAATTGTAATCATAAAAAGTAAGTAGAATGATATAAAAACAAAAGAAATGTGAACAAATAGGTTGGTTTAATTTAAACACTATTTGCAAACAGCACACAAATGTGCAGAAGTTATCTGTTACCCTGTGAGTTATTGTAAAATGTAGTTTATTACATTTTCAGAGGAAAAAGAGCAGAAATCCAAACTGATTTGATGCTTTAGACATTTCAAAGTTTGCTGCTATGAAACTTGAATCTCAGTTCAATGTTTTGAGAACATTTTGATTGCATCCATTTAGTTTAACCCATTTAAACAATTTAAAAAGTTAAGTTTGTGTTGCTGATCAAGGGTACATATCTCATTTCATCAATACGTTCAAAAACAGGCAGAAATCAATGGTAATGTGGTCCAGTTATTTCAATAGAAATGTCTTCATGAGTTGCTTTCACCCTGCAGAAACCCCCAAATCAAACTCTTCATTTACGGCATCATTTGAAATATTACGATTTAGTCAAGAAAAGTACAAAATCCCTATTGCCATGGCAACAATGCACTCATTGTGAAGGTAAAAATGTAAAGTTATGGAGGATTCAAAGAACAAATCCCAGCTTAAAAACTCTAAAGTAAAAAAAATATATGTTAAAAAGTATAGTTGCCATTCAGAATCAAATGTTGACATCCTTGTAATGGTGTTATGTCAATTATATTTGATTTGCAAAATACCTGCCCCCTAATTGTCCCATCGTCAGCACAAAACCACTTAAAATGACGAGCATCATGTACCAAACACCTTTACTCTTTATCAATCAGTCCCGTTGCATGGCATTGCTATGGCAACAAAATGAAAGGAATAGCTTATATAACAAGAAAAAAAAACTCTATTTGCTGAAACATGACATTAATCTGTTTACTGTTAAAACTATTGGCTGTCTATGAGAACTGGAGTGAGTGACATGTGACATCATCCACAGAAAATGCGACCAAATGGAATCAATTCAGTCCCTATTTTTTCGCGAACAGGACGCCGCCATTTTGGAGCCAGACGTTTCCAGTAGTTGAGTTGCTCTGAGTCAATGTTTCTATTGCAACCACTCTAGCCAATCAAGAGTGAGCTTGTTGGAAGGACTAACCCCTAACACTTTAAGAGGGCTTGGAAGAATCTGTCAATCAAACCATCTGAATCTTGGTAGTTTGATTTAAAAAAAAAAATGGATTAAGGCGTCTGATTGGTCAGTGAATAACTTGAACTAAAGAAAAATATCATAAAAAAAATGAGGATTATCAAGAACATGTTGAATAAATGTATTGGAGCCAGAATGGTTCTTCTGACCAATAGAACGACTGAGTAACAGCTGGTTTTTCTCTATAGAAGTCTGTGGGATTTTGGCTTCTTGGAGGAGTCGCTCAGTCCAGTTCCCATATACAGTCGATGGTTTTAGCTATCAACCTTATTTCTACCAGGTCAGCGAGCAGCTTAAAATTTTGGCTTGACGATATCTGAGGAAATGTCACATCTTCAGAAGAAGGTGCAGGTCTGAAGATGACGCGTCGGTTCCGAGCTGGAGGACAGTGTCCGGATGAAAAAAGGAAAATGGTTTAATCTGACTTTCCTTCTGTGGAATTTTAGAAAAACTGCAGAAAAAAAGGAGAATTTGAAGCATCAAGAACATGAAACCAGTTTGAACCTCGAAGCTGCTCATATGTTTGAGGCTTGAGTCAAAACTCAGACTTGTAATCCTCGGTAGTTGTGGGACGGGTGGCAGCAGAGATATTTTTTCTACCCCACCCCTCACCCCCCTGCCCCCTTGTGATTATGGTGGGTGTGCTTGGGCGGCGTGTCCGTTTAACTTAAAGCGAGTCCCTTAACCTCTCGATTTAACCTTTCACCCCTGCAATCACATGACAGAACCCCACAGCTGGGAGACCCTCCCCACAGAGAAATCCCCCCCCCCCCCCCCCAGTGTGTGCAGTATAGAAAGCTTTTATTAACAGAGCAGGGCAGAGGTGTCATCATGATCATGCGTTGGGGGGGTTTCCACCCTCATGTGTTCCTACTTGAGCACGGATGTGGATCCAGAACTGACACTCCGGTTCTTATGAGCGCTGATCCTGTTGGGGGGGGGGGGGGGGGGGGTGTTATGTTAGACTTTGGTGACGTAATTTAAAAAAGGACAGTTTAGTAAGTAAACAATCAAGAAAAAAGAAAACTGTGTCTTATTTTGACATGTCTCAGTGTTTCTGGATACTTCCTGTTGTTGCACCTGCCTGTGGCTCTTCACTTGTGACATCTGAGGCTCAAAGGACATTACAATGAGCAGGACGAGTGTTTGGGAAGGTAAAGCAGCTGGACAGATAAGATCTGACTGTTGTGGTGCCGATGCTGTGCTGCAGATCCACCTCATTAACTTCTACATTAACATCACAGGCAGTGGCTGCACACGCTTTGTTTTCTTGCAAAACATTTTCAAAAGTGAGCATGTTTCATATGGAGGCGTCATGCAGGCTCTGTGGCGCTTCGTTCTGGAAGTTGGTCCTTTCTCACCCACTGTTTTGGTTCAGTTGGGTACGATTGGGATTTGACCTTCATTGACCTTTGGGAGCATGAAGTGGGTTCCTCATAATTACAACCGACTGAAAGTTGGATATTGAGAGTTTGTGGTTGGGAATGCTGTCGGGATGCACTTTTGTTCCCAGATAGTCAGAACCACAGATTCACGCTGGACCAAGGAAGACTTTAAAATGTGGAGCGGTTTAGTTTGTTGTCTGGACTTTTCTGTGGGTCTGTGAGCCTAATGATCCTTCCTCAACACACAGGTCTCTTGGACAATCTGAGACATTTTGCTTCACACGCTGTGATTTTTTCCCAAAGGAAGAGAAATGAACTAACAAGTGGGTTTGGGATCATACCCAGGACCTTTACAGAAACAAACTGATTACAGAACTCAGCAGGTCTGATGAAGGCCGGTTTGCTTCAGTTAAGCTGGTCTGTAAATGAAGTCCAATCGTCTGGACGAAAATCTCTCTTTTGTGACTTTTCCTCGTCTACTTTAGCTTCAGAAGTCTCTCAGTCTGAATAAAGACGTGTTGGTCCAGCGAGGGTCATCACATTGTGATTGAAAGTCCAACTTTGTGATATGTTTTCAAACGATGTTAAATTTTTTGTGGAGAGTCAGGGAAAAACATAAAATATTGGACTCCATCGAGACGACTGTTGTTGTGAATTTGGGCTCTACAAATAAAATTGAATTGAATTGATTTGAACATAAGCTTGGCCTGTACATCACCAGTGCCCTCTACGTCACGAGCGGCCTGTACGTCGCATTCAATGGCTGCACGTTTTGCACGTAGTGGCCAAAAGCGGCTGTAGAAACTCGCGTCGAGATCTCAGTGCTGTCCCACCTCACTGTTGACTCTGGATTACACAAAGTACCAAGAATCTGACTATAGAAAGGATGGAAGAATTTGAATCATAACAGAAATGGCGTTTATGGTACAAATCAATGTAAAAGTATTCATTGTTAAGCAACCCCGCCCCTGGTGTTTACCCGACAACACTGTAGTCGTCACACAGCACAAACGTTTTACATTGAAGAAGCTGCAAGAACTCCACGTTTGAGAGAAGAACAACGTCTCTCACGTCTTACAGCTCTGCAAGAACAAATGACGTCTTCCGGTTTATTCCCATCATTGACTTTTTTATTGTATTAATTTTTATGAACTGCACTGTTTATTGATTCGTTTAAATATGAACTTCTCTTTTAGTTCAGTGCTTTAATGATTTTTGATCAATCTTAAAGGATAACTTTGATGTTATTTCTTCAATTAATTTGAATTTCTTCAACAATTGTCCCATTGAATATCTTAAGGATAAATGTATTCAGACTTCAACTTTTCTTCCCTGCATGGCTGAATATTAGTATTAGTTGTGTTTTTGCTGCCAATGACGATAGTCACAGTTGTTTTTGCTTCGGTTTAGTCTAATTTTCAAGACTGCAGCCATGTTTGTTCCAAACTCTTTCTGTTCATGCTTCTTTCTTTGAAGAGGCAGTTGATCAGCCTGCTGGACAGAAATGCAGTTTGTTCACTGAATTTGGATATCAAACACTTCTGTTTTTCTTTTTCAACCACGTCCACGTCGCTCCGTCTTTCCCAGGAATCCAGCGCAGACCAGATGTTGTCTTGTGTCCTGCAGGTTGGGGTGGTGAAGTGCTGCTCAGGAGGAGCACGGCTGAACAGAACCTGAGATCAGAAGGAAGGTTTATTAAGCAGAGTTAATAGTGTCTGTGTGGGCTCCTCGTTTTGCTGCAGCGTTTGTTTCAGGAGGTTTAATTGGTTTGTGAAACATTTTACAGGCTTTAGCTCAGCCCATAAAGATTTAAGCTCTTCTCTCATGAACTCTTGTGGAAAGAGTGGATTCATGCTTCATGTTTTTCATCCTCAAGGCGGTTTTATGGATAACACCATGAAATATCTGGTTACGTTTAATTCCTTCATCCTTTTCCAGTGTTGCTATAGCTTGAGTGGAGGTTCTCGCGTTGTTTTCTTGTCCCTGAACGTTTCTCCTCCCTCCAGTCCCATCAAGGTTGAAGTCCCTGCAGACCACTGCTGCACAGCTTCATCTCCACGGGAGCTTCTCTTTGGTGAGGTGGGTGTGAGAGTGGCTGGCTTTCACACCGCGCCCTTCTCAACCTCAGACAGAGGGTTAGCGCCGTAACCCCGCCCTGGTCTAATCCAGGAGCTCTCGATGAAATCTGAGCGTCTTCTTCTTCAGCCGGGAAAAAGTCTCAGCTGGCATTGAAGTGTCGCCGTCATGCAGACGCAGAAAGGAGCAGAAACTCATGCCTGGTGAGAGAAACAGCGGGTCATTTATGGCAGCAGATAATGAGTGGAGGACGAGACGTTACCATGGTCCCGATAACAGTCATGCAGGACAGATGTGATAACGGGGGAGGGGGGCAGAGCGCTGGAGGACAATTCCCATTAATGACAGTTAGAGAGACTCGTCCAGACGTATTCAGACCTACCTCTGACCCCCAGAAGCCCCTCAGCCCAGATTTAATTACCATCCACAAAGACTTATTAGAGAGGAGGAAAAGTTTATAGAGTTTCTGTTCTCTGGTTCAGTTTTTACATTCCCCTTCTGTCCTGAAGCCTCCCTGACAGCACCCATCTGTAGCCGGATTTGGAGGTTTTAGTGTGAGGTTTGAATCAGAATCTTTATGTATAACACACTTACCAACACTTCAGAAGACAGAAAATGCAAAATTAAGTATTAAAAAAGCAAAATAAGTCTAAAAATTTAAAACAATAGCATAGAATTACATAAAAGACAGATGCAATTAAATAAAACCAGAAAACCAAATAACATTTTTGGTAAAACTTTAACCGTCTAGAGACAAATCTGAAAGGTTTGGCCATGAAATCCCTTAAAAGTGGATGCTTTTTTTTTTATTACTTTATTTTTATTAGTTTTTGTTACATGTAAACAAAATAAAAATCAAAAACAAGGGTCATTCTAGGTGCTCCTTGTGTCTATTTGTTATAAAGTATCCATTTTTCCCATTTTCTGTGTAATGGTGCCTCTTGCAGTCTCAGCCTGAATGTTATTTTTTCCCTTGAATGGATGTCGTTAATTGTTGAAGTCCATTGCTCCTTTGATGGGATGGACGCAGTGCCCCAGTTCCTGGTAAATGATTTTTTAGCGGCTAGTGACATAACTTTAAATAAGTATTTGTCACTTTGGTGGACAGAGTTCCCTGAGAACATGTACAAATAAAACAGTTCTGGTTCCAAAACACACCATTTTCCAAAAACCTGTCACATTTGAACACTTCCAAAATACATGAGAATGGTCTACATTTATTTCTCCACATCCACGCCAACAGCTCTGATTTGTTTTTAACTGTTTGTTCTTCAGTTTTGGTGTTATGAAAAATCTAATAAGGTTCTTCAGGTGAACTCTCTCCACGTTCGTGATCCGGTGGTGGTATTGTGGTGTCTCCACATGTCTAACCAATCCTGCTCAGTTATCTTTATGTTTAATTCTTTGTCCCAGTTACATTTAACTTTTAAAGTTGTGTTTTTGTCATACTCCATTAGAGTTTTATATAGAGTACTAATCACTTTAGAATTGCTGTCTTTACATGCCTTTGTTATTGTTTGAATGATCTCACCCTCATCCCCAGAAGAGCCGCTTTGAATTTTAGTCTTATAATAGTTTCTCATTTGTAAGTATCTAAAAAAATCCAGATTTTCAAAGTGAAAATGCTTAGACAAGTTCTCAAAACTCTCCAGCTGCCCATCCTTCTTTTCTGATAAGCACCATAAAGGTGGGTGCTTTTGTGTTTTTTTGGAGATTCTTTCTGCAAAAATGGAACAGAAATGTACCTCAACATTCTGTTTTCTCTGAACTAGAGAAGTGCCAACCAAAAACAACGACGCCTAAGGAGATAAAATGCGAATGGATTTGAATGTTGTGTGTGGTTTTTGCAGCTGAAATCTCATCTGAAGTTCTAGAGTTTCTGAGGGAATTTCGTCCCGTTTTGTCGGCTTTGTTTTCAGACAGTGACGTTCTGATCTTGGACTCAACTCGCCGCCAAGCTGTAAATATTTGACAAAATATGAAAAAAAGTAATCCAAAAGTACAAAGGATGAGAACAGAACTCTTGAAGGATAAATTTTTTTTTGCTCTGAGGACTGTTCAGATTCAAGGTCATCTTCTTCTGAGGACAGAATTTAAGACTTTATTTGCTGCTGGCAGAGATTGCAGAGAGCGAATCTCGATAAATCAGGGTCAGAGGATCTCCATCAAAACATTTGCAACAAGGTCAGACAGACTGTGCTGCATACGTAATGCCAAGTCTGTTTTTAATCAAAGCAGGGATTGAAAACCATTTAGAGCGATACTCCACTCAGAGTCTGTGATGTCATGGGGAGGATGGAAACGCGGAGGTAAAAAAATGGACGGTTATTGATCAGCTGTCATCTTCATCCAACACGTCTGCTCCTACACCTGGCTGTGGTTCCTGTCTCCGGCTCGACTCGCGCCTTTGACTGTCCCCACAACCACGGCTGGATGAAGCTCGTCTGCTGGACTTTTATATATGTAGTTGTAGATTTAGATAAGTTAATTCTTCTCTAAGAGTTCTGGTAAATCGCCTGTCCGTCCTGGGGGAGGATCCCTCCTTCATGTGGGCACCCCTGAGGTTTCTTCGTTTTTTCCGGAATCCGTTTTTTTTTTTTTGGGAGTTTTTCCTTACCGCGAAGGGGGGTCTAAGGGCAGGGATGCCAGTATAGCTTAGTCAGTTTGTTAGTTCATTTTAGTATTTTTCTATTGAACTCTTTGTATTCGTGATCCTTTTGATTTCATGTTTTACTTCGAAGCCCATCGAGACGACTGTTGTTGTGATTTTGGGCTATACAAATAAAATTGAATTGAAAAAAAAAATTGAATTGTTACTGTGGTCTGTAATCCTTCCTGAAGACATGAGTCACAACCTGCCATTGCTTCCTGAAGGAGCCATGTGGGTTCACACACAGGAAGCTGCTCTGTTTCAAAAAAAACAGTGATTGATGATCACAGAAGTCAGCGGGTCTGATTAAGACCAGTTTACTTCAGTCAAGCTGGTCTATAGTCTTAGTCACATGTAGCCATGTGGGGGTGGACCCGTCCGGGGACGTTATGACAATTGTGACGTCCCATTGTCGTGCACGCGTATGGATACGGTGTCCTTACGCCACACTTAGTTGTTAGTGAAGTGCAAATGGGCGTGCACGTGATATGTAAGCGCCTGTCAGATGTCCACACAAACTACCCTGTGATTGTCAACTTTTCTAATAGTCAGACTTCACGCAAAGGAGCGCGCTCGTCTCACGTCAACAGCACCAACTGGCTCCTTTGGAGGGGAGTTGAAAAAAATCAAAAATATGCATGACACCTACGTCACCCCAATGTGGTGGAAGGCGCTCACTACGACCTGTCGTTCAAATCATTCCCATAGAAAGAATTGTGTATGACCTTTTTTTGCTCCATGGCTTCACCAAGCGGCCTAAAACCTAAAAATGTTATTTCTACCCTTTTTTCACCCACAGAAAGCCTGTATCTACCCATGAGGACAGTTGTGACTGAGGCTTTACCTTTACTTGTAAATGAAGTCCAAACGTCTCTGCTTCTGGACAAAAATCTCCGGGACTTTATCGTAAAAGTCCTCCTCGTCTTCTTTTAGCTTTCAAAGTCTCTCTGTCTCCATGGAGATCAGTTGGTCCGCCATCGTGTGAGATGTCCATCATTTGTTACTCCACAGATGTCTTTTTTTGAAAAACTTTTGAGCTGACAAATCAAATCCACCATTTTTATGGTCAGAGAAAACATAACAAACTGACCTCTATTGAACTTTAGTAGCAACCACTGAAGAACAAGCGTGAGCTCTGGAGCTCTGCAGAACCCAGAGACACAGAAAGACTTTCCTTTAGAGACAAATCTCTAGAGATACGTGCATCAGAGGACGTCTGCTAACTGTCAAGAGTGATGCACGGTCAGCAGAGTATGGAGCGGAATGTCGGCTTGTACCACACAGAAAAGTATTAAAGAGGATTTTCCTTTAGGGTTTTTGACAGGAACCAACTTTTGAACTCTTTCTTTCTCGTCTTAAAGGTTTGTGTTTGAGCTGTCGGCGAACAAAATCCTGCAGAAAATCCCAAAGTTTCCATCTCTTCATCAACACCTCTTCAGTAGTTCAGTGAAGCCGCTGGGAAAACGGTCTGCTGGTGTTGGCCCTGCCTGAAGGAGACCAGCTTTAGTCGTTTATTGTGTGACATTCAGAGGTCGTTCCTCTGAATCCTGAAGTAGGGAAACTGAAATCAAGTGTTTACAAAAGTGAACACTTAATAAAGTGACTCCATCCATCATGGCTTAATGCTGCAGCACAGTCATTACCGCCTTAGGTTGTTGTTGTTTTTCTCACTTTTTTGGATTAAGATGGAAATAAATTGAACTTGGTCATTATGCAAATGGGAGTCAGGAAGTGATGAAATGTAAAAGAGAATTATTATTTCATGTTCTTGACTGGTTAAGAAAAAAATCTATAGAATATTGATATTTTTTAATGTAAGGATAAAGCCACCTGGTTCATATGAAGCACTTAAATTATTTTTTATCAGACACTGGGTTTGTTTTGTGTAAAACCTACCGACATGTTGCGGCGGAATGCCTTCCGCCTTCGTCAGGGTCGTGACACGGCACCATCTGATGACGACCCTGACGAAGGCGGAAGGCATTCCGCCGCAACATGTTGGTAGGTTTTACACAAAACAAACCCAGTGTCTGATAAAAAATAATTTAAGTGCTTAATAGAACTTATAGACACAATGAACTTCATTGAATCACCTGGTTCATACTTGACCAGATGTCAAGAAGAAGCCGTTGAGACTCACTGTTTTGGTCATGGCGAGCCCAAAGCAAACCTATGGCGTGCTGAGTGGCACAGAGATGGATGTCCTTCCTTTGAAAAGTTTAACAAATGGAAAAATGTGCATTTGAAACAAAATCAACTATCTAATCGTTCAATTGTTCATTTAAAAGTGTAGAAAAAGGTTGATAAAAGTTTTGCAAAGACACCTCATGGATGACTTGAACCAGTTCTGTAGAAGAAGAATCAGATTGTGGTTATTAGGCTCAACTCATCTCTCCTGGTTTTTAGAGGTTGTTGTGTTTTTTGACATTCTTTTGAGTTTGGATGAAAGTAAAAAAATACAGAATATAGATGTAGAATTACCTGAATTCTAATAAAAGACATAAGAGAGGATTACAGACCCAGAACGGTTCTTCTAATAGAATGACTGTGGAACAGCTGTTTATTTCTCTATGGACGTCTAGGGGATCTTGGCTTCTTGTAGCCACTTCCTGTTTGGAACACCAGTCCAGTTCTCGTTTACAGTCAGAGTTGTGACTTTTTACTAACATTAATGCTGTACTTAAAAGTGTGATTCCTATTAAAAAACAATGTTTTGGTGGGAATAGGAGAATGTAAAAACTACGTCACACTGTCTCTCACTAATTTCAACAAACCTTTTAATCCACTTTCATTAGCTTCATATAAATATCTCAGGGATGAAGGGTTTAGTCCTATGTAAAAAATATATATATATATATTGAAGAAAAGTCTGTTAATGTATAAAAATAGTGTCTTTGTATGTTAGAGGTTTTTTAGAAAGTGCAGGCATCCCGGCCAGTACCTCATTGTGATATTGAATTGCCGTTAAATCCACTGTTCTTGGATTACAGTTTGTCTGGAATCACCTGACAGAAACCAGGAAGCAGGTTGATATAATGAACACCGTCACAGCAGGTGGGGGAATAATAGCGTCTAATTATAGTGACACAGAACATGCCTGGATTTTGTTCTTCCATTTAGAATTTGTTCTTCACTTTTCTATTTCTGCGTCGCCTGGCACACTGGTCCAGAGGACCGGACAAAGGCGGGCTGCTAACAATACAGGTCGATAATCTAAGAGCTGCAGTCGCAGCCTCTCAGGAAGCCAGGGCCTCTGCTGCCTTTAAACTGACAAAGACCCACCATGCCAGCAGGACGGTGTGTTTTTGGATGGGCGGTCCCTGGGAGTCCCCTGGAACGGGAAGGAATGGCTGATAAATGTTTGTCCTCTTTACCCTTTGGTCATCAGAGAGAACCAAAGACTCAAACCAGCCAAACTGCCTGAAAATACAAGTATTTTTGTCTGAAACGAGGCCAATGAAAAAAGGTTTTAAAAAAATGCCCACATGTTCTGCTCGTCCTCTGATAATCATCTCTGAAAAAGCTCCTGCACCAGCTGACATTTCCAAACTTTTTCATGGTTCCTGCTTCTTCAGATTCACGCAGTGGCTGTAATTCTCCTCTCAACACACCAAACACACAACCGCTTCTCGCTTTTGGTTCTCCTCCTCTTTTGGTTCAGTTGCGTTCACACTGATGTGAACTGGACCAGAGCTTATATGTGTCAGAACAGAGATCCTCATTCTGACATGTGCCTGAGTTTTTTTTAGTTCTGGGGAACTTTCAGACCTGCTACGAGAAGAATATAGTATCCAACTCAGTGGCCTAGTGGTAGAGTGGGTGTCCTGGAACTGGAAGGTCTTGAGTTCAAATCCATGGTCGATTCATACGACAGACTCTGAAAGCGTTTGACCTTTTACACCATCAATCCGCTGGTTTTGTGGCGGAGAAAAGCGGTTTTGGGTCGTTATGCAACACTTGACATTCACATTTGATGGCGCAAATGGTCAATGACCTACAGTAAGTCAAAGAGTGTGTGTCATTGTGGTGTTAAGGGGTTGAATTGGGGGGTTGAACAACCAAATGGTTCCTGGGCTGGGTCTGCAGCTCAGTGCTCCACCAGGGGAAAGGTCAGATGTGGAGAACAAATTTCACACACTCAGGTGTGGATCAAGTAATGCGACTTTGAGTGGAGTGCCATAAGAAACCAGTTCTGCGGAGGATCAAACCTGCCTTTGCTTCCATCTGCTACCTCTTCTCATTGGTGGAACAGATCAGGTTCAGGTCTTCAGTAGGATGTTTGAAAACCAGACAGGACAGGACAAATGGAACTGATTTAAAGGTTAAAGACCACCTGATCATGAAAACGCACTTCATAAAAGAGGTGCGTTCTTTTTGAACCCAGATTTCCTTAGAATACAGAAGACAAACGTTTCATCGCAGCTTTTCATTATAGGTTTGCCACCCCTAATGCACTTTATGTTGCAATCTAATTGCCCCCTGCAGTTACAATAAAGTATTTGAACCTTAAACCTTTATGCAACTTTATGCTTGTAGGTTCTGAAGAAGTTCATAATTCCTGTGACACACCGTCACCAAGGAAACAAAGTAAAGTTTAGCCAACGAAAAGAGTTTCTTTGATTTCTATGTTCAAACTTTTGGAAGTTTTTTTTTTTTTATAACTTTATTTATTGAACATTTTCTGTATTAAACAGACATACAGAGTGTAAAATGAAATGTAAAAAAAGCAATGTGTAAAAATAAACACTCACATGTCAACCCGTCCCACCCACCCCCGTCAACAACCCCCAGAGACCAAGTCAGACACAAAAAATAAATTTAAAAAAACACAAAACACTTGGGCTTTTTTTTTTTTTTAAATAAGAAATACGTCCAGAAAAAAGAAAAAAAAAAAAAAAAAGAAAAAAGGTAATTAAATACGTAGTAATAAGTGAGAAAACCAGGGTAACAGCAGTGGCTTTTTGTTGCACTGGTGCTCAGTCAGCCTCCAGATTGTGAGGAAATGTCAAGGAGTCCACATATTGTAGGAAAGGGCTCCAGGTCTCATGAAACGCCCTGAGTGAGCCTTGAAGTGAGTACCTAAGCCTCTCAAGTTTGAGATTGTAAAGCACCTCGCGGACCCAGCGGACATGCGAAGGGGGACGGGGGAGCTTCCAGTTCAGCAGGACCAGCCTGCGTGCTAATAGGGTGGTAAATGCAACGGCCCGCTTTAGTGCACTCGGCGTGTCTGAAGTTGGGGGGAGACCAAATATTGCCGACATGGGATTTGGTGTGACGGTGTATCTGTAAGCCCTCGTTAGTGTATCAAATACATCCGTCCAAAGAGCTGCGATCACTGGGCATGACCAAAACATATGGGCATGATTGGCAGGAGAGAGATGGCATCTGCTGCAGGCATCACTAATAGAAGGATAGATTTTGGCCAGTCTGGCATTGGTATAATGGACCCTGTAAACAATCTTACATTGAATCAATCTATGGCGGGCGCAAATAGAGGACAAATGGACAAGAGACAATGCCGACCTCCATTGTTGTTCCGTCATGTTAAGGTTTAGACTGTCTTCCCACGCAGTTTTGACAGTATCGGACGGCTTTGAGGATGCTGTCCAAATTGACTTGTAAACGCTTGAAATGCATCTATTAACAAAAGGGTCTTTGGAGAGAAGAACATCCAGAAGAGTTTCTGGTGGGCGATTTGGAAAATGAGGAAACAGTTTTTTAACATAGTCAGTGATCTGGAAGAAACGGAAGAGATGTTGATTCGGGAGGGCATATTTCTTTGACAATTGTTCAAATGAGGAAAATACATTGTTAGTGTATAAGTCAGAGATTGATTTAATCCCATTCCTGTGCCATAGTTTGAATGACAGATCTGTTTTGGACGGATCGAATCTGCAGTTTTTGTAGACTGATGTGAGGACTGTAGAATTTATAAGGCCGAAATGTTTCCTGAATTGACTCCAGATTTTCAAAGAAGTGGACACCACTGGGCAGGTATGGACACTGGGAAGGGGAAGCTGTGCACACAGTATTGAGCGGAGACAAAATTCTGAAGATTTCCCTTCCAGTTGAGTCCAGCTTGAAATGGCCGCATTGTCGTCGTTCATCCAGAAAAGAAGTTTCTGGATATTTGCTGCCCAATAATAAAATCTTAGGACTGGCAGGGCCAGTCCTCCCTCATCCTTCGGGGCTTGTAAGACTGATTTTCGCATACGAGCCGGCCTGCCCGACCATAAAAATGATGAAATGGTCCTGTCTAGCTTGTCAAAAAATGATTTGCCTAGGAAGATTGGAAGATGTTGGAATAGGTAAAGAAACCTGGGAAGGACGGCCATTTTGACCAGACTAACCCGACCTGCAAGCGAGATCGGCAGAGCTGACCAACGTAAAAAATCCCTCTCTGTCCTGTCAATCAGGGGGGTAAAGTTTGTATGGTAGAGCCCAGACAATAATGGGGTGACCTGGATGCCTAGATATCTGAACCCACCAGGTGACCACCGAAACGGAAAAGTAGAGGAAGGGATCATTCGGGCTAGGTCATTGATAGGCAAAAGTTCGCTCTTCTGATAATTAAGTTTGTAGCCAGATATATTGCTATACTCTTGTAGGATATTAAGGATGATGGGAACGGAGGTGATAGGGTCTGAAACGTAAAGCAAAAGATCATCCGCATATAGTGAGACCTTATGGACTGTGCCTAGACGCTTGATGCCAATAAAGGCTGCTTCTGAGCGTAACCAGATGGCCAATGGTTCAATAGCCAGGAGAAACAACAAAGGAGAAAGAGGACAAACTTTTGGAAGTTTTGTCTAAACTGATGTTATCATGTTTACATGAGTAAATGAAAATGTTTGCACACATTTATTAGAGCCTCAATCGAATCAACCAAGTTGAATGAAAATGGGACTTTTTTTGTATCATGGAGAGCTGAAACGCTTTTGTAAAGTCAATTATCCAAAGAAAATCCCCAAATGTTTTTTTTTTCCAGTTTATAATATTTTTGACCTGCAATAGATTTGAGATTTGTGTGAACAAGTCTCGTCGTGTGTTTTCCTGCTCCTCTAATGAGCCGTGAAAACCGGCGGCGGCGTTTCTGCGGCTCCATTCTGTGACATTCTTTGCCGTTTGACTCAAACTCTCACTGTTAAAAAAAAAAAAAGTCTTTTGAATTGTCTTCTACAAACCCGCATCTGAACAAGAACATAAAACGGTCGGTTATGTCTGCTTCATGCAGGCCTGTCAGACTCTGGTTCTGGTGAACCGCTGGCGTTTCAACGGTCTAAATCAGGAGTGTTCTGTGAGTTAGGATCGGTAAAGACCGGAAGGTTGGATGAGAAGCAGGACGAGCCGCTTAGGCCTCAAGTCTCTGACCTAATTATCAGTGTGTGTGGCCACCACACACAGACTTTAGGACTTAATGCTGCAGTAAGCTCGAAAGCGCTTCTTTAACCCTTGTGCTATCCTAGGCACTTTAGCGTTGGGAGTTGGGTCATCTAGACCCACTAGACAGTGCTCTGAACCTTTTTTCTTCAATGATTTGTGATCTTCACTGGTGTCCATGGATTACATGAAATCTTTCCACCTTTATCCACCTTTGTCATGGTAGGGAGAACACCTCAATGGAAGGGTGGGGTCATCTGGACCCCATAGGATAGCACAAGAGTTAAAGATTAAGGTTTGACTTGATTTGGTTTACTAAAGGCCAATAACACAAGAAAAAAAAGCTTTTCTTTAAAGTTATTCTCCCATAATCTGAAATTATTACAGCAACATGTTTTTCCATAGAATTTAACTTTAGAAGATTTTTTTTGTCTTCTTTGAACAAAACGTTTACAAGAAACAAAAAAAACGTAATCACACAAATGCTTCAAGTTATGTCAGACGAAACAACTACTTTCCACATCTAGAATCTGCTGATTCAAACCAAAATCATCTTTAGAAGCTGCTGAAAGAATGCAATTAAACCGATCCACAATAATAGGAATGGCATCATAATCAACCGTTTATTTTCTTAATTATTTAAGATAACTTTTGTTAGATTTACTCCAATGAATTCCTGGATTATATTTAATGTTGGCTTTATAAGTGACTAACATTTTCCTAATGTCAGCTAGAAACTGTTTGTGGAGTAAAACTGCTGGAAAGAGATGAGATCAGAGAAAAAATAAACGCTAAAGCATCTTTTATACGAAAAAGGGACCAAATAAGAAAACTATCACATAGACCTACATACATTTTAAGTTTTCTAAATGAAAAGGTTTAACCTGAGGAGAACCTGAGAACAATTTTCTTCTAGGCTTTTAAAATTCTTTTTTCTTCTTCAAAATATTTAAATATTCAAAATAAGTGGCCAAATTTGAACCCTTGGGTTCTCCAGGGTTAAAGTGAGGGAATGATTGACAACATTTCAGTTATGTCATGCTAATATAAAACGATGCAAAATGATGAAAATGAAAAGAATTATTCTAATTTAAGTCCCAAAAAGTCATCATTGTAAGTTTTTAAATTTTGCCTACAGCAGCTATAATTAAACGTGTTTATTTCCTTTGAGTCGTTTAGTGACAGAAATACAGATTTGTCATGACGCATCTGAGTTCAAATACACAAATGTTCCCACAGAAAGTCTGTTTTTTTTATGCTGCTTTCAGTCTGCGGTGCTGAAGACCTCTGTGACCTAATCTGTGTGGAAAAGGGAGATTTAGCCGAGCAGAGAGGGACCCTCATGTTCTCACTGAAAGACGGATAAAAGCCTGGAAAGGCCTTCCCCGTCTGCACTGGGGGGGCGTCATGTTGTAATGGGATACAGCTGCTGAACGTGTGGTTGCGGGCCGCCTCCTGGATCCCACCGCAGGCGAAGGGGGGAGGGGGACAGCAGCGAGTGAGCAGTGATGACCACGAGCCTTTGCCCTGCAGCCACCAAACGTTGGGACCCGCCTGCTGGTGGGGCCTCATCAGCTGGGGGGGAATGCTGGAATGCGGCCCGTCACTCCCCACTGTGACCGACGAGCTTTTTGAACCAAACCTTTGGTTTTGAGACAGAAAATCGTGGCGGTTCCTCTTTGGTAAATGGCGTATACTTATACAGCGCTTTTCTACCTAGAAGGCCCAAAGCGCTTTACAGTCACAGACCCATTCACCCAGTCACACACATTCACACACACATTCACCCCCCCAGCAGAACGCACACCAGGCCAGCAATAAAAACAGGATTTCAACACGTCCGGACAAAGCAAACAGGCTGATTTGTGGGATTCATTTCATGCCTGATAGAAGGTTTATTGCAGACAAATGGAGCTCCTAATTCAAAGGTGTTTTCAGTCAGACAGTCATCCATCGTCCTCTTCCTCCCTAACCACCCTCCTCTGGCTGTTCATTATGGGATTTACCTTACGATGACATACGATGTTGCCAAAGAGGGTTCGATGCCCTCCTCTGTATCAGCAGAACAAATTGTTGAGCGTGTGGGTTCATTAAAAGTGTTTTCCTTTGAGTAACAATCTTAAGGACTTTTTACTGAACTGAGGCTGGAAACTTGTGTCAGACTTTGAAAATGACGTTTGTGTTTTGAATTTCTGGATTCATGTTTTAAAAGTGCGAGTTTTTTTTTTTACATTTTCAGATTTTTGTGGAGAGAATTTTGGTACAATCTTCTAAAATGTTTCATATTTAGACAAGTTTCATTTTTATTTTGTGTGTGTCCTATTTCTGGAGCTTTTCCAGCATTCTTGGCTGTTTTAATTATCAAATCAAACTTTATTTATAAAGCACTTATACAACTGTAACACAAAGGGCTTTATAGACCTAAAGCAATTAAAAATGAAATTATGAAATACACAGAATGACCCCCCACCCCACATAAAATGCCTTATGAATAAAATCTTTACGCCACCCCTTATTATCTGCCCCCACTGGCTGAGCACGGTTTTGTCTCCATGGCAACCATTTGGTTGTTTTTTTCCCCACTTGTTGGTGACAAACAGGTCGATGTAATTGACTTGGACAACGGAGATTCTTCTTTGACCCAACAATTTACGGTTTGAATTTTCACTGTTTTTCTTGTAAAAACATGGAAACAACAGGGAAACGCCACTTCTGTCAGCTTTTTACGCTAACGATATTTGAAACTTTTGTTTTCCCGTAGTCTGTAAAAATATGAAAATTTCTAACTTGGTCCAAATCTGGCCATCCCATAATAATTTGAAAACGTCTTTTTAATATTCTTAACACATTTTATTTGTGGACTTTGAACTTTGTCGTTGTTTTTGTTTTTTGAGCCCCATAAGAGATTATGTCCCCGTTCCTTTTTTGGATGGGTTTTCCCACTGTGATGTCATCATTCTTTTGTTTCTTTCTGTTTTTTTGTTTGTTTCACTGGTACTAGGTGTGTGCACCTTTTGGTGAGTTTTTGAGTTTGTGGCAGGGGGAAATTTTGGCTCAAAGGCGCAGTACGTTGTCGATTCGCTGCTGTACGACACAAGTACAAACCAGAGTTTCTATCGTTTCTTCTGCCGCTTGAGACGAGCCAAAACCAGGACCACATGTTCAAATCCTTCATTTGCCAAAGTCCTCAGCAACGTGTTTTCCACTTTAGGACTCGTGCTGGTGTGCGGAGGCCCTGGTTATATCCTCCTTTACCCCCCACACTACCAAAGATATGCAGGTCTGCTGCACTTCAGGTGAAATTATCCGTGAAGTGGGGCTGCCCTGCTGAAATGTTAACACGCAGATCCTTTATGTCTCAACTAGGATTAATATTTAAGTTGATGCGGAGGACAAAGATCCCTTTTAAACCTGTAATTATCGCACTGGGGACTATTTTCATGTACTGTTATGAAACCCGTTCAGATCCAAATCCGTTATTGACATCTGTTTACGTTTGATGTTAAGATCTTGTGCATTAGCGGCGAAGCGTACCGGCTTCTCCGTGAAGAACTTTCAAAGCTTTCGTGGAAGAAACAGCCAGCAAGATTACAAAACTTCGTACATTTCTGTGAGCCCATACGGGCCCCGGACTGTTGTAATCTGCCTGCCTGTCACAGGGAAAATGAAGATAAAATCCAGCATACCTGTTACCCTTCATTTATAAACTGCAGCTCCAGTCTACCTGGAGGCTCCCACGCCGCTCGGCACATTCCACCGTTTTGGGGGAACTGCTCTCAAAAACCCGGAGAAATGCGGAGATCACGTTTGACGCTGGCATTCGTAAACGTCTTTCGTTTACACACCCGGATGGACCGAGTCATGTCGGGTTCTGTGTTCTGACAATGTTATTTTTGTCGAGACGCCACAGGGGTGAAGGGGGGAAAACTTGACAACGTTTCTCAATCTGCTTCCTTCACTGCTCTGTACATGCAAAGTGTGTTTTGCTCCGGTGGAGCTGTCAGACAGGACGTGAAGGACGAGGGCTCTAACCCACGGCGCTGTCTGCTGTCAGTTCTGGAAGCCGTGACATTTCAGCCGGCACCGGTGTGGTCCTGCAGCAGATGGAGGCTCATGCCTCTGCAGCGCACTTTGTCTTTGGAGTTCCATTAATGACAGCCTCGAGGGAAAGTGAAGTCTCCAAGCCTTCAAACCTGTTCAGATGCTGAAGGACACCAGTGAGAGACACATTCTGCACCTTCCCCTACAAACGGAGTTCACCCAGAGCACACCAGAAGCTCCTTGCGTGTTGGGGCAGAAAAATTATCAGGAAACGCCAAGATCATTTGAATATGAATAGATGCCAAAGCAATTATTAAACAGAAAACAGTAACCTGAAAAGATCTTGTTTAAACGTAAAGGAAACTAAGACCCAGACTATTTTAAAGAGCAAAATACATTGTGTTAAAAGAACAACAATGGTAGAAATATAAAAAGGAATCATTGCAACCAATAAAACTACTCAAAATTTGGATTAGATAATTCTATAATGAAGTGTTTGGGCCACCATTCAAGACGGAAATAGACAAATATATCAAAATAAAGTCATACAATTATCGGTAAAAGGTTCCACAATTATTTAAAAAAATGCAACAATTCAGAAGAATAAAGTCAAACGATTATGAGAATCAAGTTGTGCAACTTGTGGCCCGGCTACAGACTAGCGACCTGTCCAGGATGTCCCCTGCTTTTACCCATGAGTGGCCAGTATAGGCTCCAGCAGCAATGTGTCTTCGAAGGGACAAAACGGGTTTAGAAAAACAATGAATGAGCGAAAATTGTACAATTATTAGAAAAAAGTCATACAATTATCACAAGTTGTGCAAAAGAAGACGGTACACAATTATTAGAATAAAGTTGCAATAAGTCTTAAAAACAAGTTGTAAATTATAATTTACTATTATCAAAACAAAGTTATAAAATTAAAGGGACAAAGGTATTCAATTATCAGTATGAAATTGCACAAAGGGAAACAATTGTCACAATAACCCTTGTGCTATCCTATGGGGTCAAGATGACCCGATCCTTCCATTGATGTGTTCTCCCTACCATGACAAAGGTGGATAAAGGCGGAAAGATTTCATGTAATCCATGGACACCAGTGAAGATCACAAATCATTGAAGAAAAAGGTTCAGAGCACTGTCTAGTGGGTCTAGATGACCCATATCCCAATGGTAAAGTGCCTAGGATAGCACAAGGGTTACAAGGGTTGGAGAACAGTTGTAAAACTATCAGCTGAAAAAGTGATTTTTTGAAAATAAAATGTTTTCTTTAGCTTTTAAAATGTTTTCGTTTGCAGACAATTCAGAGAAATTTGCTTAAGAATCTGCTTTAGTCTGTACACAAACAATTTTACGCCTTTATTTATATGTATTCATTTTGTTTTATCTTTTGGTGCCCCTAATGTTCCATCGGTTTTAGGGAAACAAATAGTCAAGATTTGACAACAGAATTTCCTTTCATTGAAGACGCAGTTCCAGTGATTTGGATACCATCATATGTGCGATTATAGACCTGAAAAATGGCCAAAAGAAATTAAGCATGAAGGAAAAAAGAGGTATTCTCAAATTAAAAGTGAATAAATGATCAAATGATAGATAACTTATCTTCCCACATTCAAAGTTTAGAGAAAATTAAAAGGGTTAATCATCAGAAAGAGTTTTGGCTGTCACCCATGTAAAAGTTTGGAGGCAGGCTTCTGGTTTTTGAACAGTTGCTTTACTTGTTTTACAATTTTTCTTTTCTTCAGCGACAAGTTTGGACGAGTGAAAACGACCGCAGGCGTCCCCTCTGCAGCTGTGCTCTTATTTACTGTATATAAGAAGTGTTTGTACGGCCGTTATGTTGTTATGTGGTTTGTGTGGCAGCTTTACAAGCTGAGACAGATGAGGAGGACCTCGTTCTTTTCTTTTCTGTATGGCTTTCTTTTTCTTTTCCATTTCTAACCAGCATGTTTTACTCCTGATCTTCTCACAGGCTTGGGGTCGACAGTGGAACTGCTGAGGATGGGAACCTCAAGAGCGATGCGCCTCCTTTTAGCGGCGTTGCTGCTGCACGTGGTCAGAGGTCTGACGGGAAAGGGAAAGAACGGCTCTCCACTCAGGTTTACTCACCATCTATACAATACCACCATCAATGAAAACTCTCCGCCTCACATGTATGTCGACACACCAGTAAAAATGGGGATTCAACTCGCAGACTCTCTCTGGAACATCAAGTACGCCGTTGTTGTTGGCGATGACGATGGCCTCTTCCAAGCAGAGGCTCTCTCAGTTGGAGATTTCTGCTTTCTCAGGCTGAAAACCCGCAGCAGCTACTCCGCTCTGTTGAACAGGGAAGTCAGAGACACTTACACCCTCACCGTGGAGGCAACGGAGAGTATTTTTGATCTCAAAGCAAAGACAAAAGTCCTTGTGCAGGTGCTGGACACAAACGACCTGAAACCTCTGTTCTACCCTGCCTCTTACAACGTGGCCATCAGAGAAGACACGCCGCTGAAGTCGAGCGTGGTTCGAGTCAGCGCCACGGACGCCGACGAAGGCAGCAACGCAGAGTTTTATTACTTGTTCACCAGCAGAGCTCATCCGTTTGCAGTCGACCCCTTCACAGGCACCGTGAGCCTCGTCAAAAAGCTCAACTACACCCAGACGCAGAAGTTCGAGCTAACTGTGCTGGCTGAGGACAGGACAAAAAGGATATCTGGTGTGCAGAAGTTTGGGAATGCCGCCCAAGTCAGGGTTTACATAGAAAAGATGTCCATGGTCTTTCCAAATATAACTCCGCCCCCAAAACCTACAGTGTCTGCAGATGGAGAAGTGGACATCAGTGTCCATGTGGAGCCAGGAGTTAAACCTGTGGAAAGCCTTAACATCGTTGCAGGGGATCCTCACAAGTGTTTCCAGATTATTCCTTCAGGTGTGCACGGCAACGACTTTCACGTGATCTCCACCAAGAGGATCATGTGGTCTCAAACTCTGTTTGGATTTAATTTGTCCCTTCAAGCCAAAGATGGTAGTTCGCCAAGTTTACTCTCTCCAATTAAAGAAGTCCACATTCCACCAGATCATTATAGCCCCTTGATGTTTTTGGAGGACACCTACATCGTCACCCTGAGTGAATCTTCACCCCCTAATACTCATGTAGCTAAAGTCTCCGTCTCATCAGTCCCCTATAACGTCACCTTTAGCATGAAGAGTAACTCCGACAGCTCAGATTTCAAAATAAACCCCAAAACTGGAATCATCGTGACAGCTGCGAAATTCGACTACGAGAAAAAAGATCGATATGAGTTTGATGTTGTGGCCAATCATGGTGAGGCAGAGACTCATCTTGTGGTTGAAATTACAGATGAAAACGACAACAGCCCCCTGTTCACGCAGACGTCCTATCAGGCCACTTTGGATGAAAATACTCCTGTTGGCAGCAGTGTTGTAAAGGTCACAGCTTGGGACAGCGACAAGGGCAAAAATGGCTTTGTGACCTATTCTATTGCACATTCAGATCCCTTACCTTTCACTATAGACCCTTTCACAGGTGTCATTCTGACTTCAGAACATCTAGACTTTGAGCTGGCTAACCGGCTGTACCACCTGAGGGTTTGGGCCTCAGACAGCGGCAGCCCTTTCAGTCAGGTCAGTGAGTGTCCTGTCACAATAACCCTTAACAATATCAATGATAACTTCCCTGTGTTTGAGAGGGTGGGCTGCAACATCACAGTACCGCTCGATTTACCGGTGGGTCGCGAAGTCGCTAAATTGTCCGCCTTTGATTCAGACGAGTTAGAGCAGCTGCAGTACATTATTGAGTCAGGGAACGAGCTCCAAGTCTTTGGAATGGAAACCTTCTCTGGAGCCCTCTTCCTCAAAAAGCCAATTCCTCCTCAGGAGGGTTCATTCACTTTTCGAGTTGTAGTCAGTGATGGTAAACATCGCTCAGAGGCTTCAGTTGTCAGGGTGACGGTCAGAGACAAAGGCGACAAGCCAACACTCCACTGCTTGGAAACAGGCATTCAGAAACAGCAAACGGACAAACTTATAGAGTCAATGAAACCAGTTTTAGTCAATAAAAAGGAAGAATCCTTCTCAGACCAGCACATCACCAACCGGCACACTCCCAAGTTTGTGAAAAGTGTCCCCAGTTCCATTGACGTTGTTGAGAATCATCCTCTGAACTCCACCATTCTTCAGTTTAAGGCAGCAGACGGTGATTCGGGGTTCAACGGTCAGGTGGTGTTCGCCCTATCAAGCGGCAATGAAGATGGTTGTTTCTGCATCGACACTTTCTCAGGAGAACTTCGGTTAGTTTGTTCTTTGGACAGAGAGAGTAAGGAGTTCTACATTTTGAACATCACAGCTTATGACTTGGGAATGCCGCAGAGGTCAGTGTGGAAACTAATGGCCGTCAACATCCTGGATGTTAACGACAACCCTCCCATGTTCGATCAGCCCAGATATGTGATAAGAGTGCCTGAAAACACAGCGGTGGGTTCGGTCGTTTTCACAGCTCAAGCAGCAGACATGGACACCGACATGAGCGGGAAAGTCCAGTACCTCCTCCTGACATCCACCGATCTCTTTAGAGTAGATGAGCTGACTGGAGAGGTGATAGTGACGGGTCAACTGGATCGAGAAGCCGTGGCCAGTCATAACCTCTGGATCCAAGCAAGAGACCAGGCCAAGCATGGCCCTCAGCTCTTCTCCACCATCAGCTTGTTAATAATTTTGCAGGATATAAATGACAATCCACCTAGATTCGTACCCCCGGGGTACCGCATCAAAGTAGCAGAAGATGTTCCTGTGGGCACCATTCTACTTTGGGTGGAGAGTATTGACTTGGATCTGGGCAGAGCTGGTCTTGTCTCTTACAACCTAAAGAGCACAGAGAGTGGCATTTTTAACATCGAGCCCTCCACGGGAGCCTTGACTCTGGAGAGAGAGCTGGACTTTGAGAGGCGACCAATGTACAACCTCACGGTCCGCGCAGTGGACCACGGCCTCCCGCGCTCCCTCTCGTCCTCCTGCTTTGTGGAGATCCAGGTTCTGGACGTCAATGAGAACCTATACAGGCCGACATTCTCAGAGTTTGTGTATGAGGCTGCAGTAATAGAGGATGCAGCAGTGGGGAGCTCGGTGGTGACGCTCACCGCTTCAGACAAGGATCTAGGCCGGGATGGAGTCGTCAGATACCACATCCACGATGGCTCTGGACTCGGAGTTTTTACCATTGACGAGGAATCAGGTAATTCTATTCAACCATTGGTATCATATTTGATATGCATTTCTGAGACTCCTATCTTATTAGCATGACCCAAACTCAATTTATAGACCCAATGTAAAGAAACTAGTACGTGTTTTTTTGCCCTTCAGTGGAATATCACCCCACTAGGCGCAGAAGAAGGGGCTTTTCTGTGTCATTTCAAAATGGCAGCTTCCATGAAATCTCAAAAACACTTTTTGAAGGGAACATTAACTTTTAAAACTTCATGGTGAGAATTATGATGAAGTTTTAGGGCAACCATAAAAGATAAATACATACAGTATATATATTTATATATATATATAACGACCCTTTCACCCTTCCGCGGGTGGTTTCTCACCTACCTCTACGAGACTAACCCTAAACCTAAAAACGTTAGACTTTTTTTCATAATTGTGCATAGATTTTTTAGTTTGTCTTTCAAAATTCTACGTCTTTACTCTCATAAAAGTTTGACTTTTTCTCATAATTGTAGGACTTCATTAAAATTGTGACTTTTTTCACAAAAAAACTGAAATTCTACGACTGTATTCTCTGAAAGGTTTAACATTTTTCTCATAATTGTACAACTTTCCCATAAAATTTAAACTTTTCTTCCTAATTTGTCTTCTTTATTCTCGTAAAGTTTGATTTTTTTCTCATAATTTTACAGAGCTTGATTTTTTTCTCATGTTTTGAATTTCTTATCGCTAAAGTCTAATATTTGTCTCATAATTGTACAAATTCATAAAATTTAGACTTCTTAATTGTACGATTTTTTTCTTTCTTTTGTGGTAGCCCTAATATTTCATCGTAGAGAATAACTCATCCATTGTTAATCATTTAGATTTACTTGACAATTATTTTTTAACACATGTGCATCATGTTAAAAATATGTGTATCAAATTTGAGACATTGGATAAATAAGGAGCTTTTTCCTCAACTCTCATGTTATTTTTTTTATAGCTTAAACCATATTGTCAATATATCTCGTATAAAATTACATTGCATTTTTTTTATTTCCCGGATTTCATCAAAGCTTTTAAAAACGTTTAAATATCAAAACAATGTAATTTTCTTTTTCTCAATTCTTTGATGTAGTAGCCTTTCCGGGTTTAATGAAGAGGTTTGACAATTATCTGTGTCCGTCTTGTTACTGAATTTATGTAAAAGAATCTAAATTTTTGACCAAAATAGGCTATAAATACCTGTTTTTGTGTCCAGCTACTATAACAAATGTAGAAAAAAAGGTTTCTTACAAAACCAGCAAAACCCCAGGATGTTTTAGGCCAGGAAAGCCTCATTTTTCAACCAAATACAAAATTGTAATAAATTGACTAGAAGACTAACTTATCTTGAAGTCCCACAGGGCAGAAAATGCCTAATTTTATAGATATATTCTGTTATTCTTTATTTTGATTGACAAAGTGTTTTGGAATGAGTTTTGTAAAATCATCCAAGATTATATTATGGACAAATAAAATGTAAAATCAAATTTAGTTTCATTTTTTAAAGATGTTTCCATCAGTTTTGGGAGTGAATGCTGCTTTTCTGCCGGTTCTGCTGGCGATGAACCCATTTGTAATGTTTTCTCTGGTAAAGGTACTTTTCCATGAACACAATCCTCATGGAAACCCTGTAACCCCGCCATATGTTGTTGCATTCCATTAGCCTCCAGTTGCGCCTAAAGTTCAGATAAAATCAGGGAGATGGAGTCCTTCATCATGAGGGAACTGGGCTGAAACATAACCTCTGTGTGGCTGAGGACATGTTCACACAGAAAAGCCAATTCCCTGCTTGAGCAGCTTTTGATAAAGCTGTTGAAGTGCAAATATATGACCTGTGTTGTTGAGGAAGAGCTAAATACCTGTCTCACCTTTTGGCTCCAATCCAGGTGTTTTTAATTGCACTGTCAAATAAAAGGTAGTTGGCACTTCCTATTATTATTATTGTTAGAGGAAAGTAAACCAAACGTGTGAAGCAGAAAGTCATCGTCCCTTCATGGTGTTTCAGGTGTGATTCGGACGTCGGAGCTCCTGGATCGTGAAACGGTCCCTCACTATTGGCTCTCTGTGTTTGCCACGGACCTGGGCACCGAGCCTCTGGTGTCTTGGACCCACGTCTTCCTGGAGGTTCTGGACGTCAACGACAACGCCCCGCAACTTTCCCAGCCCATCTATTTTGCATCCGTCCAGGAGAACGTGGAGAAAGTGAACTCGGTCATCCAGCTGTCAGCCACAGACGTGGACGTCTCCTCTGAGGGCAAACTCTCCTTCCAGATGCTGGAATCCCACCGGGTCTATTTTGACATTGACCCTAAAACAGGTAAAAACCCATTTTCAATCAGGTGGTCTCTTTATTAAATAACAACGCCTCTTTTTTTCTTTTATCGAATTACAAAACCAGTTTCTGTGGAACAAAAGAAATCAGGCAGTCTTTCATTCTCTGATCTGTAAATATTGTTTCACGCCTCTAAAGAATCAAAACCTGTTCAGAAGTTATTAATTTCTGGGAGTGACAACACTTCCTACAACATTTAAAGTGCAGCAGCCCAACTGCTACCATTGCCAAAAATTAACCACAGGATTTTAAATCAGTAAAATGGAAATCTGGATCTTCATGCTTAAAAAAACCCTGACATTTTCAGCCCAAACTGTGTTTTGGAACAGAAAATGTGCCATGTTGGCTAACTCCATGAGTTATACAGATGATTCAAAACAGGAAAGCTTTTTTCTTTTTCATGCAAACATGTCAGCTATATATAAAGAAGGGCTTTTCAGTCAACCAAAGAGATTCAGATCCAATTCTGATGTCAAACTTTTAGGAAGAGACTGGATCAGAACGGCTCAGATCACTTCCGGTTCTCACAGAATTAACCCTTTAACACCGGAGATGTCGCCGGTGACGCCTAAATAACAAACGCTCTTTGGACTACCGTAACTCTCCAATTGTTTACGTGATCAACGTGATTAAATTGATTCTGATGCGGAGAAGAGCCACTTTCCTGTCGGCTTTGCACCGATTTCTAACATAAAGTGTTGCATAACAGCGCAAAGACGCTTTTCTCTGCTTTCGAACCCACTGGAACTGTGTGGGTGATGTGTGGGTTTTCTCTGGGAACTCGGGTTTCCTCCTGAAGTCCAAATAGGTTTTAACCCCACTTGCACTCAACATTAACTTTAATAGGTTCTGACGATAGATGGACCTCCAAAGCACTGACACATCCCTAACCTTCTGGTTCTGATGAACCAAAGGTTGCATTTAATAACATTTCTTACAGTCGTGGTTCCAACGCTAACAAAAAGTCTGAAGACTGTCTTTTCTGCTGCTCTTTGCTTTGGTGAATTTTACATGTCCTGCAAAGGCTGTTTGTGCAGAGTCAGCAGAAAGAGGCCTTTTGAAGATGGATTCTCCAGGTGCATGTCTAAGCAAGTGATGCAGAATCCGGCGTACCAAAAAAAGATAGGGCTGACATTTTTAATGAAAGTTGGTCCGTCACATTCTCCTCTATAATCTTAAGAAGAAAAGAGAAAACTAGTTGAGACTAAAGGAAGGAAAGGTCCTTAAACGCCTCGGGAACTTGTGCAGAGCTCCCTGACAGTTGCAGCTGATATTCTTTGATGTTTGGGGAAAGAGACCGGCGCGAGCGCTGATGCTGCAAGCCCGTGCGAGTCCTGTTGTGTTAGTGTCCCCGGGTGTTTGTCCACACCCGAGGGCCATTTACTGAGGGATTACCGAGAGAGAGGTTCCTGCAGCTCGGAGACAGACGTCACACAAAGGCGGGTCAGGAAGGAGGTGTCGACACCGCCGCAGCGTCCAATTAAAACAAGGTGTTTTTGTGTAAATGCAGGTGTTTCTGATATACCTTAATCCTGCACAGAAAACACGGATAAAGAGTTTTCAGCTGAAGGGGGTAATTGTGTGGAGAACTTTGTGATGTGGCCTGAGATCATTCAGCGGGTGGAGCAAATGGTGGATCACCATTAGTTTCCTAAAATAGGAACATAAAGTGAGCTGTGATTGCATTTCTTTGCAGCAGAAAAAAAACAGACTCATTGCGGTTAGATTTAAACCTTAAAAAACTTCATGGGGATGAAATGTCTCCAATAGCCTGGCAGACTGTTGAGGTTGTACTCCGTCTTGGCCCTTCAGGCGCTGGGATAGGCTCCAGCACCCCTGTGACCTGAACAAGAATAAAGTAGGTCCGGCACAGAAGACTGTCCAATCCTCCACACCAGAATGTCCGGGTGATTCCGGGTTTAGTCCGAACAAAAACAACTGTCAAACCAACTTTCCAACTGAGCCGGGACAGAAATAACGAATGAGGCTGCAGAACCATGCAGGGAAGCAGATGAAGATGGTTTGAACACGTTGAGAGGAGGAACAGGGATGTTGCTGGTAAAAGGAGCTACCAGGAAAGAGGTTAAGAAGAGTAGGTCCATGGATGAAGGAGGACATGAATGAGGATGCTGTGAGCAAGGAGGATAAAGAGAAAGGGGTTGGATGGAGGTGGATGATCTGACCAATGAATGAGGTCAGTTGTTTTTTTCCTGATTTGCACAGGTGGTTTGGCAGAAGAGCCCGGATGCACACAACCGTAATGAAGCCGTTACAATGGAGACGATTGTTTCCCGTTAAAGGAGATTTTAGCCTCATTCATTGTTGGTGTTAGAGTGAAATAGTCAGCAGCCTCTCTGTTCAAAACCAAGTATGTAAGTCAATATACCTATTGAATAAAACAATAGACTGTAAAATAAAACTGAAAGGATTCCCATGACTGATCGTGGAGATAACCCTGAGGATCAAAATGTGGCTTTATCAGTGAGATTGTGTCACAGTGAACAACAAAAACGTGCTGCTGAAACCAGATCCGTGGAACATGACCCACCTTGTCTTATTTTCACAAATGAACCACAGATTACTAAAGTGCACATTTGCTTAAGGTAGAAACCTCTCATGTCTCAACAGGAAGAAAGTGACTCAAAGGTTTTATTATGCTTTTATTTACTAAGAAGCAGGAATTACTCTGCACTGCAGCGTTTTGTCTTCCCGCTCCGACCTAAAGGAGGGATTTCTGCTTAAAAATGGGAAGAATGTCCAAGAAACGTGCCCAGGGCTTTTCCAAGTCTGCAGAGCTCCTGTTTTTGTACTTGGAATAAATCGCTAATACCTAAAGGACACACTATGCTCAGTATTGATGGCAATGCTATTGATTCTTGATGAGTTGCTTAGTTCAAGTTAAAAAAATTATTCGAAAGATCGTGCAAACTCTTTATGTTGGGCTGTAGATCGTCACTCAGGCGGCGATCTGATTCACCAATCAAGATCAACGATTCACAGATCAGAACAGGAGAACAGAATGAACAAAACATAACAAATAAAAACTAAAGAATTTAGACAGGGGGGCCCAAATCCAGGCCTGGAGGGCCGGCCCCCAGCTAGTTTTCCAGAAATCCTGCCTTATCTGCTATTGATTACCTGGATCAATGGTGTTTAGCCAAGAAGGAGCTTCAATGGCTCAAGGCCTGGATTCTGACACCCCTGATTAAGACAGACGGAAATGGTTTTTACCACGTTGAACAACATCACACTTTTCCTGTCTACTTCCTGGTTAACTTCAGCAGTGAACAAAACACAAACATCACTGTTGTTTCGGATCATTTAACAACAAATCCTGAAAATGCTCTCCAGGGTTTTTCCATCCTCAGAGTTTATTACAGATCCAGTAGATTGTTGACGGTAAAAGAAAACACAGCAAGGTACTTCAACAATCTGCATGAGCTAGCATCATCAGTTCTGAGCCAGTGCTGCCTGCTGCTGCAATGTGATTTCAATTATAATGTCATTCAACACATTTTTCATGGATTTATCTTTTGGGTGTGTCATTTTATTAAACAGCATGGTCTGGTACGCACATTTGTTTTGTCTTTCTGTTCAAAAAGTCTCGATTTGGAAGCAATAATTTGTCACTTTTCCCCGTTTCTTTATCACTATAGAGAAACTCTGGAGAATAGAGACTGTCAGTCAGTGTTGTCTGCCGTGGGGGATTTTAATGCTCTCCCTGTTAACACGCAGATGTTGTTGCTCTATTGCCCACAGTGGGGTAAAAGTTGCATGGCCCCAAAAGTTTGTAACTAAAAAGCTAGAAAGACATCCGTCATTGATGAGTTTTCCAGTGTTAGGTTGTGACATCAAACGGTCTAATGAAGTCTTGAGCTACAAACCCAAATGATTGTGACATAAGCTACAGATTAAAGAGGGAAAAAACAAACATTTCATTCTTGGAAAAGGTGAAATGTGTTCTGTTTCAGATGTAAGAAGGTTACCCTTTATGGACGTCCATTGTGTTTCTCAGAATTTTCATTAAAAACCCAAAAGAACACATCAGTTATAAATCTTTAGAGGTCTATTTATCACCAATGCTGCTTCTATAATGACTGAAATCTCAATAGACATGCTGGATTGTTCTCAGTCCCTAATTGGCCGCTGGTTAATAGCCTTGGATGATCAGCCTGTTCTTATTACCCTTCATCAATGGCTGTTCTGGAGGAGCTTTTTGAACTGCGTTTAGACGGTTCTGACCCACATGGATTCATTCACCCTGAAGAACGGACAGCGGCCATTATCCCTATTCTACTTCCTGTTTTCCAAAGGTTTTTGTGTTCAGAACATTTCTAGTCAATCCAAGTTCAGCCGAAGCTGTCGAACAACAGAGTTGTACAAAGCCTCCGACTGTCTGTGAAATCAGTTTGTTTCTTTGAGCCGCGCTGATTGCTTATCACCTTCTGCGCGTTAAATCCCGCCAACGAGGCGGAGGCCTGGGATCTCCATCAGGCTGGGCTGTAAGCGCTTCTTTGAGCGGCTTAGCCGAATTAGCTATAAACTACTTCCACCTGCACCCGTCCATGAAGTGGCTCTTTGGCATCTTTTTTTGTGTGTTTGTTTACCCGCATGACTGGGTTTGCATACATTTGTTGCATTCTCAGCTCAACAAAGAATTTGCGCGTCTTTCAACCCACCCGAGTGGATTTAAACGGTCCTTCTGTAATCTCAGTATACGCTTCAAGGGCTTTTCTTGTTTGAAAGCGCTCTTAGTCTCTGATATTTTCTGAAACGCTGCAGAGAACTTAAAATTCTTTCGTAAAAAGAAGCTCTTGCAGGGTTTAGAGGAGGAAACAAAGGCATTGGAAAACCAAAAGAGGGGCAAACGTTGTCCTTGGCAGTGCAGCGCGGCTGTGGAGAGACGAGGACAAAAACAGAAGCGGCCTTGACATGTCAGGCGTACAGTTTATCTTCATCTGGTTTTTGACATCCACTTAGCACGGCTGAGCAAAAACGGCCGATGTGGGAGAAAGCGCTCACGGGGGGCTCTGACAGAAACCCAGCTTCCCGTGTGCCCACCTGTCCCCTCTGTGGGGGTTTGTTTGCACATCGTAAAAGCCCCGAACGGCCCTCGGCGGGGTCTTTCACTCCACTTCTGACCCCCCGGCTCTGCGTTCACACCACCGCTCCTTCACCTCATTAGAGCCGTCTGACCGTCTTAGTGCTCCCCGTGGACAGCTAGGACCGACTCCCTCTTTCTGTTTGCTTTTGCAACAATAACTGTAATGGTGGGGACGGGGGGGGTATGGGGCACTGGGTTTTGTATTTTCAGAACCCTGCCAAAAGCAGTTGTTCCACGTCTCCAGGGCCCCACATTTAAGCCTTTCTCTCCTAACTTAGCTGCCCGCTGTAATATTGCAAAGCCATCGTCTCCATCTGGTTTCACACTGCGCTTGTTGGTATGGAGAGCAAGTATTGTGGTTTGAATGTGAACAGGCCCTCCAGCCAACGAAGAACATGCATTTCCAATAGGATCGCAAACACATGAAGATGCTTGAATCCTAAAACAGTCGGTAAACTTGGTTTAGCAAAACCGTATCGTCTTTTCGAGAAATAAGAAATTGTCAGAACTTGTTTTAGAACATACCAACCCCCAGAGCGGCTGTTGTAACTCCATGAGATTTCCCAGAGGTTTGGTCCACTCCTAAAAGTGGAGTGTGAACGCAAACTAAAGCAAATGAAGGTGAACCTCAGTTTTTAACACTGCACTTTCCCAGGATTTGGTTCAAACCTCCATTTTGGGTCACAGTTTTGTCTTCATGTGTGATTTGTGTATTTAAAGACAACAAAATACTACTTTTTTTTTCTAAAGGTGCGAATAATCCGGTAACAATGAAAGAAAACCCTTTCAGTTGGCTTTTACTAAGCCTCCTGTGATGTCACGATGTAATATTAAATATAGTAAATATAGCACAAAATCCACGTTTGACACTTTAAACAGAAACATTTTCAAATGTCGAAATGGGAATTTTCATTCAGTATAAATGGTGTAACATACGGTCCAGCTTTAAACCGAGAATTGTGGCATTTTTAGTGGTTTGTCTCAAAAATTAAACATCGTTTGTTTTTTTTCCTGGTGGTTTCTTAATCTATAGACATGTAGTTTAGTGGATATCACATTCATGATGTTGGTTTTTGGTAACGTTTTCTGGTTCATGACCTTTTTCTTCTGTGTAGAACACACATTGTCACTGATGTGTTCCTTTATAAAGAGCCTTTAATGACACAGTTGTTTTTATAAACAGAAGTTTGTAGATTAAACATTGTATTAGAGGTATAATGTAGTAATTTTTACTTTTTTCAACTGTCTCCAGTTTGAAACCCCTAAAAATGACGTTTTTCATCTGCCAGCCAGTTCATTGTGTTCTCCTCTTTTGTGTTCTCTAATAAAAGCAGTACTTCATGTTTTTGTCCCTTTCAGTCTTATTTTGAAAGGTCAGGCATCGCCTCGGTTTGACTCGTGTCATTTCCTGGAGTGGGAGCTGAAACTATGGCAGACATTCATCAACATCCGTGTTAGATTTGAAGCGTTTTGGACGCATGTTGTCAAACACTCGACACCTGACCCGGTTCTTCTGCCAGCAGAGTTAAGGTCGCTCTGAGGTTCAGCATGCAGCTGCTGTGAACCACTTCCCTTCATTTATCTGTGTGTGACACGACAGGAGAAGGAAGATGCTCCTGAAAGCTGAATGAGTGTTGGGAACTCTGTCAGCTCTCAGTCCTTTCTCATCCTCCGATCCGGTTCCGTCAGATCGATGGAATCGTCTGATCTGAAAGAGAAACGTTCTAGATATTTTTCCCCACAGTTTTCCAGCTGACCTCTGTTGACTGCAGTGACGTGTGTTTTTCAGTTTTCCTTTACATTATCCTCTCCAGAGCGTATTTGTTTTGTTTTTCTGAAGGATTTCAGTTTTAACTGTAAAGGCGGTAAATGTTGGAGTACATTCCCTTTCCACAGAAATCTGGTTTCTGTAGGTTCTGGTTTCAGACGTCTGCATGGCTCTGCAGTAGCTCCCAGCAGCTGGTATGAAACTCAGTCTGCAGCTGGATCTTCTGATCTCCAAACTCAAAAGTCCCATCAGTTATGACTTCACCTTTGACCCCTCTCCTGGGGAAGCTGTGAGCTGCAGACACAGGAACCATTTGGTTGGTTTAACCCCCCCAATCCAACCCCTTTGTGCTGAATGTAAAGCAGGGAGGCTTTGGGTCTCAGTATTAGAGTCTCTGGTATGACAAAGCAATGGATTTTAACCCACCAGTTTGAGGTCGGACACTCCGCCACTAGGCCACTGATCTGGTCTAATGGCTGAATCCTCAGAAGATCATCCAGCTGATTGACTGATTGATGGATGCCTCCTTCCACAAGAATGTTTAATTGCTTCCTAATCTCAACAAAAAGTTCTAATTTGCACCTTTATTTCAGTGACAAACACAAAATCGTCTCACACAGAGCTGATGGCAGATACTGCACAGAGCTACACACGCTCAGATGCACCAACAGCAACATGTGGCAGAAAATGTCAAAGGAAGTGTGTTTGTTAAGCTGTTGTTCTGCCCGGGGGCAGAACAACAGCTGGGGTAATTAGCACTCTCACTCCTCGGACCTCCACGGGGGCTCTAACCGCATCGATTGTGTCTGTCTGCAGGTGTAATCAGCACATTGGCCGCTCTGGATCGGGAGGAGAAGCCTGAACACAGCATCGAGGTCAGACTCTTGTAAACAACTTTTTCACTTCCCCCCAAACGGGGAAAAAACAAACTCTGCTCCGCCCTGTGATCCAGCCGAGGTTCAGGGCATCGATAAATCCATAGCCGTCCATGTTCTGCAGAACGCTGCCGCGTCACGTTGAGCCTCTGGCTGTGTGAGACGCATGCCTGTGGAAAACGTGCAGCAGAAAAACTGAGAGATTCTGGCACAGCAGCTGCTGCTGCAACACAAAGGCCTTCGCTATTTGTCTTTTCTTATTGATCAGTGGCAGGGGATTCAGAAAACTGCTTCCGCCACCAAACACGACAGAGAGGGAAATGTGCAGACGCATTTCTGTCACTTTCAGCCTTGCTGTTGGACTCTGTCCAGTCTAAACGTCACTGAAGCTGTCAAATGTTTGACTAATTCTAAGAGAATCTGAGGAGTGAAACATGTGTGCAGATTATTGGAGACCCATGAAGTCACGTTCAGTTAAAGTCACTATAATTGCTTTTTCAACATCTTGTGGCATTTTTCTGATGATTAAAACGGCATTACTGAGTATTTCTTTGTTCAAATCGTTGTGAATCAGGAGCAGACGAAAAAATGCAGTTTGAAACAAATTGAATTTGTGACGTAGAAAATACGGTGGGCAGGTTGTGAGCTCCCTGCTCTGCTCTATTCTGATGCATCCACTCACAGACTACAGACAAATAGATCAGACATCCCAGAAAACGTCACAGGTTTCTTTATTATAAATATAATTAAAAACCTTGTGGAACGGTTTGAAAATAGATCCAAAGACGATTAGAGTGGGACTTTAAGGGTACATTTGTAGATTCAGCGCATTCTAAGGTCACAGCCGACGAGCTCAGGTGTCCCGGCAGTAACTTGCGCTCCCCCCGCCCCACAGGTGGTCGTGTCTGATAACGCCGCTCCCGCTCTGAGATCCACCGCCACCGTCGTGATCAAAGTCCTGGACTCCAACGACAACAGACCCAAGTTTACCGACAAGCTCTTCCACGTGCAGCTGCTGGAGCGGCGGTGGCAGTCCGGGAAACGGGACGTCTGCAGAGTGGTGGCCAGCGACGAAGACGAAGGTTCAAACGCCGTCGTGACTTACAAGCTCCAAGACAACAGCGACGAGCGGTTTCAGATCGACCCGCTAACCGGGGTGGTGACGTCTCACGGCGACTTCTGGCCCGGGAACTACAGCATCCTCACGGTGAGTGATGACGAGTCCTCTTCATCCATGTCATCTGCTGATGTCCATCGACATGAATCCTGAGGCTTTTTTGCTCTGATTCAAGAATCTTGAAAGGTTCCTTTTCCTTAGAGGACACTTTCTCAGGGGAAACAGTCATTTGACGTAGAGAACAGGTGACGTCCAAACAGCTGCAGGACGTCCTGATGACTTTAATAAAGCTGGAATGTTTTTGGTCAAAACTTTCGCTTGGTCTTCAGATACTTGATGGTTTTAGTCCTTTAGATCATTCAGATGTTACAGCGAAACAGAAATCAGCTCCAAAGCAGTCGTGGACTAGAGCAGCACAGTTTTAAGAATTTAAGTTTAAAAGTCAGGCACGAAATGAAGTTTTAATCTTAAAAAAAAAACACACAACGGATTTGTCTTTGACAAACAACCTTCATTTTAATCTGCCAATAATTCCAATCCTCTCTCAGATTAAAGCCACAGACGGCGGCAGCCCGCCGCGCTCCTCCACAACTCGTCTGGACATTGAGTGGGTGGCCGTCCCGCCCCCCTCCGCAGACCCCATCACGTTTGAGGAACCCCACTTCACGTTTGCCGTCATGGAAACGGAGCCGGTCACCAACATGGTGGGCGTCATCATGATGGAGACGCAGCGGCAGCGGCTGTGGTTCGACATCACCGGTGAGTAAAATGTTCCCAGGAAGGAACTCGGAGTCTGAGTGGAGAAAAACGCAGACGGAAACAAACGGAGGTAAGCTCCGCCCCCGATGAGGAGAAACCCTCTCCACAAATGAGGGGCTTCAAGAAGACAAGGATGCTATTGAAGTTGGATCTCAGCGCACATTCTAGAGGATGAGGCGGAGAAGCATCTGGTTACAGACGGTGCTGATAACATAAGTAGTAATATTGTTAAAGCCATAGCAAAGGAAATTGCAGAACCTCTCGCTTAAACCATTAATCTCTCATTACCACATGGCAAAGTCCCTAAAATGACCAAGATAGCTCAAATAATACCCATATTTAAGTCTGGGGACAAAAAAGATATTCAAAACTACAGACCTATATCTATACTGCCAACTCCAAAGTATTTGAGCGAGTCATGTACTCAAGATTGATAGACTATTTAGGGAAATACAATGAAATAGTGCCTCAACAATATGGCTTTAGTAAAAAACACCAACACGTGTCTGGCCATCTTAGATCTTGTGGAAAAAAAATAATGATGCCTTGAAAGAGATGAATATGGTATTGGTGTTTTTTTGGATCTATCAAAGGCATTTGATACTACAGATCAGGAAAGATTACTCAGCAAAGAAAATGCACTACAGTGTCAGGAGACTAGCGCTTCAGAGGTTTGGGTCATGACGGCTCTCTGACCTCCCTGCGACCTTTAACTCCTGAAATCTGTCTTTGGTATTCAGCACATCACTGGTTTCACCCAAACGCTGCTGAAATACTGCAAACATCATCAATCCTTAGGAGTACAAACTGCAGGTTAATAGAGTAACACAACTCTGGCTTGTATTATATTACATGCACCTATCCAGGTCATGAAAATGGAACGTACCATTGTTGTGTAGGTGTAATGTAAAGGATTTGTAAGTTGAGTGGAAGTTGATGTCTTACGGTATCCTTCCTATGCTTTATGACTGTGAGTTAATGCTGTACGCTCGGGGTGTCCAGGTGATGCGTTTGGGTACGTAGGATTTTCACATAAACTACACGCCGATTTACTAATTTCCTAATTGTAAGTCGTGTTGGAGCTTGATCTTTTTTTAAAAAACAAAAACAAAAAAAGGGCTCCCATCACAAAGCCCTGGGGGACCCCATTAAGAGTTAAAAGAGCATTTCCCAAAGCCCTACTCTTTGTCCTTTAAGGCAGTAGCTGGATTGATTTTATTTAAAAAAAAATTTAAGATATTATAATCAAACATAAACCAAAACATTTTCTGAGCTCCCTCCATGAACTTTCTAATGGGAGGAATAAAGACTCATCTGATTGGAGTTTGAGTTGGTATTGCGTTTTCTCTGCGGTTTAGAGAAGATGGTTGTAAAACAAGGTCTGACTGAGGTTTTCCCATTTCTGGATGAAGAAAAAAGGAGGGTAAAGGTCTGCTTATCAGCAGGATGTTTTGGTCCGTGAGGATAAATCAGCGGCATTCTTGCTTTCATGAGCTGCCAGTTGACCACGAAGGGAGGCCTGGACCTTCCTCCTGCTCCTCTCCTCCTCTTCCTCCTGAACATTACTGGACTGTTACGAAGAGCTCCACCGGAAAAGGTGTGAAAGCACCTGAAGCTGCTGCTGCCAGAAGCCCTTTGTCTCTGGAGGTGTCGGCAAGCTGGATGGCGGAGCCTCAGGGTTTGCTAACAGTTACCTGACAGCTGTGGAAAGGGGCGGGACTTTTGCATGGAAGGCGGAGCCGGTATCATGTGCTGTTTGCCGTGCAAAGCTCGATTTGTGCCAGAACTTAGTCGGGCTGGCCTGTGGGTAGGGATGGGCGATTAATCAATCTGATCAATTTGTACCTTGTTGTCTCATGAGTGAGAGAAGCGTTTCTTTTTATCCAATTCAATACTGTTTTTTTTTTACCTGTGGGTGACTCTATCTCATTCTTGGGTGACTCTAGCTCACCTGTGGGCGGCTGTGGCTCACCTGTGGGTGAGTCTGGCTCACCCTTGGTTGACTCCATCTCACCTGTGGGTGACTCTGGCTCACCTGTGGGTGGCTGTGGCTCCGTCGCAGGGGAGGAGTCCCCAAACCGGGGGAATCTTTACCGTTTTCTTCCCGCTTGTGTCACAGATGTGGGAAGTTGCTTCCTGTCAAAGCCAGCCTGCAGACGTTGATAAACGAGAGGCGCCGTGTTCGACTCCGATAAGATTAAAAGCAGCTATAGATCTGAGGCGTTTAATTATCACTAATGGTCTGTCAGCCAGCAGATCAAACCCCCCCCCCCCCCCCCCCCCACTGCGCTCTTCTTTTCCCCCCTAATTTACCTTTTTATCATCATGGTTTTATGACGGGAGCAGCTGTGCTGTTTGCTGTATTTCTCTCCTTCCAGTCACTCATCATTCCCTCTCATCTCTTGCGAGGCGTCCTCTGCAGGCAGATGTGATCGCCGTCTTTTATTTGTCCAGATGCTTATCCGTCTTTTCAGGAGCACCATCACTCAATGACAAATCCAGGCTTTTTTCTGTCCCCCTGAATCTGCTCCTTAAACTCTGCTTTGGAGGAGGAACTGCCAGTCGTTCTGGTTCTGACCCGGCAGCCCTGGCTGTGTGGGACTGGTTCACACTTTTCTTCCTGAGGCGCTGAAAAGTTTTTCCGTCTCTCTCTCGGGTCAGAGGTTTTCTGCCCTCCAGGAGCTGAAAGTTGCATTAGTTTCTAGACAACAATTCTGACGAACAAAAGCTGTTTTTTTTCAGTTGATGATTTTAATTGTTCCAGCTCTGCTGGGTTTTCAAAACTAAGAAAGCGCAGCAGCGCAAGTGTCTGACGGGCCCCAGCAGCTGGGAGCGCTCGCAGATCTGAGCTTCTTCATAACCTTGAAGAAAAGCTGTGATATGAATGTGAAGCACCTGAAGGAGCCGGAGGAGAAAAACTCTGGAGGAAAAGACGCTTTTCAATGCAGCACGAGTCAGAGCTCTTCTCAGAAAGTTGGCTTCAATTCTGAATTCTCTTTGAATCTGCAGTCCTCATTGTTTTTCATTAAAATACGCCATTGTGTTGAAGAAGCTGAACCAAAATATTAAACACTCCAGATCTTCTGTGGCGGCAGAGTTTCTCTGCAGTCGTCACCGGATGAAGGTCTGGCCTGCTGTGTTCAGGTGCAGCCGGCGGTGTTTCTCCTAAACTCTCTCAACTCAAATCTACTGTCAGAGAAGAAGAATCTGCTCTGATGTTGAGTCCATCTCATCAGCCGGAACGTTTTTTTAGGTTAAGAACAGCACGGCCCCAACCCCAGATCATAATACCTCCTCCTCAGGTTGCGTCAGAGTATCCCATCGTCGCTCCTCTACTTCCGGTGACGAGTTCATTCTAAGGCTGGGCGATGGTCAAAAAAATAATAGTTTTTGTGGTAAAATGAGGATGAAGTGTTCAGGCAGGCTGACCAAACAACGGAAGCCTAAGAAAGCAGAGTGCTGGGCAAATAAAATCCCAATTCAATTTTGGAACAAAAAACTCAAATTTAGCGCTAAAATCCATTTATCGCCCAGCCGTAGCCTGGATTTAACACATCAACTCTGCATCAATTGAAAAATTATCTGATCATCTTTCCCAAACATTAATAGAACAGAAACAACCAGATGGATTCAGACACAGGAATGCTAACGTGCTGCTGGAAGAGAATCCGGCGGATCCAGAACCGGACAGTCTGGATCTCTCCGTGACAGCAGTGGATCTGATCAGAGAGGCAGATATGAAAACTGTCAGACCACCTGCTCAGGCAGGTCAGAGAACCTGGAGCTGACCTTGTGTGCACATGGGTGACCAGTTCATAGACCTGACCCCCCAGTACTGAGCCTGTGGAGATCATCTAACCTTCATGGTTAGGGGAGAACCAGGAGTTTCTTTCTGGTTAATTTACTTCTTTTTTTTTAAATGTTTAGTTTGCATTAAAGTGTTTTTCACTCATTCGTAATTTTTGTGATTTGGAGTCAGGAAAAAGTTCTCCAGATTAACGTCTGAGTGTAAACTTGTATCGATTCTTGGACAGAAACAGCTCTAGTTTGTCTGAGTTTAGAGGAAGCTGCAGAACAGATGACGTTCCTCCGTCGTCTTTGCGTCTAAAACATCTGAGGCTGAAGGTTTGTTGTTGGATGTTTTCCTGTTTGCTGCCAGACTTTCAAAGCTGCTGATCAGGACAACATGAGGAGGAAAAGGTTTTCTTTGTGTTCCTGTTTCATTTGCAGCGAGCAGCCGGCGCTCTGAAGCCGCTAACATGCCGCCCTCTGTGGTTTTTCCTTCAAAGTTGGCGTGTTTGATGGACTCGGTGGGATGCAGTCAGATTTGGGAGATCTGAGGATTGATTTGAAGCAGTTTTCTTCTTTAAAAGGTGTCCTTAGCTTCATAAAGAATGAGCTGGATTATGTTACTCTTCGCTGCGTTGGTGGCGGTCTCTCTGACTCCTGAAATGGGAGTGTGAGATAAAGCCGAGGCCGGGCTGTCAGGTGATGGATGGTCTCGGGCTCGACCTGCTCGCCGCGTCGCCTCTGGGGCGCTGACCCAGATAAACATTCAGAGGATAGATGGATGGAAATGAATGGAGTCCTTTCAGCATCCTTCCCTCCTAAGGAGCACTTTTGGTTCGACTAACCGCAGCAGAGATGCGCTCCGGCTGGCTGCGCTCAGAAAAAGGATCCTCCAACTGTGGCAGGAATATCATTTTTAGCAGGAGGCGAGCAGTAAGGTGAAAAATTGCCTTTTCTGTGAATCTTTTTCTTCAGCTGGGACTGTCAAAAGGCTTCCTGACTGCTGTGGATGTAGAAATGAGTCCAAACTGGCGGCGTTTGAGCTTCATCATCCAGATCCAACAAAAGTGTTCTTTTGCATCAAGAAGGAGAAGGAAGAGCTTTTAAACCCCCACTGCCTGCACGAAGGCAGCATCTCAAACCCATGTCTGCCCCGAGAGCTGCAAATGGACACCATCATAAACGCCATCTGGCTGAGGAGGAGTGACTCCACCTTTCCCACAAACCCACGAGCAATCCTTCCGAAAAACAGGAAAGGAGGAGGAACGGGTAGTGAAGGGAAGAGGTGGGGACGGAGAAGGAGCAGATGGGCCGAGTGAGTCAGGAGAAAGCAGACGAAAGCCCAAAGTGCTTCAAAATGAGGTCATTTGTGACAAAAGAGAAGAAAATCTCAGAAAGACAGAGCGGAGAAGAGAAGCCAAACAAACCTCCTCAAATCTACCGTTCCGTGTTTCTGTCGTCAACGTGTCTAGTTTATAAAACAAACATTCATGCTCGTTTCAGTTTAGGCATTCTCCGTGTTTAGTTCATGTTCCAGTTTATAATATTAAAAGGATCAGAACCAGAACAGAATAATAGAACAGATGAATGCTCATGAATGAACATTACAGACCACAGTGATAGGTTTAAAGGTTTATCAGTTCACAATTGACAAAGCCTTTTGGATAAGAGGTGAAACGTCTTCAAGTTTAAAAACCAAGTCCAGATGACCACCTTTAAACCTGCTGCTGTGATGGAATCTACCTGGATGAATGAGAGTCTTCATAGACGTATCCATTTGCAGAGTACAGTGAGAAAACTGCTGCAAACCGTCTGACAGCAGATTCAGGTTGTGTCTGCATTTCCTCAGTCCTGTAACCCCTATAGACTATAGAACTGTAACAGAGTTCTGACTATTACTCACTACTTTTCTCTATTTTTAAGTTGGAAAACGGACGTCACACATTTTCTGAAGCAAAAACTTGATAAATGTAAGAATTATGCAAAGATTGTTTATGAATCTACTGTGTTCTGATGATAAAAACTTGGATGATTTATAAGAAATAACATTAAATGCATTTTTCAAATGCAATACATTGTGGTTTATATTTGCTAGAATTGATTAAAAAAACACGTTTTTTGCAGACTTCTGGATTTTGGAAAAGTAGATTCGGATACCCAGAAAAAAATGGTGAATGCTCAACACGGTCTCTACTACTGAGTGAATTCAAACCCAACTGTCTTCTCCTTCATCTCTAGGTGGCGATGAAGACAAAGATTTTGACATCCAGAAGAACTCGGGCACCATCACCATCGCCCGAAAGCTGGATGCGGCGCGGCACGCTATCTACAACCTCACGGTGCAAGTCACTGATGGCCATCGCAGCGCCACCACACAGGTTAGAGGCGGAACTGCAAGAAAAGAACTGGAAGATGATTTTCAACATTCATTAAATCCAAATAATGTAGACAATATTTTCTCCCAAGAGAAAAAAACTATGGTCTAAGGGCCGGTTTGTCTGTAGTCCATCTGCATTGCGTCTGCAGTCCGTCTGCATAGCGTCTATAGTCAGTCTGTAGTCCGTCTGCAGTCAGTCTGCAGTCCGTCTGCGGTTAGTCTGCAGTCTGTCTGCAGTCCATTTGTAGTTTGTCTGCAGTCCATCTGTAGTCAGTCTGCAGTCTGTCTGTACTCTGTCTGCAGTCTGTCTGCGGTTAGTCTGCAGTCTGTCTACAGTCCATTTGTAGTTTGTCTGCAGTCCGTCTGTAGTCAGTCTGCAGTCTGTCTGTAGTCTGTCTGCAGTCTGTCTGCGGTTAGTCTGTAGTCAGTCTGCAGTCCATTTGTAGTTCGTCTGCAGTCTGTCTGCATAGCGTCTATAGTCAGTCTGCAGTCCGTCTGTAGTCCATCTGCGGTCCATCTGCAGTCCGTCTGTCGTCTGTCTGTCGTCTGTCTGTAGTTTGTCTGCAGTCCGTCTGTAGTCTGTCTGTAGTCAGCCTGTCGTCTGTCTGTCGTCTGTCTGTAGTCTGTCTGTAATATGTCTGTAGTCTGTGTGTAGTTTGTCTGTAGTCTGTCTGCAGTCTGTCTGCGGTTAGTCTGTAGTCTGTCTGCAGTCCATTTGTAGTTCGTCTGCAGTCTGTCTGCATAGCGTCTATAGTCAGTCTGCAGTCCGTCTGTAGTCCATCTGCGGTCCATCTGCAGTCCGTCTGTCGTCTGTCTGTCGTCTGTCTGTAGTCAGCCTGTCGTCTGTCTGTCGTCTGTCTGTAGTCTGTCTGTAATATGTCTGTAGTCTGTCTGTAGTCTGTCTGTAGTCTGTCTGTAGTTTGTCTGTAGTCTGTCAGTAGTTTGTCTGTAGTCTGTCTGTAGTTTGTCTGTAGTTTGTCTGTAGTTTGTCTGTAGTCTGTCAGTAGTTTGTCTGTAGTCTGTCTGTAGTTTGTCTGTAGTCTGTCTGTAGTCTGTCTGCAGTCTGTCTGTAGTCAGCCTGTCGTCCGTCTGCAGTCCATTTGTAGTTCGTCTGTCCTGCCCTCGTGTACACAAATAGCCAGACAGACCTCTCCTCTTCAGCGAGAATAGCAAAATGAATAACATCATTAATTAATGGACAATTGACGGACTTGGTGGGTTAAATAAGGCAGATAACGTTTGTATTTTGTGGGACACAAAAGAAAAGTGACTTCTCCAGTACAGATAGCAGAACTGTTGAGGTCAGATCTTAAAGATACTGCAGTCTTAAAGAATGTTGCCCCGGGGCTCGTTCAATACCGGGGCTCGGTACCCATCCCTAGTGCCCACGCTATAATGCATGTTAACACAGCGGATAACACCAGCGTCCAGACAGACCAGAGACGCAATGGAGACGGCTGTGAGAAGGACCCCCCACCCAACGTAAGGGAGGCGCAGACGGACCGGTGAAAATCAGGCGTGAGCCTTTTAGCCCAGCTGGAGGTTGACCCTGGTTTTTCTGCTGTGATTTGTTTTATCCTGACATCCATATGTCCTTCCCCTTTATCCTTTACACCTAAGTTAGTCCACTCCAAAGCAGAAAGAGCTCTACAATAGGGTTATGTGTCCAAAAAAAAGCCAGACTCCTAAAGAGTCTGATACCAGAATGGACATAATGAAGCTTTTCTCCAAGGAGAAACTTTAAAAAACTTGACAAAGTTTGCAGAAGTGCTACTCAAGGCAGCTTCAAAGGAGGAAGAGAAGGTCTTAAAGCAAAATGAGGAGAAATGTGGGGCAGCTTCTCTCTCAAGAACACAGGCCTGAACATTTGTATGAAGCCACAAATGCGCTGCAGCTTGGAGATCTGAGGAAAGCTCGGCTCTGCTGGGTTTTATTCTTTGAGCAGCGAGTAAAGCTAACCGCTTTTGAATTCACTTTTTGATCTGGGTGACTTCCTACAAAAGCTACAGTCTGCAGATGAACCTAAACTTTTTTTTTGCTTTGTCTGAACGACATTAAAAAGACACAACTGCACATGAGATTTCAGCAGTCTGACTCAGAAACCACAAACCTCTTTGTTCTGTCTGAGTAAAGTCTGTGTTCGTCTCCGAACTGCAGGCCTACATCCGCGTCCTGGACATCAACGAGCATCGGCCCGTCTTCCTGAAGCCGCTGTACGAGGTGAGAACCCGTTTCATGAAAACACACAAATCTGGCAGCGGACACACAAAAACAGCCTTTTTTTAGTAATTATGGGTGTGTACGCAGCTGTGGACCGCAGCTGAGAAGTGTCAACACTCTATATTCAAAAAGTCCTCAAGCATATTTCTGTGCACTCAGAGCTGATTAACGCTTTCCCAGCAAATGAGCAGAAGAAGAGAAGGGAAAAGTCAAAGCTAGCTTTAAACGACGTTCTTGTTGAGGGTTTTGAAGCAGCGTGGCTTTCCAGTTTGTTTCCCGCCTTCTACATCAGACCCCGTCACCGTCTCTTTCAGGTGAGCATTCCTGAGGACACGTCTCCATGGAAGGATATCCTGCAGATCAGCGCTCAGGACCTGGACTCCAACAGCAAGCTGGTGTTCTCCATCCACAGCGCCGTTCCCCCTGACAGCACCGGGCTCTTCCACCTGGACCCGAAGAGCGGCGTCCTGGTGATGACGGAGCCGCTGGACTTTGAGAGGACCGCCGTTCACACCCTCGTCGTCATGGTGATGTTATGAAAGGGTTGCTTTGAAGGGAATCAAAACCTCCCCCAGACTCTCCTGACAAAACTACATCTATTCACAACATTTACATGTGATTAGGATGCAAGAATTTTCCTTTTTTTAGCGACTGCTGTTATGGTTAGAGTAGGCTCCGCCCACTTTCATAGCTTGTTTTTTGTTGCAACATAAGGAAGTGAATAATTTGACTCTTAAACAAATAAGTATTTTGAAAATATATATAATATTGTTTTCTTAATCTTACAATGAATTTACATAAAGATAACTTCTACTGTTTCTACTGCATTTAGCTTAAATGAACTAAAGTTGAATAATCTGAATTTGACTGATTTCACTTAAAATCTGGATTAGCAGACGTTTCCCCACATGAGCTTTTTTCTTCTGTGCTTTTATTGTTTACAGCAGATGAAGTCGCAGGTGAAAGAAAACAGTTTGTCTCAGATGTTGAAGGGGGGGTCAACGCAGGAAATGAGATGTCGAGACTCTAAAAGCTCCGCCTCTTCTCCCGCTCCTCCTCAGGTGCGTGACCAGGAGATCCCGATGAAGAGAAACTTCGCTAAGGTTGTGATTCACGTGGAGGACTGTAACGACCACTCGCCAGCCTTCCTGAGCCCCCGCTATGAAGCCAGCATCTCTAACCAGGCCCCCACAGGCTCGGAGGTCATCCGAGTCAAGGCCCTGGACAAGGACACGGGAAGCAACGCCGACATCAGCTACTCGCTGCACTCTGGTGAGCAGAGGCCTATTTTTACATTTCATCGCCGCTCGCGGCGTTTTCACCTCCGGTCTGCTTCACATTCACCTGCCTATGCACAAACACACCTGGGAGGGGACAGCACCCCCCCCCCCCCCCCCCCAGCATCTTTTAAAGGTCAGACTCCACAGAAACAAAGAGCTGGAGGTCTCAGAGATGAAGTCTGAGACGCCTGACCCGCTGAAAGACACTCATCTTGGGTCATTATTAAAGCCTCACCCTGGGCTCACACTGCATCCAGTCCGACTTCGATGCAGCCACCGGAGCGGTGGAGCCACGGCAGATGACTCACATCGGCTATGGATGGCTGCAGTCCTGCTGCCGCCCAGCCTCGGCCCTTTTTGTTATCTTTCTTATTAAAAGGATGTGCAGTATCATTAAGGATGGGTTGGTTCTGGACTTCTCAGAGCAGCCTCTCGTCATCCAAGGTGTTAAACGACCGATATGACGCTCTGCCACGCACTTTGTGATACCGTGTCAACGGAAATGATGTACTGTTTACACCGCGATGAAAGCATAGCGAGTAAAGAGGAAAATAGGTTTCCTTTTGAGAAATGTACCAGATACACTTTCCACTCGCACTTTGGTTTAGGTCGTTTAATTTGCCCCAGCTTCACAAAAAAAATTGAAGCCAAAATGGACTTGGAGCACCGGAGAGGCTGGACCGGACTAGATACCGTGTGAGGGCTTCTCGCACAAGTTACGTAAAGACTCTGGCGGCTGCACCACAGCCGGACCGGATGCAGTGTGAACCCAGGGTCAGTCGGGGGGTTGACCTGTACAGGTAGGCAGGTTTTTGGGTTGTCAGAAGTAATTTGCTAATACATTGAACAACAAATTGAAAACAAAATGTACTCAATACTTTGTCATATTTCTGCACATTTGTTTAAAAACAGAAAGGAAATGATCTGAATACTTTTTTTTTAAGTTTGCTTCTCCAGGAAGCAGCAAACCCCACGTCTGAAGCTGCTTTACCTCTTTCTCTGCAGGAAACACCGACAACATTTTCTCCATCGATGCGGAGTCGGGCTCCATCCGTGTCTCCAAACCTTTGGGCCTCCAGCATCAGGACCACTTTCATCTGTCAGTGAAAGCCACAGATCAGGGTTTCCCTCAGCGCTCCGACCTCTGCACCCTCCACCTGCACATCCGCCTCTCCGACCGAACGCCCCCAACCTTCTCCTCGGATGAATACCTGACAGAAATCAGCGAGCTGAGTGCTCCTGGCACCCCAGTGGTGACCGTGTCGGCCTCCAGTCCTGCTGCAGTGCATTATGGGATAGAGAGCGGCAACACAAACGGGACGTTCTACCTCAACCCCTACACCGGGCTGATTTCTATCCAAAAACACCTGGACTTTGAGGACCACGAGTCCTATAGGCTGGAAGTTGCAGCCTCCACCACAGCTGGAGCTTTGTCCAAGACCTTCGTCAGCATCTACGTGATCGACGAGAACGACAACGCTCCGAGGTTTCAACAGAGTGAGTACCAAGGACACATCAGCGAGTCTGCTCATGTGAACAGCATGGTGATGGGACAGAGCAACGCGCCGCTGGTCGTTCATGCCTCGGATGCAGACCGAGGTTTCAACTCTCTGTTGACTTATCAAATCCTCGAACCAGAGGCTCTGAGAGTCTTCCAGATCGACCCGAGTATGGGCACCATCTCCTTAGTGTCTGCTGTCGACTTTGAGGCCAAGGCTGAGTATCACTTCACAGTGCAGGTGAAGGACTCTGGGGAGCTGTCACTGCGAGCAGCAAAGCCTGCCAAGGTCACCGTACGCATCCTGGACCTGAATGACTGCGCGCCGCAATTCGCCACGCCAGTCCTCCAGTCATCTGTCATCTGGCCGGCTGTCAGAGACGCAGAGGTTGTTCGAGTCACGGCCCGCGATGATGACTCTGCAGTCTCATACAGCATCACTGAGGGAAATCTGCACCAAGCGTTCTCCATCCATCCAAATACTGGAGTCATCAGCGTGAGCAACGTGACAGATTTCCAGCCGTTTTACCAGCTGCTGGTCAGAGCCTCAGACGGCCTCTATAAAGACTCTGCTGTGGTCAAGGTCAACGTCACAAACCTGACTGACAGCGATCTGCAGTTCCAGCAGAGGGTGTACTCGGCCGGCGTGTCAGAAAACCTAAAAGCGGTCCAAACTTTAGCTGCTCTCAAAGTCTCAGGATGCTTCTTAAACGAACCTCTGCTGTATTCAATCATTAACCCGATGGGAAAATTTAAGATTTCCCAGACTTCAGGTGTGCTCGAAACCACAGGTGTTGCTTTTGACCGAGAGGAACAAGACGTATATGACATTACAGTAAAAGTGCAGGACATGAGAGATCCGCCCAGAACGGCAACCACTCAGGTCAAGGTCTTTATAGATGACGTTAACGACAACTCCCCGCAGTTTCTGAACTTACCTTTCTCCATGATGATCTCTGAAGACTCTGAACCCGGAGATGTTTTGTATCAGGCCACCGCCATCGACAGCGATCAGGGGGAAAACGGCTCCATCATTTACTCCCTGGTGGAAGACTTTGACTTCTTCTGGATAGATCCAGACGTAGGCGACATATCTCTTAAAAAGCCGCTTGATTTTGAAGCTCTGAACAAATACGTGCTGACGGTCTTGGCCACAGATGAAGGCGAGCCCGGTCTCAGTACCGTTTCCCAGCTTAGTATTCAAGTTAGGAATCAGAGTAACCCGATTTTCCAAACACTACTTTATCCACTCAAAGTTCCGGAAAACGTTCCTCCGTTCACCACTATCCTGCATGTCCAGGCCAGGAACCCCGAGGGTTATCGACTCATTTACAACCTGGAGGAGGAGAACGCCTCCAGACATTTTCACGTGGACTTCAAGACCGGCGTGCTGACGGTGACCAACCCTCTCGACTACGAGAGCCAGACTGCGCACACGCTAACGGTCCGAGCCACTGACGCTGTAACAGGCTCCTTCTCTGAGGCCACCATCGAAGTGGAGGTGGAGGATGTAAACGATAACGCTCCCGTTTTCTCACCGCTAACGTACGCCGCAAACATTGCAGAAAGGCTTCCAGTCAACACGTCCGTCACACGAGTTTCTGCTTCAGACAAGGACTCTGGCAGGAACAAAGATTTGACCTATGCCATAGTGACAACAGGCGAGGACGATGCCGATTCTTTTGAGATTAACCAAAAAACTGGCCTGATTGTCACACGAAAAGTCCTGGATTACGAAGAAAGAAAGCAGTTCAAGTTGAAGGTCAGAGCCACGGATAATGGCTCTGTTCCTCTCAGCAGTGAGGCTTTTGTCACGATAAATATCACTGATGTGAACGACAACCCTCCAGACTTTATAAGCTCTGAGTTTAAAGCCAAAGTAGACGAAACTGCAAACTGTGGTCACTTAGTGGTGAAGATCCAGGCGTCTGATCCGGATTCAGCCGACACCAAAAACCTCAAATACAAGATCCTCACTGGGAATCGGGACAGATACTTCAACATCAACGAGTCCTCAGGAGTCATCTCCTTCTCCAATGTCTGTAAGAGGAATTTGGATCCTTTCTACAACCTGACGGTTGCCGTGTCCGACGGGGTGTTTCAGAAAACAGCGCCCGTCACCATAGACATGATCAACAGCAACAGGTACAGCCCGTACTTCAAGCAGAGCGTCTATGAAGCAGAACTGGCTGAAAACGCTCAGGCAGGGACCCGCGTCATCAGACTGGCAGCCATCGACCCCGACGAAGGGCCGTACGGCAGCGTGGACTACACCATCATCAACAAGCTTGCAGATGAGAAGTTTGCCATCCTCAAAGACGGACAGATCATCACGACGCAGCCGCTGGACAGAGAAAACTCAACCCAAAAGGTGGTTGCGATCAAAGTGATGGCCAAAGACGGGGGTGGCAGGGTGGCGTTCTGCACCGTCAAAATCATTCTCACCGACGAGAACGACAATGTTCCTCAGTTCAAAGCCTCTGAATATCAAGTTTCCATCCAATCAACCGTGAATAAAGGTTCCCCTGTCATTCAGGTCATGGCGTATGACGCTGACGATGGCAAAAATGCAGACGTCACCTACACTGTTGACGAAGCTGAAGAGGTCACAGAGGACATCATCGAGATCAACCCGTTCACTGGGGTTGTGAGTGTGAAGGAGAGCCTGGTAGGCATGGAGAACAGGATTTTCAACTTCAAGGTCAAGGCGCGGGATGGCAGCCTCCCCTTTTATAACTCCACCGTCCCCGTTCAGATGAAAGTGGTTCCTCCTGAAGTCCCCCTGCCAAAGTTCTCAGAGCCCCTCTACTCTTTCTCTGCCGCAGAGGACTTCCCAATCGGTTCGGAGATCGGCTCGGTTAGGGCGGACTCCGACATGCCTCTCATCTACAGCCTGGTGAACGGGAACACAGTGGAAAGCAACAAAGACAAAGTCTTCAGTTTGGACAAGGAGAGTGGAACTTTGCTGCTGCAGAAGCCCATCGATCACGAAAGAACAAAGTGGTACCAGATAGACGTAATCGCTCAGGGGAACCATAACGGAACAGACGTGGCATCGCTGGTCTCCGTCAGCATCCAAGTCCAGGATGTGAACGACAACCAGCCCGTGTTTGACGCCAGCCCTTACAGAGCTTTCCTGACAGAAAACATGCCCGCTGGAACCACGGTCATTCAGGTGAGACGAAGGCTCCTCCTTTCCATGACACGAACAACAACCTTAATCACTTTTGATATGTATGAGCACAGACGATAGAAAGACGAGGAGGATCTGTATGGAGTCCAAGAACCAAGTGAAACCTTTTTGGTTCAGACGCTTTAGAGAAAGTTTTGTTGCTGCAGACCTGAGATGAGGCCTTATTATATAAAACCTCATCAACAGTGGTTCCACAGAGGGTACTCAAAGGTCAAATCTGGCATTTAGTACACAAAAAAAACAAAAAATGGGATTTGAATTGTTTCTTATCTTCTGTCAGGTTGGTAAAGAATAGTTTAGTTGAAGCCGTGGACTTTAGTCCTCTGATGGATCTACTACATGGCCTGCTGAGGTCCCAAAAAGAGCAAAGATTCTCAGCTGACGCCTCATTGCCATTCGCGAACTGCAACACCTGTAACGGCCGCAGAAGTGACCTTTTATGGTCTGTCTTTATACGATGAAAGAGATGTTTTTAAACACCTTCTAGTGACATTTTTCAGATGATGGAGGACATATGTGAAGAAAATTAAGCTTGAAACCACATTTATGAGTTTTTCTCTATTGTAATTGTTGGGAATCAAACGACATACGTTTTTGGATTCTGGCTTAAAACTGCATCGGCATGATTAAAAGACCACTGGAAACTCCTTAAAACTTGGTCAGAAAATGTTAAAAGTGGAACTTTGAGAGAATCTGGGTTTACTGGATCGGTGCTTTTAGGATAACGTCTTCTGTGTTGTAGAAACAGAATCGAAGCTGAATTCAGACGGTTGCTTATTTTTCTCAAACAGACATTTTCTGCTCCATTTTCATCCAAGTCAGGTTCTAAAAAGATCTTGATAGTTTCAGTCCCAGTGACTGGGCTGTGGTCCGTTTTAACCGTTGGTATGTCCACATCCTCCAGGTGACGGCCAACGACCCGGACACGGACACCAACGGTCTGGTGACCTACAGCCTGGAGCCGCTGGCCGATGGCGCCCAGCTGGACATCTCCCAGGTGTTTTCCATCGACGGCGACAGCGGCTGGATCACCACTCTGCGTGAGGTGGACTGCGAGAGAAGCCGGATGTTTCGGTTTAACGTGGTCGCCACCGACCACGGCGGCGAGGTGAAGCTGTCGTCCAGCGTGCGGGTGGAGGTGATGGTGACGGACGAGAACGACAACCCGCCAACCTTTTCCGAGGAGGTGTACCGCGGCTCGGTGGTGGAGAACATCACGCCCTTCGAACCCATCGTCTCCATGACGACCTTTGACGCCGACGTGGCCCTGCAGAACCGCCTGGTGACGTGTTACATCACAGGTGTGTGCGCCCACGTGCGGAGTGATGCGTTTTCATTTTTTTTCTCCCAAAGTTTGTCCGTGCAGCAGGAATAAAAAAGTGTTTACTACTCGTTGACAATCTGCAGCTCGCTGGGATCTATCCAGATAGTAATGAGGTAAAATCAAATCTTTGCTAATCGCTTTCAACTGAGTCATGACATTCAGCAGAAGATTAATCATTGAAAAGGCTGGCGCTGACATGAATACCGACTGGATGCCCTGAAGCAAACAACACAAACAAAGCCATGAATGAATGCAAATCCAGGCGGTTAAACTGCTGCGGAGCGGCTCCCTGACATAACGTCAGCCTGAGTGGGAGACGGCTGTTTGTTCTGGCATCATTTGGAATGGCAGGGTTCCACTCCAGTTTGTCACAAAGCAGCAGAAACTAAGAGCGACGGGAAAGTTGCTCCTTTATGTGGTGAATTACTGCAGAAATGTGACTATAATGTTCAAACAATTATTTTGTTAAAAATACCACATTCTAAAACATTCTTTAAGCTACATCTGCTCCTGCATGTTTGTGGACATTGGCTGCAGCCAATCAGCTCACTCAAAACCGGTCTCATGACCTCATGTTCCGGCCTTCACTGCTTGGACAGCGAGGCCTGTGAACGAAAAAACTGTTCCTGCTAACTTTCATTTTGTCATGACATTTGCAGGAAGTGGAGAATACAACGACAAAAATCGTCTAGTATCAAAATTAGACACCAACTAACTTACCTTAAAACGTTAGATGTGCTCAACTTTATGCTGATGTTTATTCAAAGAGAGTCGACGCTGCAGCCTGGCAGGTCTGATCGATGCTTTGGAAGGACCTTCCGGTGGCTAAGCTACTCAGACGCTCATGCCTACAACATTATTCATTACCATTCATTACAGCTGTCAGCAGGTTGAAGGTCTGCATGCTCCCAGTGCTACCAATGCTGTCCCAGAAACCTGTCGGTCTACCTTCGATTTATTCTACCAGGACCTGTCAGCGCCTCATCAGACCCGAGCTGCCTCTGTTACCATCCGGCGGTTTTACCCTTTAACACCGGAGCTTTGGCTCCAGGGTCGACAGTCTTTCGACTGTAACTCTGTAAGCGATGACGCTTTAAATCAGCAGATCCACAGGTGTTGGATTCAGTTGTTGCCTGCAACGTTTCTAGAACAACTCAGATAAAAACAATGTTTTTGGCGTTTTTTTTAAATAAAATGTTCTTTTTCCTGATGATGGAGGACAAAGAAAATTCAACTTATTTGTGACGTAGGAAATGCGCCAGGCCGGCCACAGGCACCTCTGCTCTAGGGGAGCAATTTCTGATCAATTCCTGCCGCTGTGCAGAAACTATGTCCTAGAAAACGACACAGGTTTTTGGATTTGGCTAGAAACGGCATCATCATGAGGACAAGACCTCTGGGAACGCCTTGAAGACGGATCTAAAGATGTCCGGAGGGGAACTTTGAAGGGTTAAAGCTCTGACTGTTGGGGGGTTTTATTTTACAGGTTTAACTCTTTAATCTGTTGCTTTGCTAAAGTTTAGCTCATATATGTTCAAGTGATGTGACTCTCTTTAAAAAGGAGAGCGTTTGATGAAACCCCTTAAAGTAACTGCGGTTTCACAAAACAGCCTTTTCTTACAGAGGAAACTATGACAGAATATGAAAACAAACAAATACATGAGAATTAAGTGGTAAAATGATGAGAAAAAAGTTGACATTTAACAACTTAATTCAGTTAAAACTTTGCGTAAAAAGGTGTAATTTTATGAGAATGAAGTCCTAAGATTGCAAAAAAAAATTAAACATTTTATGAGACTAAAGTCGTACAATTACGAAAAGAAATGACGCAATTTACCGATTTACAAGAATAAGTCATACATTTATGCTTCACAAAGTTATTTCACAAGGAAAAAGTCATGCTTTTTTGAAAATATAATGTTTCTACAAAGACAATTAAACAATGTCTGTTCAATTTATGTTGTAAACAATTCAAGAATCCGCTTTACTTGTTTCTTATTTAGTAAACTGCATTTACATAACTTTACAACTTTATTTTGAAAACAATTTTTCCTTTAAACTTTTAAAATTATACATTTACTACTTTATTAAAATGTTGACTTTTTCCTGAAGACTTTTTTGTGATATGTTATTTACTTTCTTCAGTCAAAACGCTCAGTTTGATAGAAAACTGACGTTTTTCCTGTCGGTTATCACCACGCAGACAGGACCCTGCAGAAGTTCTCTTGTCTTTGTTTTTCACCTTGACAATTTATGAACATTTGAAAGTAGACTTTTTTAGTCTGCACACATCCTCCTTTAAATCCAGACGCCTCCGGATTTAGCATGCTTTGCTAAAGCAAACCAGAGCTGAGACTCTTTAGGAGTCACCTTGGTGCAAAAGCAGCGTTTCACGCTTTGTCAAGCTCAGTCAACTTTGTGGTGTTTTTGTTTATTAAACTAGAAACCCTGAAGAAATAGTTCATCTGTGGATCAGACTGCTAATACCGGGGCTATCCTTCAAATTAAGAGCCTGTTTTGTGGTAAAGTGATTCCGAGGTGACTGCGCAGCGTAAAAACATTACAACACCTGTCGGACAGGTGTGTCACTGACGGAGGGTCGCCGTCTGCTGTGAGACCAAACAGTTTGGTTGAAGCTGTTGTGTGGTAGAAACCCACAGTCTGCAAACATGCTTCATCGATTCAGGCAGGACAGGCTCCAGCAACCCGTCCTGAAGATGGATGGATTTACTTCTTTATGGAGTGGACAGTTTGTCAATGTTTGTCAATGTGTCTTTATCGCAGACGTGTAAACATAGAACCTTATCAACCCTAAACTCGGTCCATTTGTCTGCATCGTTTCAAAAGTTTTAGAAGCTACAGTTACGTTTCTTGCCAACATTTATAAGAGTTTATACTTTTCTTATTGAAGGTATTGAACAATATATTTGTAAACACAAAGTTTAGCAGTTTCTAGTTTACGATGTTGTCTGAGCAGATATTAGAATTTCCCTTCAGTCCACATGAAAATCATCCAAATGCCACATTTTTATGGATGTTTTTCCACAAGAACTGAACACAGACCTTGTCGTGCAGACGGGGACCCTCTAGGCCAGTTCGCCATCATCCAGGAGGACGAGAACCAGTGGGGTCTGATAGTGAAGGAGAGTCTGGATCGAGAGACCAAAGACAGATTTACCCTGAGAGTGACCGCCACTGACGGGAAGTTTGAGGCCGCCGTCACCGTGGAGATCCATGTGCTGGACCTGAATGACAACAGCCCAACGTGTGAACAGGTGAGGTGTGTCCAACTTTCCCAAAGAAATGTGCCTTTCCTTTATAATCTCTATACTAACAGTGAAGATACAAATTTAAGATTGAATGAATTAAGTAGAATACAAAGTTTGTAAAAAACGTGACGACATGGGTTATACCGGAATAAATAAATAAATTTAGGTAAACATCTAAATTCCTCCTGACTACCAGCTATGCAGACGTATCCTCTGTAGAAGACTTTCTAGACCTGAAAATCTCCGGACTGCTGCATTTTACTAAATGAACTCCTTCTGGGAATCTACAGAAGACATTTGAGGCTTTTCAATGATGTCAAATGTGAAGGGGGCGGGGCTTTGGGAATTCTAGTTTTAGGTGGATTTAAAAAAATGTTTTCCTGGTGGTCAGGAGGTTCCAATCTGGCTACAGACACAAAAACAGTTTTGAAAACCTAATTCTTTTTCTTTCTGATTGAATGTTTCAGATTGGAATGAATACAAGCAGCTTTGCTTTCGAGTAAAGATGCTAGCCCTTCAAAACCAACACTTCATTCCAACGCGTGGAAGCGTTCACGTAGCTTTGACCCTTCTCCACTGGAAGCTTTCCTTCTAGTCTTCACATTATTTCTCCTGCCGTAACTCTTCAACCGTTTAGCTAATTCTCGTTAATCGTCTTGAATAGTTACAGTACGTGAAAGATGGCGCGTGTTTAAGGCGTCTCCGCCGCTGACTCCAGTGTTAAAGGGTTAACTGGGGGTTCATGTAAATGTGTGACTGACTGTTTATCCACCTTGTGATCGAGCGTCGGTACGAGCACCTCACCGAGGATTTACTTTTGCAAAAATAAATGAACTTATGAGTTTTGATGTTCTGTTTTTTTTGTTACAAAAGTCATTTGTCCTGAACTGAGATGATTCAGAATCATTTTCTCAGTCTGGAAGACTCGGTTTTTTGTCTACGTTTCAAATAAAATCCTCGGGCGCTCTAGTGGTCTTCTACGTCCCAGAGCAGACGGGTCCAGGTCTCACAGACGTGCCTCAGACCTCCTGACTGTTCGGATCTTCTGGTTCCAGCTGCTCTACACAGAAACAGTGATGGAGAACTCCTCCCCGCGACGGTTCCTGCTCAAAGTTTCAGCCTCAGATCCAGATGTCGGAGCAAACGGAGAGATCTCATACACCCTCCACGGTCCAGACGCAGACAAGTTCCACCTGGACCACCGGACAGGTGAAGCACTCTTTGGTGTCGAACCCTCCCGTCTGTTTAAAGTTAGTTTCCTGTCCTCCAGTCTTTTGAAGGCTGTCCTCCGGTTCCCTTCATGAACAGAACTCACTTCTAGTCCTTAAGCTTTGACTCTGGTCATTTACCCTGAAGGGAGATCACTTCCATCTCTGTTTGCTCTCACCACAGTGTGACGTTCAGTCGACCTTCTTCTCCAGAAAATGTAAAATGTGTAGCTAGCCCTGATCTTCAAACACAAAAAGATCAACCTTTCCACCAAAATCCTACTTCCTGTTTTTTGTCAGTCAACAAAAATACTATCATTGTTAAATAAAAATAAAAAAAAGCAGGAAATTATTATTAACTATTATTGCATTGAAGTGGGCTGCACGGTGCCACAGTGGTCTTGCCACACAGCTTGAAGGCCTCCAGCTACAGGTCTCGGCTGGGGGACCTGGACCAGAACACCAATGGGGGACCTTTCTGTGTGAAGTTTGCATGTTCTCCCCGTGCATGCGTGGGTTTTCACTGGGGGACTCTGGCTTCCTCCCACCGTCCAAAAACATGTTTCATGGGTTCATTGGTTACTCTAAATTGTCCCTGGGAGTGAGTGTGCATGGGTGTGTGATTGTGGCCCTGCAACAGACTGGCCACCTGTCCAGGATGTCTTCAGCCGTGACCACAAGTGGCCGGCATAGGCTCCAGCAGCCCCGTGACCCAGAAAGGGAAAAAACGGATTAATTGAAGTTATTGTTAGCATGACTTCATCTGGAAAATAAGGGTAAAAATAGAAGAAAATCAGTCAAATTTTTTAGCATAAAGATGCAACAAACAAACGTGTATGATCTAAATGATTACATTTACACTGAAATATCACTGCACTCTGATAGTAATGAGATAACCCCGTCTCTGTAGCAAATCTATAGGCACAAACGTGCTTTTGTGATTAAAAACTTCTTATGAACACAGAACCCACTAAGACGTCATGTAGATGATCGCATACGTCTCTCCTGACCTCTATTCATGCATCCGAGAGGTAAAAATAAAAAGTGTGTTAAAGTTTCAGTCTGCCTCTCCTCAGGTGAGCTTTTAACCCTTGCTGTGCTGGACCGTGAGAGTGACGGCGAGTTCAACCTGGTGGCCAAGGCGACAGACGGCGGGGGCCGATCCTGCCAGGCCGACATCCAGCTCATGGTCCAGGACATGAACGACAACCAGCCGCTCTTCTCCGCCAGCCACTACATGGTGACGGTGTTCGACAACACCACGGTGCGCACGCCCGTCGCCGTCATCTACGCCAAAGACCCAGACGCCGGTGAGCCACATCCTGATGCTCGCTGCAGTGAGGACTTGAGCCTTTTGACTGCAGCTGAGACCGCAGAGAAGGTCCCATTGTTCCTGTCAGGTCACAACTTGTCCCGTTAAAACCTTTGTCCTGGTATCACCAGTCCTTTACAGAACTCCCAACAGGCCCTTCTTTGTGTTTGTGTTTGAGCTGAGCGCAAACATAATGCAGGACTAATCCAGAGATTTGGTGCTGGTGCTTTTTCACCGTCTTCGCAGCTGTGTCGGGGCTGGTTTGTTGCATAAATCAGCTTCAATCTTTTTAGCTCAGCCTTGTTAGACTTTAGCTGCCCTGAAAAATGTTAAATTTCATCTGAACTCATGACCACCACCGGAGAGCAAGTGTCTGGATTGTTTTAGGTCATCTTTCAAATGTTCCTGCAGAATTTTAATCTGAAGGTTGAACTTCAAAACATCGACTTTACAGGAAAACTGGACTGAGCGACGTCATCCATAGAAAATGGTTCACTTCCAGCTCCAACCAAATGAAACCAATTCAGTCGCAATGTTTTTGCGATACAGACGCCGCCGTCTTGGCAGTTGATCCAAGTTGCACTGAGTCAACATTTCTAAGATGAGCTCAACCACTGTCACTGATCAGGAGTGATCTTGTTTTTAAACATTTTGAACGGTGGACGTGGGCGCCAGCAGGCTTCACCTACGTTTATTGAGGAACCTGATTGGACAGTTTGTACCTTGATAAACTACAGAAAAACACCGACCAATAGAATGACTGAGTACCAGCTGTTTATTTCTCTATAGAAGGGATTTCGGCTTCTTGGAGCCAGCAGGTACTTCCTGTTTGGAAATCCAGAGGGGAGGAGTCACTCAGTCCAGTTCTCTTTTACAGTCAATGATATAATCCCCTCCTCGTTGTTCTCCTTACTCACACCATGCACCCCTACCCTTCACTATATCCATGAACGGTTGTCCTTTCTCCACAGACCCCAGCGCTCAGACCCTCATTCTGTCCTACTAAAGATTCTAGATGAGAATTTTTGCAGCAGGTTAGCTACATGAAACTGTATGTCGACGACAGTGTAGTTTTCATCTTAGCATCTTGGTTTCCTTCCTTGTGTGTGCTCATTCCAGGCCAGCTCATCTATGACTTCATGTACCGAGGACGTCACATCTCAGTCGAGGTTAAAGATCTTCTCGTTTTTGTACGAGTTTGCCTTCAAGAGGGGAAGAAAATGTTTCGTTAATGTCTTTAAAAACATTTCATGATGAGCTGAGATGTTAGTTCTTGTTCCGTGTTCAAAGCATAAAGCGGATGTGAGGGGGATGATCCAACCTTGGGGTCACATGGGCTTTTTTGGTTTATATGTGGCTCATTTGAAGTCTGAAGGTCAAGGTCTGGCCTTGACAGCACAGTGTGAAACCAAACCCAAGTTTGGTGCACAATTCTCTGAGCAACTGAATTCATCTTTGAGCCCTTATATCCCCACCAGCACAGCTGAAGGATCTTAATTCCTCTAGAGGAAGGGTGCAGGGAAGTGGAAGGAACCTTTAAAAAAATAAAAGCTGCAAAGACTAGACTACAAACAAATAGATGAGAGAAAAAAGCCCTTTCTTCTCATTGGCTTCTAGAAAAACAGCCAAAGTCTGGATCAGGCCTCAGTAAAGGTCTTTTTTGTGCATTATGGATCCAAACTCCTTTGTTTTAACAAGCAGAGTTTATGACGTCAGAAAATACTATGAGCTCCAAAGTTTCTTTTATTTACAGATAAACAAACCCCAGGCAGTCGGCGTGTGCGTCTCGTTTTTGTCCTTAAGCGCTCCTGATTGTGCGCTCTCGTTCTTCCCTCTAAACGGTTTAGCTGAACATATATCGGGCGATTCCAGACCAATTTTCCTGTTGCTGGTGTGTTGGAACGCCTCGGCGCCGCAGGCGGTTCTGTGTTCATTTGCAGCCTCTGATGCTCTTTTGGTCTCCAGTTATTGGGCCGCGAATGGGGGCTGTTTTATTTTTTTTTCCCTCACTGGTACGGGCTGCAGGGCTTTGAAGTGCGATTGAAATGCTGCTCAGAGTTTACACAAACACACCCACAAAATGCAGCTTCTGCTTGTGTAACAGCTGCGGTACAAAGAGCAGAACACGCACACCACTCCCTCATGCCTGCTGCAGCATGCCTCCCCGCTCGCGCCAAACTTTTCTCACAGACGGATCTCAGGCAGCAGGCCCATCGTCTGCTGCCGTCTGATGGTTTGTCGGGGTTTGGACGGAGAAACCAGCACATGTGACAAAAGGACAGTTTAACACTGATCCACGCAGATCCAGCAGTTAAGCTGCTGGCACATCCTCCGGCTGCTCTGATTCAGGAGAAACAGTCAGACGGGTTTTAATCTCCGTCTGAGTTTAATCCCGTCGGTCTCGGCAGCAGATCCTGGATCCCGCAAACCTGTCAGCCTTGCTGAGTCAGCTTTTTTAGTGTTCAGGCGTTGGATTGGTGGAGAACTTTCTTCCTTTATAACATCCCAGAGGCTGTTCATGGACAGAAGTGGTGAAGGCGTGTTAATAAAGTTTTATTTTTCCACCTTTGTGTGTGTGATGAATGACTGATTGTCTGTGCTCAGGTATAAACTCGGAGGTGAGGTACAGCCTCATCGCAGGCGATGCCGGCTACTTCTCCCTGGATGAGTTTTCGGGGGTCCTGCGTTTGGAGCGACCTCTGACCCCCGATACCCCGCCCACCTTTGTGCTGAAAGTGAAGGCAACCGACCGCGGTCTGCCTCGCCAACTCTACTCGACCGCCACGGTGACGGTGGACGTGGTCTCCCTGGACGACTACCAGCCCGTCTTCCTGAGCTCAGACTACACGGCGCAGCTGCCGGAGTCACTGGCGGTGGGCTCAGAGGTCCTGAGCGTGTCGGCGCTCACCGCAGACGGCGGCGGTCCGGACGCCATCGTGTACCGCATCATTTCTGGGAACGAGGACGGGCGGTTTCTGCTGGACGCTCACACAGGTAAGAAGAGATTCATGATTTCAACAGGTTCAAATGGGGGATTTCAGACAAAAATATATTTAAAAAGATCCAAAAGATTAATTTTATTCAAAGATCATTACCAAAATAGTGATCTGAAAGCAGCCTTAACTCAACATTTGCATGACTAGTTTGTTTTTTTAGGGTCGTCTAATCAGCCCTGACAACACAAATCACACATTTCTGGATCTGCATCAAAGGTGGTTTCAGTTTAAAACAAGAAGAAGAAGAGGTCAGTTTTAAAGCTATCGCTAAGAGAGTGGAAGATTATGAATTTCTTTAGAAAAATTGGCTTCTATAAAAGGCACAGTTAGTTAGATTCACTCCGCTTCCTGTAGAAATGAATCTGTCATCTGTAAATGAGGCTTTGGTTTATGGAGAAAAAAAAATAACCAAGAAGATAGAAAAATGTTCACGTTTCCCTCCGATCATCCTGATTATCTATTGTCAGTGTTCCCAGAGGTCTTTTTATCATGAATATGCAGTTTTTAGCCAAAATCCAAGGACATAGTTTCTGCAGAGCGTCAGGACTTGAGTCGTGGGCGGGACTTTTGTCACGGAAAACCCCGCCCCCATTGCTGTTGTCTGGAGCTCTTTGTTTACATGCTCTTCTGCTAGCTTACAGCCCCCTCACACCCCCAACTCAACAACAAAAATGGCGACCAATATTGGTCGCTGTCCAGGCGTCCAGTTCCGATCCAGATTCCAGCTCAGACCAGGAAAACAAAGACGTTCACGGATCTGTTTGTCTGCAAGTGGATGCATCAGAATGGAGCTTGTGGCCCCGCCCAGCATATTTTCTACGTTTTAAACGGCGTTTCATCTGCTTCTGATTTAAAAGGATTTGGAAAAAAAACACACCCCATCAGTGGAGCAGGTAGAACCTGTGCTGACCCAGGCTAACCTGTGCCATCATGTGCTAATCTGTGGGATTCAGCAACAGTCAAGTCTACAGATTAAGCTGTTTATTTAAAAAATAAACACTGAGAAGATGCTGATTTTGCTCTACAACATCTTTTTTTTTAACTTGTTCTGTCCAACAACTGAGCAAACAGATTAGAGTTGAAGGCCTTTTGTGTTGGACAGGTACACCCCCCACCCCCTCCCCCCACTACTCTACCCCCTACAACCCTCCTCATCCGCCATGTTCCTCGACCCCTCCTCTCATACCCCCCCCCCCCAATGCCTTCCCCTCTCTACAAAGGGGAGGGTGAGCCCCAGTGGGTCACGGTGAGCCAGCCCACAGGTCCGTCCTCACTCATGCACTCTCGCACACACACTCACAATCTACTGGTTGACCCCCACCCCCTGTCGCCACACAGTGTCCCGCTCCGGCCAACCATGCCCCCGGCGCAACACTCCCGACCCCCACCATAGCCGACAGGATACCCACAAGCCTGGCCACCCTGGGAGGACCAGGTGGGTGAAGACCGGCCCCCCCTCCCCGACCCCACCCATGTATGGTGGTGTGTGTGTGCTGTGTGTGTGTGCTGTGTATTTGCTGTGTGTGTTTGGTGCTGACATGCAATCTGTGGTGTGTATTTGCTGTGTGTGGTGTGCATTTCCTGTGTGTGTGTGGTGTGCATTTCCTGTGTGTGTGTGGTGTGTATTTGCTGTGTGTGTGTTTAAAGAAGAAGTTAAAATTGTGGGGCGGAGCAGTGAAAGATGAGCACGGATGTTTCACCGTACCCCCCCCTCCACCAGACCATCCCCACAGTAGATGAATCAATGTGTCTAATAGGCGAGTAAAAGTGGAATGGAGGGCGGGCGCCGACGTGACCCCAGTGAGCCCCGCCACCATGTCCCACCCATCCCGTTCCCGGAGCCCTATGAGCCTGTGTGCAACGTTTGTTTGGGTGGGAGCGGGGAGGAGCAGGCGAATGGGCACAACCGGAAGGAGGAAGGCTCCCCCCTCCTCCCCAGCCGGCCGGGGTAGACCCCCCCCGGGCAACCAGGCAGTCAGGAGGCGGCAAAGCCAGCTGCAGATAGAGGCCAGAGCCGACCCAGCGCCGAGAGACAGTCAGCAAGGAAGGGGCCCGGTGCCAACCACCAGGGGCAGGAGGTCCAGCCCCACCAATCGTACCCTGACTTTCCTGGGGGACAAGCACCCCCCCCAGGGCGCCCACCTCTCCTCTTAAAAACTAAATCCATAAATACAGGAAGAAAAAAAAACCTCTTCTACAACATTCCACAACATCACTTTCACTTTCCCTCAGACCGGAGGCCAACGCCGTCTAAACGTCGGCTCACGGCGAGTCAGCGCCATGGCCTGCCTGCACAGGATAAGAGGTCTTCTTTGTTTCTCTTCAAAGACATGAACGCAGCAGAAGTTCGCTGCTTTAAAGGGGAGCACACAAAAGAACAGAGTTTGAGCGGTTCCTGAACGCCTCACTCCGCTCTGTCTGCCTAAAAGTCCTGTGATAGTTTTAGGCGTTCAGATCGCACAAGAAGATGACGCTTGCCACCATTCACCCCCACATGGTGGAAGCTGTTGAAACACCTGCAAAAAAAGAAAAGACAAAGGTTTTCCTTCAGCACTTCTTCATCTCCTGGTTCTTCATAAGCAGAATCAGTTTTCTGGCGTTTGAATTAAAGCAGAGTCGTTGTTTTCCCGTGGACCGATGCCCTCGCTGTGATGTTGAGAACGCTCTGCATCATTTATGAGTTCCTGCTTTTTGATGCTCAGAAAGACTCAGCAAAAAAATGAATTATGGATCGTCCATCATCTGCAAACATCTCCAAGATGCCTTTAAGGACACGGCTGCAATCCGTAAACCTCAGAATGCCTTCCACACTCGCTTTGTTTCAACCCACTGATGGCGTCAGATTGGCGTGGCTTCGCCGTCATGGCATCGTCACAGCAAAGCCTCAAACGTCTGCGGAGGAAAGTCGGTGCGGTCGGACAGGGAGAGGTGGAAGAGGAGGAGGAGGAGGAGGAGGAGGAGGAGGAGGTGAAGCACTGAGCATCTTTCTGCTCCTCCTTTCCTTCCTTCCTCCTTTCCTTCCTTCCTTCCTTCCTTCCTTCTCCTCACATGAAATCAGATCTGCATGTTCTTTAGAAGCTTGTTGTGGGAGGAAACGCAAACAGAAGATGAATGGAAATAAAACCAAAACCCCACGTATATATCCTAAGGAAGTTTTACAATTATTATTGGATGGCCGCAGGACCTACATGTTGGCCTGTTAAAGCGTGAATTTCATTTTCTTCCACCATATGAAAACTGTTGTTTGAGCAATCTTCACGAGATTTCAAGCAAGTGCCACCAACTTGAGACCTGGCGTCCAAATACGACGACATCACATTGTGGGTTTTATCACCACCGAAGTTCAATGTGATTACTTGTGACGATGAAATAAAAAAAAAACACATTAAAAGGGAACTCAGGTTTCAAGAGGTTAAGTCTACAACCACAACTAAAGTTTGATTGACCTTTGACATCAGAGAAAAGGCCACCATCTTGAATTATTCCAAAATATATATATCCCCTTTTTCCATGGAAACTGTTGAAACTACCTCAAGAACCAAGACAAGACGAAGGTTTTCCTTAAGAACTTCTTCATCTCCAGGTTCTTCATAATCAGCATCAGTTTCTGGCGTTTGAATAAGATATTTTAGATGGGAAGAAAAGTGGTTACTTCCTGAGACGTACTTATTTTTTTCTATAAGTTTAAACAAAGTTTTAGTGATTAAAAAAAGAACAATAATTCAGCATTTTTGGTCAAATCTACCCCCTTATTAATCACCGATTTGGATTATCCCAGATTAAAGTTATCCTGGATCAGATTGGAATCCTGGTTACTGAGATGGGAAATGACTTCCTGTTTTTACTAAAACTCATCCATCTCTTCTGTTGGTCCCCATAAATGTTTTGACTAAAAAAACAGTTAAAATAGTAATAATCTAGGTGAAAATTCCCTCAAACAATCTTTAAATCTTCAGATGAAGTCAGAGGAATCTTGTGAATTACGTTGGTTCTGCTTTGTTTGGTGTTTTTTTTGGTCTCTGCAGCCTCATACTCTCACAGCGCTTCACTGGGACTGTCAGACCTTCAGTCATGACAACAAGCCTGTTGGTAACCAGGAGCTCAGTGACAAATTACCGCACTGCTTTTCTCTGCGGAAAGAGGCTGCACGCTGTGCAAGACCAGCTCCAACTGCTTCCAGCAAAACACAGAAATGAAAGCTGGCAGGAGGGAACAGCAGGGGGCTGATATCAAAGGTGCTCTGTGCAGGATTTACCATTCGCCACCACAATAATCTGACACATTAGCGGGATTACTGACGGTGCACAGGCACAGAGACGGAGCACAACGCCGTTGGGAATTCCAGTTCTCTTTTGAACCATCAAATCTGGGAATCTTTGACAAAGTTTACACTTGAAAAACCAGAAGATTAATATGACATTCTGATCCAAAAAGGAACATTTTCTTATGTCAATAAATTCTTGGATTAGTCCCACAGGTAAACCCGACGGCGTTCCCCTGAAGTACAGAGCGGGTTCAGGAGAAAACACAGTTCACGTTGTTCCAAGTGGGACTGGTTTAGGTTCAAATATGACGTAAACATGGATGCTGCTCACGACGTGATCGAGAAGGGAAGACAATGAAAACTCTGAAAACAGAATGTGGGACGGAAAGGAGGATGGATACACAGCAGAGAATCGATAGAAAACAAAATCTACTTGAAATCTAAGTTAATTATGCATCTTCCATCACACTGGGTGGACCAGAGGTCTCTGTGATCAGTCCTGGGGATCAATAAAGTGACTCCTGCGCTGCGAGTTAACGATTCTGAACTTGTTCAAACCTGGAGGGTCTGGGTTGGAGCGGAGGTGGTTGTTTTTATTGGATCCTGCTTTCTTAATGAAATGCGGCTCAGTAGACTGGCTGGCAGCCCAGAAAAACAGGCAGCACCCCCCCCCACCACCACCACCACCACACACAAACACACACATTCAGTCCCTGCTGGGGGCGAGGAGCTCCAGCAGCAGATTCACCGCTGCTGCGTGGTGGTGGTGGTGGTGGTGGGTGGGGGGGGTAAATTCTCACTCAGAGTACGAGAAACAAACACATTTTTACCGAATCAAACCATCTGGATTTGGATTACGTGATTTGGATTCAGTGGTTTGGATTCAGTTATTTGGATTCAGTGATGTGGACTCTGATTTGGACTCCGTGATTTGAATTTTAGTGATTTGGATTCATTGGTTTGGATTCCTTTACCTAGATTCAATTATTTGGATTCAATGATTTGGAATTAGTGATTTGGATTCAGCGATTTGGATTCAGGGATTTGGATTCAGGGATTTGGATTCAGCGATTTGGACTCCATGATTTGGATTCAGTGGTTTGGATTTACTGATCTGGATGCAGTGATCTGGATTCAATGATTTTGATTCAGTGATTGGGATTCAGTGATGTTGTTGCGGTTTCAGGAGATAAAAAGATCAGAGGTATTCCTGCAAACGTCTGATTTAGCAGTCGGTCCATACAGAGTTCTGGATCTTATGTTGCGTATACGACCCACACATCATGATATGATTATGTAATTGACACACGAATCACTAATGAATTGCATATAAACAGCTCAATAATCACACACGTGTCGATCTTTGTGTGATTTATTCGTACTTCTTCTTTGGTTTAAATGTGGTTCACTCCTGATACATCTGTGAAGATTTCAGCTAATTTTATGACGGAACACGCACACAAACACAGAGGAACACCCAAACAGACATGTGAAGACACAGATGAAGCCCATCAGAGTTGTATGATGTGACGGAGGAGCAGAGGGTCCAGCTGAGACGGGACATGACAGGCTGCATCAATGGAGGCGGAGCCACTGAACGATTTCTCTTTTACTGCCTTCATAAATCCAAATTGGACTCCACACGTGGATGACGGCGAGCACACGCAGGCCGCCGTTCGGAGATTTACAGTTCATGAAAGATGAAACAACTGAGCTCTCAAAAACGAGGGTTTATGGGGCTGGTCACATGACCCCCCACACATCACTTATCGCCGCTGTTAACATCCAGAGCGCCTCCCTGAACATCCGTTAAAGCCTGTCACTCTGCATATTATTGACTCTGCATTCCTCTGTGACGAGAGCTGCAGCGGAGCGATGATGAGAGGAAACGTGGAGGAGAAAGAGCTCAAAGAAATCCTTTAAAAACATGTTTGTTCTTTAAAGAAACACTAAAGGTGACATTTTTCACTCATCAGCCTCTCAGAACAGTCGGTTTGCTGCATGTTCCTCACTTCATACATCAACAGCATTTATGCAACATCACACATGAGGAAAACACGCCTCTTGGTCACTTTTTATCTCATCACAGTTAAAAATGAAAACATCTTTGTTTTGAGAATTATTCCTTACGTTTAAAGTTCTTCATTTAAGACAGAAAAGAAGTAAGTTCTTCAGCAGCAGGACAGAGATTTGAAGCTGGTTTGGACACCATGAACAAAGACCGGAGCAGCTCCTGTTCCTGAAGTCTGATACGTCCAGACAGCTTCACAGGTCTGAACATGAGCAGCTGTCCATCAAAAACACGCAAACAAGTGGCTTTCATAACAAGAAAAACCTTTAAAAGGGCCACAGGCTCCCTGCTATGCCTCACTCTTTTTTTTTTTTTTTTTTTACCTTGTCCTGTCCAACAGCTGGGCAGACAGATGAGAGCTGAGGGCCTCTTGTGTTGGACATATTTTACTTTAACAAGAGGGGTTATTAATCTTCAGACAAACCAAAGGTATGTCTGGATAAACCCCTTTTGTAATTGAGGCCAAACTTTATTAATTTCAATCATGTTTGAAGATCTTTGGTGTTGGACGGGACGGAAAAGGAAAGAAGGGAAGAAGAGAGAGGGACGTTAGAGAGAGGGGGGGAAGGAGGGTGATAGTAGGAGGGGAAGGGGGATAAGACCATGAAGCAGCATAAAGCAACAAGTTTACTGGTTGTTAATCACCATGGTAAGGCTCAAATGCAGTACAAAAAGGGCGGAGCCTGTCCACACACACACCCAAGTGTCAAACACACCTGCTAGCTGCAGAAATGCTATGCCTCACTCTGATGCATCAACTTGCATTTCCTCGTCAGGATAAATCACAGGTGTGGGACTCTAAACATGAGTGAGAAGGTGGGGGTACGTGTCCAGATGGGACTCATGTCAAACATGTTTCACATCACAAATGATGTTTGATTTTCTGCGTCCAGTCAGACTGAGTCTTTTAGCATCTTCTCCTTTCAGGCCTTCTGACCCTCATGGCGCCGCTGGATTTTGAAGTTTCCCGGGAATACTTCCTGTCAGTGGAGGGGAGCAGAGGCAAGTCCCCCCTCAAAGACATCACCACCATCATCATCAACGTGACCGACGTCAACGACAACGCGCCAGTGTTCAGACAAAGCGACCGCAGCGTGGACATATCCGAGGACCTGACACCAGGAAGTCTGGTGATGAAGGTGAGTTTCTACTGAAGTCCTGCATGGTTCAGAGGGTAAACATCTGCAGAAGCGACGCTAACTTACAGGAAGACTGAACACTCAGATCAGCTGCTTTTTCAAATCAGATCATGAGTGAAGGTCTGGACTTCTGGACTAGCTTGACAGCGTTCAGCAGGTATTGATAACGGCACAGAGTGATGACAGGACAGCCGGAGACCATCCGAGCCGCAAACCAGATGGAACACGCTTGCTGCAGGTCAGCAGGCATGTCGGCTGTCACGTCGGACCAGCGGCAGATAACGCAGCAATAACACAGTTCAGCAGCTCGCTGATGTTGGCGCCACAGCTGGATGAGTCTGGAATCACGGCGCTTCAGCGTCGACATTTTCGCCTGCGCCGCCATCTGCCTCCCATCAGTTTACCTGTCCATGTTGAGACACTTAGAGCGTCACACGGCTACAAACGATAAAGATGATTTGAAACGGGTGGCTTTTTTAAACCATGCCGTCTTTTCTGAATGTTTAGTCTTTTCAGGGAAACAAATCAACAAAAACAAAGCAGATTTAAGTAAAACACAAAATGTCATTAAAGAAAAATAGAAGGAAGCAAAACAAAAAGACACTAAAAGAAACTTAAACCGCAAAACTAATGTTTGTTTTATCATAAATGTGTCAATTAGGAGGACACTGAGAATAAACTGTGCTGCTCTGCTGTCACTCTTCTGGTTTGGTTCTGGTGATGACATGTGATTTGTACCTGCTCCACCTCTACAGGTGACAGCCACTGATCAGGATGGTCCGATCAATAATCTCCTGCGCTACTCCATAGTGAGTGGAGACCCTCTGCAGCAGTTCTCTATAGACCATCGCAGTGGAGAAATCACCGTCCGCACCGCTCTGGACAGGGAGCAGGTCGGTGTGCATCTCGTAAATTAAAGACCGGGGAGGAAAAAAAACACGTTTCAAATAGAAAATGTTATGTTTGTGTCTGCAGACCCCTCATTACTCTCTGACGGTGCAGGCGGCGGACGAAGGCAGCCCCCCGCTGTCGTCGGCTGCCCTCATCACCATCACCGTCAGTGACGTTAACGACAACCCCCCTGTCTTCTCTCAGGTCAACCACCATCTCCTGCTGCAGGTATGACCGTGACCCGTACGGTCCCCTTAGGTCCCTTCAAACGGTTCTGATCGCTTCTCTGTTTTTGAACGCATCAGACATGCAAACTTTTACTTTCACCCATCAAATCCTCTCGATCGGTGGGACTCAGTTGATCAATATTCTTATTTACAAGCTCTTTTTCAACACTTTACTGTGGAGGAACAAACCTCCACAGCAACAACTGCAAGAAAACAAACATGAGGTTGAAGCCAAAACCGGAGATGCATCACAGGAGATGGTCCTGATGGACCTTCAGCTTCACTCCTTCACCGCTTCACCGTTTCTGGTGATCTGAGTGTTGCCCGCTGACACACTCCAGGTTCGCCATCGGGTGTCACTGCTGCAGATCTGGAGACTCCTTTCAGTCCAGAGTCTTGTTGGAAACTGAGAGACGGTGGTTCCATCTGCTCGTTCCTGCGCATCCATCTCTGACGGGTGCAGGTCACTGTCAGCACTGACCTGATAGATGGAAACTGCTGGGGGTCACCTTTGCAGTCGGATGCTGCAGGTCAACCAGCCTTCATTCTCCCTCCTTTTGCAGTAATGACCTGTTTAGAGTAGCTGGATGGCTTTTTTTTTTTTACGTGTTTTGGGGAAGTATACTTGAAGATCCACTGGAAAATTTGCAGACCACGTCTGCTTCCCAGCATGACTCTGTGTGGAAACTTTAAAAGGTGAAACTCAAACGACTCTGAAAATCTTCAAAAGGTTTCTAAATGCAACAGCAGAATAAATCCATCTAGACTAGAAGAAAGAAGCAGCAGCAACTATAAACATTCATTTTGATCCAGTTGGAAAAGAATGGAAGGACTCTTCCACTGTAGCATCTCTGAGGGTTTACTCACAGCAGCTAATCTGGACCACAATATGCTGGATCTGGATTATTTTCTGTCTTCTTTCTGTTAAGTCCCCCGGTGTCCATAATGACCTGAGCTTGAGTGTTTTCCCCACACAGCAGTGGTCGGAGTGACCTCTTCTCGAACCATAAAAACGGTCTTAAATGTGCTCTGATTCAGTACATTTTCCAACAGAACCAGTGCTTCCGTGGTTCGACTCCCTGAATTGGTTTATCATTTGTTTTCCACACGTGGTCGGCTGTGTGCAGAGAGGTGGATCTCCATCACCAGCACCGGTACGATGCTGCCTTCCTGTCCCCCGGGCTGATGGAAGGGTCCTTTAACAAAGCCCCCACATGTCTTGTGATGCATGCTGTAATTGAAATCTCAAAGACCTTGCATCAGGGGCCACGCTTGTATCCCATTACCTCCATATTGTTTTCCTTTCTTGACATCCATCTCCTTCAGTGCGCTGTGGTTTGGATTAATAGCTTACTTTGGAAGGAACTGCACGTTAAAAGGGGGGGCTCTGCGATGGGAAGGGTAATTCATCACAGCGAGCGGCTTGACTTCCTGTAAATAATTTGGTCCGGGGTTCGGGCTTGGTTCTGAAGTTCTGACGTGATGGATGTAAACTGCAGCGCTAAAGGCTGTTTCTAACAAGATGAACGGCGGTCTGACGCGAACGTCGTGAAACACTGATCTGATGACGTGTCAAGGCTGAAACCCTCTCTTATAAAAAAAAAAAAGGCTATTCTGGTGCATCGGTTGATTATTGATACCCCGAACGTTTTGAAAACTCCTTAAAATTATCATCACGCTAAATCGGTGAGTGACTATGCTCACGTAAAGATGTTACCATGGCAACCACTGAAAAGTTGGGATTAGTAAGAGGAGTAAAACTGAGAATCGATTGGTTAACACGAAGTATTATACTTGAAGTATAAATTGCCAGAAAAAGATGCACCTTCACTGCCCTGGATCTGTGGAGGGTTCAAAAAGGGGGTCAAATAGTTTTCATGTCCTCCATTTGGCCATGACAACAGCTGTTGTTAAAACCCTTACAAGGAGCTCCGCTTGTCATTAATGGAAAAAACGTCGCCATCCAACATCCCCAAAGGATGATTACGGCGTTCTCGAAGGTCCTCCTTGTTCTCCACGCGTTTGAAACTGATCAAAGTTGTAGGAAAGTCTGAATCGGCGTCGGTCTCCTGCAGGAGGGCGAGGCCGTCGGCAGCACCATCCTGCAGCTCGTGGTGATGGACAGGGACATGCCCAAAAACGGCCCGCCGTTCTCCTTCCACATCGTCAGCGGCAACGAGGACCGCCGTTTCCACGTGGATCAGGGCGGTCTGCTGTCGCTCTCCGCCCCTCTGAGGAAGAAGGTGAAAGCCCACCATCAGCTGAAGATCCAGGTTAGTTTTCCGTGCAGACGCAGGGATGTGGATGTTCTTCTGCATAGATGGTGTTCTGGTCTGACCTGCTCGGTTTGATCTCTGCCATGGTTTTCAGGTGACGGACAGCGGCCATCCTCCTCTGTCCTCCATCTGTGTAGTCAACATCAACGTGACCGAGCAGAGCAAGTATCCTCCCACCGTCACGCCGCTGGAGGTCTTCATCACCACCACCGGAGGCCAGTTCCCGAACCGGGTCATTGGCTGGGTCCATGCAGCTGATCAGGACCTGCAGGACGTGCTGATCTACAAACTGGTGACACCGGATAACGGAAACAAGTTTTCCATCGACGCCAACAACGGGAAGCTTTGTGCTGAAGGAACTCTGGAGGACGGCACATACGCTTTGAACGTGAGCGTCAGCGATGGGAAGTTTACCGTCTGGGCTGGGGTTAAAGTTCACGTGTGGGCAGCCAATCAGAGGGCGCTGGACTCCGGCCTGACTCTGGTACTGGCTGGAGTGAAAGCGGAGGAGTTCCTGGGGGACCACTGGAGGGGTCTTCAGCGCAGCCTGGGTCAGGCTGTGGGTCTGCCCCAACAGCAGCTTCTCCTGGCCAGCATGCAGCAGCTGAAGAACCCCGAGGTCCTGGAGGTCTTGCTGATTTGGAAGCCCGAAGATGGCCTTCCCCGGGCCCTTCCGTCCACCAGGCTTGCAGGTCAGGCTTCAGCACATCTGCTCATTCAGTAAACCAGCTCTGGTTTGGTCAGTGTGTGACAGTGATGTGTCTGCGGTGTAGGGATCGTCTCGGACATCGAGGACTCTCTGGGCCTCAGCATTCTCAGGGTCAGCCATAACGGGTGTCTGGGTAGCAGCTGCCCCCCGCGTGGCTGCAGGAACGCCGTGCTGCTGTCATCAGAGACACTCGGCCTCTTCTCCACCAACAGAGCCAGTTACATCACCCCACTGCACCGCTGGGAGAGCGTCTGCCCCTGTAACGGTACGTCAGCGGAGCACCGCTGCCTCAGAAGGTCCTAGAGAAGCAGAGAAGCATCTCTGAGCAGGAACAGAGCTCCTGAAGATCAGACGGACTCTAAAATGTAAAAATGTCAGCCCGATGTCTGAGAGCGTATTGCTCTCAGCTAGTTCTCAACCACGCAGAAAATACATCAAGTTTTTGTCTTTTCTCATCAGATAAACCTGATGATTGAACCTTGGAGAAGAAGCTGCTGCCTCATAAAGTCCATTAAGGACAGAAAAACTAATTAAGTTACTAGAAAGACAGGCAGGATATTAAGAGTTTATTTCAGAAAAGACATTGAAATAAAGAACACAACACAACAAAGAACACAAAGAACAATGTCTGCTGTGAAAAGGTCTTCTAGATGAATCTTCAAGGTCTGACCTGGATGACGTAGAATCTAAACATTTTCCAGAAAGGCCGAGATTTTTGATCCAGAACTCCAACTATCCACCTGGTTTGAAGTAGCAGTGGGGTAAAAAAGAGCAGTTTTCTTTTCAATTTTAAACCTTAACACAAAAAAATGGTTTAAAAAAAACTAACTCTGGCAGCTATAAACTCAAAGAACTTCTTTTATCACCAGTCAGGCACGGCGGTGGGCAGCTAATAATTTGGGCACCGAATTCCTTCCCTACTTAATACTTATTGGTGAACTATATAGTTTTATAAGGGTAAGGGTGGGAATTAGAACATAGCTGTAGATTTTACATTGTGAAGTTTTCTGTTTTTAAAGCAGTTTTTAAAACAGATCGACGTCAGTTTCAGACGAATCGGAAAAAGTTAACTTTTTGATGTCCTTAGCAACAGAGGTTTTTTGCTAACCACGCCCTCATGCCTTATATGGCCATATCCAGTGTGTTTTAATATGTTCAGTTCCAGACATGGATGCACACATTACATTTTCACAGTATTCCGTTAAAAAACGTAGGAGTTATTACAGTGCGCCATATTTGCTAGCTCGCCACACCTTTCAAAATCTACAACTTGTAATTGCAACATTTTTTCCATAGTAGCTTGCCATTGATGCCCAAAAAGTTACGAGATGATCGATAAAAATCCCAGCGACAAGTTTACATTTGTTTCTGATATTAAATATGCTTTTTTTTTTAATTCAACATGGCGGCCAGTTTCCTGAAGTTAAACGTTGACGAAACTCCAGAGTGTAGCTAGCAACGTGTGCTAGCTACACTGTGCGTGAAATTTTGAGAAAGTCGCTCGAAAAAAGTTCATTTTCCCATATTATGTTTAAACGTGAAAATTGCGAAATCCCAGAATTTGGCACAAAATGCCGCCAAACCGTAGGTCGTGTTGCCATCTTGTAATGATTTCAAAACTTCCTCTGGATGTCGCCGACAAGGATATATTGGTTTTGTGAGTCAATTCTCAAAAAAAAAAAAAAAAATTTTCTCGTTTTTGCAGAGTCAGCACATTTTTTTGTAATGTTTGCAATGCTTACCACGCCCACTTTCCTTTATCGATCATGTCCTATGTTACATCGTTTTGTTCAGTGTGGGCCAGGGAGTCGCATATTTCATTTTCACAACAAATGTGCGAGCTAGCTAAGATCGCAACGGTTGTGAATTCTCCACAGACACGTTGTTCAAAATCAACAACTTCTAATTCCAACATTTTGCTATGGATGCCTAAGATGTTACGAGACGATCGCTTAAAATCCCTAGGACAAGTTTTCGTTTGTACCTGCTGCTAAAGGTGGTTTTTTTTTTCAAAATGCCAGATGGCGGCCTTTTCCCAAGGTTAAAGGTCAACGACACTTCTGTGGTGTTTGTAGACTGGAGCTGGCAGCAAGTGTCTGCAATTTCGTGAAAATCACTCAAACAAAAGTGTCGTTTTCCCATATTGTGGAAAAACACAAAAATCTCCAATTCTCAGAGTTCGCCACAAAATGGTGGTGTGGCCATCCCATAATGATTTCAAAACTTTCTTGGGATATCCTCGACACGTGTGTTTTGGTTTCGTAACTGTATTTGGGGGAAAATATTTCGGTCATCGTCTTCAGGGTGGTGACGTTGTCTTTTTGGAAAATTCTTTTTCAATTTATCCGAGGTTTGTGCACATTTTGGTGACTTTTCCAGTATTTGGCGGGGGTCAAATTTTCGCTGAAAGGCTCTGAAATTGTTCCAACTGCGAAAACAATCTGGTCCTTGCAGTCAGTGGCCGCTGCTGCGGGCCATAAAAATACAAATATTTGCGGGATCCATGGAAGAATTTCTGCCTTCTAGTTGTTTCCAGTCAAACTTCACGCCAGTTTCTAGGCTGCTGCCTCCAGGAGAAGGATTTAAACATTGATTTTTGTCACAGGAAAAACTCAAATCCTCTGAAAAATCCCACCTGATTTAGAAGCGAAGGGTTGTTTTATGCTTCTGTCATCTTGTAGAGGTTTCATCAAGATTCAGGAGCTCAGGTGTTTGGATGACAAAGTAAATAAAAACCTGAATTCACCGTTGCAAAGAAATGCTTTTTTTACCGTCTGTAACGACTGTACTTCCTGAAAACCCCTTTTCTTGATCTGGACTCAAAGTTAGTGGAACCCCGAGGCCACGTGGACGCCGAAGTTGGTCGGCGGTTTTCGGTTTCAAGCAGCGTGCCAGGAGCAATGAGGCGTGAGCGGCGCATGGGAACGTATCCCGTGTTATTGCTGTCAGCTCTGCATGAATTCACAGGAATAAAAATCATTTCTGCCGTTGCAGACGTTCAGTCAAGCAGGACCAGGGTGCATCGGCGCTCCTCCTTTGTGCATCATTGTTTCTGTTGCACAAAGTGAGAGGAAAATGTAAATACTCCCGTCTTTACTATAAATCACTCCCAACCCTTTTATCTGTAAATATGCCCTCAGATCAGTTTGATTACGGCTGGCAGACGTGTCGAGCCCCTCGGCGGAGGCGCCAGCCTGCCGAACGTCTTCAAATATTTAATTCCCATTCCTGCGAGGATTAGCGCCGCGCTCACACAATCCAAGCTTGCTGCGGGTGATGCGGGAAGACGGCAGCGGTTTTCCTCTGAAATGTCCCGCCATCCCTGCCTCCGAAACGCCATTCCGCTTTCATCCTCAACGTCTCAAAGGTTTGGGAGGCTCAGGGCGTCAGAGGAGCTCAAAGGATGAATCTGAAGGAAATCTTTTCAACGCGGGCGCATAATAAAATCATTTTCAGGGTTTGTTTTCTAAACGGTGGGGGGGGGGGTCGGCTGTATCGCCGAGTGACATGACCTGAAGAGGCCTTCTATTGTGGAGACACTCCCATGCAGCAGATCACTGAGGGTGTCTTTATCATCGCAGGGGAGACAAAGCTTCCTGTTGGAGAGGAGATCATCTAGATCAGAGTTTCAGACGCCGTTTGGGTTGAAAAAGCAGCGATGGATACGGTTGCAGCCAAAAAAGTAAATAAATCATCCAGAACGGGGGGAAACCAAAGATTTAACCGTAATCAACTTGGTGGCTCACAACGAGAGTGCAAATCCTGAAACGGGATCTCAGGGAGGGGAGGGATGGAGTCCAGGAGGAGCATCCTCGCATTGATCCTTTGGTCCTGTGGTGACGGCGTCGTCACACCACTGACGTGTCTGAAGAGCGTTTAGCCTTCTCCCAGGCGAGGACCTGAAGGGTTTCTGGTGGCCTCCGCTCCAACTTTCTCAGCCGCCGCTCCAAAGTTTGTCAAGAGCCGCAGATCAACAGCATTGACGGCTTTTCTTCAGGGCTGTGACCTTTGAGGCAGAATTCCTCCTTCAGACCTTCAGATCCCTCTGCTGGATGAGCTGGAGGGTGAGCCGCCTCCCCCCTCCTGGCATCGATAAACCTTCACATTAGACACTAAGAAAAGCCACTTGGTTTGGGTTCTGATCCGCCGCTCCATGAAATCCCTGACTTTCTCCTGTCCTTTTCTTGTCCAGGTCTTTGTTGTTGTTTGTGTTATTCGTTTTCTGCTTTTGGCTAAAGGTGATGAAGATGAAGGAAAATGTTAGAGTTTGACTTTTCCTTCAGAGACGCGTCTGTTAGATCAGGAATCAAAGATTTGCTTCTCGCCGCCTTTCGTACGCTGACTCAGAAACAATGCGTCTCCGTGGAGATTTGGAGATAAGCTCTTTAAAAAAGGCGTTTCATCTGAAAACACGCACGTGTGATCAGTGAAATGCCAAAGTGCTGCTTCAACCCAGAACTTCAGGGAAACTTCTGAAAATTACTTTTTAAGTCTCTTAACCCTTGTGCTATCTTAGATGACCCCCCCCCCCCTTCCATTGACGTGTTCTCCCTACCATGACAAAGGTGGATAAAGGTGGAAAGATTTCATGTAATCCATGGACACCAGTGAAGATCACAAATCATTGAAGAAAAAAGGTTCAGAGCACTGTCTAGTGGGTCTAGATCAGTGTTTTTCAACCAGTGTGCCGCGGCACACTAGTGTGCCGTGGGAGATGGTCAAGTGTGCCGTGGAAAATTGCCCTCATTAACTGATCTAAAAACATTTTCCATCTCCAGGATATCAGCTCTTTGTTCATCCAAACAGGCCCTGATAAAACACTGAGTAGTTAGGAATATAAAAGATCATAAAATACTTTTTTCTTTGTGTTTATTTGATTCTATTAAAGACATTTTGATAAGAATGACGCGAAATAGCTGCAGCTATAACTGTGTAAGGAAAAGTCCCGCAGCTTTTACTGTCTCCACGACTCCACCAATCATTCTTGAGGGGCTTAATCACATGTCATCAGTCTGACCAATCAGAAGTGGTTAAAGTCTCCACTTCCTAGTTCCAATTTAGCTCATAACTCAGTCAGTTCCAACAAAAATACCAGCTAAAGCTCGTCTTTAGCGGTGTAGCTTTCCACAGAATCCGGTATCAGACCGTGGAACAAGTGAACAAAACAATGAAGCTCAGAGACGCGAGTCTTTCTGCCGTTTTCTCGCAGTTTTCACACTACATCTCCCATGATGCATTGGCTTAAAGGGACAGCGTCTTGAAAACACAACGAACATACAGTTTGTATGTAACTTAACTTTTATTACATCTCTTAGAAAAACATCTGCAACTTCCTGCTTTTTCTGCCACAATTATCACAAAAATGCACGTCAGATTGCCGGGGGGGGGGGGGGGGGGGGCTGTAGATCAAAACAGACTATGAGTTTCTGCTTTTTTTTGGGGGGGGGGGGGGGGGGTGCTGGTGTGCCGCGGGATTTATGTCAAGGTTAAAGTGTGCCGTGGCTCAAAAAAGGTTGAAAAACACTGGTCTAGATGACCCCACTCCCAACGTTAAAGTGCCTAGGATAGAACAAGGGTTACAAGTGAAATGTGGGTTCTGTAAGAAAATAAATCAGGGATTTATTCTTTGAAATACATTAAACACAGAGCAAATATAAGGAAAGATGAGTCATTCAGCAAAGTGAAGCAGAAATCTTAAAGATCTGTCGTCTATAGGTGTGAACAGAGGTGGTTCATACTAACGTGCAGTGATGATTTTTAGTTCCTGACACACCAGCATCACCAGTTTAGTTTGCTCACTTGAGAATGATTTTTTTTTTCAAACATTCACACTTAAAGGGTTATATTTGCCCAATTCTATGACTACTTCTTAAAAAGTGTCTATTTTTGTTCATTATTTACATCTTTTTTCTTTTTTTTTGTTTTAAAGTCTCTTAGTTTTCTTCAGGTATTTCTGACATCACAGTTCTTTAACATCTCACTCCCATCATCTTTAGATCACAAGAAGGCTTTTTTTATGGCCGAAATCCAAAAACCAGTGTGGTTTTCTAGGACATAGTTTCTGCAGAGCGGCAGGAGTTCATTGGAAATCTCCCCCTTGTTGCTGATAGCTCTCTGTTTACATGCGCTACTGCTAGCTTACAGCCCTCACAACCCCCAACCTAACATTAGTGGTGCAAAAGAAAAAGAAATGGCGAGCAATATCAGAGCCATCCAGCCGTACAGTTCGGAGCCAGATTCAAGTTTCAATCTCATTTTCCTTCTCTGAGCTGGTATATTTTACTCCAGTTTGCATTTTAACCTACTGCATTTCCTGAATACGTTGTTATTTGCAACAGAGAAGCCCAGAAATTCGTACTTTGTCGTGTGCTCTGTGCCAACATATACAGGGAATGCAATACGTTAAAACCAGCTCAGACGAGGACAACGAAGGCGTACATGGATGAAGTCGTCTACAAGTCGGGCAGGGAGCTTATAACCACCTAGTTTATTTTTTCGTCACAAAAATGATCTTTGTCAAACTGCATTTTTCCTTCTTATTTACCACAATTTGAATAAAAAAAATACCCAGAAATAGCATTTTAATCCTAGTTATCCTTTTTATATGTCCTCCATCTTAAGAAAATGCTACAAGACCATGATAAAACCTCAAAAAGACCATTTTCACTGGAGTTGGGCTTCAAAGAAAAGAAATGTTTCCCAAACGTGTCACAAAATGACTCCTGGCTTGTCTCTGTGACTGACAGAGCCGTTTGTGTTTCAGAGTCGGCTCTGAGGTTCGACAGCAGGTCCTACCTGAAGTACCTGCACGGGCAGGACGAGGACAGCTGGGAGTTCAAGCTGTCGCTGGGGTTCAAGACGCTCCACACGCAGGGCCTCATCATGTCCACGCACGGCGCCGGCGACTGGGGAGCTCTGCAGGTACTTCCCCCCGTTCTGCTTGAAGGAAACGCAGCGACAAACACGCCACGCGTTTCCTTTCGGCTGAATCTCTGCTTTGGTTGGTTCCCAACCGCACACTGCTGTTTGGAAATGTCACGACAGCACAGGGAGACGAGGATGAAGCCAGTGATGCATTTATTACAGTCGGAGCCAGAGAATCAGAATTCCATTCATCTGAAGGAGGTGGAAGAACTCACTGAGTTTTCTCTGATCAAGATGGAAGGAGGGAGGGACGGATGGATGGACAGATGGATGGAGGGAGGGAGGGAGGGAGGGACGGATGGATGGATGGACAGATGGATGGATGGATGGAGGGAGGGAGGGAGGGAGGGAGGGAGGGACGGATGGGTGGATGGATGGAGGGAGGGAGGGAGGGAGGGACGGATGGATGGACAGATGGATGGAGGGAGGGAGGGAGGGAGGGAGGGAGGGAGGGAGGGAGGGAGGGAGGGAGGGAGGGAGGGAGGGAGGGAAGGAAGGACGGATGGACGGACTGAGGGAACGCCCACAGCGGCTGAAGCATTTCAAATGTCTCCAGATGCAAAAAAATAAATAAAATAAAAAATAAATAAATAAAAAAATTAAAAAAACATCTCCAGATGCAGCTGGAACTAGTTTGACGGATCTGCTCCCCAACATGGACGTGTCACACAGAGAGCGGCAGGATCGTTTGTTTGTATCTCGTTTACACAGCTGGTCTCAGCTGCCTCACCTGTAGGACCATGTGTCAGAGGTTAGAAGAGCAGGAGCGTTTTTTACGTGGATTGTTGTTTTTATTGTTATTTAAAGCCAACATCCTCAATTGAAACACTGGAAGAAGTTCTGGTCTTGATTCATCGTCACGTTGGGTTTTCTTGATAATCACTTCCAGAATACAGCTCTTCAGGGTAAAACCATCACTTGTTTCTTCTATCACATTGATCTCATGAATCAAACGATGACAGAGATGAGCTAAAAATATAAAAAGCAGATAAGCCCACATGATCTTAACTCCACCCCCATGCCTGATCTGTTTGGATTACGCGTTGATAAAGCATTTAACCACCTCTGTGGGTTGTGTTTCTCTGTCACAGATATCCAATTCGCTTCACATTCTGCATCTATTCGAGGCTTTGATGCCAAAAACTGCAACAGACCTGGCAACTAAAACCCCCCAGCAGGCAGTTGGATTATTATTAATCTTTAAACTGCAACTTTTTGAATAGTTTTATTGAAGAAAAACCCAATAATAGGTAAAAAAATATAACCAGAACCCATGGAGTGCAGAATTCTACGACAGTGAAAAGGGTTATTTGTATTTTTCCCTCCAATCCTCTTAATGCTCTCTCTTCAGCAGCTTATTTTTTAAGGGGAAGGAAGAATAATGCAAATGCATTTTCTTTGAGAAGCTTGAACACTTTTCTAAACATAAACATTCGACGTAGGAGCGCGCTGTCCTTGTGGCGCTCCTCTTGGGCTGAATATTTCATCGTCTGCGAGCTCGGGGAAACTTCAACAGAGCCGTTCAATCTTTTCCAAGAATCCGGGGTTCAGGGTAACGGCGTGCAAAATCAACTTTAAACTGAATTTCTGAACACCTGAGAGCAGCCTAGCGCTGTGATGACTCAGAAAGCACCTGATCGGCGGAGAGTGCGGACCCAAATGCTGAGTGGTTCCCCTTCAAGTCCTGTTCATGTTTGGGGTTCACCGCCATCACCAGCTGCGACGTGGAATCTGACTGATGGAGCCGGGCTGAGCGGCCAGAAGTGAAAAAACAAAAGAATGTCACGTTACAAACAACAGCAGAGTGCGTGTCCAGAGAGGAGAGGCTGAAACTCTTTGAGTTCCACGGTTTTCTTCTGGGACAGATCAGGTGGCGGCAGGTAGCCCCGGCACCGGGTCGGATCAGCTGCTGCTGCGTCCGTCAGGCTCCCAGCTCCGGTTCCACGTGTGGACGTAACCACAGCAGTGTTCCTGCTGCTCCTTCTGTTCGTCAGAACATCCCTGAAGCTTTGATCGCAGCGGGGGGAGCAGCAGCACCGCCTCCTGCTTTTACTCCACAGTAGAAACCTGTGCAGATTAAAAACCTGACAGCAGATGGGAGGCTGGACTTCAGCCGACAGCTTTAAAGCTCGCTGCCGCCGCCGCGCTTCTGCTTTGATTTACGGAGTCGTGAAGAAGCGCTGACGAGGAGATCTTTGTCCCAGAGGAGTTTGGCTGGACGCGCTGCAGCGGCCGCTGCTGCAAACTCTGCAGTATCCAGCGACAGTCTCACGAGGAGACGTCACGTGAAATAGATCCCATTACATCAGCTGTGATCTGAGCAGAAGATCAGTGATCCACCGGGAAGATCTCTGAGATTTGTTCCTTTGTTCTGTCCTTCAGCTGGAACAACAGAAACATTTGAGATGAACAACATTTAATGGATGAACATCCAAGATTAAAAACAGAGAAACCCAGACTGTAATGTGGATCAAACCCCAACATGAAAACAGCTGCTTTCTGTAAAACACACATTCAATGTATGCAAACATAACAAACAGCACTTAAAAATCGAGAAAATGAAAGAGCTGAGACGGTTTCCCAGGAACACTCAAGAGCCAAACATTACATTTAAGCCTCAAAAGCTGCATGAACCTTTTTCAAGTTGAGTTCATTGAAGTCTGATCTGAGCAGCTGCTTCCTGTCATCCCTTCCAGGTGACTGAAGGTGAGCTGCAGCTCAGGTACGAATGTGGAAAAGGCTCCTCCAGGACGCTGCGGCTCCAGTCTCCTCCAGTGGCGGACGGCCGCTGGCACAGCGTCCTGCTGGAGGTCAACTCCACCTTTCTGAGACTGACCCTGGACCAGCATCGTCCCACCTCCGTCCCCCTGACGGAGCCGTGTAGGATGCTGCGTTCCCATGGTGCCTTGCTCTTCGGCTCCACGGAGACACCTTCACAGCAGCGACGGGACTTCATCGGCTGCCTGGAGGACCTGCAGTTCAACGGAGAGCCAATCCCAGCGGGGGATGCGCAGGAGTGGGCGGGGTCAGGGAGCAGACGGGTGTTTGGGGTGTACGGGTGCTGCAGCGCGGCGGGAGGCTGCAGTCAGCAGGCCTGCCTGAATGGAGGGAAGTGCAAAGAGGACGCTGGTGGAGGTGAGTGGAGAATGTGGCCTTCATCATCATCTTTGAAGTGTCGACTCGTCATTACTGACTGTTTTTACAGACTGGGATGTTAGAGATACGGCCATAAAGAGAATCCAGCTGGAAAGGATTTTTTTAGTTCAGTCGTCTTTAAAAGAAAGTTTTGGCTACAAAAACCTGAATTCTCAGTGAAATGGAAGACAGGTTTACCGTCAAAATAAAACACGTTTACGTTCCAAAACTCAGGCTCTGGTGATCCCAAACTTATTTTAGATTTAAGTCAAAAACTATAAATTCTCCAAAACGACAAAACAAACTCCAGTTGTGATCTTTGATTTTTTTGCTCGTCTGATAAAGTAAAGTAGTAAGTCAGACGTTTCTGTGTTTTCCTCAACAATTAAAGAAGATTCGGCACATTTTTCAAAAGCTTTTGCTGTCTCTGATATCCTTCCACTTTTTTATTGATAGTCCACCAAACCAGCAGCAACACTGACTGGTTACTGCTGCTGGCGTTCTACATTTAGCCGATGAAGATACCCGCCGCTCTACAGATGAGGAGAGGAGATAAACCTTCTCTTCAGGAGCTTCAGCCTGAAGGCTGCAGATTTCCTGCAGCTGATATCAGAAAACGTTGCTCCTGATGTTTCCTCTCAGGTCACTGAGCTGCATTCCTTTTAATTCCTCCATCAAAAAACATCAAAACTGCAAACCCAGGCACAGAATTTTAATCATTACGATAAATCACATTTACTCAGCTGTCAAACATGTTTCATTTTGAAATGAATTGGCCGTCGAGTAAACCAGAAGCTGAATGTTTTTCTGGTCAATTTTCCTCCTTAACAGACGACAAAGAAGAAATAAAAGCAGTGCAAACGTTTACTACCTTTGGAAGTAAAGTTGCAGATGGCTGCATTTCTATGAGTTTAGCTCTTGAGTCTGTGTGGGATTTCTCCTCTCACTGCTGACATGTTCCTGTCAAACGTTCCGGCTGCGGTCAGAGCTCAGCCGCTGTCGTCTTGTTTGACTCGCCGCAGAGCCTCGGTGCAGCTGTGAAGGACCGTTCCACGGCGCCCGCTGTGAGCTGCCCAACAACCCGTGTGCCTCGCAGCCGTGTGCGCACGGCTCGGCGTGCACGCCGCAGGCCGACGGCTACATGTGCAACTGCTCAAAGGAAAACCCTCAAGCCAGGTATGAAACCGAGCCGACACATTAGAAAATAGCTTTTTATTAAAAGGAAGCAGAAAACGGCAGCCGTAACCTCAGTTTGGTTTGATGATGTTTGTAAACAAAATAGCAAACCAATATATTTTTTTATTAATATATTAATATTAATTAAATTAATATTCCAAACCGAATCAATTTAACAAGCCCTAATTTAATTAATTGAAGGTATTCTTGAGTTTAAGTATAGCAAGTACATAGACCATGTTTGTGTAGTGTAGGAAATATACTAACTGAATACTTCTTCAGACTAAATTGGAACATTTGAAGTTTATAATATTTTAATAGTTTATAAAAAAGTAAACTTCAAATATACTACCTCTCTACACTTTAAGGGACTACTTTTAGCTAAGAGAGGTCAAAGGTCAGTTTTGTTTTCATTCATGTTAGTCTGTGTGCCTCCAAGTAAAAGTTTTATTTCATATCCATTTTTTTTGATCAGCGCCCTAGATTCAGGTCAAAGGTCAATCTCATAATCCTTTTTGTTGTCGTCCAGCAGTTGACGCTTCACGCGGTTAACATTTGTGTCGTGTTTTATACTTCCAGTGAAAATCAGAAATATATTTCCGTCAAACTCTTGTGTTTGAAGCTAAACTTTATGTAAAGTTCTAGACTGGATGACAAAAAAAAAAAAATGAGGAAGAGTCAGAAACATGAGAGTTCCTCTGCACACACACACACACACACACACACATTCACACAAACACAATGAACGCACAGCAGAGGACCTCTGACCAACCAACCAACCAACCAACCAACCAACCAATCAACCAACACCCCCTATCAATGAGAAGTTGTCCTTTTAATGTTAGAGTCCTATTCGTTGTCACACACTTGATGTGAAATCTGTCCTCTGCATTTGACCTTGGTTAGCCACAGCCAACGCCGTGCCAGGGTGGTTAATGATAAACCTTTGGGTGGTTCAACCCCTAATGCTGAGTTTCAAGCAGGGAGGCACTGGGTCTCATAATTAGAGTCTCTGGGGCGGACACTCTACCACTGGTCCACTGAGTTGGTGGAAATGGAAGGCCGACTGATTTAACCGGATCTTGTGATTTAGGAGCAAAACCAAAGCCAAGATGTTAAAGACTACATGACCTTTGGTCTACCAATACCCAACGGCGGTATGAAGGTTACAGAAATCAAATCTAAGAAGAAAAGAAAAAGTGTTTCTAAGACCAGTCCACTATTTTGAGCCTTTCCATTTTTGGGCCCCCGTTGGTTGTTGATCCATAGAAAAAGGGAACGGACCGGTTCGGGTGGAGCTATACTGTTGAAACCTGTTGATTGGCTGAAGGTCACTACGACAAAGGAAAGCTCCGAGAAAGCGTCTTGGCTGCCTGCAATCGTCTCTCAAACAGCATTAAATAAGCTGGAGGACGTTGTTTTTGTCAGCTTTACCCCACATGCGTCCAACTTTGATCGGAAACACTCACCTGGATTACCTGGACCCTTCTGAACCGGACAGCAAAAACAAGACTATAAATATTAAGAGTCCTACTGATCCATTTCTCAGGGACTTTATTGTGGTTTTCAAACTACAAACTCAGGCTTTTTAAAGCTTGAGACAGTAAAAGTCGGTCGTGCCGCCAGCGCCAACGCTTTGATTCACACTGGGAGTAGTTTAATATGCAACAGCACTACAATGTCACATGTTTTCCTTAATTACATGCAGCCCCACTTCATATAAACCCCAATGAATTGTGGTCAAGAGCAGCACACACCCACAGAACTGTAATTACATGCTGGGAGGGGGCTGTTGTGGTTCCAGCAAGGACAAACAAATTGAAAAACAGTGCAAACCTCATTAAACACAACATCTCAGCAGCACATGCTTGTTGCATTTTTAAAAAACCCGCATTTGCATATGCATGACATGAGGCGTCCTCAAACCACAGCACACGCACACAAACGCACAGAATGTTTGCATTCCGGCAGCCGGCTAAATTCCAGTCACACCTCCACAGCTGTCAAACAAATTACAGCAGCATTTGCATAGTCGCCCTTCGTTTAATGTGTTTGTGGAGTGGGCCTCACCGCTACTGACAGCAATCCATCCACGCCACGGCGGAGGCTTTCGTTGTCTGTTGGTGAGGCATAATTGGAAGGATGAGTTTGGTCCGTTAGATTCATTTAGGATGCAAACCCAATGTTTTCTGAAGAAACTTCCCTAACGCTGTTCAGAAACGACGGGACTGAGGATGAACCTTTTCCAAAGAACAGGGGTTCTGCTCATGGTGGAGTAAATCTCAACACCAGAAAGTTTCCTACTGAACAAAAGCTTTCTGTGGGAACAGCAGCTCCGGCACTGAGCAATCACAGTTCTGCCGGTCCTCAGGGTTCTGCTTCACATGTGCGACGGAAGGAAGACGGCGCTGCAGAAAAGTTTGCCACATCAGCAGCAAAAGTAACCTTCAAAGTGGCCGCTCCGCTGCTGCAGCTATACGCTGGTCACACCTAAATACACAAGAGCTTTTCAGCAGTTTAAGGAACAGGAATTGTTCTGAAAGAAAATAACAAACATCAGGAGTACACAATGCTGATTTCAGATTTTATCCATTTCTACTGACAAAAGGAAAATCAATCACCTTTCTGTTATTTTCATGAAAATAAAACACTTCATAAGGACAAAAGAAAATATAGAAACACTGAACCAGTGGAACTCAACTCCACGGGCAGCGGACCAGTCCGGTCAATGGGGCAGTTGGTACTGGCCCGCAGAGTAGAAACACAACCTACATTTTCTGTTTCATTTCTAATCTGATTCTGAAGGAAGTTTTATTTTGAAAAACTACCCTATCCACCCCATCAAAATCCGTCTTGTGGCATGTTTAGTCGCTCGGTCACGTGGGAAAAATCCATCCGCTGCTTTCTTAAAGCTAAACTGAAACCCCCAAGCTAGCAAAGTCAACAAAGGACAAACATATTTGTAAAGTTTTATTTTTGGCAGAAAAGATCCTGAGAGGAAACAGAAGAACTTCAAAATAAAAGAAATATGCATTTACCAGACAAAAACCTGTACTCCAAATATAAACGTATATATATATTATTATTTTTTGGGGGGGATTGATCGGTCCTGCCTAAAAGTTGGACGAGGGTGAAGCTGGCATCTAATTTTTTTGCTTCTTCTTTGACAGTTATGGGTTAAGGAAAAATCTAGAGCAGATTTTAATGGTTTCTATGTGAAATCCAGTGAAAAAAATGAATTTTTAAGAGCTGCAGATAATTTACAGAGGGTTAAGATAAACTTTACCTTCAAATGTTGAGAAAAAATGGAGGTTAAAACAAAAAACACAATTCAAATGGCCCGTTTGAGCACTGTTCAGAACGGTCCGTTAAATTATTGCATGACTGCCACGGCCTGAAAAAGGTCAACTAAGCCACACACATTTTAGAAACACAATAACTGTGTCAGAGCATACAGTATTTTACAGAGGTGGGCACTGAGGGCCGCATTCCTGCATGTTTTCCATCATACCCTGCTCTGGCATGTTCTGATTGGCTGGACACACCTGAACCAGGTAATCAGCCATGAGTAGGGCAAGGATGTCTGGAAATCATGCAGACACACCGGCCCTCGAGGCCTGGAATTGCCCAACCCTGCGAGTACAAGGATAACACAGCTGTGTTTGTGAAGAATAATGATTATTGTGTCTGATCTTTTAGATGTCACTGCTTGACAAGTTCCTGTTCCGGAGGCTTCAACTGTGAGGTTCTGGACGGTCAGATCCGATGCAAACTGCCACTGGTCAGTCAGAGCGGCAAGTCACGACAAACTCCCAGCTTTCGGCAGGACACTGAATGCATCACTGCCTTTTTTAACAGGAACATCAAGGGATGGGTTTTGTGGAAATCATAGAGATTTGTGCAGGCCTTCTTGGAATCCTGTCCCTGGTCGTCATCTTTGTCATCATAAGAAAACGATACGTTCGGCAGAAGAAGAAAAAGCCGGCGTGCGTTCAGGACTCCAACGGGTGAGAAAACTGCCGTTGTGAGAAAATTGGTCAGATTTTTCTCAAATCAGGCATTAAACTGCTCCATCTCCACAGCTATTTCCAATCCAGTCCGGCCAAGGATGCCAAAGCAGCCCCTCAGGAAACCCCCCCGGTGGAGATGAGCTCCCTGGCCGGCTCCACCAACAACCTGGACCACACGCCGTTCAGATCCCTTAGACCCAGGAGCCAAATCAGTTCGTCTGGAGGCAGATCGCCAAAGACGCATGGACCGGTTGTGTGCAGCGTGGCTCCCAATCTTCCTGCCAGACCACCGTCCAGCTCCGACAACGACTCCATCAGAAAAGGACGATGGGACATGGAGTACGAAGGTGCATTTTGGGAACACTGTACATTATTCAAATTGCTTACAGCTGTCTTTTTTTCTTTTTTTTTTAAATAATTCTGCAAAAAGAATTTTCAGGTGAATGTGTGGTTTTGTAAAACACTTTTTGCTGAATTTGAAGAGCTGTTTAGGATGATTCTACTTTGGTTTCTTGTAAACTTCTTTAGGCCTTTGTCTAATTTATCCTGATTTAGCAAAGTTTTTACTTATTTCCACCCTCCAGAATGCTTTCACATCTGCCTGTTTAATGCATGCTGGAGCCTGTTTTCTCTTGGTTTGGTTGGAGGTGAAAGATCACTTAAACTCTGGTGCCACATAGCCTGTAGTCTAGTTTCTGTTCACTTTCAGGCAAACGTAGAAATCAGCAGAGGTGAACTAAAGAGAGCTCACGTTGCTCTTCCGTGTCGTCAGGTCATTTCGGATAACGGACAGCTCATTGGACAGTAACCCTAACTTCAATGAAGTTCATGAAAGTCTTTTTTTTTATCGGAAACAAACATCTCATCTAACAAATAGATTGATACTGACATTTTTGAAAGATCTAAATGGGGTAAAAAAATATAAATGATTCCATTCATAGACACGACACAAATCATCAAACATCGTCATACATCTAACCCTTGTGCTATCCTATGGGGTCCAGATGACCCCACCCTTCCATTGACGTGTTCTTCCTACCATGACAAAGGTGGATAAAGGTGGAAAGATTTCATGTAATCCATGGACACCAGTGACGATCACAAATCATTGAAGAAAAAAGGTTCAGAGCACTGTCTAGTGGGTCTAGATGACCCAAGTCCCAATGTTAAAGTGCCTAGGATAGCACAAGGGTTATGGTGAAACACTGGAATGCATTGACAAGTTAGACCAGACAGAAGAAACCAATCAGTACCGTGTGTGATAGGACGACATGACTACCACCTGCAGACCGATTCCTGCTGCTAATCTTCAAACGTTTGAACCAACAACATTGGATGAAAGCAGGTTTTATAATAACCTCAAAAGTTATTTTGGCTGTTGGTGTGAACCGCCTCCACCTTTCTGCTCCACATGGCAACTCTTTTGCCTTTCTACCCAGATCAATACATCTGGGGCAGGAGTCATAAATCCTCTGATCTGTTCTGGAGACAGACTGGGAGGAGGGTCAGACGTTGGTCGTTCCTTTGCTCCTCAGGCAGGGCGGGATCATTTATCGGTTTGACCTTTTCGGGCAGGACGAAGGACGCTGAGATACAGCTCTACTTCTTATCAAGCCTTGTTTAATAGGAACAGAGCCTGCCTCTTTTTACTGCCTCTCTCCTACTGGCCGCATGTTGGCGCTCAGTGTTTTCTAATGGGGACAACGCCCAAAGCTAGCATAGACTCTGAACGAGTCAGGTCTGCAGCATTTCAGTCCATTACTGATGTTTAACAGGGAGGCAGAATCTTCCATCAGAATTACTTTTGATGGAATGATGAAGCATCCAATCAGAAAGCGACGTCGACCTGCCAAGCATCAGGAAGTGATTGATGGCCACCAACTCTGTCAACAGTAAAATAATCCCCCAAAACTTAAATGATGCTGTCTGCGGCAGCAACCATGTATGATAATGCCATTGTATTTACTAAAGTTTGACAAATGATTATCTTTACTAAATTTTAAGGATTCAGTTTAACTTCCATTCTATTATTCGTAAAAGATGAAATGACAACAATATAAACAATAAACGTGAAATGATGTCACTTTTTACCAGCAACAACTCAGGATTTTTTTCCCCACAAAGTCCCAGAGATGCAAAATGTTACAAATCAAAGATTTAGCTGCAGTGCATCTTGGGAAAAGCTTGATTTGTCTATAAAAGCACTTTCAGGACTTTTTGTTTCTCATTTCCTGAGCTGTAACAAACAGAAGTTCAGGCATGAAAAACGCCACACTGAAGATTTTAACACCATTTATTAGTCTTTTTTCATTCACTTTAATTTATTTTATTCTTGGAAAAAGGCCCCAAGGTTAAAAACCCTCACAGCCTGTTTGATCAATTATTTGTAGTATTGAATTTTTCCCGCATAAACAGAGCGTATTCCAGGTAAAAATAAAAACCTCATTATAACTCATTTTATTTCCAAATGTTTTAAGTGACAGTGTCAGTTTATCGTCTGCACAGTAAACAGTAACCCTTGTGCTATCCTAGGCACTTTAACATTGGGAGTTGGGTCATCTAGACCCACTAGACAGTGCTCTGAACCTTTTTTCTTCAATGATTTGTGATCTTCACTGGTGTCCATGGATTACATGAAATCTTTCCACCTTTATCCACCTTTGTCATGGTAGGGAGAACACCTCAATGGAAGGGGGGGGTCATCTGGACCCCATAGGATAGCACAAGGGCTAGTTTGGGGTTTTGAAAATAAAGGTTACATCAATAAATACAAATTTGTTTTAAGGAATAAACCTGATATAATTTACCATGTAGGCCAAATAAAAGTTGTATACAGTAAACCCTTGTTTTTCGCGGGGGTTACGTTACAAAAAGAACCCGTGATAGGCAAAATCCGTGAGGTAGAAACCTTTCTTTTTTTCTTACAATTAATGTACAATTAAATACTCTATTATACATTGAAAAGGGAGAACAAATTATTGTACAGGCTCAAGCTTTGTTTCACAAATAAAGTACTTTAGAAACAAATACCATCTGTACTGTACTGTCAAATAATAATTTTAATCATCAATTTGAACAGAAGGCTTCAAATTGCGAAGATTAGCCCCGCCCACCACGACCCGAGTAAAATTGGATTAAACGGGAGAAAATTTAAAATGATTATGAATTAAATACAAAGTAAAGTGTGACAAATAGTGACTCAGGTGTATTTCACTGCTCTTCAGACTGAGCCGCTGCATCCTGACTCCTCTCTGCAGTGTTTTCTTCTTCAGGTGTGTTTGTTCAGGAGAAGAACATGGTGATAGGCAGTTGTTGTTGTCGCTCTTTTTCTATGGGTTTTAGAGAAACTAGAAATTGCAAGAGAATTTGCACGTACATAATGTTAATTTGGTAAGCTGTTTTACGTACGAATACATATTAAACTGCAGCGTTATTGACGCACAGGTAGAGAAGAAGCGTAGTGACTTTTTAGCCAATCAGAATGCAGAACACAATGCACGATACAAATCCGTGAAGTAGCGAAACCGTGAAAAGTAAACCGTGTTATAGCGAGGGATCTCTGTGTTGTTAATATCTTCCAGTAACTAAAAAATTTTCTTTTTTTATATTTGCTTGAATTTTCCTTTCCTGTCGTAATTCCTAATTCGTTACGGTGTGTTAGTGATGTGAAGATCTGCAGATTTTTTTTTCTTCATTTGGTTTATGATAGTTTGTTTGAGAAAACAGGACGAAGTTCATAAATCTGTCGCTATGATCCTAAACAATGTTTAAAAACAGCTTTGACAGATCTGAAAATAGATCATCAGAATTGATCAAGAACTTCAGAAAAGAATGCGTTAGTAGATTCTGTGGGACTTTAAGCAGCATTCATGCAACATCAATGCAGCGTAAAGTTATTTTCTCTTCTGGTCCGACTTCATTTGTCCTAAATTCTTCGTCAGCCCGTCCGTCTGCGCCACATCAATGTATGTTTAACGGCTGGTTCTGATGTCTTCCTCTCGTCTCCAGTGTACCCGGCTGATCCGGACTATTACGGTCGTCCCACCGTTCAGGAGTTTCCGCAGTTCGACATCGTAGAGGACACCTACTCCACCTCCACGGTGGACTCTCGCAGAAACTCTCGATTTGGGGGCTTCCCCTTCCCCCTAGACCGCTGTGACCGGCGCGCTCCGCTGCCGCCGTGCTACAGCAACCAGAACCTGGATGACTTTTTGGGTCCGGACGGGCTCCCGCTCCCGAGCTCCCAGTGCCCGAACGAGTACACCGCCGTCAGCTACTACCCCCGCCAGCACGCGCGCAGCCTCGACAACGTTTCCGGAGGCTACAAGAGGCTCAGCATGCGCTTCAGCATGGCCATGCCGTCCTACACGGAGCAGGCCGGCCCGCCGCCACCCAACGCCGCCCAGCCTCAGACTCGACCGGCGAGACAGAACCTGCACAGCTACGACGGTTCCAGCATGGTGGGGAGCGATTATGGGAGCTGTGAGGAGGTCATGTTTTAGGGGGAAAAAACGGCTCCACTTCTGCGGATTATTTTAGTCTGAAATGTGAATTTGACTGGAGCAATTAACCCCCCACCCCCCCACCTGCTCCCCTTACTTAAGGCAGCTTGAGGATCTGACCAGGTGACCTGATCCATTTCCTCTCAGAGATAAAGTCTCTGCGGTCAGTCGTCTTTGATTTGATCGACGGGCCGAGGTCATCCAAGGTCGCTGTTTACCTCAGCAGGGAAGTTCAGCAGAAGTTCATCTTTTGGTGAAGAGACACTGCCGAGGGGCTCGCTGACTCATCGCGGCTGTGAAATCACTAACAGTATTACTGACTCTGCTGTGCACTCTTCAGATGACGCTAAATGATGTGGTCGTGGAAGAAGGAAGCCACGTCTGCACGCCGCTTCTCCGTCGTTTCCTTCCATCTGACTGAGAGGGCGGCCGCCGTGTGCAGAACGAGTCCAGATGTGTTGCACTGATTTCAAAGGACCAGTGAGATGTTTATGGGAAAGCATAGATGTAAATGTATTAGAAGTGACGTGAACCACATTGCAATCAGCATTAACATTTCAGCATCTGTCACTCAGAAGAGGGCTGGATCCTCTGTTACAAATAATAGAAAGATGGATGGAACATACATTACAAACATCAGTGCTGTGTGGATCTTGCAGATTTGGAATCTGTTCCCCCACCCCCACCCCGTCCCCGGCGTGCAGCGCTGCCTTGGACTTAATAAGGAGTACTTTGAACAGCAGAAAACAAGTCGATGCAGCAAATTTTAAAATACAAATATACAGCCTCCCAGATAAAAGCAATGCGTGTTTAGGTCAAAAACAAGTCGTGCTGAATGCAGCACATTAAAGCAGGACGTGTTTGAAGTGTGGGGGGGTGGGGGTCAGTATTTATGAGCAGATCCTCTCTGTCTCACCTGCAGCTGATCGAGGAACCATCGTTTAAAAAAAAAAGGCAGATGATCCTCTGCTGCTCAGGTCCAACAGAGTTCCCATGTTTTAGAGCGGACATCTGATGTTTAATGTCCTCCCAGAGTGTGAGACGGATGACGATGCTCTAGTTTAAATCTCATTTTTATTTTCATTGTTTTTTAAGTGGAAAAGCCCCCCCCCCCCCCCCCACACACACACACACTGGAGGTTTTCATGTGTTGAAACTTGACGGACATTGACTGTACTGTTGATGGCCCTGAACACGTGGGCGGAGCTAAGAATCCCCAAAATAAAAATCTTTAACTGTAATTTGTAAAAGTCATAACTCTTCTCAAAACTGCATATTTAATATGAACAATATGGTAGAATTTTGACAAATTAGGATTTTTTTTTAAGAAAAGCTGTGTTTTGCGTGAAAAGTGCTTTGAAAAACGGTTTAATGGGATTAATGAAAGTAACGATCCTATTATGATCAAAGTGTTTCAGACATTTTCTGTACATTTGACGCGTTTTCATGCTGAACTGGTGATTTCCCACTGCAGCCGCTTGACCTCCAGTCATCTGACATCCGCTCTCACTCCCATTAATTTAAACCAGGATAGAACTTGAGGAGTAGGTTGTGTTTGTTTGTGTGTTCGTGCAATCCCACTGGTTTGTTGTCATGCAGGTTTTGTGTTGTACTGTGCAAAGATGTAACTGTCGAATGTGTGTAAGAAACGTTTATTTTTGTAAGGGTGTAAACTCATCCACGTTTCCTCTGTGAGTGATTTTATTCCAAAGTTGTCATTCCTGTTCTGTTTAAAAAAAAACAAAAGAAAATCTAAATAAAGTTATTCTAAATCTTACTGCTGCAGATCTCAGGGATGTGAAGCCTCTGGGGGTTAAAGGTTATGGTGCTAAACAGGACCAGAAGAATTCATAGTTATCGTCTTTTATCTTTTCTTACACCTGATCCAGGATGTTTCTGAGAAACAATCCTAAATGTGTTTCCATTAGCTAGCAAATTGCGCTAATCAAACCTGCGATAAAAAATTTGTCTAATTGAAATGCGACAATTTTGAAAAAACTTTAGGCGCTTGGAGGTGAGGTGGTTTTTGAGGCGAAATTGACATATTTTGCAAACTTCAATGGAAACACTTTGTTTTTAATGTTACGAGTCATGTGACCAACAACCGGGTCACATGACATGCTTAGCGCTGCTGCACAGCGGGCGCCACCAGAGGTCCCACAGCGTCACAGGTAAGGTCAACAGGTACAGGTTTCACGCAGTAAATGCTGTAAAGTGTTGTTCACACCTGTCACTAGGAGTTTGAATGATGTGTTTATCATGATTTAATGGAAACAACGTAATAGCAAAATTGTATTTTTTCAACATGTCTACAATTTTTTGTTAACATGATACATACTGTTAGAAATGAATGTAGTTTGAGGCACAACGATATATAAATAATAAGGCATGAACTGAACTCTTTGAGTGGCCTCAAAATATGAATGTCAGGGCCATATATGCTTTTAACCCTTGTGCTATCCTATGGGGTCCAGATGACCCCACCCTTGCATTGACGTGTTCTCCCTACCATGACAAAGGTGGATAAAGGTGGAAAGATTTCATGTAATCCATGGACACCAGTGAAGATCACAAGGGCTAGACTGGATTCTGTGAGTGAATTTTAAGTTTCAAATAAATAAAAAACTTTTAATTAAAGACAACTAACATCTCTCCAGAGACTCTACAACTGAAGGGACTGAAAAGTGTTTTAACATCAAAGTGAGCAGTTTATTGGTTGAACTCACAGACGCCCTTTTTTATTAACCACAGCTCTTTGTGCTTTACCAGGAAAAACTGTTTTTGAAGTGAAAAACGACTGAATATGAAACAACAACTGAACTGCAGTTTGATGGATCAGAATATAAAAAATATCAACTCAGCTACTCGTTTGTTAGGGACCATCATCAAAGAAAAAGAACAGAAAGTAGAAGAAAGACGATGTCTGTGGGGAACAAACTTCTGTTTTTGATTTTAGAGACTTTAGGTTCCGTCTTCAAAACATTACAGCTACAGTTTTTGAAAATACATGTGTTACTAATTTTATTCTAAAAGTATAAAAACAATGACATTGAATAAAACCTTCAAAACTTTTATTTGGCATTTTCAGCAATCATTCCAAAGTGTGAGTTTAATGAAACGTTGGTAAATTTTATGTGGGGAGATTAAATGACTGTTTAGTGATAAACATCCAATTTTTCAGAATAACTTTAGAATTAGTTTTTAATTTTCAACAAAGATCTTTTGCTTTTGATCCCTTCATGAGTTTTATTATTAAAATAAAAATTACAGTAATATTTTGATGTTTTTTTCATCAACTTTGACTCGTTTGCAGCTTAACATTTTTAATAATTAACAAAAACCTACAATAATAAAAAAAATAATGTCTATTAAATATTTAGTAAGTACATTTTTGCAAACTTATATTCTCGCACGGACGGTTATCAAAATATTAGTTTCCATCTGTATTTTTAGAACTGATATTGTTCTTTTAAATTCTAATTTAAAATCTGAAAAAAACAAAATATTTAACAAATATAATCATTTAAGCTTAAAAACAAAAAATACCGAATTGGTCCAACAGCGTTCTGATGTTTTTTGTTGCTATAAGCACAAAATTTCAATTTCAGGAAGCTTAACATAAAAAAGGACAAACTCCCCATGTTCCACTTTTTATTTCTTCTCATAGGTTTTCACCATCATCATCAACCTTTACAACACAATGAAAAGAGTCGAATACAGTGTAACCCTTGTGCTATCTATCAAGGGTTAAAAGAATAAAAGACAGTGTGAATAAAGAGGAAGAAGAAGAGCTCATGTAATAATAATAATGTTCTACAATAAAGATGCCGTTAAATCGCTTTATCAGCTTTTTAGATCTTTAGTGTCCTTTTGTATTATGCTCTGCAATTTAACATCTTTGCATTAAAAACATAAAATCAATGTTAAAAAAATAGAACCACAATGAAGCTTTAGAATTTAGAGGGAAAAAAAAGAAAAAGAAAAAAAGTCAGAACATGTGATTTTTTTTTTTTTTTTTTTTTTGACGATTGACATTTTCAGCCAAAATCTTTTAGATCTTTTTCTTCAGGGAGCTTAAACACAAACCAGATTCTTGGTTCCAGCAGAAATAAAATTACCAGAATTTCTTGTCTCTTTGATTGTAAGAAACCAAACGAAGGCGTGTCTGCCAGACGCACGTCTGTAAAGTCCGGCGACTGGAGCCTGTATGTGCGTGAAAACCTTCACACAGCAGCACACGGAAAAACGAGAGCTCCAGCTTTTGATCTGACATCATTTACAGGAGAAGACCTTGAAGGTAGAAGTGAAAGCTTTGAGGCTAAGAAGAGCTTCTGATCTGCATCTATGGATGCTCCTCAATCAAATTCCTGATTGGATCTTCACCAAATCAATCCCATCAATTGACTTATTTATTTTTAAGCGCAAAGTGACACATGTGGGAAGTGAAGCGAGCAGCTCAGGCCGCCGGATGTCAGGCAAGAAGGCAGCAGAGGGAAGGCGAGATAAAGGCGGGATGACACTGACTCTGCCTTCAAGATGTGGAGTGTGTGTGTGTGAGGATTCTGGAGTGCAGACTTAACAAAACATGTGTGTCTGTGGGTGTGTGTGCGTGTCTGTGTGTGTGTGTGGATGAGAGGAAAAGAGGCAGAGAAGGTGACAGATGGAGGCGCTGGTGTCCCTGTTTTTAAGCTTTAATCAGAACACAGCAGCTCTTATCTGCCCCAGTTTGCAACTTTCTGCTAAATCCGGACATTGTTGGACAGGTGAGTGTGTGCGTGTGTGTACTGGTGTGTGTAACCTGCTCCACTTTCTCTCCCTCTGACACAACAAATAAAAGACTGTGCGGCTGAGCTTCCATAAACTCTAACCATCACGCCCTCTACTGTCATTAATGGGTTTTTAAGTGACAGACAGTTTTGTCAGAAAAAAAAAACCCAAAACAAATCAATTCTTCAGTTCCTGAACTAAAATCAGTAAAAAATAACTGTCATTCTTTATCTGGTATAAAAACATTACAATAAATAAAGTCACAAGCGGCGTTGTATAGCCCCACCACCCCCACATGATCCGCCCTCATTGGCTGACTGGCCGAACAGAGAGGAGTAGTGAACCAGGCATGGAGCATCACATTTATCCCCTAACACCTGTGAGCCTCACACCGCACAGGAGCTCTCCTACCCCTCCAGCGCCCCCTCCACATCCTTCACCCAAAGTCCCTCCAACACGGCCTTCATCCAAACCCCCTCCAACACGCCCCCTCCGTCGTTCACCCAAATCCCGTCCAGCTCCCACTCCTCCCGGTCCATCACCCAAACTACCCTCAACTCAACCTCTCCTGCGCGCCTCTAGAGGTGCTATTCCCCGGAGCTAGGATGAAACGGGCCCCCAGTGTCCTAGGAAAGGTTATGTCAAACTGGGGCCCTGTGATGAACAGCTTCCTTCTGGTGCTATACCTGTAGTTGCACCACGTAGAATGCAAAAAAGGGCAGTTAGACTGTCCAATCAAAGAAATCTAGTTGATATCCCTTGCAAGAAGGTTTTGACCAGTCCCAAGGAAACTAATCTCAAACTTGCTGCACTCAATGTCAGATCTTTATGCAACAAATCATTTTTAATCAATAATCTTATCTCTTCTTTTAATCTTGATTTTATGTTTTTAACTGAAACATGGCTTGACAAAAACACAGGAAACATAGTTCTAGTCGAATCAACTCCCCCCAACTACAAACATGAATCGGAAATATGAGAAAATAAAAAGGGTGGAGGCGTTTCTGCACTGTTTAGAGATAATATTGCAACCCGCAGACTATCATTTGGTGTGTTTTCATCATTTGAGTATGTGTCCTGTAACCCTTGTGCTATCCTAGGCACTTTAACGTTGGGAGTTGGGTCATCTAGACCCACTAGACAGTGCGCTGAACCTTTTTTCTTCAATGATTTGTGATCTTCACTGGTGTCCGTGGATTACATGAAATCTTTCCACCTTTACCCACCTTTGTCATGGTAGGGAGAACACGTCAATGCAAGGTTGGGGTCATCTAAGATAGCACAAGGGTTAAGATTGAGTTAAAACAAACTCCTCCCTTACTCTGCATAGTTATGTACAAACCTCCTCAGCACAGCCAAAGTTTCATTGATGATTTCACTGAAATGCTCTCAGTTGTGTGCACAGACTTTGATGGTCTAGTCATTACAGGTGATTTTAATGTTCATGTTGATAATGTCAATGACAGAAATGCAAAAGAGCTCAATGCTGTCCTTGAAACCTTTGATCTAATTCAGCATGTGAGTTGCCCCACCCACAGCAGAGGGCACACTCTGGACCTGCTCATCACAAAGGGGGTTACTATTTACAATGTCAGTGTGGTTGATGTCGCCCTCTCTGATCATTTCTGTGTATTCTTTGACCTGTCTGTTGCTCCCAAACCACCGCCTGGCCCTGCAGTTGTCCAGGGGAGACAAATAAATGAGAGCACTAGGGCACAGTTTGTAGAAATGATAAACCCTGAAAACGTCTCTGGTGCCAATGTTGATGAAATGCTGAATTCTGTTACTTCTAGCATCTTGAATGTTCTGGATGCCATTGCCCCTATGAAAGTTCAATTGAGAAAACATAGACAGAAAGCTCCCTGGAGGAATGATGATCTAGTCAGGGCACACAAACAACAGTGCCGCAGAGCCGAGCGAAAGTGGCGCAAGTCAAAACTCCAGGTTCATTATGGAATATATAAGGCGGAGTTGTACGCTTATAACCAGATCTTATGCAGAACAAGGGAAAGGTACTTCTCTGAAATAATTGGAAGTTGCAGCAGCAACTCTCGTATCCTGTTCACAACAGTTAACAGATTAACTAACCCCCCAACCCAGCTACCAATAGAATTGGTTTGTACACCTAAATGTAATGAGTTTGCTGTATTTTTCAATGACAAGGTTCAGGGCATTAAAAAAGCCATCAACTCCACAACACATATAACTATCGAACGGCCACCTACTCACTCTAAGCTGACTCACTTTATACCTGTCACTGACCAAACTGTCCAAGAGACCATCACCCGTCTGAGCTCGTCTACATGCTGCCTTGATGTGTTACCCACTAGATTTCTAAAGTCTGTCTTGAACAGTGTGTTGCCATCAATTACTCAAATAGTTAACATGTCTCTTCAATCTGGAATATTTCCAGAGGCCTTAAAAACTGCAGTCATTAAACCTCTCCTGAAGAAAAGCGGTCTTGATCCCACTGTACTGAATAATTACAGACCTATCTCTAATCTGCCATTTTTAGGAAAAGTCCTTGAAAAAGTTGTCTACCAACAGCTCACTGACTTTCTCTTATTAAACAATTCGTTTGATGTTTTCCAGTCAGGTTTTAGACCCCATCATAGCACAGAAACTGCTCTTATCAAGGTAACCAATGACATCCGCCTGAACACTGATGATGGAAAAGTCTCTGTCTTAATCCTGCTAGACCTGAGCGCTGCCTTTGATACTGTTGATCATGGGATCCTTTTGCACAGACTCCAAGACTGGGTTGGCATCTCTGGATCTGCCCTAAGTTGGCTCAAGTCTTATCTGGAAGACAGGAAATATTTTGTTGAAATTGGGAGTTGTGTCTCAGACTACATGGGCTTGAATTGTGGTGTGCCCCAGGGATCGATCCTGGGACCCCTTCTGTTCAACCTCTACATGCTGCCACTAGGGCAGTTAATACGCAGTAATAACATATCTTATCACAACTATGCAGATGATACTCAGATCTATGTGTCACTGACAACAGGTGAATATGGGCCGGTGGATTCTCTCAACCACTGCCTCCAACAGATCAGTGCGTGGATGCAGAACAACTTTCTCCAGCTAAACTCAGACAAGACCGAAGTTATTGTTTTTGGCCCACAGAAACAAAGAGAAATTGTCAGCAGCTACCTTCATTCTCTGTCTCTTAAACCCTCAAATCAAGTCAGAAATCTAGAGGTAATCATGGACTCTGACCTGAACTTTAACAGCCATATCAAGTCAGTAACATCAGCGGCATTTTACCATCTGAAAAACATTGCCAAAATCAAAAACATAGTGTCAAAGCCAGACCTGGAGATACTTATGCATGCATTTGTCTCCAGTAGGTTAGACTACTGTAACGGCCTGCTCACCGGCCTGTCCAAACGAGCTGTAAAACAGCTTCAGTACATCCAGAATGCTGCTGCTCGAGTCCTGACCAGAACCAGGAAGTATGATCACATTAGTCCTGTGCTCAGGTCTCTGCACTGGCTCCCTGTACCTCAAAGAATAGACTTCAAAGCAGCTCTGCTTGTGTACGAGTCTCTCCATGGCCACGCACCAAAGTACATCTCTGACATGTTAGTGCCATATGAACCATCTCGTACTCTGAGGACCTCAGGGACCGGCCTCCTGTTGATTCCCAGAGTCAGAACTAAACAAGGGGAATCAGCGTTTCAATATTCTGCAGCTAAAATCTGGAACAGCCTCCCTGAAGTCGTAAGACAGGCCTCTTCTGTGTTCATGTTCAAATCTAGACTTAAAACATTTCTGTTTAGCCGTGTATATGACTGAAAGGTCCTATCTGCACTTTTCTTTCCTTCCTTTCTTTTTAAATCTTTTTTTCCTTTTCTTTTAAAGTAAATTTTATGTTGATTATTTCTATGATGTATTGTGATTTTAATGCATTTTTCTGTTTTGTGAAGCACCTTGAATTACTTTGTGTACGAATTGTGCTATACAAATAAACTTGCCTTGCCTTGCCTATCCCGGCTTATTTGACCCAACTTTTAATCTTGGAGGTGTGATTACTAAAAGGAGTAATTGTCTCCAACTCAGTGTCCAGCTTCCCGGTCAGCTGTAGACACCAAAAGTATTAGCCTGCAATAACTGTTTGGGGTCCTGCCACTAATGATGACGTCACACGACGGTAACACCGCTCGGACAAACAGCAAAGCTACGCAGCGTTGAGCTGTTCTTCTCCCTCATAACTAATAATGACTTCCCCGGTACAAACAAAAAAGCCATTACAACCTGCCTTTACTTTGAACAGTTGATGTGCAGTTTATTGTTTTTTGTTTTTTCTACTGTATGTCACCTGTGTTCTAAAATAAAATAAAAACTAAAAATAAATAGTCATTTTGAACTTTACGGAGTGTCCGACATAATTGTTTGTTACACCAAATGTATAATAGGGAGACACATTAGCAATGTAAACTTATTTTTCAAACGTGAGGAAATGAATGACTGTAAGAAACAATATTTATTTATGGTGTGCAGTCTGGTGTAACCCTTGTGTTATCCTAGGCACTTTACCATTGGGAGTTGGGTCATCTAGACCCACTAGACAGTGCTCTGAACCTTTTATCTTCAATGATTTGTGATCTTCACTGGTGTCCATGGATTACATGAAATCTTTCCACCTTTATCCACCTTTGTCATGGTAGGGAGAACACGTCAATGGAAGGGGGGGGGGGGGGGGTCATCTATGATAGCACAAGGGTATATACATCATTTGTTGTTAAATAGGAGAAACAGTCAGCCTTAAAAGCTCAAACTTTAATAAAAATGCATAGTTTCAGGACTTCTTACAAATAAAAAAAAATAGAATTTTTAAAAATAATTTCTAAACATTTAGAAGTTTTAGACCTCTGTGATATGTAATTTAAATTGTTTAGAAAAGTCAAAAAATTAGTCATTAATAATAATATTAATATTAATAAATCAACAGTAAGTCAATATTAATAATACTGAATCAATAACAAATAATAATAATAATAAATGATAACAATAAATCCATGATAAGTCAACAATAAGTCCAAAAGTTAACAACAGATTTACCCTTTAAAAAAAACAAAAAAGAATAGATTTACTAATTCATGTGAGTGATCAGTTTGTGTAACACTACTAATCTAATCAAAATCTGTTTCCACTGAATCGTTTGAACAGTCAGACTGTATTACTAGTTGGTACCACAGTGATCCATCTGGGTTGGCTCTTTTTATTGCTAAGATCCACTTTTTCCTGAAGTCTGAATCCATTGGAAACCTGCAAGAAAGGTTCAGTCACTGAGTCAGAAATGTATTAATCTATATTACAGCCTAGTCCTATTATACTGTATATAGGTTTAACTAAATAAAGTTTACATTTATGTCGACAGCAAATTATATGTACAACATGCAGCATGTTGTTAATAATAATTATTTAAAAAAACAAACGTGTACTATTACTGAAGCCCCTGCAGTATTCTTGAGACTAAATTAATTCCATACTGCAGCATTAAAAAGACAAAATTATAGTATCTACCTGTGAGATGTTATGCCTTCCTCCTTCCTGGACTCATTTCTCTGATTTTGGCCGTTGAAACCCGCACAATGAACTGGTATATGCAAAAAATGAGTTGACATGAATGCACTGCAGCAGTGACTTGACCTCACCATGATGTCTGTTCTAGCGATATAACTCGTAAGGGTTAATGGCCGACGAAGTATTACTTTTTAACGCACGCCGTGGAAGCCTGAACCGTCCGACGCTTATGTTCTTGTTTTCTTACATTAAAATCCCTTTTTATGCAGAAGTTAGACGAAAATGAGCCTTTGCTTTTTGAACTCAAAACATTCTTTCTGTATGTAGATCACCTCCTGAAACCAAATCTTAGGGTTAAATATGGATCAGTCTTGTGGTTTATTATGTCAGATTTTTCTTTTTGAAAAGGAAGGATCTTTAAAATAGCACCTTTTTTATGGTTCTCCACAAATATCTCGGACTAAAATTGGACCCTTTCTACTTGGATTCCAACATTTTTTAGAGCCAACCCGATTCCAGCGGAAGGATCGATTGCTCCACCCAAAGCAGGGGTTGTTAGATCTGCTGCAGCTCCGGGTGGCCTTTGGGGACCGCTCACTGTCAGAGCATCAGTCCATGCTGATCACGCCACGTTTTCATTTGCTTGGACTGATAATAAAGATGAACGGCCAATGCACTGAACAGCTTCACTTGACCGAGCTGCTGTTTGCCTTTCACATTAAAAAATCTGTAATTTCATCCTTTTGTTTGTAAATTGCTTGCACTGATGATAATTATGTTATCAAACGTCTGTTTCTCTGGATATAAAAGCTTTCCTAACCTTAATTTAAATCAAGCGTAGAGACAAAAACAGTGTTGTTGTTGCATCAGACGGCTTTGAGCGGCCGATTCTGCCAAAGAATGAAGTCCTTCCGCAATTAAAAGGTCACGGACACGAGGTGGAGGGTTTTCTGCACAGATAAAGCGTGTGATACTCGCGCTCATCAATATACGCTGAGTGTTGACATACTGCAATTACTGATGTGTCACCTTCTCTTAATTCTCACAGCTCGTCGCTGCTCTCAGCATTGCTGAATTAAGCTGCCTGCAGAGCCGCAGGGAAAACAAAGCTGAGCCCTTTTTTTCTGTCTGCAAACACTCGACAAAATGCAGCAAATGCCAAATAAGCGGCTTAATGTACATGTTTGGTTTTATTGCTTTTCACTCGGGTCTCCTGTGTGGATCCACAGCTCTTTCACTGCTTCCATTATTTTGGAAATATTCTTATTTAACCACAAAGAGGATGTGGAAGAAAGGCTAAATTACTAAGTTCTTCTTCTGGGATCAAAAGGGGGGTTGACCTTCTGAGTGGGACTGTAAACTCTGTTTCTCTTTCATTCAGAAATTGTGTAAAGGTTTTTTACGTGAGCTTTAGTAAATCTAAACCTGGTTTTCATGTAAGCCAGAATCCTGCTTTCCAAAATCGAGGTGAGTTTAGGACTTCCTGGTTCTCTCAGGTCGATTTCTCCCAGTTGCACAAAAAAGGATTCTGACACACTGAACTTTTGGAAGAAAGACGCAGAAATAGGAAACTGGAGCTGTGGAAACCTGGTTAACCGTGAGCTGTTTTTCTAAGAGGCAACTTTCACTCAGAAAGCGGATTAGTGAGGCTTCTGTCACACAAGGATTATTCCTCTGTCTGGCTCAAAGGCACAGGGGTGTTGATCATTTTCACACCTTCATCTGGTGTGGTTAATCATGATTCACTCGGGGGAGAATCAAGACTGAATCACCTGGAAAATGAGGCTATGGGGTTCCAACAGCTATGGGGCGCAATCGTCTGAATCATTTTCAGGTCAAGGAATCATATGTCTGTCCATATGTCCATCCATTCATCTGTCCATCGATCCATTCGTTCATTCATCCATCTATTTATTCAACCATCATTCATCCATCCATCGATCCATTCGTTCATTCATCCATTCATCCATCTAAAGAATGCTCTCGACCCCTTTCAAGGTCATGAAATTGCTGGAACCAACCCAGCAACTGTTATTAGTCACCTTGCACCTAGGTGTTTGTAATTTGTTCTTCATATTTTTTTTTTTTTTTTTTTTTTTTTTTTTTTAACTTGTCCTGTCCAACAGCTAGGCAAACAGATGAGAGCTGAGGGCCTCTTGTGTTGGACATATTTTATTCTAACAAGAGGGGTTATTCATCTTCAGACAAACCAAAGGTATGTCTGAATAAACCCCTTTTGTAATTGAGGCCAAACTTTATTAATTTCAATCATGTTTGAAAATCTTTGGTGTTGGACCGGACGGAAAAGGAAAGAGGGGAACAAGAGAGAGGGACGTTAGAGAGAGGGGGGGGTAGGAGGGTGATAATAGGAGGGGAAGGGGGGTAAGACCATGAAGCAGCATAGAGCAGGCAGGTTTACTGGTTGTTTATCGTTACGGTACGGTTCAAATGTAGTACAAAAAGGGCGGGGCCTGTTCACACACACTCAAATATTATCAACACACCTGCTAGCCGCAGAAATGTCCACATGTCAACATGCACACAAAACAGATAGTGTTCACGAACGCATACTTATGCCTTTAAACCAACTAGTGTGAAATCTTTCATTCATTCAATCATGCAAACTATTAGTGCAAAGGTGAGCTAACACCTGTGCTCAGGTGAGTGTTTATGTTCTTCTAAAATGGATGGTGGAATGTGAAAAGAAGGAGGAGGAGCGCCCAGCCACCCCCACACCCATACCCCCGCCGCAGCAGCAGCGGCAGCCGGAATTCCCCCAGCGCCACACGGGAACAGGCAGGGAACAACCGCCCCCCGGGCGACCAAGACCGCCACCCAGGCCAGGGCCAGCAGGACCGCCGCGAGGCCCCCAGAGCCAGAGAGCAGGGAGGCGCAGAGGGAAAGAGAGCGCCGCCCCAGCCCAGCCAGGAAAGCAGCCCCCCGCCGCGCCGGAAGAGCCCAACGCAGGGCCCCACCGGAGAGGGACGCCCACAGCCCCAGACGAGCACCCCACCACCACCCAGGAGTTCCGGGCATCCCCCCGCCCCGACCCCAGGTACGAGCCAGGACCCCCCAAGGGAGACCCGCTCCGCACTCCAGGCAGCCACCCACCCGGCCCACGGTTGGTCCAGGTAGGAGCAAGGCAGGGGCCCGCCGCCCCCGCCCAGGAGGGGGGAACCCCGGGGAAAAAAGGGCGGCCCATAAGGGATGTTATAAATATGGCCCGACCAGGCTCGGCCATGTTGGAAGTTTGGCGGGGCCCAGCGCCCAGGGGCAAGGACCAGGACCCACCCCCCAGGGACACGAACACCCCCGGCTCAGGTGTAATATGAACCCCCCCACCGTGCGGAGAGAGCACCGCCGGGCCCAGGGAGCCGGCACCCAAGGGACACGGCCGCCATCGCCAAGGGGCCCACACCCCCCACCAGGGACGGGGTAGGGGACAGATGGACCCAGGTCCCACCTTCCTTGTAAAATGTGTGTGCGTCTATGGGTGTTTGAGAGGGTGTTTGTGTGCATGTGTGTGTGTTTATGTTTGAATGTATATATTGAAGGGGGAGGGGTGTGTGTACTAAGGGGGGTGCAGTTAAAATTGGCGAGTAGGGCACTAAGGGGACATCTCCTGATTACTCACAGTGATGTCCCCTCACCCTCCACACCAAGGGGCCCTAAATGTCTAAGGTGCGGTTAAAATTGGCGGGTAGGGTGCCAGGAGGACATCTGCTGCTTGCTGGCAGTGATGTCCAAGCACCCCCCCTACCAAGGACCCTACGTGTCTAAGGTGCAAATAAAACCGAAAGAGGGGGGGCCCACTCCATACAGCAACCATAGGAGGGGGGCCACTCCCAAGTAGCCCCCCCCCAAGGCGCATCGCAGGCTAAACCCCCCACCCCCTCACCCTAATATGAGGTTATATAAGGAAGGGGGTAAGTTGGGGACAGCTGGTAGACTGTCCCCCGGTGGTCAAACAGCCGTCCCCCAGCCCACCCCCAGCAAAGGGGCCAGGGCCACCCAGCCCAGGGGCCCACCCCCGGAGGCGCCGACACCCCAGGCCCGGCACCACCCACCCCACACAGAGAGAGAGGAGCCAGAAAGCGTCGCCCCCCCCCGGAGCAAGCCCAGGCCCCCACCCCCAGACGCCGGCCCTAGAAGAGCTCTGGTCAGGCCTCGACGGGACCGAGGAGGCCAACCGGCCGAGGCAACCACTGATTGCCTCAGCGGAGACCCCGACCCGCTAGCCCCCCCGACCCGTACTAATAATGGGCCCCCCCTCCCCCCCAGAACGCCCCCCCACAGGACAGGGCCGACAAGCCCCCCACCCCACCCCACCCCAGACCCCGCAGCCGAAGCGGGTGACACCCAGAGTGACCGGGGGCCCCGAGAGGGTTGCCCCGTCCCGTCCCAGAGCCAGGGAAGGGCCGATCCCAGCCCCAGGTGCAGATGGGCAGCCCATCCGGCGCCGCTGGGCCCCCCCCACCCGAGCAGGGCCCCCCGCCAACCCCCCCCAGCACAGGCAAAGGGACCACCCCCCCAAGCCAAGCCAGACCACCACCCCACCCCCCCACCACGCACCCCCACACCCAAGCCCAGAGGACCACGCAGCGCCCCAGCCCGCCCCACCCAGGCACCGGACCCGACCCCCCGACCAACGGAGCCCCCCACCGCCCCCGCCAGGCACCGGAAGCCCCGACCCCCACCCCAAACCACGGCAGAAGGGCAAGGAGCAGCGACGACCAGGCCCTCCACCCCCTAAGTCATGGAGTCAACCACAGGAGACCAGAGAGACTGAATTCTTTCAAAGTTACTTGAGCTTTGGGCTGACATTTTTTCCAAGCTGATATGATCAAACAGCAGATTTCTGTGTTGACTTATGTTTATATTTTTCTTGTTTTTCCAATTTATTAAAATAGTTTTTTTGGCAATACAAAGGGTTATGAAAATGATAGATGCTAATCCTTCTTCTATATCGATGGCACTCATGTCACCAAGCACACAAAGTGACGGTGAGGCAGTGATTGAAACCTTAAGCCAGACTGATAAATCGGCACATACCTGCTGCCAGAGAGCCCTGACAGGAGTGCAGAACCACAGTGCGTGCATGTAGCTGTCGGGTAGATTATTATCACAGTGCTCGCAAATGTCTGAGTTACTGAGACCCATCTTGAACATCCTCTGTCCAGTGTAGTAAATTCTGTGAAGAGTTTTGAGATGGATTAGCTGCAGATTTGGACTTTTTGTCAGTTTAAAGGTGTTTAGACAAAGTTCTGACCAGAAGCTTTCATCTGTGCTGATGCTCAAATCTGCATCCCATTTTTTTGTTGGAAGGGCAATATTGTTATCTAAATTACATAAAAGTTTGTATATTTTGGAGAGAGTTCTATTCATTGAAAAATTAATCAGAGTGGTAACTACATCTGGTAGCTTTAAATCGTCGTCTTTAATTTTATACTTTTTAGTAATACTTGATTTAAGTTGCTGATATTCCAAGAAGTTATTTATTCCATGTTTGTCTTGAAGTTCCTGGGGGGTTATGAATCTTCTATCAATAATTACGTGCTCTAGTTGTTTTATGCCCCCTGCTTGCCAAGCTGGGAAGTGAATCATTTTTTTTGTTAATAAGGATGTCCGGGTTGTTCCAGATGGGTGTCATTTTGCACGGTTGAATTGATGATTTTGATATTTTGAGAAATTCCCACCAGGCTGTTAAGGTGGCATTTATATTAATGCTTTTGAAACAATCCTGTTTTTTAACTGTTTGGCTAATAAATGGTAGCTGTGACAGGTTGATCTTTCCACATAACACCTGTTCCAAGTCTAACCATGAGTTGGTTTCTGGATTATTTTTTAACCATTTTAAGATATATTGTAATCTATTTGCAAGAAAGTATTTGTGGAAATTAGGTAGTTCTAATCCTCCACAGCTTTTTGCAGATTTTAAAGTTTTTAGACTAATTCTTGCAGGTTTGTTGTTCCATAGAAAGCTTGATATGGATGAGTCTAATGTTTTGAACCATTTTAATGGCGGTTGTGTGGGAATCATTGAGAAGAGATAATTAACCTTGGGTAAGATTTTCATTTTAACCGTGGCTACCTTGCCCATAAGGGACAGAGGCAGGTTGGTCCAGCGTGTTAGATCGTCCTGTATGCTTTTCAGTAATGGGGTGTGGTTTAGCTGCACCAGTTCTGATAGTTTGGGGGAAAAGTAGATACCCAGATATTTGATATTTCCTGTTTTAACTGGAATTGTGAGTCTTTGTTCCATATTCCTGTTGAGTGGTAATAAAACAGACTTATTCCAATTAATGGAATAGTCTGATATGGAGGAGAATTCATTTATGATCATTGCTGTTTCATTTACAGAATGTAAATTCCTTAAAAACAGTAATATGTCATCCGCATAAAGACTAATTTTATGATGGCTGTGTTTGGTTTTTATTCCTATAATGCTCTCATTCTGTCTTATTGCTGCAGCTAAAGGCTCAATGAATATAGCAAAAAGAGAAGGAGAGAGTGGGCAGCCCTGTCTGGTTCCTCTTCCAAGAAAAAACCTGTTTGAAGTCTGTTTATTAGTTCTAACTGATGCATTGGGGTTGTGATATAATATTTTGATCCAATTGATGAATGCTTCTCCAAAACCAAACTTATGGAGGGCAGCAATAAGGAACTTCCAATTAACTCTGTCAAAGGCTTTTTCAGCATCCAGCGATAGTACCGTCATTTCCTGTTTTTTAATGGTGGCAAAGTCTATTATATTAACTAGTCTACGGACATTATCATCCGAGTGTCTGCCTTTGATGAATCCAGTCTGGTCGAAGTGAATTATGTGAGGAGTGATTTTTTCTATTCTCTGTGCTAGTGCTTTGCAGATAATTTTTACATCTGCATTGATTAAAGAAATGGGGCGATAGCTTGAAGGACTAGTGGGATCTTTGTCTGGTTTTAGAAGAAGAATTATGTTGGCTGAGTTCATGTTAGGTGGCATTGATTGGCTCTCATTAATAGATGTGACAGTTTTATAAAATGTTGGTGCCAGTTGTTCCCAGAATTCTTTATAAAACTCAGCAGGAAAGCCATCAGGCCCTGGTGCTTTACCATTGGGCATAAGTAACAGAGCTTCATGAAGCTCAGACGGCAAGAGCGGAGAATCTAAGTTTGTGATTTGATCCTCATTTAGCCTGGGTAGGTTTACATTATTAAGAAATGAGTCAATACTTTGCTCTGACGGATTGATCTGCGGTGTGTACAGGTTTTTATAAAAGTTTTCAAATTCGTTATTAATTTTGACCGGGTCATGGGTGACATTTCCTGTTTGGTCCATAATAGAGGTGATTGATGATTTTTCTCTGTTAATTTTAAGCTGATTAGCCAGAAATTTGCCAGATTTATTAGAGTTTTCAAATCTTTCAAGTCGTAGCCTTTGTATTTGAAATTGTGTTTGTTTATTAATGATGTCATTTAACTGCAGCTTTAAATTTTTCAGATCTCCCAGAATGCGTTCCTGTGCAGAAGCAGCATAAGCAGTCTCCAGGGTTTTGATTTTATTTTCTAATTCTAATAAATCTGCTTTCTCTTTGCGTTTTTTGTGCGTTGAATAAGAAATGATTTTCCCTCTCATGACTGCCTTTGCTGCTTCCCAAAGAACGCACGGTGGGATGTCTGGAGTATTGTTGAAGTCTAAGAAGGTTGCCCACTCTTTTTTAAAGAATTCAAGAAATTCCTGGTCCTTTAACAGAGACGTATTAAACCTCCAGGTTGTACCAGAGGGTGTGGATTTTTCCCTAGAAATGTTTACAGAGACTGGTGCATGATCACTGATAATAATTGGATGGATATTGGAGCTTTGAATATTTTTTAAAAGAGAGTTACTGATTAATAAATAGTCTAAACGGGAGTGTGAATAGTGAACTGGAGAAAAAAAGGTGAACCCTTTAGTGCTTGGGTGACATGAGCGCCACGCGTCGCAGAGACCCAGATCATTCATGTACTGCTTTAGAATACTTGCAGACTGCCATGTACGCTGATTTGCTGCTGTGCTGAGTCTGTCAAGTTCAGGGTCCAAAACAAGGTTGAGGTCTCCTCCTATAATGATTGTGGAGTCAGAGTGAACTGAGAGTGAGGTGAAGAATCTGTGAAAGAAGGAAGAGTCGTCAACATTAGGACCATAAATACTCACTATACAATAGTCCTTATTCTGAATGGATATATTAATGATTACAAATCTGCCTTCTGGGTCAGTAACTGTATCCTTATGAGTAAAATTAAGATTTTTATTAATTAAAACAGCAACTCCTCTTTGTTTGGAGTTGTAACTGGCAGAGTATATAACTGGAAATTGTAAGCAGCACATAAGGTGATTCAAAGAATCTGATAAATGGGTCTCCTGCAGTAGAGCTATATCTGCTTTTAGACCATCCAGGTGATTTAACACTTTCAATCTCTTTGGCTCAGAGCCAAGTCCACGCACATTCCAGCTAACGATGTTAAGACTGTTCATAACTGCTCTGACTGAAAAGGTGTAAAGCTAAGTAGTGCTTGTGTGCCAGTCCGTGTGCGCGTGCCCGCATTTGAGAAGCGCTGTGCGCGTGAACGTTTTCTGGTTATGTGAGCTGTGTGTCGCGTGCGTCCTATGAGAGCCTGTGTGAGGTGATTGCAGTATGTCAGCGTGTGTGTGCGGGATCGCATGTGCACGCCCCTGTGTGCGCTTGTGTGAGCGCGCGCCCGTTCCGTGCATAAATAAATACTTACCGAGGATGAGTTGCTTCCAGGTGATTTACATATAATGAGGGGGGAGAGGGGGGGGGGAGAGTAAAGGAAAGAAAAAAAGAGATAGAAGGGAAAACGAAAACAACAACAAAACAACAATAGAAACATCAGTGGGACTGAAGTGACGAAGAAAAAAAAAAGACTGTTTTCCTGCGATCGAGGTGTGGATTATTGATGATCCGGTTTTCCATTCATTGAAGTAAGTTTAGCGGGTTTCTTCTGGGCAGCGCAGATGTTCTCAGCGCGGATCTGAAAGCCTTCAGCACAGCCAGGGGGTGATCTCCGGGTCCCGGAACAGCCGTCCGTCCACGTACAGTTTGTCAACGGCCACAATCGCTCTCGAACCAGCAGCAAGATGCTTCCTCCTCAGCGGGAACAGGATCTTCCTTCTACGGAGGATTTCTGCCGGGAACTGGTCATTAACGCTGTAATGCGTGCCTCTCAGTTCCCGTCCGCGGCCCTTCACCAACTCCTTCTGTTTGAAATGTTCGAATTTAGCCACAATAGGACGCGGGCGCTGGTGGTCGGACCTTCTTCCTCCGAGGCGGTGAACCCTGTGGAAGGAGATCTTCTGCACCTCCTCCTTGGGGAGCTTCAGGTGGACCTGTAAAAAGGATCTCACGGTGGCTTCGGGGTCTTCTCCTACCTCCTCTGGAACCCCCGCGACCACTAGATTGTCCCTCATGCTCCTCGACTGAAGATCCAGGAGGGTTTCCTTGATGGATCGGTTCTCCTCGGAGAGACGGGCGGTGTCACTGCTCAGGGTCTTCACGGTCTCTCTGAGGGCCTGGTTCTCCGCTGCGAGCTCCCGCACCTGCTGCTGGCTGAATTCCAGAGACTCCCGCAGACCTTGAAATTCTCTATGGAGGATCTCCAGCAGATTGAGGCGGCCATCAAAGCTGGAGAGCTTTTTGTCAATCGAATCCAGGATATCGCTCATTCCGCTGCCCGGAGAGGACACAGCCCCGGGAGAGTCCTCAGGCCGTTCACGCTTGGCGGAGGGGGTGGTGGTGGCGGTTCTGGGCTTCACCATGTTGCAGGTATTAAAACACTCGTCAATGAAATTCTCCAGGTCCTCCAGGCTGACAGAAGCTTAATACTCTTAACAGGTTATGTTAGTTAGCAGGAAATGTTTTAATATGGCGGAAAAATGAAACAAGATCGAAAATGTTTGTTCAAATGCTTACGCGCCGCCAAGTCGACTCACCACACTCGTCTCGCTGGGTCTCGCGATACTACAGCATCACGCCCGATACTACAGCAATCTTGTTCTTCATATTTGATCGAACCCCTGGAGAAGCGCTAAGCTTTAGACTAGAGATGCGGTATCAAAACCGGCCCCCTTTTAGGCCTCAACAGGATTGTTAACAGTGCCAGTTAGGTCAGCCCTGGTAGGGCGGTCAGCGCTACGAGAAGCAACCTGGCTAGCAGGCTTCTAATTGCTTCTAACTGCTCTATTCTGGCCTCCAAGTGTAAAATAAGACTAGACTTAACACAGTTAAGTTCTGCTGAGTCGTATCAAAGGCGGTCCACTGTCTACCAGCTCTCATCCACACCCTGAACAACTCCAACGTTCTCCTCTGCCACAACAGACGTCCTCATCCAAACCCCATAACTACAATTTTGTATTAACTACAGACAAAGATTAGAATCATTGTTGTTCTTTAAAGAACAAACAACCTTTTTTTTATTTTATAATTAGGAGATTGTTGGTGACGTTTTAATTTTCATTGACTTGGTGTTCATACAAACTTAAAACCAGTAAACCTTCAAACCCTTGTCTGCATGGACCGATGGTTAGCAGTAGGGTCGAATCCTAAAAAACGGTTTTGTGAAACACGAAGACCAGGACTTCAATTGGAAAATCCCATCTGTAAAATACTTTTTGTGACTGTTTTGACAGAGTTCCTTAATTCATCTCCAAACTGTCACAAGTTTCATCGATAATATTACTGATTACTCATTCCAGCTGGTGGAAAAGCACGCTGACGTGCAAATGTTGTGGGGGGGGGGGTTTATTACAAGAAAGACAATCACTCTGTTTCCATGGAAACTGTGCAACATTCAGATAAAACTTTCATTTGCAAATTTCGAGGTATCCTCTGCAGATTTGTTGTCCTTCAGTCTTCAAGGTTTGGAGACAGTTCATTAAACTTTTATTTTGTTTTTTTTCATGGTGAGGTCCTGAGGTTATAATCCCTCCTGATGGGGATAAAATCTCACGAAGCCTTTCCCAATCCTAATCATTTTCAAAGTTGCTGTAGGAAATCCAAGCAGCAGAAAAAATGGAAACGGTATTTTGCAAAGGAGACACCGGCGTCGCTCCACGTGTGTCCCGGACTTCCACAGTGACAGAAAAATTGTACATTTGTAGCGGACCGGTCGCCGTTTGTTGAAGCTGACATTTTGAATCAAACGTGACCTTTTGTCAGGTGTTCAGACAGCTGGCAGCAACAAACAATCAAGCAGAATAAACAAATGCGGTTTTCAGTCTGGCCTGAGAGGAAAACCCATTCAACAGTGAGCTATAATTATTTCAAAGCCAGGAGAGATTTCAATGACAATTGCAACAGTTGCAGCAATCCACTACTGCCACACATGTATGCAATAATAAGCACGCCTGTCGACACGCATCACAAGTCTTTCTCATGCAGTTCACCAAAAAGCACAGAGGATGAGGAGCGTGGAGGAAGATGGACGTGTGCCCAAAGCTGGCTCTGCTGGTGTGTGTGTTGCTGTTCATGGCACTTACAGGGAAAGGTTAACGTGTGTGTGTGTCTGTGTGTGTGTGTGCACGTGTGTGAATGATATTTGATCAGACATCAAACAGCTTCAATTATTTCACCACCCCAGGTGTCGTCCTCATTATCCCCTTTTACCAGGCGAGACAGAGACGAGTTAACATTGTGGCTGCTGCTCACAAAGCAACACAACTCCATTCCTGAAGGTTCTCCCAGAACTGCAGAAAAACTCTGACTCCAGGCACACCTGCAGACTTTTCGGGTTAAAAACTTCACCAAAGAAATGTCAATTTTTATCCAGCAGTCCCCCCACTTGTTATTAAAATAAAAGATGCAGTGTTTTAAGGGACTCTATTCTTAAAATGGGACAAATTATTCCCACGTACAGTGGTGTGAGGAAGTTGTTGCCCCTCTTTTTTTCCATGTTTTCCACACTTAAGTGTTTCCTATAGAATACGTTTAAATAGGGGTCCAAGACGACACAAGCAACAATAAAATGCAGTTTTTAAATAAAAATTTTTATTGTTAAAGGAGAAAAAAAAAAACTTTATTGCCATGTGTGAAAAAACTGATAAAACATAACTCAACTGTGGTTTATCAAACCTGCGTTCAAATCTTCTGGCCACACCTGAGCCTGATGCTGCCACACCTGTCTTCAATCAGTGAATCACTTAAATGGGACCTGCCTGACAAAGTGACACAGGCCAAAAGATCCTCCAGGTCTAAAGACATTCAGGAACAAATGAGAAAGAAAGTAATAGAGATCGATGAGAGTAAAAAGGTTATGAAGTCTTCTCAAAAGCTTTGGGACTCCAGCGACCCACAGTGAGAGCCGTTACACACAACTGGAGGGGGCATGGATCAGTGTTGAACCTTCCCAGGAGTGGCTGGCCGAGCAAATTTACCCCCAGACTGCTGCAAAGACTCATCCAAAAAAGATCCCAAAACAACATCCCAAGAACTGGGGGCCTCAAACACAGCGGACACGGTTTAGCAAACGCCACACAGCTGCAGCCCCGTTTACCAGATGTGAGGCGTGCTGGATTGACAGACGACTGACTCCACCGCTTCGACAGGAAAGACAGACGGCCACTGCAGGTGAGTCCACTGACACCAAGACACCACCATGAGACCATGTGACCTGGAGAATGCAGCAATGTTCACCGATGGGTGTCAGGTGTTTGCTATTCGCCATCATTATCACTAGGATTGGCTTTAGTGGAGGAGGTGCAACAGTCTGGCAGCGCAAAACTGATTTGGTTATTGTAGATGGTCCAGTCACCATCCTCATCCAGAGACATCAAAGACCCATTATCACCCCCCAATTCCACCAGAACACCCCCAACTTTCTGTTCATGGACGCTCATAACGCTCCACCACATGGTGCCAAAATCGTCACAGCTGGACTGAAGGAAGTAGGCGTGGCCTCAGATGGTTTGGCCACCGATGACCTCTGACCTGAACCCCACATCTGGGTCCAGCTGAAACAAAGACTGGATAATTGGACCCCCAAGTGACCAGGTAGAACTGCATGTAGGACTTGTGGACGAGTGGAACACCTCAGAACATCATGAGGCTAGTGAGGAGCAGAAGACGTCGCGGTCGAGCTGTTGCTGCAGCAAATTGTGGAAAAAGCCGCCATTGACATGGCGGTCTATATTATAGTCTTTGATTTGGAGTTATTAAATATCAAACTAAGAAAAATTCTGTTTCTTTCCCATTCATTATTAGTTATCAAATCAAATGGGACTGTTATGTATTTGATAAAAGATTCAGACCAAATAGGAAAAGCACTCGTGTAAATCACAAAATCTCTGGCTTATTGTGAGCAGTGCACTTTTTTTTCACAGCATTTAGATCTGAAATTAAAAATCTGAATTTCTATGAAACCCAAAATCCCAACAAAATGGTTTGCTCACTGGAGATCCCAGACCGTGAGTGTTTTCTGTGCTCCCCATGCACCTCTGAAAACAATGACACAGCAAGGAGGCAGAGGACGACAGAACCAGGTCAAGCATGCAGAGAAAATGTAGCAAATGACGAGAATCAGACACAACCTAAAGCATATTTACAAAAACAAGAAGAAGAAATCTGGAATGAAAGGTCTGTAACGCGCAGAACTCCCTTTTCTCAGCCCTGGAATGTAATCGAAAGAGGGGAAAAAAATCGAAGAGGTCGATTATAAGAGCAGTGATGACATTTGAAAGCTCTTGCTTTGAACCTGCAGCACGCGATCAAAGGAACTCTTTATGCAAATCGAACCTGCAATCCATACGAGCTGCAAAAGGCACGTCAGCAGAGCTGGCAGGACAATCAGAGGAGGCCGTCAGTTACCTTTTGGGAAAGGAAACACATGAAACAACTCAGGCGTCCACCGATACTCCCATCCCTACCAAAGAATATTAAAAGCTGCTCTCAGCGTGCAGCGTATCAAAGGCCGCCGTCAAAGGTTTGATTCCAGAATAAGGAGCTTCTTCTCATATTTAGTTCAAACAATGCAGAGACTTTCCATTTTCATTCAGGTCACGAGGAACCCCCTTTTTAATCCGGTGGGGGTTACATTTTCACAGGTGAAATAAAGAAATGCTCGCTGACGTCTTGGAATCAGTGAATCAGACTACACGAGAAAGGAAATGACTGTGATTACATTTGCTTTAACAGCCTTTCAATGAAGAATCTGAGCATTGGATGGATTTAGGGAGTAAACTGATACCAAAAAAAAAAAAGAAAAACCATGCAGGAAGTCGCAGAGATACTTGATCACAGAAGACAAATGATGAAACAGCAGCAGATGCAGGCAGGAAGGTATGGGGGGGGTGGAGGGCACCGACATCCAATCAAAATGGGAAACAAAGGAGGAGGAGTCAAACAGAGGCCTCCAAATCAAGCTGAAGGTCTGTAGAAGGAGGAGGTGATGGAGGAGGTGTGTGGCGGGAACGACAGCATGACCAAACCAACACGAGCTCAAAGTGAATGAAAGGCTGAGCGTCCAAAACTAAAACCATAAAGCAGACAACCACTGATCCTCTGACAGGGTTTATTTTTGCTTCCAGAATTTAAACTTTAGACTTTTCAACAAACAGACTTTTCTAAAAATGCAGATCGCTCAAGAAGATAAAGGATTCATCCATTTTTCTATCTTTATGCATCAAAAGGAACTTTTCAAAATGATGTTGACTTCATGGTTGAAACTTTTCCTTCACTTGACTCAAAGTTAAAACGGTACAAATTAGAAATAATATGTTACAAATAGGAAGTTCTGAATTTGAAGCCACTTAAAATTAAATAAATTCTAGAACTTATCCGTTTATTAATTTATGGTTTATTATCTGGGCAAAATCAGAATCTAAACTTTTGTTCCCAATGCTTACAAGAAGAATTATTTTAGGTTGGGTCCAAATTCCCTCACAACGACTACTTGCACTTTATCGGGCGTTCTGCTTTCTGTTGGGGCGTTAAAATCTATTCTAAAATCCAGTAACCTAAAAAATTTCCCAGAAGTCTCTGCAAGAAACCCAAAGTGCATCATTGCTCACTAGATTGTTGAAGAGACCACAATGCATTGCTTTTGAATGATTTGTCACTTAAAAACATCCCAGTTTTTGTCAAAATGTTCATATTGCGTTTTTTTTTACTTTGGAAAATAGATGACCTTATATCTGGCGTTTAATAAAACGTAGTAAGTCCCTTTTGGAAGGACATTCGCCAGATTATAACCAGGATCCTGGGCTACAGTTTACCAAAGACAAGCTTGTTTCTGTATTTGGGCAATGTGCTTAAAAACGACAGATAAATCACAAGACAAAGGTGCACGACAGATTCATGCCAAAGAAATAAATGTGATGCAACTGCTGAGCTATAAGATCAGACCTCAAGAAGAACTTTGTCACAAGAGGAGGGAGAAACGGAGTGTCTACACAACGACAACATCACAAGGACTCGTACATGAAGCCACACTATTACACACTTCATCAGCCGCCGCATCGTCTGCACTCATTCACTCCCGTTTCTTCTGATTTCGTCAGAGGAAGACAAAGACGTGTCCATTGTATAAATGTGGAGAAAACCAAACGCTTAACCGGTTATTTCCAGGTAATAGATAATGAATGATTCATGGTGTGAGTGGGGCTCATGAATATGCAGATGTGGGTTTTTTCTTATCGTGATGATCGTGTAAAAGCACGGCGCCTGCGTCGAGTGTGTTTAAGCGTTGGGATTCCTGGGTAACGTCCCACGTGTGACCTGAGAGAGCACTAATGCAATCACGCGGCGCTTTATCAGGAACAGCACAGCAGTTCCTGACTGCAACGAGCCAGGGGGGAGAGGGAGACGGGTCAAAGGTGACCCGTAGCAGGTAGCAGGGATTTCTGGGAATTTATGTCTAAAAATGCACCTCATTGTTCTGCTACTGTGGGAAACACCAAGGGATTTGCTGCAGCAAATTTGCCCTGAATTACATTTTATATATGGAAACACTATTGTGGACAGTTTGGAGATAAACACACACACGCCGCGGCACATTTTGGTCAACACAAAACTGGCAATCATGTTATCTTTGCAGCCCGCTCTGGGAACTTCAGCTGGTGGATTGGCTTCAGACTGAGGACCAACATCAGCATCTATGAAATGTTTGGAGGGTCTGGGTGAAAAAGTCTTTTAAATCATTTTATAAGATGAGAAAAGTGGAATTATTTTCAACGTTTCCATGAAAAACTGCATGTACTGATAACAGATCTAGAATCAGTTAACCATGCATGAAGATGTCCTCAGGCAAAGTATTGAGCAGCACTGAAGGTGCTGCTGCTGCTGCTGGCTTTTTTTTTTTGCCTTGGATAAAGGGATGGAATTCAAAGTGCTCCACAGATTGTCGGGAAACTCTTTCTGAAAACGGACTGTAAAGTAATGCTGTTGTTTCTTACCCAGATTTCCAAACATAAACAAAGATTCAATAAGACTCAAGAGTCAAAAACACATCTTGAGCGTTTTACTTGCAGCAAGGACCGAATAGAAGATGGGTAACCCTTGTGCTATCTTAGGCACTTTACCATTGGGAGTTGGGTCATCTAGACCCACTAGACAGTGCACTGAACCTTTTTTTTTCAATGATTTACCCAGTGAGGGTCCTTGGGCAGGACCCTTAACGCTAATGCCTACCTCATAACATGAGAGACAATGCACCACATGTCATGCCGGCTCAGACGTCTCCCGGCCAAACAAGGTCTGCGGCAGGTGCTGGTGGACCAGAGCACCCTGATGGAAAGTGGGCTACTGGAACAAGACGGAAATGGACTAGATGTGAGAACAAGGTTCTGTTAGAATGCTACTACTCAAGTAATCCCACCCAGAGGGGTTACATACAGAGAATGTTAAATGAATGGATGCTTCAAAACTCACAATCAAGGCTAACTGCCAAACAACTGGTAGCTCAATGTTCTAATATCCACAAACGCAACTCCTATCACAACTTGAGATTTAAGCGGACAATACAATTGCAACACCACGGGGGAGCCAGAACAGCAGGTCAGAGAGGAGGTTATACCACACTCCCACCCTGAGATTGGGTACACAGCCCCAACAACCACAATTACGCTGAGCGAGGCAGCAACTGACCTGAAAGACAAGATCATGTCTACAATGAACACTAGGCAACCCCGACACCAGCTACAACGGTTAAGTGATGGACCGCCTGAAAGTCTACTGGAAACTGTGAATGAAGCATTGAGGGCAATTCCTACCACAACAATCACAGAAACCAATGAACTGGTTTACACTTCAGCAGCAGTGATCCCTGAGATGCTTGGCTATAAGAACAAACATGGAAGCAACGGTTAGAAGCTAAAATTAAGGCAACTCGGAAGGATGTGAGTAGGCTGACAGAGGCTCAAAGAGGTACAACGAGAAAGCAAGTACCTAAGAGATGCAGCCAGATGCCCATACCTGAAGACTGCCAAACAAAGGCTCCTAGCCTTGAGCAGCCGCCTAAAGAGGTACACAAGAGACAATGAAGCCAGACAAATAAACAGGCTCTTCGCAACTCAACCTGCAAAAGTGTACGCTCAGTGGAGGGTCAAAACAGCCGAGCAGACCCACCAAGGCTGGAAACTGAACAGTACTGGAAAAGTGTATGGGAGAAAGAGACAGCACATAACAGCAATGCCCAGGGGCTGGTCTCTCTGAGAAAAGAACACAGCAACCTCCCTGAACAGAATCCAGTAACCATCACAGTGGCAAACATCCAAGAAAGATTCTCAGGTATGAAGAACTGGACAGCACCAGGCCCTGACATGATACATGCCTACTGGCTAAAGAAGCTTACCGCACTCCACGAGCGCCTGGCAGCGCAAATGAACCAGCGGCTAAGAGATAGGACTCACCCAGAATGGCTAACGGAAGGGCCAATGATCCTAATCCAGAAGGATCCCTCAAAGGGTGCAGTCCCATCCAACTACCGGCCAATAACCTGTCTCTCCACAACCTGGAAGCTCATGTCAAACATCATGGCAACCAAGATAAATAGGCACATGGATCAATTCATGAGTGACACACAGAAGGGCATTGGTAGAGACTCCAGAGGAGCCAAACACCAACTCCTGGTCGACAGAACAGTCGCTCAAGACTGCAGGTCACGACACACCAACCTGTACACAGCCTGGATTGATTACAAGAAGGCCTATGACTCAATGCCACACACATGGATCACTGAATGCTTGGAGCTGTACAACAGCAACAGGACTCTAAGAGCCTTCATAGGAAACTCAATGAAGATGTGGAAAACCACCCTTGAAGCCAATGGGAAGCCACTTGCACAAGTGTCCATCAAATGTGGGATATACCAAGGTGATGCCCTGTCCCCACTGCTGTTCTGCATAGGTCTCAACCCCCTCAGCCAAATAATCGACAAGACTGGCTATGGATACCGACTCAGAAATGGGGCCAACATCAGTCATCTGAAGTCATCAGTCATGAATTGATCCATGTGCCTATTTATCTTGGTTGCAATGATGCCTGACATGAGCTTCCATGTTGTGGAGAGACAGGTTATTGGCCGGTAGTTGGATGGGACTGCACCCTGTTGTTCTGGCGGTCCCGTGGCATTGTATTGTATCGCTTCAATCTCAAGTTGTGATAGGAGTTGCCGTTTGTGGATGTTGGAGCACTGGGCTACAAGTTGTTTGGCAGTTAGCCTTGATTGTGGGTTTCGAAGCATCCATTCATTCCACATTCTCTGCATGTAACCCCTCTGGGTGGGATTACTTGAGTAGTAGCATTCTAACAGAACCTTGTTCTCACATCTAGTCCATTTCCGTCTTGTTCCAGTAGCACACTTTCCATCAGGGTGCTCTGATCCACCAGCACCTGCCGCAGACCTTGTTTGGCCGGGCAACGTCTGAGCCAGCATGACATGGTTCATTGTCTCTCATGTTGTGAGGTAGGCATTAGCGTTACGGGACCCTCACTGGGTGATGTTAATTGCCCGTCATTGTTATGGTAATTGCCCCATTTCCATTGTTATGGTAATTGAACCATTTCCATTTTTCCATTACCATTAATTGTTCGTTCGGGTTTCCTGCATGACAGTCCTGCACCTTACCAACCGAGCTACCCAGCCGGTTATATATATATATATATATATATATATATATATATATATATGCTTCAATAAGCTAACAGCAAACAAACCCTTCATTGTTGTGCTCCTTTGACGCCTCTGACTCTGACATCCCACAGAAACTTGGGTTTAGTTTCCTCATGTTTCCTCGTGTTTAAACGTCTCTCCGCATTCAACTCCTCACAGATAGTGAAAGTGATTATTCTAAAAAAAGATTTGAGGCATTCAAACACCAACAAAGTGCATTTGAGATGAGCCAGGCCAGAGCTTTGGTCCTGCTTGGATGAAAACCCAAAGACTTTCAGAATGCTGCATTTGATGTGGAAATGCATGATTTGGATTCTCTGCGCTCCATTTTTGTGCCCAAATCAAACCTCTTTGTTTTGGAAGAAGCCAGAGATCTATCTGTGTTCAAACCCACACATGTCCCAGTTTTCCTGCTGTTATTAATAGAAATTCTGTTCTATTTGTGTTTAAGTTTCTATTTTTGTCACTTTTTTGTGGCTTAAACCTCAGGAAATAAGAGTTGGAAAAACGGAAACTGTAACAAAGGTCAAATGTTTTACTTGTCCTCTGTTTTAAATGTAGCCTTGATCAGTTAGATCTGAGAGAAATGGACAGTTTGGGGTGGGGTGGTTGATGTTTTAAGCATTTCCGCTGCAAAACGTCAAAGATTTAGAGTCAAAGCTGGAGCAGGAAGAAGACAAAAGCAGATTCAGAACCGGAAGAGCCTCATTTACAGAATCCAGGACATATTAAATAAAATGTGAATGGATTTGACATTCATTGTAGTTTACTTGTTTGTTTGGACACATATTTAATTTCCACTTGATGATCTGGAAGAAATCCAAGAATCTGGAAAACTTCACTGTCCAGTAGCAGGAATTTCTCTCTGAGTCTCACTGCTGGAAGTTTGGATGAAGATGATCTGGATCCACTTTAGGTCAGTGATTAGATTAAATTGGATCATTCATAACTGACCAAAAATCAGCAACCACAAATGTTGAGTCGAGTCGTTGTTCAAATGAATCGTTACAGCCCTACGTCAGTGTTTGAAGTGACTTCAAATATAAATCAAAATGTTGTGAGAACTCCTAAAACCTGAACTTTTTCCACATTTAAAAAATATGTTCCACTATTTAGAAGAAATCCACAGATTTTAGGGCTGAAATATGTTGTATGGAGTCCTTTCTAATGTCTGCAGGATGATTTCTCTTTCTCACTGTTGGATCTCATCTTGTTTTTCGGGGAGAATGACCCAATCCTGTGAGGGGGTTCTGGTTATAATTGAGTTACAAACAGGCCTGGTGGAGGGACGGACCCCTCCCTGAATGTTGGCTCGTGCTGGACGTTCAGAGGAACGCGGCAGATCCAGACTGAAGGAGGAAGCCATCTGCCTCGCAGGCTGGAACATCTCCTCACGGTTGTGTTGGTTGAGAGTTTGGCTGGTTGTGGTCGACAGATTCAGCTTTGGGCTCAGCGGCAGAGGCGGAGGCAGAGCCAGAGAGGGCCGGCCTCCAGAGCATTTTGGACTCGACCCACATCTGAAGAAATCAGATCCCTTGACGGGTAAGCCAGTCTGCTCACCGCGTAAAGTCGACAGAACAGGGGCAAGCGGCCCGCTGGCGTGAAATTATTTTGACGTGTTTCAATGACTGCGTACCTTTCCTTTGTCTGCCGCAGAGATAAGCAACTTTTTTTGCTCGTCGATCCACAGGAACGTGACGGAGGCTCATAGAAAAACCAGACGGAGCCGAAAAGTGCTGCATATCCATGACATTTAAACGTTAGCTTACATAATGCTGATCATTGTTGAGTGAAGGAGGCAGACCATCATGGAGGAGACAGAGAACTCCATGTTCTAGTTTACCTCAGGGTGAGGACTGAAGAGAAGGATCTGGGAACAAGGATGAGTGAATAATGTTCTCACTATCTGCTCTGGCAGTGCTATCCCAGATGACCCCCCCCCCCCCCCCCCTCTCCATTGAGGTGTTCTCCCTACCATGACAAAGGTGGATAAAGGTGGAAAGATTTCATGTAATCCATGGACACCAGTGAAGATCACAAATCATTGAAGAAAAAAGGTTCAGAGCACTGTCTAGGGGGTCTAGATGACCCCACTCCCAATGGTAAAGTGGTAAGAAGGCACTGTATAGAATATAAGTAATAAATGTAGATATGATTTACCATAATACCCATAAAATACTTCAAATAAATAAGTAAGTTGAATAAACGAACGATGTAAAGGCTAAGTTAATACAAACAAAAATAAGGATTTTTTTTTTTAATATATAAAACTGAAATTTGGCTTCATGTCTATTTCCAAAAACTACTGAGGCTTACTCCCCCCCACCCCCACCCCGAGAAACCAAACACACACTCAGTCACGCTGTCAGGACAGCTCCAGTGTCAGGGCTGTTCTTGTTTTTCCTCGCCGATGGCTTCTCCCAATGAAAAATGAAGGTTTCCTGTTGGCTGAGGTTACCGATTCCAGGACCAAGAGAATACACAACAACAGCAAACACAACAACAATAACAGCAGCGGCGCGGCGCGGCAGCGTTCACAACAGACGTGTGGGAACCAACCCTGATGCTCATATGATCACATGTCTGAGTCAAAGCAGGAAACATGTTCTGGGAAAGGAGGACAGTTTCCTGTAACTGAAAAAAACACATTTGTTTCCTTCACTAAGTGATCGTGCCCCAGGAGAACCACAGAGTCGTGACATCGCTGAGAGACGAGCACAACATCTGAATCCTGAACTTCACCAGTTTGTCCTGACGTGAAAACACGGAAACTCATCAGGAAAGGATCGATCATCTCAAGAGTTCTGACTCATCCAGTTCACAAACATCATCCAACTTTCATGTTGTTTAATGAATCACTTCTCTTTTCTCCTCCACCAAACATCTTCCTCATACATTTATCAACTTCCTGTTCTTCACGCTCCTGATTTGCTGGTCAGTCTGTCCTCACCTGCAGTCATGCAAAGGTCCTGGAGACGAGAAGCGACGGTTCCTCTGCAGGCAGAAGGTGAGGAGCTCTGTCACCTCAGCAGAAGTAAAGAAGGTGTGGGAGCCTCTGGGGAGGATCCACGACGCCATGGACAGAATCCGTTTCTCTGCTTTCCGTTGGACAGGAAGGTACGGTGGCCCCGAAGTCCAAATCCCCTCCTATCGACAAATACCTCAACATTTTAAAGATCACAATGAGTAGTCAAAAAGCAAAGTTAATCATGAACAAACAGCTTCACATTTTAGAGACTGAAATTTTTAAAAGAAAACATTTTAGAAAAGCAAAGTCATTTGATTCCTGGAAATTACTTTTGTTTTTCAAAACCCTTCTTTTTTGTTTTATTTCATGGGGGGGGGGTAGATTTCTAAAATGTAATATTGTTTTGTGTTCATTGTTTTGAATTTTCATTGTGATATTTAATATGTTTTTGCGTTGAGTGCCGTTTTGTTGATGCTTTTGCAATTTTTTGTGTAATTGATATTTTGTTCCACACTTTTCATTTGTATTTTTATTGGCTGCCCAGACTATCGTATGTTTTTTTTTAATTACCGGTTTAGCTATAAAGTTGAAATTAGAAGCTGAGTGAAGGTTTTGATCCCTGGTTTAATATTTTTCTAAAACCACTGGTGACCAAATAAACATTCTGCATTAATTATCAGAGGCTGTCCTTGAAATCTTTTGGATCATGTGATAAAATAACAAAAACTCTTTTCTGCCAAACAAACTAGAAACCTGCATGTCAGGAACACGCATCCCGTCTGACTGTGTCCTGCTGCCCCCACATGGAGCTGGCTTTCTATGGAAACCAGCGCCGGATTCCACTGTTGGGACCTTCTCCTCTTTTTATGTCTGCACTGTTTCTCTGCAGCTGGTTTGGGACTGAAAGATGCTCAAAAACAAAATCATTTCACTGCCTGAATGCCAAAAACACAGAGATGGTGAAAGTGTTTTAACTCAATGAATGAATTCTGTCTTTTGTTGTTCAGGATTTATAATACCAAGATTGTCACTCATTTTGAGAATCTGCTTTTTGTTTGTTTTTTAAGAAACGTGTTTTTGCCTAGAATAGAGAGAACAGTTCCAGAAACTCATCAAATAAAATAAAAAACACAAATGAGTCAAACCAGCAGGATTATGAAAGCAAAAAACTAAAGCTAAAGGTGTGGAAACTGAATAAAACTAGGATCTTATCCTAAAATCAGTGCTTTGAAAAGTAATTATGAGAAGAAATGAATCATGCTGTATGTTTTTTTTATCATAAATGCCTGGGTGTCATCCAAACATCATTGTCTTTTTGGGTCTGACCCTGGAATTTCTGCTGTTTTTAAGCCGGCAGGATCATTGGAGCTTCTGAAAAAAGTTTGAATCTTTTTATTTCTGACAGCAGGCTCACCCTGGAGGCTTTAGGAAGGGGGATATTAAGAGTGTGGCGTGGAAATCATGCAGGAAGGATGAAGACACACCGTGAAAAATTAACCCAAAAAAGCGTCTCTGAGAATCAGGAAAGATGGAAAAGTAAGAAACGAGTAAATGAGCGCAGCCTGGCGCCCTGCCTGGAGAGGTAGTGATGGGTGGAGAGAATGAGGATCAGAGGGGACGAAGACCGCGCGTCTGAGGGCTGGACCAATGGAGAGTGGGAGCGGCACGTGCGCAGGGGAGGCTTGAAAAAGGAGAGAGAGCGCGCGGATCTGTGCTGGAGGCTGGAGGCGCGCGGACGTCCTTCAGACCTCAGATCGGCGGCGGGAGTTTCGGTTCAGACTTCGGCTTTTCGTTTTTCCACTTCTAATAGAAGCAAACTGTCAGTCTGAGGAGATATTTATCCGCGCACGCGCCTTTCTTTCTCGCGTAAATGCGCAGTCTGTCGCAGTTGATCAAATACACCAATTAGCTCAATTCCGCGCAAAGTCCTGCCATGTCCTCCGCAGAGACTCGGGCGCGTGACGCGCTCGCCACGGCACCGTTGCGCGCAGCCGTGCGCACAGCTGCGGGCTGCGCCCAGCCTGACCTCCGCGCGTCATGCTGAGCGGACAGACCCTCCGCGGCCACGGCCCAATGCGACTCGTCGACCCGAGGCACCTTCCGCAACTGATGCCCCTGGAGGACCATGAAGCCACCGTGGTGGAAGCGACCGCGGAACCGCGCAACTCCACGCCGACAGGGGCCGGGGGGGCCCCGGGTCAGCAGCAGCACCCCTTCCCCTGGGTGGTGACGGTGCTCGCCGGCGTGCTCATCACGACCATCGTGGTGGATGTTATCGGGAACCTCCTGGTCATCGTGTCCGTCTTCAGGAACAGGAAACTCAGGAAAGCAGGTGTGACCGGTTTGAGTGTTTGATCCGGATTGAAATTCCTTGTAGTTTGGAATAAATTCCCATGTGTGCGCACTTTTTAGCCAGATTCACTCTGATTAGCTTTCAGAACAATCTGAAAATGTACTGCTGGGTTAAAGCGGTTGATCCCAGCAGCGGGAATGTTCTCCACTCAAAGTGATGCTGTCACTCCTGTGGGAGAAGACCAGCATGAGGCTGGAGATGCTGGCGCTTCCTCTCCACACCTCAGCTGCTGGTTCAGTCGCCACTCGTGTCCAGATATGAGCCACAGCTCTGATTCCACGTAATGTTGGAGAGTCAAACCTTGCTTTTGTTATTTGAAGCAGAAACATCATTTTAAAGGTTTTAACAAGTCTCTTCCTCACATGGCGACATCTGCACGAGTTCTTTTCAGGAGGGAACATGTTTGGAATAAAGAAACTCTATTCTGTAGAACAAACATCAGAAATTCAGCCAAAGATGCCAAAACAGCGGGGAAAAAGCGAGGATCATCCCACGCGGTGGGTCTCAAATGAAGCACTTAGTGAAGCACTTAGCTCAGTCTGTTAATGGAGATCAATGGCAGGTTGTCCAGAGGAGTGGCAGATGCAGAGATGCATCACATTTTCACCTTAAAACACAGCTGTGTGCTCCTACACGGGGTTTTCCATCCATTATGACAAAACTGATGCGCAGCTGCTGTGTGTTCACACCTCCTTAGGAACTTTGACCTGCGGCTAAATGTAAAGAAGAAAAGAAGAATCAGGGAAGTTTAAAAGGTTTGCCGCTCCTCGGTCTGACAGATTTATTAACACCTTAAGAAGTCCAGGGCTGCGTTTTCACAGACCGAAGAATCGCAGCCATGCAGAAACGAACGCGGTGCTCTGAAGCCGCATCAACAGGTGGAGGTGAATTCTGGGGAAAAACCGGAGCAGATCAACTAAGTAAACCCAGGCGGAGCAAAAAGGGGGCTTAAAAAAGACGGAGGTGGAACAATCAGGAACCGAAAGCAGGCGTGAAACAACTGCTCAACACCAAGAAAAGACTCAAAAACTAACATACAGATATGGAGCTTTGCTTCAATCTTTATGATTCTTCTCCATCTCAAAGTTGCAGACACTGTCGTTCCACCCAGTTTCATTCCAAGTTTGACCTTCAAAAAAATGTCCAAGCAAGCAAATCGTCTCTCAGCAAAGGGAGAGAATGAGCAGAATAAACGCAAACGAGAGGAGGTCCTCGGTTTGTCCAACTCTGTTCTGAAATCTGACTGAAGGACCGGACCAGAATCAAATGCCAGGAGTGTTTTGGGAATCCACCTCATAAGAAAACAGACGAAAAGCAGTCTGGACAAAAGATGATTGGATTTTAGTGAACACAAATCTATATATTTGAAAACTGAATGTTTTTAATTCAAAACTGAGGCTTTTGTTCTCCTTGATGTTCTTCAATGAAAAATGCAAATGAGAGAAATGCTGCGTTCATGTGGTGTTGGAATGATGGGAAAAATGAGTCTCACTCAAAAAAAACTTACATGAACGTCTTCCAGCAGCACCTGAAAGTAGAATAACCTTCTGCAAGGTGTTTGTATTTGTAGAGCATCATGTATGGGGAAACAGGCAAAATAAAACATTAATAAGGATTATTAATATAATTTATTCCAGTTTAACAGGCCGCATGTGGAAACTCCAGTCCTAAAATAGATTGATTGATTAATTGAAAAACTCGTCCATCATTTCCTTTTTTTTCACATCAATGGGAGTTCCTGAAATCCCTGAGCAGGAATGGGAGAGGTCCATGAATGTTTTACGTCTCCATCCTCTTGGCTTCACAGATTTCCCTTTGATTCATCCCTCTGAGACTCTTCTTCTCACTCTTCCTTTCTTACCTTCTTCTCCACATATTTAGGGTCCCTGTATTTTCCTCTACCTTTCTGCCCAACTCCCTAGGCCGTTCCTGGAGTTTGTGACGGCTCAGATCTTTGCAGCACAGACGCATCATCGTCATTCAGAGCGAGCAAACGCTCACCTGCACCCCACCTGACAGCACAAATGTCCGGCGGAGTTCAAGCTGCAGCTTGTTTACATCTGAAGTGGCAATATGTCAGCGCGGCGTTTCGGCGCTCTGCTCAGCTTTGCGTGAAATCAGAAATGAGATCGGTGGCGGCTCCAGTCAAATTCTGGCTCTCGGCCCAAACTCACGGAGTTAAATGGATTTTCTGGGTCTGAATGGGAATCAGCTGGATTGAGCTGAGGTCGCCACTGATCTGAAGCATTGATAACATTGGGAGTGGGGTCATCTAGACCCACTAGACAGTGCTCTGAACCTTTTTTCTTCAATGATTTGTGATCTTCACTGGTGTCCATGGATTACATGAAATCTTTCCACCTTTATCCACCTTTGTCATGGTAGGGAGAACACCTCAATGGAAGGGGGGGGTCATATGATAGCACAAGGGTTAAACTACTCAGTACTTGGACCACCTAGCTGTGTTGGCAAAACCACAGGACTGGAGTTCGAAAGGCATCAAGTAACAAAGACCTGCAGCAGAAAGAGGTCCAACCGTCCACAGGGGGCAGGGCTCGGAAACATGAACCAGAACATTCTCCACCTCTTTATGAGTTCAAATTCTAAAGCAGCAGAGCAGTTGACTAAAGAAAGTTTGCTGTCCGTCAAGAACACGTCTTCGTTCCAAGAAAGTGGTGAAACTGGAGTTTAAAATGTAAATGGACTCCAGCAGTTGTGTTCCCAGCCTCCCATCTCAATCACAAACCTCCCTGCGGAGTCTTTCTCACAACTATAGAAAGTCACGTTTCACATCCAGTGAATTTGGCCTAAAACGTCCTTTGCAGGATCCAGACAGCCCGGGAAAACGTGGTGGGATTTGATCCGTCTCGGATCATTTGCAAAACCAATTTTCTCAACATTTCAGCAGATTTTTTCTGCTTGTTTTTTTTTTCTCTCTCCTTCATGGGTGCAGTTTCTGTTTTGTGGAAGATTGCTGCCCCTGGCTGATGTTCACCGTCTGAATGCAACAGAACGTCTCGGTGAAAACGTGTCTGAGGAAAGTTGGAAATTAGAAACCAGCATAACAGGGAGCCGCTGAGGGGATCCCATCAAAGCACGCTTGAAATCCCTGCCTGACCTTCGACCTCAGCACGTTCTGGCTGTTCTTCCTGATTCTCGCCACCAAGCCCAGCTGTCTGAACCCGACGAACATCACATGTAGGAGCTCCTCTCAGCACAGAGGCTGGAAGGCGTCTGCACTCCTGGATGTTGGCTAACGGACAGATTTGATTGGATGTAGGGTTTTGGAAGAATCTATCCAGAACTGCAACCTTTCGAAATTTAGGATTTTAACTTTTTTTTTTTAAAGATTAAAAAAACCCAGGTAGGAACATGTGGGAAGTCAAACCACATATAATCCAACTGAGCATGAAATAAACACAGCAGTCAGCCAAACCAATCAGATGTCAGGATTACAGGACAGAAAAAAACCTTTGAAAGTGGAAATCGGGCCTCATTTCAGAGAAAGATGAAGATTTCTGTTGATTTGAAATCACTTTCACTCTGATTTGCAGGTTTACCTCAACCATACAAGGTTGGTTTTTGTGACCCTTAAGGCCCACTCCGATGAAAATGGAGTGTTTAGTGTTTTTCTGAAGAAAAGTCTGACTAAAACGTCATTTTGAAGCATTTCTGATCTCCAATTGTTTTGAATCAGGAGCAGCTGCCGTTGCCATGATTTGTGACGTAGAAAATGTGCTGGGCGGGGCCACAGTCTCTATGCTCCGCCCCATTCTGATGCATCCACTTGCAGACAAATAGATCCAGGAACCAAGGTTATTATAGTTAACGAAAACGAACGAAAAAACTAAAACTAGAACTGAAAAAACATTTTCGTTAACTGAAATAAAAATAAAAACGAGAGTTTTTAAAAAAACGAAAACTAACTAAAACTGTTTGTTGTGTGTATAAAACTAACTGAAACTAAATAATATTAACCCCAAAAAATACTTCGTTTTCGTCTTTGTTAATACATAAGTCTTTTGGGTTGAAATAAAGTCTATTTACTTCACCCTGCTAGTTTTACTGTGTATCTGAACTAGAGGGCTGCATTGGGATCGGGTCCCGCCGGGTCCCGCGGGACCCAACCCAAATCTCGCGGGATTGGGCGGATTGAATTGTGCTGCGGGCGGGAGCGGGCGGCAGAAAAAAACCCCGCGGGAATCAGTGCTGGCATGAATGTCTCATGAATATATATAAGCGGACTACGTTAGGCTGAGCGGCTGTTTGATTCTTATGTACTGAAGCTCCGTGAAGGCACCAGGTAGAGACGCCCAATGGCCACTGTCATCTAACCTGTTGTTGGGGGTGCGCCCCGCCCCGCCTCTTACTAAGAGCGCGCTTCAGGCCGTCTGTCTGCGCGCGCACACACGCACACTTTTAACCGAACGGGATTTGTGAAAATATATTTAATAATTAAGTTGCAAATTACACAAAAGAGGAATGCATGAAAAGATGAGGCTGGAGGAGGGACATGAATCTCTTTAATAATATCAATACAAATACGTGTTTTTTTCCTGCGGGACGGGAGACAATACAAAATCAATGCATCTCTATTACTGTGCGGGACTAAATTCTATGAGTTTTGCGGGTGCGGGCGGGAGTGGACATACATATTGCGGGTGCGGGCGGGATTGGTCAGAAATTCAGCGGGCGCGGGATGAAGAAAATAGTCCCGCGCAGGGCTTTAATCTGAACGTTACGGCATCACGTAGTCTGTGACGTCACATGATGTCTGTCAGACACTGCCGGCTAGCGTTGTCATAGACATTTACATGAGCGTGATGGCTGCAGTAAAAGTTGGGAGAAAGCGGGAGAGTCCTATTTGGGACTTTTTTGAATATAACAGCGTCGAAAACTAAAGTAAGTGCCTTGTAGTCGAAGCAGGAGACAACATTTGTGGAACGCTCCTCAAAGGGAAAAACCCTACGAATCTAAAAGTACATTTAAAAAGCGCACACAACAACGCAAATCAACAGTACCTAGACAAGCTAGCCTGTCGCCCCGCCCTCCCCCGAAAAAGAAGCCAGAGCAGATAACGTAATGCTGTTATCGGCTGTTGTATTTTAATTTAAGGATGGTTGTCCTTGTGTCCTCTGAATAATAAGTGTTTCAAAATGGATCTTTGATTGCGTTTTTATCATACAATACTTATTCTGGTGATTTTGAATCATGCACCTGACAAATATCCTAATTTACAAAAAAAAACTAAAACTAACACTAAAACTAATAAAAACTAAACTAAAACGAAGCAATTTCAAAAAATAAAAACTAATAAAAACTAGTAAAGCAGCCTCTAAAAACTAATTAAAACTAAATAAATTAAAAAAAAAAAAATTCAAAACTAAATAAAAACTAAAACTAATAAAAAATCTGAAACTATTATAACCTTGCCAGGAACGCCTTTGTTGTGTTTCTTTTCCGAGCTGCGTAGCTCCAATGTCACTAATGTTATGTTGGGGGGTGTGAGGGGCTTTAAGCTAGCGGGAGGTTGAAACAGATGGATGGCGGGAAGTGGGGTCGGGGTTGCTCCACCTCAACAGTCCCGCCCACAACTCAGAGGTTGAATCTTTAATGAACTCCTGCCGCTCTGCAGAAACTCTGTCCTGGAAAACGACACAGGATTTTAGATTTAAATCATTATAATTAGAAGACCACTGGGAAAACAGATCAGAGGACGATCAGAGTGGGATCGTCATTGACCATGAATCACCATCATTTCTGTTCTATGTGTTTAGTTTAGAATATCTAACCAATCAGGTGTCTCTGTCTCATATTGACGGTACTTGGAGGCAGACATGGGCTTTGTGTCGGTTCCGATTAAACTGGATCCTGCCGTTTTTAACCCTTCTGGTTCGTTTCTCTCAGAGTAAAACCCAGAAGCAGTGGCGGTTCTACACTAATTTACTCCCTGGGCGAGTAACCCCCCCCCCCCCCCCCCCCCGCGCGCACACATACAAAATTTGACAACATCCTGTTGTGTTCCCTATCTTCTATTTAGCCATTTTACTCAAAAAATGCATGAATTTTCTAGACTCGTATTACAGGGGGGTCAAACTCAGTCACACAGGGGCCTAAGTTAAAAACACGCTTAAGGTTTTGGGCCGAAGAAGATAAATGTTTACTGAACTACACACTAAAGCTAAACTTTTAAACCTTTTACACTGAACGTTTTGAACATAAATATGAATAAAAACAGGAACATTAATCCAGAATAACTCAAGTTAAACCTTAAATAACTTGTAATATTTTGTTCTCCATTTAAATATATTCTGTCAACATTATACAAATATGAACATGCTGCAGGACAAAAAACAAAGAAAGCCTGGAAATATTAATAAGAAATTACATATCAAATAATTCCATTTTTTTGCTCTTTCATCATTTTTTAGAGCATTTTTTTTAGAGCTGGACTCCTGCTTCATTTTTAGCAATAATTTCTTAATGTGTGACGTCCTGTGTGTGTCTTTGTGAAACATATCAGAGGGATTAGATCTAAAAAATAAAACTTATTGTGATTAATATGTTTAGGTCTTATAAAACATTAAAGACTAAATCATAGAACTCATCAATGGGATTACTCCAAAAATATTTGGCATTTCCCTAAATTTGTGCAACACCAACAGTAGAAATCCTCCAAAAAAACTCAATCCATAAAAAATGGTCTGCCCTCCCCCCCCTTCCCCTTCCCTCTCACACGCGGCTCCGTCTCTATGACGGGAGGCGCAGCTGCGGCCCAGAGTTGATTGTCAGATAGAAAAAGACTCCCAATCACCTGTTAGTGTGATTCAGCCAGCCACCGGCGAGTTGCGCTCCCCTTTCGAGTTTTTTTTACTTATGTTCCAAAGACTACCGCAAAGAGGTGTGGCCGCAAGCGTCTTGCAGCAGAGGGCGGTGGTCACGTGCGCATCGGGTCTGCTGTGTCGGAGCAAAGAATTGTGGGAAATAATCCCCATTGCCTGCTTTTGTCGAAATTGGGTTGAGCACGGATGTTTGTTCTGCCTAAATCCTTTTCATGCGCCTGTTTTACGTTGTTTCACTCTAAATTATTCTTTTGTTTTTTTTTTTTGTTTTTTTTTTTTGCACCATAAGTGTGAAGAGGAAACAGGAGGAAGACATTATTAAGAGTCTGATGTGTCAAAATAAAAGTATTAAGTGTCGGCTGCTGAAGTAATTTCAAATTAAAACTTCAAGCTACCTCTTTGAATATTGTATGTAGCACATTACTCATCGGACACGGCCAATGCCGCCCCCTATGAAGTGTCGCCCTGGGCGACCGCCCACATCGCCCATATCAAAAACCGCCACTGCCCAGAAGGAGCAGCAAAGCAGCTACAATAAAACAGAGTTTAGTATTTATTAAGTGACCAACGTGTTTAAAATGTCTGCAGCAGGAAAAAAAACGTCTGAGCTCCGACTCCGTCCAGCAGGAAGGTAAACTTTTTAAGATTTGTATCTGAACTACTGTTTTATTTTAATCAATAAATGTTGAAATATTAAGAGAAAATAGCATTTTTTTCATGACTAATTTTTTTAATTTGGACAAACATTGATGAGTTCTGAAACACAAGACACTGTGAAAATTAACATAAAATTTCAAAATGCCTGTGTTAAATATTTTGATTCTACTGTGGTGAGCCCTCATTCTTTTGCTTAGTATTGCAACACGCCGCTGTAGTCTTCTGTCACACTGTGCCCCAACAGTGGAATTGTGGAATTCAATTTTCAATTCAATTCAATTTTATTTGTATAGCCCAAAATCACAACAACAGTTGTCTCGATGGGCTTCGAAGTAAAACATGAAATCAAAAGGATCACGAATACAAAGAGTTCAATAGAAAAATACTATAATGAACTAACAAACTGACTAAGCTATACTGGCATCCCTGCCCTTAGACCCCCCTTCACGGTAATGAAAAACTCCCAAAAAAAACGGATTCCGGAAAAAACGAAGAAACCTCAGGGGTGCCCACATGAAGGAGGGATCCTCCCCCAGGACGGACAGGCGATTTACCAGAAATCTTAGAGAAGAATTAACTTCTCTAAATCTACAACTACATATATTAAAGTCCAGCAGACGAGCTTCATCCAGCCGTGGTTGTGGGGACAGTCAAAGGCGCGAGTCGAGCCGGAGACAGGAACCACAGCCAGGTGTAGGAGCAGGAGCAGAGACGAGGTACTCGAATCTGATGGATTTTGGCACAAAGGAGGATCTCAGCCTGACGGGGGGATCTCAGTGATGGGGGGATCTAACTGACGGGGGGATCTCACTGACGGATCTCCTCTGTGTGGTGAAGGCAGAGTGCAGACTCGCACCAACAGCAGACTCCGCCCACCTGATCGGTCGGTTCAGTTTCCTGAGATTGTGTTTCATACGTCGTCCCCACAGAAGACCTCGTTCCTCATCCAGCATCTGTAACCTCTAAGTGTGATCTTATACCATCTTATGCCTCCACCCCCCCAGAATTGATGTGTCCCACATGATTGAAGTGCTGAGACTTGATTTCAGGGTGGTGGTGTTGTGAAAGCTTTGCTCATGAGCCTTTGAGGAAAGAACTGAAACCAGAGTCTGACGGCGCCCACTTTTAAACACATCCCATTCAAAACAGTCCTTCATTTGCAGGGCTAAATTATTATTATAATAAGTGTATTATTTATGAGTCTGAGATGACGCAGAGAAATGGATGTTTTGAGAAAATATTGACAAAAACACATTTTCTGAACTCAACCAGCCCACAAATACAGACATAGCATCCCTTATTGAATCATGTAGTCTCAGTGCCTTGTGGTAGAGTGTCCGCCCTGTGACTGGAAGGTCGTGAGTTCAAATCCAGGCTGAGTCAGACCAAAGACACTCAGCATTAAGTGTCAGCGGGTTGAACCCCCGAGCGCCGCTGTGTCTGCAGCTCACTGATGGGTCAAATTTGACCTAGGTGTGTGATAGATAATGAAACTTGAAAACCCAAAGCCTCCAAATTCCCTCAAGCTAGAAGTTGTTTGGAGGGAACACAAACACCTGTGCTGCTTCTCTCTATGAGGATAAAGTGCTTTTATTGTCGTGATAAGCGAGCCCCTTTAGCCGTGGTTAAATAAAAGCAATGAGGCAAAAACTGACAAAGTCTGTGCTCCACAGAGACCGGCGAGTAATGATCCCGCCGACAGCTGGCTGGAAGCCTAACAAGCCATCAGGCCTGAGCCGAAGAGCGTCGCTTTGACGCCTAACATGAAGTCACTGCTCTCCTTTCTAATGAGGCTGACCTGATCTCAAGCCTCGCTGCGCCGCCGCCGCCCATCTCCTGCCTAAAGTTCCTAACGTGCTATCACGATTTCTCGAGGGGGGCAGCAGCAGCTGGAGAAGCAATGTGGTCGATCTTTAACACCCCGAGACTCAGACTGTAGATACAAAACAAATTTCTCTTCTGATATTTTCATTGACCGTTTGGAAGTAATCCAGAGGCCGCCTCAAAGCAACCTTGAATCTGTCCTTATCTATACGGTCACAGACAAGACTTTTGTGGCAAAAATGTCTAAGAGAGTCAAATTTAATATGAATATATGTGTAAAAACTCTTTATTGAGGAGCTTGTTTCATTCAAAATACTGTCGTTATTGAATTCCGGTGTTTATATCAAAGACAGTCCCCCCCAGATGTATTAAAATAAGCAGCAAATGAGGCTGAGTCCAAGCATTGTGAAACAAATTCCTTTCCTTTCCTGCTTGGTTAGGCTTTGATCAGTTGCACTGATCAAACTAGTTTTCATGAAGCCACAGTGGAGACATCAGAACACCAGCAGTATCAGCAGCTCAGTGTAAACTCAGTCCAGACACAAAGCTACAAACATGTCAGGAATGTGAAAAAAACACAACCATGTCTGATAACAGAAGAACCTAAGAAGACACAAAGCTAGAAATATGCTGGAAGATTCCTCTATGCTTTATGCCTTAAGGCATGTGTGGTGCCTTCAAGAACTTGCTGAACGTGGGTTTTTGAACCCATATGGAGTCTGTCACTACCCAGTACTAGCGTACGTACTCACAGTTGGAAGAGGCTTGGCGTAAAATCCGGTGGGTCTTGCTCCAGGCAATTATTCCTTTCTCCTTCATGACCAATTTTCAAAGTAAAGAGGACGCCATCCGTCACTACCAAAATAAGTCCCTGATTGGTCAAAGTTCAACTGGGTTAACATTAAGCGCCCGTTCAGTGGCCGTGCATTTTGTATCTGAAGCCTGAAAACGGACTTGTGAAAGTTGCATAGAGACGCGTAAATGCCAGAGTTTCGCGCATGGAAGCCTGAAACGCACAAAGATGCATGTTTACAGCGACTTTTCATTAAAAAGTGGTCAGTTAAACTGCACATTTCCAAGACTGGTGTGAACGTAGCCTTAGTCACAACTGTCCTTATTGGTGGATATGGGATGTCTGCAGGTGAAAAATGGTCCAAGTTGCACGGGGCACGCAGGTGAGCCACATCAAATGTCAAGGTCGTAGATGCCATAAGGAGTCAATACTTACACGTAACTAACGGCTAGAGTGTGGCGTAAACACACCACACCACAGCATCACCTGTACAGCACACGTGCATGACAATGGTATGTCCCACTATCATCAGGACTTCCTTTGAGGGAACTGCAAGGCACACCTGTTCTGCTCTACGATCTTCCAAGGATCCAGACAACGCCAAAGCCTGCAGCACCCACACGGGTCAACCCCACCCCCACCCCACCCCCCACCCCCACCCCCCGTAGGGCTGTATGTGATTTAGGTGAATCAGGCCCAACATAGCAGCTCAGCCAATGAGCAAACAGTCAAAATACAAATCCACAACAGACTGCATAATAATTGGGGAGGGAACGGAACCGCAGAAAACAAGCAAACCTGGGAGTGAAGGAAGTGATCATGGGTAATAATAATAATAATAAACTTTATTTGTATAGCACCTTTCGAGATAAAAATCCCAAAGTGCTTCACAGAAAACACAGAACATAAAAAAGAATTAAGAAAAAGCAATTTTGAAAAGATAAGTTTTTAGCTGCTTTTTAAAAGAAAATACTGAGTCTGAGAGGAAGGGAGGTCCAGAGGGATGGAACCACTGCTGCAAAGACTCTGTAACCTTTAGTCTTTAACCGGATTCTCTTAACAACCAGCAGACCCTGATCACATGATCTAAGGGACCAGCTGGGAGTGGACGGCTGCAAAAGGTCTTTTATGTAGACCGGTGTTTGGTTGTTAAGAGCTGTGTGTGTTAAAACCAGGATTTTAAATGCACTCGGTAGCGGATGGGGAGCCAGTGCAGCTGGATTAACAACGGGGTGACGTGTAAAAACTTGGATAAATTAGTTAAAAGCCTTGCAGCAGCATTCTGGACAAGCTGGAGCAGTTTGAGAGTTTTTTTGCTTAAACATGAGAAGATGGAGTTACAGTAATCAAGACAGGAAGATATAAAAGCCTGGATGAGCATCTCCAGCTCAGAACGTGACACAATTGGACTCAGTTTTGCAATGTTTTTAAGTTGATAAAAACAAGAGCGTACAATAGGGTTGGGCGATGTCCCTTAAATTGGCCGTTGACGATGTTTGCTGTCAACCATCGGGATGGACGATGACATCGTTGGGGGGGGGGGGGGGGTATTTTTACATTTTTCGTTCTTATATAGCTGCTATTCGTTTTTTTGCTTTTTTCATTTTATTTCCCAATCCGCGATGATCCAGTATAAACTGAGGGAAGTGACTTTAACAAAAAAAGTAACAAACAAAATAGAAGAGAAGTAGTCCGCTCCCGCACTTCCGGGGGAGTGCGGACTTACAGCTTTGTGTTTGATGGGAAGGGGGGGGGTACATGAGCGATATGTGTGGGAGATTTAAGACTGCGATCCGTCCCGCAGCTCTAGGGGTACAAGCTACCGAACTCAGAACCGGGTCTAAACGTGTGTCTGAGCACAGCACGGATCGTCAGCAGACACACAGCGGTTTGAGCTTCAAAGCAGAAATGTCGCTCAGTCCTTAGAAAACATTCAAACAATCACGCGGATTTGTGTTTCCAGTCGTGTCCCGACTAAATAAAGGCTGATGTTATTCACAGGATGCAGCGCCACCCAAAGCTAATGTTGTTAGCCCGTGTTAGCATACTGCTAATCCTGGCTTCGTTCAGAAAAAGCACTGACCACACGGATTAAAATTCAAATGATGAGCGAACAGGTGTTTCATAATAACCGTAACATTATTAAAAGCACGTTTAGAAGATCATCTCGTATTTTACCGAGCTGGCATGTCAATATATATAGCCGCTCGGCGCTGTTTAACAATGTTTTGTATTGAATTGTTACATACAATAAAGTTTGAAGAAAAAAAGCCGCTCGGCGGAGTTTATATCCTTCCGTTTTTCAAACCCTACTGCGCATGTGCGAATGATTTATTCCGACGGAAAGTGTGACCTTAGTTAACGTTTTTATATTCTAAAAACATTTTTCTGGGCCCATGTACACGGTTGGATTCTAATCCGACCATTGATCCCATCAAGATATTTTGTACATGTAACCGCGGCTTATGGTGTCGACGCGCAACGTGGCGGGGGCGTGGCATCACGATGGTGGTCTCTCCATCGGGATGTCAGTCACCCATCACGATGGACGATGATATCGTCCATCGGCACAACCCTAGCGTACAAGTGACCCGATATGAGAGTCAAGGGATAAAACCGGGTCAAGAGTCACCCCAAAGTTCCTGACAGACGGCTTGATGGAGGACGCAAGTGGACCGAACCACTGGACTATCTGGGGGAGGCAACTGTCAGGACCACAGACTAGAACCTCAGTTTCAGCTTCATTTAGTTGGAGAAAATTATCATTCTTCCAACACCTGAGTAAATCCAGACACCTGCATATAATCTGTAGTTTAAAAACATCCTGGGGTTTAAAAGAGACATAAAGCTGAATATCATCAGCATAAAAATGATAAGAAAAAATCATTAAAAGAACTTAAAATATGCTGCAAAGGCAGCAGATATAAAATGAACAATAAAGGTCCCAAAACTGAGCCTTGTGGGACACCAGAAGTGAGGGATGCAGAAGAGGACTTAACCTTGGAAAAAGCAACAGAGAAAGATCTACCAGTCAGATATGAGGAGAACCAGTTTAAAGCAGAACCGAATACTCCAACCTAATTTTTTAGCCTGTCCAAGAGGACGTAATGGTCAACAGTGTCAAAGGCTGCGGTCAAGTCCAGTAGCAGTACACAGAAGATTTTCCTGCATCACTCTGCATCAGGATGTCAATAGTGACTCTGAGTGGGCCTGTTTCAGTGGAGGGAGTTCTGCCAAAACCCGACTGAAACTGATCACAAAGGCCATGACTGTCCAGAGCAGTTTTAAGTTTGTTAGCAACAACTTTTTCTAAAGTTTTGGGCATGAATGGGAGATTAGAAATAGGTCTGTAACTGCTCAAGATGGAGGAGTCAAGCCCAGGGTCGATAAGGAGAGGACGAACAACAGCTTTCTTGAAGTGCTCAGGGACTTGACCGAGTCATTTTTGACAGGTCAGAAGGACCGATGGACTGGAAGACATCTTTGAGCAGAGATGTTGGCAGCACATCGAGAGAACAAGAGGATGACCTCATTGTGCCAACTAACCTGACTAGCTCAGGGAGAGACACAGGTGAGAGTGTGTCTAAAACCACAGGCCGAAGGTGGACCAACAGAACCGGAACCAGCTGTGTGACATACAAAGAGCTGCTGGAGCAGCGATCAGTCAAAGGCCTCAGGTTCAGCAGCTCTAACAAAGAGGAATCTGGCTCCAAACAAACGAAAGATGTGAACTCTGAAAGTAACTAATGCAGCAAAAGAAAAACCTATTCAAACCCCTGAAAACCAGGCTTAGGACACTGGAAACAGTTTAAAGACACGTTTCTCATAATTCACGTGTTTAAATGTTTGCAGGTCTTCTGATCTTTTGGGAAACCTGAATTTATAGCACACAAGTTCCGTCATAAATCTATCATCTGCGGTTTGTGTCTTTGATTCTCCTCCCAACTGAAGTTGTATACGTCTGCGTGGTAAAAAAACACACAAAAATAATTTTTCTGCTGCTCCTTTTAAGGCGTCTTAAGCGCTGCTAAAATTAATTTCCCAGAAGCTCCCCATTGATCAAAGGTTGAGAAGCTTCAATGGGTTCTGTTTGCAGCTTTGCTGATGCAAGGCGCCCCGCTGGTTAGCATCACTTCCTACCATCTGAAGGCCTTCGATGACGTCTTGCAACCCCAATTCAAAGCAGTTGTCAAAACACATCTCATTGCAAGATTCCTCTGAAAATGGATGTTTAAAGTCATATTGCATGTTAACATCCCTCCAAGGAGCTTCTAGTTTCATCCTCCATGCTAACCAGAGAGAACGCTGAAACGGAGACAGGAAGGACTTTGACGCTGAAGACGACCATTGTTTCAGATTTAAAGGTGGATTGAGATCTGTTCTGGACATTCTTTCATTGGGATTAATCACATGACTAATGGAAAAATTTAATATTTTATTGAAAGGATTTGATTGCAATATTTTATTTTGAAAGGCCGTTTGCTTACGAAAACAGCTAAATATCGTTTGCTTCAGTTTTCAAACTGTTTTCAATCCGAGCTTGACAGTCATTGCCATTTAATAGTCATAATTATTTATTCATCAAATAGAACCGACAGATGTTTGTTGTGGTCTCAGAGATCGGCAGAACCGTCTATGTTCTATGGTTCCTGTCAGAGAAAAACAGATTTAACTTTAAAAAAAAAGCTCAATAAAACGTTTTAGTCACTGTATGGTTTACTAAAATGAAACATTTAAATGATGGAGTCCAAGTTTGATACATGTATTAGTAAGAGTTCTCTTTAGAAATAAAAGTTAATCATTTTCTACCAAAATTTGAATCTACATGTTTGTTCTAAATCATCGTCTTTAGGAAAAACCACGACTGTCCATCTGGATATGTCCATGTAAATCACACGACCAGCAAAATAACTCATCAGTTAAGTTATTCAGAAATGCAAAACGTTGTGGTTCTGAGACGGTCAGGTCAGGTGGAGAACATTTCCCATCAGCAGGACATCAGCTTCGTCCAACAGGACCAGGTTTCCCACTGAGTGGTTAGGGATTTGAAAAATCATAGAAGACTTTTTTCTTTGTTTTTTTTCTTTGTTTATTCATAAGATAAGAATGACTGCACTGCGCCGCTACTTTGCCACAACTTTGTCCTATTGCTCTCATTTTGGAAAACGTTGCACCACTTAAACCGTCTCCACGAATCATTCATAGTGTAGCGACCCTGGGGTTAGCCCCGCCTTCAGCCCCTAAGACTCATGGGAAGTCGGGAATCTTGATGTGAAAACCATGAGTGAGAGATCTGTGAACACAAGTGACGTCCATGCTGTTTAGCTGTTTGTGGTGTGTTTAATTACGTGGGCGTTGATGCTGAAAAGGAGATTATGCTATCTGTCTATTTCTTCCTCTCTGAGACTGTCCGGGGTCGTGTGGTGTATGGCGCACGGACAGCTCTCCAATGAAAATGCTTTAGTAGCAGCTCGGCTATCGTGACGTACCAGCTGGGTCGTAACAGTATAAACCCTCTATCTAACCAATCAGACGGCGCCAACATCCTCACTTCTGTCTCTCAGTTAAAACAAGAACAACGGCTAAAGGTCGTGTTTAATGGTGTAGCTTCCCGCAGGATCCGCTGTCAGACTGCGTAAACCTGCACTCGTTTGTGCACTACATCTCCCATGATTCACTGGGTTGATGTGACAGTATGTCTTACCGTGCTACTGGTAGCTGCCATGAACCACAGCAAACACAAACATCCACCAGAGATTTCAGTGTTTGGTCCAAATCATCTGTCTAACCCAAACAGCCTCTTTCTACTTATGTTCGTTTGAAGGACAAATTTAATTTCACACTTCAAAGACTTTTTTTTAAATGGAAGTTTAAATTAAAGTAAAATCAAAATAAAGGAAAGTTAAGCCAGGTTAAGTGGCCAACAGACACATTTAACTAAAACTAAATGGGAATAATTGTTTTTTCCCCAAAAAACAAATAAAGAATTTTTGATTTAGACAAAAAATAAAAACTAGTAAAACTACTAAATTATGACAAGAACTGCAGACAGGATCCTGGAAAGACCTGAGGTTCTCTTTCCATTATATTTTACAATGCGCCTCGAGATTTTGGTGGTCAAGCCTGGAAAAGGTGAAACTAAGCTCAAAAAAGGTTGAAAACCACCAGATTACAGAAACAAAATAAATCTGTTCTTCTCGTCTAAAGAGGGCCAAAAGCCGCCGTTTTACACCGGCTCATGACGTCATTTAGCCGATTGCAATCAAGAAACCCCAAATACAGTTCTTAGAAAGTGCCGATGGCCACAAATTCTTGATTTTATGACAGGAGCCTGCAGTGGAAATTTAAAAGCAGGCTGTTTTTTGCCCACCGTCCGGACTTTGGACATGCCTTTGCATCCACCTTGAAACTGTGTGTGCTGGAATATCGTCTTATTTTCTTTCCTAATTTGTTCCATAGTTTAATTTCTTTTATTGATATGCAAAAGGTTTTGTTTTTTAGGAATAAGCCTGAATTGTATCCTCACTCTCTGTCATTGAACAGTCTTTAAACGCCATCTGATGACATTTCTAACTTTATTGATAATCAAAGCTGGTTTTCAATCCACTACGTTAAAGAATTTCAACAACCGTGATTTCCTTTTGCTTTTCTGTGACAGAACTGTGTGCAGATTACTCCGGTTTAGCCATGCACTCTCAAATTGAGAAGAGTTTCTAAGGCGGATAAAAGTCCAGACGACTAACTGAAAACCTCACATCTTTGTCGGGTTTAAGGACGACTCCTGACAAACTCCCAGCACGGGTTTTTAGGCGATATTTCACCTCCAAATGTCTAGTTTTAACCAACAAATCAAAACCTGGCTGATGTTTGATGGTGACAGCAGCGTTTGCTGTTGCACTTCAACCAGGTAGCGGCGGCGGCAGTCGGAGCAGCTGACAGGATCAGAGCTCTGCCGGTGCCGCCGTTTGAGTGCAGGGAGAGACAAGCGAGACACTCGGAGTGCGGCGAGACGCTCCTCAGAGCGGACTATCTGTGGTTTCCAGACGCTGCTTCATGCTGGCATCTGCCCGTTTGAGGCGCCGTCTTACAAACATCAGGGAGACTGAAGCAGCTCAGCAGATGATCTTTGGAGATGCTGGTGCCCCCCTGTGCATGCATTTGCATTTCAATGTGCTGGAATCCAATAACTTTCAAACTACTGGAACTTCTCGTCACCTCAAGAAGTCGAAGATCACACCGCGCGATCCAGATCTCTCCCAATCACCTTAATGAACAGTCTGACTAGCGAAGCAGCCTCCATTTCATTTGTCATTGACAAGGCAGGTTTCCCTCCTCCCTCTAGGATGTTGAGAAGCCAGAATTCTGCTTTTTAAAACAAAACACTTGTTTCCACGTCTCTCCTGTTAATGCAGAGGGGCAGGTGTGGACACGAAGCGAGGTTCTCCACGCAGACGTTCTTATTGGCGGGATCATGAGGTGAACAAAACAGCGTTGGGGGTAAAGCTTTTTTTATTGCTGTGTTTCAAAAACAACAGAAACAGCTTTTATTCAGGAGAAAAACGTCAAGAAACCGGACACAAGACACAGAGCTCTGCCTTTTCTCCACCCAGATGCTCCTGGGGATTCGCGAACAACAGATGAATAGAGATGTGTAGAACGTCTTTGAAGCAGCTACAAAGACATCCAACCCCCCAGAGCGTTGCAAAGCCCCCCACAGATCATAATTATGACCCAGAGGGCTTTTGAACTGGAAGCCCTCTGGATCATAATTATTTTCATAATTAAGTTCCAGAGGCCTGTGGGCTGAAAAGTGTGAATTGTTAAGGAGAACCACTAAAAGAGGACAGAGTGTTCCTTATTAGGAACACAGAAGGTTTAGACTGACCTTCATAAGACGATTACAACTACAGACACCATGTTATCCGTCACCGGAGATCTCTGTTTGGAAAACATGATCCATGTTTGACCACAGAAAGCTTTGTAAAAAAGTACAGCTGAGAATGATCTGCAGGTTGGAGAAAACATTGTACTGAAGTCTAATGTCCAAAGTACCGGCTCCTCTAGTACAGAACCCTGTGTTGCGCCGTGAGTCATCTAAGAGTCTACAAACTAACACGATCCTAACAGAAGGAAAGGCAGGGACTAGTGTAAACTTAATGGCACTAAAAGGAGTGAAAAACCAGTAGTGGTGTAATAATAATACGGTGGGAGGAGTTTCACCTGTTCTCCTCCAGGAGCTTCATGACGGTTTGGTGGTTTGCACTGTTTCAGCAACGTTCAAAGATTCTGGTAGAAATCCTGAGATCATTGTCAAAACGTGTCCAAAAATGGTCAAACCTGTACGGCGCCTGCAGGTGACACGGATGAAACGGACAGACAGATGATGGATGGATGGATGGATGGATGGATGGATGGATGGATGGATGGATGGATGGATGGACAGCTGGGCGGGTAGGTGGTTGGATGCATAATAATGGATAATAATTTGTTGTCTTGGACAAACAGGACAGAGCTCACCCTAGACTGGATTGAGAACAGTAAATAATTTGTCCCTGATTTGTCCTTAAACATCCATCCTGACTTGTCGGGGTGTCTGAAACGATGCCGTTTGCAGCCTGGACACCTGCATGGAGTCCTGGGAGCCCAGCGGTGATCCAGCGACTGTTTCACAGCTTTTATGTCAGACCCATTACGTTGAGGCTTCAGTTCACACAGAAGAAGGCGAGTTGCTGCCTGAGCAAATGGCAGAAATGAAGACAAAACCTCCAACTGATACACTCTGACTGGCGGTTAACAAGCCCCCTCACCTCCGTCCTGTGGGCCACGGCTCCTTCACAAAGCTTAATGATAAGCAGGGAAGAAGCCTCACCCAGAATGTCAATTATCAGGCTTCCTCGTACCACGGGAAGACCGGAGAGGTGATGAATGCAGAGTAAACATTTATCAGGTCACTGAGGACACCAAGGTTAAACACAGCAGAAAAGCTTCCACCAACTCCTTCATTAGTAGAACTACAAAGGTGAGACACACCTCTGAGGTGCTGGAAGCTTTCAGAGGAGCAGCTCCCCGTGACATTTCACTTACACAGTAGAAGTGCGTTTAGTCAGTCTACTATTGAATTTTGAAGCAAATCAATCACAGTAAAGGTCAAACGGGGAATTATCCACTGGCCCGTGCGTCTAGAACTCAGAACTGGATGAAGAAATTCTCCTTTGATTGAGAGAAACCTCTGGGAAAATGGAGCTGACCAAAAAACAACCACAGAATCATTTCAAAGGAAGACACCAAAATGAACTGTCACCAAACCAAATTCATGATCCCACCTAAAATCACGTGTTGCCATGGAAACCATGAAGATTTTAGAAAGTGATAGTATATTTTTTGGGTCAACAACATATAAAAATGAATACAAATGTGTGTCAGATGGAGACTTTAATAAAGCAACAACTGAACCTCCAGTGAGTTCATGTGGAGATGACGGCGTCTCTTTTAGTCGTTTCCTAACCATTTCTTTGGTTTTTGATTCGTATGGGATTTAGGATTTTTATTTGGTTATTATTTTTGGTTCAGTTTGTTTTAGTTTTCTGTTTTTTTGTGTTTTTATGTCTCTTAATCCACTACTATTCGGGTTGCCGTGCTTTCTATTTGTATTGTAACTGTCATTCTGTTTTTGTAATGTTGCTGCAAACTCAGGTCGTTGTTGTAAATGGGAAATTGTTCTTCATCGACCAAACTGGATAAATAAAACTTCTACGCGCTCAGTAAATTGTTCTGCTTTGGGAATTCACATTTTTGTTTTGTGTTGACTTTGCCTTTTTGCTGCTTTGTTTGGCTCCGCCTTCTTGCAGGTGCTGTTTCTGTTCTTCCTGCTCTGATGGGTTCAATGTCCGATTTTCTTTTCCTTTTCTTTCGTTTGCTCCAAATGTCTTGGAAATGTGATCATAATCAGATCCAAAAAAGTTGAAAGTAAAACAGTGACTTACGCTGAACACAAGGATTGGGTTCATTGCCTGGAGTGAACTTTCCCTCGGCGGTGGGTTCCTCCATCAGGACCATGCTGGTCAGAGCTAAGGAAAGGTCTGTCAAAGAGCTGCAGTCCTAAGACAAAGAGACAAACTGAGACGTGAGTATTTTAGACAATAAGAGGGAAACAAGAAAAAAAATGCTGTAGATTTGTTCACGAGGTGTTAAGTAAGGGTTAAAGGCCGACGGAGTGTGTATTACCAGAAATGAACGCACGACCGCGGAAGCCTGAACCGTCCAACGCGAAGCGCGTTAACGCTAAAAATGCAGACTTCGTCTGCCGTTAACCTGCTTATACCACGGTCACTTACAAAAGAAATAAATATTCAACCAGTTTTAAGTCTTTTAACTCTTGTTATTTTTTTGAGTTTGGATCGCTTTTTTCACAAAAAGCGGACTATTTGTTACATGGTGAGGCGCCCCCTTTCCGGCCCCAGCCTCGACTGCAGCGGTAAAGGAAAGCGATATATCTCTGCTGATGATCACGATGGGTTAGATAAAGCATCAGTTCAGAGAGAAAGTTCACCTCTTAACGCTTGTTTTTGTCCGGATGATGAAGCCAAAGTTTGTTTTAAAGAAGCCGGCGCAGTGATACGGAAGATTCAAGATATGTGGTTGGAACTACTTTTTTAGGCGTACATTATCACTGTGGATTATCACATTTTAAAGCACACCCAGCAGCCAATCAGAAAAGAGTATTCACCCGGACCATGGTATAAATCCTCCCTTTGTGTTTTCAGATGAGGATGGTAAAAAAAAGTGGCGTGTTTGTGAAATATTCCTCCCATTCTGACAGAATCCCTTTTCTTGTTGGGGCTTTACTAGTCAGACTGCAGGGCTGGAGGGCCGGCATCCTGCTGGTTTTCCAGAAACGATGCCTTATCTGCTGTTGATCACCTGGATCAGGTGTGTTTATGTGAGGAGCTTCAATGGCAGATTAGTTGGTTTACATGTAGGACGCCGGCCGTCAATGCCTGGAGTTTCACACATGTCCAGCAGATTACAGTTTGTACTGGGTAGTAAAATCTCACCTTTATGTGATGCTTTTCTGCAAAGTTGACAGACTTTCCAAAGTGGGGGCAGAGTTACTGCCGGGGGGGGGCACAGGGGATCAGTCTTAAATGGGCTTTCATTTAATGCACAGCAGGAGATTTCCATTTGCTGTCAAACCAATGTCCAACCTGCCAAGAACAGAAAACATGACAAAGCATAACTGGCCTTTAGCCTCACCTGAGTGACAGCAGAGACCACCACAGCCACCACGTACATTAAGTGCAGATTGCACGGATGAACATTGGTCGTACATAAATGCACATGGAAAAAGTGAGAAAGTTGTGGTCTTAATGGGTGATTTTCACAGATGGATCACAAATAAACCATGTTAAAACCACGGCCGACGTAGGAATAAACCACGCAAAGAACACAGTAATCATGAACCGTGCGTGAATGTTTATGTACAATTTATTAGTGATTTGTGCGTCAGTTACATAATTACATTGTGATCTGTGCGCCGGATGCTTGATATAAAAGTTATACATCTGTGGTTCATGCGTGACAAAACGGTCGTGGAAAGCCACAATTTTGCAAAAATCAAACACAACTGTGTTAGATTTACGTAACAATTATGTATAAACTACGTAAAAAAAAACGTAAACTGAGTCGTCCTCAACTGATGAATGATTTTTAGCAGCTCAAAACCGAAGTCACATGAAGATCCGTCAGCCAAAATCCTAGACGGACATCTGCGCACATCCGATGAATGACGAAGGAATGACGCAAAAACCACGTATAGCACGCATGGATCACGAAATACCGAAATGTCAGACGCGGAAAATACACAATATGAACGTAGTGGCTGTGTGACCACAGAACCGCAGCCAGAGAACAAGTCGGTAAATCTTTTCAGAGCTACTCTACTGTACCGAAGCTGCACCATAATGAGAAAAAACATAAAAAAGTAAAGTTCTGGACACCCCAGCCGGGCTTTTAGCACAGGTGGTTCAGCAGAGACGTTTTACACCACCCAGGAGGAGCAACAGGTAGGCAGCAGCTCGAAGGGTTCATTTCGCCCCTGGGAATCGAACCCACGCCAGACCTACAACCAGCCAACTGAGCCATCCTGGTGCAAAATGTCAAAGCAGTGTAAATCTGGTGAATCCCAGGCTGTTTCTCTCACAGCTCTGCAAAGGTTTCTGCATATGAAGGTCCCTACACGTACAGCTCTATCATCCCTCGCATGGTTTTTACTTTGAAAGTTAAAAATAATGTTTCTATAAAGCGTAGGGGGTCAGAGGAGAAACCACTGCACTGGACTCAAACAAAGACTCCATCTTTCAGGTCTAACACGCACGACGTAAATCAGGTCAAACTGGATGAGGTTCCATTTGTGCCAAAAATATGAAAATATGTCTTTGGTCCATTGTCTATGTCAGGGGTCGGCAACCCATGGCTCTGGAGCCACATGTGGCTCTTTCATCCATCTGTTGTGGCTCCCTGTGACTTTGGAAAATAATGAGTATTTTATAATAATTAAATTTTATTTTAGTTTTTTCAATTTTCATGGCATTTCAAAGGCGCTGCTAGCTCCGCACGAAGCACGAGCCACGTAAAAAAACAGCTTCGTAATGAGCTCGTATTTATCGGGCGAGACCTGCAGAGCTGATAGCAGGGAGAGGCACGCGGGGCGGCTTCAATAAACACTCCGATCTTCTGCCGGGAACTTGACGTGCCGTGGGGCAGAGACTGATGACAGACTGAGAGTTCGCGCCAGCGTTGCCAGATAGAGTCACAGGTTTCCAGCCGAAAAGTCATCTGAAAACCGCCAGACCCAGCCAAAAACCGCCCAACACAGCTTTTGTTGATGTTTTTTTTCATACTGGACTGATAAAATAAAAGATTTTTCTAAATAAAAGATAGTTCAGACTAAAAATAAAATGTGTACAATATTGAATATTTCTTCAGCAGGCCGCCTTATTCCATTCATTTGCTTAACCCGCTCTATCCCCGCTATAACCTGAGTCCGGCTCTTTCATCCTTGTGCTGCGCTGGAGCGCCCCGACTATCGTATTTTGCGCTCTCTGTGTAGGACACACTGAGGAGCGCGGGGGAAACAACTCTCAGCTGCAGAGGATGTGAACAGGTGAACAGGTAGAGAGGAAAAGCAGGTAGAGAGGCGGAGGAGGGGCTTTGGCTTCAAACTCTGTCAGAGAGATGCAAACACGGGCGTCAGATTGAGAAGCAGCTTTCCCTGAAGGAGTTGAAGCAGAGACTTTCTCTGGGATGATTTTATGAACTCACACATGGAAACATGATTACCAAGTAGAACTCTTCAAAATAATAAACCTGATCTCTCCACATTCTCAGTGTCTACCATGCATTGATGAACACATCGCTCCATGCAGCGATCAGACCAGAACCAGTAGCTCCGCCCACACGCGGCCGCGGTATCATCCTTTAAAGAACATGATGTGAATTTGCAGCGGTGTATGCTTCAGACGATCTCCGATTGGCCAATCTCCATGTCAATCAAGTCCTGTACTTCTCAGTGAGGATTTTGATTGGCTGGTGGATTTTAAAGAAGTACTTTTTTTAAAATCTTTTCTGGCCCGCGATCTACACTCATGTCATTGAAGATCGACCGGTAGATCGCGATCGACGTAATGAGCACCTTTGAATAATGTATACATGCATAATATTTATAATGATGTCAAAACGGGTTGTGGTTCCGGGAGCTTTCTTTTTTATTAGGGGCGGTCCCAAATGGCTCTTTGAGTAAAAAAGGTTGCCGACCCCTGATCTATGTCTATTAAACAAGTTCATTGAACATTGGTTCATGTCTATGTACTACTACGCAACATCTTCTGCATGTCCATGCTTCTTTGATTAATACTTTGTATTTGCTTTGTGATGTCCATGTTTGCTTTATGCCTAAAACTTTGCATTTGTCTTTATTATTGTCATTTCCCCATGTCGTCTCATTACAGCGTCAGAAAAGTCCTTAGCAACCGTTGCTAGTGTCAATAGCTTCGTCATTTCCCCATGTCGTCAGGAAAATCCTTAGCAACCGTTGCTAGTGTCGTTAGCTTCGTCGTTTCCCCATGTCATCAGAAAAGTCCTTAGCAACCGTTGCTAGTGTCGTTAGCTTCGTCGTTCCCCATGTCGTCAGGAAAATCCTTAGCAACCGTTGCTAGTGTCGTTAGCTTCGTCGTTTCTCCATGTCGTCAGGAAAATCCTTAGCAACTGATGCTAGTGTCGCTAGCTTCATTGTTTCCCCGTGTCATCAGGAAAATCCTTAGCAACCGTTGCTAGTCTCGTTAGCTTTGTCGTTTCCCCGCGTCGTCAGGAAAATCCTTAGCAACCTTTGCTAGTGTCGTTAGCTTCGTCGTTTCCCCATGTCGTCAGGGAAATCCTTAGCAACCGATGCTAGTGTCGCTAGCTTCATTGTTTCCCCGTGTCATCAGGAAAATCCTTAGCAACCGTTGCTAGTCTCGTTAGCTTTGTCGTTTCCCCGCGTCGTCAGGAAAATCCTTAGCAACCTTTGCTAGTGTCGTTAGCTTCATCGTTTCCCCATGTCGTCAGGAAAATCCTTAGCAACCGTTGCTAGTGTCGTTAGCTTCGTCGTTTCCTCATGTCGTGTCCTTAGATCTTGTCGTATTTCAAATTTTTCCAAAGTTGTCAGAAAAGTCCTTAGTACGGTTGCTAAGGACCTTCCTGACGACATAGTGAGACGACAGGGAGTAACGACAATAACAAAGACAAATGCAAAGTTTTAAACATAACGCATGAACCAATGTTCACTGAACTCGTTCAGTAGCCCTTGTGCTATCCTATGGGGTCCAGATGACCTGATCCTTACATTGACATCTTCTCCCTACCATGATAAAGGTGGATAAAGGTGGAAAGATTTCATGTAATCCATGGACACCAGTGAAGATCACAAATCATTGAAGAAAAAAGGTTCAGAGCACTGTCTAGTGGGTCTAGATGACCCAACTCCCAAGGTTAAAGTGCCTAGGATAGAACAAGGGTTAAACATAGACAATGGACCAAAGACATATTTTTGGCACAAACGGAACCTCATAAAACTGCAGCAAAAATTCAAAGATCTTAAATAAAATTAGAAGGATCTTCTGTCAACAAATCCCACTGGCTGACTGTAGAATCTAGAACATTTCCTTCAAAACTGGATTCATGAAATCTTTGAGAATCTTCTATAGATGATGACAGAGTCTGACTGCGTCTCATTCTCATTTTGGCTCCAGCTGTGGCTCGGTTGCATAAAAACGTCTTCTGCTTTATCAACTTTGACTGTTTTGGCTTCATGTATGAGAAAGGGAACAGTTTGAGGGTTGAGGAGTCTGTCACCTGGTTTTCACAAAACTTCGTTGGCATTTTTCAAATGAACAGTTACGGGTCAGTTATTTCAAAGGTCAACTCCCTGTTTGAGTGAATTTGGCTTAGCTTCATTTGACTCCTCAGACGTGTACCTCTTCCTGTCTTGGTAGGAAACGCTTTTGTGGTGAGCCTGGCCCTCGCTGACTTGGTGGTCGCCATCTACCCGTATCCGCTGGTCCTGACCGCCATCTTCCACGGCGGCTGGATAGCGGGCTACATCCACTGCCAGATCAGCGGCTTCCTCATGGGCCTCAGTGTCATCGGCTCCATCTTCAACATCACGGGGATCGCCATCAACAGATACTGCTACATTTGCCACAACCTGAAATACGACAAGCTCTTCTCCAACAGCAACACCATGTGCTACGTCGTGCTCGTCTGGGCGCTCACCGTCCTCGCCATCGTGCCCAACTGGTTCGTGGAGTCGCTGCAGTACGACCCCCGGGTGTACTCCTGCACCTTCGCGCAGTCGGTTAGCTCGTTGTATACTATCACTGTCGTCGTGGTGCACTTCATACTGCCCATCAGCATCGTCACCTACTGCTACCTGCGCATCTGGATCCTAGTTATCCAGGTGAGGCGAAGGGTCAAGCCGGACTCACGGCCCAAAATCAAGCCGCACGATCTACGCAACTTCCTCACCATGTTTGTGGTGTTTGTACTGTTTGCTGTCTGCTGGGCGCCACTCAATCTGATTGGCCTGGCAGTGGCTCTGGACTCCAGACTGAGCCGGGCCATACCCGAGTGGCTGTTCACGGCCAGCTACTTCATGGCGTACTTCAACAGCTGCCTCAACGCCGTGATCTACGGCGTCCTGAACCACAACTTTAGGAAGGAATACAAGAGGATAGTCCTGATCATCTGTAAGTTCCACTGCTGAGATCAAGCAAAGATGCCGCCGCCGCCAACGGGGGCTTGTTTTGTAATTTTAATGACAAGAAACATTAAAAGCCATGAGCAAAAAAATAATAATAATAACTTGACAGAAGGGAGAAAGTAGGACATGAGGGGGAAAGAAAACAAACCCATTTCGGAAAGAAGCTGGAACACATTAGAGGAAAAAAAAAAGGATCAGGCAAACTTTAATGGCTGGAAGAGAAGTTGAGATGAGGTCAAATAAACGATGCTACACGGGAAGTTCAGTGATGCCTTCAGGGAAACCAGGAGACTTTAAAAATGTAGAGAGCCTGGGAGAAACCAGTGTGGAAGCAGCTCTTGACTTAGTAATACGTTTCCTCCAAAAAAAAAAAGAAAAGAAACTGCTTCTGTCTTCAATTCAACCAGCTGCATTCCTCGTGGTGATGTTGGACGTGAAAATGTTGTGATCATCTTCATTTCGACTCCATCCAGCCCTCCTTCAAAGCCGCTCCTCACAAAATGGAAAATATTAATGAAGTAGCACAATTGCTTCAGAACACTCAGGTATAAAAGTACAAATACTTCAATATTATAGTAATGTTTTTAAGAAAATCCAACTTTCTATTCAGAAAAAAGCAAATATCTCTAAAGATGATTTACCTCAATTATTAGCTGTTATCACAGAAAAGCAGAGATAAAGACATAAACGAGTCATTTATCACAGAAAGTAATCCAGTTGTTTTAGGGAAATGACATTTAAATAAGTTAAAAGGTTATATAACAAATGTTTCACCATCTTGTGTTTTATTTTTTAAACTGTTTTTTTTATTTTTACGTTTATAACAAAAAGAAAGTCCATTAAATTATGGCACAGAAGTAAAAAAACGTCAAACTAGAAAGGCAAAACCATGACAGTAATTTAGACTCTTTCCATATCATCCATGTAAAAAGTGGATTTTATGTTTTTATCTTTGGAACTTCCCCTCCAAAAAGAAAAACAACAGATGGAGATTTTTGGATGACATGGTAACAGAAAACGGTAGAGCAGGTCGTCCAACAACCAAAGGGTTGGCGGATCGATCCTCGCTCTCCCCAACCAGCCGCCGCCCCCCGAGCACGACCAGCCCACAGCCCACCGCCCCCCCAGGGGATGGGCCAAATGCGGATAAAGAATTTCCCCATTGAGGGATAAATAAAGTATCAATTATTTATTTTAGAATAAGAATTATAACCCGACGTGCTTGTCTGGTTATCAGAATACGTAAAGTTGATTTAAAGTCCCAACTGGATCATTGTACATAATAATACAACAAAATTATAGCAGCCTTGGAGTGGTATACTATAAATTTAATCAAAATATAAACAAGTAACCAATAAAAATACGAGTAATAAAAAATAGAATACAATGGAGTGCAATAAAGTGCAGCATAATAAATATTGTGTGGAGGTAGATGAAAGTCAGTTATTGCACACATAGCCATTTAAAAAAACTGCCGTTTTCTGGGACATAGTTTCTGCAGAGCAGCAGGAGAAATTCACCCCTGACTTGTTGAGACCATCGGTGCGAAGCGCCTCCACCCCTCTTTAGAGCAGGCAGCTTGTTTTCTACATCACAAACACAAGCCACAATTTTTGAATAAAGAAATAATCAGAAGTACAATTTTAACTTTCATTTTGTTTATATTTTCCCTCCACCGTCAGAAAAACACCATTTTTCATCTGAGTGGGTGTTTAACGGTCCAGCTCCGGTGTTTGTGAGATTATCCCTGTTTAATACAATCCTGCAGACAAATCTGCATCCTTCAAATGGTTTGAAAAAGGAAAATCCAAACACATCCCTCTTGTATCGTTATGCCCAGATCAAAACTCCAAAGACCAGGATCCCCTATTTCTTTTGGTTCTTACGTTAAACGCACTCTTTAGCATTTGCAGTTCACCTCCATGACTGAAAAGCGTCGGGGCAGAAGCTCACACCCTAATCCATCTGCAGATCAGAGGACTTTTCCCAAATTGTTACACATCTCACGCTCTGCTGGAGCCAAAACCCCGACGACTCAAACGTTTCCAGAACTAAAGACGGCGATAATCCCAGCCGCAAGACTCAAACGCCACTTCTACCTCATTAAAGGGACACGAGGAGAGGAACATACTAGATCTGAAATGATGAAGTGCACCCCAAAGCACAATCTTTTAATGCCACCGAAGTCATCTTGTGTCCAAAAGCCGAGCAGACGGCGGGCTGCAGGATCGCTACACGGTTAATTATGAAGAGACTTGGATGGGAAACAGGATTATGAGCATCAGAAATATCCAGCCTTTCACTGCAATAAGGCACTTTCTGTGAAAAAAGAAATCACATTTCTAATCACGACACACAAAAAAAAAACAACCCGGAAATGATTCCAGCTCAGTTAGAACCAACAAAGTCGCACACATCTGCATTAAAAATAGATTTTAGCTGCAGTGGTGACTCTGGAATGGCAATTTTCTTCAGATAAAACCCTTTTGAACATCCAAAAAGTTAAGAATCAGCAGAAAAAGAATTCAGAATGTATATTTTTTTAAATAAGAAACCGTTTTCGGACTACAGGGACAAATGCAGGAACCACACACCATCCAAAACCTCTTAGGTTCTTCTGTTGTCAGACACGGGTGTGTTTTTTACCATAACTGACATGTTTGGATGCACGTCTTCCGTCTTTGTCAGAGTCGTTGCGACGACTCTGACAAAGACGGAAGACGTGCATCCAAACATGTCAGGAATGTGAAAAAAACAACACCAGAAGTCAGTCAAATGTATCTTCCAGACTTAATTAACCAGTTCTTCAAAATCATGTTAGGTCTGCTCGTCCGACATCTATCAGTCCCCAAAATGACCATTTCGGCTGAGAATTTACAATGATTTCCAAAAGTCTGAGCGTTGTGGATCTAACGGGTTTTTTCAGCTCATCTACAGAATCTACTCCATTTCTATTCATCAGTTAACTGACGTTTATGGAAATGAGCATCACGCAGAAACATGTCAGGAGGGATTGGAGGCTCGACGTCGGTCCATGTCAGCATATGAGCACAAGATTCAGTGCAGCTCAAACAGGAAAACAGTTTGATTTGGTCATTTAAAGCTTCAAAAACAGAAGTGGAGTTCTGCTTCCCAGAAGGATTTGGGGCTTTTTTATTATTTATTTATTTTTGACGCTGGAGAAAAACCTGTCAGACATCAAATAGAATCCTAAAATGTCCACATTTGTATGTATTTCTTTTTATCTTTCCGACAGAAGAGGATGTTTACTCTTCCTCGTTCATGTCTCACTCAGATCCAGTCATACTAGAACTCCCATCACGGTGTACTGGACATTTCAGTCACTTCAGGACTGGAAATAAACATTGGTGTCCTACATCACATCATCATTCATACTTTTTATTTACTATATTATAATTCAGGATGATTTAGATCACAATACATTAAAAGAGTTTGGCTTTTGGAGCCAATTTCTCCAACTGGTGTTTTTATTTTTTGGAGACGAGACACTTGAACTTTGAAGAGTTTCCCCCTGACATGAAAACATCCCGTACTTTTTTTAAAAACGCGTTTTTGCCGTGCAAAAGCAATACCGACGCCGACCCAGACATCCAGCACCAGCGGCCCGTGCTTCCCCCGAGCCCCCCTGAGCGATGAGATGTTCCAGGTCCCGTTCCGAGCCGGATTCTGACCACATCACTGTGTTTCACGGGTCTGCAGTGGCAGACGAATGTCATGAATGTGCGAACAGGAGGGCTGTCCGTCTGCTTCCGTCCAGCGTTAATGAGCTCTGTGTGCGGATCCAGCTGCTCCGTCCCGGCTCAAAGGCCCTCTGAGGAAAAGCCGCCAGCCGCAGGGAGTCCTTCATTTGCCTCAAACTGCCGTTGATGAGAAATGTAAGGGCAAAGCGAGTGTGACATGCATCCAAAAAGCAATCAGAGAAACTCCCACTTTGTGTGGCTGCGGCTTGATGGACTTCAGTGGTTGGTTGTTGCCTGATGACGATGGCGTCAGCGTTTCCATTTAGCAAATTAAAATGCTAATTCAGAAAGACCTGCAGGGTTCATTTTTAAAAACAGCATTTTGGAAAACTTCTCTCTTGATGAGAAAATATGAAATGAAGTGAAGATGGAGGTAATTATCTCTAATGAGCATAAAGAGTGGAACCGTGAGCTGCTGGTCTCCAGAGGCTCGCTGAGGAATTTATGCTTCTGCTTTCAACCATCGTGGTGACGTCAGACGTGAAAATGTTGTGATCTTTTTCATTTCTCATCCACCCAGCCCTCCTTCAAAGCCGTGACTCAGACTCTTTACTAAATGGGAAATATTGATCAAGTAAAAAAAAATACTTCTTCAGAAAAGTCACTGAGGAATGTTCTGTAGTTTACCTCCTTGGGATTTCTGTTGTTTGTTTTTTTAATGAATGAACTTCTGAACAACTCTAAGCAAAAGGAAACGATGATGAAATGAAAACAGGAAACATTCCACTCAAAAATCCCAACATTTGTAAAGGTTGAGGCTTTCCCAGCATCCGTGTTTTGAAGCTGGACGTTCATCCAAACCGAGAGGTGGGGACGCATCAACTGATGCTGAACCCTTTAAAGACACCAACAGGTTCTTCAGCTAAAGCAGCTGTTTGCCTGGTCCTCTGTAACCAGAGCAGACCTCACAGGTCCAGTTTCCGTCCCCTTCGGGCTACAATATTTAGAAAAAAAAGAGCCTCTTCCTTCCTGCTTCCGGTCGTTGAGCTTAAACTCAGCTGAGACAGCCTCATGGATGAGTGATAACATTCAGCTTTTTGAGTCAAAGAAGTGATTTTTCCTGAAAGAACAGATTATGACTCGTTGAAATGATGGAGCCACATTTGTTGAGCATCTTCTTCCCTGCTGGTTTTTTTTTTTTATGCTTCTGTGCTTTAAATTCCACATCCATGGGCGGCGCCTCCACCTTTAGGCTGGGGGCTCGTGTGTCAACAACATTTGAAATTCAGGGTCAAAATGTGGAGAAGATGAGGAGATACAAGTAGCATGTAATGGTGGAGTAAGTATGATGGTGTGGGGCAGCAGCTCCCATTTAGAAAAAAGAATGAAGAACGTTTCCTGATTGGAGGACGAGTTAGAACATAAAAGGAGATTTTGGTTGCATCTTCCTGTCTTCAGAGGTTGGATGGAGCTGCCAGCAGCCATGACCTCAATTTGAACAATTATGGGATGGATTTCTTAATATTCATTTGCCCACATGTGTTTTTCTTTACTTCTTGAGAAAAATGTGCATGCATGTGTCGTCAATAAGGGTGCACTGAGCGGTCTACCCCCCCCTGTCATGAGGGTCACCTGCACGCCCCGTCCAGGTTGGAGCAGTTTCCACCTGCAGACATCTCCTATCCACCCGTACGGTCAGCTGGGACGGCGGCATAAACCAAACACACCCGTGGCTACGCTTGAAGATGAACCCAAACTGGGTTTGTTTCCCGTTTTCAAACGTTCATCTGAAAAACTGCCCTGTCACACGACGATACGATTTATTTAGTAAAAACAGATTTTTCATGAGAAACACGGCGTGGATGTGAACTGAACTCCATTTAAAGGGAAGTAAACTGGCTCTTCTCATGAGGAACGTTCCCCACTTGAAGTCTAGATTGCAGAACAGTTGGTAGAGAATACGTTGATGCAAAATATTTCCCATTAAGTCTTTTGGCTTTTTACTTTATCAAACAAAAATGTGAATTCCCGTATTTCTACGCTCATGACTGTAGCTGCTGTTGTTAGAGCGGCCTGATAAGGATGGTGAAGTTAATTAGTCGACTAAGGCTTTAAAAATACACAATCAGCCTTTTTCCTTCTCATTATGCACTTCAAAAGAGCCATTATTTTCTTTTTAGTGCTTCAAAATCAATGCAACGACTCTTGTTGTTTGTGTGTTTGCAGCAGCTGAGAACTGCGTGTGTGCGAGAATGTACCTGTTTTCTTGTCGCACGCCGCTTTGCATATCGCCGTGGAGAATGTTTCATGTGACCTTCTGTAGTGCCGATGATTCAAAGAGCCCTGGAAAACATGTCTTAATAAAGGAGAAGTCACTGTGAGACGCCTCCGTCTTTGCTTCACATCTCTGCACCTTCGTCCTCGGTCCACACACTACTTTAGACACAAACAATCACTTTTTGTGGATTTATCTACCAGAGAAAAATAAAAAAAATACTCACTATTGGAGAATTGATGCACCAACAAATGAAGGAAGACAGTAAAATACTAAAAGATGTCTGCTCCTTAAAGAACAGCAGCACTTTTCAATGAAAACATGACAGCAGTCTGGTTTCTCTACAGTCAAACACATGCCTGAACATAATCTATCAACTTGTGTAGTTGCCGCGGATACCAGCTGATCTAAGAGGCGGGCCGTCGCCGGGAGCAACGCCAGCAGTCAACTGAGTCTACACCACAAGGACGGGAGAGGAAAAAGGAGAGAAAAGGCAGACTAGTGCTGGTGGCAGTGGGAGGGGGGACAGCAGAGAGGCAGCAGGTTTTAGAAGAATTTCCAGAAGGGTTCATCAGTAAAGAGTGGGATGCAGTGTGAACCCAGGGTCAGGCGGGCCGTTCCCTCAGGTGGACCATCCCTCATGTGAGCCATTCCGCAGGCGAACAGTCCCCCATGTGGCGCGTTCCCCATGTAAGTAAGTTTTTATTTATATAGAACCTTTCACAGATAAAATCACAAAGCGCTGAACAATAAACAATATACAATCCAGTAAAAGCAGAAAAACAATCAATTAAATATAATGCAAAGCAAAACTAAATTGAAGAAAAATAAACATAGAATAAAAGTAACAATAAAACCAGTCAGCTAAAAGCATTTTTGACTAAAAGTGTCTTCAGTTGACTTTTAAAAGAATCGACTGTGTCGGCCACACGAAGGGACAGAGGGGGGGCATTCCAGAGTCTGGGGGCTATTCCCTGGAACGACCGGTCACCTCTGGTTTTATACTTCGTCTTAAAAATCTTTAAAAGATTTTGATCCGAGGATGGGAGGGCACAGCTGGAAGCGTAGAGACAGAGCAAGTCTGATAAGTATTTTGGGCTCTGTCCATTTAAAGCTCTATAGGTTAAAACTAGAATTTTAAAATCAATACGCCACTTGATTGGGAGCCAGTGCAAGGAGGATAAAATGGGGGTAATGTGTTCCCTTTAGTCTGATCCTGTGTTAAGAACAGATTTATTAAAACAAGTAAAAAGAGAATTACAATAATCTAAACGAGAAGAAATAAAAGCATGTGGGCCGTCCCACAGGCGGGTCATTCCCATGTGGGCCGTCCCTCAGGTTCCGTTCTGGTCGTGGTCAAAAGGCGTTCAGCTGTGTTTTGAATGAACTGCTGCAGGTATATAGCATTTGTCTTAACACCAGAAAGTCAGGCATTACAAGAATCTATTCTGGATGTTATAAAACCTTAGATTAATCTTCAAAGGTAAGATTCCCCCCCCCCCCCCCCCCCCCAACACACAAGCTTTGAATTACAACCCCGCAGAAATAATCTGAATCCAGAGTCCGCTCTGAACCAGAATCCTTGTTTTTATGTCCAGAACTCGACGCACTGATCAAACTTCGGTTCTGAAACCTAAACTATGATGACGTTCAGATCCAGGAGGACGAAACCAAACCACATGAAAATGAAGAAAGGGGGAAAAGGGGAGCTGAGGAGATCTGGAGGATGATTACAGAGGAGGTGGTGGGGGGGTCAATCATTACGCAACAAGACGCTGGGGGATTATCATCATCACTGTCTGGTGTAAATGTTAGTCAAAAGGGGCGGGGCCTGTCCACACACATACACTGAAGTGTGACAAACACACCTGTTGGCTCCAAAAATCTTCACATGCAATCATGGCAACATGTACTCAACACAACTACAGCTCACACGCACACACATGCACTCAAACCAACACATGTGAAGTGTTTCATTCTGTCACACATACTATGTTTGCAGGTGAGCCGACACCTGTGCAGATTAAAGCTGAACTCCTGTCAAAGTGAGCGTCTGTGCAGCGTTTCTTTTTTCTGCACTTCAACACATCGGACTGATTTCATAAAGTTTACATGTTCATATTTCTATTTTTCACACTCATTGGTTCCTCAAAATTGCACTTCTGTTGTAAAAAACAGAGTTTGCTGACATAACGAAAGCTCAAAGTCTTTGTGAGTAAAACTGTGTCGAACCTGAAGATGGTTTTTTTCTCTGAAAAAGGAAAATGCAGAAAAAAGGCTGAAGCTTCTCTTTTCTATCCTCAGAGAAACATGTTGCGTATCAGCGGATCATTTATGTTCTTCTTGTCTGCTCAAAGGATCTGTTTGCAGAAAAAACCTGCCCTTCAGAGACGATTGAGAGATGATTGGCGCCACTCCTGCAGTGATATTGATAGAGATTGCCTTCTCCATCATGTCTGGACTGATGTACTGTTGTGCTTCAATGCCAGAGCGATTTGAGCCGTTAATGATGATGAGGCCTGATTGCTGCACACGCCGTTTGGTTAGTGGGAAGCAAATTGGTAAATTCTGAAAGGGAGCAGTCCCTTTGTGTTCTCTGGTTTGTGTTGATGCTTCCAGAAGAAAGTTCACACTTTCGTCGCACAAATGTCGGCTGTATAACAAACCGGCGCCGGCTCCACGTCAGCCGCCTGTCTGAATGAATCGTCTGCATTAGCGCCTCCCCAAAGAAATGAATGACATTAATGACATTAAAGAGTGCAGCGCCAAACGTTACGCAGGAAAATGAACCGCAGAGGACCCCCTCCTTCACCCCTCTCAGTTCCAACCAGCCTTCCTCTCATTTAGGCGGCGAGGATTACGTGGGCCAAATGCTGTGAAGCATTCAGTCAAGAAACAAGGAGAAAGAAGCTGGAAAAGCTCAAAAACGCATCTCTGAGGCTTATTTTAGGCTTTTCAGTCACATAAATATAAAAACTTTATTGTGGAGCAGCTCACAAAACAAGACAGCGACGTTTGCTAAAGGAGATTCCAGGGACTCCAGTATCGTTTTCTGAAAACTCGCTGAATAAAGACAATTTGTTTGTAAGGCAAACAGCCCACAGTGAAGTGAGTTTACAATAGAATAAAAGCTTTAAACTGTGTGTGGCCTGTCTTATGGGTCATTTTGACCCATGGAATATAAAACCATTTCAACACCTGAACAAAAGTTCAAAGGCCACACAGATAAACACACTAGATACACACACACTGAAGCAGAAGGTGGGTCTAGTGTGATGCTGGAAGAAAAACCCCATTCAGTGGGGCAAAAAAGTATTCAGTCAGCCACAAATAGTGCAAGTTCTCCCAATCAAAAAAGATGAGAGAGGCCTGTTTTCTTCACCATAGGTATATGCAACCTTGCTCATGCACATAATTGCATAATTGACAGCACTGCCCAACTCCCTGATAGTAGCGGGACCAGGACCCCTTAAAAACATCCGGGTTGGGTCACTGCTTCAAGCTTCCAGTTGACTGATCTGCTGTGGCGGCACGTGAACGGGATTCCACTGCCTAAAACCTCAACTGTGACAAATGAGGGACAAAAAATCCTGAAAGTCACATTGTCGAACTTTTAAGGAATTTCTTTGTAAATTAAAAAAAATATGTTTTTTTTAACTTGTTCTGTCCAACAGCTGTGTTGGAGATATTTTACTTTAACAAGAGGGGTTATTAATCTTCAGACAAACCAGAGGTATGTCTGAATAAACCCCTTTTGTAATTGAGGCCAGACTTTATTCATTTTAATCATGTTTGACAATCTTTGGTGTTGGACCGGACGGAAAAGGAAAGAAGGGAAGAAGAGAGAGGGATGTTAGAGAGGGGGGGGGTGATAGTGAGAGAGGGGGTAAGACCATGAAGCAGCATAGAGCAGACAGGTTTACTGGTTGTTTATCATTACGGTACGGTTCAAATGTAGTACAAAAAGGGCGGGGCCTGTCCACACTCACTGAAATATTATCAACACACCTGCTAGCTGCAAAAATGTCCACATGTCAACATACACACAAAACAGATAGTGTTCACGAACGCATACCTATGCCTTTAAACCAACTAGTGTGAGATATTTCAGTCATTCAATCATGCAAACTATTAGTGCAAGAAAAAGGAGGAGAAGCGCCCAGCCACCCCCACACCAAGACCCCCGCCGCAGCAGCAGCGGCAGCCGGAACCCCCCAACGCCACACGGCAGGCAGGGAACAACCGCCCCCCGGGCGACCACATCCGCCACCCATGCCAGGACCAGCAGGACCGCCGCGAGGCCCCCAGAGCCAGAGAGTAGGGAGGCATTGGGTGGAAAGAGAGCGCCGCCCCAGCCCAACCAGGAGAGCAGCCCCCCCGCCGCGCCGGGAGAGCCACACGCAGGGCCCCACCCCAGAAAGGCACCCACAGCCCCAGAAGAGCACCCCATCACCACCCAGGAGTTCCGGGCATCCCCCCGCCCCAACCCCAGGTACGAGCCAGGACCCCCCAAGGGGGACCCGCTCCGCACTGCAGGCAGCCACTCACCCGGCCCACGGTTGGATCAGGGAGGAGCAAGGCAGGGGCCAGCCGCCCCCGCCCAGGAGGGGAGCACCTCAGGGAAAAGGGGGGGCCCACAAGGGTGTTGTAAACATGGCCCGACCAGGCTCGGCCACAGTTGAAAATTTGGCAGGGCCCAGCACTCAGGGGCAAGGACCAGAACCCACCCCCCAGGGACACGGACACCCCTGGCTCAGGTGTAATGTTACCCCCCGCGTGGAGAGAGCACCGCCGGGCCCAGGAAACCGGCACCAAGGGGACACGGCCGCCATTGCCAAGGGCCCCGTACCCCCCACCAGGGAAGGGGTAGAGGACAGATGGTCCTAGGTCCCACCTTCCTTGCACAATGTGTGCGCGTGTATGTGTGTTTGTGAGGGTGCGTGTTTGCATGTGTCTCTGTTTATGTTGGAATGTATATATTGAAGGGGGAGGGGTGTGTGTAGTAAGGGGTGTGCAGTTAAAATTGGCGGGTAGGGCACTGAGGGGACATCTCCTGATTACTTACAGTGATGTCCCCTCACCCTCCCCACCAAGGGGCCCTAAATGTCTAACGTGCAAATAAAATCGAAAGAGGGGGGGCCCACTCCATACGGCAACTATGGGAGGGGGACCAATGCCAAGTAGCCCCCCCCCCCAAGGCGCATCGCAGGCTAAACCCCCCACCTCTCACCCTAATATGAGGTTATATGAGGAAGGGGGTAAGTTGGGGACAGCTGGTAGAGAGTCCCCTGGTGGTCAAACAGCTGTCCCCCAGCCCCCCCCCCCCCCCCCAGCATAGGGGTCAGGTCCCCCCAGCCCAGGGGCCCCCATCCCCGGAGGCGCCGACACCCCAGGCCCAGCACCACCCACCCCACACAAAGCCCCGCCCCCCAGGAGCAAGTCCAGGCCCCTACCCCCGAGCGCCAGCCCTAGAAGAGCACTGGTCAGGCCTCGACGGGACCGAGGCAGCCAACCGGCCGGGGCAACCGCCATTTGCCTCCCCCCGAGCAGCCCCCCCAACCCCCCCCCAGCACAGGCAAAGTGACCACCCCCCCAAGCCAAGCCAGACCACCACTCCCCACACCCCCAAAACACACACCCCCACACCCAAGCCCAGTATTTGTTTACCTACAAACAAACAAGATCTCTGTCTCTCACAGACCTGTAACATCTTCTGTAAGAAGATCCTCCATCCTCCATTGATTACCTGTATTAATGGCACCTGTTTAAGGTTGTGGACAGGTGTCTTTTCTATAGATATCCAGTTTCTATAGATAACCACCCACACGGGGGCGGCAGGGAATACGGGAACAGGCTACACCACCAGGGACTCAAACCCTGCAGTGCCAGACGTGTCCCCCTGCTAAGGCCAGTACATGTGCAGGCCTGTCTAAAGTCTGTTAGAGAGCATTTGGATGATCCAGAAGAGGATTGGGAGAATGTCCTATGGTCAGATGAAACCAAAATAGAACTTTTGGGTAGAACTCTACTCGTTTAGTTTGGAGGAGAAAGAATGCTGAGCTGCATCCAAATAACACCAGGCCTACGGTAAAGCATGGGGGTGGAAGCATCATGCTGTGGGGCTGTTTTTCAGGAAAGGGACCAGGACGACTGATGACTGTAGAGAAAAGAATGAATGGAGCCATGTATGGTCAGATTTTGAGTGAAAACCTCCTTCCATCAGCATTGAAGATCAAACGTGGCTGGATCTTCCAGCATGACAACCATCCCAAACACACGTTACCCGGGTAACGAAGGAGTGGCTTCATAAGAAGCATTTTAAAATCTGTGTTGCCCAGCGACAGTCCCAAAACATCACTGCTCTAGAGGAGATCTGCATGGAGGAATGGGCTAAAATACCAGCAGCAGTTTGTGAAAACCTTGTGAAGACTTACAGAAAAGTATGATTACAAAGGGTAAATAACAAAGTATTTGGCTAAACTTTTGTTATTGACCAAGTACTTATTTTCCACCATAATTTACAAAGAAATCCTTTAAAAATCAGACAATATGATTTTCTGGATTATTTTTCTTATTTTGTCTCCCATAGTTGAGGTTTAGGGCTGCACGGTAGCACAGTAGCGCTCTTGCCTCACAGGCCAAGTCCCGGCTGGGGGACCTGGACCAGAACACCAATGGGGGACCTTTCTGCGTGGAGTTTGCATGTTCTCCAGGTGCATGTGTGGGTTTTCTCCATGAACATGTCCAAAAACATGCGTCATAGGTTAATTTGGCAACTCTTATTTGTCCCTAGGTGTGAGAGTGAATGGGTGTGTGATTGTGACCCTGCGACACACTGGCGACCTGTTCAGGGTGACTCTGCCTTCGCCCATAAGTGGCCGAGATAGGCTCCAGCAGCCCCGTGACCCGGAAGGGAACAAACGGAGAAAGATGAATGAAAGAGTTGAGGTTCATCTATGTTGATAATTACAGGCCCCTCTCATCTTTTTAAATGGGAGAAACTGGCACCATTGGTGGCTGAGTAAATGCTTTTTTGAAAGAACCCGAGATAGGCAAAATCCGTGAAGTAGAAACCTTTATATTTTTCAAACAATTATTATACAATTAAATACTCTATTATACATTGAAAAGAAAGAAAAAAACATTTCACAGGCTCAAGCATTTGTTTCACAAAAAAGTACTTTAGAAACGTTTTTTTTTTCAACAAATAACTCTGTACTGTACTGTCAAATAATAATTTTAATCATCAATGTGAACAGAAGGCTTCAAATTGCGGAGATTAGCCCCGCCCACCGCGACCCAAGTAATTAGATTAAACGGTAGAAAATTTAAAATGATTATGAAAAAAATACAAAGTACAGTTGGACAAATAGTGACTCAGGTGTATTTCACTGCTGTTCAGACTGAGCCGCTGCATCCTGACTCCGCTCTGCAGTGTTTTCTTCTTTTGAAGCCCGCGGTGCAGCTGTGTTTGTTCGGGAGAAGAACATAGTGATAGGCAGTTGTTGTCGCTCTTTTTTCTATGGGTTTTAGAGAAACTCCAAATTGCAAGAGAATTTGCACGTACGTAATTTAAATTTGGCAAGCTGTTTTACGTACGTGAACATTTAAACTGCAACGTCAATAACGTTATTGACGCACAGGTAGAGAAGAAGCGTAGTGACTCTTTAGCCAATCAGAATGCAGAACACAATGCACGATGCAAATCCGTGAAGTAGCGTAACCGTGTTATAGCGAGGGATCACTGTATATACATTTTTACTTGTAATGTTCAGAGCCTTGCATGGACAAACTGCTGAACTGAACCCCTCAACTCAGCAGCTCAGTCCCTGACGTCTTCAGGCCAAAAACCTTTCCAAATTCCAAAAACCTGCTATAAAACCAGAGCAGAGCTCGCTTTTCAAGCTGTTGCTCCTCGTCTCTGGAACAACCTCCTTTGTTTGTCTGTGTGATGTCTATGATGAATGGCTGTCATTTAAAGTGTCTTTACCATGAAAGTGAAGCACTTTGTGATTAGTATCCGAGAAGGGCGCTAGAGAGATAAACATTTACTTACTTACTGAGAATGAGGCTCCCTGCTGCAAATGAACTCTGGTTCACTTCACTACAGTGTGAATGCAGACAGACTCCAAAAAGGGGAGGAGAGGCTGTGGAGAAGCAGGACTCCTGAAGGAGTGAAAACCTTCTCGGGTCTTGGGCTGCGTGCTCTCTGGAGGCAGATCTGTGCAGGCGGAGAACAATGGTGTCCACGACCAGAGGGAGTCTCGCCAAAGAGGCAAATGCTGCACCAACCCAAAGACGTGTCTGCAAAATCTGGGCTTGGTGACTGAACTGACTTTGGGAGTGAAAAAAGTCCAGAATAATTTTAAACTCCACATCAAAACAGCCTTTTGCTTTGTCTCCAATTGAGATCCAAACTTTAGAAAGTTCAGCAGGATTAGAAACTATAATGAATGGAAATGTAAAGAGTACATGTCTCCATGAATGATCTTTTTACCGTTTTAGAGGCAAAGGTTGAGAAAATGTCATCACTTCCTGTTTACTCGTCAACATTTACCCGTCCAGTAGCCGTCTCATTCGACCTTTTTCTTCAAACGTTGGCGGCCGCCTCGCGGCGTGTAAAAATGTGACTGCTGCCTCCCCGTTACAAACGCTTTCAGGCAAGTCGGAAATGTTGAAAAACCTGCATTTAGCTCACAGCGTGGTGGCATTGTGGGATATGTGACCTTTCAACGGGCGTGCCTTTTGCACGCATAGCTCAAAAACGGTCTTAAAAACGTGTGTAGCGACCCCTAAACGTTTTGAACACCTGCAACGCGCGTTCAGACGGACTTTTCATTGTAAGCGTTTGCTTGAACGTAGCTTTTCTCCGCAGCAAACCGGTTCCACCTTTAACGCCTCCGTCTTTTCTTTTTACTAAATCTAAAATACTCTGACTAGAATTAGAAAATAAATAAAATGTAATAAAACCCGCTTAGCGGGCGGAACTAATGATGCGAGCAACTGTTGGTAAATCAATCATCTGTGAGGTCAGAAGGACTGGTTCAGAGCTCTTGAACGTTTCATTCTGAACGTTAATCCATCAGGTCCGTTTAAAAGCAGTGGGCCATTATGGCACAGAATATAACCGTCTTTGAGACAGAAACATCTTTCACCATTAACTCTTGTGCTGTCTTGTGGGGTCCAGATGACCCCACTCCCAATGTGCGCATATTGGGAGTGGGGTCATCTGGACCCCACAAGACAGCACGAGAGTTCAACGAGGCAATAATGCAGTAAAAAAATCCAAAGAAATTCCTTTTTGGGGATTTTTTTAGGCATTTGATGGTCCCTTTCCTTCCTTCCTTTCTTATAGATGTTTTCTGGTTAAATTGGAATAAAGTAAAAGTGAAAGGGACTTTAAAAAAGGTCCAAATGTGACAGAATGACTCCCCAGGTGAGAGTTCTGAAAAAGCGTGGTCAGAAGAAAAAACACAGAGAGATGTTTGTTTTGTTATTTATTCTGAAAAAGGAATGAATAAATGACAAAAGTGCTGCAGTGAAAACCATCTGACTTGGCAGAAAACAAGGCTCCAGCATTTCAGTCCACCAGTTCACCTGCAGGGAAATCGCTGTTTCCTTTAGTATTATTATTATTTCTCTGTGAAACCAACATCATCTGATGTAAAGCCGGCACCGGTTGGACACTGCAGCACAGACGTGAGCTCACAAACAGCTGTGCACTGAAGCGGTATGAAAGCGTTCGTATTAGTACGAGTGTTAGCGGCGAGCCGGCGGCAGAGGCCCGCACGCTGTCACCATAACAATAAAACAGGACATGAAAAAATAAAATCCAACACTGTCAAAAAATAAAAACAGCTTGGCGAAGCGGAAACACTTCAGAAATGAATTGAGAGAAAGTGACAGAAGCGTTTGTTGATGGGTCCACAGATGCTGCAGACGTTTCTGCAGGAAACATTCAGATTCATCTGCAAAGTTTCACAAAGACGATGTCATGGCATCCATTTGGAACGTTCTTTAATGTCGGTAGAACTTCACTTTACGCTTTTCTAAAGTGACTCAAAAAATGAGTTAATTAGCAGAAACATTTTCAGACTCAAACTCTGTCAGGTCGTCATGGTGACATTAGATAAGGGGCGGAGTTGTTTCTTTTCCTGCATGATGCTAAAAATATTAAAAATGATTCAAATTCTTGTCATTCGTCGTGTTAAACACAGACTGTACTAAAACTTGACTCTCCAAACTGAAACGCATAAATCCCATCAAACCTAAGTACCTGGTGGTTTTAGAGCAGAAAAAGCTTGGTTATAGCAGTGTGTGTGTGTGTGTGTGTGTGTGGGTGTGGGTGTGTGTGTGTGTGTGTGTGTGTGGGTGTGTGTGTGTGTGTGTGTGTGGGTGTGGGTGTGGGTGTGTGTGTGTGTGTGTGAAATGGGTTGCCTACAATAGTGCAGTTTGACCACATAAGGCTTAAATCAAAGTGCCACGTTTTTTCAACACGCTGGGAGTCCGTGGATGACGGAGGAGCAGAACGGCGTTGACGGTTCAAACTTAGGGCGGGAGTCGGCTGAGGTAGTCTGATTTCTAGGTTCTGGCGTTGAATGACGGTGAAAACCGATCGAATCTCTTTAAATCTGTGGAAGGAAGCGCCTCCAACATGGAGGAACGGCTCAGCAGCGGACAGCACAGCAGGATTGCACTAAATGACTGGACGGTTGGGAGCGGGGCCGCCGCTGAAAGACGGCGCCGGACACCATGACATCCAAACACACGCGTGTCTGACAGATCAGACGGTGGAAACCGAAGACCCGCCCTAAAACGATCTGAGGTTGGTTCGCTCCCACCTGCCGTCAGTCTGTGCGTCACTGGATCAGGAAGCTGGAGAGGGTCTCCTCGTGCTTCAGCGAGTTCCGGGCGATGATCTGCTCCACGGCGATGTAGGTTCCTGCCAGGAAGCCCACGAAGCCCACCACGCTGATGAGAACGTTCTTGGCGGTCACCAGAGGAGACACGCCCTCCGAGTGGAAGGCTATGAGCTCCAGGATGGGCGGGAAGATGAGCGCCAGGAAGCTGCTGCTGACCGAGCCCACCAGCGAGATGACCAGGTCCAGCTCTGGGATCAGGATGGCCAGAACGCCTGGAACAAGACCGAGAGAGACCCGTTAAGATGATCAGAATCTGGACACTGGACATCAGTTGAAGTCTGGTTCACTTTGATTCCAACATTTATAACTTCTTTCACAAATGTGGATAAAACTTTATTCTTTATTTTATTAGAAACTCTTCACCTTAAGAGCCACAAAATGTTGATCCTGAGAGAATTTCACGAAACTTTTTCAAAGGTTTCCAAAGCAAATCTCTGAAAACCTTCCCCAAGTTTTCAAACTATCCTGATATCTTCTCAGTTTGATTCAGAAAATGTCAGAAGTCCCTTTGTGAGAAGTTTGTGATCTCAAGAAGCCACTTAGAGAAAAAAACAAAAGTTACTGATTGCTGTCTTGACAACATTTCTTCTGTAGTTCAAGTTATTCAAGTTGTAAACTGACCAATCAGATTCCTCAGTTAAAGTAGGTGGAGCCTTCTGGCCCCCACCTCCACCCTTCAAAAGGTTTGACAGAGTTGGTGTAGCGTGGAAGGGGTGTGGTCTTACAAGTTCACACATGATTGGCTAGTGTGGTTGCCACAGAAACTCAGACCGACTCTGGCCAATCACTGCTTCCTGATGACCTCTGGCTTCAACACGGCGGCGTCCGTTTTGCGGAAAAATGGCGACGGAATCGACTTCATTTGGTTGGAGTTCTATGGATGACGTCACACTAACTCACCCAGTCCAGTTCTTAGATGGTTCCTCCTCATTACAATACAAAGGAACACATGTTCTCCCCTATTCTCAGGTAGACACCAAAAACCATCACCTATTCAAATGTTCAGCTCTTTCAACTTTTTCCAGCTGTGACTTTTGCTCCTTCAAATCCTTGAACTTTTCCAGATATTCCAGGATTTCTGCCTCCATTGAAATTCATGGAGAATCCTTGGAGCAGAAGTTCGCTGGTTCGATACCCGGCTCTGGTATTTTTCACAAACATCTTTTCTGTTATTGTGCTGTTTTCACTTTATTTATGCTCAACTTTGATCATTTCTTTATTTGCCAATCATGACGTAAGTTTCATTTCCATTCAGCAATATAACATTCAAACCTGCAGTTTCTTCTGGAAATGCAGATCTTTGATTTTTGAATTTGTGTCTTTCCACGACCGTTCCACGCATGTCTAACGGACTGTTCACACATGTACCACTGATCTATAACTTTTATGTCACGTATGCGGCGCACACATGACGTTAATATTACATAATGGACGCATAAATCCCTAATGAATTACATATAAACAGAGTAATAATCACACACGCTTCATGTGTTCTTTGTGTGGTTTATTTGTACTTCTTCCGTGGTTCATTCCTGATACATCTGTGAAAGTTTCAAATAAAGACCACAACCTTTTTCACTTTTACCATGTATATGCATGTATGACCAGTGTTCATCCGTGAAATATGAGCAAGAGGTGCGTAGTGGCTGTGTGAGATGGCCTTTAGCCTTTAGCCAGGTTCTGTTGTGTTGTGGGGGGACCGTGTGATGATTTTGGTTTGGTTTGGGGCTGGACGGATTGTGTATCGGTAGGTACGTTGTCATCTTCTTTAGTGTTTTGTAAACTTTTTCTCCACGCGTGTCATTGGTGGAATTGAACTGTTTGACTGCATTAATCTGCATCATAACATTTTGTCCATAATCATCTTCTGTCGTTTTTAGCTGTGAGTTTTGAGCTCAGCGAGGCATGTTCTGCTGACGTGTTCTGCAGACGTGTTCTGCTGACGTGTTCTGCAGACGTGTTCTGCAGACGTGTTCTGCAGACGTGTTCTGCAGACGTGTTCTGCAGACGTGTTCTGCAGACATGATGCAGACATGATGCCGGTCTGGAAATGACAGAATTATGACGTCTTTAACTTTTTTATACGACACTAAATTGCTCAGAAAAACCAGCTTGATGGAGGACAGATTCTAACAAAGGATGCTGTGGAATCAAACCTCCCTGCCGCTTTGAATTGAATCTGCAGGATTGTTTTCATGCCAGTCTGAGCGAATACCAAAGTCACCTTTACCTGTTGCTACGGAGACAATCACCAACAGCCAGCCATGGAAACGAAACAACATCTGACATCAAGCTTTGCTGTCGATGAAGCCATGTATCAGCAGATGAGTTCTTCCTCACAGTGTGGTGATGAGGAGCAGCCAGGTGTGCTCGTTCTCTCGCGGCGTCTGAAACACCTTAGCGGCGGCGGATGAAAAGACTCTTTGAAGTGTAATCAATTGCTCGCCATCGCCCATTCAAGCCTGTGAAATTAACCTCAAGGGCAGGGAGAAAGGCAACCTGTCGATTCTGGAGGCGCTCCGTCAGCGCGGCGCCCAAGACTTCATCTGAAGCCGTTGGCGGCCTGAAGGGGCGAGCCGGGCTTTGGGGAGAACGAGCCGACTTAAGGGCTACAGAGCTGGCGAACGTCCCTGGAGATGCGGGGGCAGAAAGTGGGCCCCGATTGAAAGGAGACGGGAGGAGGAGGGGCGGAGCAAAGTGGAGTTACACCCACTTTGTCCTCAAACCACCTCTGAGTGAGGAAAACTAAAAATTACACCAAGGTCATTGGATAAACTTTAAAATGTAACGTTTTGTGATGTCTCCAGGAAAGAAAAAAAGCCACTTCGGAACACAATCAAAGTTCTTCAAGAGAAGCTGAGCCACAAATGTCTGGATCTTCAGATAAACGGACAAATTTGAACATAAAAAGGCTTTAGGACCCTAGAGACGAGGACCTTCACAGATCGAACGGCTAGAGTCTGAGGAGACGAGGAGGACGCATCCGGAAGAAGCTGGAAAGAAGGTCAGACCTCACTGGACTCAGTTCAGGTCAGAGGTCATGACCCAAAAGTCAGAAGGAGACTTTGGACAAACATGGATCTATGGGAGAGTTCAAGGAGAAAGACAAGAACCCACAGGAACATCTGGATGATCCACTAAACCTCTGGACAAGAGTTCTGATCAGACACAAGAGACATTTTATGGAAGGAGAACGGCCACAAACACCAAAACACAGTGGTGGGGGTATAATGGTGTGGGGATGCCCTGCAGCTTCTGGACCTAAATGATTTGCTATAACCAACAGAACCATCAATTCTGAGCGTTGGATGTAATTCATGAGGGTCCTACAGCAGTTCATGATGATCCAAATGGTCCAAACACAAACATTTATTCTCTGAATAGATTCACCAAAAAAAGGTTTTTCGGTTTCTTCTGGACTTAAATCTGACTGAGATCCTGTTGAGTTTTCTTATTGATGCCAAAAAATATCAACTATGGGGGACGTTGCTTCTACAGCTGATACAGTCACTGCAGACCTCCATGGAAATCCCTTTTCCTGGAACAAAGATGGAATCCTCCGTTTGTGGCTCTACAGATTATCCTCGCATGCTGACATCCACACTCTGCCCCGTCCTCCATGTTGATCCGAAGCTGCTCTGGAGTCCGGTAAGACTCATTAAAGGTTTGTGAGCCCATGAAGGCGCCTTAGATCCACTTCCTGCTGTGAGCGGTGCCGCTCGAATGCAGCTGATCCCACTTCATCAGAGGAAAACCACTGAAAGCTCTTTGTTTTCTTCCACCATCATTGATCTTTCTGCTTCTCTCCCCCGGAAGCCAGCTTCAACCATGTTTGGTTGAACTTTGGAGTCAAAAAACAGTCGTTAAAGCTCCAGTGGACTTGGATTTCCTGACGCTTGTGTCCGTTTACAGCAGCGTACTGATGGGAAGCGGTCTCCATGTTCATCAAATCCATCATTCGTGCAGAGAAACTTGGACTGACGCTTTAGAGGGTTTGCACTGAGCAGCAAAGAAGTTTCTTCCCACCCAAAGGCGTCCAAACGCAGATCAGGCAGCCCAGCCAGATCAAATAAGCAGCTGGAAGTCAGAAAATGAAGAAGAACTCAGAGGGACGGAGAGACGTGAGGATGTGGCAGCTTTCAGACTGTCAGCAGGCAGTTTCTGAAGAAAGCCCCCAGCTTCACAGCTAAATCCACTTAGTGGGGGGAGATAGACTTCTACAGCAAAACCCCGTCAATTACTTCCAGAGTAAGAAGGCTGCGGCCGGCAGTAAGAATGCCCCGGGGCTGGATTTAAGGATGGGTGGGGAGGCCTTTCCTTTCATTTCAGCCGAAACGTATCAGAAACTGCCCCTGTGTCTTTTTGTCTTCACCTTGCCAGCAGCGAACACCACCCACCCAGGAAGCGGCGGCGGCGGCGGCGGCAGCGGGACCGCGGTCGCCTCCAGCTCAGGGAGCCTTTCATCTGGCAAAGCCGGAGCCGGCTGAACTGTAGCTCATTAAAAATGGAGCGGCCGTCCCAACTGGCTCTCAGGATGTTTCAGCCAACGGTCGGGACCAGAATAAACAAATTATGCGAGGGGGGGCCGGCCCTGAACTCAAATGCCTCAGGAAAACAGAGAGCAGCACTAACGTGGACAGATTTCGGTCTAAAACAGTAAAATTAGAAAGTTGTCCTTAATACAAAATTTCAATTTCAAACTTGGATTGTTCGGTTTCCCGACTCAACGCTGGCTCAACCATCTGTCATGTAAAATAAGACTATTTTCGCGTGTGGAGTAACATCTTAGTTATGGGGTTTGTTGCTGCCATGTGAAGGCCTAAAGCCTTCCTAGCCCTGTGTGGGGGGGGTTGACCCGAATGGCTACTGCAGGTTCTTGGATGGTTCCGCAATCACTTTATGGCACAGAGGACAGATTCCTAACCAGGACATTAGTGAATTGTATGCTATCCACACACTAAATCCTGTTTTTGGTGCTTTTAACATTTTCTTGTGTCGTCTTTTTCCGGCTCAAAACTCTACGGTTGCATAGTTCCAATATTGCTCACCATTTTTGTTGCATCAGTCGTGTTAGGTTGGCTAAAAACGGCCTCATCATAATTAAATGACCACTGGGAACGCTTTGAACATAGAGCCAAGGATGGTTGGAGGGGGCTTTAAGGACAGTTAGTAGGGATGCACAATAAGAGGAAAACTCGTGATTCGCGACATCAGTGATTAACATTGCTGTGACGATATATAACTTACTCAAATAAAAAAACAACCAAAAACGTTGTTTCTATTTTTCTGTTTAATTAAAATCCAAATCACGATAACTTAAATGATGCACCAAATGACCCTCGTCTACATAGAAGGTGAACAGCTAACATCAAAGGCGTCTATTCCATTGTTCAGATTCATGAAGGGATTTATTTGATTAGTTAAATAATTCAAGCTGCCATAAGATTGTTTTAGCACGTTTAAAGTAACCGTTAATCGCAATTTTCACCATCTTTTGTGATCTGCATTTGCACATCTTGATATTGCGATAACAATAAATGTGCGATTTATTGTGAAGGCCTAACAGTTAAATATCCTTCTGTTAACGCAAAACTGTTCCTGGCTTCTCTCTGCATTCAATGCCATCAGCTAATTATTCAGTTGAAAACAGAAGCAAGCTTCATGAATTTCAGCTGCGATAAAATACGTGTATTTTTCCAGTGGCTTGACTGAATCACATCAGTCCTTTTAGGGTTCTTGGCGTTTTCTGACAAAAAACCTGTAAAATTACATTTGTTCTCACATAAAGAGGTCCATAAGGTTTCTGGAAGAACATTGTGTTTATTCATAAACGGAGAATTTCTAAAGGCTCTTCAAAAAATGACGACTATAAATAGATGGGGTTTTTTGCCACCACACGTCCGGTCTACTGTCTGGTGGGTTCAGACCCTGGAATCCGTTTTTATTTTTTATTTTTTTAGGAGTTTTTCCTTACAGAGAGGGAGGGTCTAACAGTTTAGTTTAGTCTGGCAACCAGCTGTTGTATTTGAAGTTTTGCACAGTTCATGAAGCCCGTTGACACAACTGTGTTGTAATATTGGGCTTTATTAAAGAAAGTTGAACTGAATTGAATATATAATTGTAACAGTAAACTTTTTCAACACAAGAAGCTTCAGCTCTGATCTGTTTGCTGGACAGAACAACATCAAATAAAAAAAGATAAGTCAGCTCCGCAAAATAACACACACTGTTCAAACTACCACAACTTTTGACACAATTTCCAACTGATTGTGAAGTTAGAAGCAGCTGTGTTTAGGTCCAGTGCTGCTTTTCTCATCAACGGTTGAAGAGTTACGGTAGTTCAGAGCTGAAGCTCTGGTCTGGAATGGTTGACTGATGTGAGAAATCATTTTGACCACAGCACTAATCAGGAGTAAAACGGTCATCTGTGTCTGACAGCTGAACACGTTTTCAACAATGGATTCTTCCAAAACAAATATGACAAACTGAAGAAGTCTGAAATGATTAGACAACAGCCCATTATCAGTTTTTACAGCAGCAACTACAGGAAACTATGTTTTGCACATAAATTCAGCACAAATGAGTTTGTGTGCAGCTAACAGTTGTTGTCGTTTGTGTCACACTGGTGACGACAACCTATTGCCTCGTTTCCCGGCTTTTTCAAAGCCAAACAGAAGTTCAGGACAAAACGAAGGTCCGGCTCTTCAAAGCTGCCTCCAGATTTATGCTTTCAAAGCACAAAAGGCCTTTTGGCTTCTCACAACTTTGACACGACTTTGCCGCCAGATAAGCAGTGTTCAGCAGTGTTGTGTTGTCAGCTAATGTAAATGCTGTAATGCCAAACTGAACTCCTTGCTGTTGGCGATGCGATGATCAAACGCCGCGTGTCTCTCAGGAGCAAACTGCATTATTACCCTGAAGGCGCTCTGTGGAATGGATGGCGACACACATTAGTAGAAGAATGATTAGCTGTTAGGTCAGGTGACTGCCCTCCCCAGAGATGAAAACGGGAGTCTGAGACATCCCAACCACACAACCGGTTGTTCCTCCAGGCACTCTAATCTAGAAAACAGTGTTAAAAAGACAAAGCCTGGCATCCCAGCTCCTGCATGGTGATGCGTAATGTCTGTAGAGTTCATCATTTATGTCGGATGTCTAATGGCGACCCCTCCGAGAAAAACACCGCCATCCTCTGACGCCTGACCCCATCCCTCGTTCTTACCCTACATAACCTCTGGTTCACCTTTGTTGACTCTGTGGAGTCAGAGATCATCTTTCTCTCTGTTTACCAACAAAGGTGAAGCTCCGCCCACTCAGGTGGGCTGTTTTAGTTGCCCCTTAGCTTATCTGAGTAACACAAACGAGGTAAATAAAGTGCAATAATGGAGGACACCACAAACATTTCAGCATTTTATTTATCTTATGTAAATGTCAAAACTTCTATGAGGCCTCGTTCAGAAAGGTTTTGTTCGACTTTCCTGACAGAACCACGTTGGCTACGGCGGTCCAGTGCTTTGTCGGGGTTCCTCTTCTGCATTCTTGATGTTTTACACATTTTTTTGGGAGCAGTAACTGCCTGCTTTTTAAATCTCCTCTGTATTGCGTCTCCTGTATAGAATGTGTTCAGTTTGCCAAAACTTCAGTCCATAAACCTTTGATTGTCATCAGATTTAATGTGGGTGTTGTTTTCAATAATCCTGGATTTTTCCATAAAAGTTTGAACTTTGAGAGTTTCAACAAGAGAGATAAAGTGTGTAGTGAGGAGGTTTACAGCCTTAAAACATCTGGAATTATTGTAAAAATAAAGATGACTACTTTATGAATAAAGGTTTTTTTTAACATCCCTCCCACAATAAACATTGTTTTCTGAAAAACACAAGCCTTAATGTTTAGTTTGGTCCTTTTCTGTGTATATTTTAATAGTAAAGTATTCTCCTGCCTAGTAGTTTTTCTTACTTCAAAGCATTTGCTCTAAGTGACTAAGTTTATGTTCAGAAAAGATTAACTATCTGCTCCCAGTCACTGACTAATAACTGAGATCCTAACAGCATCTCTGACTACAGATTTCAGATTCTGGACTGAGCTTCTCTTCAGAACCGCCTCCTCCATGTTAAACAGATTCATACGTTTATATTAGCATTCCTTCAGTGTGATTTATTTCTTTTCCGTGGAGGCCTCGCTGGCTCTGGTTCTGGTCGCTGCGTTCCCATGCAGGACCCACAAATGAATCAAAGGACTTTTTAATTTGAATTTAATTAAACTAGCTACGCTGCTGAAATGAAGTATGTAGAGTAATAACAATAAATGTGACTAATAGCATTAAGAAATGAATGCACCGCAGCTCAACTGTCCCCGCTGTGACGAGCAGGACGGCGGGAATCATGGAGTTCATCTCCATTTCTCCGACAGGCGAGCGTTCAAGCGAGCGCCAACATGAGTCAGGCTTCATTTTGGCAGAGAAGAGGTGGAGACGCTGCAGGAGTCTGTGGACAACTCTCCACAGATGTAATTACAAACACGCAGCGGACGATTGGACGGAGTTTGTCCCTCGGGACACTGTGAGAGCAATCAGAAGCGGCGGCCGCTGGACGCCCCATGCCAGTGATCCATTCAAGGGTGGCATTCAATTTCTTCTGCCTCGTGGTTGTTGGAAATACCAGGAGAGGCAGAGAGGGTCGCCCTCTTCCTCTGAGCGAGCTTGAGAATTCATTTCATCAGGAGGTGCCAGTCTGCTGGGGGGGGCATCTTCCATTTATTTCATTTTCACCTAAACGTATTTAACTGTTGAAGCTTTAACGAGATTTAAAATATCTTCAAGGCACCAACATTACGGAGTTCAAAACCGCTTTTTCTAAATGATGAACGCGGACTAAACACTGGGCTGACGGGTGGATGTTCTCCACCAGATCAGGAATCCTTATTGTCATTTTATCACAGTGATAAAACGGACTTAGGGTCTCTGGTCCCGGGCCAGCCGTTTACAGTGAGAGTATGATTCCTATTGAGTATTGCACAGTGGAGAGTATATTACAGTTTTGCACAGTCCTATGATATTGCACTTGAGATTTAGTGAGTTGTCCATGGGGGTGGGGGGGTTACAGTGATCTTTTTGAGTTCAGTAGTCTGACTGCTTCAGGAAAGAAACTGTTCCTCAGTCTGGGGGTCCTGCTCTTTATGCTCCTCAGCCTCCTGCCAGAGGGGGGCAGGGAGAACAGAGGATGTGAGTGGGGTCTTTCAGGATGCGGGACGCTCGTTTCCTGCATCTGGTCTCAAAGATGTCAAAGATGAGGGACGTCCAGAGAGCCGATGGAGCAGATCTATTCCTGCCTTCACTACAAAACTGGAAATGACTTGAGAGGAACGGTGGAAACACGATCATCTGAACACACGATCCGCGGACAGCTTCAAAACTCCCCACTGTCCCACCGGAAAAACGGCGTGTCCCGACATCCGAAACATCTCAATGCGGAAGGAACCGTTGGTTTAGGTTTCAACCAACCGCAGAGATAAAGCTGAGTGTCGTCTGCAAAAACATCAAACTTAAAGGTTTCATGAAAACCTTAACACAAATAATTTCCAGCTGAATTAATGCAACAAATTCTCAGTTATCAGAAGAGTAAACACTGTGAATTAGCTGAAAAAGTGTCTTCATACCTGGATTTTTGCAGTATGTTCGCAAAAAAATAAGTCCAAACATCTCTAACGCCCAAGATCGCAGATTTGTAATCTTTATAAATATAGTAGTGTACACGTCAGTAATGTAAATAAGACCCTTAAATGCAGGATATTGTTGGACTTTTGGTCTATAAACTAAAAAAACAACAAATGCCCCACTGGCACAGGCAGTAAATGAACCTTCAAAATAAAGTGTCAGTAAAGGTTTCCATTTTCAAACCTGCATCTTAATGCTGCATCTCAATTTGCTGTCTTCTTGTCATCTATGTACTAGAGCTGTAATCAGTAAAACCCTGGAGAACACTCAGGAATTGTTGTTGAATGATCCTAACCAACAGTGATGTTTATGTTTTGATTACTGCTGAAGTTAACCAGGAAGTTGATAGAAAAACTTTGGAGCGTAACGTGGTAAAAAACACATTTCTCTCTGTCTAAATCTTTGTGTTAATAAAAAATCTTTCTGTTGTGAACGACACAAAGGATTTCAACGGCTAAATACTTTCAGATTTCTAAGAAACCACCTAAAAAACGTCAGTCTTAAGGCATCAGAGCAAGTGTTTTAAAGTCTGAAAGCAGAAAACGGTCGCATCCTGGAAGGGGTTGAACGTTTTGCTTAGGTTTCTCATTCTGATGGTCAAACATCACGGTTCAATGCAGAAAAATCTGTGTGAAGAAAAACCATCCTGCAAAAGTCGCTTTCATCTCCATCACTGAGTCGCTGTGGAGAATGAACACAAAAGAAAAAAACATCTTGCAGATCTACAGTTTACACAAGCTATGTCATCATTTATATAATTTATTTATTTCTATCATGCTCCATTTTAACCCCATTTCATTACAAATCAGTTTGAGGTTTTTTCTGCACACTCAGCATTTCTCTTTGATTAGGATTCATTTTTTTCTCCTTTTTTGTTTGCGATTTTGTAGTATTCTTTATGGTTTCTGAAGCATCACACCAAATGATTTCAATTTGCATTTCTGTGGTTATAAATGTGCTCCTTATTTAAGCTGCAGAATTATGAGGAGTAATTATTTTTTTACACACGGCTTAGTCTGTGTTAAAAACTTTTTTCTTATCAGCAGTTTTATTTTTAGATCCAAAAAGGAGCAGATCAAAACTCCATGAGGCTGCGTTTGTACACTTTTTCAAACTACAAACTCCGATGATCTTTCTGATGTGTTTCCAAAGCGTTCCCGGAGGTCTTTTAATGTTGATGATGCCGTTTTTATCCAAAAAACAAAAACCTGTGTGGTTTTCTAGGACATTGTTTCTGCAGTGCGGCAGGAGTTCATCAGAAATTCACCTCTGAGTTGTGGGCGGGACTGTTGATGTGGAGCAACCCCACACCCCCTTCCCATCACCCAGAATTGTTAGTTCTCCTGCTAGCTTACAGCCACACACAAAAAAAAAAACACAATTCTCACCGGAATGGGTGTTTAAATGAAGTCGGGGCCGGTCGGATCACGCCGGTCTGGAGGGTTCGCCGTGTTTGTGCGCGTTTAAGTTCGGCTTAATTCCCAATAATGTTTCTATTCTTAATAATTCAAATTTGCCAAAGCGATTCAGGATGGTTTATGGATGATAACTGATGCATCTAATGATCAATAACCCACCCCTACATTGAATGTAACACGTCAGCCATTTGCTTAATGTTATGGAGATACATGAAGAGAAGCAGATGGAGACGCTTTGGACACTTTGAGAAGAGGACCAGTCATCATGTTGGTGAAAGGATGCTGAGGTTGGAAACACCTTTAAAAGTGGTAGAAAAAACAGTTCCTGATGGACAGGAAGGTGGTGGAGAACCAACCAGACATTGTAACGGTGGATAAAGATCTGAGGAAAGCCGTTGTGGTGAATGTGGCAGCAAGTGACGGATACATCAGGAAGAAGGAACACTGGAGAAATACCAGGGAATAAAAGAGAAGAACTGGAGAAAGCCTGGAAGGTGAAGGTGACAGTGGTGCCTGTGGTAATTTGAGGGGGCAGTAACCCCCAAGCTGGAGGAGTGGCTACAACAGATACCTGGAAAGACCTCAGACCTCTCAGTCCAGAAAAGAACAGCTGAGATACTGCAGGCTCTCTGGGAGAAGACCCGAGCTGGGGGGAGGAACCACCCTTGGAGGATGAGAAGATCCCTTATATATAAATGTATATCATAACACGTCATAAGTGTTTGAGCAGCAAATCATCCAAAATGACAGTTCAAGTAAAAGACGACAAAAGCAGCGAGCAAAGAAACAAAAACCCGTCAGATTACAGACAGACGGCATCATTCAAAACGAGCGCCGCTCCAAACATTCAACAAGCAGATGGAGCTGCATAAAAACAACATTCACATCACGCCGCGGGCTTCTGCTGATGTCAGCAACATGTGGGGCTGGAGACAGGCGGGACGAAGACGCCAGGTTCTGTCTCTGAAGAACAGAGCGACACAGCACACAAAAATGACCTGCCATTGTATTTAGAGTGCCGCCTTTCAAAACATCCAAATGTCATCTACAGACCTTTTCTAGCCGGCCATTTCAATTGTTGGAAATGGAGCACTGTATTGTGTGACACCTTCAAGATGCCAAAAAAAAACATAAAAACATGAAAGGAACACAAAAAAGAAGAGCTGGAGTCATTTCAATGCCAACTGCAACCCATACATTTCAAATGCGGGACGACTGTGTTTTTCATGAGTGTCTCCCAGAATCTAACAGATCCAAAAGGAAGAGGATTGTAACCTCTCCCTTTGTGACCAGATTCATCATCTGGACTCTAATCTCTACAACATCTACTGTGAGCTACTGTGAACTCAGCATCTTCATCTCTGCTAACTCCAACTCATTCACCACCTCAACAACTTCAATATACTTCTCTGCCCCTCAGACGTCCTCATACAGAAATCCAATATGTTTACGTTAAATACGCACAAGAAAGCAGCACTTTATTCTCCTTTTAAATGAATAACCGTATGATTAACCACAAGACTGGTTTTTACTGAAGTGTTTGTGTTTTAACAAGGTTTGAATTTAACTGAAAGTGTTTGTAACAGGAGTTGAAGATTAAATGAAAACCTTAAGCTGAGTTCAAACCAGGGGGGGTCCACTTTCAATACTGACTGAAGCCTTTTGATGGTGAGAAATAAAAGCTTCTCCAACAGGATCAATGTACAGCCATGATTAGAAGTCTTGCGGTGCAATTTGAGGAGAAACTGATCATTGTACCTGAACTAAGTGACATTTTTCTTATTTGCATCGAGACCACAATAAAAGACTGTCTAATTTTATTCTTATTTTTCCCTCCTTGGACTAATGCGGGACGGCAGGTCATCAAATTGGGTCACAGAGAGACAGAAGTACCGCTGGAAGCAGCAGTCATTCAGACGCCGCTCCTGCAGTAGACGGTGGAGAACTCGTAAGGGTGAGTAAGGGGGAAGAATGTGGGACGCAGGCATGTCGAACGGATTTTTCATTTTTCCAACCCCCCAAATCCTGCAGATTGGTACGTTCCATTTCCATGTCGCATCTTGAGGTGGCCATACGAGCCTCAAGGGAACCGCAAGACACACCTGCATTCGCCTTGATGTGGCCTCTCCTCTCTAAAATCCCCCACTGGTCCAGACAACCGAAGAACCGCAGTCCTCGCTGGAGGAGCATGTAACTAAGACTTAAAGCAAACAAATGCAGATGCAGATTCAGTTCCACTAAAGGTCTCCCAATGACATTTTCATGTAGATAAAAGAACACCAACGAAACCTCCCACTTTAGCTGAATAAAGTTTAGGTCCCAGCAGATCTTACACATCTTACTGGTCAAATTCGGACTAATTTAAAGATTTAAATGTTTAACTCTGATTCCCCAATCTGCCATCCTAGTATAAGAATGATTACTACTGCGGATATAACCTATCCTTGTTAATATTACGGTTAATATAATAACAGACATTAAAGTGATGCTGAAAGAAATTTAAATGCATTTTGAAGTCATTGTGATGCATGTTGAGTATGTGAACTGACTCTTTCCTTCACTGACTGAAGCCTTTTGATGGTGAGAAATAAAAGCTTCTCCAACAGGATCAATGACTGTTTATTTCAGACTAAATGTTAGTATTTCCCCCTGAGGCCACAACAGCCCTCTTTATTAAAGAGTCTCTTATCTTCAGGTAATGGGGGCTCGTGAAAAAACTCAATGATTGTCCTAAAAACAAACATGGTAGGCTGTAAGCGCCACAGGGATTTGTGCAAAGTAAAGGAGGAAGAGAAGAGCTTCCCTGGGGATCTCCTGCTTTTCTTTCACCGGCTGAGAACGAACAGCCCAAACGATCTGGACAGGGTTCCTTTGCTTTACTTGGTTCTTATTTAAAGTCTTAGTCAAGCATTAATCACAAACTGCACTAACAGTAATAACGTTAAAAAAAATACCTTCAAAAATAAGATGGCACAGCCAATAATAAAAATAAAAAAAACACAAAAAAAAGCTAGACGTTACGGGTCCCACGCCTTAGCCCCTCCCTAATCCAAATAAAACCTTTATTTTCCTGAACAAATGTCTACATTTGCCTTAAAGGTATAACTCAAAAAACACGTAAGCGTAAAACAAAAATTGAAACTACTTTGAACAGGATTTTACCTTCTGAAAAACAAAATAAGGCTTCCTTTTGACATGTGACATCACTTCCTGTTTTTGGGTGTGACTGAATTGCATGATGATGTGCACGATATCCTGGTTTATACCACGGTCCGGGTGCTGGGTGTGCGTTAAAAAGTGATATAGTACCACAGGACAACCGCACGGTGAAAAAAGTAGTTCCGGTCACCTAGCTTGAATGTTTTGTATCACTATTTAACCCTTGTGCTATCCTAGGCACTTTAACGTTGGGAGTTGGGTCATCTAGACCCACTAGACAGAGCTCTGAACCTTTTTTCCTTCAATGATTTGTGATCTTCACTGGTGTCCATGGATTACATGAAATCTTTCCACCTTTATCCACCTTTGTCATGGTAGGGAGAACACGTCAATGTAAGGGGGGGGGGGGGGGGGGGGGGGGTCATCTAAGATGGCACAAGGGTTAAAACAACCTTTTGCTTCATCATTTGGACGAAAACAAGCGGTAAGAGGTGAACTTTCTCTCTGAACTGACGCTTTAATCAACCCATCGGAAAGATCAGCATATATATCGCCGAATCTTGACTGCATCTGTGGTGTGGCGCCATGCGGACTTGTTACGTGGTGGATTTGTTACGTGGTGCGGCGCATCGTTACAAATAGTCCGCTTTTTGTGAGAAAAGCGATCCAAATCGGGAAAAAACAAACAAGAATTAAGGACTAAAAACTGGTTAATATTTATTGCTTTTGTAAGTGAGTATGGTATAAGCGGGTTAATGGCCTTCGAAGTGTGCATTATCACTTTTTAACACACTTTGCGGAAGCGTCGGACAGTTCAGGCTTCCACTGCGTGAGTTAAAAAGTGATAATGCACACTTTGAAGGCCATTAACCCTTACCTGAACGTCCATGGTGGGAAGAGCTCAACAAACCAAGTGTTTGTCCCTTCGATTTAAACTAAACGGACTACTACGGTGTGATGACATTTCAGCAATCTATTTGTGGGCGTGTACGTGAGAGGTGGGCGTGTCCAGTTTGGACCTCAGAGCTAGTGCTGATGAACTGAGAATTGAAAACTTCGTCTGACGCTGGCCTGCATCCTGTGACGCTGCTTCTACACACAAACAAAACGATTCTTTAGAGGAAACCTTCACACTTCCTGGTTTGGATCCTTCAAAGACTTTTAGACAAATAATTGTGAAATAGGTGTAACCATTCTGATCCACCATGACCTTTAGATATGGCAGCTATTGGTGTTCCTGTCCTGTTGAGACACGTCCTGTTTACATTCCTCTTCCCTTGGGCTTTTATTGTGAAAATAACACATTGCTGTTTTTTGTAAAGGAAAAAAAACTGTTGACTTGACAAACACAAAAAAGCAAAAAGGATTTGAATGTAATTAAGCAGTGATTGGAGGAGCTTACCACCGGTTCTTAACCTCAGTGTTTGATGGAACAGAGTCCAACATCTTCAGAACATTCATAAAAAACGAAGAACAGCAGCTTGGAGCTCGGAAGTGTGATCATAAGTGTTTCGATGGAAAGACATACATGGATTCTAAATACTTTAAGGTTTAGTAGAGTCCCTTCTTATGCACTCTAAAAGTGACAAAAACCATGAGGTAGAGCAGACTGAGGATGGGAGAAAATGGTGAGGATGAGAGCGAGGGGAGGTTTGAGGGCATGTGTGACCTCCCAGAACCCTCCGGGGGGGTCCTCGATAAAGACCGATGTCCTCAAGCTAACCCGCCTGGAGACAGAGATGAGATGAGGAGATGAGGCTGCCTCTGAAACGTGACCTGCACGTTCAAACGCTGTGTTCGTTCCTCAGATCTGACCTTTACTGTCAGCGGCTGTTGGCGTCTCAGGAAAACGCTCGGTGGGGAATTTTGCATCACGTTATCGTCCGCTGACTGCTGCTGTGACAGAAACAGTAGTGAGGCATCGGCGCAGTGGCGGCATGTGAGGCAAACCTGCAGAAGCATGGCTGAGTCCTCCCCATCTCTGAAACGCATCTGAGGCTCTCTGAGTTTCATCTGCTGCTCTTCTTAACTATTTGGAGTAACGTTCAAAAAAAATGTTCACATTAGGAAAACCGACCGAAATCCCACAACTTTGATAGAGGGAAGCAAAGAAAACTGTCCTGACACCCGTCTGTGAGGCAGCATCAAGGACTAGCAGGACCGCTCAGAATGCAGGCTTCCTTCTATCTTCTATTCCCTGGTAACCATCTTCTACTCTGCAATAATATAGTCCTGCACACGTGTGTTGGGGGTGCGTGTTGATTCTTCTGCAGTGGACCGCTCTCTAGCTGCACGCGAGGCTTCACCTGTGCTCTCTGGTACAGACATCTCAGAAAATTATTTATTGTCCAGGAATAAACAGACTGCAGAGACTTTGTCTCCTTTCTGGTAGCCATGAAGCCTGACACCCATGAATGACTTGATCTGCAATGTGTAGCAATAATTACTGGTTTAATGTGATCATGTGTTCTAATAATCAATGATTATTACATGACGGTTACCGTTACTGTTTATGTTGTGTAGGCCTGCACAATATCCCGCAAATTTATTGTTATCGCAATATCCAGCTCTGCAATATGCATATCGCGAAAGACGGTGAATATCGCAATAAATCATAAACCCAAAATGTGTTAAAACAATCTTATGGCAGCTTGAAGCACTTAACGCATCAAATAAATCCCTTTATGTTTTGACCAATCAGATGGACGCTTACCCATTGTTTACTAATCAGATGGAGGCCTATTATGCTAGACGATTGTCACCTATGTCGATGAGGGTCATTTGGAGTATAATTTTTAAACTGTTGCAATGAAATGGGAATGATGTTTTTGGTTATTTTTCTATTTGTTTATATACCGCAAATTATATCGTTATCGCCATATTGATCACTTATATCGCATATCGCAAGTTTTCCTCATATCGTGCAGCCCTAATGTTGTGTAAGGGTTTTGTAAGGGTTAATGGCGGATGAAGTGTGCATTATCACTTTTTAACGCCGCACCACCACTGCAGTCAAGAGTCGGCGATATAAAGCGATAAATATATGCTGATCTTTCCGATGAGTTGAATAAAGCATCAGTTCAGAGAGGAAGTTCTCCTCTTACCGCTTGTTTTTGTCCAAATGATGAAGCAAAAGGTTGTTTTAAAGAAGCCGGCGCAGTGATACAAAACATTTAAGCTAGGTGACCGGAACTTCTTTTTTCACCGTGCGGTTATCCTGTAATATATCACTTTTTAATGTACACTCAGCAGCCAATCAGAATCGAGTATTCACCCGGACCATGGTATAACTTCAGATAATCAATCATTACTGAGAACTGGATTTTGTAACTTTAGAAGAATCTATCGGATCAGAACCGGATTACAAAAACTATGTAACACTATCAAACGAATGAACTCAGTAGGGTTGGGATTATTTAAGCTTGTTTCTTCCCGCTCCTTTTCAAGCAATAAATCAAGCTCTACTTATACTTTATTAAATGATCACTGTATTTGATTAAGCAAATGTGATTTAAGTGTCTATTTTTTGTTTTATTTTCTCTTTTTTTAAGAGAATTTTATCATTTCTGTAATGAGTTTGATAAATCTGTGTACATTTTTTATTGCTTTGACTTCAGTGCTTGAAATAAATCAAAATCAATCAAATCAAATCTTTATGTACTTTTTGCACGTATTTATGCTTCATTTGTGTCTGTGTGTCACGTATATGACAGCATTAGTTACCAAAATCTAATTTCCGTTATGTGCACTCATACTTGGCCATTAAACTGCTTCTGAACGAGGGGCAGAAAAATCCAAACACAAAGAAAAGCAGTTTCACTTAAATAACAATTTAGAATCCAAAAAATAAGATCAAGACAAAGGAATTGGGAGGAAACCAGCGAGCCTAGAGAAAACCTACGCATGCACGTGGATTCAAACCAGGAGCTGGTTAATGTGAGGCCAGAGTGCCAACCACTACACCACCGTGAACTCCTGAATAAACATCTTTACGCTTTTAGACAAAATAATCAGAGGGTTTCATAGATGATGATGTAAAATGAAATTAAATTAAATTAGAGTGAATATAAATGACATAAACCAGAGCAGAATTGCTTCAATGTTTTGGCGTTTGCTTTTCGGTGGCGTGCTGACAGAGTTTCTCTCATCCAGGCCGTCTCGTCAGCCAACATCTGACCTCAGAGTCTCACAGACGAATCACATGTGCTGAGCGAGGAACAAAACCAAAGGCCAAATCGCAGAGGTGGACCGGCTCCGTGAGGTGAACGCGACCGCCGAGCGCGTCAGCGTTTAGAGAAGACAGAAAAAACATCCGATGTGACAGCTCTGCAGTGGGACCGCATGCGGCGCCCGTGCGGCGGGCCACCTCTGTGACACCGCGCTCCGGGACCACGATGAAAGCTGAGGAAGAGGGGGCTCGCGCGTCTTCCACGTGTCTTCTCTTGTTCCCGTCAACCGCCTAACAACACAGGCGAGCCGCGGCCTCCGGCAAAGAGAAGCAGACAAAGGGAGGAGGCGCCTTCAGAGCGAAAATGACCAGCGAGCCGCCGCAGAACCGTACGGATCCGACCAGCACCAACAACGCTCCCGGTGAGTTTAGCTGTTAGCTGGCGGCAAAGCACATAAACAGATGGATGATGGGGAGTGGGGGTGGGGTTGCTCCGCCTCCTGCCGCTCTGCAGAAACTACGTCCTAGAAAACCACACAGGTTTTTTTTCAATTTGCCTAAAACAGCATGATCATAATGTAAAAACCACTGGGAACGCCTGGACTATAGATCTAAAGATGATCAGAGTGTGGCTTTAATACTGAAAGGTGTGTCAAGATGAGGGCGTTTGTTTGGTCCTTTCAAAGTAAAGGTCTTTTCTGCGAGCATCTTCTTCTTTAAGAGCACAAGAGACTCCATGAAAAACAGAAACCTTTTTGAAATCTGCAGCAGTTTTTAAGATAAGTATCTAGAAAGAATCTATCTAGCAGAACTCTGGGGGATTTTGTTTGGCGTTTATCATCCATTTGTTTGTAACCAGGTGTGTCGACTGTCAGTCGCTTCTTCTGAGACGGATGTACAACATGAATTTAGATGTTGGTCTGTTAAAGAGAGCTAAACACAGACTGTCAGTCAAACTGGAGAAAACAATAATTTGTTAGAAAACAAATTCAATCTTTTTACAAAACGGATGCTAAATTTAAATGACATTTTTTCAGACGAAAGCCAGTAGGGGTAGGATTATATAAACTCCTTTTCAAGCATTAAATCAAGCTCTACCTGACTTTAGTTAATGACCAATGTTTTTAATTAAGCAAATTTGATTTAAGTGTCTTTTATTTGTTTTATTTTCTGTATTTTTAGAGCATTTGATCTTTTCTGTAATGAGTTTGATAAATCTGTGTAAATTCTTTATTGCTTTGACTTCAATCAAAATCAAATCAAATTGTATTTTTTCAGACGAAAGCCTTTTTGGTTGAATACTAGAAAGCAGAGGTGCTCATTATGTTGATCGCAATCGACCGGTTGATCTTCAAGGACATGAGGGTAGATCGCAGGCCGGCAAAGGTAAATTACAAAAAGCTTGCTGGTTCGATACCCGGCTCTGGCATCTTTCACAAACATACCTTTTTTTGTTATTGTGCTGTAATCTTTGGTCAACTTTCATCATTTCTTTCTTTCTTGCCAATTATGACCCTTTAAGTTTCATTTTCATTCAGTAATATAGCATCAACCCTGCATGTTCTTCTGGAAATGCAGCTCCTTCTAGTTTAGCATTACAATGCCACAAACAAATCATAACCAGACATGTGCACAGGAGGTTAGTGAGGCAGTGTTCCGTCACTGCAGCTCAACCACCGCCTGACCACGGAAGCCGAGGCGTCTCAGCACGGCATCAAAGGCCTTCAGGTAATCCGCCAACAAACTGGCTGCTGCTCGCCAACGCAACGCTCAGACCCTCTGCTAAATCTGCTACAGGTTTATGCTGGAGAGCTCACTTCACAAGAAATGAACCGAGCTTTGGAGTGGGAGCGCGAAGGAGAGCGTGCTCCTCATCCTCCTTTTATCTGAAGGTACGAACTCAAACCGAAAAAAAGAAGAGGCTTCGGCGTGAGGCGGCGTCCAGGTTTCTGCCTCAGGACAAAACTCCCACCGTGAGGAGAAGCTTTCCGAGACGTCAGTCAGGGACATTTCCTGTGGGCTGAAACCCTTCTTCCTTCGTCTCTCACTGATCTGACCGAGGATTCAGAGGATCAGCATTAGTCCTTTTCAGATCAAACAGGACACTATTGTTGCATGGAAAGAAAAGTCATCTTTCTCAGTTTTTTAGGTTTTAGCACTGATGTGTTTATTGCACCACACAGTGTCAGGTGATGACGAGGACGAAGATCGGCTGCACACGTTTCCTCAGGTGATTCCACCTCCAGCTGCCCGTTCTTGGTGTGCTTTGTGTAAGCAGTGGGATCCCGGCGGAAGGCGGCCCTTCATCCACAGTCACGGCGCAATCCTCCCTCGCCGCCAAATAAACCACAGGGTGCCTCGCAAACGCTCTGCAGACAGACGCCGGAGCATGCTCGCCCGCATTTCTCCTCCTGTTTGTTAGCTTATCTGCATTCATGTGAACACACCTGCACAGCAAACTGCATGTCGTGTGCACAGAGCTGCAATCACAGCTAATAAAGGGAACGGAGACAAACGACTGCTGGAAGGGCCGAACTGCACGCAGCCGGGACTCCCTGCTGTGTATTTTTTAACTCCTCAGCCCTGGGGAGACTTGGAAACCTGGAAAAAAACTTAATCCCAGTCCAACTGTTACTCCCAAACAACAGTGTCCAGATGCCTGGTGGGTCTTTAAAGAAACTCTTTCTGCCTATAGAGCTTTTAAAAAAAACTAAATTCAAATGCTGTCTGAACTTCCAGCTGTTCTGGTGAAATCCTCTTCTAATCTAACCACTGAACTGCAAATAAATGCATCATTAGTTGAATGCTATAAAGCATTCTATAAAGTATTCACTCCATTGTTTTCCTGTTTCTCTTCATTTATTCTAGTATCTTCCTCCATCTTTTGCTGCTTAACTCCTCCTACAATGTTTCAGCTATTTTAACCATTCCACTATTCAAATGTTCAGCTCTTTCAGCTTTTTACAGCTGTGACTTTTGCTCCTTCAAATCCTTAAACTTTTCAAGATATTCCAGGATTTCTGCCACCATTGAAATAAATGGGGAATCCTTGGTGCAGAAGCTCGCTGGTTCGATACCCGGCTCTGGCATTTTTCACAAACAGATCTTTTTTGTTATTGCTCTGTTTTCACTTTTTTTAAGGTCAACTTTGATCATTTCTTTCTTTCTTTCTTTCTTGCCAATTTTTACCCTTTAGGTTTCGTTTTCATTCATCAACCCTGCAGTTCCTTCTGGAAATGCAGCTTCTTCTAGTTATGAATATTAATGATGCTGCTGTTTTTACAGGCTTTTAAAAAATGTAACTAAATAGGATGATTCACACAGAGATGATTCATATTACAAATTACTAAACAGCATCCCAAAACAAACAGTGGAGGCCTCAGAAAACCTGAAGAACTCTAGAATGAAGTCATTCCATGAAAGCAAGAACATAAAAAAGCTGCAGTTTCCTTTCATTTTTAAAATCTATTCATAAGTTTTTAAGCTAAACTCACATTTTTTTCTTTGAGCAGTTAGATGGCAGTCAGATCAAAGTTTGATCCAATAGTTTGAAAGCCTTCACTTTTATTCACTGAAGCTCCCTAAAACATGGAGCTGAACCTCCGTCCTCCTCATTACACCAGGATTGGACATCGATTCGGCTGCTCCAAACCCAATGATGCCTTCCTCTCTGAGCTTTTGACAAAGTAAGCCGTTTAGAAGGCCTTGGCTTTTCTCCCCTAAAACAACATCAAAACCAGCGTAAAGCCGCTCTCCGGTCTCCACAAGCATCCACATCTCACAGTGTCGATTTGGTATCGACACTCGTTCTATTCTGGGTTTAATTAGCGCCATCAATCGCTGTGTATGATGAGAGCAAAGAGCTTTATTTACATGGGAAATTGCAGACTTTGTAACAGCATCTTTCCATATATTGAAGTGAAGACGCTCCTCTGGCCTGAGCCGATCCCCAAAATCCTTTCTGCATCCATTCACCAGAGGCAATTACTTTAAATCAAAGACACCAACTTACTGACCCGTTTCAGGGAATCTAGTGGCTGTGAGATAAAACGACGGCGTGAACACATCGTCTTCAACCAGACAACCAGGAAGGTTGGTAAGGGGAGGAAGCACAATTATTCCAGAGGATTACAAATGAGTCACAGCACAGACGGAAGAAGACCTGCAACTTTGAAACGCAGAGAAGACCTGACCGTGGGGCTCTGCAGAGAAGATAGGAGCTACAGCCTAATACTACAGTCACACCGAGTGACCATTCCCATTGAAAAGTCTGTGTAAACGCTGATTTCAAGCTTCCACGTTCAAAACTCTCACGCACGTGTTGCTAATTTTTAAGTCCGTTTTCAGGCTCTACGTCAAAAATGCACAGCCGTTGAGTGAACGTAGAAAGCTGAACCAGTTGAACTTGGACTTTGATTTGGTAGCGCCTCTGTTTCATTCACAGAAGTACCGACCTTTGAAAAGTTCTGTTTTTAACGCACGCCGTGGAAGCCTGAACCGTCCTCCGCCGCGATGTGCGTTAAAAAAGTGATAATGCACACTTCGAAGGCCATTAACCCGCTTATACCATGGTCACTTACAAAAGAAATAAATATTAACCAGTTTTTAGTCCTTAATTCTATTTTTTTCTGATTTGGATCGCTTTTTTCAAGAAAAGCGGACAATTTGTTACGTGGTGCGGCGCCTTGTCATGGTAACGTAACAAGGCGCCGCACAACTGCTGCAGTCAAGATTAAGCAATATATATATGCTAATCGTCCCGATGCTTTAAATAAAGCATCAGTTCAGAGAGAAAGTTCTCCTCTTACCGCTTGTTTTTGTCCAGATGATGAAGATAAAGGCTGTTTTAAAGAAGGAGGTGCAGTGATACAGACGATTTAAGATAGGTGACCAGAACTACTTTTTGGGGCGTGCAGTTATCACTTTTTAAGCACTTTTTAATGCACACCCAGCAGCCAATCAGAATAGAGACTTCACCCGGACCGTGATATAACATGAATAAATACTACTACACCAGATCTTTCCTAGATCTGAATAGAGCGGTGAAAGGAAAAGCCTGAAGCAAGATTCACAAGATTTGCACAGCTTCCACATTTCGCACCAAGACACGCTAGTCTTGGGTAGCAACCGTCCAGTGTGTACACCATATGCTAAAAGAGCATAAGAGCCCACCTTCAGCGCCTTGAAAGCCCAGTATCAACGTAGCATTAGTCGCATGCACACATACGGGGGTTGACCCATGCAGGTTCTGCAGGTTTTTGGGTGGTCCGGGTCAGAAGGGTCATACAGAGAAGCGGCTGCATCTTAAGGCGAGCCCAGGTGTGTCTAGCAGTTGCCTTATGGCTCATACAGCTACTTAAAGGGACGTCATGACAATGGAAGGTACCGTTGTCTTGTGTGTGGTAAGTGTATCTTGAAGTTTTCGTACGTATAAAGAAGTTCCACACTCTTATGACATATGGGTGTTGTTGTTGTACGCCGTCCTTACGCCTCACTCTAGTCATTAGTAAGGTTTGTGTTCTGGTTCCTGACTGATATAGAAATGCTCCATGCACGGGTTGTGCACGTGATACACAAGTGCCCGTAGGAGGCCTATAGGATGACTACACAAATCCCACTCTGAATGTCTAATTTCTTTATTTGTAACAGTCAAAAAGCGTGCACATGTCGCGTGAACAGCACCAACAGGATCCTTGCCTGCAGGTTTTTTTTTCTCGCCTACTTCCCCCTTACTTATGCCTACGTGTTGTTGAAGTGTTCACTACGACATGTCACCCGCAGAAAAAACACTGAGGGTTCACGGAGGAGTCTACAACCTTGATATTCTTTTACAGATTTGACCATTTTTCACCCAAAGACGGCCTGTATCCACCTGTGAGGACGATTGGTACGAAGGCTTTGAGCATGTAGGGTGGGGGTACGTGTGTGGTGTGTGCAGTGTTGGCCGTTATGTAGTGTACTTCTAAATGAATGTGGAGTAAAGGCCTTGAGCATCAAGGTGCCTTTGCAGCGGCACGGCGGCGCCTCTCCACATCAGACCGGAGCGTCAGCAGATGAAGAGAGAGTCCGAGAATCAGCAGTTCGGCTGAATGGGGATCAATAGCAAACGCAGGAGCGGGGGTGGGGGTGGGGGGATTCTGTTGCCTGGAAGTGGGATGAGAGCAGATGTGTTGGGGGGCCGAATTAGGAACCTGTCCCATCAAGCAGAAGCCTGGAAGTGTTTCACAAAGTGACTCTTGGAGATGAACCTGCTTACTCAGCAGGTGGATTTGAACCCCGGGAACTGACATGAGTAAAATGATAAATATTCCGTTCCCACAAATTAGTATCTTGTTCCCACAAAATAATATTCCGTTCCCTCGAAATAATTTGTGCAAACGAAATAATTATTCACGTAATTAGTCATTCATAAACACGGATGTCAGCAGATACCTTCACATTTCTGTCTGTGTGTGTCTCATTACATTGGATGGAAGACACTGAGGATGTTTAGATATCAGATATATTTGTATTTTAAAAAGCACTAAAGCATTGTTAATCATGTCTCCATGTCTGCGTTCATTCATCCCGGTACGATCTCCGTCCGTCCTGCCGCAAAAGCCGCTTTCTGCCGCTACTTCCGTGTCTCTGTGACCCACATTCGTTCAAGAGGGGAAAATAAAAACAAGAATAATCGATCTGTTATTGTCTTGATGAAAATCAGAAAAATATCATAATATTTAGGATGCCCAAGCTTCCTGCTTCCCCATACCGCAGCGATTCTCCGGACATAGATCACTCGAGCCATGAGCAATGTGCTACAAGCTCCGGCCCGCCGTGGAGCTCTTTTGCTCGTCTTGTCAGCATTCGGGCAGCTGGCTGGCCGGTAGACGGACAGCCAGCTGCATTATGGGATATTGTAGTTTAGGGTCGGATAGGAATAAAAATATTCAGGACTTGTCTTTTATTAATATACTCTTTAGCAGCCACTTTACATCCAAAGGCTACATGCTACGTATCCCATCATGCATCACACATATCCCATAATGCATCTCGACCAATCAACGTGTCCCTGGTGCATTCAAAGACAACAGGATAAATGTATATCAGAATATGATTCCGTTCCCACGCATTAATTATTCTGTGGGAATGAAATATTATTTTGTGGGAACGTTTTGTTTATTTAATTATTTGACCCATGTCAGATCCCGGGCTCCGTAAGAAACACTTCAAAAAAGCCACTCAAAAAAAAATGCTCACGATTTTCGGAAAACTGAGCTAGGAGTTCAAAACGGATTCAGACTGAAACCAACAGATCAGAGCTGAAAAGTACAAAAAATCTATTCCAGTTTACAGACAAACAGTGAGTTCCATTAAGTCTTTCCATACTGCGTGTTGAACGGCCTCCGCAGAGATACTTTGGCTCTTGGACCTGTGAGCAGAAGCCACGAAAACAGACGTTAGCGATTCGCCTCAACGTCTCATGTTTGACTACTTAAGAAAGGCCTGGGGGGTTTTCTCTGCCGTTCTCTTTGGGGACCCTTTGGGGACGTTTAGCCGGTCCGCGTTTGGACAGCAGAACATGGAGAGGCTGCTTTCTCGGTTCTCCACTGATAAAGAGCGAATTAAAGGCGCTTCAAGAGCAGAGAACAAACTTGGAGAAGCTTTCAGAAACATACAAGAAAGGCAGCCTGCTTGGAAGCTAAATATGAAGAAATGAGCTGGAGATGTTTTCACAGAGAAGCAGATCATCCAGCTTTAAAGGCCACTTTAGAACTCTGAAAGTAACCACAGGCGCTAATGAACTCCCAATGGCATTATGGACGATGGCTTTTGAACTGTGCTGTAATAAGACGGAGAGTTGGGTCTATTTTAGCCTAAGAGGGAAGTGGGAGAAAGTACTTTTTTAACATTACAGAACTAATCAAATACAGCAAGCACAAACTCAATCACAAAAAAAAGTTCTTCAAACTTTCTTTGCACCGCTTATATAAGTTAAAGGCCTTTGGTTTGGTCTTTACATACTCACACATTATCAAGACGTTTCTGTATTCTCCTGTTGGTCACATGACTATTATTGAGTAGAAAATCCTTAATATGTAAACATACTGGCATTTCGTGCTAGATTCCAGTTAATAAATCATAAATGGCGTATACTTGTCTAGTGTCTTTATACCTTCCTTGAAGGCCCAAAGCGCTTTACAGTCACAGTCACATTCACCCATTCACAACCTTCCACCAGAGGCAAGGTGGGGGGGGTCAGTGTCTCACCCTAGGACGACGCATGAGCAGGCAAGGCGGGAATCGAACCTGGAATCTTCCGATCAGATGTCTACCGCTTTACTACTGCACCACGGCCGTCCATTAATTTAAACGTGTGGGCTTTATCGATATGTTTATGTTCATATTAGATTTAAGGGCATGACGTTTTCTAGGTTCATTGTCGTCATGCTTTACACCTTTCAATACCATCGTGGTCTTTAGGGCTGCACGATATGAGGAAAACTCGCGATATGCAATATTAGTGATTAATATTGCGATAACGATACAAATTGCGGTATTTAAACAAATAGCAAAATAACCAAAAACATCATTCCCATTTCATTGCAACGGATCAAAAATTACACTCCAAATGACCCTCGTTGATACAGGTGACAAACATCTAACATAATAGGCCTCCATCTGATTGGTCAACAACGTGAAGGCATCCATCTGATTGGTCAAATGCATTAAGGGATTTTTGGATTCGTTAAATGCCTCAAGCTGCCATAAGATTGTTTTAACACATTTAAGGTTTACGACTTATAGCTATTTTCGCCGTCTTTTGCGATATGCATATTGCAGAGCTGGATATTGCGATAATGACAAATTTGCGGTATATTGTCCTAATGGTCTTTCACTTTTCCGCGTTCACGGTCATCATGGTCGTACGCATTACTGCATTTACCTTGTAGACTTTACTGTCATGACAGTCGTGCGCTATGCTACGTTAACCGTCATCAGTGTTGTACACCTTACTGCGATGACTGTCATGATAATGGTATGCTTCGTATATTGCCATCAAAGTCGTACGTGTTGCTGCGTCTATGTTCTTCCACTAAATGCTAAATCTATTCGTTCCCCGAAAAACGTTTTCTGTGCGGTGAGGTCTTTTTCTTTTTCTTAGCAGCTAGATTTAGCACCATCTCTAAAAGTTCACTGCACAAACGTCTGGTCTACTTTGTCCATGATGTCTTACACACACCTGTGGAAAAAGCTTCACCTGTCAAATGTCTTGTCTCCAGTCAGTACTGGCTGACTCACACAATCGCTCATAAAAATTCATTTCTTTACATGTTTAGACTACAGAAAAGGTTCCATTTGTGCAACTTCACTAAAAGTAGACTGTGTGACGATCCAATCCTTTCAGTGAACAGACAAGAGGAAACAAAGAGGATCAAACCAGCCGTTCACACAAAGAACATCCGTTCTGAGGAACCCGCCTTGCTAAAGGCACCAACTTCTTTATGCATCTGTCAGCTGATCCAGATCATCAGCTGAAACCTTATTTTACTGACAGAGAAGCATCATCACAAAAGCCTCAAAGCCGTTTCAGTATCAATAAGCTACAGCAGACCTTCAGAGTCTACAGAGCGTTTACTCACATGTGAAGATGACCAGGAGAATACGGAGCGCCAGGCTGACCGCCGTCTCCCATCGCCCCGACAAGCGAGCCACGACAGAAGGGATGATGATTTCTGCGGGAACGTAGAACTGCAGGGCAAAGGTGATGAAGATCCCAAAACAGTAGAGCAGCTTGACAGCCTGGTACATCCTGTTATCGGAGACAAAGTAGAGACTAGGTCGGAACAAGACCCTCATTTCACTATACCTGACAGCTAATCTATGGCGTTCAGTAGTCTTAGAAGACAGCGTATTTGATTACTAACATGTGATGAATCAATCTGATGTCATCATTACAGACTGAGCCAGGATGCCGGACTTCATGCAACCAAGCAAAACCTCCATCGTTACCTCCCCCCGTTATATCTTCAATTAGTAGGTCTGTGTTTTTCTACTTTTTTATCACTTCATTTAAAATATTTTCTTGCTTCGTCTTCATCTGTGCTCAAATTCTTTAAAAACCTGATGGACAGAGTGTTTGCTGACACGATATGTCGGTTATACCGAAATCGCCTCTAATAAGAGGGAAAATCAAATGCAAAGAGGCGGAGCAACAAGCCCTGAGCATGCCCAGTAAGGTCTTTCTAGGAACCTGATGGTCAATCAAAAGCGTGGAGTGCAGACACACAAGGGGAAATGAAAAGGTGTGGACATGTGACCAGAGAGAAAAAAAATGAAAATATGTTTCACAAAGATTTCTGTCAGCCAATCATCATCCTTGCAGAACGGCCAATCACACAACAGCTTTTCTTCCACCTGAACTTCAGAATAGGTGTGAGCGTTCAGAGTCTCTCTGGACTGGCCCAAGGTCAGTCACTTAAGGAAAGGACCTCAAGCGGAACGTTTCTGTTGTTGGAGCGGCGTTTGCTGCGGCGCCGTTGTCTTTGGGAGACGTCTGTCGAAACATGTCAGGTATGTGGAAAAAAAACCACAACCCTGTCTGATAACAGAAGAACCTAAGAAGTCAGTTATCAATAAAGACTATGAACTTTATTGAAGTAATACGAGAAAATGCTAAATGTCTTGTTTGTGAAACACAACGTAAAGAAAAACTGCAAACATCTCTTTGTTCTAAAAACAGCGGAAAATATAAAATACATCTTCAGCTCTTAAAGACGACTTCATTTCTTCTTCTTTCATTTATTGGTGGATGGTAAACCAATAAAGAACAGGGCACACTGCCCCCTACTGGATGGTTTTGGACAGCCAGAACAGTGTGATAACCGCTCAAATGCACACGGCGTTATGTTCCTACAAACGTGATGTGCATTTAAGCTAAACCACCAGAGTTAACATCTTCAATTTAAGCTGTTATGAAGCAGCTACATCTGAAAGAACATCAAACTCTGCAGATTATTTTTCAAGAGCCTTAAAATGTGCTTGGCTAGAAAAAAACTCTGGTCTACAGGAAATGCTGGAGTCGACATTTACAGATACATCAAAGCCAGTTTGTTTGCACAACACAAGAACTGAGAAGTTACTGCGGGCAGCAAAAAGCTCAGCTGAAGAAAGTCCTTTTTTTACCAAGAAGAAGTTCAGCCGCGGCCGGATTAAGCTGCTGTGAAGCCCCGGAGACGGAAAGCGTTCCACCCCGATCATTTATATTCATTTGGAGCTTCTGTGTTCAAATACGAGCAGTTGGAGGCTGGCTGTTGCAAATTAGATTAAACACAAATTCATTCAGTAACATCCTAACTAGATCCTCTGAGAGACAAAGACAACACTTCCTCATTAGAAGCGCAGGAACAAATCCAACGTCAGCTCCTCCAGCACGCATGAGTTGTGGTGAAATGTGGTGATGGAGACCAGCCTCACAGAGTCCACGTGACTTTTAGAGGCAGCATGAAAGCATGTGAGCAGGACGGACTGAAAACGAGCTGAAACTTTAACACATCTCTACCTGAGCATGTTTGAGGAAAAGAGACAGCCGGAATTTAGAAAACACCCAGAACATCTTTAAATGCTTAGCATCTTTAACCCTCCTATTGTCCTTGGGGTCAATTTGACCCCATTCTATGTGTATTATCCAAAAATTAATAGTTCACTTTTTTTTGCTTCATATTTCATAACTTTTCCTAATTTGATGGGGAAAACTGATTAAGCATAAAATTATCATGATCCAATGTGCTGAACACATATTCCATGCATTGCTGTTCTTCTGGGGTCAATTTGACCCCAGGCTGTTTTAGCCGTGTAAAATGTGTCTGTCTGTGTGTGACTTAACATCCCCACACCTGAGTTGATACGTAAGCGGGGGGGGTGAGGAGAAGAACTTCATTCTGTGAGTCATGAATCCCAAATTAGAAAAGACTTGGATGAAAGATTTTCAAGATCCACCAACGCTAAATCTGAACGTCTGACCTGATGGTGGCACCTTTGTTAATTCAAATACAGCTTTTTTGTGTCAGTTTGCTCGTTGAACATCTTTCACCCTCAAGTGCTTTAGGCATTTCCCGGCAAAACCACAAAATATCAAGTATTTTTGCCTGGTTTCTACTTTAAATATCTTTTCACACTTGATATAAAACAAACTAACTTAGTAACTTTTCAACAATTTGCTGAGACTATTAAACATCTTTTAGAGTCAAAGGAGCTTAAAAACGTCTCATCTCTGATGAAGCTAGTTTTTTTTTATTTGGAATTTTGACAACTTCACCTGAAATGTGTATTTTAATTGGTCTAGAAATAAGGATAGTTTGAATGTATGACCATATGAACAGACATGTACCTAAAGCTTTATTTTAAGATATACTTCAAAATATCAGATTAATATACCTTAATATGAGTTTATATGGCTAATTTTAAAATTATAAACTGTCTTGAAAGAGCAGGACATCACAACTTCTTTTAAGAAATGCTACAGCAAAGGTCATATCATCCCCAAAACCAATAAGGTTTAAACTCTTGTGGTCATCAATGTTGTCAGGAAATTTGAGAGGATTTGTATAAAAAACTTTTCAAGATACATTAATTCTAATTTAAAAGCTTGACCTGATGGTGGCGCTAGAGAACAGGTCAACTCACTGATAGGTTTTATTATCAAGGGGTTATTTAAGAATTTAACAAATAAACAATGTGCCGGACACAAAAACAGTTTTATGTAAATCAGTTTCTGGTCGTAAATACATGTGTTGGTAATATCTGAGGATAATACAATCTGTTCATAGGACTTTTTCGTGCCTGTGGAACACCTGGTGTGCTCAAAAATCCTAACATTTCCCCTTAAAAGTCTCTCAAATGTGATTACAGAGCGTCTCCTCCTCTTCCGAGTGAACGGGAAGCGTTCGGACGCCATGAGGGATCAGATTGATCGTCCGGAGGTTGGGTCTTACCAGCAGTTGGGCAGGTTGAGAGTGATGCTGCCGCCGATGTGCTGTCCGAAGCAGATGTACCCGATGGTCCCCAGGCTGATGTAGAGGAAGGTCACGATGCCCATCCCCAAATACAGAACCTGAGAGAACTTCTCAGGCCTCTGCATTTTGTTCTCCAGGGGGAGAACCTGCATGAAAACAAACACGCAGCATGTACAGGATTTGTGACCAAAGGGGCTTCAGAAGAAACAAATATTTATAAATCTGATTTATACCAATAACAATGAGAAGGTTTGTTCCCTGTCACTCATAATGAACTGTACCGTTTAGCCAACTCTCACTGATGGGAAAATGGTTTTACAACCCGTGAAATGTATTTCTCACATTCACATCATTCTAATGTTATTTCTATTTATGGAATAATAGAACAATGTAATATAATATATATATGAACCACTGAGGAATATAACATTGGAATCAATCAGGAGAACAAATAAAAGCAAATGAAATGTTTCAGGAACACAAATCGAACATATGGACTTTGAAATAAAAAGAACATTTCATTTGATTTTCGACTCCTTAAATGCATAAACAATTGACTCTTAATTACATTTATAATTATTTATACTATTATATCTACATATATATGCATAAACTTTATTATCATTATTGTAAATCTGATATTTGATGACTTTTAGTTTGCGAAAAACTTTTTTAAGTCCTACCAGGAAAAGCATACATTTGCAATATCTATAAGTTTGTTTCAAACCTCTAATTATTTTTGTCATCAATAATAAAATAACTGATACGTGGATCTGGTTACAGTGGAAATTTTTTTAGTAAACATAATAACAAACAAAAAAAGAGTGTGGGCCAATCATTGATCCCTGTGGAACTCCATAAGGCAACATTCCTATACAACAGTCCAGTTTCATGCATGAGTTGTAGTTTTATATGACTTTTAGCTAAGAAAATGTTAAATGTTTGATAGTTTTAATAAAATAGTTTGAGATTCGTCTCTGTTTTGTAGGGTTTTGTGGAAAGGTCACGTCCTGCGGTGCGTTCACGTACCACTCCGATCCCTTCAAAGGCAAAGATGGCCGTCCCAAAAAACAGAGGGTAGTCTTTGGCGTGGCCAACCTTGGGGAGGTTGATGGGATATGTTATGTTCTACGGAGAGAGAAAAAAAGAGCAGAAATCCTCCGTTATATCATAAAAAACAAAGCTCTTTGGTGGCTCACCTAGATACCACAAAATTGTTTTCTCACTACACATCACATCAGCAGTCAAGAGGTCCTCTCCATGTATAATTGCCAATCACATTCAATAAGGCCTTGTGCAAAGAGGACGCCCAGCCTGGCGCTCCGGGAATCATTTGCTGGCCAAAGCCTGACAGTTACCGCAGCCTGTAGCAATTATTTAATGCAATCGTGGGAGAGAAGCGCTGCCGTTTATGTGGCGCTGTCATGACGCGGTGCCGGTCGTTAAATGTGTCAACGAAGGACAACCAACACCCTCTGATGAACAAGTTCTGCTCCATACGCGGCAGAAGAAAAACAAGAAAAAAACATTTCATGTTCCTTTCATGATGATGAAGGAAAGGTAACTTTGATCCACGTGACGCAAAAACGAGTCGTTCACCAAATCCCCACCTTCCCCGCTGTGAAAGCCTCTTATGATGTTCATCTATGAGTCGGCAACGAAAAGATTTCATCAAAACAGTGTCAACAAATAATAAAATCCTGATAGGTTTCAGGTAAATAAGTTTGGATGCATGTCTGAGACACGATGGAGGAGAACTTCCAGCACAAACGATCATAATCCAATTAAAGATGTTTATCAGAGGGACATTTATTTATTCATTATATTATTATGATCAGCGGCGTATTATGACAAATAAATCATGAAGGGACGAAGACATTTTACTTCCGTAAAGAGCAGCAGTTTGAGCAGAAGACGCACAAAAACATTTCAAGATATTCACAGATTCAATAACTAACATTTCAAATGGACGGGAAGTGTTTGTATTGGTTTGTCTTCATTCAAACAATGATCTTCCAAAGCATTTCAGAAAAAAAGAGCAGATTTTTCTCTTTGTTGATGATTAAACTGCCAGACGGCTGCTAAGGGACCGTCTACAAAGTGCCAACTCCAGTAAAGAGTGATAAAAGAAAAATCTATGATCTTCTAAAAAACATGTAAAACAAATAAATGACTCTGCTGATATATGCTAATCATGAAAACTCGTCATATTTATGCTACAGCAATGATTTTGGAAGACATTTTTATTTGAAGATTTTTTTCTCACATGACTAAATATTTTCTATTTTTTCTTGTTCGTACTTTGATTACTTTTACTTAATGGTTGATGTTACTTTACAAAAGCTGTTTAACTGTTAAACGATAATAAAAAAAAGTCAATAAAAAGTAGATGAAACCTGGATCCGTTTATTCGATTCATTCCTTTATTTTTCAGGTCTTACAGTCTTGGACTGGGACTCGACGGATTCTTATCAAAAGAATCGGGTCGGGCTAAAAAAACCTGATGGACATGCCTTTCCTGGTACAAACTATAGATCGAATGGGATGAGCTCCTAAACACCTTTAGGCCACATTTCTTTCTAGTCTTCTATTCAAAGAGCAGAACAGCTGACTCCTTCAGGTGTCCTGCTAACCAATCAGGTGATGGGTTCACAGGTAAGCAGAAGCATCAGAGATGAGAGTCTCCTCACGCCAGATATTATGCAGTTACATAATGTGACATATTGAGTTTTCATGTGTTCATTCACTTATTTAGTTTATTTTTTTAATATAAAATCTTTTCATTATTTTCCCTTTTCTTTCTCAACTGATTGATTTAGAAGTTTTATTTCCAAATGATTGATTTCCGCGGCTGCGGCTCTGCAGCTGCAGCTGGGGTGGCGTCTGCGTGGAACAGAAACGCGGAGGTTACCGTCAGCGAGTAGTAGTAGATGAAGACCAAACTGGCGGTCATGGCCACGTTTGCCAGCAGCGAGAAGGGGGCCAGGAATTTCAGGTTGGGGATCAGGACCAGCAGGATGATGAAGGGCAGGAAGCAGAGCATGTAGAGGCGGGAGTCGAAGCTGGGGATCAGGACCGCCGTCTGGTTGGAGTAGTTGGCGTGGCAGTTCCCGGTGGTGGCGTTGGCTGCTTCCACCACCTGAGGGGGGGGGGAGAGAGAGCCAATCAGGAACGGAGATGCTGTCATCTGAATTTTCTGATCATGTGATGGTGTCTGCTTAAATGCAGAGGTGGAGCTGATCTTTATGCCCCCACAGCTCCACTCACAGTGGTTCAGGTCTTGGGCAGCGTAACCCGCATCTCAAGAAGAATGCCAATAAGAAATGGTCTACAGAGGGTCACGCAGACCCGATCCGCTTCAGACCAGAACCCAGAAAAAGGAGGGAAACTGAAATCCATGAATACTCATAGGAAACACCAAAGCAGCTCGATCTTTTAAATCACAGTAAAAACTACACCTGACTGGTTCCAATCATTTATTGATGCTCTTTGTGGTTTCTGATTTTCTCTATTTCTGTATATTAGTCAATTATTTTCAAAATAATCATTCTAAAAAACTGTTTTCTCATTTAGTTAAAGTTTTCAAAAAGAAAGACAGCTTTTGTTTGATGAATTACTAAATCTTATTTAATGAGTTAGACAAAAAGGCAGCTGGTTGCTGCCACCTAGTGGCAGGAAGCTGCATCCCTTTTTTGAAAGCCTTCAGAATAAAAGCACACTAAAGAATCGGAAATAATGAAGTCAAATCCGCTGGTTTCTAATGGAAAAATAAAACAGCCGTGCTTCTTGAGGCTTTGTTCAAACCATTGACTGTATATGAGAACTGGACTGAGGGACTCCTCCGCCTTTGGCATTCCAAACAGGAAGTACCTGCTGGCTTGTCATCAAGCTACTGTTTTATGGAATAAACTCCCAGCTCATGGAAGAGAGCCCGACACAGTTTCTACATTCAAAGTTAGACTGAAAACATTCCTCTGTGGACAGGCTTATTGTCAGACTAGTTAGTATTCAGAGATTATTTAACTTAATGTTAATTTGTTTAAATTAAACTTAATAACTATTTCTTTTAAAAGGCTGCTAGAAGTTGAAGCTGGGGTAACTATGGTGCTCTGGGGTTCTGCCCTCTCTTCTCTATTCTTGATTATTATTCATCATTTAGTTCCCTCTGTCTGGTGAAGTGATTCATGTATTGTCCCTCTTTTCCTCTCCCCTCCTGGGGAGTGGGAGTGCTTCCAGACTCCAGTTGGTTCATCCGTGCTCCAGTTCCTGACCGTGTACCTCGTCTTTGGCTCACCTCTGCTCCTGCTCCTACACCTGGCTGTGGATTCTGTCTCCAGCTCGTCTCGCGCCTTTGACTGTCCCCCCACCCATCTGGATGAAGCTCGTCTGCTGGACTTTAAATGTGTAGTTGTAGATTTAGATAAGTAAATTCTTCTCTTTGAGTTCTGGTAAATCGCCTGTCCGTCCTGGGGGAGGATCCCTCCTTCATGTGGACACCCCTGAGGTTTCTTTGTTTATTCCGGAATCTGTTTTTTTAAGGCGTTTTTCCTTAACGCTAAGGAGGGTCTGAGGGCAGGGATGTCCAGTTTAGTTTGGTCTGTTTAGTTAAAGTTTAGTACTATCCTATTGAATTCTATGCATTTATGATCCTTTTTTATTGTATGGTTACCTTACAATCACCGATATGAAGCCCATTGAGACGACTGTTGTTGTGAATTTGGGCGATACAAATAAAATTGAATTGAAAATTGAATTGAATTAGCTTTTTCATCTTAATGCTGTCACTTTTGTCAAAAGTCTCTGGAATTTACTCGGCCTACATAGAAGCCAAACTGCATTTTTTGTTCTTTTTTAAAAACCGTGCAGCTCTAAACGAAGCTTCATCTGCCTTCCAAGATTTTTCCACAGACATTGCATTTTGTAAAAAGGAAATATATATATTTTAAAGAGTCAGAGAATGAGGGGATGTCAGAACGTATCCTGTCCAGACTTTCACACTGCTATAAGCCCCTCCCACTGGTTGTAGAGGAGCAGCGGCTATGAAAACCAGATCTCTCGTCGTCCGCCTTCTCCGGGACGAGGTGTAAGCTCCTCCCACACGTGGCGGGAGCTCCGGGTTAACGCGCTTTTTTGACGAGCGTCAAGCAGCAACTTTGACGGCTGTTAAAGCAAAGACGGTGAACGGACGATGGTGGAGCGGGGAGGGGGGGGGGGGGGGGGGGGGGGCAAAACTGCAGGCTCTGCGTGGGTGACCCCTGACTGAAGCGTGGAGGGCGGAGCTGCTATAACCACCTGGAAACCTCAGGTTTTTTCTCTAACTCCACTTCAGGAAACTGTGGAGTCACCAGTTCCAAACCTTCTTTACGGAAATCTCCATCTGAGGTTGACCCCCCCACCCCCCCTGTTACATAACCTATGGAAACCGTCACCGAGGCGTCTGCATGTGACCGGCCGCTGTCGCGGATTTCTTCAATAGATAAAAACATGGATTTCCTCTCAGCGTTTTGGGGCTCAGCAGAAAACAGCCTTCATCAAGATGCGGTCAAACTCTTGCAGAAGAAGAGGAAGAGCGCGGCGTGCGCGGTGAGTGCGGCGTGCGCGGTGAGTGCGGCGTGCGCGGCTGAGATACAGACCTGCTTGACGTTGTCACTGAGGAAGACGAAGTAGACGCAGCAGAAGCCCAGCTGAGTGATGATGAGGAAGGTGTTCACCGTCCTCCTGAGACACAAAGACAGCAGAGAAGTGAGGAAGAAAAAAAATTCAGCATCAGTTGAAGCGGCTGATTGATTTTTCAAAGACGAGAACAAAAAACTGCAGAATCCTTAAGAAAAACAACCCCCCCCCCATCGTGAAGTACTTTAGGAAAAGTTTAACCATCAATGAAGGTCAACGCGGGTCAAGAAACGTTTGACCTCAGCAGACTGACTCTTCTGGGAAACGGGGGATTTTCCACTCTTAACCTCTGATTCTTTGTTTTTACTTGTAAGATTTTCCAAATCTCCTCTATTAGCATAAACATTTAAATATAGGGATTTTGGGTCACGTCAAGCAGAAACACGTCGAACATGAAAATGGGATGCTATAAATGTAAACGTTTGTAAATGTATCACCACTGCAGCTATTCCCAGCTTTAATCCAGGTTTAATCCCAGATCTATTGCCATACTCAATCCTAAATGTTATCCAAAATTTAATCCCAGGTTGATCAAAGATTATATTCCAGATTTTATCATGGGTTTGTTCTAGGTTAATCACTGTTTAATCCCAGATGTAGCCCCATATTTAAAGGTAGAATAAACCTGGAATAAATTATTCCAGGTTTATTTCATCCCAAATATAATTTTAGGGTTCATCCCAGGTATAATCCCAGGTTGATCAAAGATTATATTCCAGATTTGATCCTGGGTTTGTTCTAGATTTAATCATTGTTTTTTCGCCGGTTTAATCCTAGATTTAGCCCCATACTTAATCCTAGGTGTTATTCCAGGTTTATTCTACCTTTCATCCCAAATATAATCTTAGAGTTTATCCCAGATTTTATCCCGTGTTTAATCGTGTGGTTATTCCAGATTTAATAGCAGGTTTAACTCTGGCTTTAATCCCATGTTTAATCTCAGGTTTATTCAAGGTTTTATTTAAGGTTTAATCCCTGAGTTTATTCATGCTAAAATATCAAGATGATCCCAGATTTGAATGAAAAGTATAAATTATATTATTGTAACAATAATCTTATTCAGAAACATTTTAAACATTTCTGACATAAATAGAGTTAAAATAATGTTTAAAAATATAAACAAGACTTTTAATTAAGTCAAACAGGAATATGAAATTCAGATGTGTTATTCAAATACGCAGCAAATAACTGGAATGTTTTTTTATTAAAGTGTTCTAAGTATTTTATATTCAATGTCTGACCTTTCATTTACTATTATTAACATTCTCCATAGTTTGTTTTGTTTTGTTGATGTTTTCAGGATTAAATTGGGGTTAATTTATTTGAATGATTGCATTTAAATAAAGTTATCTTTTTAATGAAGTGTTTTTTTTCTCTAAAAGTAGTGAGACTTTCCTGTCTGTTTGACCATTTCCTTACTTTTGGGCGTTCTAGTCAAAGCTGACATCACTGACTCTCTGCAGGTAAACGACCAGCCCTCACCTGCCCCAGTGCGAGTGCCTCCTGAGCCACGGGACGTTCTCCATGCCGTACTGCATCACCTCGCCGTAGGTCATGGACGGCCTGTTCATCCTGCACAGACGGGGGGAGACATGAACCCAAACCCCCAACCTGCCAACCTCAAGAGCTAAAGGTTCAGCACAGATCTGCAGGAACTTCAGGAGCTGCCATCCACGTTCTGCCCGCAGCAAATTCAGCTGCAGCTCGTCAGAAACGACAAAAGAGGGAATTCTTCCTCCTGTAGCCCTTCATCTGAGCCTGCACCTCCTGATTTTTGGGGGGTGGACCTTTGGAAAAGTCCTGATGGAAGCGGAAAGAGGAGGGGCAGCCGTCCTCGCTCTTTCCACAGGCTCTCCTGTCCATTTCCTGTTTGGGGCAGAAGTTTTTCCCGCCTCGGCTGGCGCTCTAGATCTGTTATGTCCTCTTTAATCCGGCCGAGTGGTTCACGGGGGATCCGTCACTGTCCAGCCTGAATGTCCACAGCTTCTCCTCACCTGCAGATGCTAATCTGTCTTGGATTAACCTAATCTGTCAGAAAATGACCACTTTTCCTGTAGTTTTACGTTTGGGTGTGATCAAATAATCCCTGCTTCAGATGTTAATGTCTTTTCTTCTGTTCCTTGTTTGCTCATTAAACAGGAAGAAGCTGCTCTCAGTGGTCTCGGATGTGGATCACTGCTCAGGCCGTGTCCTTGTTTACCTGGAACAGGTGACAGAAGGCAGTGAAATGCTGCTTCACTTACTTGGCGCTGAGGTAGTGGGAGCATTGCACCAGGAGCCGCATGCAGTGGACGGCGATGACGCCCATGATCAGGAGGCTGACGGGGCCGAGCTGGACACAGAACAGGAGCCAGAGTCAGGACCAGGACCGGTTTACACCCAGATAGGTTTGACACCACGGCTGAAAACTACCATACGACCATTGACTGTATTAGAGACCTGGAATGAGTCAGTGTGACCCACCCCCCAACTCCAACAATTCAAGTCAATTCAGGTGCCGCACTTTTGCGATACGGACGCCGCCATGTTGGAGAAAGACGTCGTCAGTAAGCAGCGATTGTTCGGAGGTGGTCTGAGTCTCTATGGCAACCGCTCTCAACGATCAAGAGAGAGCTTGTTGGAAGGCCACGCCCCAACCACTTAGAGTCCGGTTACCCGAAAAACCAACGCTCGTCCTGGGGGCCAGCGGGCTCCGGATCATGACTGGATCATGACCGGATCGTGACCGGATCATGACCGGATCATGACCGGATCGTGATCGGATCATAACTGGATCATAACTGGATCCTTCCCTCGGCTCAGGAATGGTCTGAACTTCCTGCTCGGTTCACCTCCTGGTGGAAACACCAACAGAACGGCCGGTTCTGTTCTGGGACGGGCCTGCGTAGCGTGCTTACCACCAGTCCTGCGTTCTTGACAGCCAGAGGGAGGCCCAGCAGGCCGGTTCCGATGTTCCCCTTCAGCAGGTGGATCAAAGTCTGAAAAAAGCTGCGGAGATGAGAAGAAATGGAGGTCATTTGGTTTGATTACAGTCGCTCTGAGAGCTTCCCTGGGCTTAAAGGACGTACGAGGTTCCTGTTCGTCCTCCGATCCGCTCATAGTTGCGCTGGGGTCGGGTCGGCCCGGGAGGAGACGGACACAGAGCGTCCAGTTCTGACGGGTTCTGGTCTGAGAACAATGAAGCAAAAGTGAGAAGGTTTCTCTTTGACCTGCAGACTTTGACTTCTGTGAAGTGCTGAGGCATTCAGACGTGTAGAAACACGACAAAGATCTCAGAGGAGCGTGGAGCTCAGCGTGGAAATGATTTTCGAAGGAGGTCGGCGCTCAGATCTTCAGAACCACACAAAAAAACTTACATTCTATGAAAACTGGATGAGAATCAGTAAACACTCCACATTCCTCCACTAAACCACAAAGAAAACACAGGTACAGTATATTTGGGAGTTTTACTGGTACTTCCTTTGAACTTCAGAATAAAAGACACGAGGAAAGATTAAAACTTTGGCATTCAGGCCCAACATGAACAGTTCAGCGGAGGAGGCAGAAAGCGCCGTCTGCACCTCGTGACTTCTGCATTCTTCTCTCCTGTGAAGCAGCTGACTGTAAATATTTGCCCTTTCATGATGCAGATAGAAACGAAGACGCAGACAGCAGGAGGCGGACGGCGTCTGCTCCCGACGTCTATCCAGGAAATGAGAAAGGAAGTGACCCCGAGGCGACATCATGTCTCCCCTGAAAGCCAAAGGGGCTCTGCTGCTCCCCGTCTGAAAGGAAAGACGCCGAATCCCACAATCCTTTGCAGTTATTTTGTGGTTAAAGCTGAAATTAATCGATGGAACGCAGACGTCCTTCTAGACGTTTTTTGTTTTTTTTTAATCCAGAAGGGATTATAAAAAAAAGTATTTTAATTTAATTAAGTAATTTAATTATTTAAAGACCAGGACTATTCATATATTATCTGTAAATTTAGAACTAAATGATGCCCTATTTGTAAATAATGTTTAAATGATGATGCACTGACCTAAAAGCTCTTCTTGATTTTGTTGTTCCTGTACGATGAAAACTATTCATTTCAAATCAGATTATTTACATGTTTTAGGCCGATTCTTCGCTCCTCTGCATTTCTAGCGACCTCCCATTTCTCTGCAGAAAAGTTCAATTCTGCTGATGTGTCCTTCCTCCTCTGCTTTGACCCAGAGTGATCTTCAGTGACGTCAACAAGGAGACTTTGTTTGTCTTTTTTTGAGAACTGGGATCCACCCAAAGCGGCAGGTGGCTGTCAAATAGGAGCGGGAAATGTTGTGTCCCAAGGAGGAATGTGTCCTCACAGTGTGAAAGCAACCAGAGTGAGTTCCTGCAGCGACTAGCCGACACTGTTCTGATTGTTTTAGGAGTTTATGCTCGAAAAAAGAAAAGTAAGGCGTCCAAAATGATAAATAAAACATTAAGATGGACCATTCTGATCATCTATGAAAAAACAGACACGTACCATCGGTTCTGACGTCCACGTCACTGGACGCCATCATGGTGGGTCGGAAGGTTTTGCGGGGCGGCCAGCCGTCGTCGATCCCGGCCTCGTAGAGCCTAATGCAGGGAAGACCCGGAGTCTGGCATCCGCAGGTTCCAACTGGGAGAAGACAGAAAGTGGATCCGTAAGGGATGTGGCGCCCGGAGGCTAGCAGGGCCATGGACTTCGCCATCAGAAGCGTCTTTGTGAGGTTTACAGGCGCAAAGAGCTGGGTCCAGACCCGTGTCTGCAGAGAATTTGGTTTTTTTTAGCTACAGCCTCCTCTCAGCTCCAAACCGACTGAGGTCTGCAGAGAGGAGAGAACTTATTTACTGAGCTGGCCTTATCTACAGGGGGGGTCACGTTACCAATGATGCAATCTGCAGTCTTGATCCAACTGAACTTGAATATTGATCCTCCACCAGGTCAGGACCTTAAGGGAATGTTGGGTCTGCAGCAGAACGACACCCAAACACAGCAGCAGCAGTGGGAAGGATGGAAATCCTACAAACAAACGGCCTAAAGAGGAAACGACGTTTCACTGCTGTGTCCTTCCTGGACCTTAAATCATCATGGACCTTCTCTGCCATAAGGGGGGGGGGTCGTTGTCATGGTAACTATCATTGGTAAGGAGACCTGGAGTCATTTCTGATGAGATCATGTCTGTAATCAGGTTTTCTCTTGTGGGGAACAAACTAAACATCCTCCTTATCTTTAAGTCCTAAAACTTTCCATCCATCGTTTTTCTGAGCCAAGTGGGCTTGGCGGGGGGGGGGGGGGGGGGGGGGGTCGGATCTTATCCCAGCCATCAAGGTGAGAAAAACCCTCCGGAGGAAGCATCAGAATTTTCCTTTTTGATAAAGCGGCGGTTCACCTGGATGCTCCGCCCCTCCAGCTACAAAGGGCATCTCAGCATGGGGCTGCAACCTAAGGCTGTGTTCTTCATTGTGGCTCTTTGGCTCTGAAAAAAATAAAAGCTTCCATCCTTCATGATGGAAAAAGTCATACATGACTTGGCTTTTTCTGAATTTTTAATGCTTTTTTTTGCAGCAGGACAGAGGGTGGATTTTATTTTGAAAGGACTTTGGGTGTGCTGCTGGCTAAAATGAAAAGACTTAAAACTTATTTGTAGAAAAATGTAACCCTAGATAGCAAGAAACTCATTCAAATGGCTCTTTTATTGTGAAAGGGTTCAGACTTCTGTCCCGATCCTTCCTTACTGATGTCTTCCACTCCCACAGAGTTCTGGTTCTGGTGGGTTTTTCCACTCAGACTTGGTTTTTTTCCACTGTTGGCTCGTATTCAGTGACTGGATGTGTCAGAAATGATCCTTTATCACGTCTGGCTCTCTAATTAAAGCAAACTTTCCTCTTTGGATTCATTTGGACCAAAGTTGATATTTTTACTTTTTGCTTTGGTTTGTTGGCTTTTCTAAACTCTTTTATGTTCGTTTCATTTAATATTCTAAATAATTACATCCATTTATCACGATTTCCAAAAACAAGTGAAAAGCTTCAAACATAACAATTATCTGGTTGAACAACAGTATTTATGAGGTGACTGACTTCCACCAATAGAAAAGTGTCCTCTGTGGACGACTTGTCTAAACCTGAACATCCTCCAATCACTGCATTCCACTGAATGAACTCCGTTGGGTTTCTACAGGGGACATTGGGGGCTTTTCACTAGCTTTGGTTACATGGACAAAAGTAATCGGAAAGAACCCCTGATCAAAATAAAAATGCGTCCTGTAAACACGCCGTTCAGAACACTCTGCCTCCATCAGACTCATTCAGATCAACATTTCTTCTCGATGCAGATTGGTGGATTATGCCGATTGTTGATCTGATCGTGGTGCATAGGAACACTTTATTCCGATCGTGGGTCACTACTGCTCTGGTTTAGGTCATGCATAGACGGTGTTGCCTCCACAGGAAGCTTTGGAGCGCGAACAGGACCGCCTGCCTGCTTTACCCGAGTGAAGCGTGTCTCTGAGCAGAGCAGCTGGACTCTCAGCTTCCTGTCTGCAGGCAGGGGAGGCGTTTTGTTACAGACTGCGCTCCGGAGGAGAATTCGGACCGCGGTCCATCCGGCTGCTTTGTGTGAGCGAGATGCCAGACTCACGAGAACCAAGTCTCCGAGCAGGGGAGCGGCTTTGGGACGGTGTGTGAGCTAAAGAAGGCGGCTTTTCAAAGCAGAAATGCTGCGCAGTCCTGAGAAACCATGTAAACGATCACATGAATTCATGTTTCCAATTTACTGATTTGGAAAAAGAAAAGTGAATGCCACCCTCTGTCAGCATTAATATAAGGCTAATCGCTCATGTTTGATTCTATTTGTTCTAAATTAAATAAAAAGCTTTAAAAATTTCAGTGTAAACTCTGTCTCGGTGTCAGATCTGAAACACGTTGCTTTGCCAAAAAGGTCAGGATCCAAAAGAAACGTCTGTTGTCTGAGGTTGTGGGTTTTGATCCGGATTATTCGGGTTACTCGGTTATTTTGAACCTCAAGGTTAATGATCCAGATCTTTGAACATAAAGGGTTTTATTTACATACGTTAAGATTCTCACATAGATCATCTTCTGATCCCGTCACAGGTACAGAACCACACCACACCAAAACAGGAATCACATGTTTGTCAGAACTGGGTTTTGGGGCGTGCATGTAGATTGGTGGATTTCTGGGGGGGCACGCCTGCATCATTAAGGTCTTCTGTAGCTTTGCATCCACTTAAAGGTTTCTATGGCTTAATCAACATTTCACTGATGAAGATAACAGACCTGTTAATGAGTTCGCACGGTAACCCCCACCACTAGAAAACTATACAGTGCTGGATTATGCAGGATTTGAAAAGCAATTCGGACGCCATTCTCACTACTTTAAAAAAAAGGATGTAAACCAGGGCTCCAGACTGCAACCAATTGGTCGCATTTTGCGACCAAAATTTGAGAGTGTGCGACTGAATTTTACATCCAGTCGCACATGTGCGACCAGTAAATTTGCCTCCCCCTCCCTCCGTATTTTTTATACATTTAACGTGGAAGGGGCACATCAATGATCAATGAAATAATCAATGAGACGCGAGCGCACACGCACGCAGGCAGACACACACACTCACGCACATACTCATGAAACGCGAGCACACACTCGCGTGATCTGTGAGGCGGCCAAAGCATGTGTTGTGAGAAGAATAGGGGGGGGGGGTTGTGAGATGAAGGCCGATCTGCAGCGAGACTGAAAGAGAACAGGAAATTGGAGTTGTCCTTAACATTCAATTTATTTTTAATATGCCTCTCCCCCTTAGTGTGTACTGTGTTCTGACATATTTTATATTTATTTGAATGTTTTTTGATATATGTATTATATATTTTAATCAATTGGTATTTTAAATTATTTTAATTAATCACTCAACTACAAAAACCATCAGGACACATGGTTTTTGTAGTCTGTAGGGCAGCTTTCAGTCAGTTCCGTACTAAATTTCCAGCTGTGTTCGGGTAGATTTGCCCCTTGCTCCCACCCCTTTCTCCTGATATTTTTGTGATGATTGACAGGTGATGTTGGAGCTAAAATATATGTCACACACCAGGTGATCTGCGCAGCGTTGCATCCACCTGGGTGATCTCAAACACGCTTATTGTGCATCTTGGCAGCACCTATTTGGTGTCACAAAGATGAATTTCTATCCGTTTTGTTTACTATTTGTACTGTCATGACAGCGATGGTGCTGTTGTTTACCTTCTTGTTGCATTTTCAAAAGTGCAGAATAAAATGTGACACTGAATTAGAAACAGCACATTGTAATTTCTGCATCTAATATTAAAGTATTTATTAGTAATACAGTGGAAATTAGTAGATTTGGTTAGCATGTTGATTTACGGTATGCGCCCCTAAATTTTCTGGTTGTGCCCCTAAAATTTTCAGTTGGGGGCCACTGTGCTCCTAGTGAAAAAAGTTAGTCTGGAGCCCTGATGTAAACGTCAAATATGACGTCATCAATCATCGATTTCACGAAGTGAAAGCCTAATTCGTACGATCTAATACTGTGATCTGAAGATGATTGTTTATTAAAAACATACATTTACATACGTTTGTTTTTTTGCAACAAATTTTCAAATGCAATGCATTGTGGTCTATATTCACCAATCTAGTGAGCATCGATGCACACTGGTTTTTCCCAGAGACTTCTGGGAAATTTCGATTTTGGAGTTGTAAATCCAGACAGCACTAGAGAATGGCGAACACGCCATATACGCACTATGTAGTGAAGGAATTCAGACACAGCCCATGTGTCCATGGTGATGTTGCATTGGGACCTGAAGTCTAAAACCTGAAGTGCTTTGCTGATGAAGCTGCTAAATCTATGGGAACCATCTGCAGAGTCACTTTTAGCATGACTGTCGTCTGCGTGTCCATGACTTAGCGTAACCGCACACGCCCTCATCTCAGCACACATACGGTAATGATGTTACTGGATTTAGCCACATCCTCAAAACGAAGTTTGTCTGATTGGAACTCAGGAAATTTAATTTTTGGCTGATTATGAGTCACATGTTTAACAAATGGATTCAAATCTTCAGGAAGTCCTTTGACAGTGAAGAATTCCCTCACTACTTGGTGAACAAAAGGCATCTGCCATTTTTTCAGGGTGTCCCAAGCTACAATCCAAAATCCACTGCCCTGGAAATTGTCTCTGTGAAAAGCCGGTGTGCATCAATGCTCACTAGACTGGGGAATATAGACCACAATGCTTTGCGTATGAATGATTTGTCATTTGAAAAACTGTTTGTAAAACTATTTTTTTATTTATAAATCTTCCACGTTTTCATCCTCAGAACCCAGTGGATTTATAAATACTACTTTTTTTTAATTCATAAAATGTTACTTAGGTTTATACTTTGACAAATGGCCATCATCATATTTGTTGTTTAGCATGCGTCCAAATGACGTTAAATCCAGCAGACGGGATATTCTGGCGTTATTTTAGGGGTTAGGAAGTAGTGAGGGATTCAAACACAACCCGTCCTTGTCACCGGCCTTCAGAGCTGGTTAGCATGCTGTTCGTCACAACAGAATGACCCCTCCCCACGGCGTTCCAAACAGGAAGTACTGCTATAGAGAAATAAACCGCCGTCACTCATTCATTGGTCAGAATGACCATTCTTGCTCCGATACCTTTTTTTTTAACATCTTCTTGATAATCCTCATTTTTTATCATGATATTTTTTCTGTAGTTCAAGTTATAAACTGACCGGTCAGATGTCTAAATAGAAGTAGGCGGAGCCTGCTCGCCCCCACGTCCACCATTCAACACATTTGACTAATTTGACGTAGCCCACTTTTAAATGGAAGGGCGTGGCCTGCCAAAAGGCTCACTCCTGATTGCCGAGGGTGGTTGCCGTAGAAATGTTAACCTAGAGCGACTCGGACCAATCACTGATTACTGTTATCGTCTGGCTCCAACAGGGCGTCATCCGTATTAATAAAGAAAAGGGCAACTGAATTAGCTTCATTTAGTTGGAGCCGGAAATAAACCATTTTCTTGGGTGAAGCCAAAACTTAGTCTAGTTCTCATATTAATCAGTGGTTCTGACCTTCCAACAGCGATAAAAACATTAAAATGTTCTTTAAAAACTGTTAAACTTTAGCAACTCAGAGAGAAAATAAGCTCACTAACTGAAAAAAGATGGAAAAAAACCTAATTAGCAAGAGAGAGAAAAAAAGCTAGGCTACTGTATATCCGAATCCCCACCCAAACCCCTAACTACTAAAAAAACGATATAGTGCAGGAGTATGTACAGCCATGAATTTTGAATCAATTCGGACACGCTACCTACTTTTTCTTTTAAACGGCGAATATGACGTCAATTCTACGCAGTTAAGATCTAATTAATATGAGCGTTTTGTGAAGATTATCTATGAGTCCACTGTCTTCTGAAGACAAAAACAATGATTTAAAATAAATACCTTTAAATCTTTTTTTTTTTTTTTTTTGGGGGGGGGGGGGTGTTACGATGCAATGCATTGTGGTCTATATTTCCCGATCTAGTGATCATCGATGCACACTGGTTTTTCGCAGAGACTTCTGGGAAATTTCTCGGGGCACTGGATTTTTGAATTGTAGATTCGGACACAGCCCTAGTCTAACATTAGCGTCATGACGTAGCTTTCGACCCGCAAACCTGCGCCTCATTGTGGATAAAAACAAACATTACACTAATAGAATAATCACTTGAGGGCATTAATGTAATATGTTGATATGTCTGATATGCTGATATTTCAGAAGGAGACGTGCTGACCTTCCACGGCACACAGGTAATGTCTGGTAATCCCATCGATAATGTGAGCGCGCGCGCGCGTTTGTCAGTCTGTCTCGAGCTCAGTTATTCTGGACAGAAATCATACCTATCCGTGACACAGAAAATAATAGCCGAAACATGCAGGCTAAAGAGCGTAACATCCGTGTTTTACATTGTTGTCATTATGATTTTTTGAATTTTTGTTCATTTTCCTGGCGAACGTGAAAATTGTTATACACACAGAGTGCGGAGTTTTGTATTTGGTATTTTGTATGTGCAATATTTGTTAATAAAGTTAAAAAAAACATCCTGGAAAGAGTCGCCTTTTACGGACACAAACACACTGTGTGCACCTGCCCGATCAATAACAAGAGCTGATAAGCGCGGGATGCCTGTCAGGATGAGGACAGCCGCCGCTGGCGCAGCCACAAACCGGGTTTAGCCGTCGCTAGCTCGCTCGCTGGCGGTTCCGATGCCGTCTTAGTTTTTTGGGTTGGTAAACACACCCGGTACCTTTGGCTCACGGCCAGCAGCACACGGCTTACCTGAGAGTCGCGCGCTCCCTTCTCCTCCCCGCCTGCCGTGTATCGGTCAACGCGAACCCTCGTATTTTCCTATCATAACAAGCGCAGCGGCCGCGGCACAGATTCCGGAACGGCAGAGCAGCAGAACCAGCGGTGTGGTCACGTGACCCGGGCGGAGGACGTGTCGTCCCACTTGACGTACCGTTGCCATGGAGACTAATTTTAACTTTTAAAAGGAGATCTGATATATATAGAGTCTTTGTTTTTTTTGTTTAGCGTTTTTATTTTTTAAACAATAATAAATAGATGAAAGAAACCCGGAATCCTTGGTTCTTTGAATTAAAAATAAACGTAAACTTTAACAAAATTGTTAACATATAAAAACATTTTAAGATATATTTGAAAATGTAAAAATATATTTTGAAAATATGACTGCAAGACCTTTAAAACTCAAATATATGTTTGTATTTACTTAGAAGTTTATAATTAGTTTAAATTTTGCCATTACGGGTTTAGGATGTTAAAAATGCCGATTTGTTGGTATACTTTTTTTTTAACAAATACTGTTTACATCAAATACTAATATAACTACAGATTTTACAGATTTATTATGTAAAATTCTCTCACATGGCCAACCAAGATACGCAAAAGTCAGGAGCACCTTGGCTTTTATTACAGGGGAGTGTAAAACCTAAACCGGAAGTGATCTTACAAATTAAGAGGTTCATTCCTTACGTTTTTTGTTTTTTTGCTTAACATACGAGAATAGTGCCATTTCTTTTCATTTAACATGAAGGACTAATTTATAGCATAATCACAAAAAGAAAAAAGAATGAGCTACTTTCCAAACCGGAAACTTTTGTTTTGAAATTCTCTAGCTCGTCAGCGGTCAGCAAGCAAGAAACATTTCTCAACATTTCCATTTTTATGGTGCATTTTCAAATCTTTTAGCTAAACAGAGGATAAAGTTCATAGTTAATTTGTGTAGCAGTTTGCAAAAATCGCTGCACACATGACTGTAAGTTGTTACGACTTGTTATTATCATTTTATGGACAAGTTTAGCTTAAATGTGTAGCTTAGCATTTGGTTTAAGCTAACTTTTTCACTTTAGCCCGATCGCTGAACAATTGATCTTTTACAGTTTTACTAACAATTTGCATTTCGTTTAGAATATCCGTAACTAGCTCGTTATTAGCTTTTATGTAGTAGTTTGGTGATTGCGGTAGTTTTCTTGTATGATTCATGTCGTTTTTAGACGATTGTAGTTTTTGCTGCTTTTTTCAAAATAAAGAGAACAGAATTACTACATAGTAAACAAGAAAAAAACAAAGATTATGGTAAGGATAGAATAAAATGGAAATTAAAAGTATGAGTACATTAAGGAAGATTAGACGCTTACCTGTAACAGATTATTAGTATACGTTGTTTTACCGTGTTATAACCTATCGTGCAGCCCAAATACATTTTTAGTTTTTTTGCTTTCTTTAGTCACATTTTAGTTTTTACGATTTTTTTCCCCCTATGTCTTCCTTTATTTTGTAATAATTTAAAGGAACACAGACCGATAAAAATGACAGTTATGGGTCTCCCTGAGACCTGACTGGACGGAGGTCAGAGGTCAGGTGAAGGTTTAACAAGTGACGCTCTCCCCTACAGAAGCACGAGTTTGAGGTGGCCATGACATGCGAGGGCTGCTCGGGAGCCGTGACCAGAATCCTCAACAAGCTGGGAGGTGAGAGCGCAATAAAAAAAAATAAAAAGCACATATTTCACTTGCACTGCTGAGCTCAGCTGTAACTTGATGTGCGTCAGCGTATCGTGGCTCTGCAAAGTCAGCTGATCTTCTCTCCGGGGGTCAGGACGTGCTAGATAACTTCAGGGAATCTCTTTCTTCCCACAAGCCCTCAGAATGTTTCTTTAAACCACTAACATGATCCTTCAAAGGTGAATTCAGAGCAGGACGGGACTGCCTCTAAACGGAAGTTTATCTTTACAAAGCCATCCCAAAGGGTTTACTGAAGGAGTTTCCTCTTAACTAAAGCATGACTCCTGTCAAGCAGAGAGAACCTTACAGCTGGTGCAAAGACCAGACACACCAAAGCACACAACTGTGTTTTAGAAATGAGGACACTGCATATTATTCAATGTTTTAGCAGACGTAAATATGCTGGAATGACTAGAAAAAGCAAAATCCCTTCTTTTGTCCAAAGGCAGGAAAAAGCACAAGAAACACACAGACATTGTGCACATAATGATAGACAAACAATGACTAACAAAAGGTAAAAGTAGACGGAAAACTTGGATGTTTACATTCAAACTCCAGAATAAGTGGACCTAAAGGATCATTTTAAAGATGAGTTCATGAGCTATGAAAGTCTTTTGAGCCGTAGATAAACATTGGAGTTTTCCCTGAACATATTAAAATGTTCTTTACCTTTTCTTTTATTTCCTTTTAAGTTCTTACTTGGTCAGACTCACACCTGCAGGTCCTGCATCTAATTTACAGTAAGGAAGAAAAGCAAACTGCATTTTCTTTAATCAGATTCATAAATAACCTTTTTCTGCTCAGTTTTTACTTCTTTGTGCCCTGAAAGAAAGAAAAATGAAAACAACATTAAAGTGAAACTGAAGAGCAGGAAAAAAGGGGAACTCTGCGGTGAAAAGGAGAAGAGAATCTGCAGAACGTCTGACCTGAAGTCCCGTTTCCTCATCAACTGTGAGATCCAGCCTGTTCCCGCTTCTGACGAATAACCTAAACCTGAGTTACAGATCGAAGCTCGTGGGGTTTTATTTACTTTGTGGTGAAGGAAAAGATCCAAATACAACCAAAATAATGGAGTTACTTTACCTTTACACCAACAAGGGAGATTTTTTTCTTTTCAATCTCCAGACAATTAAGAAAAATAAAAGAAGTCTAATTTAACTAATTTTTCTGAAAACATATTTATCACGAGCTTTTTATCAATCTACAGGTGACACACCTTGTTCCACAGTTTAACGTTGGATGTGATCGGCTCTCCTCGTTGGGCTTTAACTCTTACATCATCGGTAACATTTATGGCGTAATGGCTTTGGGTGAATTCTGTAAAGAACTACAAAATTGCGCATTAATGACATCACATCAGTGACAGGCGCATGCGGCGTGCAAGGACAGAGACAACAAGACGGGTTTTCAAATACCAGTTTAGCACCAGGGGGGTATTCCAGAAAGTAGGTTATCCTAGTTACCACGGTAAGTTTGAGGCTAAGGAATTTGATAACCTCAGCTGGTTCCAGAAATGGAGGTATGTTTCAGGGTAGGTCAAGTTGCCATAGCAACTCATGCTCTGAACATAACCTGGTCTGGAGCAGGTTTAGTTGAAGGTTAGTTTGTTTTCAGAGAGGTGAAGCAGCATGGCGTGTCCATTTGAAGATGATTTAGTGGATGAAGAAGCTCAGATAATACTTTTTCCACCGTGAGAGGCTGATAAGACCACATATGGATGTTGGAAAGATAAACTTCTTACTTTGATCTAACTTAATTATTTGCTTTAGTTAAGATAAATCATTTGTTTGTTAAGTCAGTTTAAAAATAACACGTAGTTTTCAGACATTTATTTTACTTTCATTCAAATTAATTCAATTAAGTAGGTGTAACTTTGGTGCTGCTGTTAGATCGGCACCGCAAGGAATTGTGGGATACCATTTCCTTTGCCTGTCTGGACGGATTTGAGTTTAAGTGTGGGTTTTTGACCAAATGTGTTTAGTGTTTTAGCTGCTTTATTGTGTTTTGCCGAGTTATTTTGTCCTACTATGCTTACGTCTCTGCACCATGAGTGAGAGTGAAGGAGAGGATGATGAGTTTATATAGCACCCCTACCGCTTACTGAAGTAATGACAACGACGGGAAATTCTTTAGTCAATTTATGCACTCCGTGCATTTTTTCCCCGTCCTTTGTTATGAAAATGAAAATATCTGCCGGCTCAAACTTAGACATATGAGAGATCAAGAAATATAATTAATTACGATGGAAAAAATATTAATTGAATTGGAGTAATATGACATTTAGTTAAATAAATATGTAAATTTGAGTTGTATAAACAATTATTGAGTTTTATAGACGTAAGAAATTAGGTTGAATAAATTTAACTCAATTACTTGTTACCAATAGAAGTATTTCATTTAAGTTGGCAAAATTGGATACGTTATATATATATGCGTCACAAGGAAAATGGAAATAAGATCAGAAACTTGTGCGTTTACTTTGTCTGTTCTTCAACAACAAGCAGAAACTCTTTCTGTTGATGATGCAGCTGTGTTACTTTTTTGATGGACGTATAATCTTCATACGCCGTCATTAAAATCTCAGACTCCGTCTCACTAAAGTGTAACGCTCTCTTTTTTTCCACGCGTTTCCATGGTGACTCCCGAAATCTGCGATCCATTGAGAATGTCTTTATGTTCCTCCTGTGCACGTGCATTAACCCAGGGTTACCAAGTGGAGCGTAATTACGCCAACTCATACCCGGTCTTCTGGAACCGACATACCCAGAGTAAGCAAGTTCAGGCGGATTTCAGCCAGAGTTCAGGGTTAAAGTCAGGCTAGTTTAAACATGCTTCCTGGAATACCCCCCTGGACTTTTGTTTCTATTTGAAAACACGACAATAGTAATAGATTACAACTCAGAGTAACATGCTAAAAAAACACGTTTGTTTGTAATTCATCAGGATTAACGGAGAACTCTGAAACCCCTAGCTTTTTTTATAGCGGTCACTGAACCCTCGCTCACCTGACGCTGTAGCGCCTCCAGGTGCGTCTCCGTCGCGTCTACAGGTGCGCCTGCTCCTTCCCGTCTCTGCGCTCTGACCCGCTCCTCTCAGGTTCTGCTCGGGACCAAAAGCAGAGGGGATGATGGGAACTGTTCTGCCTTTTCAGACGTGAAGTTCGAGATCGATCTGGCGAAGAAGCTGGTGTGGATCGAGTCGGACAGAGACGTGGACGCGCTCATGGAGACGCTGAAGAAGTGTGGGAAGGAGGTCAAATACAACGGCATTAAGTGAAGGAGTCTGCTGTGACAGAGGTGATGGAGTCCACACTTCAACTGGAGCGTGAACTTCAGGGCTCATCCTCATGAGGCGTCTATTGTTTTCCTACAGGAAGTCCTCGCTGCTGGAGTGGAGGTTAGGACCAGAACATGTGTTCCCTCCAGGAGGACGTCCTCAGAAACCTCCTCATGCTTCGAGGAGGGAGACGCCGTGTTAGAACATCCCAGAACCGCGGTTCCATCCATCTGCTTCTGTGGTTTTTGACCTTCAGATGTTCTCTCCCAATGATTCTGATCTGCTCTGAATGATTCCATGATGGAGGAGATGCTGCCTTGAAGGGTTCCAGCCTCTTGAAGCTCCTGCAGGAGAACAGCTCAGCAGACACGGGGAACTGTTTGCAGCATCGTCCACATCCTGGCAGAACCTCCGGACTCTTTGGGTGAAAGTTCCTGAACTTTAGCTTAGTGCGTCTGAACATCTGAAACATCTGTCTGCTTCCTTCAGGAGACGCCTCTGCTCCTCAGACCTTCATCTGTCTCAACTGTTTCCATTCCTGAACTTCTCCGTCCTAATTTATGGTTTCTGCATCGAGAAAATAAACGTTCTTCACTCAGCAGAGTTGGTGCTTTTTCTTTACTCGAGCCCGACGGAACGTCGACCTCCTGATGTGTCTCAGAACCTTCTGAGATCTTCAACCAGCAACCCAAGAGAAAGCCAGGACTCGGCTCTGAAGAAGGGGAACATCTGAACATCACATGAAGACGCGGTTAGAGTTGGAGGAGAATCTCAGAGTCTGTAGAACTTTGCAGACCAACAGAACAAAGGCCCCGCCCTTTTTGTACTACATTTGAACCTTACCGTAATGATAAACAACCAGTAAACCTGTCTGCTCTATGCTGCTTCATGCCCCCCCCCCTCTCACTATCACCCCCCCTCTCTAACATCCCTCTCTCTTCTTCCCTTCTTTCATTTTCGGTCCGGTCCAACACCAAAGATTTTCAATCATGGTTGAAATTAATAAAGTTTGGCCTCAATTACAAAAGGGGTTTATTCAGACATACCTTTGGTTTGTCTGAAGATGAATAACCCCTCTTGTTAAAGTAAAATATGTCCAACACAAGAGGCCCTCAGCTCTCATCTGCCTGCCTAGCTGTTGGACAGGACAAGTTGAAAAAAAAAAAAGAAGACCATGGAAAACGGAAACAGGCCCCTTTCTGTGTAAACTGAAAGTTCTTTTGTTTTGGCATGCTTCCCCCTAGTGGTGGGTTCGAGGACTGCAGGTTAGTGACTGCTGGAAAAACAACTGATGGTGTTTGAAGGAAATGAAGAAGAGTTCACAGAGCTTCTGGTCTAAGGCTGAAGTTCAGCTGCTGAAGAACTAAAACCAGACGTGACCAACACAAGAAAAGAAGAGAATCACCACTGATCTCTGGAAAAGCCTGCTGTGTTTATGAGACAATGATCTGTTCCCTTAAAATTAAACGTTCCTGAATATTTAACCTAAAATTACAGCAATCCATCATCTCGTCCTGCAACAGTTCACTCCAAATATTAAAAACAGAACTTTGCCTCTTAGTTCCCAAAACTATCACAGATGTAACAAACAAGCGGAGGCAGATGGATCCACATGCCTTTAAGAGTCTTCATGAATTTAAGTGGAAACAGGAAAACATTGAAAGGCAGCCGTCAGCTCCCGACTAGGACAAAGACCTGTGCAGGTTAGGGCGGCGGCAGGGCGAACACGGGACGACGGCCAGAAAAGCAGGACTTCACACAGAGGGGTGATTGCAGGGCAGAGACAGGTGAGTCATGAATGAGTGGAACCAGCTGGGGAACATCCAGGTACTGAGGGCAAGGGCTGATGGGTAATGTAGTGTGGAAACACCAGGAAGCGGTCCGTTCCTGCTGATGGCCAGAGGGGAGAGAGGGGAGCGACTCCTCACAACAGAATGTATTTTAAGTTTTTTAAGTTTAAGAAGGTATTAATGAAGGTTATATAATAAGATACATAATAATATAAACAACTTTGATCATTTCTGTATTATTTCATTCATTTATTGCAAATTATTACCCTTCAATTGGCTGTAGAATTTTTTAATCATCATATTTTATTATTCTGTTTTTATTTTAAAGATGAAAATGCTCGTTTTCCTGAACTTCCTGTGAAAATCTCCGACATTTCTGTACATTTTATCCTTTCAACCACCAGGAGGCGCTGTCCATCAACCGGTTTGCTCCGTCTGCTGTCAATGTTGGGATCTGATGGAGAAGAAACAACACATCTAGGGGTTCAAGCCCCCCGACTGAAGGCTTCTCGCTCAACCAGCTGCTGGGTCCTCTGATGGGAAGCAGCTCAGACCGATGCTTCTCCGTCTAACGGGTTTATTGCTGGATTCCAGAGACGGCAGCAAACATACCTCAGCATCAAACCCTCAACCTGACAGTCCAGAGTTTTTTCCACTGTCACAGCCAGTAAGTAATAATGGAGGGGGGGCAGATAGAGAACAGAATAGTGACAGAACGATGAAGAAACGATGCAGAAGAGGAGAGGAAGAACACAACAAGAAGAGAAGAAGAGTTTTCTGTCAGGGATCACATGACATCACCAACAAAAGGATGAAGGTTTTGTCCCAGAGAGCAGAAAGACGCTGAATCCCTCACTCGTCTACATCTCCTGTGTTCTAAAGGACAGCAGGAGTCCATCTTCAGGTTGTTCCTACAGATCTGTGACTGAAGAAAAAAAACGACCAATCTGTCCTCGACCTGCTGAAAGACGGACGTGGAGACTCCATCTTTGCTGCGTTCCAAGACGGAGAAATGTTCCTGATCCCGACAGAAAGACACCGATAAGACGGTCAACCGTCAGACGTCTCCTTGTCAGCATGATCTTCATTTTGATCCACCACGCTTTTGTGCACAACGCACTGATGAAAGCACGGGCGAGCTCCGACAAGCCCAGAAGAACCACTGAAAGGTCTGGAAGACGATGGTATCTTACAGGAACAGAACCTCCTGTCCAGGAGGAACCAGCAGGGGTTCACTAACACAAACAGGAACGGGTCGGCTAAGAATAATACACCTAAAAGCAGAATTCTCCAACCATGAATAAACTTTTAGCATAAAAAGGAGCTTCTGCTGTTCATGAAGCTTAGAAATCACAGGCATGGCCCCTCCAGGCTTCCATACAAAACATGTTTTGGATCCACTTTGTTCTTCAGATTCTCATTTAGTGATTCCCCATCAGAAGAAACTTCATATAAACCCAAAAATGTCTATAAATCTTAGATGTTTCATGAAAATAAAAAACTTTTTTTTAATCAAATGTTATCACACTAAAGCTGTTTATGACAATAAAACCTTGAAACACGCTCAGATGAAAGCAGCGATTCCTGTATTCACCAGAGCAAAAACCAAGAAATCAACAGCAAAAAGTACATTTACTCCAAATTAGAGACACATTTTCTATTGCAGCTCAGAGAAACCAACCAAACCACATTGGAGCACATGGATCACGCTTTTATTTTGAAAACCTCACTGATTCCATCGTTTAATTCAAAGTAAAAGAAGATCGAACAGACAAAGCAGTCGAAGGTTTTGGGTGGAGCTCAGAGAGACTCATTTCTGCTGGTGGGGGGGGTCAGAATGCCAGGTTCCGGTCGGGGCCGGTACCAACCGGTGGTGACAAAGACGGCGTCCGTGGAGCGAGGTTTTGTGTGGAGCGGCTGTGTGTTTCTGCTGAGCCAGCTGGGAGCAGCTCTGCTTGAACAGGCATGAAGACATGATCCAACCTGTGAAAATCTACCTCACTCATTCATAAATACCCCCCCCCCCCCACCGTGGGGTTTTTCCCTGAGAAATGTTTGATTTTGAGCAGAACTGGTGGTTTCTGCTCTGATGTTCACGTCACCAAAGTCTTCTTCATCTTTCCATCCGCAGACACGACATCATTGTGCAGAAACTGAGATCCATAAAAAGCCTCAGTTTTCCTCTGACTTTGATGTTTTAAGGTGGATCAGCACATGTCTGATTGTTTTTTTCAGATAATGGGTTGAATACTGTGAAGTAAAGAAGCTCGCTGGTTCAATACCCGGCACTGGCTTTTTTCACAAACATATTTTTGTTCTGTTTTTACTTTATTTATGGTCAACTTTGATCATTTCTTTCTTTATTTATTGCTAATTTTTACCCTTTAAGTTTCATTTTCATTCACCAATACAGCATCAAGCCTGCATGTTCTTCTGGAAATCCTTTTAGTTTCTTTTTGAAGTTGAATTTAAAACGATCAAATTTCCTCTCTTTTATTTCATTGTTTAGCATTAATATTTACATAGTTTAATACTATTCAGATTTTGAATTTGCCACATTTTTAACATTATTGCAGCTTTAAGTTTTGAAGATTCTTAAGCCGTTTCATCCAGAGTACCAGGTTGGCAGCTCAATCAGGGCTCCGCCCACCTGCTTGATGCCCCACCCACCTACTTGCCGAGGTCCCTTCCTGTGTTGGGTTTGGACGTCCAGCCCCTTTAACAACACAAAAACAACAACACAATAACGAAAATGTTCCAATTCAATCAACACAAATTTTGAAAAAACAAAAATCCTCAATAACCACAATTTCCCAGAGTCCTTTGCAGCAGAAAGTGTAAAGTGGACGACAACAAGATTTTATGAGGGCCCTTCTCCACATAACAACACACATCTGAACTCAGTGTGACAAAAAAAATCAACTTCAGGGACCGCACAACGCCTGTAATCCCTGTGTAGACGGGTGTTTTTATGCAGACTTTGCACATTAATGCACAGAAATGTCGTGCTTCCTCTAAAACCTGAAGTGCAGTCTGCGCTGTGAGCTTCCCCCGTCGTCTCCTGGGTAATGACGGCCTCCGATCCTGCAGCGGTCTGCGGGCTGACCCCGCCGGGAGGCTTCGAGGACAACGATGGAGTCGCAGACCTCCCTCGAAGGCAGAAAACCTTTTATTGAACGTCGTCGTCCAGGCTGAGAGGTAAACAAAGGTCCCGTCTCGGCGTTTTGGCCTTCATGCACCAACAAAGCTGACAATTACAGGTTCCCTCGCTGGAGGAGCCTCTCTAATCTGAAATCTGTTGGCCTCCTTCAGAGAGAATCTGTCATTTCATTGGTGCTCAGAAGCAGAGGTGGAGGTTCTGACTGAAAGCTAAACATGAATTAAAGCCAACAGCCTCTAGTTTGTGTCGCAGCAACGACATCAACAGTGTCTGGGGGAGAGAGGGGGGGTGGATCAACTGCACCCTGCTGCTTCTGCACTGTAGTGTCCTCGAGCAACAATAGTTCATTCTGGTAGAGAACAGAACTCTCAGTGGTCCCAGGTCATGACACTCCCCCCACCATGCCTGACTGTGGAAGTGTTGGTTAGAGTCCAGATGTTTTCCTCCTGTGTGTCCAGATGTTCCTCTGGTCTCCGGTGTGTGCAGAATCTGCTCCGGCCTGTTGGCCGCTGCGGGTTTCACACGGGGACGCAGTGTTCCTGGTTTTGTGTGTTTTTGGTGAGTTTCCGCTCTGCGGTTCCAGGAAACGCTGGCAGGTTTACGGGAACGTCGACCCCTCAGAGGAGCTTCAGTCCTTTCCTCGGGCCTGCAGGACGCTCAAACACCTGCTGTTCACCTACAGACCCGGGAGCATTCCTCCGGCCCCCCGGCTCTGGGTTCAGGTCGTGTTTTTTGTTTGTTTTGGTGGGAGTTTTTTTTTTCCTGCGGCCCGTTCCCACACTGCAGACCCGGAGCAAAGCAGCTGGATAAAGGGGGGTTAGGAAAGGGGGCAGCGATGCTACGTGGCGTTTTCCATTCCATCTGTGAGTTCAACATGTGAGGGAGAGAAGAGCAGGAGGAAGCGGGGGGCGGTCCTCTTCCCTCCTCCCACATCATTTGTACTTTAACTGCTTTTCTCACTGTAAACGTGGCAGACGTCTCGCCAGAAACCCTGAGCTCTGCAGGACGGAGCACGCTCAGATCCGAGGAGCGTACCTGTAATTGTTCCCAGACGGGAAGGCTGACCACACCCCTCAGCAACCCCCCCCCCACCCCCACCCCTACCCCCACCCCCCAACGCCGGGCTGTAAAGAGGCCAGAAAAAGAAAATCACAGATGATTGTAGTCGTTTCTTTCTTCTTAGAAAGCACTAAAGTGTTTTGGTGGGTTTTGGGTCGGCCCAGTTCATGACTGACCCGGTGACGAAGGAGAGCCAGAGTTCAGACGCAAACGTGAAGAGCGTTTCGGGCTTCTCAGAACCCAGAACTCATCCTTAAACAACAATTTACTCCCAAAACAGAATCCTAAGACATTAAAAAAAGACTTTTGCTTCAAGAAATACTGAAAAATATTCTTAACGAGAAAGTTTTACAAAAGCAAAATAATCTAAGAAAACGTCAGAAGGTTTTTTTTTTCTCAGCCCATAAGAACCCGTGATGACATCAGAGTCGTGTGGTACAGCCCACACCACTTTGGGTCTGGGTTCTTATCGGTGAAGGATTCTTCATAAGAAAAGTTTTTACGCTATTGGCAGATTTTCTTCTGCCTCAAATACTTTTTTTCAGGTATTTCTAGGGGGCGTGTCTTTGCAGTGCACGCTGTTCCCTTCGTTTCTTCAAAAATCATTTTAAGGCAGTAAAACTCCTCACTGCACACTTTCTACACTTTTCTCTCTCAAACTTTTATAGGAAAATAAGTCCAGGATTACAGAATGAAGATCTGACCGCGACTAAAGATTCATGTAAATGAGGCAAACTGAAACTATTCTGTACAGGAGGACTTTGATTGACGAGGTCAACAGCCAACCAGAGTAAAGAAGACTTCATTATATTTTTAAAACATGCAAAGTTACACTGAAACCCTGGAGGCTGTAACAGGTGAACCGCTCTACAGCGAGAGACGACTGCATGGAGATGTGAAGCATCAGTTCCCACAGGAGGCGGGACGCTCAGGTCTGACCCCCAAGATCCAGAGGAACCAGCTTGGTGGCCGTGGACCAGTTCGAGTTTTCAATAAATTAAGGTGTAACTTTAATTTAGAGACAAACGTCTGTCTAATCTACATCTGAGTGTGATGATGGTTTGGAAAGAGAACAGAGAAGCAGAAGCACCTTTACTTTTATTTTCACAACATCCTCGTCAGGATGTCAGAACCGATGAAAGTCTCATCAAAGTCCTGAAGTTCTGCTTTTATCTTCAACGTCTTCACACGGCTTTTCTTCCTCGTTGAGGTGTCGGTTTTTGTGACTCAACAAGTCAGCCCGGCATCATGATGCTACCACCGCTGTGTTTCACAGTGAGGATGCTGGGATTTTAGCAGAGCAGTTCTTTTTTTACAGAAAGTCTTTGGTTCTGCAGAAGAACAAATGGAAGCTGAAGCTTCCAGTGTTGATATGAATCCATCAGAGAGTCAGTTCAGTGACCTCTGTTGGTCATTTGGCAGTAAATGCAAAGGCCTGTGAGGAGATGAGGTCAAGTCCTCCACAGTGACTGCAGGTTCATCAACAACAGAACAAAGAGGGAACGACTTTATCACACAAATGCAGGAGAAAACAACCTGAAACAGCATGAAAACACAGCTGGAAGCTTCCTGGTCTCCCGCCCGCTGCTTCGTGGAGGAATGCCCAGAGTCCGGCGTGTTAGCTTGACCTCTGACCCCTGACTGTGTGGAAACGATGTTTCAGCGTCCAAAGACGTTTCCCCGGCTGCGACTCGTGCCTTCTTCCAGCTCCGCGGCGATGACCTTTATCGGAAGCATCTGGTTGTTGTTTTTGTTTCTGTTTTCAGGAAAAACCTTCTGGCCCGGTTCTGTTCTCCTGTTCCCGGTTCTGTTCTCCTGATCCCGGTTCTGTTCTCCTGATCCTGGTTCTGTTGTCCTGATCCCGGTTCTGTTCTCCTGATCCCGGCTGATGAGAACGAAAGTGGAGAGGAGACAGAAAAATGGCAGCACTAACAAATAATGATCAAACGTTAAACAAAACAGGAAAATGTGACTAAATTTAAACTTAGCCAACAGAATCTGGATTAAAAAATTCCAGCTGAAAGTTTGTTGGTCCGAGTCCTGAGATCAGCAGGATTGAACCTGGGAAGCATAGAAGACCAGAAATGTTTCCTGCAGCTTTATTACTTCACCGTGGTGCCCTTGAGCAAGGTTTCTGACCGTAAAGCTGGTTTCCCAGCCACAGTTTTTGTTTGTTTTCCCCTTGAATGTGGGCGGCAGAACAAACACAGACCGCCGTCCGGGGCCGTTTCCCAGAGGAAGGTGGGTCTCAGGGCGCCATCGAACTGTTGGAGCTGCAGCGCAGGACAAGCGGAAACGCCGCAAACCGGAATCGGACCGAGTCACAGCTTAGTCTCTTGGAAAAACCTCGTCTGTCGATGTGTTTGGAAGATCTTTAAAGATGTGATGAAAACGGTGTGTTTGGATGTTTTTAACGCGTTCTTGTGGCATTTTAACTGATAATGAAGGACTTTTATAAAGAAAATTTAGATTAAAATGACATTTCTGAGTATTTCTTTATGCAAATCGTCGAGAATCAGGAGTAGACGATAAAATGCAGTTTAAAAAAATCCTATTTTTGTTGTGGGAAATAAGTTGGGCGGGGCCACAGTCTTCATGCTCCGCCCCTTTCTGATCATCCACCTGCAGACCAACAGATCCATGAATGTCTGTGTTTTCCTGGTCTGAGCTGGAATCTGGATCAGACCCGGACAGATGGATGGATCTGATATTGCTCGCTAGCGGGAGAGCGTGTCAACAGATGGATGACGGTAAGTGGGGGCAGGCTTACTCTCAGTCAACAGTCCCGACCACTGAAGGTTTGCTTTTTTCAGAGACAGACCTTCAGGGTCGTGTTGGTCTTTTCTCACCGCTGGTTTTTTCTTGGTTCGGCTCCTGAAAGAGCAGCTGCTGGAACAGCAGGTGAGGATTCCACGCGGTTGGGTTCACATGGTGTGAAAGCAAACATGAACCGGATCAGAGCTGGAGCGCAGACCGCTTCACCACAAAAGGAGAAAACAAAACAAAATAATAAAACCCAGGGGAGCTCAGATTCCAGCTCACAAACCCTCACATCTGAATTCTGCTGCAGGAAGAAGAAAGTCCTCTCTTTAGGATGAAACCCCGCCCACCAGAGCAGAAGGGGGAGGAGCATCTGAGGGCCGGGCTGGGACGTCCCACTGGAAATGTCTTCTGTGTAAAACTGCAGAGCGCGTCAGATCGTCCTGGGGCCCCGCACACGCCTGACTTCTCTGCGCTGCCAAAGCTGAAGGTAAGAGGTCTCACTCGGACTCAGAAATCCAGCCGCTGCGTCCCGTTTGGAGGCTGTTCTGTCCAAACGGAGACGTGACCGTCGGGGGGGCTAGAATCCAGAAAGAGGGTCAGGATGGAAACTGCTGCCTGCAGGCACAAAGTCTGCAGAGGCAGACGGTCTGCGCAGACCCTCTGTGTGCCACATCGGCAGAGAGGGGGGGGGGGGGGGGGATGCCAACCGCTTTGTTTTCTTTTTATAAAACTTTTGATTCACAAAAAACAAAAAACTTTCAGCAAACTTGCAGATTTTTTTTCCATTTCTTTTGAAAAACTGAAAGAAAAAAAGAAATGAAAGAAGGGACGGAGGGAGGGAGGGAGGGGGGGGACTGGCTCTAATTTCAACAAAGCCTGCCGGAGTAATGGGAACATTTTTCTCCACAAATACCCTCCTGTGCTACACCATCACCCCCCTCCTCCTCCCCCCCATGCCCTCCCCGACTCCGACTGATTACTCCTCTGTACAGGAATGCAGGTTGCCATGGCGATCACTCACCAGCTGTTGCTGAGAGCCGGCGCAGACGCCTCCTGCAGAAAGGTTAATCTTCTCAGGCGGTGACCGCCTGCAGAAAGGCTCCTTCAGGGGAGCAGAGGGGGTGGAGTTTGTCCTCCACATCCGGCCGTGCACGGCTGGGCAGAGCTCGGCCTTCTGGTTGTGCTCCGTGACAAAACGTTTCCATCCGCTGCAAAGGCCTGAAAGTCTGGAAGAGCTCTTCCTGGATCCACAGCTTCTACTCATTGTTTGGTCGCAGGACTTCCTGCCGCTCAGAGAGCACAATGCTGCTCCGGCTTCTGCTCTTCCTCCACGTTCCAGTTCGGATCCTCCGGGAACGTTTGCTCTGGTTTCCACGTCGGTCACACCTGTAGAGGACTTTTCATGGACAGACTAGAGAACTGGGGAGGAAGAGGAGGAGGAGGTGGTGGGACTCTGGGCCAGTTTGGCAACCCCCAGACGAGTGCTGATCTCCTGACAAGAAGGAGGGATTGTGCTGCTGTCTGGCCTCGACGTGGAGGGAGAGTCTGCAGTTTAGTGCGAGGAAGGACAGGAAGAAGATGATGAAGAGGAGGAGGGGAGACCTGGAAAAAACAAGGAAAAACAACGAGACAAAGAAAAGCACAGGTGGAAGCAGATTCTCTTATACCAGGAGTCTCGCAAGCTGAGAGTTTTGCGGTTTTGCTCGGTTTCTGGCTGAAGGTCAAATGTAAGAACATCTTCACCTGGGGGTGGGAACATTTGGGGTAATTGAGCTGAAATTAGCCGTCGGTTCATAGTCCTAAACTTTTTCTGTCTCCACGTTTTCACAGAAAAGCCCAGAACCTTTCAGAACACGTCAGCTGAAAAAAATTACATTCAAAAGCAGAATTCTCCAACCATGAATAAACTTTTAGCATAAAAAGGAGCTTCTGCTGTTCATGAAGCTTAGAAATCACTGGCATGGCCCCTCCAGGCTTCCACACAAACCATGTTTTGGATCCACTTTGTTCTTCAGATTCTCATTTAGTGATTCCCCATCAGAAGAAACTTCATATAAACCCAAAAATGTCTATAAATCTTTGATGTTTCATGAAAATAAAAAACTTTTTTTTAATCACATGTTATCACACTAAAGCTGTTTATGACAATAAAACCTTGAAACACGCTCAGATGAAAGCAGTGATTCCTGTATTCACCAGAACAAAAACCCAGAAATCAACAGCAAAAAGTACATTTACTCCAAATTAGAGACACATTTTCTATTGCAGCTCAGAGAAACCAACCAAACCACATTGGAGCACATGGATCACGCTTTTATTTTGAAAACCTCACTGATTCCATCGTTTACTTCAAAGTAAAAGAAGATCGAACAGACAAAGCAGTCGGGGGTTTTGGGTGGAGCTCAGAGAGACTCATTTCTGCTGGTGGGGGGGGGGGGGTCAGGTGACTTTAGTTCTGCATGACAACGGCTCTTTGTATCGGGACGTCTCAGGTGGATGGGGGCGGGGCATGAACGTCAGGTGTCTGAGAGCAAAAACTGGATAGAAAGAAACACAAATCTGAAACTTTGTCATTGCGTTTTTATCAAAGTATAAAAGTTTTCTGGTGAGATTTTTTGACTTACTCAAAGATTTGAAAGTGAAGTTAATGACAGAAAATTATTTGAAATCTCTCCCAATTTGAAAATAAAAGTGTTCACTGGACAAAGAAAAAATAGGAAAGCAGTTTGATAGAAGACAGATTTCAAAAGATTCAATTTAAAATGTAAAAATCAATCAAAATGTCTTTAAACATCCGCGTCAAAAGCAATAGATGTAATTAATGAGTTCATGTATGTTCTGCTGCAAGCAGAGGCCTCAGAAACAAAGACGTTTCTCCTGAATTGTTCAGTAAATGTGTCAGATGATCTTTTTAACTCTTCACTCTCACACCTTCTGGGTTTGAGAATCTGACGCGATGATGACGGACAGACTGCATGGAAACCACGCCTCCAAACAACAAAAGAGCAAAGCGACACTTTTTACTGCAAACAGGGAGGCAGTTTAGTCCAAAGAAGAACTGCCTTTGTCCCCAGACCGGGAAAATATGAAAAAAAAATCCAATTTTCCTGATGAAAATAAAGACATTGTAGGTCGTTTACAAACCCCAACAGTTGCTTCAGAAGAAAACCTATTTCTTAAACGAGCAGCAGAGATTTCCTTCACGCCGTCCCTCAGACGCGGCGACTCGCCGTCTTGTTTTTCTGCTGCGTTTGCTGAGGGCCTGTTGACTCGCCGTTTGTGTCACGAGGGCGAGAACAAAGGATTCCTCTCAATCCTTTGAGTCCTGCTGGAAAAAGCGGAGATGTGAGTGAGGCGGCCGCTGCACAGGTTGTTTTCCTCCACGGCGCGTTTACTCTAGCTCACCTAACTAACCCAAAAGAAACAGGTTTGTGGGGGAAAAGGGGCCCTTTATGAGCCTGAAGTCTGACTTTGAGAGCGGCTTTCCAAAGAAAATAGGTTGTTCTGCTGTCGCGTCCGTCCATTTGGAAGCGGATGATGGGAACGGGCTCGTTTTCCCACTCGTCCTCCTTTTTTTGGGTGCCTTTTCAGTCACCATCTAGATCCACATTTGAACGGGCATTTTTGTAAGACTCTTAAAGAAGTGGAGCTCTTTTGAGCACAGATCAGTTTTTGGTTCGCTGAGAAATCCTTTGGATTATCTGTGAGATCCTCTGGACTTTCTACTCCGTTGGCCATGAAGGACAGAACATGCAGTCCTCAGCATCTGATCTCTGACACGGTTCCATGTAGACAGGAGAACCGGACGGCGTTTCTCTGGAATCCCACCATGAGATTTTGGAGAAAAACATGAATGTCTCTCACTGAAAGTCTTCTGTCCACCTTCATGCCACAAAGTTTACAGTTTTACATCTGCGTACGTGTGAACACAGGAGGAGGAAATCACATGAAGAGCGTCACGTTTCCATGGCAACTGCAGTCCCCCCCCCCCCTACACATAGAGAATAGGATTTTGTAGACTTATTAATTTTTCTTATTATCAACATGGTTGGTGCCAGGAATTTGACCAAGAACAGACTGTATCTGAGAACTGGACTGAGTGACTCCACCCCCCCCCCCCCCACCCCCCCGGCGGTCCAAACAGGAAGTGGTTCCAAGAAACCAGAATCCCATAGACTTCTACAGAGAGATAAACAGCTGTTCGTCGTTCTGTTGGTCAGAAGAGCCACAATCCGCATTTCTGTCCGCGACATTTTTTCTGTAGTTCAAGTTATTCAAGTTATAAACTGACCAATCAGACGCATCAATAAAAGTAGGCAGAGTCTGTTGGCCCCCTCTTTCATCATTAAAAACGTTTGACAGATTTCATGTCGCCATGGGTTCGTGTCCAAGGGGGGGGGGGGGGGGGGGGGGCCTTCTGTCAAGCTTACTCCTGATTGGTGAGAGTGGTTACCATAGAAACCGACTCGGACCAGTCACTGCTCACTGGCGGCGTCCGTATCGCGTGAGAATGGCGACTGAATTGACTCCAATTGGTTGCAGCAGGAAGTAAACTATTTTCTATGGGGGTGGGGGGGGTCACACTCGCTCACTCCAGTTCTTATTTACAGTCGATGGTTCTGAACCACTTTTTTTTTTACTCACAGGAAATGTGAGTGAAATTTAAGAATAACTGTTATGGAAATGAAGATTTTGTTGGCATTTTGCAAATATGTGATTAATGTTGGTTTACTCCCAGCTTGGCAGTCCGCCAAAAACACATATGACTGTAATTGAAACAAAATCCCTTAATGAAGCAATTTTTAGAGTATTTTCTGCCACGGCCTGCAAAGTGTTACCATGGCGACGTCTCGTACCTGCTGCTCTGTTATTGTGCTCTGGTAGTGGAAGGTGAGAACATGAACACGTCTCCCAGCTTCACCTGTTGAGCTGAAACTTTCTTTTTTTCACATTGAAGCAAACGACAAAATGATAGAAATCAGAAAAATGCAGGTCAAGCAGAAGTTTGACTGAACAAAACGTGATTAAAAACGGACGGTGGAGCCGTCAGTCAGTGTAACAGGCTTTGTGGTGCAGATGTTCTTCCTCCCCTTCCTCCTCCTCCTCTTCCTCCTCCGCTGCTCGACGCTCGGCTGAAGCTTTTCTCCCGTCGTGTGTCTGAACACGTCGGGGAGTTTTGGGCTCCAAAGGTGCTGAGGAAAAATCTTCCCCAGACCGGAGGATTTGTTTTGACCTTCACAGCTTCCCGTGGAATCCAAACTATGCTCTGCTTTGCTTTGGACCCCCCCCCACAGCAGCTGATGTCTGGCCAGGATCTTTACAGTCTGGACCCTCTGTGTGATGCAACCATCAGATTCGGAGTCCTGCAGACCATAACAGTGTAGATTTTTTATCCGCCCTCATGCACAGGTGTGTGTGTGTGTGTGTGGGGGGGGGGGTGATGCCTGATAAAGGACGTTCACGTGAAGTGAGATAACGTACAGAGAGCAGGGCAGACCAAGCAAAAGGGATCTGCATGTCCTCTGAGAGCACATCCAAAAACAAGGGCGGTCAGACAGGATGGGGGATTGGGGGGGATTTCTCTCACAGCAGAAACAGGAAATGAGATTTCAGGGGGGGGGGGTCATTATTCTTGCCCTCTGCAGGCAAAGTCGGGGTGAAGGGGGGAACTTTGGGGCTCCAAACCGAAATTTTTAGATTGAAATCCCACGTATCCTAAGGCAGAACTGAAGAGCAGGATTTGGTTCCGGTCTGGACCTGAACCGTCACACCACCATGTAGCTCCACCCGTCTCAACGCCTCTGTAGTTTATTTCCACCTTCATTATTCTCTCTACTACCTGCCAGAGAACCCAACCATCAGCTGTTTCCAGGCAATTTGGTCTGTACCAACGAGTGCAGTGTGAAAGCTAGATAGACTGGGAGAAGTTGGGAAATGATCCATCAGTTAGTTTGCCAAAAAAGAGATTTACTGTCAGTCTGGTGAAGGGAAACGTGACAAGACAAGAGGAATTCAGCTAAGAGGAGAAAGAAAAGTCATTTTTTTGTCTTCAAAGAACATCAGAGCTCAACTGAGGTTTACAAAAGTGGATCTGAAGAAACCACCAGACATCCAGAGCCCAGTTCTTAGAGCCGACGAGACCAGCATGGACTTTTAGTTCTTGTCTATCACCGCAGTGGAAAACCAAACGTCTTGCTGTCAGGCCGCAGGAGCTGGACACTTTCCAAGTCATCCAGAAGAAAATGTGGATCTGCAAAGAACGGAGCTGTGAGCGAGGCTGAAACACAAACGTCTGAGTCCTGGCGTTGAGTCACGAAGGAGGTCATGCCTTTGTGTTCCTCTGAGGAGACGTGAGCCGGGGATCGAACTGCCGTAAAGCTGCAGACCACATTCTTTTTGGGTGACCTGCATGGAAAAGGTTGATTCATGACGGCGAGGGGAAGCCGTGTCTTCAAAGGCGAGGCGTGGGGGGAAAAGCGTCAGGGAAAGTCAGTCGCCTCAGGAGGTGGAAAAGTGTGGAAGTCCTCCTGAAAACAGGAGCTGTGGGATCGCAGCTTTTTTCCAAACTCAACTCTAGACGCACAAAGCGGAAGATGATGAGGATTTTCCTCTGTGTGAAATGGACAGCTTCCTTGTACAGTTTTAGGTCGTTTGGAAATGTCTTCTGCTTTCTGGTTGTAGTAAAAGTATCTGCGTTTATGTGAAAATGTCCACATCGCATACACAACCGTTTTTAGCAGCTGCTAAAGACTAATGTTTGTTTCCTGGAAAATCACAAAAGCAAATATTTAAAAAATTGTGTCTCGCTGAACAGACTTTGAAGATGAGGGTGTGGATCGTCTTCCTCCTGTGCCTGGCTGGCCACGCCATGGCTGCTCCTGTAAGTTAACCAGTTTGTGTGTGTGTGTGGGGGGGGGGGGGGGGCTGTCCAGTGTGACGCTTTCTGAAGATAATTATAAGTTCTCACCCACATGGATTTCCTGTGTATTTTTCTATGTGGTTTTGCCACATGGGAAGGGTTCATTCTATGTAAACCAAACTGCTGCCTTGGGTGTAGCTGCGTCTGCTCTGTCTGCTGCATCTGCTCTGTCTGCTGCATCTGCTCTGTCTGCTGCATCTGCTGCCTCTGCTCTGTCTGCTGTATTTGCTGTGTCTGCTCTGTCTGCTGCATCTGCTCTGTCTGCTGCGTCTGCTCTGTCTGCTGCGTCTGCTCTGTCTGCTGTATTTGCTGTGTCTGCTGCATCTGCTCTGTCTCCTGCGTCTGCTCTGTCTGCTGCATCTGCTCTGTCTTCTGTATTCGCTGCATCTGCTCTGTCCTCTGTGTCTGCTGGATTTGCTCTGTCTGCTGTCTCGACTGTGTGAAGAACTAAAATCAGGTTTCCTCCTTCAGATGGCGAGCTTCTGTGCTCGTCACGTGTGGTTTAACATCTGTGTTTGCTGCAGGCTGAAGAGGAGCCAGCGCTGGAAGAGCTGGTCACAGAGGAACCAGCTGAGGTCAGTCCAAGAGTCCAACGTCTCGATTCTCCTTCCAGACGTCGAAGCTCCACTAGAACCTTGTTGTTCAATCCAAACCAAAGCTAGATCCTCGTCAGGATATATCTGTTTTGTAATTGTAGTTGCAAAACGGGCACGCTTGTGTAACACCAACGCTGTCACGTTTGTTTCAAACAGAAATGTGTGAGCGCCTCCCCCTTCCTCTTCGCTGTACGTCCATCACAGACCTCACCATCTTTATCCCCCCGAAAAAGAGCTCCTTAGAAATATTCAGTAAAGATGTGTCAAAATGCAGCAAACTGCTTCCAGTTCAGTTCAGGTTTGGCTGGAAGTGAAGCGTGAAGAAGCAGCACTTTAGGTGGAGCTAGCTTCAGAAACAGGAACACCTTTAGACGTGGAAACTAGTTTGAAATGATGTGTCACAACTTTATTATAACAAATATAATAAAAATGTTTTTTGTTTTACAAAAATCTGAAGCTTAATGCAAACTGCAATGAAACACGGTGGTAAAAGTGCAAAACTGAGACGTAACCTTTGCACTGATCAGCACCAGAGCAGGATTTTTACAGATTTAAACCCTGTTTGAAAGATGAAACTGGTGTTTCGTAAAGTAAACGCCGTTGATGCTGAAACACCAGCAGCTCTGAGCTTCTCCTGCATTCTTCTCTGAAGACAGGAAACCATGAATTCCAGAATCTTCTGAGATCATTGCAGCCCTTAAAAAAAGCCTCAAGTGAAGCCGGAGCTTTCATGAGAACAGGGAATGATTTTTTCTCCAGAGGTCCAGCGGGACCTCGGATCCCACAGCTGGTAATTTTAGCCTTTTTTTGGCCTGGTGTGGACGCAGCTGCTTGTTATTGTTGGATGTGGTGGTTTCCTGGTTTGCCTTTGGCCTCAGCGACAGACTTCTTTTAACTTTTACAGGGAAGCAGAGACAGATTAGTGGTTTGGTTAAAGTGGACGCTGATTAGAAATAGACTTAAAAACAAAAGCTGGAGTGTTTTCCTGCAAAAGCCTGATGTTGTCTCCTGCTCTTCAGGAGGTTGAGGTGGGGGCCAACCCCGTGCAGGTGGAGGTCGGGGAGTTTGACGAAGCCATTGAGGTTGTGGAGGATGCCGCTGAGAGTAAGTACACAAATGCTGCAGTTGTTTAGGTTCACCACCAACACCGTTTACTAATTCTTCTTTAACCTCAACATCCATCACTGCGGCCTTCAAAATAAGAGCGCGTTCCTCTGAGAGGTGTGTTGATTGGTTTTTGTTTCCATGAAAGAGGATTTGTGTTTAAAAAGCTGCAGTGGCTTCTGCAGCTGCGTGGAGCTCGTGGGTTCGGTCGGGTAAACCGGCGTAATGACAGGCTGGGAGCAGACAGCTGTGATTACATGTTCCACCAGCGTCAGGAGGCGGCTCGGCCGGGTCCGGCCGGAGCTGAAAACGCTCCACATGTGCAGCAGAAACAGCTCAGAAGAGCTTTCGACCGGATTTCGCAGCGTCCGTCTCAAAAACGGAGGATGCTTTTGGTCCTGAAGGGGACAAACGTTGAGATGTCAGTTTGGTGTGAGCTCAGATTCCTGCTTCCCGCCGTGATTTCCTGCAGATCCCTGCCTGAACCACCGCTGCAAGAAGGGCAAAGTGTGTGAGGTGGATGACACCAACACCCCCATGTGCGTGTGCCAGGACCCCTCCAGCTGCCCCGCCGCCGAGGGGGAGTTTGAGCACGTGAGTCCAGACGGCGTTCACGTCCACAAACGAGCTCTCGTGGCAGAAATCAAAAGTTCTGCTTCAAATGAACAGAAAAAAAGGTTACTTGACGCTTTTATCAGTTTTCACATCATATATATTGTAGCGACCCAGCCGATACGTCACTATAGCTGTGCTGCTAATAAAGCTCCTTCATTGGAGAGCCGCCCGTGCCCCATACACCACACGACCCCGGACAGTCTAAGGGAGGAAGAAATAGACAGAGAAGCTAAATCTACTTTCCAGCATCAACACCCATTTAATTGAACACACCACAAACAGCATGTACGTCAGTTGTGTTCCCAGCCCTCTCACTCATGGTTTTCACACCAAGATTCCCCACTTCCCATGAGTCTTAGGGGCTGAATATTGTAGCGACCTGGGGGCTAACCCCCAGGTCGCTACAATATTTTAGGACAAAACTGGTTTTTCAAATTAAAGTCAAGTAAAAATCAGTTTTACATGGAGAAGAAATATGTTTGAGTGTTAAACCTGCAGTTAAATTCAGCACAGATGTAGCCTCCAGATGAGTTTTTTTTTTCCTCTTTTCAGATCTGCGGCAACGACAACAAGACCTATGACTCATCCTGCCACTTCTTCGCCACCAAGTGCGCCCTGGAGGGAACCAAGAAGGGCCACAAGCTGCACCTCGACTACATCGGCTCCTGCAAACGTGAGCTGCTGAAATAACGATCTTCCCTTTTCTGGAGCGTGGGCTCTCTGCTGTGGCTGGGGGGTGGGGGTGGGGGGGCCTTCATGTCGGATCACGTCAGCTGCAGCGTTTGAGTAGACCCGCCCAGGCTTGCAGGCTAAGCTGGTGGTGCAAGGGGAGTCCAGGCTCACAGGCTCTCATGGAGGTCATGGTGTTTGTTCAGTACAGTTATTCATGCACACAAAAGTCCATCAAAAACCCTGCCTGACGTGTCGTACACGACAGATTCAGAACCTGCACACTCTACTCCAATCTCCAATATTTTCTGATCTAGAACAAAATTCTTGTCTTGGAAAGACAATCCAGAACAAAATTCAAGTTTTAAAGAGACTTTAGAGACCAAGTAAGAGTCCTAGGACTTAAGGAGGACTCATCCAGATGCAGAAGAAGCTAGAAAGAAGGTCACTAGACTCAGTTCAGGTCAGAGGTCATGATCCAACAGTCAGAAAGGACAAACATGGAGAGTTTAAGGAGAAAGAAACTTTTAAGGAACATCTGGATGATCCGCTAAACCTCTGAACTACAGATCTGGTCAGACACTAGAGAAAACTTTCTGGACTCAAACTTTCAGAGCCATACACGGAGGTGGAGGTGTGATGGTGTGGGGCTGCCGTGCAGCTTCAGGACCTCAAGAACTTGTGATGGAACCATGAAACTTGTTCTCTATCTGAAAAACTGGAGGTGGAACATCGCCCATCAGTTTGTGAGCTGAGGAGGAACTTTGGGAACATTTGTTAGGCTGTAGGGGGGATTTTGTTTATGGGGGCGTTGGGCAGGTTTGGACCACTTTTGTAAATTACTAAATGGAATGAAACAGCAACTGGTAAATGTTTGATTTGTAAGAAACAGGATTCTCGTAAATCCAGGTGGAGAGACTCGTCAGGACCTCAGGTTACTTCCTGTTGACGAGTGAATTGGTGAAAACTCTTTGGACAGAATTTGAAGCAGAAAGAAGTTGGGAAAATCAGAGTTTGCTCTTCAATAAACGTGCTGAAGTTTTACCTCCTGAATACCTGCTGAACAGGAAGCATCTCCAGCGACCTGGAGGTGAAGTTCCTGCTCCGAAGCAAACACTGAGAGTTTTTCTTTCTTCCGCAGTCATCGAGCCCTGCCTGGACAACGAGCTGACGGAGTTCCCGCTGCGCATGAGGGACTGGCTGAAGAACGTCCTGGTGACTCTGTACGCGCGCGACGAGGACAACAACCTGCTCACCGAGAAGCAGAAGCTCAGGGTGAGGCCCACGTCTTCCTCCTGAACTTCCTCTGTACCTACATTTTGAGCGTCTTTACTCGTTCTTTCGCCTAGATGCAAGTTTTCCTCAGGCACACGCTAACGCTAACGCTAATGTTTCAGGTAAAGAAGATCTACGAGAATGAGAAGCGCCTGGAGGCGGGCGACCACTCTTTGGACCTGTTGGCTCGGGATTTCCAGAAGAACTACAACATGTACATCTTCCCTGTCCACTGGCAGTTTGGCCAGCTGGACCAGCACCCCGCTGACGGGTCCGTACCTGGAAACCCTTCTTAGGCTAGCTCCACCCACACCCATACCTGACCCGTAAACAGGCTGCAGGGAAGGCTTTTCTTCTCTCGACAAAGGTTTGCTTGCGCTGTTGTTGCTGATTGTCCTTCTGTTTGTGGACACTCAGATACCTGACACACTCGGAGCTCGCCCCGCTGCGCGCCCCCCTCATTCCCATGGAGCATTGCACCACCCGTTTCTTCGAGGAGTGCGATGCTGACAAAGACAAGTACATCGCCCTGGAGGAGTGGGCCGCCTGCTTTGGCATCAAAGAGCGTGAGTGTCGGTTTCAAAGAACAAGAATGGTGGTTTGTTTTGGGGTTTTTTGGTCCAAACTTATGAAATCTGGGTCACAAGTTTACGGCAATTTTACTAAACATTTTTAGGATTTAGGGTTTTTAGGACCTGAAGTTTTAGTGCAACTGACTAATGATAAATTACAGGCTTTATTTGAAGTTCTGTTAGCTAGCTTAACCCTTGTGCTTTCCTAGGCACTTTAACATTGGGAGTTGGGTCATCTAGACCCACTAGACACGCTGAACCTTTTTTCTTCAATAATTTGTGATCTTCACTGGTGTCCATGGGTTACATGAAATCTTTCCACCTTTATCCACCTTTGTCATGGTAGGGAGAACACGTCAATATAAGGGATCAGGATCAGGAAGAGCATCCCATGTAAATCCAAAGCCGACAGCTGAAGTGAAAAGGAAAAATAACTTGAAAACACATCAATTCTAGAAAATAGCTCAATGCAAAAAAAAAAATATCAGACCACTGTCCTTTTTTATTGTTCAAACTTGTTCCTGCAAAAAGTCAAAGGACCTTAAACATTTGTAAAAAAAAAAAAAAAAAAGGCTTGATTAGCCGAATGCTAACAAAGATAGTAAAGCTAATTATGCTAACAAAGCCAAAAACGCTAATAAAGATAACAATGCTAACAAAGATGGTAAAGCCAATTATGCTAACAAAGCTAAAAACACTAACAAAGCTAACAATGCTAACAAAGATAGAAAAGCTAATCATGGTAACAAAGATAGCAAAGCTAATTATGCTAACAAAGCTAACAACGCTAACAAAGATAACAATGCTAAAAAAGCTGACAATGCTAAATTAAATGTAAAAACGATTTTGTGATTAACCATTTAACACAAGAAATGTCGACTGGCTCTTTGAACGGTCAAAGAGTCAGGTTTCGTCAAAAAACGCGTGTTGTTGTGTCACCGGCGACCTCTTTCTTGTTTAAGGGTTATTCATCTCTAAAGGAAGTTGAATGTGAGAAGAAAAAAAAGGTTTATTTGTTTTTTTTCTGTCACTAATATCTCCCTTTTCCAGCCTCTAAAGGTGATTTTGTGCGTTTGTGTTTGCAGAGGACGTGGACAAAGATCTCGTCATCTAAACTCCTCTGACCAGCGGCAGTTTGAGGACCAACTAGTTGCTACTAACCAGAAATGGTGCTGATCCCTAAGTTAAAAGATAACAGCTAAAGGTGCTAATTGCAAATCCTTTTCTTTGTATTTTTCTTTAATAATGATATTTGCTTCCTATACCACTAAAAGAGAAATCTGCACAGTCTGTACTAACCATCATGAGCAGTTGAACTAAAGACCCAGTAAAGAAAACCTCGGATGTAAATTTGAGTCGCTGACCATCTTCTCTGTTGTTGATGCTGCGTTTCGTTCAGGGCCTTTGAACGCATCGCATTGGGGAGATGAAACTGTAAAGTGAAAAATAAAGTTTCTAAATAAATACTTCCTTCGCTTGCTTCCTACAAGAACAAAGGGTTGGGTCTGTTTGCACTCTCTGTGTTGGATTCTTGTTTCTGTCATGTGTGTTTGGCCATCAGACTGTTGGACTGAGGGAAAACCTCGCAGGCGGAGTTTTTCTCCCGTGTTTCTACTGACTGAGCGCACCACCAAGTGTTTTCTGAATAAAAGTCTATGAAATGATGTGGAGATCTCTGCATACATTCATGCCTGCATTTGTCAAATCTACTGCGAATCTACTTTTCTTTGGAGGCTGTTTTCGTTAATAGAATTCAGGTGAAGCATTTTTTATTTGATATTTTTAAAACATTTTTCTGATAGTTTGAGGTAGAATTATCTTCTCCTAAACTTCCGCAAAGGGTTTTTCTCCAATTTCATGATTTTCTTCATCGTCATTTCAACAAAGCTACTTTGATTTTATAAAGTCAAACCAACTGATTCAAATGATCCTTTCACTATTCTGAAGAAGCAGCAGTTTGTGTTCAACCCAGATCACTGATTCTAAGGAATCCGCGTTTACAAGTTCAAATCCAGTTTCTCTCCAGACAAAAGCACCTTTAGACACGTAAATATTCTTACACGTGTGGACTAAACCTCTATGAGCTGAGGAAGAATAGAGGTGTGGGCTGCAGCTCCTCCAGGCACTAAAAACAATCAGACAAATCCCATTAGACTGGATTATTTCACTCCAATACACTCATGAAAAGACGTTTATTGCCTGGTATAAAGTGAACGTTCCCCAAGTGAACAATAGAAAAGGACAAATATATCATCAGGAGTCCAGCAGACTCATGAAATGCTGTTTGACTTGAAGGAGGATCAGTGGCGAGTTTTAGTGTCCCAGGACCCCCCCCCCCAATAAATGAAACATTAAAAACAAAAGGAAAAAATTTGAAGTAATGTTTGAGAAAAACAGAAGAGAGGAGCATCAGAAAGGAATGGGGATGGACAAAAGTCCCTCCTGTCTGTTTATGATAATTGTTAGAGCAACACTCTGGATGGGGGAGGGGGTCACCTGCTTTAGGCTCCTCCCCTTGACTAGCTCTTTAAAGTCAAACAGCCGCTATGCACATTTTGTGCATTTCCCACGAATGAAATGTCGGCCTTTCGTGATCCATGTGTGATAAATGTCATTCATTCGCGTTTTTTGCGTTCGTCGGTGTGCGCAGACGTCCGTCGAGGATTACGGCCGACGGTTCTTTGCGTGAAATCAGTTTTGAGCTGTACACAATTTTGGGTCGGTTGACAATTACGCAGTTTACGAGTATTTTATGTAGTTTATACGCAATTATTACGACAATCATACGCAATTGCGCGTGATTTTGGTGAGATGCATAGGCAAATTTCTGTCTTTCCATGACTGTTCAACGTCTGTCTAATGGACTTTTCACACATGATCCACCGATGTATAACTTATATTTTGCACATACGGCACACATTTCCCATTAAAACTATGTAATTCATGCACGAATCACTAATGTTATGCACATAAACAGAGCAATAATCACGCACGGTTCATGTTCGTGGTCTTTCAGTGGTTTATTCGAACTTCCTCCGTGGTTTTACCGTGGTTCATTCGTGATAAATGTCAAATTTCACGTAAAGATCACAACTTTTCCTACTTTTTCCACATATATTCACCAATTTTCATCCATGCATTATGCACTAAATGTCCGTAGCGGCTGTGCGACACGACTTTTAGCAGAAGGTGATCTGATGTTATAGCGATCAAACCTCCAGCTGCTCTGCTTCAGCAGCCAACTCTGCTTATTTTCTTTTTCCAAAGAACCCTGCCAAAGGAACCGCTGGTTCTAGAGCATATGTTCCACCTCCGACCACATCAGGCCCTGAATGTCTGCAGACAGCTATAGGAGGAACTATAACATTTCCAGACTTCATCCAGCAGCAGCAGCAGCTCCGTCCGTCGGTCTGCAGAACCTTCCTTCAGGAACCAATGTCTCCATGTTTACCTGCAGCAGCTGCTGCTAAGCGTCTCAGGATTTCCCCCGGGATCTCGTTTCCTGACAGAACTCAACACACATGATGGATCGTGACCCATTTAAAACTCAGACGAAAGAACATCCAGTTAACTGAACATCGTGTCTGTCAGCCTCCATCTTATCTGTTAAACTGAAACCGTTGTTTGCACATTTCCCAGCCTCTTTTTTTAAATTTACCACCAGCTTCAATTATCTGCAGACGGTTCAGCATTTAAGCCAAAGCCACCACATCCATCATCTGCGTCTGAGTGCTGCCTGATTCTGTTTGCTGTCTGTAGGAGCTGTGCAACATCTCAACCAGTCTAACCTTCAATGTTAGGAGCTCCGGCATTCCTTCCCCCATTCAAGACCCAACACTCCAGGTTTTATTCGTTTTCACAAATAAACCCCATGTGTGTTTTTCCCCCATCATTTGAAGAGTATAAATGTTTAAAACGTCTTCCAAACAGTGGGAAAAGTAACCTTTTAGGGCTGCAGCAAACCTGTGCCGAACATGCAGTCCTCTCAGAGCAAACGGCATCCGGCAGCGACCGCTCACAGCTGCTCGTGGTCCCCTGGGAGACGGCAGAGGGAGAGACGCAGCACCCAGTTACCATCTGTACCTGCTCATCCAGCCCTCAGCAGCAAGAATGCACAGCGGCGTGAACCCAGCGTGCCCCAGCAGGAAAAACTCCCCCTGACTCTGACAGAGGAAACAACGGAAGACATCTGTAATTTAATATCAGCTCTTTTTTTTTTTTAAGCTGATGTCTCTGTGCTGACATCATGACAGCCATATTGTGGTTTGAGGCTCAAACATCTGCAGCAGTTTAGTCATGGGATCAGTAGCTCTATGTGTTTAGTTTGTCTTTTTAAAAGATGACTAAAAAGATGAACTTTTCTTTTTCTTTAGTGCACTACACGTTTTTCTTTAGTGCACTACAGGAGCAGACATTTTTCCAGTCTGCTCTGACTGTCTGCAGTCATTTCAGTCTCAATGGCGTTACATTTACCCACCTGCTTATTTTAAAGCTAAAGCACTCTCGCATTCGAACCCCTTTGATTGATGACGGTGGATAATTCTGGATGAAAAATTCACGGCGACCTAAAATCACTGATTCTGAACGCATTTGTCGCCTCCACGCGGTGGACAGCCGCTGGTGCACATCTGTGTAGAGAATCTGCCGGGATACGCCTGTCGGTATAACCATCGCACCCTCTGCCACCGCCGCGCGGTGGTTGGCTCCCTTGGAATAGAGGGAGCTTCGCGATTGGCTGGATGCGCGGGAGGCTTGCCATTCTCTCACCCCATTGGTCAGCGGGTCGTGGATGCGTCATTTCATTGGCTGAAGCTTCTTTATACGGAGGGACGTCAGATTTGGCTGCGGAGGTGAAACCGGTACCCGGGCTCTACAGCACGCCGCGAAGCCGCGCCAGCGCCTCGTCGAAGTCCATAGATTAAAAAATATATTTATACATTTTCCAAAAACTATTGACTCATTGGTAAGTTTTAATGTCAAACCTACTGTTTGAATCCAGGCAGAAAGTGAAACTAGAATGAAAATAGGATTAACGTGGTGGCTCATCCGGGCTCCATCTACATCCTGATGTTAGCTTCCTTTGACATTGTCGCGCGGTCTATAGACGGACGCGCTGAAATCCGATTTAAACGTTTATACTTGCTTTTTAATCGCGATCAGAAGTCCGGAATGGGTTTTTTCCGACATATGTATGAAATTGTTGCTGTTACAAATCACCCACGACGGCTTGGTTTTACTCTGAGCTGCAGGAATTAGCCGCAGCCCTCGTTAGCACACCCCCCCCCCCCTCTGGTTTTTCCAGCTTTCTTTCCTTATTTTTCGTGGGGTAAATTCACCTTTTCCCTAAACAGAGTTAGCTTCGTTTCTACGCGTCTTTGGATGTTAAAAGCGTCATTTTGTGGCCTCGGCGTCGGGATCGGAGCGTGGACGAGCACCGCCCGGGACACGTGCTGGGGCTGCTGAGCGCCCCCCCCCCCCCCCCCCCCCCCGTCAGAATTCGTCTTTTGGGGTTGGTGGGCCCGTCCAGCTGTCCCGGATTAGATCGGAATGGACCAGGACAGCGCACGACACGTGAATCCCGGTTAAATTTGTCAAGGCCTCGGGGGCGCGTGTCAGCGCGGTCCCGGAAAGAGAGCGCGCGGGTCGGCCGTTTCCGTCGCCGTTCCCGCGGCGTGGTCTTTGTCTGCGGGCCGCGCGTGCAGATCTCCACGCACTTCTGCGGAAGCACGTTAAATGATTGGTCCCGTCTATGTTAGGCCCCTCGCGGATCAGACCCGCGTGACTGCGGGAGCTCCCGGGCCGTTCCGTGTTAAAAATGGCAGATGGCTGTTGGCCGTGAGAACAGATGTCAAAGTGGCTCGTGGCCTTCTGGGCTCAGAGCTTCACCTTTCCCTTCCAGGTCCTCCAAGCCAACAGTTTCCGGTTCTGTCAGCAGAACCTCTGGTGTATTTGAACCCAGATCCGCTTTATGGTGCTGAACTGAAGTGGGAAGAGAAGAATGTGCGTCTGTGGCGGCACGTCTGCTCCCTGAACCGTCCCTCCTGGTTTGTCCGTGAAACCCACTTGACAGAATAGAAGATCAACATCTTCTGATTGGCTGATCCCTCCTGATCCAGGATCATGGCCATGTGCAAAACATCAGGAATATCCTGGAAACCCGGAAGAACCCGTCACTGCCGGGGGGGTCAAACCCTGTAGAATCGTGAAAGCGCTTCCAGGTTCAAGTGGGGATGTATTAAACCCAAAGAACTGTTCAATTAGAGAATCCGGTTTCATCAGGGCAAGATGATCTAATCCACTTGCAGATGAACTCTGGTGTGGTTCACTTCAGTGTAAATGCAAACTGATCGTCCTCTGATTATGGAGAGGCAGGAAGGTTCACTTCTGGCTCAAACCCATTGAAGGAATTCCAGTCGCCTTCTTGTTGTCTTTTTGTGAAACGGACGGCGCCATGTTGGAGGCAGACGTAGAGTTGATCTGAATTGATCGGTGTTTCTATGGCAACCACTCTAAGTGTCAGACTCCAGGCCTCGTTGGCCTGTGTCCCACATGTCTTCCCATCAACTTGAAATTGAAGCTCCTTATTGGCTAAACACACCTGATTTCTGAAAAACCTGCTGGATAACGGCCCTTAAGGCCTGCAGTCTGACTCCAATCAGGAGTGAGCTTGTTGGAAGGCCACGCCCCCACCCATGAAAGCAGGCTTCTTTGGTTTGTGGTTTTGGGATCCCATTTGAAAGATCCTGGTCCATCCTCCATAACATGTAGAAATTCTGGTGACACTTTTCTTTTAGTGAGAAAATAACGACACATTTCTGCTATCTGGTACACATGTATTACATTTATAGGCTTTTTCTACAGAGGAGGATTTCTCTCTTTGGTGTTGAAATTTGCTGATTCAGACTGCGGCTGCTGGTTGCATGATGCTGGAGGATGGTCTCTAACCTCATTCCACATCAGACGGGGGGGGGGGGGGGGGGGGGGCATTGTTACTGCACTCGTCCCCTTCCTGGGAAATCATGGCTAATGCTCGCGTAAACAAGAATAAATGCCTCATCTGCAATACTTAAACATTTTTCTTATTTTCTATTCAACGGTTGCCATGGCGTCCAAATACACAATCTGAAACATCTGGGGGGGGGTTTCCCCCTCGTGTTGTGGACCTGGAGCCGTTTCCTGGATCCGAAGTGACTTCAGAACCGTCGCTCACTCAGTCACAGGTTTCGGTTGGTGTGACATTGATCACTCTGGATGAACGTCAGCGATGAAATTCTTTTGTTCTGCTACCTTTGCTAATAAAGGTTTGTTTGAAATTCTCTACTACATTTGAGTGGGAAGCTCGTGTTGCACCTTTTTTCAGAAGTTTCCCCACATTTGGTTGATTAGGGTTTTGTAAGTTGTCGCCAGAGCAACAGAAACATTAGCTAAAGATGAGTCATTTTGCAGCAGTTGTTTAACTTTCCATTTCACGCTCGCTTTGTCCACCCAACGCTTGTTGCCCCCATGCTGCCGTTGGTTCTTGTGGGCGTGGCAGACATCAGCTGTGAACCATGAGATTCTTTTTAGAGGTTCATTGGTCGCTGGGGAGGGCTGTGGGGCTCCCCCCCGCCTGGATAACCACCGCAGCTCAGACGCTCCCTTCTGTTCTTTCTCTGCAGAGAATTCCAGCTGACCAAAGAAATGGTGATGGAGAAGCCAAGTGCCCAGCTGGTCGGGCGAGAGTTTGTCCGACAGTATTACACGCTCCTGAACCAGGCCCCTGACTACCTGCACAGGTGACGCCCCCGCCCGCGGTTTGACCACCAAGGCTTGTAGATGTGTTCGGGTGTCCTGACCGTCTGGCGCTTTCCCTCCGCCTTCAGGTTTTACGGGAAGAACTCGTCGTACGTGCATGGCGGTGTGGACGGCAATGGCAAACCGCTGGAGCCGGTTTATGGACAGTCGGTAAGACCGTTGAGGCATAGATCCCGTCTGTCTTTCATTCGCTTTCCTAAAATGGCTCATAAATGTCGCATTTTGCTCCAACTCCTGCAGGAGATCCACAAGAGGGTGATGGCGCTGAGTTTCCGGGACTGTCACACCAAAATACGGCACGTGGATGCGCACGCCACCCTGAACGAAGGGGTGGTGGTGCAGGTGATGGGGGAGCTCTCCAACAACCTGCAGCCCATGAGGAAGTTCATGCAGACCTTCGTACTGGCACCGGAGGTCGGTGCCACGGCAAAACTCGCGGCAGCATGTGTGTCCGTTCCCCAGCATTCACTCCCTCTGTGCTCCCACAGGGCACGGTCCCCAACAAGTTCTACGTCCACAACGACGTGTTCAGGTACCAGGACGAGGTGTTTGCCGACTCGGACTCCGAGGTTCCTGAAGGTCAGACGGCTTCTCTTATGTAGATCTGAGGATTTCTAATTTCAGTCAGGAAGTCTGAACGTTTCACACCACTGTCCTTACAGAGTCAGAAGATGAGGATCTGGAGAGGGCCCCCTCCCCCGATACCACAGAGGAGCCCGCCCCTTTCTACGACCCCACGGCCTGGTGCGTCGAAGCTTCGGGGTTTCCACCTGAAGTGGAACTCTAAGTCGGGTTTTCAAAGTGAGCGTTTCCCTTTCCTCTTGGCAGTTCTGAGCCCACCGCCCCCGGTGACGATGAGGAGGTGGGGGCCAGTCCAGAGCCGGAGGTGGAGAAGGACCTGGAGGCTCCTGAGGCGGAGACGGCCCACGACAGCCGGACAGAAACGCACTCTGACGACGAGCAGACGGAGAAGAGGCCGTCCACCCCCGCAGCGCCCACCACAGAACCGGTTTCGGCGCCGGCCGAGCCCGCTCCGAGCGCCCCGGAAGAAAACAGAGTACGTCTAAGAAAGCTGAACAGACGGAACGCGACCAGACCGCCACTCTAACGCCTTTCTCTGCTCGCCCACAGCCGTTCTCCTGGGCGTCTGTTACCAGTAAGAACCTCCCTCCCAGCGGCGCCATCGCCGTGTCCGGAATCAGCCCACATGTTGTCAAAGTGGCCCCCGCGGCTCCGGTAAGTCTGAGGTACTCCAGCAAAGTCCTGACGTAGAAAATGAAAACTAGATTCAGACCTCTGTTTGTAGGTGAGAACAGAAGTGAAGCCAGAGTCTCAGACGACGCAGAGACCACAGAGGGAGCAGAGGCCGCGAGAGCAGAGGCCCGGGGGCCCTCCCCCCACACACAGGGGGCCGCGACCAGGTACACGACCAGGCGTTCTGATTGGCTCACGATTAAACCCAGAGTGATCTGGATCAGAAGTGTCTGTTTGGAGTTATTCAGGTTCTCGTTGATCTGAGTTCTTCAAAAGTTCCTGTTTGTCAGAGACGGCACTCTAAAACCGATGGCGTTTTAGATTTGGTGGTTTCTCTGTTTCAGCTCGAGAAGGCGAACAGGGCGAGCCGGAGGGTCGCAGGATCGTCCGCTATCCTGACGCGCACCAGCTCTTCGTTGGAAACGTTCCCCATGACGTGGACAAAAACGAACTGAAGGAGTTCTTTGAGCGTGAGTAGGCGGAGCCTCTTCCACGTGAAAGCTGAAACCCCGTTTGACTGACGGATTCTGCTCCTGCAGAGTACGGGGCGGTTCTGGAGCTGAGGATCAACAGCGGAGGGAAGCTACCCAATTTTGGCTTCGTGGTGTTTGATGACTCTGAACCGGTTCAGAAGATCCTCAACAACAAGGTGAGTCCGAGTCCATCCGGCCCGGCGGTCGGGTTGTATCCAAACCAGAAGAACCGGTTCTGAGAAGTTCTGTTCTTTCAGCCCATCAAGTTCCGAGGAGACATCCGCCTGAACGTGGAGGAAAAGAAGACTCGCTCCGCCAGGGAGGGCGACCGGCGGGACTCCAGGCCCCGGGGCCCAGGCGGTCCCAGAGAGCGAGTTGGGGGCGGACCCAGAGGACCGCCCACTCGTGGGGGAATGTCCCAGAAGCCCAGCTTTGGCTCTGGGCGGGGGGCGGGCCCCAGCGAGAGCCGCTTCTCGGCTCCCCGTCAGTGAGCTTCAGTTTTCCGGCTGCAGACCTAACAGAAGCTGCAGCCGCATTTTTAACCATCCACTCACTCTGGCTCCCGCTGAACCCCCCCCGGCCCCCCGTGACATTTCTGGAAGGAGTGTTCAAAGGCTGCAGGAGTTGTTTGGGGGGTCTGCAGTGACCCCACCCCCTCCCATCCTATTGGTTCCTGCACTCAGACGGCGGTGCGTTCAGGAACCGGTTCTTTTCTCTTCAGTTTGACTTTACTTTTGGCGTTGAACTTGAATCTCACAAATGAAAAACCAACAAAAAGGCGTAAATATTACTTGAATTGGGGATGTAGAGACCCAGAGGCTTATTTTATTTTCCGAGTTCTCTCCCTGTTTCTTAAAGGAACGTGTACTTTTACTGCTTTGGGCAATCCTGTGTATTGCTGCCACCGTTGTTTCGAGCGATGGCCCCGCCCATCGTTTTTATCAGGTCACGAGCTGAACTGTAGTTTTCTTTGATGTCGATGTTGTAATCTACACAAACGTGTCTGAATGGATCAAACCTGTTCGCCTTTTTTTTACCAATGCACTTCATTTGTCATCATGTTTAAGCTCATGCCGACGAGAGAACTAAATTAAACCATTTACTGTTTTCACACCGACTGCTTCCTGTTTGGGGGACTGGGGTTCCGCGGGGTGGGGGTGGGGGCACCCTGGGGTTCTGGACCGTCAGTAGGGCTTTTATTCTGGTCTGAAGGTCCAGATGAATCTTTCTTACGGCACCGTTGAGCCTGAATTTGACCCCATCACCAACATTTACACCCACAAAAAGGAACTTTGTGGCCAAAAAAGATCCACTGACAAAACAAAGAATGGGGCGGGGACATCTGGAAAGAGTTCTGAAATGATGGGATTGCTCTAAGAAAATTTTAATCAGACAAAAAAATCAGTGATGAAAGTCTTCCGGGAATTCCCGGAAATCCGGGTTTTTGAGCAAACCGAACGTACTTTCCGGCAAATAAAGACCTGATCTCTACGGACAAATCGCTTTCCGGATTAAAAAATGGTCTGAAATCAGCTTGAATTTAGACGAAGGATTAATATTGCATTTCCAAAAATCTTCAAATACTGAAGAGCAGCAGAAAAAAAACGCAGATTCAAAAAGATATTTGATGTAGAAAATACTCTGGGTGGGGCTACACTATCCCAGCTCCACCCCTTTCTGATCATCCACCAGTCAAACAGATCCATGAACATCTTTGTTTTCCTGGTCTGAGCTGGAATCTGGATCAGACGATCAGAGCTGGAACTTTAAAATATTCATGGAATGAGGGCGGAGTCATGAGGGAGGGTGGGTTCACAACCACAAACATCTAAGAAACCATTAAAGAACAATTCTCTCCATGGCTTTCTGTTGTCCATGTTACACACCTTTTCACCACACAGCAACGTGACTGTCTCCCACTAGCCCTTGTGCTATCTTAGATGACCCCCCCTCCCATTGACATGTTCTCCCTACCATGACAAAGGTGGATAAAGGTGGAAAGATTTCATGTAATCCATGGACACCAGTGAAGATCACAAATCATTGAAGAAAAAAGGTTCAGAGCACTGTCTAGTGGGTCTAGATGACCCAACTCCCAATGTTAAAGTGCCTAGGATAACACAAGGGTTATAGAGAGACATAGTCACGTTGCTGTGTCGTGGACAGGTGTGTAATATGGACAACGGAACGCCAAGGAGAGAATTGTTCCAGGACGTTAGAAACACAATTATAGACAAACATGGTAAAGGTAAAGGCTATAAAACCATCTCTAAGCAGCTTGAAGTTCCTGTGACTACAGTGGCACATATTCAGAAGTTTAAGACCCACGGGACAGTAGCCAACCTCCCTAGACGAAGAGGAAGAGGAACATTGATGACAAATTGAGGAGACGGATAGTTGGAACTGTATCCAAAGAGCCCAGAACAACCTCCAAAGACATTAAAGGTGAACTCCTAGATCAAGGTACATCAGTGTCAGATCACACCATTCGTGGTTGTTTGAGCCAGAGTGGACTTCATGGGAGACGACCAAGGAGGACACCACTGTTGAAAGGAAATCAGAAAAAAGCCAGACTGGAATTTACAAAAATGCATGTTGACAAGCCACAAAGCTTCTGGGAAAACGATGAGACCAAACTGGAGCTTTTTGGTAAGAAACATCAGCTCTATGTTGGTAGACTCAAAAATGAAGCATCCAACCAAAAGAACACTGTCCCTACTGTGAAACATGGAGGAGGCTCAGTTCTGTTTTGGGGCTGCTTTGCTGCATCTGCCACAGGGTGTCTTGAAGTTGTGAAGGTCAAATGAAATCTCTAGATTATCAAGGCATTCTGAGTAGAAATGTGCTGCCTAGTGTCAGAAAGCTTAGTCTCAGTCTCAGGTCATGGGTCTTCCAACAGGACAATGATCCAAAACACACAGCCAGAAACCCCCAAGAATGGCTCAGAGAAAAGCGTTGGACTATTCTGAAGTGGATTCTATGAGCCCAGATCTGAATCCCACTGAACATCTATGGAAGGAGCTGAAACATGACATTTGGAGAAGACACCCGTCAAACCTGAGACAACTGGAGCAGTTTGCTCATGAGGAGGGGGCCAGAATACCTGTGGACAGGTGCAGAAGGCTCATTGACAAATACAGAAACTGTTTCATTGCAGTGATTGCCTCAAAAGGTTGTGCTACTAAATATTAAGTTATGGGTACCATCATTTCTGTCCAGCCCTATTTCATTAGTTTGTTTTTTTAAATAATTCTGTTAATCAACAACTCAAAAGTAATGGCTGATTTTGATTATTTAATTTTCAATACATTTTAATTTATTGTTACTTTTGAACGTTTCAAGTCATTTCAGTGAACATTGTGGACTTTCTTTCTTTAACTGAGGGGTACCAACTATTTTGTCCACCACTGTATTTACAATTTATAAAACTTAAATGAATTGATTCTATTGGTAACATGTAATTGAGTTAAATTTATTCAACCTAATTTCTTGTGTTTATACAACTCAAATTTACAGATTTATCTAACTAAATGTCATATTACTCCAATTCAATTGAATGTTTTTCCATATTAATTTATTCTTCTTCTTGAACTCTCATGTGTCTAAATTAGAGGCTGCAGATTTTCTCATTTTTATAAAATTAAAATAAATGATACAGTGTGGATTTACAAGATATACCATGTATTTAATTATCACGACTCTGACTGTAACTTCAGTTCTTATACCATACAGTTGCACTAGTGCTCCTAAATGACCTCATCCTCCTCTCCCTCCCTCTCACTCATGGTGCAGAAAGAATTAAACACAACAGGAAAAATAACTCGGCAAAACACAGTAAAACAACTAAACACATTTGGTCAAAAAGCCACACTTAAACCCAAATCCATCCAGACAGGCAAAGGGAATGGTATCCCACAATTCCCTGCGGTGCCGATCTAACAGCAGCACCAAAGTTACACCTACTTCATTGAATTAATTTGAATGAAAGTAAAATAAATGTCTGATAACTACGTGTTATTTTTAAGCTGACTTAACTAAAAAGAATTGATTTATCTTAACTGAAGCAAATAATTAAGTTAGATCAAAGTAAGAAATTTATCTTTCCAACATCCATATGTGGTCTTATCACCCTCTCATGGTGGAAAAAGTATTATCTGAGCTTCTTCATCCACTAAATCATCTTCAAATGGACACGCCATGCTGCTTCACCTCTCTGAAAACAAACTAACCTTCAACTGAACCTGCTCCAGACCAGGTTATGTTCAAAGCATGAGTTGCTATGGCAACTTGACCTACCCTGAAACATACCTCCATTTTTGGAACCGAAAGCTGAGGTTATCAACTTCCTTATCCTCAAAGTTACCGTGGTAACTAGCATAACCTGCTTTCTGGAATACCCCCCTGATTCCCGCTTCTGTTCAACAACAACAGCTGATGAGATCTGGAAGAATGTGCAGAATGTTCTGCACGCCTCCATGAACCCGAGGGCAGAACAAACTGCTGTGGTTCCTGCAGAATCTCTTTGAACGTTCCCCGTCACATCTGCTGCCGTTCAGGCGGACCGGGCTTTCCACACCCGGGCCTCCAGTGGTGTTACGTCTGAATCCCTCATGAACCATTTTAGGATGCAGAAACCAGCTTTGCATTGCAGGATGCATGGAAAATTCCTGCAGCCACAACAAATGCCTCTAAATAAATGGAATAAACAAAACAGGAAACAAATCTCATTATGCAACTACAGGCGGCAAAAAGCATTAAAAACAACCACAAAAATGTGGAATATTATTTTTTATATTGATCATTTCACTAATCAAAAGTGGTTAGGGTTAGAGGTCCTCCCCCTGTCATGTAGATTATGGTCTTCAGTTCCATCCAGAAGTCTTTTCTATTCCATCATCAGTGCTGAGCGTCTGTCCGTTGTGTTTCTGTAGGTTTGAATTCGCTTTAGAGCCAAAAATGTCCACTGGACAGACGCAGTGGACACAGGGACGGTCTGAAGCGCATGTGACTTCCTGAAACTTCTGTCCAATCAGAAGGTCTAAATACTATGACGCTGCCTAAGCTGCTAGACGGCCCTGCTGACACCAACTCAGAATCTGATTGGTTGAAAGAAATGAACGAACAACATTGTTTTAGCTTTAGAAGGCCTGCAGAACGGATAGTGAAGGCCTCTTTAGCTCTGCCTGGCGACAAAGGACAGCTGAAATGTGATTGGTTAAATGCTCCAATATGAAAATATGTCTGTCTGGAAGCAGCAGAACCATCCTAAACACAATAAGAGGGAATGGACAGACCATTTGGAAGGATTTAATGATTATGCATGGACAAAATATAATAATATGCTTTAAGGTGGCTAAAACCACACAGGAGAACTAAAATGAGGACAAACAGATGAGCTGACCATAAAGACCTGAGAAGCAGAGACTTAAATAGACTGAGGGTGATTAACAGGAATGAAGGCAGCTGTTGATGATCAACCAGGTGTGGCTGATGGGAGGACAACCGAAAACAGGATCAAACCACAATCATCACAATAACGTAAACGTTTGGAAATCATTTCAATAAAAATACTTTTCCTTCTGTTAAACGATAACTGGATTCTAATCCTCCCAGAGAGCCAAAAACCTGCAGAACCTGACGAAACCTCCTGGTTTTCTTTGTCAATCCAGCTGCAGGTGAAACCCGGTTCTGAAGCTGCTCTGCTGAACAAACTCACCGCACTGGCTTTCATTTCTTGCTCGAGTGGATGCTGGAGTTTCCTGAGGGTCTGCAGGCGGGGCGACTCCACGATTCGCATTGATTTTAAGCAGGTGAATCTGTTCCAGGTTCTGCTCACAGAGCGCTGAAACAGCCAAAAGAACCTTCCTGCAGGTTCAATGAAAAACATTCAAGTGATCTTATCTTTAATTCTGTGCGCCGCCGACTGCTCTTCGCCTCCTTTTGTTCTTCGTGTTGGAGCAAAAGATCAGAAAACTGTCAAACATGAAAGGAAATACTAAAAAACGTTGTATTAACTATGATGTTCCATCAAATACAAAAGCTGTTAGGCATTAAATGTTGGAAAAAAGTATCTGCTGTTGAAAGGCCTCAGGCCTGAGGGTTTGAACCTTAGCCTGCTGTTGTTTTTTGCAGGCGTCCCTGCTGCTGTTTACCTGGATCAGGTGTGTTTTGGCTGCAGCTGGAGGAGCAGTATGGGTCAGAGAATAAGCAGAGCACCTGACCTTGAGGCCTGAAGTTTGACGCTTCTGACAGAGACAAACGGCGTGAAGTCAGAAGGGAGGTGAAATGGACGTTTTAGAGGTGAAGAGGGTGTGTGTGTGTGTGTGTGTGTTTGTTTTTGTGAGTTATGAGGCTCAACTTTTTACAGGCACTTCAGGGGACCCTCCTTTCCTCGAAACCTTTCAGCTCAGTTTTTTTCTTTTAGGTCCACTTGAACTAGGAGAAAACAGAGTTTTATTTAAAACAACATAAGGAAATATAATACAGGAAAAATATATATATATTATTTTTTTGCTTTGCTAAAGTTGTGACAATGACTTTTATTTTGGCAAAAAAAACTACACAGAATACACACTTAAGAGCAAACATCATGAAGTTGTTAAAGTCGTTATTAAAATGTCCACTATACCTGCAGAGATCGCCCCCTATTGGCCATTTCCCATACTGTTTTGGTGCCCTTGTAAAAAACAGACAACCCTCAGTTTTCATTTATTTGCTATTTTTAATACTTTTTCATGAATGGTTACACAGATCCTTGAGTTGAATAACAGAAAACAGAAGCTCCAACTTCAACAACCTTGACAATGTTCAAAAACAGGTTGAGTTTTTTTTTTTTTTGAGAAAACTTTTAATCGTTTATAGAATTAGTAGTATGACATATTTCAATAAATATTTAGATATATACAGATACAGCAGAAACGGTACATTCTTATTTTTCTCTTCAAATTGCTTCACATTTTTGTACAAGCCAAAATATCTGCCTTTTTACTTATGCTCATGCAAAATATCACTTCTCAGATTAATGAAAAATAAAAAGGATTTGCTGATTCTTTTTTTTTCATCCTGCTTTGATGTGCACACTCAGATTATAAGCATCATAAGTAGCATTTTTCAATTTTGCAAATTAAACAGGTGCACTTTGTGCCAATACACAACAGAAGCAAGTAAAGCTAAATTAAGGCCATTCCAACTTGTGCAAATAAAATTCAATCAATAAATAATATTTCCTTTAGTTCACAGCAGTTCAGGGGTCACTGTATTTTTTTTCCTTCGTCCCTTGTGGTATAGGCTTGTACAGTTATTACAATAAAATATAAGTGAAGTGTACAAACTCCACTTAAAACCAGTGGAACCAATCACCAAGAAATCAAGCCATGCTTTTTTTTTTAAACCCAGTTCAGAACTTTCACAAACTCCTCCCTTATGTTTCAAACTAGCCACATCACATCAAAGTGTGATGAAATATTAACCCGGTTTCATAATGTGAAGTCCTCCCGAACCCAAACAACATCCTCAAGGATGAATGGAATGAGGTCAATGACACAGCGAGACTACGGTTCACAGGAGATCCACAGCAGGGAAAAGGCTCATGAAAGATGGCGGTTGAAGAGATGCATGATATGCTTGTAGGTCCTTGTCTGTAGTTGCATATTCAACCCCATATGGCACGAGAGAACGGACGTCGGCTTATGGAAGTGCTTCCAGTTGCAGCGTTTATGGCACACAAAGAAGAAAACGGTCATCTCCACAGAAAACTTTGTTCAGGTTTTGTTTTTTAACAGAAAACAGAATCAATTCTTTTATTTTTTTTTGTTTTTTTTTAACAAACAATCAGTAGTTCCTATTTTGAATTCAACATAGAAAAGTATTTTTTTCAAGGTTTGCAATCCCTCGTTAATTTTTGAGAAAGGGCTTCAGCTGCTACACTCTTTGGCTCCAGTAAGCTGCCTGTAGATTTAAAAAAATTTGTGTTTAGAGTTCTGTAAACATCCATCTATAGCAACCAATCTCAGAATTTATCATCCAGATTTTTCTACATCGAGCTGTACAAGTAATTTAGAAAAAAGAAAATATTTTGGGACTTTTTTGGGACCAATGTTAACATTTAACCCTTTAATACCAGAGCTGATACCGGCGATAAGACACAATCTTTGAGTGACTGTAACTCTTCAACCGTTTACGCAATTAACGTTATTCCAACAGATTCCGGTGTGGAAGAAAAGCATCTTAGCAACACTTTACAGTACTTGACTACTTTATGCTAGTAAAGTGTTGCATATAATTTCAAAGCTGCTACTCTCACATCTAATTCTGCTGGAATTCCTTCACTTGCGTAAACGGTCAACGAGTCACAATGATTCAAAAAACGTCAACGTTGGAGCTAAAGCTCCGGCGCTTTAAGCAGAAAGTGTTGATGTCTAAAACTAGCTTGATGGTTGCTCAGTCTGAGATGTTTTCTTTAATAGCATTTCAGCTAAATGACGATCAGCAATGCCCGCCTTCATGAAAACAAACAGAGGGACTAATGTGGTCCAACAGAACCCTTCAAAGACGGTGTTTTCATCGCCAACAGCCGCTCTGCCTATATGCTACACACATGCTATTTATGTATTTGAACATTTTAAGCTTCTTTTTGAAAATGTTTGATTCTTTGGTCCATAAATAACTACTGTCAGACTTTAACACATTAAAGGAAATCATGTGTGCTACTGTTTGATCAGCTGGTTTTGGACCGTTTTTGTCTTTGGTAGGCGGGCTTTACCTACAAAAATAAATGAGCCAGGGCCTATTTGGGGATGTAAATAGTTTCTTCAATGATCTGATATCAAACTAGTGCAGTTTACTGTAAGTCAAACTGAATCCTATGTGAAACTTTCCGCTGGAATTCCTTCGGTTTGGATTTTCCACTCAGGAGGTAAAACTAGACCTGAGATGCAAGTTGAGAAAGTTCATTTTAGCATCAGCCAAAGTTATAATTATAAAACTCTAAGTTTGTTTTCAAACAATATTCAATGGTTTTATAAGTTTGAAGATGAAACACAAATTCCTTTTTTCAGATGTTTTGGGTTCAGTAAGCTCTATTTTAGAGGGTATTTTCTTGAAAAAAACAACAGTTTTTTTTTAAATTTTATCCCAAACATCAATAATAAGTCACATATTTTTTGGAGGTATCTAATTAAATAGATTCATAATTAGCTATTCACCCTTTTTGTTTTAAATAAAGAATTAACAAATCTCCAATGAAGAGAAGCATCTGGATGAGTTTGATCAATCTGAGGTTGTGGATTTTCTGGCACTTTGACTCCCCAATAATCTCATGCTGGAGTATTCAGACTGGGGTGTGTTCGGCTTAGCCCTTCGGATCATCTTTACTCACCCCCAAAGCAAACAAAGTGATTCATCGTAGAAATGAAAAAATCTAATTCCGATAAACTGTTTACTTGTAGAAACAAAGAGGTTTTAGTAATGCGGTCACACAAAAACAAAACGTCTCAAAGTAGCAGAACTCCAACTTCCCTCTGGATTTATATTTGGCACAAAATCAACACAGATAAATTGTATAAATTAGCAGAGCTTTACGTTTGATGATCTGATAAATCCTTTTCCTTAAATGAGAATAATAAAATAATAATTTTATGAATCAAAAAGTCAAAATGCAACAGAGAAGTTAGCTGGTCCTGCAGGCTGTCACAGATGTTGTGAACCACATCAGTGGTCCACAATGTGTTCATTAAAATAAAAATACATCGACAAACACAACGGGATTCTGAACAACAGTGGAATCAAATACAACAGAAGAGCAAGAAAAAGCCTTTCTGCTAATGTTTTGAGACATTTACCGTGCGAAAACTTGCAGCTTTATCTTTTTTTAACCAGCAATATAATCTAGAATAAGCAATAACTTCTCTTCATTCATGAGATCACCAATGTGGACGTCTTTTCCAAACTCAAAGCACAATATTTCCAGGAGGGGTTGTAGCAGCTAGCACCTTTCTGCTTGGAAATGACTGAACTTGAATGTTTGATAGTTTGAAATGTTTGCAAACACAAAGTGCTGGAATCCCAATCTGGATACGGCTGCGTTCACACCCAACGTGATTCTCACGCCTCTGTTTAGACAGCAGTCACATTCTCCACCCACTGAACGCATCATGAATACCAAAGCCGAGTCCCTGATTGGTTGACGCAACTCGTTCTGGATGTTTAAACTCTGGAAACATGGCAGAACATCCTAGAATTCCGCCTCGCCTGACGGTCAAAATGTGGTGCAGGACCTCTGATCGCTGCGCAGATGGCGTTAGGTGTGAACGTAGCTTAAAATTCCTTATTAGATAACAGGAGATGCTAGCATTTAGCATTCTAGTGAGTTAATCCCACAGAATTGACTTTATCTTAGAATAAGTGTGAAGGTGCTGGGAAACATCTCCCGAGTCTCTCAGTAGTAAATCCTGGAGGTTATTTTGTTTCTGCTTTAGTTTTTTCTGTAAATCCAAATTTGAAACTTAATATTCCAGAAAAAAAGCATTTTAAGGCTGAGGCCAAATTTGGCGGATTTTTCTGTTTAAAACAGACTTTATGGTCAGCAAACACATATTTGTGGTGCAAACTACTTTTTTAAGTTAATCTCATCAGAGTAGAGCTCTAGAAAATTACATTTTCTTTGCTTTTACATTTTTTTTTAAAATTTGGAAATATTTTTGATGAGTGCATGTGAAAGAAAAGTGCATGAGCAGTTTGATTTCAAACTGGAATCGGATCAATGCTAATAATGCAAGTCGTTACGAAAAGAATGCATTTGAGTTTAGTCCTAAATGTCATTTAGGTTCGTCTCACAGCACAGAATGAGACTCAGGTGCAAAGATGCAGGTGAAGGTCAAATCCCACCAATAACATCCCATTACATAATATTGATCTGTCAATTGAAAATGAAGAGAAACGTCTGAACTTTGAGTTCACGCGTGTTGTAGCTCTGTTTTAGCCTTTTTCTGCTCTGAGCAGATTCTATCTTTAAATCTTCATGCAGTCTTCTGCTGAGGTCTTCCGCTGACGGCAAACATCACAACAACTGTGAAAAACGTTCAGGAACTTTCTCGGAGATGCTAGCAGCTGCCTGAAATGGAAGAGCTACGAAGACGAACCCAAAACCACGATTGCATATTCGGGTCATTGCATAGAAGCCTGGTGCAAAGCAGATCCGCATTCAAAGGTACCAGCCGGCCCGACCCACAGAACCCCCCCAAAAAGAACCCAAATTCTTCTGTTCTTCTGCGTGGGCCACGGTGAAGCTTCATGAGGCTTTGTGAAGGACATGAACACACAACAGCATTATAATCTGGAGTTTAGGTAGGAAGTGGGCGGGGCTAAACTTCTCACATTTAGGTGGGATCAAAGCAAGGAAGCACTACGAAGGTGTAAACATGTCAATGTTTCCAAAAACAAGAGAAACTGCTTTTTTTTTCTTCTTAAACTTCATCCAGTGCTGCGAAGAAGCCTTAGCCCCTCATTCTAAACTCAACCTAAAGAAAACCTGAGTACATTTACTTCTGTAGGTGTCCATCTCTGCCAGCTGATTGTACAGAATGCCCCCCCTCCACCGTAAAAAAAAGAATCATTTTGAACCTCAGCAGAAACAGATCCACACAGCAAAATCCAGAACAACGTTATGACAGCAAAACAAGGAGGAGACTTCTGGACCAACATGGATCCATGGAGACAGGCAACATCTGGAGGTTAAACCTCTTCTGATCAGACACACCGTCTGGAAAAAAGAAAACATCTGGATTCAAAGCTACACTTTCAGAGTCAGACATGGAGGTGGGAGTGTGATGCTGTGGGTCTGTTGGAAGGAAGGTCCAGGCAGGTTTGGGCAGCTCTTTTCCCCCCGAAGCAAACGTTTGTACTCAGGTTTTCTGGGAACTGCGTGCAGAAGAACGAAACACCAGAAGAGGAGCAAACCCGTTTTCACAGCTCTGAACAGGACGAACGTCCGCTCTAGAAAAAAAACAAAAACAAGAGAACAAATCCGCTTTTGACATCGAGGCGTTCCTCCAGAGAAGGGTTATGGGGGCGCCGCACCGCCGCATGTTCGTTTGGCACAAACAAAGAGGTACAAAAGCAGAATCCAAACCCAACGGTTGATGCGATACGAAAGTACGTAAGGACTGCTGATCGCAGGTTTCCGTCAGTCCAGAGGTTTTTTCTTTTTTCTGTCCTTCCGGTTCTGTCTGCGGCGGAACCTGGACCGACTGCAGTTTCTGTGGCGTTGGCAGCGGGAGGGCAGTAAAGCTCTGGCGAGTGCTTGCAATACACGTTTGAAGCAAATCTATATATAGGGAAGGCGGGATCCTTGCATACCTTTGTTATAGAAGCACTTATCCGCCTTTCTTCCTGTCTGTTCGCTCAGATGCCATCCGGTAGACACAGAGTTCCTGTTCTTTTAAATTATAATAGATATGAGTATGATACACAGCCTCTTGCACCCCCCACCCCCACCCGTTCCCATTGTTTCCATATAGAATTATATATATATATATCTGTCTTCACACAAAAACTCCAATTAAATACAAGATCCTCTCAGCTTCCTCCTCTCTGCTGCAGTTCCTTCACTCCCAAACAGTTTTTGGGGTTTTTTCTTCTTTTCTTTAATATATTGCCACATTCATATTTCATGCATTTTACTGCATTGCTATTGCACCGGTCCGCATTATTCAGAGGGCGTGAAGAGGAGACGGGGGGCGGGGGATTCAGGGGGGAGACGCCTCTGATGACCGCTCTCGGTTCAGAGGGATGCAAAATGCAACCGAACCAGGAAGAGGCTGAAAAAAGGGGGAAAGTGGGAAAAAAAGAGCAAAGTTGTCTGACTTCAGTCACCTCCTCGGCTACTGCTTATGGACGTCCTCGCTGCGGATGATCTTGTACGTGATCCAGTAGAAAATGTTAAAAATGAGGAAGACGAGCGGGAAGGCCACGCGGGACACCGTGTCGATGCGCTTGGCCCGACCGATGAACAGCTTCTTCATCTCCTCGATGCTCTTCTCGGGCGCCGCAGAGGTGGGGGCGTTGTTGTTGTTGCCCTTGATGGCCATGCCGTCCTTGGCCTGCAGGCAGGCGGGGCCCATGCCGTACCCGGGGAAGCCAAAGCGCCCGTCGCCCGTCTCGTCCTCCTGCAACACAAGAACACACGATTCAGGTTCTACACCGCTTCAGAACCTGAAAGGAGAACAGATAACATCTCTTATTGATCCAAGGAAGTGATCAGAAAACCTCCAGAGACCAAACTGTTGGATTCTGTTATTAAACGCAGACTTCAAACCGCCCAATCTGCCAGCACTGATCTTGGATCAGAGCTCGAAGTCAAAACATCACATTCTATCGTATTTCCTGCTCTGCTGTAAAATAATTAAAAAACAAACAATGGATTAAATTGATCTGCTTTTCCAGACGGTCAAAGTTCTTCCAATGTGTCCATCATTCATTCATACTTGGTGATGACAAAGACGTGGCTGCCAGTTCGCACCTGCAGCCCCTCTGACCCTCACCTGGACATTCATGCACCAGGGGGCCACACTGGAGGCAGGGAGGGGGGAGTGTCTAGCCCAAGGACACAACGACAGTTGACTGGGGGGAGCGGGGATCAAACTGCCGACCCTTCGATCATTGGACGACCTGCTCAACCTCCTGAGCCACTGCCGCCCGTTAACCGTGCAATGGGGCAACCTGGCATCTCTAAAGCGCTGCTGGCTCCATGAGCAGCACTACAGGAAACACGGCTGCCTTACTGAGCTCGGATCCACAGCTCCACCCGGGCCTCAATAAACACTCCCGTGGGCCGGAGTGGTCTTCTGCCGGGGACGTGACGTGCCGCGGGGCAGAAAGCGGCTTTCTGATGACAGACAGGATTAGCGTTCAGTGTATTTAAACACGTGTGTGCAGTGACGTGTGTTTCAGAGGATGTTCGATTGGCTGTTCTGCATGTCAATCAAGTCCCGTCCTTCTCGGTGAGGATTTTGATTTGCTGACAGATTGTCTAGAAATATACTTTTAGTTTTTCTGGTCATTTATCTTTGCTGGCCTGCGATTGACCCTCACGACCTTGAAGATCGACCGGTGGATCACGATCGACGTAACGAGCATTCCTGATGGTCTGAAGCAGTAGAAATGAAGGTTTTGTAGTTTCTCTGTTTTTCTTCTGCTTTCAGTCCCTCCAGGTTTGGATTAATAATCTGACACAGATTTAGTTTCAGTTCATTGAAGCTCTGGGTGGAACTCAGATGTTTTCCTGCTCAGACCACACATTTCAGTAATTTAGCTTCTGGTTTCGTTTATTTCTGAAAACATTTTCCGTCCTCGTGTTTTTGCTTCTCCGGTCCCTTTTCTCCTCACTCAATGGACTCTTCAAAGAAAGAACCTCTGAAGCTCCGCCTAATCACATAAATGCCACTTCATAACGCGCCGAGCCACAGCGTCCACCGCTGAGCTCTTTCTAATGATTTTTCTACCAGTATTTAACAGAGCTTCTTCTTTCTGCTCCATCAAACACGCAGCTGTCCGCGCTGAAGGTGGATGTCAGCAGAGTTCCTCCCACTGAAGGATGGGGACGCATCCGGAGGTCATGGGGGTCACCGCGGGGAGTCGGTCCTCAGATGGAGATGCTTTTATCCTCTGAGGAACGTCTGCTCTCACAGGTTAACAGCACTAATTCAACATCTTTTTCAGCCTTTCGTTGGTTCAAGACTGAAGGAATATTTTGGACAAAAAGCTGGAAGAGTTCTGGGAATCCTCAGACGGACCTTCTGCTGGATCTCTCATAGAAATGGAAAAGAACGAAGATGATCCTCCTGACCTTTGCTCCCTCCTGCTTTATACAACCAACTGGACATATTTGGCTTAGATTAGATATCCTTTTGATAATTCCGGTGAAATGTTTAACTTTTCAGAGCCGGATGCTTTAGCTGCAGTGTCGACGTTCTTTTGACTGCCGTAGCTCTTCAACCGTTTCCATAACTCAGGTCGAGGCGTCAGAAGACGCTGGAATTACGATGATAAACGGCCACAAAGTCACGCTAAACATCTTTGGTGTTAGAGGGTTCAAATCCTGATAAAAGCTCAGACCGGATTTATTGTTTGCAGCCGGAATGTCACACATTTATGGATGAGATGATGATGTCACTGTGAAGGGAAATTCAGTGCAGAAGGCCACGCCCCCTCTGCCTTGAGATTGACATTTATACTGTATATTGCAGGTCATTTAACTTAAACTATTCACATGTTTTTTTATTTTTAGTAGATTTTTTTCGGTTTTGTGGCCTGATAGCTGACAGACTTTCACTCACAGCGTCTCTGCTCTCTTGTGTGTTTGCATCGTCTCTGTTTCTTTCTGAATGTTGCTCCATTTGCAGCTGTGACACTTGTGAGTGTCGGTCTGTGTGTAGCAGACACAGACGTGTGCGTCTGTAGATGGATTTGTGTGTTGAACCACAAGGCAGTGAACCTTTTTAGCACTGTCCCTGTTCTGTCCTTGCATCCACACCCAGTCATTTATTATTATAGGTGCACGCTCAGAGACGTGCACGCGCTCCCACACACACACACACACACAAACCGCGTTGACGTGTTGGCTGCAGAGACAGCCGACCTCCGCCTGTCCTTCAGTGACGCAGCTAAACTATTACAGATGCTCGGCTTTATTTTCTCTGCCGTGAGATTAATGTGGACGTGAGGAGGAGGCCCAAGGAGGAGAGGAGGAGACGCTACGGGAGGAGGCCTTCGTCCGGAGGACACTGCTGTGTTGTCGGTAGAAACCTGGGATGACCCAGGTGATTCATCTCATGCTTCCTCAGAAAAACCTGCGTTAAAGGAGGTACGTACACGTTGGTGGGGGGGTGGAGGAGGTGAAGAAAAGATGGAGGAAAGGAGCTCCACCCTTCTAGCTTCAGGTGAGGGAGCTGTGGAGGCTGTTCATTGTGTATTTTCAAGGAACACCAACAACAGAAGCAGAACCCAGGAGATACCACGGTCTGAGGGAATACTGGATTCTGATTGGCTGCTGGGTGTGCATTAAAAAGTGATACCACACGCCGAAAAAGTAGTTCCGGTCAGATATTTTAAATGTTCTGTATCACTGCGCCGACTTCTCTAAAACAACCTTTAGCTTCATCATCTGGACAGAAACCAGCGGTAAGAAAGGAACTTTCTCTCTGAACTGATGCTTTGTTGAACACATCGTGATCATCAGCATAGATATATCGCTTTCCTTTGCCGCTGTGGTCGAGATTGGAGGTTGGAGCAGCGGAGCTTTTTGTGAAAAAAGCGATCCAAACCGGAAAAATAAAAGGAATAAACTTGACTTTATCCAAGCGCTAGAATAACTTGTTTGTTTGGTGTGTTGTGGAAATGAATTGTGCGCTTTGCAAGTGTTTGTGTGTACTTCACGTACCAGTCGGAACTTTCATTATTAAGGACTTTGATGTTTATCCTGTGGATGTGCATTGTAACTTTTGTAAATTTATAGTGGGAGGTTTATTTATGAATGTATTTATTCGCTAAATAATGTGAATTTAAAGCAATTCTTGAATGAATTTAGACTTGATACATGAACTTAAACAAGAACGTAATTACAGTAAACGAGTGAGGTTGCTTATCAACTGAGGCGCTTCAAATTACATCAATGTTTTGTTTTTAATGGAATTTGAATTTGTAACTATTTATCACTATTGTTGTGTGTGTTTAAGTTTTTTTCCTACTGACTGCTGACTAATCAAATGGAAATTAGTTAAAGATTAGGAATTGATCTTAAGTGGCAGTCTGAGTAAATCGATCTTCAACGTTGGACGCTCAGCCCTTTTCAAGTGTGGGAAAAGCCCACCAGAAAATTAGGAAACACTTGACAAGGACTAAGAACGGATTGAATCTTCATTTCTTTCGTGAGTGACCGTGGTAAAAGTAGGTTACTGGCCTTCCAAGTGTGTACTATCTGCATTAACGTCAGACGGTTCAGGGTTCCACGTCGTGTGTTCATTTCTTCGTTGGCCGCTAACCCTTACGTGTCAACGACAGCTGGGGGAGGGGGGGCTGGATCAGCCGCTGGAATGTCTGTTGCTGATTGGACAAACCAAATGGATTTTTCCGTGTGCTGTACAGCAGTGCCACCTTTCAGTCCACTTTCATTCATCCATGATCTGGGCCGACACGATTCCTGAGGTTTCACATTCCAGCCTCCACCTTTTCCTGTTTTCTCGGTTCTTCCGGTTCCTTCCTGCTCCACCCCCCCGTCTCTGCTCCACGTTTAGTGCGTTCTAGTTTTTCAGGGATCTGTCCCACTCAAACCACTGATTGGAAGCAAAAGTCCAGTTTTCGTCCTGGTTGTGGAGCGGCGGTTCACCTGTTCAACTTACATAGAGAGCCTGAAGGATCATGGGAGCTCCCCTACAGTCCACATGTGCTTCGTAGACTTGGAGAAAGAGTTGGTTCGCTTCTACCACGACTGTATCCCGACGTTCAAGATCGCGCTGAACGCCTTGAACACACTTTTAGTACATGGTAGCATCACATGTAAGGGGAGGAACCACAGCCCCTCCAAATCAAGACGAACCAGATCCAGATCCACGTGGAGACTTTCTACCTTCTGTAGATGGAAGAGACGTTTTCTAACGATGCTCTTGAGTCTCCCTGCAGAACCGGGTCGTTCAAACCCGTTTGTAAAAACAATGTGCAGCAGTCTGACCAGACAGACTGAAGAAGACCAGATCCTGCAGAGAACTGCTACAAGTCATAAAAAAATGGAAAGAATGAGAAAGGAAAGCTCAGAAATGAGTTGAAAGCAGGGAAACGAGAAAGATAAAAGACGAGGGTTACAAAAGAAAGAGATGTGATTTATTTTTAGGGAATAAAAGAATCCAAGGAGCCGGCCCTCTTTGGTTCTCCATCTGTCATGGCTTTATCTCCTGATTGGATCGCTCGTATCTTCACCTCACTGATGTGATTACCTGAGCAGATTATCATGAGCAGTCAGCAAAGGTTACCGACTGGTGTTTAAATAAACGCCTCTGTCTGTTTTTCTGATCCGCCTCGCTTTCTGCAGCTATGAACGCAAATTTGAGAAGTTAAAAGAAGTTCTGAATGAATCTTCATTATCAAGATGCAACGATTCCTACAATCCATGCTTCCATGATCGGGGACTTCTGAGATTTTCTGAGATTTTAGTGATTGTTATGACAACAGATTAAAAAAAGTAGAACCTTTTGTTTGCTTAAATAATTTCCATTAAAATGTTGGTTTTAACGGGACTTTAAGCAGCTCCAGGCAGCAGAGAAAACAGACTCTGATGCTCATAAAAGGTGGTTCTTCCTCTCAGCTCTGCAGCTTTCGTTTGCAGACGTCTGTCATTCTCAGTTTCTGGTCCAGAAAGGATTTGGAACATTTTCTTTTTTTTTTTTTTTTTTTTTTTTTTTTTTTTAACTTGTCCTGTCCAACAGCTAGGCAAACAGATGAGAGCTGAGGGCCTCTTGTGTTGGACATATTTTACTTTAACAAGAGGGGTTATTCATCTTCAGACAAACCAAAGGTATGTCTGAATAAACCCCTTTTGTAATTGAGGCCAAACTTTATTAATTTCAATCATGTTTGAAAATCTTTGGTGTTGGACCGGACGGAAAAGGAAAGAGGGGAAGAAGAGAGAGGGACGTTAGAGAGAGGGGGGGGTAGGAGGGTGATAATAGGAGGGGAAGGGGGGTAAGACCATGAAGCAGCATAGAGCAGACAGGTTTACTGGTTGTTTATCGTTACGGTACGGTTCAAATGTAGTACAAAAAGGGCGGGGCCTGTTCACACACACTCAAATATTATCAACACACCTGCTAGCCGCAAAAATGTCCACATGTCAACATGCACACAAAACAGATAGTGTTCACGAACGCATACCTATGCCTTTAAACCAACTAGTGTGAAATCTTTCATTCATTCAATCATGCAAACTATTAGTGCAAAGGTGAGCTAACACCTGTGCTCAGGTGAGTGTTTATGTTCTTCTAAAATGGATGGTGGAATGTGAAAAGAAGGAGGAGGAGCGCCCAGCCACCCCCACACCCATACCCCCGCCGCAGCAGCAGCGGCAGCCGGAGCCCCCCCAACGCCACACGGGAACAGGCAGGGAACAACCGCCCCCCGGGCGACCAAGACCGCCACCCAGGCCAGGGCCAGCAGGACCGCCGCGAGGCCCCCAGAGCCAGAGAGCAGGGAGGCGCAGAGGGAAAGAGAGCGCCGCCCCAGCCCAGCCAGGAAAGCAGCCCCCCGCCGCGCCGGAAGAGCCCAACGCAGGGCCCCACCGGAGAGGGACGCCCACAGCCCCAGACGAGCACCCCACCACCACCCAGGAGTTCCGGGCATCCCCCCGCCCCGACCCCAGGTACGAGCCAGGACCCCCCAAGGGAGACCCGCTCCGCACTCCAGGCAGCCACCCACCCGGCCCACGGTTGGTCCAGGCAGGAGCAAGGCAGGGGCCCGCCGCCCCCGCCCAGGAGGGGGGAACCCCGGGGAAAAAAGGGCGGCCCACAAGGGATGTTATAAATATGGCCCGACCAGGCTCGGCCATGTTGGAAGTTTGGCGGGGCCCAGCGTCCAGGGGCAAGGACCAGGACCCACCCCCCAGGGACACGAACACCCCCGGCTCAGGTGTAATATGAACCCCCCCACCGTGCGGAGAGAGCACCGCCGGGCCCAGGGAGCCGGCACCCAAGGGACACGGCCGCCATCGCCAAGGGGCCCGCACCCCCCACCAGGGAAGGGGTAGGGGACAGATGGACCCAGGTCCCACCTTCCTTGTAAAATGTGTGTGCGTGTATGGGTGTTTGAGAGGGTGTTTGTGTGCATGTGTGTGTGTGTTTATGTTTGAATGTATATATTGAAGGGGGAGGGGTGTGTGTACTAAGGGGGGTGCAGTTAAAATTGGCGAGTAGGGCACTAAGGGGACATCTCCTGATTACTCACAGTGATGTCCCCTCACCCTCCACACCAAGGGGCCCTAAATGTCTAAGGTGCGGTTAAAATTGGCGGGTAGGGTGCCAGGAGGACATCTGCTGCTTGCTTGCAGTGATGTCCAAGCACCCCCCCTACCAAGGACCCTACATGTCTAAGGTGCAAATAAAACCGAAAGAGGGGGGGCCCACTCCATACGGCAACCATAGGAGGGGGGCCACTCCCAAGTAGCCCCCCCCCCAAGGCGCATCGCAGATTTGGAACATTTTCAATGCAGGAGCACCACAAAGACCGGCAGGTGTGAGATCCTGGAGGCGGAGCTTAGCTCTTAGTGTGATCTACCATGTTTCCTGATGAGTGCAGGAAATGTCAACGTAGGAGAAGTTCTGAGGAGCTGAATCGACTAAAACAGGACAGAAAAACACGAAGGGACCAAAGGGATCCGGACAGAAAAACGCTCAACGCGACACCACAAAAATATGAGAGACAGGGCAGAGCGAGGCTGGAAGCAGAGATCTATAAATACTGACGGGTAATCAATCAGCAACAGCAGATCAGGGACTCAGAACTCAGAACAAACTCAGCAGAACCTTCTGGAAACCTGACAGGAGTTAGCTAAGACAGTCATAAGGATATGTCCACCACATCCGCCTGATGCACGTCGAGACGTTCGTCCCAGTCACGAGGCCAAAATGGATCCATTACTTCCTTAAAGCAGCTGCTCTGACCGTTAACTCAAAAGCCCCAAAATGACGAATTAAAAAAAACAGATGATTATGAAAGGTTTCTTCAGGGAGAAAGCAGCCGATGAGGGAACGGATAGTTACTTCAAAATAAAAGAAATCCAGATACAGACTCTTATGTTACAAAGATGTTGCTAATCAAGTTGATAATTTACCTTAATTATTATATGTGGAAAATACCAGTTTTATGACGGTATTGTTTTATTTTGTAGTATTTATCCGTCACACCTTAAAAGTCGGACACGGCTGAAGTTGGCGTCTGTCCATCACCAACAGTCGGAAGAGTCTCGGTGTAGATCTGGTGATTATTGCTGCTGACTTTTTCTATCACAGCTCTGCTCTGATAAATGAACGACTCGGTGTCACAAACCGGAACCATGAGCAGTTTTCAAACGGTGGGTTCTTCCATACGTCACCACCGAATCCCTGATTGGTCAAAGGTTAACTGCTTTAACTTCAAACGCGCATTCAATGGAGGCAAATTTTGTATGTAGAGACCGGAAAATGACTAAAAAATGTGCGCAGCAAGGCGTGAACGTGAGAATTTTGAACCTGGAAGAAATGAAAAAGACATTCAAGGATTTTTCTACAGCTAATGAAGAAAGACCAGCCTTTCTGTTACATTTCTACAAACCAGAACCGACTCGTGCACAACAACCACTTTGTCTAATGAATCTTCATCGTCTGTAAGACATTTTTAAACTACGCTCCATTTAGAAGCATTCTCATTGGAAAAACAGATTTTCCAGAAACCTAAATCGATTCTGGCCTCATGCAAAGCCGTCTGTGAACATTAACCCAGACTGCGGTCTGAAAGCAGTCGGCTATCGCTGCAGAGGAGCAGCTATGCAGCGACGTCCTTCCACCTTCCATCCACTCATGTGTGGGACAGAAACACTGATATCAACAGAACTCTGATGAAGGTCTGATCTCTGTTTTCTCTGCAGATTCTGAGAGAAAACAGTAATGAGGTCCGAGGAAAACAAGAAATCCTCATTGGAGAGTTATTAAGGCGTCTCCGTTTCAGCAGCAGCGTTTAATTAGTTTGGCTTTAGCGGGATTTTCTCATGCAGCTCCTGCAATTATTCTTTTTTCTTCATTTTTCTATCCTGTTTTCGACAAACTGCAGATCTCTGCCACCAGGCCTCTGCAGAGCTGCAGGACCCAGAAGTGCTTCTTCATCTGATCCATGAGATTGACCCTGTTTTCCTCCTCCTCCTCCTCCTGTGCGTGCATTAATCCATGCTGTGTTAATGTCTTTTACTCATCAAGCTGCTGACCTGGAATGATTATCCCCACGATCTGCTGCTCTCCTTCTTTTCTACTTCTTCGTCATGACATTCACACGAAAAGCTCTTCTCCACATCCTGCAGTCAAGCTCTCAAAGTCTCTTACTAGCGTCTGGTGACGTGACATTTTAGATCAAATACAGTAAATTATTAAAGTGAGAAGCTAGATTTTGAGCTTTAATGCATAGATGTTTATGTCTAAAGTATCCTAAACCACTTTGCAGTCCTCATGGTGTCTTCTTCTTTATTAGCAAACGCCTGATCCAGGTCATCAGCAGGTGAGACATGGAAACCCACAAAACGCAGCTGGACGCTGAATCTGAAGGTCTGGAGGGTGAATCACTGCAGGCTCCAATCCTTTTATTTTGAAAGGTTTTTGATAATAAACAAAAACCTGTCCCAGGACAAACATGCATAACGCTGCGTCAGGTTGAGGTCGACAAAACTCCAGAGGTCGTTGTAGACTTAAGGTAGAGGCGTGTTTGAAATTTGGAGAAAATTGCATGAACAAAAATGTCGTTTGTGGAAAAACACAAAAAATGCCGCCAAGCCGTAGGCCATCCCATAATAATTTCAAATCTTCCTTAGGATATCCCCGTCATGTGTGTTTTGGTTTTGTTACTGTATTTTGAAATCTTTTTTTCTTTTCTTGGCCCCATAATTGATATTCGACCCATCGCTTTGACCTCTGTGATGTCATCATCTTGGCGTGGGGTCGTTCGCTATGCCCAAAATAATTGTTTTCGCCGGGACATAGGTGTGTGAACATTTTGATGATTTTCAGGCATGTGGCGGGGGTCAGATTTCCTGCTCAAAGATGAAAACCATCTGGTCCTTGCAGTCAGTGATGCTGCTGCTGCCAGCAAAAGTTATACATTCATAACTGCAGGAAACAAACCAACCACCAAATCCCACTGCAGAGCAGCGTTGGGGGCGGGGCCTGATACCAGCAGCTCCTTGCAAACCTTGTAGTGCCAGAAATCCTCTTGTTTCTTCATCTGTTGGTAATCCCATTAGCAGAGTTTTTCGGGGACGCTGTGTGAAGACGCATAAAGGTCAGCCTCCATGGAAGCGTCTTTCACCCCTGTGGTCACAGAATGCTGATAGACGTCACACCTGTGTCTGGTTAGCTTTTATACAGCAAAAAACCATGCAGCTTCAGCAGCTTCTGCCTGTGGGGGGCGCTGTCTGACCAAACCGTGGAGAGGAATGCTTTCATCTATGCGTCCCGTTAGGCGCCTAAACCTCTTCACAGCGGTCACAAGCAACTACAAAGTTTCTGCACTTTGTTTTGTTTCGGTTTCTCGGTTGCCAGGGTAACGCCTCAGCCTCCTCCCATTGACAGTATCAAAGAACTGGACTGAGTGAGTGTGACATCTTTAAAAGTCCACGGGCGTGTCCAAATTGGAGGGCTGCGTCCTTCCCGGTCACCGTTGGACGAGTCCTTCGTTGAGCGGGTGGGCCGGATGTTAACGGCTGGGAATTTGGACGAGTCTAGCCCTTTAGACAATCAGTGAATGTCCTATCGCCTAGCAACCGTGAGTCCCGGACAGAGAGGAGTAGTGAACCAGGCGTGGAGCTCGAAATCTTACTGTCTTCTTTGATCCAACTTTTAATCTTGGAGGTGTGATTACAAAAATGTGTCATTATCTCCAACTCTGGGTCCCACTGCACAGTCCACCATTGTTGTCAGAAAATCTCCGGGGTCAGCAGCAATGCATCTTGGGATATGCCCTTCATAGAGGGGCCACATTTGAAGGAGTCGTTGGATTTGGACAGCACTAGTCGCGGCGCTGTGACGTCAGCAGAACGCAGCCCTCCAATTTGGACAATCAGTACTGAAGACGCCATGTTGGAGTCAGACCTCGTGAGTAAACAGTCATTGGTTCGAGTTGCTCTGAGTCAACGTTTCTATGGTAACCATTCTCACCAGTCAGGAGTGAGCTTTTTGGAAGGCCACACCCCTACCACTAGAAAGTGGTTAATGTCTATCAAAAGCTTTCAACTTTGGACGTGGGGGCCAGTAGGCTCCACCTACTTTATTTTAGAGCGCCAGTTCATCGCCTGTCCGTCCTGGGGGAGGATCCCTCCTTCATGTGGACCCCCCTGAGGTTTCTTCTTTTTTCCCCGGAATCCGGTTGTTTTAGGAGTTTTTCCTTACAGAGAAGGGGGGGGGGGCCTAAGGGCAGGAATGTCTGTTTAGTTATTGAATTCTAGGTATTCATGATCCTTATTATTTTATGTTTTCTATACGATATTGGCCTCTTATTGGTCAGTGGGACGTCTGCTGGGTCCACCTAAAAACGAGCTACAAAGGAAAAGAAATTCACGTTTCAAAATAAAAGCCTGACAGGCTCCAGCCGCTGTTTTACATGCAGAACATGTCTTTTCTCCTACAAGGTCGAGCACCTCCTAATCTAATCTGGACACAGATTAGCGAAACGCCGAGTTCTAACCTGTCAATCTTCAGCTTGACTTGGTCTAATGGGAGTCACTGATTACTGCAGCAGTGAAGCTCCTCTTCCTCACACAGCCGTATCTTTTGACTCCTTCAACCTCTGGGATCCAGGATTCAAACCATCGCCTCTCCCCACCTCCCGAAAAATCTTGATTGTGGTCAATTGATGTGAGGAGAGTCAGTTTGACTCTTCTGGGGTCATTTTGACCACGTCCTCTAAACTCCGCCTCTTTTCTCAGAGATCAGAGGCTCGAGGGAGGAGGTCAAACTGCATCAGTACCCTTCACCCCCCAGCAGGGGGCGCTGTCTCTGCATGGAAAGGCAGATGAGCCTCAGAGGGCTGCGGTCTGCCCCTCCTCATTAGACGGCCTTGTGAAGCAGGTAGCATTGGTCCGATCGCCTCCTTCTGGCCCCCTTCCCCCTTCCCTCCCTGGACTATCAGTGATGGATCAATGAAGCATCGGGGCAGAAAACAGAAATCAGCAGGGGGGGGGGGGGGGGGACCTGCAGTACAACCGCCCCGTCAGCTGCAGCCGTTTGGAGGCAGGAATCCTGGATTCAGTCCGTTCTGCACAGAGACGTTCTCAGCAGAACCACGAGTCATAGAGCCGCACTACAGAGCCGTCAGGTGGGTTCAGAACCCTCCACCTGTTCTCCACTCAGCCTGAGGATCCAAACGGATCACAGAAACACGGAGAACAGGCAGGAAAACCAGACTTTTCTTTCATTAGCTGTGTTTTTGACATTTAATCAGAGACTTTTAATATTTGCTCACATTAGGGCGGGTGAATAATACAATAGAAATACTTTTTCATACATTTCTGGAGCAGTTTTAACATTTTCGGCGTTGATCGGCCAGATTTCTGCAGTTTTCTTAGTTTTTTTCAGCTGACAGCGGATGCTGCAGCAGCCAATCTTTGCTCAGGAAACGGTTTTCTTTTTCTTCTTAAATGATGATGATGATGATGATGAACCTGTCAGTGAACTCCCACACATTATGATCTGTAGGTTTGGGGTTTAAACTCCTTTTTTATCTCTTTTCTGGTCATCTGAAGCATGGACAGAACGGAGCGGAGCTGCAGGGATCGTGTCCAGCAGCAGAAATGCCGGAAGCCCCTTTCTGCAGGTTTCCAGCTGCCAGGAGCGGTTTGGAGGTCAGAGGTCGTGGTTACATCACAGAAACCAGAAACAGCTGGACTTTCCTCCTTTCTGGAGCATGTAGGAACCGGCTCGGACCACGTGTGAACGTCTCGTTATCCTCAGACAGCTGCTCTGCTGCAGGCCGGCGGCCAGCTGGAAACCCGGCCGAGGCTTCACGCCGCCAGAAACGAGCTCAACGAAGCACACGTGAAGCTCAGGGCCCTCGCCATCGCCATCGTGAAGATATTCTACAGCGGAGCGGGCAGGATTAACGTTCAGGATCACATTAGATCTACTCCTGCAGTTATTTTATGATACTTGGATCTGAATAGGCTGTTTGAGATTTTCTGCCCCAATCGTTTGTCTTCTTCCAGTTTCGGTGTTTCCTTCTGCTGAAGTGATGCTGTGAAACGCCGCAGGAGCTCCAGACGGAGGGCCGACTCTCAGACTCCGCCTTCGCTTTAACCGCCGTCAAACCTTCCTTCTTTGAAGCTCAGTCTTTATTTCATTCAGTCTAGTTTTTCTTTTTTCATTCAATTACAGAAAACATGTGAGTAGCAGGTTTTTACATTCCCTGACTACAACAACAACAGCAACAACAACGACGACGAAAACAAAAGCAACAACAGGAACAACAACAACAATGTTGACGACAACAACAACAACAGCAACAACATTAACAGAAACAACAACAACAACATCAACAACAACGACGACAACAACAAAAGCAACAACAGCGGGGTATTCCAGAAAGCAGGTTATGCTAGCTCCCACGGTAAGTTTGAGGCTAAGGAAGTTGATAACCTCAGTTTTCGGTTCCAGAAATGGAGGTATGTTTCAGGGTAGGTCAAGTTGCCATAGCAACTCATGCTCTGAACATAACCTGGTATGGAGCAGGTTTAGTTGAATGTTAGCTTGTTTTCAGAGAGGTGAAGCAGCATGGCGTGTCCATTTGAAGATTATTTAGTGGATGAAGAAGCTCAGATAATACTTTTTCCATCATGAGAGGGTGATAAGACCACATATGGATGTTGGAAAATTCAACTTTTTTACTTTGATCTAACTTAGTTATTTGCTTCATTTAAGATAAATCATTTGTTTGTTAAGTCAGTTTAAAAATAACACGTAGTTATCAGACAGTTATTTTACTTTCATTCAAATTAATTCAATTAAGTAGGTGTAACGTTGGTCCTGCTGTTAGATCGGCACTGCAAGGGATTGTGGGATACCATTTAATTTGCCTGTCTGGACGGATTTTGGTTTAAGTGTGGATTTTTGACCAAATGTGTTTAGTTGTTTAGCTGTTTTACTGTGTTTTGCTGAGTTATTTTGTCCTACTGTGCTTACGTCTCTGCACCATGAGTGAGAGTGAAGGAGAGGATGATGAGTTTATATAGCACCCCTACCGATGATTACGGTAATGACAATGAAAGAAAATGCTTTTATGAATTTGTGCGCAACGTGCATTTTTTCCCGTCCTTTTTATTGTTATAAAAATGAGCATATCTGCCGGCTCAAACTTAGACATATGAGAGATCAAGAAATATAATTAATTACGATGGAAAAAATATTAATTGAATTGGAGTAATATGACATTTAGTTAGATAAATACATAAATTTGAGTTGTATAAACAATTATTGAGTTTTATAGACGTAAGAAATTAGGTTAAATAAATTTAACTCAATTATTTGTTACCAATAGAAGTAATTCATTTAAGTTGGCAAAATTGGATAAGTTATATATATATATGCGTCACAAGGAAAATGGAAATAAGATCAGAAACTTGTGCGTTTACTTTGTCTGTTCTTCTACTACAAGCAGAAACTCTTTTTACTGATGATGCAGCCGTGTTACTTTTTTGATGGACGTATAATCTTCATACGCCGTCATCTCAGACTCCGTCTCACTAAAGTATTGCGCTCTCTTTTTTTCTCCACGTGTTTCCATGGTGACTCCGGAAATTGGCGATCTATTGAGAATGTCTTTATGTACCTTCTGTGCACGAACATTAACCCAGGGTTACCAAGTCGGGCGTAATTACGCCAACTCATACCCGGTCTTTTGGAACCGACATATCCAGAGTAAGCAAGTTCAGTCGGATTTCAGCCAGAGTTCAGGCTTAAAGTCAGGCTAGTTTAAACATGCTTCCTGGAATACCCCCCGGGAATAGCCCCCAGCAACAACAACAACAATGATGACTACAACAACAACAGCAGCAGCAGCAACAACAACAACAGCAGCTACAACAACAGCAACAATAACAACAGCAACAACAACAAAAACAACAACAACAGCAACAACAACGACGACAACAAAAGCAACAGCAGCAACAACAACAGCAACAATAACAATGACAACAAAAGCAACAACAGCAACAACAACAACGATGATGACTACAACAGCAACAATAACAACAGCAACAACAATAACAACAACAATAACAACAGCAACAACAACAGCAACAGCACCGCCACATCTTTCCACTGGGACTGATTTCTGGGGGGCGGGGTGTCCATCTACAATCCTGATGCTTGATGAAGTCGTAGGAATTATTCAGCCGCTGACACTTTTTCAGACTCAGTCTGTGCAGAAACGTCGCTGAGCTGCTGTGGAAAAGCATTCGCATCTCTGTACGTACAAAAGGAAAAAATACGTCTAAACCTTTTTTTTCTTTTATTTTTTCATGAACTCCAGAGGTTTTAGTGTCTGAAGGCCAAAAAATGGTGGTGGGGGGGGGGGGGGGGGGGGGGCGTCAGGAGCAAGCAGAACACAAAAAAACAGCGAGCCGGGGGTGGTGGTGGTGTTGCTGTTGAGGTTTGACTCCCTGAAAGTGCTGCAGCAGGCAGACCGCTAATCCACCCCTCCACCTGCAGTCAGGGCTCAGGGGATCGTGGATGACAACAGTGGGATTAGGGATTTATAGATTTATTTTTATTATATTACTGCCCCCCACCTCCCACCTCCACTTACTCACATTTACGGAGATTTTCGGCAGAAGATGTGGAAAACATTTGCTCACAAAAAGGCTTTTTTTTCCACTAAAGGACTGGAATAAATAATTAGAGAAGCTCTGCCTCCGCAGGGAGTTGAGGGTTCAATTTCATGGGATTCAAGCTCTTTGTTTATTGTCTAAAAGGTGCAAATAAGAGATCAATAAACATGATATTAACAACTTTTTTAAATAAATGGTGTTTTTTCCAAACTGTCCGACATCAAACGGGGAAAGTTTCCACTCGTTTGTCGGACTCAGAGATGGAAAACTGCTCGACCTTCAGGGAGCGGAAGTGTCTCGGAGTCTGCGGTTCGGTTTCTCCGTACGATTCCTCAGGAATGCTGCAGCGCGCACATCCCAACTCGTCAGAGGGAATCGCTCGGCGCCAGCACGTGCCCTTTAACGCCCACATGCACGGCAGCACTTGGGAACGCACTCGAGCATGTCCGCTAGACGCAAAGATGAATCTGCCCCCCCACCTGCCCCCTTCCTGCCTGCACATATGGATGATTTTTTTACCTGCAGCCCCCTCTTTGCAGTTCTGGGGCGTCTGTGTTTTTCTGCAGGCCATGCGGGACCGAACATTCCCCGCAGGACCTGGACCGTCAAAGTAAAACCAACAGACACTTTTTACATTTACTCGGTTCGTAACTAAGTAAATGAACCTAATGCAGCTTTAAGGAATCCAAAAAGAACCAGATTTTTATATTTACTACAGTTGAAACATTTCTGTCAGGGTTGTAGTTTTTGAAAAGAATCACAAATTCTTGTGTTTGTTCTCTAAACGTGTCTCTGGATTTGAATCTGTGAAAGTTCAGATGGGAAGAAGATCTGCATGAAAAAGTCTGAGGGTCTATTTTCAGGAGAGAATTAAAGGATGAGAAGAAAAAACCCTCAAAACACATTTCAGTCCTTTGAGGTTCAGAGATGGAGAGTAAAACAGTAAAGTGTCTTGATGCTCCGTTATTCTTTATCTCATTTAAGCAAAAAAAAAGAATATCAGATTGAGGAACATCTCTCCATTAGACGTCAGACTAGAACCTTTGCAAGAGCTAGTGGCCAAAGAGTCCAAAAACCCAAGAGGAACTTTACGGAAAAAGGGAATCCACAACATCTGGACAAACACTAGCGCTTTCGGAGTCAGGCATGGGGGTGGGAGTGTGATGGTGTGGGCTGCTTTGTAGCCTCAGGAGATCTCAACTTGTTGTTTCTGATGGAACCATGAACTGTGTTCCCTGCACTGAAATGTTCCAAGGAAAACGACAGCTGGTAGCTCCTCCCACACGCGGCCGGGCCGATAAGCCTGTGAACACATTTTTGGACAAGTAGCGAGCAGAGAGACGGAGGAGGGGCGGCCAACGCAAATTCCATGTCACACAAATCGTGTTCTGTGCGAACGCAGAGTTAGGCATGGTGGTGGGAGTGTGATGGTCTGGCCTCAGATCCTGGATAAATAAATACAAAATTGATGGAACCCCAAACTCTGTCCTGAAGCAGGAATCCCTGAAGGAGATTTTCCTTCATGGGTTTGTGAGCTCAAGCAGGAAGTTCGGTTTGAACCAATGAGAAGGTTTCTGATTCAGTTTCAGGACGTTTCTGCTGGAAGCTGAAACTTCCACAGACAGAAGGAACGGTGACGGACAGACGCTGGCATTCCTGAATTTCAGCACACGCCACGGTTTTGGGTCTGTTTCACACGGGGCCGTGCAGGTTTTCCTGTTAAAGGCATTTTTGTTATTTACTCTATAAAAATGGGTATTATTTTAAACAGTGTCCCACTGGATAAACAGTCCTTCAGAAAGCATTTTTTAAAATCTGTCAAGAAAATTGAACATAAATGTGAATTTTTACCTTTAAAGTAAAATAGTATTTAACCTTTTCAGTCGTTGGTTCTTTTTATTTCTCCTCCATGATGCTACAATGACTCTACCAGCAGAACTAAGACACGTCTGTTGTTAACATGTTTCAAATCCTTCAGAGATTTCTGGTTTCCAGCAGAGCAACTGTCTCCTGATTAAATATGAGAGCGATTATGGTGAGGAGTTCAGTTTCAGGGCAAACACAACACTTCAGCTGAGTAGCACGCAATTTTTCATTCCAGGTTTTAGTATTTTAACGGTGAGGAGCGGCTCATCTCAGAGATGTTCTGAGGATTTTCAGGATGCAGGCAGAAAGGTCCTCCTGCAAACATCTACAGGTCTGAAGAAAACAGAGATTTCTCAGGAAGAAGGCAGCTTTTGGCTCTTTTTCTTTTGGGTCTGAATCTTGTTTTTGTTTTACGGATCAGCCTTCAGTCCAGCACTGAAGTGACACACAGGACTTCTATCAAGCAGTATTTGACAGGAAGCAGAGAGAGAAGCAGTTCCAGCACCGCGTTTGTTCTGTGGATTCAGGCACAGATCAAACCAGATGAACAGGAACTTGACCATCGCCAACACCAAGAGATCGGAAGCAGGAAACACTCTTCAAGAACCACTTTAGAAAAGAAAAAAAACAAAAGAAAACACTTTACTAGAACCAATCTACAGGAAACGCTATTCAAGACCGCTCTACAGGAAATGGTCAACATGGACTGTTCCACAGGAACCGCTCTACAGGTAACGGTCTACAGGAAACAGTCTATAGGAGATGGTCTACAGGCAACAGTCAACAGGTAATGGTCTACAGGAACCGCTCTACAGGTAACGGTCTACAGGAACCGCTCTACAGGAACCGCTCTACAGGAACCGCTCTACAGGTAATGGTCTACAGGTAACGGTCTACAGGAACCGCTCTACAGGTAACGGTCAACAGGTAACGGTCTACAGGTAACAGTCTATAGGAACCGCTCTTCAGGCAACGGTCTACAGGCAACGATCAACAGGTAACAATCAACAGCAACGGTCTAGAGGTAACGGCCTACAGGCAACAGTCAACAGGTAATGGTCTACAGGTAATGGTCTACAGGTAACGGTCTACAGGAACCGCTCTACAGGTAACGGTCAACAGGTAACGGTCTACAGGTAACAGTCTATAGGAGCTGGTCTACAGGCAATGGTCTACAAGCAACAGTCAACAGGTAACGGTCTACAGGTAATGGTCTACAGGAACCGCTCTTCAGGCAACGGTCTACAGGCAACGATCAACAGGTAACAATCAACAGCAACGGTCTAGAGGTAACGGCCTACAGGCAACAGTCAACAGGTAATGGTCTACAGGTAATGGTCTACAGGTAACGGTCTACAGGAACCGCTCTACAGGTAACGGTCAACAGGTAACGGTCTACAGGTAACAGTCTATAGGAGCTGGTCTACAGGCAATGGTCTACAAGCAACAGTCAACAGGTAACGGTCTACAGGTAATGGTCTACAGGAACCGCTCTTCAGGCAACGGTCTACAGGCAACGATCAACAGGTAACAATCAACAGCAACGGTCTAGAGGTAACGGCCTACAGGCAACAGCCAACAGGTAATGGTCTACAGGTAATGGTCTACAGGAACCGCTATACAGGCACTATTCAAGACCCCTCTACAGGCAACGGTCTACAGGCAACGGCCAATAGTAACAGTCTACAGGAACAGGTCTACAGGTAACGGCCCCACTATTTGAGAAGCACTGGTCCAGAGGAACCGCTCTACAGGATCATTTGGTCCACAGGGACAAAACCTGACCAGGGCCGCGAAGACGCTCACCTTCATGTGTCGTCGCCTCCGTCTGAAGCGCAGCAGCTCCTTGTGTTGGCGGGCGATGAAGTTGACGGCGGCGTACTCCAGCAAGGCAGAGAAGACAAAGAGCAGGCAGACGGCCATCCAGATGTCGATGGCCTTTACGTAGGACACCTGCGGCGGGAAAAAGGGGGTCACGGTCAGGGAGGGGTTGGTCTGATCTTATTAATTCAAACTTTACAAGTTACAGTCAGAAGAATATCTAATTGATCCAGAGACTCCTGGGTTTGGATCATTTTTGAGTAGCTAAAGTCTCGATCATTAAAGGCAATGAAGATGCTGAAACAACTCTGAAAATATTAAATACTAAACTATATTATTGTAGAAAACAAAACAAAGTGAATGTCTGTTAAAAAGTTATGGCTTTAAAAGGTTTAAAAACAGGAAGTGATGCTAAATAAATGCTAACTATTATTTTGTTACATTAATTGCAGGAAATGTCTGACAGATCAAATAATGTTTTCTGCAGTCTCTTCTTCTAAATATTCCTATATGACACTAGTGCTCCATGCATTACAATGGAGTTTGCCTTCCATGTTTCTGTGTCTCAGGTCCAAAATCTTTTTCCGTCTCCAAACGGACCCGAGAAGCAGATCCCATCTCTGCGACACGCAGAGAAAAACCAACGATCGGCTGTTTAAACTGCAATTAAACTCTGACCTTCAATCTTCTCTGCCAACACTCTGTGTTTGTCAGGCTTCCTCACACTTGCTGTGAAAACATTCATCCCCAAACGCCTGTGAGTGCTCCTCCGCTCAGGACTGAAACTGTATTAAAGTCATTTTAAGCTCTGTTTTCACCACAGCGTTGATTTTCCTAGAATCAGGAACCTTCTAACCTCAGAAGCTTTCTAAATTTCTCCTCGGGGTTTTCTTTTCCATCCTTCTGATGCTCCATTTTTAAACGGATGTCTCGTTTCTTGTCAGATATAACTCAGAATGAAGCCCTAAAAACACATCTTTAGCATTTTTCAGAGCCTTTTTTCTGCTTTTACTTTTTAAACTGAAGAATGCTTTTATTTTGTAAAGCACTGTTAAACAATTCACTGTATTGTTCGACTTTTGTAAAGTTTAGGTTGATTTAGCAGAAACCAGTAAATGTCTGTGTTTATTTATTTGCTAGTTTGTTATTACTTAAATTCTTCTTTTAGCCTGATGTATCTGAGCTGCTTTTCTCGGACAGGATTCAGCTTTTTATACTTTGACATCAGAAATTATTAAAGCTCACATAGAAATATTTTTTTATGCTGTTTCTCTTCTTTTCTGTGTCCTTTAGTACCTGGAAGACTGGTGACTTTTGCGGCCTGAGTTTAATTATAGTGCAGATATATTTACGTTTCCTCTGTTTTCGATTTGAGTTTAGATCTCTGGATGTTTTTAATGACGTTTTTTGGCATCTATTGAACGTTTTCAGGATTGAAAATATAATAACATCCAAACATTCCTCTTCTCAACTGCAGTCCTGCAGCTTCTTAGCTAACGACGCTTTTGTTTCTGCATTTCTAGCAAAGTTTCTCCCCTTTATGTTTTCTTTTCTTCAACTATTTCAGAGAAGAGGAAAACATTTCTGTGTGTTTTCTCCTTTCTTATGGAGCTTCAGGTCTGCCTTAAGGAAGATGGACGTTTCTCAAAGACCATAAATACGTTTAAATGGTTTAAATTCATTCGGTTGCTGCTCTGCCGCTGATGTTTATTCTTTCAGTCGGGTCACAGTTATTGAGTTTTATTAGGTTGATGGTCGTTCATTGGTCAGGAGGAAGGAGTGAAGCGATGAAGTAAGAAGCGACACGAGCAGAAAGCCGTCATCTTCCTCCTGATATTCCTGGATGCACCTTCCTCCTCCTCCTGCGTCCTCGCCTCATCTCCGCCTCGCTGGCGTGATGCGGCGTGAGCGGAGAGCCATACGTGTTGGTGTGTGTCTGCGGGGCTGCTCGCGCTCACACGTGCGCACGGGTTTGTGTGCGAGCGCTACGCCCACCTAAGCTCAGCTGTGCTGTGTGATCATTACTGTGACAGCTGAGCTGCAGAGGAACCACGGTTCACTTGTTCAATTTTTAGAGCGCACGAAGCACCTAATGTCAACAAACGCACAGATGAGTGTGTGTCTGTGTGTGGATTATCCCTGGACATATTACACAAACCCCCGAGCTCACGCAAACCCCAACCTTTTCCTTTTTTTTACCTGTAAATCTTCTGCAGGAAAACATTTTTTTACTTTGAAAATCAAACTTTTATTTTTATTTATTTTTATTCTGCTGATGTTTTCTCCTCATCAGTCCACCTAACGTCTGCCGGACATTTAACTGAATTTACTTTCTGCTCTGCCCTCATCCCTCCTGTTTTCTGCATTTTCCTGATTTCACGTCCGCACCTTGGGCAGCGAGGCTCTGGAGCCGGAGCTCTGCGTGGTCATGGTCAGCACGGTGGTGATGCCCAGACCCACCCGGGCCGGCGCGGCGTCCATGTTGATCCAGAAGGAGACCCAGGATAGGATGACGATGAGCAGCGAGGGGATGTACATCTGGATCAGGTAGTAGCCCATCTGTCGCTCCAGGTGGAAGCGAGCCTCGATGCAGGTGAATTTACCTGAGGGGGGAGGGGATTCTGTTAGACGGACTTCTCCTCACTCGTCATTCAGCAGGATTTCACCATCAAGAGTACAGAGACACACTGTTCAAGTAAACGTACACATACAAAACTGCACCAAACGGGGTGTTTTACTGTTAGAAATGAGGTTATAACACCCAGTGGGCGTCTGCTGGTTTCCAGGAATTCTCTTGTTCTCTGACTGTTTGATTCTGGAGAGGTTCCTGTAGTTCTCACTCTGAGGGGGAGGATGAAGAACACAATGGACACACGTTTAAATTGTCCCAATGACTGTCCCCACTGGGGGGGGGTCAGGTCACGACAACCAGAGCAGCCCCTCCTCTGATAGCGGAGCCACTTTTTTCAGACTAATCGTGCGTTTTGTGGTACAAGCACCACATTTGGCATGAACCAGTGACGTGCGGCCAGGTGAGGCAAGTGAGGCAGGTGAGGCAGGTGAGGCAGGTGAGGCAGGTGAGGCAGGTGAGGCAGGTGAGGCTCGGCCAGTGTGATAAAATAGCAAAACTTATATAAGAAAGTGAGGAAGACTTTTCCAACAGATCATAGATCTTTTTGTGGAGAACGATCGGCGCATGGCCTCAAAAAGTAAAGCCAAACATGGTTTTCAATGTTTGTTTTAAAGAACACAAGAGTAAGTGGAAAAAATGTAAGCTTTCGGTGCCTCACCTGCCATCAAACTCACCGCACGCCACTGGCATAAATGTACGTTAGCATCACCTCTTTCAGAAAAGCACGTTAGCCACGAGAACAATGCAAGATTAAAGATTAAGATGAAACTCTCATTTGTTACAAAGAAATTCGATTTCTATTTGCTCCAGTCTCAACAAAATGAACTGTTCATGCACAAAATGCAGTCTTATGACTTGAAGGGTTCATACAGGTATAAATATTATATATATTTTTAAATCTTGTGGCAAACATGCTCTCCATAAACAGGGTTTCCATCACATTTGGTGCTTGTATCACAAAACGCTGGATTATTTGAGTGAGCGCCCCTGATCCGATCGGCAGACTCCCCCAGCCTCACATCAGCTGAGCGCTTAAGTGCTGACATAATTGTTTTTGTAGGATTACGCTGAGAGGTTCTCCAGTCTGCAGAACACAAGTCTGGAACTAATCCCATCATGCAGTGCTCTTCAGGGGGAAAAAAAACTCAAAGTTAATGACGGCGAAACGCCGCGTTCCATCAAATCACTGTCAGAAGGATCTCAAACTGTCATAGAAAATCCAAACGGCTGGACGTCACAGTTCAGAATGAAGTTTTGAAAAAACATATAGACTGTTTGTTTGGTTAGGCTCCTCCCCCATCTGAGAGTTAAACCTCAGCAGCAGGGCCGCCATTAAACCGCAGATCCTCCCACTTTTTCCTGTTCATGCAGCGGCTGCAGCTGTTTGATTCAAGATCATCAGAGGTTCATGAAGATTTATCCAATTTAACAAACAGAATCAATGACCAGCAATTGTCTGTTAAAAAGCGAGAATTGAAAACGAGATGTGACAAAGTATTCACCATAGAAACGCCACGTTTTGAATGATGAGGTCATGACTGATGGTTCCACCCCTGGACCAGATTCCCAGCTCAGGTGGAAGGAATCAAACCGTCGGGTTCTGATGGATCAACGCTCATCAGAACCCCCGCAGAACCCAAGAACAATGCTCTTCTGTGCTTTTAAACTTCATTACACCTTTTGTTTTGTTCGCTCATTTTGGGATAGCAGCAATTAACAGCAAACAAAAATAAGCCAAAACATGTTATTTAATTTTTTTGGTGGCAGAAAAACTAGAAAAGTTGAGAAGTTGAGTCCTCGGAGATGAATGAAGCCACTTGAATGAGCGGTGAAATGTTTCAAGGAAGAAGTTTTTAAGTCCAGTTGACTCAAAGACAACGTCCCCTGGATGAATGAGAACCTTCACAGATGTAATTTGACCCAACTTTAACTTTAATTCACAAAGTTCCTCTTGGTTGGACGGCAGGCAAGAAGACGATAAAAGTTATAGACCCACTCCAAAGGTTGTGGTGTTTTGGGAGTTTTTTACTTGTTCTTCTAGCATTTTTCTGAGGATGGAGGACATTTATAGAGAAAATAAGCTGAAAATTGCATTTCTGAGGATTTCTTGATTTGAATCGTTGTGAATCAGGAGCTGACGAAAAAAATGTTGTTTTCAAAAAGAAAAATCCTCAGGGCGGGGCCACATGCTCCCTGCTCCGCCCCTTTCTGATGCAGACAAACAGTTCCGTGAACGTCGTTGTTTTCCTGGTCTGAGCTGGAATATCGGGAGAAAGGGGAACAGTGCAAACAGATGTGTTCAAGCAGCAGAAGTGTAAACAGATGGATGACAGGAAGTGTGGGCGGGCTTACTCCACGTCAACAGTCCCGCCCACAACTCAGAGGTGAATTCCTGATGAACTCCCGGCAGTTTCTCTGCAGAAACTATGTCCTAGAAACCACACAGGTTTGGGGATTTGGGCTGAAAACAGTGTCGTCGTCATCAAAAGACCACCGGGAAGGCTTTAAATTAAACCAGAAGGCGATCAGAGTGAGACATCGTTGTTCACAAATATCCCGTTTATATTCACAGCTGAAGTGTAAATTCTATTGTAAGCAGCAAACAGTGTTTGAATCACTGCTACAGTGATGGACGCACAACGGCGAGCTGTTTGATGACATAAAGATGTTGCAGAGCTGAAGCAGTAGACCCCCCCCCCACTCCCCCAACTCTGTAATGTAATGAACTCACTGGGTCGTCTAATAAACTGCAGGACAGAAAACAAGATGGCCGACCGTCCATTTAATCAAATAGGAGCGGCGGAGGGCAGTCCATCAGTTTGACTTAACCCTTGAAAACTGGAGGAGAGACTGTGGAAAATGTCAGGAGGAGGAGGGGGGGGGGGGAGGGGAGGACTTCAGACTTGAGTTATAGCTGGGATCCACTTCAGAGCTTTTCAGCGCCGTCCATATTTCTACCTGATAAGAAGATTGCAACGATCGCGGGCGTGAGTTCCTGCAGTCGACGCTGCAAACACCAGCGGTTCAGAGCGTCTGAAGCTCCTCGACTCAAACAGAGGAGAACATCTCCTCACAGTCCGAACACAAGATAAAAGCTTTTCCGTCGTCTACGATTCAAACATTTTCCACCCAAAAACTTTAAAAAAGGAAACATTTCTTGTTCTGTTATATTGGATAGAAGACAAAAGTATTTTTCCTGGTAAAGTAAAGAGATTTTCCTGACGTTCTCTAAGTTAAATGTTCTATTTGGGTTTTCTCTGGTGCAGCTGCAGTGTGCCGACAGGACGGAAACCCATAAACCTTCCCATGTTTCAAATCTAAATCAAATGATCCACCAGTGGAAGTTTGTGCTGATTCCACCTCAGATCTCTGACTGATGATTCTGTGAGAGCGTAGTCTGAAGACAGAAGATGAGTTTCTGCTGGTGAAGAAAACCTTCCTTTAGTCAAACTGAATCCCTGAAGTTAATGCTTGTCAGAGTTGTTGTTCTCCCGTTTCTTCAGCTCGTTCATGCTCCGCCTTCGCGCTTCCGGTTTTCCCGATGTTTCTGTTTTTCCTGCGATCGCTGCAGCTCAGGATCTCAGGAACGAAACAAATTCTTAACAAGAATGATTGAATGAATGATTTAACGAACATTTACTGGAATCCACTAAAATGCTGTTTCATTTTTTGCAGGAACATCAGCGGGGTGTTTTTACAGCATTTGGCCTCCTCACTGGCAAAATGCATTTTATTCTCATATTCTTTTATCTTCCATATACATTTTTTAATTGTATTTAACACCTTACATGTTTATTTATCTGTTGTATGTTGCAATGAAATGGTGATGGCTTTGAATCTCATGATTCGAGTGGACCATAAAAGCCAAAGGAATTGGTATTTTAGTCCCTTCACCGTAAAGCATCACATTTACTGTTCGACTCTCTGATTGCTTCACACCTGCAATGATGTACAGCTATTCAGGGAACTACTTGTAAAACATGCTTAACCCCAATCTTAACACAGAAAAGGCAAAAAGAATCATTACAGGAAGTAAATACAGAGCCCCATCCGGACCGCTATGCAGTCATTTATAAATGCTAACATCTAGTGACCTGATTTCAAACTCAAGACATTACAATTCAATTTACAGGTTAAATTCAATAAAAGACAAAGTCCTTTTCACCTAAAAGGACATCAAATGTTTAGAAAGGTAAGAACAAAGGCGTTGGAAAGATGTCAGTATACGGACCTAACATGTGAAATCATCTGTACAAGAAAAAAGTACTATCCAGTTTAGTAAAAGTACTAAATCAACTGAAAAGTCTTATTAAAGGGGGGAGGCTCAGCAAATATTACCGTACTTTCACAACCATAGGGCGCACTTAAAAGTCGTAAACTTACGGTGCGGTGCGGCTAATGTGTTGTTGCGTGGCTTCGGTGAAGAGGACGTAGGAGAGGACAGCATGAGAACGGTAAGGAGGGAAGTGAGGACGTGAAAGAAGACACCCCCCGAATAGTACAAAGGTATGTAGGTTATTAACAATATTTGTTTTGGAAACCCTAAAAAATGCAGAGATGCTTGGGAAGCACAGTTTAAACTGCAGCTACGCGGAGGAACATGGGAATAGAGCAGAGAATTCAAGAGGGAGGAATCCACGCTTCACAAGTGGAGGAGGCTGGAAAACAAACTCCGATAATCAAGAAGATGCAGCTGGGTTTCCATGGAAACAAGGCGAGGTGGCCCGAGTTGGAAGAGCGACTGGAGCGATGGACTAACGACCAGAGAACATCTGGGAGAAGCGTCTCTACGGTCACCAATCAGCTGAATGCAGGAATACTAGCAGAGGAAATGAAAAGTGAACATTTTCATGGAGGTCCGTCTTCCCGGTGTGTGTTAACGTGTCCCCGCCCTAAAACCCGGTGAGCCTTTTGTTTGTGTTAAATACAGAAAAAGCTCCCATAAGGTAAATAAGATTAAATGAGTGTTTGTAGATAAATGTGTATGTATTTATGTTTATTTAAAATGTAGACTGACCTTTATATTTATGTAAAGATCATTTTCATTTTCTTTGATTTACTTTTACTGATGTCGTGAGACATCGGAGAATGTACGTTTTCTTCTTTCTGCTCTTTTTTATTTATTATTATTGTTATTATCATGACTTCATTTTGTTTTCTTATTAAATGAAACAAATGTGTCTCATAAAGATAATTTTATATGTTCTCTGTCACAAAACTGCACTTTAAGTTTCCTCAGCAGCCGTTTTCTGGATCAGAGTACAGTTAAATCTGCAGTCTTTAGCAGATTAACGCTGCCCCCCCTTTGTGTTTTTAGGGTCAAATGCAGGTAAAGTGGGATGAGCAGGACATGTGGTGGTGGTGGTTGGGGGTCTGGACCACGTTCTAGAGATGCTTTGACTGGAACTATCTGGTCCTTCAGCTGTTTGTTGATCATTGTCTAATCAACAAAAACATGTGATCTGACGAACAAAGACTCCCTGCAATGCAGCAGAAACTGTAATTAGTATTTCAAACAGGCCTTTTACTGTGTGGGGGGGCCGTGGGGGCAGGAAAAGAAATAAAAAGCGAAGGAGGGAAAAGCCCTCTATTTCTTGGAGTCACAATAGACTGCAGCTAATAAATCCGAGCGAAGCGACACCTTAATTCCCTCTTAATGCTTGATTGGGAAGCGGCGAGCTGAGCGCACGCCGGAGCGCGCACGCCAGCACACGCGCATGCGGTCACGTGCGCCAACGTGAAGCCACAGGGAGCGGCACGGCCGGAGAGTAATGGCCCAAGATGAGATGAGAATAAAGAAGCAAAAAGGAAAGAGGGAGAGTGGAAGCAAGGAGAGGAGGACGAGGGAGTAAATTGTCCTTGAAGAATGGATGTGAGGGAGGCCCAGGAGAAACGGAGGAGAGTAGGAGAACACAGGAGGGCAGCGGGGAGACACACGGCGCCGTGGCCCCCTTTCCAGCGTTTTCCTCTTTTTGTTCCTGCGTCTGCAGGACGATCGAGTCAGCAAAACTCCTGATGAACGTTCTACCTGCTGCCTCCTCCTAATGAGCCTCCTCCTCCTCCTCCTGCTGCTGCTGCTGTGACTCCTCCTACTTCAGCAGGAAGAAAGTTAGGGATCCTCCAACCCCCACTCTATTTTTTTTGTTTCTGTGCTTTTAGTATTTCAGTGTCAGTTTTTGTGTATTTTATTTCCTGTTGTGTCCTCCAAAAAACACATCCTCACCTGCAGACAGACCAGACGACAAAACAACACAATTCTGTCACAGGATGAATTCCCCTTTGTTAGAGGCGGATCTTCTTCACAACACAGAAAACATGCGATCCACACAGACATACAACATGCAATCCAATTCAATCAAATTCAATTCAATTTTTTTTGTATAGCCCAAAATCACAACAACAGTCGTCTCGATGGACTTCAAAGTAAAACATGAAATCAAAAGGATCACGAATAAAATGAGTTCAATAGGAAAATACTAAAATGAACTAACAAACTGACTAAGCTATACTGGCATCCCTGCCCTTAGACCCCCCTTCACGGTAAGGAAAAACTCCTAAAAAACCCACACAGACACACAACATGTGATCCACACAGACACACAACATGTGATCCACACAGACAAACATCATGTGATCCACACAGACACACAACATGTGATCCACACAGACAAACATCATGTGATCCACACAGACACACAACATGTGATCCACACAGACAAACATCATGTGATCCACACAGACACACATGATGTTATCCACACAGACACAAAACATGTGATCCACACAGACACACATGATGTGATCCACACAGACACACAACATGTGATCCACACAGACAAACATCATGTGATCCACACAGACACACAACATGTGATCCACACAGACAAACAGCATGTGATCCACACAGACACACAACATGTGATCCACACAGACAAACATCATGTGATCCACACAGACACACAACATGTGATCCACACAGACACACATCATGTGATCCACACAGACACACAACATGTGATCCACACAGACAAACATCATGTGATCCACACAGACAAACATCATGTGATCCACACAGACACACAACATGTGATCCACACAGACACACATGATGTTATCCACACAGACACACAACATGTGATCCACACAGACACACATGATGTGATCCACACAGACACACAACATGTTATCCACACAGACACACAACATGTGATCCACACAGACACACATGATGTGATCCACACAGACACACAACATGTGATCCACACAGGAAACATCATGTGATCCACACAGACACAAAACATGTGATCCACACAGACAAACATCATGTGATCCACACAGACACACAACATGTGATCCACACAGGAAACATCATGTGATCCACACAGACACACAACATGTGATCCACACAGACAAACATCATGTGATCCACACAGACAGATATCATGTGATCCACACATACAAACATCATGTGATCCACACAGACAAACATCATGTGATCCACACAGACACACAACATGTGATCCACATAGACACACAACATGTGATCCACACAGACACACAACATGTGATCCACACAGACAAACATCATGTGATCCACACAGACACACAATATGTGATCCACACAGACACACATGATGTTATCCACACAGACACACAACATGTGATCCACACAGACACACATGATGTGATCCACACAGACACACAACATGTGATCCACACAGACACACAACATGTGATCCACACAGACACACATGATGTGATCCACACAGACACACAACATGTGATCCACACAGACAAACATCATGTGATCCACACAGACACACAACATGTGATCCACACAGACAAACATCATGTGATCCACACAGACACACAACATGTGATCCACACAGACAAACATCATGTGATCCACACAGACACACAACATGTGATCCACACAGACACACAACATGTGATCCAGACAGACACACAACATGTGATCCACACAGACACACATGTGATCCACACAGACAAGTATCATGTGATCCACACAGACACACAACATGTGATCCACACAACATGTGATCCACACAGAAAAACATCATGTGATCCACACAGACACACAACATGTGATCCACACAGACACACATGATGTGATCCACACAGACACACAACATGTGATCCACACAGACAAACATCATGTGATCCACACAGACACACATCATGTTATCCACACAGACAAACATCATGTGATCCACACAGACACACAACATGTGATCCACACAGACAAACATCATGTGATCCACACAGACACACAACATGTGATCCACACAGACAAACATCATGTGATCCACACAGACAAACATCATGTGATCCACACAGACAAACATCATGTGATCCACACAGACACACAACATGTGATCCACACAGACAAACATCATGTGATCCACACAGACACACATCATGTGATCCACACAGACAAACATCATGTGATCCACACAGACACACAACATGTGATCCACACAGACAAACATCATGTGATCCACACAGACACACAACATGTGATCCACACAGACAAACATCATGTGATCCACACAGACACACAACATGTGATCCACACAGACAAACATCATGTGATCCACACAGACACACAACATGTGATCCACACAGACACACAACATGTGATCCAGACAGACACACAACATGTGATCCACACAGACACACATGTGATCCACACAGACAAGTATCATGTGATCCACACAGACACACAACATGTGATCCACACAACATGTGATCCACACAGAAAAACATCATGTGATCCACACAGACACACAACATGTGATCCACACAGACACACATGATGTGATCCACACAGACACACAACATGTGATCCACACAGACAAACATCATGTGATCCACACAGACACACATCATGTGATCCACACAGACAAACATCATGTGATCCACACAGACACACAACATGTGATCCACACAGACAAACATCATGTGATCCACACAGACACACAACATGTGATCCACACAGACAAACATCATGTGATCCACACAGACAAACATCATGTGATCCACACAGACACACAACATGTGATCCACACAGACACACCACATGTGATCCACACAGACAAACATCATGTGATCCACACAGACACACAACATGTGATCCACACAGACACACAACATGTGATCCAGACAGACACACAACATGTGATCCACACAGACACACAACATGTGATCCACACAGACAAGTATCATGTGATCCACACAGACACACAACATGTGATCCACACAACATGTGATCCACACAGACAAACATCATGTGATCCACACAGACACACATGATGTTATCCACACAGACACACAACATGTGATCCACACAGACACACATGATGTGATCCACACAGACACACAACATGTGATCCACACAGACAAACATCATGTGATCCACACAGACACACATCATGTGATCCACACAGACAAACATCATGTGATCCACACAGACACACAACATGTGATCCACACAGACAAACATCATGTGATCCACACAGACACACATGATGTTATCCACACAGACACACAACATGTGATCCACACAGACACACATGATGTGATCCACACAGACACACAACATGTGATCCACACAGACAAACATCATGTGATCCACACAGACAAACATCATGTGATCCACACAGACAAACATCATGTGATCCACACAGACAAACATCATGTGATCCACACAGACACACAACATGTGATCCACACAGACAAACATCATGTGATCCAAACAGACACACAACATGTGATCCACATAGACACACATGATGTGATCCACACAGACACACAACATGTGATCCACACAGACAAACATCATGTGATCCACACAGACACACAATATGTGATCCACACAGACACACATGATGTTATCCACACAGACACACAACATGTGATCCACACAGACACACATGATGTGATCCACACAGACACACAACATGTTATCCACACAGACACACAACATGTGATCCAAACAGACACACATGATGTGATCCACACAGACACACAACATGTGATCCACACAGGAAACATCATGTGATCCACACAGACACACAACATGTGATCCACACAGACAAACATCATGTGATCCACACAGACACACAACATGTGATCCACACAGACACACAACATGTGATCCACATAGACACACATGATGTGATCCACACAGACACACAACATGTGATCCACACAGACAAACATCATGTGATCCACACAGACACACAATATGTGATCCACACAGACACACATGATGTTATCCACACAGACACACAACATGTGATCCACACAGACACACATGATGTGATCCACACAGACACACAACATGTGATCCACACAGACACACAACATGTGATCCACACAGACACACATGATGTGATCCACACAGACACACAACATGTGATCCACACAGACAAACATCATGTGATCCACACAGACACACAACATGTGATCCACACAGACAAACATCATGTGATCCACACAGACACACATGATGTTATCCACACAGACACACAACATGTGATCCACACAGACACACATGATGTGATCCACACAGACACACAACATGTGATCCACACAGACAAACATCATGTGATCCACACAGACAAACATCATGTGATCCACACAGACAAACATCATGTGATCCACACAGACAAACATCATGTGATCCACACAGACACACAACATGTGATCCACACAGACAAACATCATGTGATCCACACAGACACACAACATGTGATCCACATAGACACACATGATGTGATCCACACAGACACACAACATGTGATCCACACAGACAAACATCATGTGATCCACACAGACAAACATCATGTGATCCACACAGACACACAACATGTGATCCACACAGACACACAACATGTGATCCACATAGACACACATGATGTGATCCACACAGACACACAACATGTGATCCACACAGACAAACATCATGTGATCCACACAGACACACAACATGTGATCCACACAGACAAACATCATGTGATCCACACAGACAAACATCATGTGATCCACACAGACAAACATCATGTGATCCACACAGACACACAACATGTGATCCACACAGACAAACATCATGTGATCCACACAGACACACAACATGTGATCCACACAGACAAACATCATGTGATCCACACAGACAAACATCATGTGATCCACACAGACACACAACATGTGATCCACACAGACACACAACATGCGATCCACACACACGTATCATGCGATCCACACACACGTATCATGTGATCCACACAGACAAACATCATGTGATCCACACTGACACATAACATTTGATCCACACAGACACGCATCATGTGATCCACACAGTGACTTAAACAGCTAAGAAAGTTCAGTGTGTGATGACGCAGCAAGAATCTTCAGGAAGAACGGAGCAACAGAGCTGAAGAGCTTCTGCTGAAACTTTATAAAACCCACTCCCATAAAAATGGTCTTTTTGGTGCTTTTAATGTGTTTTTGTTGCATTTTTTTGATACTGGACGACATTTATTTAGAAACCCACATGACATTGTGGTTTCTTCCAATGTAAAGTATTTCCTAATAATCTTTTTACTGAAATCGTTGTGATTAAGAGCCGATGAAAAACTGCTGTTTGAAAAGGATCGTATTTGTGATGCAGAAAATACGCTGGGCGGGGCCACAAGCTCTTTGCTCCGCCCCATGCTGATGTACGGCGGGAGAGGGTGTAAACAAATGGATGATGGGAAGTGTGGGTGGGCTTAGTCCACACCAACAACTCAGAGGGGAATTCCTAATGCCGCTCTGCAGAAACTATGTCCTAGAAATCGACACAGGTTTTCAGATTTTGTCTACAACACAAAATAGATCAGAAGACGATGAACCAGAAATCAAACAGAGGTAAAAAACCAAACAAACAGGTGTGCTGAGGATAATCAGCTCATGTGACTGAAGAGATTTACAGGTGTGTGTGTCTTTGTGTGTTTTTGGAGTGTGTGAAGAGCAGATTAGTTCTCATTCCGAGGCATCAGTCAGGAAGAAGCTGACACCTGCTGTCACCTCTCTGGAGATGAACGACCCGCCTTCAGACGGAGAGCCTTGACACGACTCCACATCCCACACACACAAAGACACACAAACACACAAAGACACACACACTTTGAGATTCCATTACCCCGTTTTCATCTGGAGACTTTTGGGTTGTGTCTGAATTTCTTCCCTACTCTCCTCATTTTCTAGGGCTGTTCCAAAATCCAGGGCCCTGGAAATTTCCCAGAAGTCTCTGGAAAAACCAGTGTGCATAGATGCTCACTAGATCGGTGACTATAGACCACATACATTGTGAACAATTTTTGCCCAAAAAATGTATCTAAATGTATTTTTTAAATAAACCATCAACGTTTTTATCTAATCGTCGCAAAACGCTCATATCAATTAGATTTGAACTAAATCAATGAAGTCATAAATCCCGTCAAAAAGAAATACAAATGAAAAGTTATTCGGACATAGAGCCGCACTATGTAGTATTTCAGTAGTTAGGGTGGGAATTCAGATACAGCCTTTGTGGTTTTGTCATCTTTGGTTCTTCACTTCAGTGAAACCTGATTTGTTTCCTGCGTTCTGATTGGTTGCTGTCTTGTCTTCCTCCTTCAGCAGATCTTCACCGGATGACCTGCTCACTCATCTGGATCCTCACACAGCTTTTATCCAGACGTTTCTCCAGTCAGACCGCAGCGAACTTAAGATTCATCGTGAACTTAAGAAATGGGATCAAATGTGGAGAACCTGAACATCCATGGGGAGCAGAAGCTAAAGATCTTCACCGCTGTCTTTTAAATATTCCAAATATGCATCCGTACATTTTGTCCCGCTCTTACGGTGGCGGGTCACGGGCGGTTGGGACTTTTCTCCCCCTCCCAGCTGAGAGACGTAGTCTCCCCAGCAGGTCTCCGTCTTCCCCAGGTTCTCCACCAGGGGGCACCTTCCATATATTTTAACTGAATAAAACTGAGGGAAAATGGTCTTTTCAGGGAACGGAGGAATGAAGGGGTGAGATATGACAGACTTCTCTGTGAAGGAGGGAAGATTCTAACACCAAGCTGTGAACATGGAGGAGAAAAATCAGTGATTGATGGAAGCAGAGAGAGAAAATGCTCAGAACCTCTGCAAGCCACTCAGGAGTTTTACGTTTTCCTGCCGGCGGGGTCCGACCCGCCAAACAGGAGATCAGGATGAAGCTCAAATAGGAGTAGACTCCAAACTAAAACGTGTCTGCGACCCTACAAAGAGCTGTGAGAGCCGCTGACTCCTCCCCCTCGGTCCTCACCTGTGTTGTAGTGCTTGGTGCAGTAGCGCAGGTCCTTCTCCTCCTTCAGGATGAACTGAGGCAGCGTCAGGCCGTCCGCCACCTGCACGGCGCCCTTCTCGTCCCACTCGAAGATGAGGTCGTTCATGGTGTAGCCGACTGCAGGGGGGAGCAGCAGGTTAGAGCGACTGCAGCAGAGCGAGTCCTTTCAGGTGCAGATGGTTTTCAGGTTGCTGCTCTCCGTTGTTGTTGGGGTTAAAAAGCCGTAAAAACATCATAAATCTTCTCACTCTCTGCTCTCAGTGTTCCCTTTGCTCGTGGAGGGAAATGAAATCACACCAAGTAGAACGTTTGCAACAACTTGTGATCGTTTCTGCGTCATTTCTTTCTCTTAATTTAGCAAAAATGAATCGGTTCTGATTCATTTATTTAAAAAAAAAGAATCACTGTTATTCTGTCTAACAGGATGTGAGCTGGTTCCTGACAGCATCACAAACAAAGTTATTGATCAGGAAGTTCCTTCTGTACAATTTCTGTTTGACTTCCTGTTTGATGCTGCTTTCACAACAAAAGCATCAGTTCACCAGGTGACCACTAGGCGGTTTTTAAACACAAACAAAGCTGGCTTTGATTTGACACCAAACCGTTTAGTAACAGAGGGGTGGGAAGAGGCAGATCTGCAGCGGGGGTGGGTTGGAGTGTGTGTGTTTGGTTTTTGTGTGGTTACTCACAGCTCTCCAGCTGCATGATGCAGGTCTGCACATCCATGGGGAAGTTCTTCAGATCCATGGGGCAGGCCAGGATCAGAGTGATTCTGCAAACCAGCAGGAAAACAAACATTGGTGTCAGTCTCCCAACGGCCTGTTAGTCATTTCATGGACACACGTGGTGTTGCTACACGATGGTGGCAAAGCAGACGTCACGCCGTAACCTTCTCTGTCGGAGGGGGTCGTGTGGTCAGATCTTCCATCTTCACCACACAAGAGGTCTGAGGATGAAGAGCGGGCTGCTGAGGACCGCAGAAGCTGGTCTTCACAGCCCTCAGCAGACTCCAGATGGATGAAGCTGATTTGACCTGAGGACCCCTCCCACCCCAGAGGGACCCCTCCACGTCCGGTCTGTTGAACCTCATGCAGTTTACTGGGCCTGGACCGGCTTCCAAACTCCTGACAGGAAGCTCAACGTCAAGAAGTTCAGAAACCAAAGTACCTGACAGATTTCTCAGACTTGGACAACTTTTATGTTTATTTACATCTAAATGTACGTTTTCTATTAGATAAGCCCCCCCCCCCTCCCCCCCCAATGTCTTTAAACTGGAAGTACAAAATCCCATAGACTTGGAGAAATAAACAGCTGTTACTCAGTCGCTCTATTGTTCAGAAGAACCGTTTTTAGATCTGTCGCTTTTTTTTAACATCTTCTTGAGAATCCTCATTTTTTTAGGATATTTTTTTCTGTCAATCAGATGCCTCAATAAAAGTAGGCGGAGCCTTCTAGCCCCCATGTCCATCATTCCAACATTTGACGAATTTAGTGTATCCGGCTTTCAAGTATAGAAGGGGTGTGGCCTCCCAACAAGCTTACTCCTGATTGGTGAGAGTGGTTACCATAGAAACTCAGATCGCTGCCTACAGACGCCATCGGGATCTAACGCGGCAGAAAGCCAGAATAAACCAGTTTCTGTGGATGACGTCACTCTCAGTCCGGTTCTCACATACGGTCCGTGGTCAGAAGCAGCCGCCGCGTCGGCGCGTCTTTTTAAACGTGAGCTGAGGAAGTGGCGGCGGGCGTCTGCAGAACGACCTTCTGCGGGGGAGCAAGAGGGGACAAAGGCGAGGAACGGCTGGACGAAGCCGACAGCCAATTGGATCCGGAGGACCGGGGGGGTTGAGGTTTGCTGAAGATCCTTCGGTGGGCGGATGCAGCTTCAGCAAGTGGGGGGGTGGGCTTTTAAGGTGGAAAATCATTTCATGCTTTCCAGTGTGGAAAATGCAGGTTAACCTGCAGCTGATTTGGGGGGGGTTGTCAATAAAACGTCCAGATTCACACTTTTTTATCTCCACATGATCTGCAGAGGATCCACAATTCTAATAATCCTCCCTCGTGAAGGAACGGCCCGGTCCGAAAACGTTTACTCCTCCAGGAGGATTTCCTGCCGATAAACAAACACAGTAAACAGCATTTACCCCCCCCCACGCCGCCTTTTCTCCTGGACGCTTTAATATCCGAGCCTCTGAGATCAGACTGATCAACAGCAGGTTCATTCTGATGCTGTCAGGGTAAAAAATGAGAGCAGCAGGATCGTCTCCGCTCCTCCTGCCGGACACGGAGGCCGATAACGGATCCGAGTCGCCGCTGGAATACTAACAGGGTAGAGTGGGCTATCACGCCGCGGCGAGGAGGGAGAGGAGCGTGGTCCGGACGGCCACAGGAAATCAGAAGAAACCATGAACTGTGATGCAATAAGAGAAGTGGAGTGCAGGAAATAAGTCTGTCACAGATGGACGACAACGTTTCAGAGCGACCTCCACACTCGGGACCAAAACCAATTTCCTGCCACTTTTGTGGGAATTATTGGCGTTCTGAGCTTCCTGCAGGGTTAGAGTTCCCTTTGAGTCCCACAATGGCACAATAGCAGCTTGAAAAGCCTAAATTCATGCTAAATACTTCAGATCACCAAAGAACTACGAATAACGCAGTTTTTCTGTATAATTCAGTCCCAACGAAACTGAAGGACCAGATTCTTCATTTTCATTCATTCATCTTCTTCTACCGTTTTGTCCCTTTCGGGGTCACGGGGCTGCTGGAGCCTATCCCGGCCACCTACGGCCACAGGCAGGGGACACCATGGACAGGTCGCCCGTCTGTCGCAGGGCCACAATCACACACCCACTCATTCTCACGCTCACAGCTATGGACAATTTGGAGTCACAAATTGACCTATGAAGCATGTTTTTGGACGCTGGGAATTTCCCAAAAAGATTTCCATGAATGAAACGAAAATACAGATGTCAGGGATAACCAAAGAAAGTTTTGAAATTATTATGGGATGCCCACAGGACCTAAGGCCTTGGTGGTCATTTGGTGGTCAAATGTGATCGTTTCACTTTTTAAAATGGAAAAGAAAGCTTTTGCTGGAGCGATCTTCATGGAATTTCACACACGCAACACGCCTGACGTCTTTTTGACCAGTGATCATGGGGAGAGCCCCCCCCCCAAAAAAATTCCCTTTACTACCTTCTATAAATGTAAACTCCTTTGGATTTCCTCTTAACTGTTAGAGTATCATCAGGAAGCTACTTGGGAAAAATGTCGGATTTCGATTTTTAACGCTGTTAGCATGGCGAGCTCACAAAGGTGGCGTTCCCCTGTTGCTCGCTCATTTTAACCAGAATATTTTAAAATGATATAACATACGATATGACCATGTTGAGAATAAGGGCGGTGGTTAATTTAATTCAATTCCATTTTATTTGTACAGCCCAAATGAAACAGGCGTCTCAATGGGCTTTGTACCAAAAGAAAAAAAACTGCTGCCACAGAAATGTAAAAATGTAATTTTGCCAAATTCTTCTAAAAGTTTCTTGGATCTGTTCGTGGCTCAGCCAGTGAGGGAAGCTCAAACGGGGGCGGCGGGGTCTGGGTGGGTACCACCTGTGGGCTACACAACGCCGCTCGCGGTTTCAATTTTATCATTCTGACAGCTTTAACATTTCAGTTTTAGCACAATTCTCTATTTATGTAAAAAAAATCCAATCAGCAGCTGCTTCTTCTGGACTGTTGTCATGGTAACAGAGTGATGGAGCAGCTGAAAGGCTTCGTTATTTACAAAAACACGTGTGTACATGACTTTGAAGAAAGAGTATCATGGACATGACCTCTGACCTCTGAGTCTGAAGTCGGACCTGATTCTAATCGGGGTTCAAGACAAAAAAAAAATCCTGCTCCTCATCTGAAGTAATGAAAAAATGGCATCAAACAAACAAGCCTCCAGCTGCTTGAAGAGCGCCACCTTCAGTCAGATGTGTTGATTGAAGGCGCCGCCTTCTGTTCAGGAAGACTTCACGCACCTCTTCCGTCCTAATCTACAGACCCTCAAGTGATATTGATAGCAATCCAAGTCGTTCTTTCTCTGGGATTACTGTCAATCCAGACTAACTCACATCCGTGTTTATTCCTGAGCGCCCAGCCCACTGGTTGCCATGGAAACGGAAAAGTGGCCTGAACTCAAAGACGACAGAACTTCCCAGATGTTTTCCAGGCCCAGACCTTCAAAAAATCTCCATTCCAGTGAGATCGGTGAAACAGCCGATCTGAGCTCTGGACCTGGGACCGGGCTTTCTGCTTACCGTATGCTGTACAGCACGTTGCCATTTTTGGAGATGCGCAGCAGCTTGTTGTCCGTGGTGACCTCGTGGAAGTTGGCGCCCTTCTCATTAGCAAAGAACAGATCCGGCTTCCAGATGGAGTCCAACATGGACGGGTCCAGATCCAGCGAGTCGTCGGGATACTCGCTGTAGGCCAGGCGGGGGTCGTTCCACTGCTGCCTCAGGAAGATGTTCACTCTGTAGTCCTGCAGGAAGACAGGATGGGAGGGCGGGAAACTTCAGAGCGGGAAACTGAACCAAAGCAACATTTTAGCATCTGCAACTAAGGAAGAAAAGCAGCAATCTTTGCCTCGATGGAGCCAAACGTAAGTGTCGGTTTTTCTAACCTAGAGAAGTTGGAGGAATCACTGCAGATCAGGACCAAAGTCATCTGGAAAACTTGTCTTCTGGACTCAATGTTCAATGCTTTACACAAAATAAACCTCATTTAAAACATTTCAAAAGTTTAGGGAGAAAAACTAGCCCAAATGCACAAAGTGGGTCACGGTGTCCCGCAGAGCTCTGTGTTGGTTCCTATACTTTAACCTCTCTGTTTCCAGCAAAAATCATTTGAAATAAAAATCTTCTCTTATGATTGTCTGCGTAATTTATGTATTCAGACGCATAAAAAACATGAGATGGCGCCTTAACTCTGCAGCTTTTCTTTATTAATCAGGTTAGAGTTTCATCCACTGGTGGTTGAACTGATGAAAAACTGCAGCTTTGTTGGTAAAGACGTTTGGGTTTTATCGTCTAACTGCAGGTTTGATGCTTTTTGGAAACACTTTTACCTTTGGCACATCTACTCAGAAGCTACAACGGGCTAAGTCTCACCTGTATGGGATATCTGACAGACCTTTGATTTCTTTGCTTTCAAAATGCTAAACTTGTCAAACTTTGTACGGAAGTCCAAGAGCTTTCTTAACTTCTTCCACCATTCAGTGTGACGTCGTGGATAAAAGCATCTCCAACAGAAATGTGGGCAAAGACGCAGTTCAAAGGAAGATAAATGGCAAAGAAAAGTGGATAGAAATCTACGGGATGTAGAACACGTCAACACAAAGAAGCTGCTCTTATCAGAAAATGGGAACGACATGGGAAAGCTGGTCACGGGTCATCGCACTGCTGATTCAGCCACAGAGTAGTGATGGACGGGACCTCGTGTCTAGATGAGCAGGTGGTTATGGGTCTTCATCTGTACATCATCTTCTCTTTAGAAACGTTTTACCACGGAGGGGAGTTTCAGCCCGGTGCTTCATGAGTGATCTTTTCTGCCTCTGCCGCTCTTTTCTGATTTGAAAGTTCAGGACTTTTGGAATCAGAGGTTTTCTTGAATGGATGCACTTCTTTGGTGGAAAGACAGGAGGCGCCGTGGAGGGATTGAGATGCAGAACTGACTGAAGAGTTTCACCAGAAAAATGATTTGATGCTGAATTTGAACCTTTTAAGTTCAACTTGTCAAACTCAATAAAACAAAATAATGACATGTTTTATCCCTTATAATCCTTCATTTAACAAAGATCACGCTAAAAAACAGACAAATTGGTGTGTTTTTCAACCTTAGGTCAAACTTCATCATCCATCCTGTTTTCTTTTTTCAGAGAGTCAACAGTGAGCTAGGAAGTAAAAGCACACCCTTTGGAGGATTTACAGTCTGACTTAAGGGAGAGGATTCTGGGTAAATTCCCAATTGAACCTAAAAATATGGGGGTTAGTTTCTTGGATGTGTTCATGGTCAAAGGTAAATGGCCCTTTTCATTACCCATCCTCTGCCGTGTCTCACTGTTAAAAATTTGTGTCTGTTAAAATGTTTGGAAAAAAAGTAAAAAAAAGAAACCAAATCATGTTTGTTTTCCTGGCTGCTAATCAATGTTTCAGAAAAATCTGCAGATGAAATCCAGCTACAGGGGGGAGGAACTAATCCAGAAGGAGAACATAAAAAAACAAACCAAACAAAAGCTAAATATTTAATAAAAACAGTAATTTATTTTGAAAAGCTGAGGAGCAAACATCCAACAAAAATAAGAAATAAAGATGATTTTTACACATTTGTCCTTCAACTTTAAATCAATTCTACCCCAAGTAGAAGACTAGTAGAAGAATGTCTACTAGAACTTAGCTACAGATGTCTACTGGACATCTACAATGTCTACAGATTTTTGGATGTCATTGTCCTTTAGCATTCTGGATCTTGTTTGCATCTTAACAAAAACTCTCTTAAAAGTTTGAAAAATGGACTGTAAAGCAAACAAAACCATTATTAATGCACTTTCTAAACAATTCTTTATGTTATTTAATTATCCTATGTAATCAACCCTGGCCTACTCGAGAAAAAGGGCGGATTATAACGTGCAAGGCATGATGGGACCGATTGACTGAGGTAAGGTTGTCTGCTAGAAATCTAAACAGAGCTGTGCAACAGAGCTTTCTGAATGGATGCTAGTTGAATGTATAATGCAGATGTATAGCTGTAAAGATGGAAATAGCCATGATTCAGATTTCTAATCGATGTGTTTGTGCCCTGTGGGTATCAGCTGATTGCCCCCTAAATATCTTTCAAATGAATCGTAAATACGTCTGAGGCCCTTTTGTGGTGAAATGAAAAGTGCGTGCAGGTTTTAACCAGGTTAAGCGGTTCTTGATGCTACAGACGGTGTTTCCCAACTTAAGCTGAGTTGACACTAGAATGTCTCATAAATCCGGGTTCGCCGTCTTCCTCTGCTAAAAAGCGCCGTCCGCCATCCGTTCTGGTTTAGGTTTTAAGGCAGAAGCAGCATTTTCAGCGTGGGGTTGGCATTTACCTCGCTCCCATATCTCCCTAATTGTCAATTATTTTGAGAATATGGAGCCCGGCTGCTTCAGCTGGGCTGCCGCCATCATTAGGCTTTGCAGGGTGGGGCGTGAGCGCCGGCAGCCCCAGCAGGTGGCATTTGCAGCAGCAGCAGCAGCAGCAGCAGCCAGGCTCAGAGGCGTGTGGAAGCGTAGCCTGAGCGAGCCCCGTCCTCGGTTTATCACTGTTTATTACACTAAACATCTCACACGAGACAAATGAGCTCGACCTTCTGGGAACGTGACGCCTTTTTCTTCTGCTTGAGATTGTGACAAATGGGCCGAAATGCTGCAGAGACGAGGAGTGTGTGCTGACGCGGAGACGGAACGGGGGAGTTCGTGCCGCCGTCATCAGTCACCAACACGCCTGCAGTTTGATATGAGCGGGGAAAGGGCAGGAGCTAGCCAGAACCGGCTCTGTTTGGACTTCCTCCAAACAACGGTAATTATGTTTTCAGCCGACACGAACGCTCTCACTCCCACAGGAGGCCAGAGCCCACATGGAGCCTTCCATTCATCTCTTAATTAATGTTGAAGTGCGTTTACGGTAAACACAAATAAATATTCAGTTCACAAAGATGATTTGAATGAGTGTAGAAAAGGCTAAATTCAGCTGTGATGCATTTACTGACTCCAGGACTAAACCACATATCTGACCTCACCAAGACTAGGCTGTGATTTAAGCACAAAAGAGAGAGAAAAAAAGAATAAATGAATAAATGCATTCAAGAAACTGAATTGTGTTTTTCCAAAGGTGTCTATTTGCCAAAAAAAAAAAAAACAACAATTTTCTGGGAAAGTTCTGTTTTTTGCAAAACAATGAAAAAGATGAAAAAACAGTCAGAAATGAAATTGGCCAAAAATAAATAAATCCACAAACAAAACCAAAACACGTGTCATCAATGTCCAAAGCTCATTTTGAAATTATTGTGGGATGGCCACAGGACCTATTTTGTGGGAAAGGTTAAAATTGGAAGATTTTCACCTCTCCGGCTTCTCCCTACCTCTCTAAGTGTAGGGGTATTTGGAGCTGTGGTGGTGTCCAAAAGCGTGTGTTTTTAAGGAGTATTGGCGCAGAAAAGAAACCTTTATCTTCACATGGCGGTGCTCTGAAGCACAGAGGTTTACTTTTAAATGACTTGTTGCTTCTGCATGACTCTTAAAAATGATCAAACCGATGTCGTCCTGTGTTTTCCGAGCGCTGGCGGCTACGCGCTGGAGGCTATGCGCTGGCAGCTACGCGCTGGCGGCTACGCGCTGGCGTAGTAACTATTCATGACATCATCGAGGGGTGGTGTCGACCAAATTTCAAGAAAGGAATTTTCCATATCTCCCCGCTTGGAGGGCTAAATGTAGGGGAAGAATTTGGATTTGCCCCAAGTCTACGTTCATAACTGACGTTTTGTTGACCTTTGACCTTTTGGCCGCCATATTGAATTAATATAGACCTTTTTTTACCGGCTACAAATTTAAACTCCTATGCCTTCTTACCCATGGAGCATCACTAGGAAGGTAGTTGTGAAAAAATGTTGTGGATTTCAAACGCCGTTAGCGTGGTGGGCTCGCTAAGCAGCGCTCTGCTTTTGTTTGCGCATTTATGACCAGAATTTTGTAAAATTTAATCGTCAAGCTTAAAAAAACAAGATCACAAGATATGAACATATTAGGAAAGTGGGTGTGGTTAGTTAAAATAACCTTTGTTGCCAAGGAAATCTAAAAATGTACTTTTACCAATTTTTCTACAAAATGACGTAAACCTGTCCGTCGTCCCCAGGCGACCAAAACACAAAACGGTTGCTATGGAGATAAAACCAACAGAAAAGGGTTTTTTCCCATGAATTCCTCACATGCAGCTCGGACCAGGCTGGCAGGGCAGATGGGCGGGTCGGGGGGGTTTAATAAAGCAATATGCATCAATAAACCTTTTTTAAAAAAATAAATGCTTCACTTGAAAATGTTCCAAAAGCTGAATTATCCACTTCATAATCACAAAACGATCAAGAAAAGCCACAAAACAAAAATGAGGAATTTAAAACTGAAAAGCAGAGATGAAGTAACAGGCTGAACATGAATGAAACACTATCAGGCATACTGATGGTTCAGTGAACGTTCTCCGTGTTGCAGTGTTCCTGAAAACACACTGTTTGTGTTACAGAGGTCGGTACGACAAACCAGCATTAGGGAGGAAACGAACGTCTCCCTGCTGCGGTTTGATGACGTCCTGCAGGGAATCGTGTCCGTTTAATATTGAGCAGCAGCGCCGAGTGGCTGCAGGAAAAGCGCCGTTGCCTCTGACGCAGCTCTGCATCCATCGCCTCCACCTCAGGAGGAAGGCTGGAGGCATCATCTGCCTCCGACACGCCGCTACACAACCATTAGCAAAGAGAGCGCCGTACTTACACAACGCCACGCTCATTCCAGCCTGTGCTACACCCAGACACTAAAGCACGCATGAAGGAATGCAATCGTCCTCTTCCTCGTCTTCATCAGCTTGCTGTGACACGAACAACAATAATGTGAGGAGAAGCGGCAGCGGGTTCTCATCCCACGCCTGTCATGACTTCCTGACGGGATTCAGCTCAGGTAGAGGGAGGAGGCGATGGCGACTCGCTCACCTTCACCTCCTCACGCACGTCCTCCATGAGACGCATGGACGGGTCCACAGGGACCCGGCTGACCTGAAGCCACGCTTCAGACAGGAACGACATTTTCCTCTAAAGGAATCCTTCACATCATGACAACATCTCATCAAAATGTTTACATTTATTGTTTACGTACACAAAAAAGCAAAGAGTTGAAGAAGCTTCAGATGTTTTCTGAATTACAAAGAAACAGATACTTTTATTTGATTCAAAGTCCCCCTCTGAGGACTATCATGTTTGTGGAGTTTTTGACATGTGCTTGTGGCATTTTGGTTATGAAAGAGAACAAATGTACTAAAAAGAATTGTTTCATTTTTGCATTTCTGAGTATTTCTCCTTTTAAATTGCTGTCAATCAAACTGTTGCGGTTTAAATGAATGAGCTGTGGTGATGTCGCAACGGCGCAGGAAGCTCCCAGATCCGCCCCGTTCAGCGTGACCTTAACCCTTAAATCAGCTCATGTGCAGCAGAAGACACGAGGGGGCATTGCTGCACTGTTGCCCGCATATATTTTTTAAGGGGGTCCACGGCTGGATTTGGTCGTACTTAAAGTTATTGTCCCAAAGGTTTTCTCCACATTTGTGTTCTCGCTTTGACCGAGTTTGAAGGTTTTCTGTCCCGCATTAACCAGAGAGGGTACAAATAAAAACAGGAATAAAATCAGGGGATCTTTTCTATTATTGCCTCCATGAAAATAAGAAAAATATCATAAAGTTCTGGAGGCCCGATCAGGCTCGCCTCCCATAGTGATCGGGATCGCTCCATCGGAGACCGACTGTCCAGGGTGAACCCGCCTCCACCCAACAGTACCCGTCCCAAGCAATGTGGTTCAGACGGGTACCAAACTGGGCTCAAATCGTGCTGCTGCCAGACCTTTGCTTGTCGCTCAAATCTCGCCGGTAGTGTCTGCCGCTCGAATCGCGTTTGCCGCTGAACCATAACCCGTGATCCTAACCTAACCCTTCCTCTGGCTCCATGCAGCCAAGAAAAAAGTTCCTTTGTGGCGTTTCATTGTATTTGCTGTGTGACGTCGTTCAACAATCTGCATGTTCATTTTTCCGATCAAAGTTCTCTTCATGTGTACTTTTATGAAACAGCAGGTTCTGGTCCACATTTGTTTTGTCGCTTGGTTCAAAAGGTGTGGATTTGGAACCAAACCTATGTCACTTTTCACCGTTTCTCTTCGGAGAATAGAGACTGACAGTCGGTGTTGGGGGGGGCGGGTAGGGGGCGGGGCTAGTCAGCTCAGCACCAAAGGCGAAGATTTTGGAATTAAACATGAAATAAGGATTTTTAAGACATTTAGTTTGTGGGATTTTGGTTCAAACTTGCGAATCATAATCAAAACAACAGAGAACGTTTTTATTTTCTAAACATTTTCATGGAGAGACTTTAATTCAACATTAGTGTTTCTATTGATTTCCATCTTTAGACAATATTTCTTACTGTTTGATTGTTTTGTGCATTTATTTTGACATTGTTAGGAGTTGCTGTGGATTTTCCTCAGACACGAAGGTGTTGCAGGTTTGTCCGAACACAGTTAGACTAGTTTCTCCACAGATCGGTTTGTTTTCCCCCCCAAATCAAAGTCATTTAGTGTGAAATCTAAAAAGCGTCTCTGAACAGCAGAATCATCAAACGTAGATCTATAGGTTCATTAATAATCTGCATGTTGGAGTGTCGTCAAATAAAAATATTTAAGGAAGAAGTTCAAACTACAATAGGAAAGATACTTTAAAAACAGCCAACACTAAGTCCTGTTTAATGTCTATTTTAACTTTGTATCCTGTAGAACATCATCTGCTGCTCAGAGGAGGTTGCTGGTTCAATTCTCTTCATGGCTGTTGAATGTAACGTTTGACGTTTCTACACAGTGACTGGTCAGGGATTAATAATAAAATAAAGATACAAATTTGGAAATGTCTGCATACTTAATACCCCCCCCCCACACACACACACACACTGTACGCACACGGGGAAAGCTTTGTCTGATCCCGTTGGGGAACGGGGAGCCTGGGCTGAAGAACACATGACCTACTCACCATGGTGGTTTCAGCGATGGATCCAAAACTGTTGATAAAAATGTTGCAGGTGACGTTTACAGGTGGACCTGCAGAAACGACAGAGAGCAGAGGACAGAGGTGAGACCGCGGCACCGACGGTCTGGATGGGGCAGAAGAAAAAAACGCAGGAACGGGGAGGACCTGTGGACCCGCCCCCAGCAGGTCCCACCAACACCACAGACCGCCTCACCGGCACTGAAGCTGAACAGGTCTGGGTTTATTCACGGAAACATCTAAAGCTCTCAGTGAGGAACAACATGGACTCATGACACGATTACATTTGGTGCCGCTTTGGTCCTGGTCGGATTTCCTCTCATGGTTCTGCAGGTGTGAAAGCTCCCCTGATCTCTCGTTTGCTCTCCTGAGGTTCTCTGTTCTCTTGCAGGTGAACTCTGGTTGGGTTCACTACAGTGTGATGTCTGCTGGGTGAAGGCGGGGGAGCTTCTTCATACATGATGGTCAGAGGATGAGTGGGAGCAGTCCCATATTCCTTTTTCCAGCTGTTTTCCATCCGGTCTGAACCTGTTTGGGACAACAGCGCCTCCACCTGAGCAGCTGGTGGAACTTTCTCCTTAAATCAAACCAAACCAGATGGGGTACCCCATTTAGCAGCATGATCTTTTAGCGTCCTCAAAGGGTAAAGACTTTCACATGTCAGCACACCTGCAGCCACAGGGGGCGCCAAACGCATCTAAATAGCTGCAGTCTGTCTAATTCACACCAGAAGACTGCTCGCCGCTGTGTCATCTGTTACAAGACGTCTTTGTTGAAATACAGAAATAACGTTGGTTTGTCGCTAATCAATCAATCTCTCCGTCGATGCACTCATGACCCGCTCTGCACAAACAGGAACTACGGCAGAATCAGATGAAGCTTCTTCTCAGTCGGTTCTTCAAACCCGGAAGAACCGGAGCAGCATTTGAGAAAAAGGTTTCTGCTGAAAGTTGTTCGTCTGGTTTCACAAAACATCTGGACTTTGCTGTTAGAACTCATCTCACAAAATCAATGGATCAACTTTTAGCTGCTCCTCAAATGAATGTAGAACTTTGGGACAAAAACCAGAAAGCACGGCGGAGGAGAGGCCATGATTTGGGATGGTTTTGCAAAAATGTACTATAAGCTATTGATTATTTAAACACTGACCTCAGAGATTAGTGCAAAAGCTTCAATGACATTTCCTTCTTTGGGTCTATGAAACTTTTGGTGTTTATTTATTTCTCATTAATTGTATGCATTTTCCTAATAAGTTGTGTATTTCTGCAACATCAGATTTACAAATGAAGTGACAATCAAAAACTTACAAATACTTTCAACAGAGTTAACTATTGATGTTTAACGCTAAAGAGGAAGTTTGAGATTTTCTCATTCAGAGTAAAAACTAAAATAATTATTTTATATATAAAAAAAAAACCTCAATATTTTTTGTAAACATGAAAACTGTTTTGCTGATGAAATAAAACTGTAAAATCAAACTTCATGATAACTTGAAGAAACTTAAAAATAACAAACGATACTTTAAAGTGAGACATATTCCTGACAGCTTTGGTTTAACTGTCATATTTTTACATTTAACTTGATTCATTATCGAGAAAAGTTCAGCTAAAATGTTTACAACATTTGTGAAAAGTGACTTTAGGACTGATTTTGTGTAAGTTCAGGTTAAGCTTTACCTTACAAACACAAACACACACACAAACACACAGCACACGCTGGGATTCCACTCGCCAGCGGCGAGAATGAAGGCGGACCTTTGGATTACTTTGAAGGCCAATTACTCTCCCTGTCACAGCATAAGAAGGACTGGACGCCGCTGGGGAGGAAGATCATGTGAGAGCACACACACAAACACACACAAACACACAAAAGCTGTGGAGAATGCGCTGCGTCGGGCCGAACGGGTGACGCGTCCAGCATCCAATTAGAAACCAACAATAGATTACTCACAACTGGAAATATGGAGGCACAGAACGGGGTGGGGGTGGGGGGCAGATACCGCTGTGTCCAGGTCTTTTCTGTGGTCACAGCTGATCTTATCATTTAAGGATGAAAAGGTTCTACACTATATATGCTAACGACAGGCTCATATTTGTTGATCTCTCCTCAAGTTTCCCTAAAAACCAAACATTCTCGGAGCGCCACCTGTCGTCTGACGCTCGCCATGTGACGACAGCGGAGCATTTTTATTATAAGATCATAAAAGGAGCTTTGCTGAAATATAACATCTAGAAAAATGGAAACTATTAGGACAATCATGCCCTAAGACATTTGAGAAAAGGCTGCAGGTGGGAGGGGCTGCAACGGATGGGACGGACTATTACATGTGGGAGGGGCCATTGCAGAAGAGGCTACTGCAGGTGGGGAGGGTTGCTACAGGTGGGAGGGTCTTCAGGTGGGAGGGGCTATTACATGTGGGGATTATCATAGATGGGAGGGGCTGGTGCAAGTGGGAGGGGCTATAGGCATCCTATAGCCCCTCCCACTTGCACCAGCCCCCCCCACGCGTCCCAGTGGCTAAAAGGCCCTAAAACAAGTTTAAGCTGTAGTTTCAACGCGGCTGCAAACATGAACTGAGATCATTTCCATGAAAAATCCAGCTGTGATGAAGACCAGCGGTGGAAGGAGGGAAAACGATCCAACGTGAGCGTCCATGAGCGCTAGCTAACAGAGCTAACGTACGTCACGCCCCATTCAGCTCCAAAACTGAAAATCTATTATCATCAGTTGGAGCTGAATTGACTTTGTTGCTCAGCAGCAAATAAAACCGTTATTTGAAACCAGAACTCTACCAGCTGAGTAAAGAACAGCCCCTTGAAGATAAATGGCCTCCTGGTAGATTCTGCTCACCTGCTGGACCACCTGACTGCCTCCGTCTGATATATGAAAGCTCCACTAACCCACTGAGCCGTGAGGCGTCTGAGTGCATCAAAGGCTTTCTCCGTAAACCAGCGGGTATTACGTTATCACCGGGCGTCCTTTCAGAGGCCCGTCTCAGGTTCTCTGACATTCTCCTCCTGCGTCCCGGCTTTGTTCAAAATCCTCCTTTCAAGTCGTCTTCAGCGATTCGCTGCTGGGGGAGGCGAGCGAGGGATGTCATAATTTGTCTTTTTTTGACATCCCTCCCAGAGCGAAACGCAGAAGAAAGAGGGAAACAAAGGGAGGAGGAGAGGGTCTTGATTTTACAACAATCCAGTGAAGGACGGAGGGAGAAAGACTCGCCTTTATAGCTTTCCAATAAAGGCGAGGAAGCAGAGCAGAGGATAGAGAGGAGGAAGAGGCAACAGCTCATTAACTGTCATGGAGGACAGCCGGGAAGTGAGTCACGGACCGACGCAGCTTTTCTCCTGTTTGGGCCAAATTCTCACTCGTTTGGACAGACAGACCCCAGATTACATAAGAAACCGGAAACCGAAGCTTGAATGAAACCAGGATTTCTTAATTACACCTTCAGAAAAAGCTGCTACAGCCCATCTTCAGCAGAGCCCAGCAGAATTCTGTGACCATAATCGGACACCCATCAAAGCTCATTAGGAGAAGTTTGGGAGGCAGGCGGACGAGGAGATCCGGGGCATCCATGGATGGGAACGTTTGGTGTTCATGACGGGAACGCGGCAGGACAGATGCGTTTCACCTCAACACGCTGATGTCTGAGGGAAAGTTTTAATGCAGTGCAAATGAGGACAGCAGTAGCTGATTTTTAGCAATGAGTTGTATAGGCTAGAGTCGACGTATGTACAGTTGGATGCCATGTGGATTGGTGGAGATGCCGGCTCCCTGCTGTGCTACGATGACACAGACAGAGCTGGAAAAACCAGGATGTGACGTTTTCCACAAGTTAATGAACTTAACTGAAGATGAAATAAATGATCTGAGTGAGTTCCTGTCAGAATGGTCGACGTTTAGGCTAGAGCTGCACGATCTGAGAAAAACTCGTGATAGGAGATATTAGTGATCAATATTAAAATGACGATATGACCTGCGATACATAAAGAAATAGCAAAACAACCAAAAACACCATTTCCATTTCAATGCAACGGTTCAATTTAAATAGGAGTTAACTTGAATTGTACCTTGGTCCGGGTGAAGACTCGATTCTTATTGGCTGCTTGTTGTGGTTTAAAAAGTGATAACCGCACGCCCCAAAAAGTAGTTCCGGTCACCTATCTTAAATCTTCTGTATCACTGCGCCAGCTTCTTTAAAACAACCTTTAGATTCATCATCTGGACAAAAACAAGCGGTAAGAGGAGAACTTCCTCTCTGACCTGATGCTTTATTTAACCCATCGGGACGATCAGCATATATATATCGCTTCATATAGCCGAATCTGGACTGCAGTGGTGGTGCGGCACCTTGTCACCATGACAAGGCGCCGCACCACGTGACAAATAGTCCGCTTTTCGTGAAAAAAGCGATCCAAATTGGAAAAAAATAATTAAAGACTAAAAACTGGTTAATATTTTTTGCTTTTGTAAGTGGTATAAGTGGGTTAATGGCCTTCGAAGTGTGCATTGTCACTTGTTAACACACTTCGGTGCGTGGCAGTACTTTGCGTCGGACAGTTCCACGGCGTGCGTTTAAAAAGTGATAATGCATACTTCATCCGCCATTAACCCTTACTTATACTCTAAATTATCTTCGTTTACATAGGAGGTGAGCATCTAACATAAAAGAGCTCCATCCGATTGGTCAACAACATGAAGGCACATTTAAGGTTTACCATTTATTGCGATTTTTCACTGTCTCTCACGATATGTGTATTGCAAAGCTGGATATCGTGATAGCGATACATTTGCGATTTCTTGTGCAGGCCTAGTTTAGGCTGATCTTGCAGTGATGATGGTCATGTCAACACATACGCTTGTTCGTTACTTCCAGGTTTTCTGGCAGGACCACCTATCTTTTGTTTGTTTTTTTGGAGGATGGCCTTAGTGTGTTTAACCTCAGATCAGACGAGACGAGCCACTGAATTTAAGGAGATTACTCATTTTGATCTGAAATGGTTTATTTCAAGCAATCAAAGTAAGAATAATGCACAAAAAAATACAATCAGAAGTTATACATTCAGACAAAGACGTAGGATAATTAAATAACTAAGCGGAGGAAAAGAAACTAACCAGAATACCATTAGTGGCGGCGAGCAAAGAGGTGATTCGCCGCTCAACTCACTCTCATTGGGTGCGTGGCGATCGACTCTTTGAACATTTGCTCAGAGAAATGTGTAATCATCAGCAGGTTGTTTAGATTTAAATATTTATTTCCTATCATCCTTTAAACTGTTTTTTCCCCTTTATATTAACAAACCAAACGGAAAATTAAAGCAAAAGCTTTCAAGTTTCAAAAGGGAACATCAATAAAACAGAACACTAAACTGTTCGGTCCGTTCCATTTACAACCAAACATCAATTCTACAAATAAATTCTAATGTTGTCAAGTTTTACAGAACAAACATAAAACTGTCCTTTTTGTCAACATGCTGTGAATACGCCAGGAACTAAAAGCAAATGGTCTGAGTTTCTTCTGGTCGTTTAGATTAAGCAGATCGGCCTTTTTTGGTTTTTGCTGGAGAATCATCGTTTGTTTCAGTCTGACATTCAGAACGTTTGGTGGCTCCTGTTCAGCTGGTTAAAAAGGTTGATGGTGCTATTTCCAGAAGGAACATGCCTTCTGAGCACATTACTCTGTTTGTTGTCGGATTTTAAACACTGTAATACTATCGCACACAGGCCGAAGTTTCATTTATGAGTCACCGACCACGTTGGCCAGTAAATTTTTAAAAGATCTACTGGATAACCGTTTTTTATTACCGGCCACTATTTTGTATAGAAATAACTTCAACCTTCGCAATTTTTTAAAGAAAATTAAATTGAATAAAACCCCAAAGAGCCCACGTCTTAACTGGTTAACATTCTAGTCGCTAATTTTCGAATGAAAAACCTTTTTAAGTCCAACTGTGATCATCTTTTGATCTTTTTTCATTTAATTATGATTACCGTATTTTCCGGACTATAAGTCGCTCTGGAGAATAAGTCACCAGGGGTTGACATAGCCCAGAAATTTGCACTGGCCCACAGGGCCAGTAGCTTTTGAAAGTTACTGGCCAGACACCGCGCACAGCGAGACCCGCCGCTCCGCAGGTGCTTGCAACTTTAGGGGGGTCCGGGGGCATGCCCCCCAGGAAAATTTTAATATGGTGCATTCTGGTGACATCTAGCACTTATTTATACACTTTTTCAATTACTGAAAATAGACCATATCAAACTTAAATCTGCTCTAGTCTGTTTCAGATGTTTTGAAGAGAGCGCTGCAGTGTAGTAGGAAACACTAGTTAAGATGTTTTCATGCTGCTTCTAATCACTGCTATTTCACATTTGTTCCTAATCAATAGTTAAGAAGTTTTATTTACTTTTTTGCCCTGACTGCCTTGAGGTTTTGCTTTTTGTTACTGTTGCAAAGTTACATTTACTTTTTAGTTACTTTAGTTACTTAATTAAATTAAATAATTGAAAAATTCAATAAAATTAAATTACTGAGATCATTCAGCTAACTAGAAATACTGCTTACAGTGTTGTAAAGAAAAACAAAATTGAGTACTTTGAAGTTATACTGCATTTGAGTCTGAGATTCAGGTATTTTGAGTTGCCTTTGATTCTTTGACATTCAGCTTAAAGCTTAGTGGATACAGTTTCATCTTCAATGCATTCATTAAATATCTTGCTGTCCATACTACTAATTAATAACTACTAACATATTCCTATCTATTCCTGCCATGTCTTCCACATCTCTGACATGCTTCAGTCTCTCTTCAATGACGGTGTTGGATTTATGATCATCGCGGTGAAAAACCACCAGGGGGGCGCGCTGATATGTGTGTCAGTTTAAATATATCTGCCTAAAATGTAATAATAACCCACTGGCTTGTTCCTTTGTTGTTGCTGTTTAACATTATTTTGTATTGAATTGTTACATTCAATAAAGTTTGAAAAAAAATTGAGTGAGCGCGTGCCGCGTGGTGCTCGGCAGTGACAGCCGCGCGCAGGCGGGAGAGGAGGAGAAGTGATCAAAGGTTTCCCATAGAAACCCTTGAAGTCTGAACACAGGACTTGCAGAAAAAGTAAATTATGAAGACGAGGTAAATCTACACGTTTTCGCAAAATATACTTTATTGAAAAAGGTGAAAAATATATTAACCGTTAGATATTTTAGTGGCCCGAGCGGACAAGTGAAAAATAACGTCTTGTGGTCCGTACTGCTCGAAAAACAGGACCGGGCCAGCGGACAAATGGCTATGTCGAGCCCTGGTCACACCAGCCCAAAAGTAGAAAAGTAAAGTAAAGTAGAAAAAACACAGATAAGTCGCACTGGACTATAAGTCGCATTTTGACGGGAAATTTATTTGACAAAATCTGAGACCAAGAACTGATAACTTGCACAAACTCATATGACACAATCATAGCAGACTGTTTATCTCATAATTTCACAGTAATTTTTTCTCAAACTTATTTATTTATTCCTTTCATGAAGCATCATTGGCCAACTAATACTCTGTTTTCATCCTGTATTTGTAGAAACAGTTGTCATTTTTATTGCATTTCTGAATCTATGAAATCATTGGAAAATAGAATATTATGTTGTTAGCCTTCAAGATCTTACTGTAAAAAAAAGTTTGCTGATTCTCTGTGTCACTTAACAAACTCTTAACACTTAACATACCTCATACATCAAATTGACCCAGGAACATCATCTCTGTTCCTCACAAATGAACATAACAGGAGGGTTAACAATGTATTTATTTCAATTTAGTTCTAATATAAGTCGCTGCGGAGTATAAGTCGCACCCCTTGCCAAACTATGAAAAAAAGGGCGACTTATAGTCCGGAAAATATGGTATGTCATTTTTAGCCAAAATCTTAAAAATCTGTTGTTTTCTACGAGATCGTTTCAGGGAGCTGTAGCACCTACGTCACCGCTACAAGCTTTGTCAAACGGCCTCTTTTCGTCTGCTCCCGGTTCACAGGGATTTGAATGAAGGAAAACTCATCATACTTCTGTAAATTTGCCCTTCATCATGAGAAAGTGGGTCTTTAAACCCCAAACAGAGATGTTAGCCTCCAGCATTATGCTGCTAATACTCAGCCAGCGAAGGATCCCGACTCACATTTCAGTCGCTAATATCTTCACAGGAACTTCAGGAGCATCGTTTACGGTCTAAAGAGGGGGCGTGTCTTCAGCGGCATCGCTGCACGTCTTCATATTATGGACCAACTGGTTCGGTCGACGATTAAGTCTCATGTAGAGCCTTAACCTGGATCTGTTTTAGCTTCCCAAGTGTCCTCTTGGATCTGCACACAAAACCCACTTTGATCTAAAAGCGATTCATGTCAGGTAAGCTTCCAGACGAGAGAAAAGCCTCTCGACTCTCAAAGGCCGGAAACTGACTTTGACTTTGCACGCGAGTGAATCTATGGTTTCAGTAGAAGCCGTCCGCTGGGGTTGCATTGGGACGTACGTGCACACCACTTTAGCGTTTGGATGAATCCAGGGCTCGGCAGAGCTGCCATGTTGGTTTAAGGCTGCTATACGATGACGGGACGCCGGCTGTCTGGGGGGAACGGTGTTTAACCCGGGGTGAAGCACGGGCCAGCACTCCCACCCAGCAGAAGAGGGTGGTCTCATAAAAGACGCACCTGCATGGTTTTCTATCAACACACGATTTCCATTATTGACTTTTAAGAGTTAAATAATTTCTAAGCTACATTTCTGCGCATCTCCTTCGTCTGTAAATAGAGTGAAACAGAAAAGAACCTCCAAACCGAGCAGAGAGAACACAAAACAGTCAGCTAACACGTTGTGTTTGTGCCAGTAAGCAAACAAACGCACTCACATGAATGGACACACAATCACTGATGGAAGGCCGCTGCTCAGACACACACACACACACGTCATGCATTTTGGTAAACTGCACCACAGTTCTGCATGCGTTCATCCAATCTGCACGCCTCATTGCTTTTGCACCTATTGCAGCTGATATAAATAATTACGTCATGCACAGTTACACTCTGCTGTGCGGCCAGTCAACGGACGGAAGATTCCCCGCTTTCAATGGCTGCCTTCTTCAAAATGAGGTGCGGTTAGTTTTCTATTCGATTATCGCGCCGGCTGCAGCTAATGATGGAGCAGAGATCTGCAGCACTGGTGTTGTTTTTGTCTGACGCGCAGGCTTGTACGCACAGCGGGACGGCCGGCCCGTCGGTTAGAAACCGTCAGGTCAACCCTCCCCCACTTGAGCTGAACCCCACCTCCACTAAAACGAGTGACAACAGCAATAATGCAGGATGGCACAAACGCAGAGACTGTGTGTGTGTGAAGGAGGAAATGAAAAGTGAGAGGATTCTCCCTGGAAATCGGTGATCATGCAGCTCCTTTCTGGAGGGGGTTCTCGATTTATCCTCACAGTGAGACAACGTGAAAGATGACTCCATCACTACTCCTTCTGCATCACCATAAAGGATCGCTGAAGTCAAAGAGACTCTTCTTTTTTTTAGGGGGGGGTGGGGTCTTGGTGTCCACAAACTAGTACCGGAAATCTTTAGTTGCCTCATGATTACAAGTCAGGAAGCAACATTTGGATTATGAAATGATTAATATTTTAAAACACTGTGGAAGTGTGCAATATGATGTTTGCTTGTTTGAATCCTTAACTTTGGTGAGACACAACGAAAGGTCGTGTCTCACAGCCGCTGCGTACATTTTCGCATTTTGCACAGATGACAATTGGTCATAAGTGAAAAAAAGTTGTGGTCTTTATGTGAAATGTTCACAGAATATTCATGAATGAACCACGTTAAAACCACGGAAGGAGTACGAAGAAACCACACAACGAACACGCAAACCCAATTTCGTTGAATTTCTTCACTTTGACATTCAGAGCGCTCGGCAGAAATCACATCGCGTCAGCACCATGGTCAGCTCCCGCCGCTGGTCCTCGCCATGCAGTCGCATTTCCCTGATCCACACTAACTCTAAGTCTGTTGCTAGGCGCCCGCCGGGGAGGGGGGGTCATGACCCGGCATCCGCAGAGCGCCGGAGACAGCGCCACAAACCCTGCCTGATTATTGTGCTGTTTACGTGCAATTCATCCGTCAATTATTTGAACGTGATATGTGTGCGATATAAAAGCTATACATCGTTATGCAGTTTAGGTCGTGGAAAGCCACACATTTGCGTGAGCATCTTGTAAAATTCACGCACAATTGCGTACGATTTTGGTAAAAATTGTGTATAAACCGCATTAAATACGCGCCAAAAATTTTGAACACCTAAAATCCGAATTCACGTGACGACCCGTCGGCCCTCGACGGACATCTAAGCCCATCAACGAACGTTTAAGTACCGCTTAGCCCTGAAACACACTAATATTTATCATTAGAAAGTCCCAAAACGCTGTTTGGGGGTTATAATCGATGCATCTGATCACCGATGTACCCCCCCACCCCAACCACAAACAGTTTAAAGTTAAAGGACATAACAAATCCAAGCTCGAGGGAAAATCCTAATAATGAACTAGCGGTTAGTGTTATTTTCATAAATCCTTGGTTTACTTGTTGGATTTCATGTCCTTGTTTGTAAAAAACATCAAGATGCATGAATCCGACCCGGCAGCAGCAGGAGAGACCTTCCAGCCAACAGCCGGTAATTGGCTGCTTGTTAATGATTTATAGAGGTGCGGCTTTTTTTCCCACCGATTCTGTATCACAAGACGTTTTCCTTCACGGTCGATTTAACATTTCATCCTGTCTGATCCTGACGGAGGCGTTTCACCCCAACACTCAGCTGTCCCGTCAAAACACGAGATGATCCGCGGCGTCGGAACTTAACCTGAAGCTGCTGCTGAAAACCCGCCCGTGTTCCTGCTGCTGTGGGAGACAGAGTCCATGTATGTAGCCTGAAAGATGAGACCAATCTGAACCACAGTTTACACGCTTAAGATGCTATTTTAGCGTATTTCTCTGAGTCAAGCAGAAATTCTCATTTTCCATTTAACAAAATATTTCTCAGATTTAAAAATGCAGAATTTGCAGCTTTGACACCATCTGCATTATCAAGCATGTTCTGTTTTAAAGCAGGTTTTTCTTTCATCATATTTTACGTTATTGTGTTATATTGTTGTGTTACAACATTTTCATACTTTCCCCACACGTCAGTAAATTAGTGTTAGTGGATCATTGTTGTGCTTCGTCGTCACAAAATGCAGAGAATGACGGTGCCTCCGGAATGGTGATCAGGTCCTGAAGACTCTCCGCCGCAGCGCTGCACTGGAAGGCGTTTTTGGATGGAGGCGGCTTTAACACGCCAGGTTTCTGCATGTCCATATGTTAGCGTGTTGCAGCAAGTGGGTCCAAACAGCAGGGGGGGCTTGACCGGCACGACGGTGGCTCTGCAGTGCGGCGGGAAACCGCTTTGTCAGAGCAGAAACTGATTTTACGCTGAGGAGAAGGTTTGATTCCTGAAGTGTTTCTGAAACGTTCAACAACACGGACCTGGAATTTACTGACATAACAGACAGAATGATCCTAAATGAAAGGAAATCAGATACTTTTCAAACTAAAACTAGATTTTGTTAGTTCAATATTAAATGTGTTAAAATTGTAATAAGTCATTTGCAGCGTTTCTACATCAAGCTAAGCGGTGAAGTCTTTTCTCCTAAGTTGCCGCTCAAACGTGAAGTAGTGTTTTTTTGCATTTGCTCATGGGCTGGACCATTGCGTTGGTGTGGAGGCAAACCCACAACCTGCCCTGCGACGTCTCTGAATGTCTTCTATGTGCCACTGCAGAACTTTCTGCAGCCACACGATGATTCCTGGAGCTCGAGTGAAGAGAATCGCACCAATAAGTGGAAATAAATCCACACTGCATTTAACCGCATATTAACAATGGTTTCTTTGATTATTTATTTGTATTTTTTTTGTATTTTTTAAAGTAATCGCCCTACAAAAGTCAGTAAATAAATATGAATTTTATGTAACAAAAAAGCTACAGTTTGAATTTGGTTAATTTAGAAATAAATGATCGTAAAATAACAGATTTGGTGCTGAGAGGTTTTTCCATTTGTCTCCATGGAAACCAGCTGGATGATTCCAGTTTGTCCTGTTGTCCTGTTTGCCCAAAGGTACCTGTGCTCAGGTGAGTGTCTCTAGAACTGAGGGCAATAAAAAGAGGCGGGGGGCACACCAAGTCACCAAACACCCGAGCTGAGGCAGACTGAGGGAGAACTCGACATCAGCAACGAAGACCAAAGTCAGAAGGACCGGCACATCCCCAAAAACCAGTGGAGGCAAAGGATCACAGAGACCACAAGCCCCAGTCCAGCCAGAGAACGGCCCCCCACTATGTTTGGGATCCAGTATGAAGCCCCATCAACCAGAGAGTCTCACCAGGCCTGGGCGAGGGTCCTACCACCTGCCAGTACCCCCACCTTGGAGGAGAGGCGGGGCTCCTCGCCAGGAAAGACGAACACGGACCAACCAGGATGTTGGGGAGGGTACCGAGGTCCAAAACGCCAGAGGTGAAACCAGAGCCAACACCACAGGAACACGGACACCCCCGGGCCCAGGGGAGGTGTGACCTCAAGGAATAACCACAGATCTCAGGGTTACCCCTCCCTGTGAGGAGAGACAACCAGCAGGCCAGGAACCCCTCCCGACCAAGGGACACCACCCTAATGAATGGTTCATGTGACTGACCCCTGATTTTATCTAAAGCCTCTGCCCCCCCAACCCACAGGAATGCCATCTTAGCCTTGGACATTCACATTCAGACCAGGAAATTTTTAAAAACGATATGAAGAAACATTTTGGAGGTTCAGTCGCATGAAAACGTCTAAACCAGGTCTGAGGAAAGAATTCAGAGTCCTGCAGGAACCTTCTGGATCTGGATCAGCTGTTTTTCAAAACCAAGAAAAAGGTTTATTCAAACCCCAGATCCACAGACGCCTCGTCTTTAGGGCTGTGCTGACGTGTCCTGCCTCATGTTTGAGAGCCGGATGGTTGTTGAGCTTCTGCCGTTTCCTAGCATGACTTTGCTGATATTTAGGGGACGTAAAAAGGCGCCTTAGCTTTGTTGTCACCCAGAAAGTGGCGCCCGGCACATCACAGAAATCTGAAACGCCAAGGTGTTTTGTTAACTCTTCTACGTCACAGGTTTAGCTCCATGTTGGCTTTTTTCAGACACCGTAACTCTTCAACCGGATACACAAATGACGTCATTCTGACGGATTCTGAAGCGGAAAAAATGGCAGATTTACAGAAATTCTTTTACACGTCTATGTTGATTTGAGCGTGACCCAGAAGACTGAGAGACTTTTCATTGGCCGAGTGGAGTGGATGTTTTCCTGGAGCAAAACAGCTCTTCAGTCTTAGCCACAGCACTCGTACAGGTGCGGCGGCGTCCCAAAGGGAGCGCAGGTGTGTCTTGGCGTTCCCTCGGGGTGAAAATGGAACTTACCTTTGTCGTGATTGTGGTAGGTGTATTGTGAAGAAGGATAATGGAAGTTACACGCACAGGTGATGCTGTCGTACGCCATGCTAACGCCGCTCTCTTGTCCTTAGTAAGGTGTGAGTACAGGCCCCTCATGGAATGTACCACGAATGCTGCACACACGGGGGTGTGCACACGACACGCTAGTGCCCGTAGGACGTCCACACAAACTACTCTGTGATTGTCTACTCTCCTCATTTCTAACAGTCAGGCTGCAGCACCTGTGTGGCCCGGACCCCCCCGCAAGGACAGTTGAGACGGCCCGGACCCCCCCGCGAGGACAGTTGAAACGGCCCGGACCCCCCCGCGAGGACAGTTGAGACTACGGCTTTAAATGCCAAAAGAATCACCAAAAAAAGCTGAGAACCATCAGCAGAATGTCCTCCACATTTCACTGCATCAGCTCCTCCCACCAACAATCCTAAACTCCTTCATGGTTGCCGGCAGACTGCTCCCCCAGGGCTCATCCCCCACCCCCACCCCCCCATCATCATCAGCAATCCTTTTCAGGGACTAATTAACTGGTCAATTTGGACGTCTTCATTTCAAACCCCCCCCCATGCAAACCTGGACCACCGAGTGGAACTAATGAAGCCGTGAAGATCCGCCCGCCTCTTTCTGTTGCAGTGTTGTCATTAAAGGGACTCAAGAGGCCAATAAAACAAACATCTGGAGTTTAATGCTTTGGGTGACTCTTTCTTATCCTATAAGTGACACCTCAGTTGCATCAAAGGGGGGGGGCATATATTTTCAGCCGCGAATAGCATTGAGCTAAACAAAAGTTAGAGGACACAAATGAGATGAATAATGGTCAGAATCACACGGAGTCTTGGTCTTTTGCAATTGAGCTGCCTTCAGCAAAAAATTCTACAATGGCTGTGAGACATTGAATATTTATAAGATACTGTCTGAAGGCTATACGGTCTGGGGAAAGCAGTTTTACGTTTTATTGAGCTAATATATATTCCTAGCACACAGCGGCAGAGAAACGAGGCTCATTTTACAAGCCGCGAGATTGAAAAGACGAAAGAAAAGAGAGAAGAGTGGAAAACTGTACGGCTGCTTTTTCTTCTCCATTATTTCCAGACATTTGGGAAGAAGATCATTTTGTTCCTACATGCAAAGAAATCAGAGCTGCTACAGCAACTTGACGAGCTGGCAAACAAGACACGCCTGGAAGTTTGAGCAAAGTCCTGAATCCGACTGATCTTTGTCTTCTGTTCTTGAGTGGAAAGGTTAAAGTTCAGTCTTTCCAGCTAAAGAAAGCAAAAAAGCTGCTTTGATACGTTGATGGTCAAAGATCAAAAGGATCCGGTGTTGGAGAGTCTTCCTCACTTTAGGTTCCTCTAAAACAGGGGTCGGGAACCTATGGCTCGCGAGCCATATATGGCTCTTTTGATGGTCACATGTGGCTCGCAGACAAATCTTTAATTATAATTTTTTTCTTTCATTAGACCAGTCCTTCTCGGGCGCGATGCGATGCCAGAGGCGCGCAGTAGTAGCGGTGCTTGGAGAACAAAATCTGCGCCAGCATTATCAGTTTACTATTATCTATTATTTCCCAGAGTTTGTACCAGCCTGAAACCTGTGAATTGCCGTGCCCAAAACTGCGCGCTCCCGTCTCTGAGAAAGAGCGCGCAGATGCGGGGACGGGATGTGTGAGGAAGAAAGCAGGGGGGGGGGGGGGGGGGGGCAGCAGGTGAATCGCGCAGGTATTGTAAAAACGTAAAATCCGCTGCCCGTCACTCACTGTGGCGTGTGAGTGTGTTTTTGGCTCCCCGTCTGCATGTGAGCAGTCTGTCTCACATCTACAGAACATTGATACTAACCTAAAATCACGTTTAAAGTCTCAACGCCTGCATGAAGCAGAAACTCACCACGGATCAACCAGACTAGACCATCAGCAAAACTACCACGAGAAATACTCATCATTTATTAGCAACAGCATAACAATGTTATTAAAAAGAATCCACAGACTTATTGTACTTTAAAAATGTTGAAATTACATCAAATGCACACATTCACTTGTATATTTAGTTTTAAACATATTGTCGCGGACTGAGTTTAACTTGGCTGTTGGGCCGCGTTAAAAGTTCTGGAGTTCATTGAACGCATCGATCAAGCAGAGATCTGATTGGCTCTCAGTTCTGTCGGTCAGCCTGTTGTTAGGTAGTTTGGACCAATGGGGTTCAGCTATGGGCCAAATAAGGGAAATGGGAGGGCTGGAGCGGGAGCAGGGGAATATAAAGTTGGTAGAAGCTCTCTCGTTTCAGCGGGAGAGATTTAGGAGCTGCTGAATTAATTGTACGGCGTTTGTTGCGGTCTGCAGTAACCAGAATAAAGAACCTTAAAAGAGGTTAAGTCTCCGTGCCTCAGTGTGGGGAAGGGACACTACATTATTGTATGGCTCTTTCGAAATTACATTTAAAAATATGTGGCGTTTATGGCTCTCTCGGCCAAAAAGGTTCCCGACCCCTGCTCTAAAATGATCCAAATATCAGATAATTCCTCATTGATCTCACATTGGGAGGGAATTCTTATTACAACAGTAAATTTGAAGAAAAAAAACACATTTCATTTGTCTAAAATATGGTTTTTTTTTCTCATACACTTAATATTAATGGTCACGTTGTAGGCGGTCTGAGCGTCTGGAAAAGCACAAATTCAATCCATTATTATTATTGGTTGAATGGTATAAATCCTTCACTCCATTGTTTTCCTGTCTCTCTTTCTTTATTCTAGTATCTTCCTTCATTTTTTGTTCCTTAACTCCTCCTACAATGTTTCAGCTATTTAAATATTCAGCTCTTTTATCTTTTTCCAGCTGTGACTTTTGCTCCTTCAAATCCTTGAACTTTTCCAGATATTCCAGGATCTTTGCCTCCATTGAAATTCATGGAGAATCCTTGGAGCAGAAGCTCGCTGGTTTGATACCCGGCTCTGACATCTTTCACAAACATATTTTTTTTGTTATTGTGCTGTTTTCACTTTATTTATGGTCAACTTTGATCATTTCTTTCTTTCTTTCTTTCTTTCTTTCTTTCTTTCTTTCTTTCTTTCTTTTTTTTGCCAATTATGACCCTTTAAGGTTCATTTTCATTCAGAAATCTAACATTCAACCCTGCATTTTCCTGTGGAAATGCAGATCCTTCTAGTTATTATTAATTTTTGTGTAGTTAAAGCAGAGAGTTGAATCACTCTGTAGGTTTTCAGCAGCCGCACGTTTTCTTTAATGGCTCAAGCTTACAACTATCTATTGAACGTGTTGTTGTTAAATTGTCCCACTCTGGTAAATGGTGATGTTGGATGATGATCTTTAGTTTGGCTCAAATTTGAATTCCTAGTTTTTTGGGGTACTTAAAGGTTACTGACCACCTTCAGATAGGAAGATAGGAAAATCTATCAATCCAGTCATCCATCATCCATCCATCTTCTTAACCTACTTAGCACCATCTGGGGTCCCACGGATGCTGAACCCCCACCCAGCTACCTGTTGGATGAGGAGGAGGTTTTTCTTGGATGGTTTACCAGTCTATGGCGGTGCACAAAGGGAAACCAATTCAGCATTTTCTAGGTTGAATTTGAGCCCAAATTGAAAGTTTGATTGTTCCATTCATGTGTTTATGTGACAAATATGTCTCAGCTTTCCTGCTGATGTTGGCAGTCAGAGATAGAACAACATAACCCCCCCCCCTCCTACTATCACCCTCCTACCCCCCCCCCCTCTCTCTAACATCCCTCCCTCTTCTTCCCTTCTTTCCTTTTCCATCCGGTCCAACATAAAAGATTTTCAAACATGATTAAAATTAATAAAGTTTGGCCTCAATTACAAAAGGGGTTTATTCAGTCATACCTTTGGTTTGTCTGAAGATTAATAACCCCTCTTGTTAAAGTAAAATATGTCTAACACAAGAGGCCCTCAGCTCTCATCTGTCTGCTCAGCTGTTGGACAGAACAAGTTAAAAATAAATAAATACATTTAAAAAAAGAGATAGAACCAGATCAGCTGATCTGCTGACTTGTAGCTGATTGGGTTGAGTTAGAGTTCGGGACTTGCTGCTATTTTTTTAATTTTATTTTATTTTTATTTAGGCTTTCATATTATCAAATACTTGTTTGATAAAAAAATATAAAAGAGCAATCAAGAAAAAATACAATGTTTTGTTTTTAGAACATAAACTGCACACAAATGGTCTATTCTTGGTTTTTAACAAATTGAATTGAACTAATACTTGACTTTTCCATAAAAAAGGGATTACATATTTATTCCTCCAACGGTTTTCCCAAATAGAGTTTTGGTAAAAATTCAATACAATGATTGGGTGAGCTGAAAAACTAGAATAACCGAGTTTTTCTGCTGCAGTTTGATCCAATTTCATCCTCCATTACATCCAGACATGACAACAAAGAAGGAGCTCAACATCAAACCCAGGAGCTGCTCGGGGTAAAGTGCTGTCTGTCTCCTGGCTCAGTAATACAACACAATTTAAACAAGACTCTTATTTATTTATTTTTGACTGCTCTGCTTTTCTCAGCTTTCCTCTCCGCCTTCCTTTTGTTGCCACATCTCTTTCATTTTTCAGCCTCGCACAGAAACAGAAACTCAATTTTTCCTTTAAGCAAGCAGGTAAACAGGGAGAAGCACTTCCTGTCACATTTGAATTGGAGTGAAGGGATGAGGAACGCCGCCTTCGTCTGCCGTCGCACTCGGCCGTCCGTCACGGCGTCCTCGACGACGGGAACTTTAGGGAAACTTCATTTTCCTCCACAGTGAAGGAGCGTTTGGAAAACGATCTTCTGTCTCCTTCAGCCATGGGGGGGGGCTCAGGTTTCATCATGAAATGCGACGCATTGAAAGGGGGGGGGGTGGATGGCAGCATGGTCAGAAACACCTGAGGCGGCGCTGTGTGTGAGCGTCTGCCTGCGCCTGTTTACTTAAAAGTGGCGTCCGTGGCTCTCAGCGGTATGGCGCTCTCTGTGTTTGGACTCGCATGGACTCGCATGTGACCCCCCCCCCAACTCTCGTGTACACAGCCGCGCAGAGCTGCAGCAGCTCATGCAGCAGATCCGTAGTAAATGGATGGAACAGCATGAGGAAAGGATGACCATCACGACATGTAATTTACCCAAAAACATGTAACCACAGGTATTTTCCCACTGATGCGCAAAAACACAAACATGTTTTCAGAAAAGATTTCATTTTGTTACAGCTTCTGTGCAGCAGCCTGTGTTTTTCTGACGAAGGCCTCAGCCCCAACTGTCCTTAGGCAAAAAAAAGGTCAAACCTGTACGGGGCATGGAGGTGACCCACTTAAGATATCAAGCTCATAGACCGCCAGCGAATAACCTGTAGTTAGAAAACGTTTAGTGAAAACGACGGGTCGTACTGAACACTTACGCAACATGTAAGGGGGGTGTAGGTGAGACACAGGTGTGTTTTACAGATTTTTGATTTTCTTAGCCCCCCCAAAAAGTGCTCACCCCATGCATGCAGCGTTTGCACAGTAAGGAGCCAGAACTCACACCTCACTAACGACTACACTGTGACATACGACTGCATCAGCCGTACTTCATATGTGCGTGTAACTTCCGTAATCCGTACGTATACTTCACGATAACCTTACCACCACATCGTACCATGTTCCATTTTCACGATGTACCTAAAGGTGGCCATACAAGCCTCAGGAGAACTGATAGACACGCCTGTGCTCCCCTTAAGATACAGCCGGTCCTCTCTACGACCTTTCTTGGACCCAGACAACCCAAAAAACCCACAAAGCCCGTACGGGTCAACCATCACACGGGTGCAAGTGACTGGGGCTTAAGGAGGCAAATTGGGTCGAAGTCCTTCCAAACACCACTGGAGGCTGGTTCAATCATCTCCCCATTGACTCCCATCTTAAAACGTCTTTTTTCAGCATAAGTAAAGGTGTTAAATGTCAAATGTGTTAAAATAGCAAAAATGTAAATGTGATTGACGTGGCTGTAAGACGATGACCAAGGAGCTAGAGATGTCGAGGTGAATGTCACAAACCACAGTATGACCCGATTAGATCTTCTTGGGTCAACTCAACTGGAACTCTAAAGGTAAAACCTAAGTAACGGGCGGCCGGTGGTGCAGGCGTGGAGCGGTCAACCCGCCATGTGTTGAAGACACTGAACCCCACGTTGCTCCTGGTGGTGGCAGGCTGGCGACAGAGTAAGTCATCAGTGTGTGATTGTGTATTTATGGGTAAACGGGCATGTGGCTATAAATCGCTTTGGGCCTTAAAGTAAGGTAATAAGTCGCTAATAAAATATATTCATCCTTTAGAGATAGAGATAAAGAAATAAAGCTTTATTGCCATTGTACAGTCACACACACAGACAGGTGGGTGGATGTGGATGGTTGGGGTCATTATATGTAGATAATTATCATTTATTGGACAGCTGCAATAAAAGAAAAAATATTTCTGTTGTACGCTTTGATGACAGCTCCTCCCATAACCGCCGTCATTTCCTGCTCTTCACTAGAAGAGCGTCTCTATACTTCAGGTTCCTCGCATGATTTCTGAAACAGAACATGTTTGTGTTCGTCTCCTGTTCTACGGATGAATAAAGGATTTCCGGACCCGACAGGCTGGCAGCCGCCCCGACTGCAGCGCGGCAGAAATCAATGATGGAACGGCGGCGGCGGCGGCGTGACACCCTGACAGACATGAGGTGAGCGCGGCTTAGCGTCACAGGATTAACAAAAGCAATGATGAGGCAGAGTGTGAGAAGGAGAGGCTTTGTGTGTCTTTTCTGCATCCTTCACGTTTGTGCACGTGTAACTGTGCACGTATCGGTTCAACGACGCCCTCAGAGGTTTAGTGTCAGGACTGAGCTGTTACACCAAACACTGCAGAGGGTCATTCTGCAGTTTAACCCCTTCGTCTGTTTGGGTGTCAACCGTTTCAATATATTCTGATGTCTTTCATTCTTCTGCTCACTAAATAGTTTGAACCGTTTGTTTGATCTTTGGTAACTTTTTCCGACATTATTTCCACCTTTTAAAGATCAAACTGTCTTTAAAAAAGACAATATACTTAAAATCTATTCTTCTTTCAGCTTTTAGGGTCATTTTTTAAATAAATGTCTCTTAAAAAACAATTCTTTTGGACTAAAGTGTTTGATTCCTTAGAATGGCACCAACCGTCTTTCCAAATGACGGTGATGGAGAAAGTTTTTAAACTTCACTCTTGAAATATGTCAACAACAAAAATCTATGTATTTCCTCACAAACTTCAAGTCTGGTTTAAAAAAAAAGAAGAAATACGAAGTAAATAAAACTGCTGGTTTGGTCGAATTATTGTTGTCATGGGACCAGAACCACACTGTAAACTTTGTTCGGTTCTGGTTCTCGGCCTTCCGGCTGGTTTGGTGAAGGGAGGAGCTGTAATCACTGAAATCCTGACAACAACACACACGTTAGCGCTCTCAAACTCCTGATGCAGACGTATCAACAGAAATGAGCCTCAAACCGTCATGACAGCCGGAGTGAAACCATCAACTTGAGTGAGTGTGAACACCCCTCCCCCATAGAAACCGCTTTCCTTCCAGCTCCAACCAACTCAAGTCAATCCAGTCGCCACTTTTGCCGCGATACGAACACCGCCATGTTGGAGCCAGACATCCGCGGTAAGCGGTGATTGGTCTGAGTCAATGTTTCTAAGGCAACCACTCTCACCAATCAGAGGTGAGCTGGTTGGAAGGCCACACCCCTACCACTCGAAAGCAGGCTACACCAAATCTGTCAATCACGCTTTAAACGTTGGAAGTGGCGGCTACCAGGCCCCGCCCACTTGTATTGGGTTGAATTTGGTTGGTTATTTTATAACTACATAAAAATCCTGAAATAATTAGGTATCAGATGATGAATGGTAATTCTGACCAATCAAATGAGTAACAGCTGTTCATTTCTCTATAGAAGTCTGTGGGATTTTGGCTTCTTGGAGCCACTTCCTGTTTGGAACGCCAGGAGGGAGGAGTCACTCAGTCCAGTTCCCGTATACAGTCGATGGTGAACCCCAGCAGGGTCTCTGCAGACTGAGGACCAAAGCTTCAGCGTAACAGGGATGCTTGTAGCGTCATTAACGTTCTGCCACATAAATCCAAATATGAGCCTGAATCACAACAGTTCAAGCCTTTGAAGAATGATCAGACTAACGTTAATGATGTTGCCTTGGCAACAGAGAAAGAGGAGATGTAAAAAATCCTTTTTTAGGAAGTGATCCTCATGTTGGCCACAACAAGACAAAAAGAATGGTAGCATACGCGACCTCTGACCTTTGCGGAATGTCACCGCAAAAATGCATCTTCCGAATTCAAACCTCTGTAAATGTGCCTTGAAAAACGGGTGGGTCCTGATGTGTTTGAAGGCAAAAAAACTCCAAAGCTGTTAAATGAAACGTTATCTGAAGGATTTTCCTGCAGTGGCTTCATATTTATAATCATAGTTACCAAAAAGGAAACAGCAAACCGTTTGGGCTGAGGAAGGGATGAGCGGCGCCGCTCTCAGCTTTCATTCAGGAAAAGACAATGACTTTGACTTTATGACTGTTTTTTTAATTGAAAACCTTGAAATAATAAATCATAGAAATGTATTCTGGCATCCGCAGATGGCTGCTGAGTTCATGCTCCTCTCATAACTCAGAAATTCCTCTCCTCTGCTTCTTTTAGCTGAACTTTACTGCAGCATGAAAACAGTTTCTTCATATTTCAAATAGTCTGTTTTTCTCCGTATTGAAAATCAGCAAAGTGAAATCTTAGACCTTGATTGTCATTTAAAATAATGAAGGGATTCTTTTGTTTAACACTTTGAGTGTTTTCACTTCTTTTTTGTAGAAATGTTTATTTAGCATAATTAGTATTCTAGAAGATTTTCTGTTTTTTGCTGGTTTCTAACATAAATTTGTTTTATTTTGGGGGATTTCCGTTGATGATTCATTATAAGGACCTAAAATGTTCATGCATTTGGGATCATCTGATTTGTTTCTGCCACTTTCATCAAGTAAAGGCGTACCTTTGAAGAAATGATGAAGCAGAACTCTGAGTTCATTTTGGTTGGAAAGCCCCTGGAGATGCATCATCTCTTCTGATCCCAACACTCTGGACAAAAAGCTGCTTCCTCAGCAAAAGCGATGCTTTTTTTATCAAATACAAACAACTTAACACTATTAGAATAATTGAGCCTTTGTTTCTGTGAACTGGTAGTTGATAGGAGGACTGGTGAGGGTTCAAGCTGCCATAAAGAGGAGATGAATCCCGGAGCAGAGGACGGATTTGCTGCGTTTGCTGTGCAGACGGTGGGTGCAGAAGCGCAGGCTTTGGCCTCTGAAACAACAGCATGTGCTCAAACACACAACTGTTTTTGCAGCGTTAGCTTTCTGCAGCGATGCGCAATCACATTATAAAGGTGTTCTCAGTCAGACAGGCGACTTGGATAAGCATAAATTCCCGTGGAGGCCGTTTTTCTGCCCTCAATAAAAAGGCAAATAGCAGCAATCTGCTGCGGCCGTCGTCACGTTCAAGTGTCAGGAGGCGCGCTGGGATTTTCCACCGCCGTCCTCGGCGCCGCCGCTCTGCAACGAGCAGAAATCCGCAGGGACGCGGTGAAGAAAGGAGAGCCCACAGATGTCCTCTGGACCGGCATGGATGTGAGGAGGTGAGCGGAAGGGGGCGGAGCCTAATCTGCTCAGCTTCACATCACCAGGTTCTCTGTCATTTGTAAAAACTGTGATAAACCTTTTTTCCATTTCCTGTTCTTCAATTTAGTTCCTTCTGATAGAACATTTTTCAGTAATAATGTCAGATGTTGTTTCTTTTTTGAACAAACTCATTGGATTTTCTTTCCTTTCACTTTCAGCTCTGTCAGTCCGTCCTTTATCATCACTTCCAAACATGTCCTATTACAGCTTCCCCTCTTTCTTAAATTGAAGCTAATTTTCTCCTTAGATGGAACAAAAAAACTCACATTTCTGAGAAAAATGTCCCACAGGAAACCAGAAGTGTGCTTATTATTTGGAAGTAAAAATATCTGCACTAATAATAAGACAATGAGCAGAAAACTGGATGTTACAGCAAATTAAATCAAAACTGATAAAAACAGGACAGTTTAGATGTTTGCAGACAGCTCTGCAAAACCCGGACAAAGTTATTAAGATTAAGTTCTCCTGAATATTTCAGAGGCTGAATAAAGTGATGTCATTTCTTGCAACACTGACCTAAAACACATCATTTTATTGTACTAAATAACAATATTGATGGAAGTAAAGACTTCTGTATGAACCAACCAAGCAAAGCTAGTTTAGGAATTACATTTTCAAATAAAAATCAATAGAATTTTAAATCAAATGTGAGTTTGAAGTGACCTGTTTTGTCTACCATGAAATAATGCTAACGAGCCTGAGATTAGCATGATAACAGTCCTTTGTTGGCGGTATGTGAGAGCTGGACCGACTTTTTGGAAACCACCCTGTTCTACCAGCTTGTTGGAAGGCCACACCCCTCCACTTGAAAGCAGGCAAACGTCATGAGTGTGGGCGCCAGCAGGCTCCACCTACTTTATTGAGGCATCGGATTGATCCGTTTATAACGGTGGCCGAGGCGTGCAAGAAACGCTTACATTAAAGATAGAACAACAACAAATCCCAGTGTTAATGAACAAATACTGAAACACAACAAATTACTGCGTCCAAAAACGCAACAACGAAAGCGGAGACACGCCTTCTACCAGAAAGAAATGTAAAATAAAACCAATCATGTTTGATTTTTTTAAAGTTTTTTATTACTGTTTTCTTTATGTGGACATTATAAATACTACAAACAGTCCAAAAGTATTTTATAATTGTATTACTGCAATAAAAATGACAACAATGTTTAGCAAGATAACGTTTTTGGGTCACTTTAGACATTAAGGGTATTTCCTTTCGTTAGCAGCTGCTCACTTTTTCTCCATCTTCTGCTGTTGACGGACAGGAAAAACCCTTCATACCGGAAGTGACACAAAAACGTTACCTTGCTAAACATTGTTGTCATTTTTATTGCAGTAATACACTTTGAAAAATGCCTTAGGACTGTTGCATGTATTTATAATGTCCACATAAAGGAAACTTCACGATTGGTTTGATATTTCTGTTAGATCCGTGTCTCTGCTTTCGTTGTTGTGTTTCTGGGTTTGGTCATTTGTAAAAGTTTTTGTTGTTGGTTTTTGATTTGCTGTTGTGTTTCCGTATTTGTTCATTTGTACTGGGATTTGTTGTTGTATCTTAAATGTAAACGTGTCTTGCACCTCTCAGCCACCGTAGTTTATAACTTCATTAACTTGAATATCATGAAAAAAATGGTGATTATCAAGAACCGGTTTCAAAAAGGTATCAGATGATGAACGGTTCTTCCGACCAATAGAATGACTGAGTACCAGCTGTTTGTGTCTCTATGGAAGTCTGGGGGATTTTGGCTTCTTGGAGCCAGCAGGTACTTCCTGTTTGGGGTCACTGAGTCCAGTTCTCATCTACAGTCAATGCTTACATCACAGCCAAACATCCAAGCTTCAGAAATCAATTCTCCACTTGCCGGGATAAGAACATCTGTTTGATTAGTCGGACTTGTGCAGTTTTTAATTAGGTTTCATCTAAACGGCATCTAGCATCATGCTAGGCTCATTTAGCAGATTGACTGTGGCTGAAATGCTGTCATCTAAAACGGATTGACTTTGCTCTGTCTACGTCTTAAAGTTGCCGTCTCTCTGTTTGCATATTGAAATGAGTCCGTCTGTCATTTATTAGCTCTGCAGCTTTGTCCTGCCTTTCCAAACGTGGAGTGAGTTATGCACGGCTGCAGCCTGCAGGCAGACGGGCCTGAAACACCGTCTCCTGCCACGGAAAAAGCTCAGGAGGTAATTGAGGTCTTTAGTCTGCAAAGCAACATGGCCTCCTGATAACTTTATTCACTGGTTTTAAATGAGGCGCAAAAGGATCATTTTTGTGGCGGAGGCTGATGAATTTGAGCTTTGACTTCTGACAGCAACATCTCAATCAGCTCTTTTCCACGGCTGGTGGCATAGAAAAAACACATAATCTGATTGAAAGATGCTGGTTGGATTGTGCTGCGGCTGTTTCTCTGCACAGACAGATTACCCAGCATCACCCCTGCTGCTCGCTCCATCACCAGCTGTAAATGTCTGGAGCGTCCTGCAGCAGTAATCACAGGACGGACCATGTGACCGCACCAAATGCGAGGCCTTCCTCCTCTCTCTCTGTGCATATGAATTAGGGCCACATACATGTTAGTGACGACTGACAGGAGACACTGTGTAAAATCGCCTGCAGTGCTACAGCGGTTAGCATCTTCAGCTACAGAGAGGGGAGGCTAAACCAATGCACTGTTTTGCACTTTACTGTTTTCCCCTGAGTCTTTGGAACTGCTTGTGATGGCATTTCTGGCTCTTTTTAGGGAGCTGGATCGTTTGGATCTGTTCATTCCAAAGAGCCGTTCAAAAGACTCTTTTGGCTCTTTTTATATTTATTGATTTTTAAAAAAAGCCAGCCTGGCGTTTATTCATTTAATCCTGGAAATAATCTCAGGGAGGTTTGCTGCACTTAGATCTGGATCAGAATCACTTTTATTCTCTGGCTTTCAACACGGCGTGTGTTGTGTGGTCCTTTGTGTTTTGATCTTATTTTTATTCATTTTATTGTTGTATTTTCCTTGTTGTTGTTTTTTAAATAATTTTTGAACTAATTTTAGTCTCTGCACAGCACTTTGGAAACTGTTTGTTTGGGAAACGTGCTCTATAAATGAAGCGGATTGGATAATTTAAACCTCCTGGTTGACAGAGAAGACCATCTTGTTCCAGAGTACAGTTCACAATCATTACAGCAGGGGGGTCAAACTAATTTTCACTGAGGGCCACATCAGCATAGTGTCTGTCCTCAAAGGGGCCAAATGTAACTTATAAATGTAACTGAATGTAATGAAAAAGAAACATAACTACTCCTTAATGTTAAATTACTAAATATTTATTTATTCTAACTTTTTAAAATGACAATTCCAGTTGCATAGAAAACACATGTTTGCTTGTTACTTTAGCATAAATCCTTTTACATTTGATTCTGTCAGGTTAGGTTATATGGACAGTGTTTAAGTCCTAATGTACTTTTGCCCCAATCCGAGATCTCAAGTCCAATTCCCCCTAGATATGAATGAATACACACCAATTTTTACTTTTTATTTTAAGAAATGAAAAACTTTTATGCTCTCATGGGCCACATAAACTGACATGGGGGGCCAAAATTTGCCCCCCGGGCCTCGAGTTTGACACATGTGCCTTACAGTTTGTTACAAACCTCAAAGCGGCGTGATACACAGAATCAATCTTACTCAAACATTCATATATAAAAGGTCTCCATTATCTAAAATGGATTAAAAAAAGTTGCTGCTACAAGTCGCTTTTTAATCCCAAATGGAAAAAAAACTTGTTTCGGAATAAAAAATCCAGTTGCAATTTTAGTTTCCTAACAAGATTTTAAATGTGGGGCTTGAATGACAGTGCATCATCAATCAAGATTCCCAGATATTTGTACACACGAACCACCTAAATATCATTTCTTTCCAGAGTGAAGACGGTAGGGAAAACCATTGGTGTTTTTCTGGAGGTTGAAAACAACATTCATTTGGTTTTGTCTGCATTAACCATTAATTTTAGCTGGAGAAAAGTGTGCTGTATAGCGTCAAAAGCTTTCTGCAGAGATTTAATAGCAGTGGCAGGGGATGGGTCAAAGCAATAAATAATTGTGTCATCGGCATAAAAATGCACATTTGCATCAGACACATTTTGACCTATATTATTGATATACATAACAAATGGGAGGGGTCCTAATACAGAATCCATGTGGGGCACTCTTGTGTACATTTAAGAATGCAGAACACAGACCATCATGTCTAACACATTGGGTTCTGTTACTTAAGTAATTTGTGAGCCAGGTGACTACATGACCTGAAAGGCCAAAACTGGTAAGTCTTTGTTTTAACACAATGTGGTCCACAGTATCAAATGCCTTTGACAAATCAATAAAGAGTGCAGCACAGCACTGCTTTATTCAAGAGCAACAAGAATGTCATTTTTCACTTTTGTAGCAGCAGGAATGGTACTGTGCTTTTCCCTGAAGCCTGACTGCAGTGTTGAGAGAAGCTCATTTGAGTTCAAAAACTCGTGAAGTTGATCGCACACAAGAGACTCAAGAATTTTTGACGAGACACACAAATTGGAGATTGGCCTGTATTTGGTTAAAACTGCTGGGTCACCTCCTTTAAAGTGAGGAGCAACATAAGCCGACCTCCAGATGGAAGGAATTTCTTGATTTTCAATTGACAGATTCAAAAGTATTGTAAGAGACTGAGCAATAAAATCAGCAGCCATTTTCAGAAAGAAAGGTTCTAATACATTTAATCATCATTAGTCATCAGACATTTTAGAGGATTCATAAAACAGACAAGACCTCCTTATTTAGGTTCATGTCAGGAGTGGTTGAAAACAAGTTTATTTAACTATTATAAGATTATTTCATTACAAAATAAGCTTGAATGACTAAATGTTACTAGTAATGATTGATACACGATAAGAAACAAATCAGGCTAGTTTGAAGCTTGGGTTAACATCATCAAACTGTACTTTTAATCACTTTAATTGCCTAAACAATAGCAATAGCAGCACGACTTCATGCCGTTAGTCCTAAAACCTTTCGTTGTCGCATGTGAGTCATTTTTCTTCATGCACTCTTTATCCTCCTGAATTAAAACTGTGATGCAATCTTCCTTCACTAGAACATGGTTCACTGCAGTTTTGCAATTTTTTAGTGCAGTTTTTGTTTTGTTTGTTTGTTTCACAGCGGACTGTGTTGTGTGTCCTGATTGGCTACGGGCCATTGTCAATCAATCTCCTCCATGCCGTGTCTCCTGTACAGAATACGTTCAGTTTGCCACATTTACATGAACCTTCGATTACAATCAGACCTTTGTTTTCATTGTGTGATCTTGTTTTTCAACAAAGGTTTAGAACTTTGAGAGAAAAATATTCACGTCTGTCTGCGAAAAGTGTAGAAAATGTGTAGTGAGGAGTTTATAGCCTTAAAACAACTAACATAACTAAAACTACTACATTTTTACTTTCCGGATTTGATCCATTGCGGGTTATTTTTAGAACAGAACTTCTGTCAAAAATGATAGATTATGGGGAATTACTTCCATTTCAGAGAGTGCGTGTTTGATTTTATTGTTGTCCTACAGTCAAGTGAGGAACACAGTAGAACTTCTCAAGCCTACATGGAACATTTGTGTATTTGTATATAAGAGCTGGTCTGTCCTGAAGACCTGGTCTCATGATTCATTTTTAAACTTTTAATATTTTATGTCCATTCAAACATTGCACCGGATTTAGGGGTTTTCTTGGATGGTTGAAGGTGAGGTATATTTCTAAGACAAACACTGGAGATCCACTGGATCATTCGGATCCAGTGGATCTCCAGTGGTGTTTCATGGTGGCACTGATGCCTGGAGCACCTGTTAAAGGAAAGTCAACCTTTCAGGCTTCAGCCTGTCAGACTGTGAAGATTCAGCATTTTGGGAGCCAACCGGAGCAAACCAACTTAAATGTTGATGTTTAATACGCTTTCCTGAGAATCTAATCCGATCAATCACATCACGGCTGTCTCGATGATGCCGGAAAAAAGCGTGTTTGAGCTGCCAAACCAAAGACGTCTTGTCTCTTTAATTGAATGAATTAACATTAAAGTTCTGCTCCGATCATCTTCTGATCTATTTTCAAAGCGTTCCCAGTGGTCTTTTCAGTATATATATATATATATATATATATATATATATATATGTGTGTATATATGTATTTTCGCACTGTAAACTCCCAGTTTGCTTGTCGTAGTCAGCATGTCTCGTCTGCCTTTTGACACTGAACTTAACCTTTGAACTGAACTGAACTGAAAACTGTTATGGTCTCAATTTCACGAATAATAAGCCAATGTCCACTTGTCGTGGAAGGACAATTTTGCCACAGGTTTATGCATAACGCCTTACAACACTGCTGGTTGTCTATTATTGACTTTATAGAAGGAGCCTGCTGGATATCTGAAACTGGGCTGTATTTGGCCTATGGGCCGGACTTTGGACATGGCTGGTTCAAACCATTGAGAGAACTGGAGTGGGTGATTGTGACATCACCTATAGAAAATGGTTTACTTCCTGCTCCAACTAAATGAAGTCAATTCAGTTGCCATTTTTTCACGTTACATGAATTTTGTGGAAGTTTTGAAGCCTCAAACATCGTAACTGCTTTGCTTCCTTCTTCATCTGACCTGAGGCATTTCATCGTCTCATAATCAGTCAAAGTGTCTCATTGGCTGATGGTGTTTTAATGTACAGTGTTTAGCCCAGTTTTAAAAGACTCACTGCAGTTGACCTACATTCAAAGCCTAACCAGTGGTCTTTTATTGTGAATATGTCGTTTTTAGCCTAGACATAGTTTCTGCAGAGCGGCAGGAGTTCATTAGGAATTCACTTGTTGAGTTGTGGGCGGGACTGATGGCACGGAGGAAGCCTGTCCTCACTTCCCATCTTCCCTCTGTTTCCCAATAGTTCACTGTCCCAACCTAACATTGTCGGTGCAACAAAAGCACCAAGCAATCTCAGTTCTGATCCAGATTCCAGCTCAGACCAGGAAAACAAAGACGTTCATGGATCCATTTGTCTGCTCGTCATCAGAATGGAGCAGGGCAACAACAATATGAATAAATGCAGTAATGATGCAGTAATGATCTTAACTTTCTTTCTATATGTCCTCCATGATCAGAAAAAGGCCACAAGAACATGTTAGAACACAATTATCATCGGAATGGGTCTCTAAACAAAAGCTGCAGCACAAAGTCGTCAGAATCTCATTGTGAGGCAGAAGTCGTGATGAAATGTAACTAAATGACGACTGACTGCAGAGAAGGAAAATCTCACATTGCTGTAGCGGGAACTCAGTCAGTTGTGCTTCCGTTCAGGAAGCTGTGGAAGTGACTGAACGTCTTTCTGGATACGTTCAGTCAGAGCACACACATGTAGAGACGTATATGCCTTCAGAATTCAGAGTTAAACACAAAACGATGAGCAGGGAGGGAGAGAAGAAGAAGAGTCAGAAATCAAAAGAGAAAAAAAAAAGAAAGTACCTTTCTTGTGAGTAGCTTCATTTTTGGAGCCTTTGGGGTCTAATAGAAAAAAGATCAGAATTAAACACAGCAAATACTAACAACACCTTTCCATGTCTGGGTTGTTTCTCCTCCTTAAGGAAAACAACCGCTTTGTCTATTAAGTACAAAACAAGACAGCAAGGCTCGGTTAGCTACGGTGTCACACTGCTGCCAACACTCTGCGAGTGTGTGGCAGAAGGGGCAGCTCGGGAGGGGCAGGAAAGGACAGGGGGGGGCAACATACTGTGAAGGCATTAGCAGGAAAGAGGGGATGCACACGTCTGCAGAGACGCAAACTACTGCCACCTTGCAGCGGGCAGGAGAGGAGAGGCGATGCACTGAGATGAAGAGGAGTTGCAATGCAGCTAAATCAGGAGGAGCTTTAGATACTAGCAAAATGCACTACAGGGGGGATGCAGAAGGCCAGAGAGAGGAAGAGGAGGAGAAGATGCAAAGACTACATGTCAAACTGGCTTCAGGTGGATTTTGGCCTCTTTTTGGCTTTCAGGTATCGCAGTTTCCTCGAGACTACAGGTTTGATGAGTGACTTACATGTTTGACAACGGCAACACAAAACTCAAGACTGATGCCAGGATCAACCCCCCCCCCAACCAAAGATGTAAATCTTCAAGCTCTCATTTCATTTCTGTCAGACGCACAAAGAGAGTCCGCAGAGAGAAGCTGCCAAGAAAGCAGGAGCACCAGCGATTCATTGCCCCGCAGTGACGAGGCCTTTTTCCTCCCGATCCCTTCAGGAAAGTCAATCCTCCACTCTGCCGGACGTGTCAGAGAAGATTCACCGTTTATTGGATTTGTCTGTAAAGTTCGGGCCAGAACAGAAGAAAAGACAAAAGCTGCTCCTCACTTCCTGCGACCGTAACTCCGGGGCTGATGGGATCAGAGGCCGACTCGTCTGCAAGTTTCTGCTCATCAGCAGAGAATCCGTCAAACTCTGCTGACGGTGAAGCTGAAGCATCAGGTCTGAAGCTCATCAGGTCTGAAGCTCATCAGGTCTGAAGCTCGTGTCCTTCACACAGCAGCAACAGCCTCTAAAGCCTCTGCACTCATTTCTGATCGTTTCTATAAGGTCTTTAGTTCCGGATGCACCTTCAAAACCTTTGAAACAGGAAGGATCAGCTTATTTTAGCACCGATCTTGTTCTGATTCGAGTCTCTGCCGAGTCCTTCAAGTGCTCATCCGATTCTTTTGTGACACCAAAACAAGCAAATGCAAAAGAAACAGATCCAGGTTCATTTTATTCACATTGTTTTCTCATTTAAAACTGGAACTGTGCTCTTCTCTTTCAGGTATTTCACTATTAGCTAGTCACAATTGTGCAAATCTAAACATAAATTTGAATTAAATCAAAGCAGCAGCGTAATTTGTGACAGCATTTCTGTATGCGACACCTGATAGTTTGTCAAACTGTAGAGAATCCATCCGGAGGTCCAGATTCTAATTTTAGTTTTCTAATCAGTCACGTTTTGTAACCAAGAACGTAAAATGAGAACAGTTGGAGACGTCTGACTTCTTAGGTTCATCTGATATCAGACAAGGTTGTGTGTTTGTTTGTCTGTTTTTCCACACACCTGACATGTTTGGACGGACGTCTTCCGTCTTTGTCAGAGTCGTCATCGCATGGCGACTCTGACAAAGACGGAAGACGTCCGTCCAAACATGTCAGGTCAGGTGTGTGAAAAACACAACCGTGTCTGATAACAGAAGAACATGAGAAGTCAGCTAACAATACAGACACTAGGACTTTATTGAACTAGTTGGAGACAACTGCCTCAACTTGGTGACTCTTTTAGAGATCAGTTCTTAGAGAAAACATGAGCTGACGGAACTCCAAACCCTCATAGATGTTTCGAGATGCTTCTTGAAAGTCCTTCATAATCTGTAAGGCCTAAAGATGCAGCACCGTATGAAGGAACATCAGCCAATCCAAATCCAGATAATCCCAATGTGACGGTCAGACTATGAGTGCCGCGGCGCCGTTCTCCAAAGTATCCAAGTTTTTTCTGTGGGCTAAAAACTGCGTAAACCTAGAACACTGTGGTTAAACTCCAATCAAGGTGAAGTAGACCTTAAAACCATCAAACATGGTCCAGATCAGGTCTGAAGGGGCCGGCGAGTCCCTCATTATGAAGGTGGCAAAACATCAACCAAGATCCAAACGGCAGGATTTTCTCTGGAGCAGCAGGTACGGATTCAGATCTGACTTATTTTGCCTCCAAGCTGCATCAGACTCTGGTGAACCCGGCCCGCTGTACTTGACAACCGCCTTCATGAAGGATGGCGACTACAGCGTGCGGAGGACCGGCAGCGATATTGTAATCTGTCATTGTCAGACTGAAAAGAAAAAGGGAATGGCTTCTCAGATGGATGGAAAGTACTCGTCGTGCCCATGAACTGTTGTAGACAGGTGACTTAAAGTCTATAATCTTCTTGTACCCACGAAAAGCAATTTTTCCCTCCCTCCCGGTGCGATTTCTCACTAAGCCCTTAACTGCAGCCATCCTGGTTTTCACTGCTGCTCTTTCAGGGTTCTCCATCTCAGAACAGCTGATAATTAGGACTCAGTTCACGCGACTTTGCTCGGGTAACAACCTGAAAAAAGTTGTTCTCAGCCACAAATTCGACATGTCTGCCATGTCGAGCCTGAAGCCACGGCGTCACGCGTTTGCGTCTCGGCTGTAAACATCTTCAGCCTCTCAGTGAGGCCTCAAACACTGACACGGCGGGCTTGGACCTTTTCTTTTCCTCCCCAAGCTGGTAATTAGAGGTGTGATGGGAGTCGCAGGAGGACCGGATCGCCTTTTACAGAGCCGTATTCCCCTCCTTTTAAACTTATTAGCCATGGACCAGTGGAGTGCAGAGGGAGGAAGACAGATTAATGTAGCCATCAACTCCTCTCACACAGCCCACATTAGCTTCGCACCGCCTCAAGCTAAAAGAGATCCCAAGTTTCTGCTATCTTTAGAGCAGGAAGGAGACGTGATGGAGGGTATTTATAGCCTTCATTCATTTTTTTCGGCTCGTTTGGCAGTTCTCCTGATCAGCTCCTTCTGAACTCTAGTTAATGAGCTTGTCATTTTGGCTTCTATCAAACATTCGGTTGCTTTCGGATGGTTTCTTTGTCTTCACTCATGAGGGTCTCTACCCGGCAGCATGAATGTCCTTAAACTTTCTGTCACGGACAAGAAAAGATCTACTGACAGAGCCAGTTTTGTTTCTTCTAGACAAATCATCTGACACAGGGGGGCGCTTCTGGAGGGTTCGAGTCCCCAAACATCTGGACTCAAACTAAAAAACTTTCAGAGAAAAAACAATTAGTGCAACAGCGAGACACGGTGATGGTAGAATGATGATGGGGGCATTGGCGGAACAAGCAGTCAAGACGAAAAATCCTAATGGAGAATGTTCTTCCTCGGTTCGGTGAACTCAAGAAAACCCAAAAGGCAGCAGGTTCACATCTGAATGGACAAACAGAATGGTTTTGAGGGTTCGTTAACCGTGACTCAGTTTCATGACCTTTGAAGTTTATTCGAGTTTGGATTTTCTCCACAGTCTCAGCAAACCAAAGGGGACCTGAACTCCTCTGAAGACTGCTGCTGCCCTCACTCAGAGTTCTTCATCTAGACCCCCACAACCACTGACTGTATCTGAGAACTGGACTGAGCTAGAGTGACATCATCCATAGAAAATGGTTAACTCCTGGCCCCAACCAAATCAAGTCAAGTCAGTCGCCATTTTTTGGGAATATGGACACCGCCATGTTGGAGCTAGAGGTCATCCGTAAGCGGTGATTGGTCTGAGTCAGTTGGAGTCATCGTTTCTCTGGCAACCACTCTCCAATCAGGAGTGAACTTGCTGAAAGTGGGCTACACGAAATCTGTTTAATGTTTTGAACATTGGCTGTGGGGGCCGGCAGGCTCCACCAACTTTTAATGAGGCAAAAATAAAATCCAGAAAAATGTTTTGTTGAAAAATGATCAAGAACATGTTCATAAAGGTTTCAGATCCAGATTGGTTCTTCTGACCAATAGAATGACAAAGACACAGCTTTTTCTTTATTTATAGAAGTCTATGGGATGTTGGCTTCTTGGAACCAGTGGGTACTTCCTGTTTGGAATGCCAGGGGGGAGGGGCCTCTCAGTCCAGTTCGCATATACAGTCAATGCCTCCAACACTGACCAGTTTGCAAAGCCCCACCCCTTACATACTTTCCCCTCTACCGTCTCTCCTCCATCCATTTCTCTCTCCCCATGCCGCCGTTCTTCTATCCCAAACTCATTACCTTAAGACCATTAATCCAATTAAGTAGCCATTAAACAAGTGCTGATAAGAGCAAACCAACGTGAGGCTCTGACAGCTAATAACCAGCGTCCCACCTCGACACCCCCAACCCCGCTGAGCAGAGATAGAGATGCAGGAAAACGGGAGTTTGATGGCGAAACGCCATGCAGCAGCAAATGTTTGAGCTGCAGGAGGGGACAGAATTACCTTATCATGTGGATCAGAAAAAGGATTCGAGAGCAAAAACAGTGAAGTGAAATATTCCCACCAAACTCATGGGTTTGGGTATTTTCAGGTGCAGATCCTGGAGGGGTTAGGGGACCAGGGGGCTTCTGTTCCACAGGCCCGGTCGCCCTTGCTGCTGTTGGGCTTGAGTGATGAGGAAGGACAAGGTTATGGCGGAGAAGATGAGGGGAGTCGCAGCTGTAGTCGGCGCCATTCATCAAGTGTGCACAAACACAACGGGTATCACGCCGGCGCAGACACCAGCAGTGGCGCTTTTCCATCAACGCCCCCCCTCGCTATCTCCTCCTCTCATACCCTAATTTATCGGTTCGACACTCCAGTCGACACTTGGGCATTCATAACGAGCGGGAGGAGGTTGTCCTGTGACGCCGGCCCCTGACCGCAGCGACGCTCCAACGGGTCAAAGTCGTCCAATTTGTTTCACAAATCAACGACGGCTAAGCGAGAATGCAGAAGGAGCTCTGTCCAATGACCTTGACTCCTGCTCGCCCTGAAGGAAATGTAATCGCAGAGAAAGGCGGGGCTTAGAGACAACAGCATACACTCCTATAAACCACCGTGATGCAGGAAATGACCGAAGCTGAATATCAGAGATGGAGAAAGCATGAATGAGTCCCTGAAGAAAGACTGGAAGCAGAAAAGTGGGCTGGAAGGATAGAGCCGGCAGACAAAATGGAGGAGAGAAAGTCATAGATTATGAATGTCCTGTCCTGAAAGTGTCAGGAGCGTTTCCTCTCATTTACTCGATGGAAGAACCCGCTGTATCAATGGGAAGCTGGAGCTCAGACGATGGAGATTCCAGTCGTGATTTCCTCCCAGATTTCTGCTGCCTTGGGAGAAACTCGTCTCTTTCTCATGAAGTTCTGCTCACACAAACCCGTCTACAGCTGCTGCACGGCGAAGCGCATTTAACGGAAAATAACACAGAATCACAAGATTCCTGATATAATTCTGAAGTTTGTTTTCCAGCATTTTTACTTTTAGAACGCCTCCATTCTAATTTTCTGTATTGAGCTATTACCCTTAAAAAGGATTAATAATCGATCTCCATTAAGGGATGCCAAATGAGTTCATATTAAATCAATCCATTTCTTGCATTTTTAATGGAATGAACTGTTTTTTCTGCTTTTAGTGTAGGAATTCCTGATTCACAACGACAGGGAAAACTCTTTTTTATAACAAGTTAAACTGGTTTTGGAATCAACATTGGAAAGAACAAATCCATTTTTGAAAGTATTTACTCCTAATTCAAAGAATACATTTGTGATTGTATATTAAATGTATTTTACAGTTTTGTAGTTAGTCAGTCAGTAAAAATACTTCTAGGAAATAAACACTATGAAGTTGGATAGTTGAACACAGCAGCAGAGCTGCGTCCATGAAAAGTTTGTCCAGGACCTTCGGTTCCTCCGTGACTCTGAGCGTCAGTCCTACCACAGCGTTGGGTTGATGTCTGCTTCACAAAACACCACGTCACGTCTGACGGATAAAAACAGGTTCACGTTCATCCATAGTTGGAGTTGGTCATGGTACCTACTCCAAGCTGGTCCAGAGGACAGGAAATGCCAGAGACAGTCTGCCACGTTTGACTCCATGGAGAAAACACCCTCAGAAGAGACGTCTCCCCCATGTTAGGAGGAACAGCCGGCGTTTTGGAGCAGTTGCTGTTTTTAAGGATTACAGTTCTCGACTTCGTCATTGGGGAACTTTGTGAGAGCAGCTAACCGGAAGGATGGATTGTAGGATCGAAGTGTGAAGATGATGGAGAAGACTGCCATGGTACGGTGGGGGGTGTATGATGGTGTGGACCAGCATTTCCCTCACCAGAAAGGTTTTTCCTCATTGCTTAAGGAAGGCATCAAGATTGGATTCTGAAACCAACAACAACAGCCTCCGCGAAGAGCAGCTTCCTCAGAGCAGCTGCTGGATTTGGAGCTGGAGAGGACGGAAAAAGCTGCTGAAGGTCCTCATGCCGACGTCTCTGGAGATTGATGGACACTTAGCCGCTTTTGTAGAAGTCAGCAACACAACCGCGCTGTGAAGATGTCAGACGTTGGTACGAAACTATTGTCTGAATGGAGACTACAAGAGAATCTGAATTCTGAATTCTGAAACGCTAACTGGTCCCGGGTTCTAAAACCACCACCAGATGAAAACAGGAAGAACTTGCAGAGAAAGCAATGTTCTTGTCTACTTCCTGCAGCACCGTGCAGCCTGCGGCGGTACCATCATGACCTGGGGTTGGGCATCAAACATTTTCATAAAAATAAATCCTCTTTCGGTAATGGCATAAGAAAAAAGGTGCAGAAAAGATCCGCTGAAAAGAAAAGATCCATCTGGAAAGCTTCAGATGGATCAAGAGTTTCAGTATGAATACACGAACCTCCCTGAGCAGACTTCCTTAATTAGTTAGAATTATAACACCTTTGCAACTCTAAATTAAAAATACGCTTTAAAACAGGTAAGGTCTGCTAAAAATATCCAAACCAGATCCAGCAGAGTTCAGAGCGTCTGGACTCTCAGGAACAGATTGGAGGACTCTCGCATGACTGCGGTTGGGTTAGCCTCCTGACTAAATCCCTCGTCTTATTTTTTATTCCACTTTCCTAGGAGTTGGTTCAGGAGCAGAAATGTCAAACTGTTTATTTCATGAGGAGGATGATGCTTGGGTGTAGTTAGCAGGAACGGGACAGACGCAGACATGAACGCAAACTGCATGAATAAGCAAGTCGGAGGAGAGCTCACGCTTTGCCTCTCCGTCGACCTGACAGCCATGAAAGAGTCTGGAAACTCGCATCCTGCCTGTCTGCTAACAATAGAGCCTTACGCAATTAGCTAAACAGATTATATAAAAGGAACGCTCATCGTCATGAAAACATGCCCTAATCCCAAATCATAAACATAGATTTAAAAACAGTTCTACAAACTGGTATTCGCCTAAGTATAGATACAGACTTCAGTCAACGATCAAGATGCTGTAAAATGACTTTTAAAGAAGAAGTCAATTGACTAAAAGGTCAAAAACAGAGATGTAAGTACTGGAGGCAAAGGTAGGCAATTACTGGGGACTCCTACAGTCTAGGGGCCCCAAGCTGAACACTTGTCTAAAATGTCTAAAATAAAGTTTACATCCTTCATTATTTAATGTAAGAGTGGAAAAAGTACCCCAAATCACTGAACCGGCATAATACTGATCATGTCAAAGTCTCTGGTCCTCCCATGTCCTTCTGCACCAATGGTATAGTCCAGTCAACAGCAAGTGGAGAGACTCCAGAGTTAGTGAGCAGAGCCATGTAAAGCCTACTGATAGGAAAATAGATGTGTGTTCACACTAACCTGTTCCAGAAAAGCCACTTATGAGTTTGATTCTAATCATTTGAACCCGTCCCATCACCAAAATCACTTATTTTAGCGTATTTCCTGTTAAATATCAGCACGAGGCTGCGAGTTCTGAGATTACGCAATCCTGAGTGACATCGGTTGATTGTTCCTTTAGTTTTCTCAGCGTATGCTGATACTGTAAAGCTTAATATTATTATTTTACATTCCAGACATTTTCATTCCATGTCCTCACTTTCTATACGATATTTCATGTTTTTCATTTCAGATCTGACCTGAAACTACACTAAAGAGACAGAATGAGGCAGAAAAAACAACTAAGATTTTTGTATGAATATAAAATAAAAGATGATTTGATTTATAAATACATTGAAATGTTACTTTTTACAGTACTTTGGGGAGTATTCTGAGGTGATACTTGATTTAGTTCTTAATGTTTCGTTTAATACATTTGCTTTAATTTGATCTCACATAAATTCATGAAAGGTAAAAATACAAGAATATTTTCCACTTTTGTTCTTGATAAGCTGATAAGTAAAACTATTATTTGAGTGTTTTTCCACTTTGCTTTTTTTATTGTTGTTAACATTTGAGTAAAACATCAGTGAATTTTAGTAAAGTTCGTAGGAATCCATAATTTCAAGTTGAACTTTCAATCAAATCAGGAAGTCATAAATAACGGATGATTAATTACTGATAATGAATAACCGATTCATATTTTGTGTGTTTTTTTGTTGGTCTTGTTGTCTTTAGATGACTTTAGGGGGGAAAACCGTGACTATCTGGCAGAGATTAGATGATGATTCAAAGGATATTTTAAAGAAATGGTCAAATGAAGCAGAGTGATGTGAGAGGCTGTGAAAAGAGGAAAATGCAAAGAGAAAGGAAGACATCGTGCTGGAAGAGACATTAAAAAAGGGAAAAACAAGAACAGAATAAAAAAAACTCTGTTTCTTCTGCTTCTTTACTAAAACCTGACAAATTAAAGACAGAAAATCCTCAATTGTTTCTTCTGGGAAGTGAGGGATTAACAAATTAGTGCATCTAATAAATGTAATGTTTTTTTTTAAAGTAAAAATTATGGTTTTAATGTAAAATACATCCTTAACATTTAAATTTGAACTCAGTTTTTTCAATTCTCATTCTTGTTCTTTGGATTCTTGACATTGATGTTGTCTAAAAGTGGACCATTGGGAAAGTTATTCATAGGTAAGGATTTCAAAATAAAATGAGTACAAAGGGCCCCATGTTATTGTTCGCCCGGGGCCCCCAAACTGCTAAGCCCGCCACTGCCTCAAGTGCATCTATTGGATTTTTACAAATCAGACTTGAATCAAATTCAGAGGAAACAGGCATTTTTAAAAGGAACTCAGAGAAACAACAGACTCGTTTTGAGCCAAACTCAGCTTTGATCCTAAAATATCTGCATGAAAATCCTCCCATCCTCCGTTTTTCCTTCAGGACTCTCGTCTGGAAAAGCTTCTTTAGAGCATTTCCAAACATGAAGGAGGATTTTAGGTCCTTAAAACATTAAAAAGTCCTCTTCTTTAATCATTTGTGAAGATGAGGAGTCTCCTTCATCTTCCCCTCCTGACATGGTGGGAGGTGGAACCTCAGTGACAAAGAGTCGCCTCTCCAGGTTCTGCTTCAGCTTTTCTTCCTGCAGCTTAAAGATTACTTCTGTCTTAAAGTATTAAGCATTTCCACTCTGGTCTAAAGTGCATTGTAGATCAAATTAAGCCAGAGGAAGTGTTCTCCTGCGGGACTCCTGCAACATCAGCCTCAAAAAGGAGGAGGACCAGGAGGCGGGTCCCACAGGAGATGCTGCTCATTTACCAGGATTTCAAGATCTACGGCTTTTTTCAGACGCTAAAAGCCTAAAAACATTAAACAGTTTCAGAAGTGCAGAAAAAATGGAAGCAAAAAAAGACGGCTTAGAGTTTATTTAGAAAACAAAAGAAAAATAATGTGAAAAAAACTGAAAATGCTCAAATTAATGTTAAAATGAGTCTTTTCTTTTTAGTTTACTGCCAAAAAAACCCCAAAACATCCTAAAAACCTAAAGGAAGATCAGCTAAACTGACATAAATGATACAAATGTGAAGTGAAATACAGCACCCTTTAAAAATGGCTGAAAATAATCTTTGGTGGAGTAAAAAGTTCTGCAAACGCTAAAAACATGAACTACTGATCAATTTGAAATGACTGGTAAATACTGTAGTAGCTCAGGTATTATGGGATAACCAAAAACTTTCCCCTGACATGAGATATAACCCAAAAAACGTTCATCTATCTCCAAAGATGTTTACATTCCACATTAGATATAACACTAGCAAATAAAAGACGCCTGAAATATTATTCTAAAACAGTTTTTTTCAACCTTTTTTGAGCCACGGCACACTGGTTGAAAAACACTGGTCTAAAAGAGGCTTTAATGAACTGTTTTGATCAAATTTAGCTCCACACCTACGGATCTATTATGATAAATGCTATGCTAAGTGTGCTATCAGGAAATATTACACCTGAAACAGAGTAAAAATAATAAAAACACTTGACGTCCGGACCTCCTGCCCCGAATCCCCTCCTCTAACTCCTCCTGTGACGTAGTGACATGTGCAGCATCTTTCTGGTTCTGTACCGCTTCACGGGGGAAGTCCAATAAGGAAATCGCCTCAGGGTCCAATTGTGCTGAAGTAGGAAACTCTCAGACATTCTCTATTGGTTTAACTCTGACATAAAAGTTCAAAGCATAAATATCCCAGATAAGATAAAAATAGTCGATGGAAGAAACCGTGAACACCGGAACTGTAGCTCCAGTGTCCAAACTACCGTAGATCTTCAACCGTTTAAGTGATTAACGTCATGCCAATTGATTCTGAAGCTCTGCACTTATGTGCAACATTTTACTAAAGTCAAATCAAAAAAATGGGTCAATTGCGTAAACGGTCAAATGGATACGGTGGTTCCAAGAGCTTAGGCCGTTAGAGGGTTAAGCGGGTACGGGGTCAACCTAAACGATGAAGAACACATTGTTTCACTGCTTATTTCTGATAACCTGACCAGAACATCTTTAGTTCACCCTCTGTCTGCTGTGATTTAACGGACTTTGGAGTCTAAAAAACCATTCAAATCTGAATAGTAGGACGTTTTTATCCATCAGTTAGGATGTTAAAGCTCTGACGACAAACACTGGAAACCCTTCCAAAAATGTTTAAACGTCACCCCTAATGTTTAGAGTCAAACCACCTCCTCAGAACGATTGAGAATCCGGCATTTTTCTAAATTCGGTCCTCATTAGCTGCGTCTCCGTCACACCTGTTCACAAAACTTTGTCCAAATTCTAGAAATGTTGAGAAACATTCAAAATTCAGATTTCTGCCACGGCGCTAGCGCTCATCATCATCCATCTAAGGAGACGTTGGCGTCTTCTTCAGGCCGTGGAGCGGCGATCTCCTTACTCGTGGGAGGAAGCCATTTTGAGAAATGGTGGTTTTCCAGAGGAGCTTTGGATCAACTTTTTCTGAGCTGTGTGACATTGTGGGACCTCTGGTGGCGCCCGCCGTGCAGCGCCCAAGGCCGCCAGTTCCGGCCAAGGACTGCATCGCCATCCGGTTGTTGGTCACATGACTCATTTAATTCAGAAAGTTCTTCTACTGCAGTTTTGCAAAACATGTTAACTTGACACGCCTCAAAAATCCCTTCCTCCACGTGCTAACACTAGTTTTTTTGTCGTGTTGCCGTTAGGTGAACTTAGTATCACAAGTCCAATTCGTGCAATTTTATTGTCAGTGGAAACGCAGCCAGTGAGTGAACCTTTAGAAGGACCTGAAGTCAAACTGCAGCCATGAGCCTTAGGTAAAGCGAGTCACAGACTGAACAGCGGCTTCATACTCGGACGGTCGAAAGAAGGTGGAGTAACACACAAACACCAGCCCAGAAAATAGTTTTCATCCAAGCGGACCACCTGCTGTTTCTAACATGCAGCAAGAATCCAATGCACCAGTTCACATCCTGTGAGAAAGACTGTGAGATGAAACCATTTTCAGTTCTGTTTCCTTGTGTTTTAAAATGTGTCGTCTGAACCGTCTTCAGCTTTTTGCCCAGTGTTTGTCTTTGGCTTCTCCGTGTTAGAATAAGATTTTACTTTGAAAAACTGAATAGTTGACTCGTATGTCATGCTTTTGAAATGAGACGCTTGAGAACAGAAACCTCTGACATGTGTCTTTATGGGGGCTAACATTCAGGGAAAAGTCGCTAACTCCTATAATGCCATAACCGTTAATGCATCATGGTTGGCAGCAGGAGGGGGGCACATTACCTTGACCACCAAAACAAGCACTCAGGATACTGTGTGGATACCAAGGAATGTAGCCAGCTAGCATGGCAGCTAGCCATCCTAACTTATCGCAACAGGGATGCTGTTTAAAGGTTCTGACAGGTGCAGTTATAGGGAGAGGTAAAGAAAAGTTTGGGGGTCTGAAACCCTAAATCTGTCTTTAAAGGGTTACAGCAATGTTCTGAATTACCTTTATTCATCACTGCAGAAGTAAAAGAGATCAAGAGATTGAGAACAACCAAAGACATCAGGGAGTTTCAGCAGAGAGCACAGCATTACATCTGATCAAGCTTTCAATTCAAGAAATACAAACCTTTTTCTGGCGGTGAGCTTTGCTAGAAATGGACTTCAATTCTCAATAAAATGCAGAAATCAAACTTTTGGCTACATTCCTGCCTTATCCGACTGAGTCTTGGTGGCAAATCCTACCTTTAAAATTCGGTCGAATTCTGGCATCATAACCTGAAACTTTTCCCATGAGTTTGTCCAGAAACTCAGACGGCGGCATCGGAGTCGTGGCCTTCCTCGCCGCTGCTTCTTTCGACGCCGCCAAGCTGAGAAACAAGAGAGGAGTAGTGATGAGTGCAAAAGTATAAAGAAAGGAAATGCTTCAGGAAGTCAACATTCAGTCTCAACACAGACACTGCAGTTTAGAGCTCTTCAAAATAAAACCAACATTTATTGTGGGATCAAATCCGAACTCTAAACTTGAAAGAAATATTGAAAAAATGAAAAGAATAGTTATGGGACTCGGGCATCTAGTCCGGATGCCTCCTGGACCCCCCCCCGGGGAAAAATTGTGTCCAAATTCCTTCACTACTCACTACATTGTGCGTTCACTAGTTTGTAGTGCTGTCTGAATCTGCAATTCCAAAATTGAGTGCCCTAGAAATTTCCCAGAAGTCGATGCTCACTAGATCGGCAAATATAGACCACAATGCATTGCGTCTGAACAATTTTTGCCAAAATTTTTTATTTAAATGTATTTTTTTAATGAACGTTTTTATCTTCAAAAGACAGCATATTCATAAATAATCATCGCAAAACGCTCATATCAATTAGATATTAACTTCATGAAATCGATGACGTCATATCCAGTGTTTAAAATAAAATAAAAAAGTAGTGAACCTGGTATCCAAATTGCTTTCAGAATTCAGGGCACTAGAGTGTCGCACTGTGTAGTTTTTAGTAGTTAGGGGTTGAATTCCGACATAGCCTAAGACTGATCGCGCTTTTTCTAATGAATATATAATAACCACATATAAGTCGCACCCCCAGCCAAGCTATGCCAAAAAACCATGACTTGTACTCAGAATAATATGGTAATTCTAATGTTTTTATTGCATCAGAGCTTGAATTTCTACAATGTTAGAAGTGCGTTTTTGATATGCAAGAGTGTAATTTCACTTTGATCAAAGTTGTGTCCATGAGCTTGGGTTCCTTAACGTGTGGGTGACTCAGAATGGCCTCTATTATGAATGCCATTGTTGTTTTGGGACGTCACTGATGAGCTTCTTCACTGCTTTCCTCCTGTAAGTAATCTGAAAGAAACGGCTCTGCCATTAAACCCAGATTAATGTGCTGCCACCTTTTGCCTCCGTCGAACAAACCATTATTACAATCATCCAGCTGCTGTTCCAGCTTTGAGGAAAAAAGCAGAACCCATGAAAATTCACTAAATAAAGTTTCAGTTAGGGTGATTTTTTTTCTGACAGACATATTTTCTATCAGACCTAAAGATAATCTTTAAATTAAATAAAAATTAAATAAAAGACATGTGTTGATATTTGAATATTTAATGTTTAAAATCAAACCTAAGTAGGGCTGTAACAAGTATCCAAGTACTCAGATGGTTGCAATCAGTACCCGAAAATTAAAGTATAAGTATTTGTGATGTTTGTGATCGCGTCAGGAGTCAGAGCTCTGTATCCCCTCTGGTCACCAGCGGGAACTATCTCCAGGGTTCTGGACGCACTACATCTCCCAGCAACCCCAGCGTGCAGTTTCTGAGTGCTGCACACCTGACTGTCATTCACCAAATCAGTCCTAGCTTACTTAAACACTGCACTGAGCCTCACTCAGCGCAAAGTATAGTTTGTGCCACTCTGCCTTCCTTACTGAGCGTTGTGTTTAGACCCGATCTTCTGTTTCCTGACTGTTTGCCTGCCGCCTGCCCCGACCCTCATCTGGATCCTGACTACCCCGTCTTTCCTCTGATGCTCTCATGCCTGTTCTAGACTCCTGCCTGCCTGACCCTGATTTAGCTTTGTGGACTTTTAGCTGAGCTAATAAACCTGCTGCATGTCAAGCCAGACGTCTGTCTGTTCTTGTGACAGATCGCTGATTTGCAATCTTTATAAATATAGTCAAGAATAGTACAAGAAAATTAAACTTCAAGTAATGTTATTATCCCTCTAAAATGGAAGAATAATGTTGGATTTTAGGAATATAAACTAAACAAACTAAATAAGCTGCCGTCACAGGAAGTAAATAAATCTTCAAAGTAAAGTGTCGGTGGCTTATCTTATTTTCACAATTAAACTATTTCGTTTTTGTAAATAAAAACAATAAGACTGAAGTTCAGCTTACTGAATGTGTTCTGAAAAACCCATTTTTAAATACTGTTGACAATAGGAATAAAAAATATACTGAATTTGAAATCAAAAAGAATACAAAAACGACGTTATGTGACGTCACATGACCATCTGTTAGCGTGTTGGAGAAGTTGCATTGTAACGCGTCTATAACATGTTTATTTAAAGTTTTGGGGGTTTTCTCAGCAAAACCTTTAGAATGGAAAAACTATGGAGAACATTTTCAGGATTTGCTGTTAAATGATTCAAAACAACAGTGAATTTTATGTTTTGTTCAATGCTGAAGTCAACCAGGAAGAGGACAGAAAACCTTTGCGTGAGACATTAGTTTAAACGTCTTTATTTTTCAATTCCAGTGTTTGTATCTGTTATGTTGGGTTGATTCTGATCTCCTGTTATAAATAAAGATATAAATGGCGGCCGTGTCCCTTGGGTGCCGGCTCCCTGGGCCCGGCGGTGCTCTCTCCGCACGGTGGGGGGGTTCATATTACACCTGAGCCGGGGGTGTTCGTGTCCCTGGGGGGTGGGTCCTGGTCCTTGCCCCTGGGCGCTGGGCCCCGCCAAACTTCCAACATGGCCGAGCCTGGTCGGGCCATATTTATAACATCCCTTATGGGCCGCCCTTTTTTCCCCGGGGTTCCCCCCTCCTGGGCGGGGGCGGCGGGCCCCTGCCTTGCTCCTACCTGGACCAACCGTGGGCCGGGTGGGTGGCTGCCTGGAGTGCGGAGCGGGTCTCCCTTGGGGGGTCCTGGCTCGTACCTGGGGTCGGGGCGGGGGGATGCCCGGAACTCCTGGGTGGTGGTGGGGTGCTCGTCTGGGGCTGTGGGCGTCCCTCTCCGGTGGGGCCCTGCGTTGGGCTCTTCCGGCGCGGCGGGGGGCTGCTTTCCTGGCTGGGCTGGGGCGGCGCTCTCTTTCCCTCTGCGCCTCCCTGCTCTCTGGCTCTGGGGGCCTCGCGGCGGTCCTGCTGGCCCTGGCCTGGGTGGCGTCTTGGTCGCCCGGGGGGCGGTTGTTCCCTGCCTGTTCCCGTGTGGCGCTGGGGGAATTCCGGCTGCCGCTGCTGCTGCGGCGGGGGTATGGGTGTGGGGGTGGCTGGGCGCTCCTCCTCCTTCTTTTCACATTCCACCATCCATTTTAGAAGAACATAAACACTCACCTGAGCACAGGTGTTAGCTCACCTTTGCACTAATAGTTTGCATGATTGAATGAATGAAAGATTTCACACCAGTTGGTTTAAAGGCATAAGTATGCGTTCGTGAACACTATCTGTTTTGTGTGCATGTTGACATGTGGACATTTCTGCGGCTAGCAGGTGTGTTGATAATATTTGAGTGTGTGTGAACAGGCCCCGCCCTTTTTGTACTACATTTGAACCGTACCGTAACGATAAACAACCAGTAAACCTGCCTGCTCTATGCTGCTTCATGGTCTTACCCCCCTTCCCCTCCTATTATCACCCTCCTACCCCCCCCTCTCTCTAACGTCCCTCTCTCTTGTTCCCCTCTTTCCTTTTCCGTCCGGTCCAACACCAAAGATTTTCAAACATGATTGAAATTAATAAAGTTTGGCCTCAATTACAAAAGGGGTTTATTCAGACATACCTTTGGTTTGTCTGAAGATGAATAACCCCTCTTGTTAGAATAAAATATGTCCAACACAAGAGGCCCTCAGCTCTCATCTGTTTGCCTAGCTGTTGGACAGGACAAGTTAGAAAAAAAAAAAAAAAAATAAATAAATAAATAAATAAATAAAGATATAAATGATGGTGATTAATATGTACAATTTAAATTTTTGTACATCCAGTGAAAAGTCATAGATTTAGAAACTATTCTAAAATAATATATTAAAAGGTAAGAATTGTAGTTCGATCTAGTTATTCTTAATTTGTCAATCAAAGCGGATCGCCGCCTAAGACCCACAGCCCCAAATGGGGGAAGTGGGATGCAAAGGTCCAATTTAAAGTCTGGGAACGTGACGCTGCTCCTGACAAAAAGTCCTCAAATGGGTAGAAAACAGTTTTCCAGAAACGTGCAAAGTTTGATGAAAGTTAAATGAAGGAATGGATATTGGATCCATTAGCTGTATCTCCTGATGAGTGCAGGGAATGCAGCTGCATTAATCTCACATGAATTAAAATGACACTCGATAAGGTCGATTGCGCTGAAATATTCAGTCCCTAAATGTAAAACTGCAAAGCATGAAGTTGGTGAATCGTGTCGTACGGCATGATAAATAGATCCATTTACATTTCATAAACACGCATTGGAGTCAACGCCGTCACCGCCTCAGGAAGCTGCTGATCAGAATCGCTGTCCTCCGGGTGAAAATGGGAATTACAGAGACAGCGTGACGGGAGACCAACAAAAATAAAGCAATAAAAAATCTCATCTGAGTTCCTGCGCCTTTACATGTGAAAACAAACACAGCGGAGCGAGTGCACAAATCTGGATGAGCACAAACCCACACAAGCTTCTGTATAAACACACCTTTTCACACATGCATGCACATAACACTGTCTGCCCGGGCACCAAACTGATCTAATCAGCCTCCAAACAACAAAGTAAACCCTACAGGTCACAACAGAGACAGAGGCGGGAAACTGATAAACCCGCCGAATATTCAAGTCAAAGTTCTGGAGTTACAGTCAATACTGAGAATCCCAGGATCCTTCAGGAACCACTGAATCACAATCAAAGGTTCTTCTCAGCTTTTTGAGGGACGTCCCCATTTGTGTTTGAAATACAAAAACCACTTTTCTTCTTCTTCTTTTTTTGTTTTGTCTCTCGGGAAGAAAACAAAGTCTTGGCGATGTGCGTGAAGCTCCTGTAGGTGATGAAGTTCTACGTTGAGTGAATGATGCCTCCTCGGCTGAAGGATGAGCGCTCTCTCCCCGTCTCTGCCGCCAAATGATGACAGTGATGCCGATGATGTTGTCACCGTCATAAATCATAACGCAGATAATTACAGAGGACGCGCAGTGACGGATGCTGTTGGTGATCAGAAGGAAAAGTTTTACAGAGTCCTGAATAATGAATGGCTTTTGATGAATGGGACTTTTAGTTTGAAAGTTTAAAATGATCAAACTGCTCCAGCAGAAGCATAGATTAAAAAGAGAAGAGACTTTTAGACACGTTTTTTTTCAGGAAAAAGTTGAAGAATGGATCCTTGAATGACTAAGACTAATTAATGCTTTGAAAACCTTCTTCTATTAAAAAAAGCATTTTTATTGGGACAGATGTCTCAAAGGATGGCTTCACTTTCATTTCCAGACTAGTACAGGTTGATCTGTATTCGTTCTTCTTGTTTTTGTTTGTTTTCTGTGGCTTTTCTTTTACATGTACAAATTGGGTAAAGCTTGTAATTATGTTTAATAATGTACAAGAAAAACAATTTTACAAATAGAAAACCCCCAAAAATTCTAAAAACAAATGAAAAACTCACAGATCAATAAGGTTTTCCAAACCAACATGACATTATTTGAACTTATCAATAACTTTTCTGACTTGCCTTTTTCAAATTTAAAGCATCAACAAGCAAAATGACACTTTGCACAATTCCCAACGACTCCTATCCAGAATCTGAATCATGTGTGGCCTTTAAAAGTCGGCAGTTTTGACCTTTAGTCACACACCTCGTTCTTGACAAGCTCGCAGTTTGCTAAATGCCACTGCGCTAAACGTGTCACAACTTAAAATTTGATCAAAAGGCAGACGGAGAATCACGGCTCAATGTGGAACTGTTGATCAAACATGAGACCAGGACTGGGTCATCAGAGTCTGAAAAAGGCTCTTCTGGATTCAGAGCTTCAGTTGCTGCTGCTGCACTTTTTTTTCTTCAGAATTCCCCTTTTAATTTGAAAAAAACAAAACAAAAAAACAGACAGAAGTCAACGCTGAGGTCATCAGAGAAGCAGCTGAGTCACATGAGCCCGGAGAGATCACCACCGGAACCAGAGCCGGACCCGTTAAAGCAAAAACTTCACCAATAAAATGGGAAGAAATTAAAAGTAAATAGAATTAAATCAAGCATTAGACACTGTTGGTTCTCAGGGTTCAACCGACACACTGCTATGAAATGAAAAACAAAAAGAAGAAGGAAATACTTTTAACTTTACATGGATAGATAGATAGATAGATAGATAGATAGATAGATAGATAGATAGATAGATAGATAGATAGATAGATAGATAGATAGATAGATAGATAGATAGATAGATAGATAGATAGATAGATAGATAGATAGATAGATAGATAGATAGATAGATAGATAGATAGATAGATAGATAGATAGATAGATAGATAGATGGATGGATGGATGGATGGATGGATGGATGGATGGATGGATGGATGGATGGATGGATGGATGGATGGATGGATGGATGGATGGATGGATGGATGGATGGATGGATGGATGGATGGATGGATGGATGGATGGATGGATGGATGGATGGATGGATGGATGGATGGATGGATGGATGGATGGATGGATGGATGGATGGATGGATGGATGGATGGATGGATGGATGGATGGATGGATGGATGGATGGATGGATGGATGGATGGATGGATGGATGGATGGATGGATGGATAGATAGATAGATAGATAGATAGATAGATAGATAGATAGATAGATAGATAGATAGATAGATAGATAGATAGATAGATAGATAGATAGATAGATAGATAGATAGATAGATAGATAGATAGATAGATAGATAGATAGATAGATAGATAGATAGATAGATAGATAGATAGATAGATAGATAGATAGATAGATAGATAGATGGATGGATGGATGGATGGATGGATAGATAGATAGATAGATAGATAGATGGATGGATGGATGGATGGATGGATGGATAGATGGATGGATAGATAGATGGATAGATAGATAGATAGATAGATAGATAGATAGATAGATAGATAGATAGATAGATAGATAGATAGATAGATAGATGGATGGATGGATAGATGGATAGATAGATAGATTTTTTGAAACTGATTACAGTGCAATATATAAAATATATCAATATATCCAATAGGTCTGTTAGGTAGGTACCTTTTTTCTTTTTTTTTAAAGTAAACAGTATTTATTACTTTCCAGTGGTGTATAATTGTTCTAGTTAAACAATTAGCTGACATCAGAGCTCAAGCTGCGATGAAATCAAGCGGATTTCCATCAGCGATTCTCCCGCTGAGATAATTGCCTGTTTGAAGAACCTCCCCAGAGAACCGGAGGAGAAGCTGAGGCTCCTGCCAGACCATCAGATCCGATCAATACGGGACGGCAGGCGTGTCATCTTCACTTCTACGGCAACGACAAAATTAGGCGGATCACAGATTATCTCAGCCGCAATCATTTCTGCTGCAATGTGACAAATCCAACATAATCCTCTTAACAACAATGACACGTGTGATAGGATCACACTCCGACAGAAAGACACTTCCTGTTGTTTGGCGCCCTGCACCGCGGAGACGGCACAAAGCGGCGTGGAATAGGTAGCGTGGAACAAACACAGGCGGGATGACGACGCCTCAATTTGGTTAATCACAGACTGAGATTACGCCGCGCATCCTCAACGACCAACGTGAAGTGGGAGACGACACTTCAGGCCGAATCTCAGGGAGGGGGAGGTTCAGACTGCTGACGGGCAGGCCTTTGTCACATCTCAGCCTCCTCTTCATCGTTCGGAAACTTGAGCTTAATGAAACAATACTTTTTGAATGTAAAGCAAGTTGAACTCATTGTACTGAAACTCATTTATTCTAAGTATTTCTCAGCATCTTAGTCGAGTGACGTTTTGATGATCAAAGATCAACAAAAAGTAGGAGACACTGAGAAGGACCAAGAGAGGCTCATGCTAACAGAGTAAGCATTCAAATGCTCCTTTATGCTACTGCTAGTGTTAGCCCTCAACGGTTCAACTAAAAACCTCAGAACCTCAGTATTTAGGTCACAAAACTAAGAGAAGATAAATAAAAATCCTGGAAGCAAACGCTGAGACGGACCAGAGAAACCTCAAACAAGAAGCAGCAAACGCAGCTGCTAAGTTCACAAATGAAACCAAGAGGTAAAGCTCCAGAGAGGTGTGTGAGTTTTCACTGCCACTCTTCAGACACATATGCAGAGGCACCAAACATCTGCCAGGTGCCTCCCATTTGCATGAACTCAAAGTACGTCTAATTGGCTCCTCTTAATGCTTTCCCGTCTACAGCGCAAATGCATTTTCTGCCTCCATGAATGGATCCGTTCCCAAAGTCCTTCCCTCCCAGCAGAGGAGGAGAGCTTTGGCTGTGGATGAGATGTGTGAGGCTGTTGAACTCACACCAGGTGCAGAGCGTGAGGCGTGGATAACTCAACACAAGGGGGGTTTTGCTGAAATGCTCTTTTGCTTTGATTTCTCAACTGAAAGGATCTTCTCTCCAGCTGTGGCTCACATTTGGACCTGTTTCCAATAAAATCCGAGGCTCCAGGAGGTCCAGGTGGTCCAACTGGGAGGTTGAGGGTTTGATCGCCATATGCCTTCACAGGAAACTCCACATTCTTCATTGTCTGCTCATCGGAGTGTTACTCCGTTCATTCTGCATGCACCTGTGTCGAAACAAGCTCTGCCGCTTTGCTGAAGTAGTCTGCAGTGAGGATGAAGTTCATTCACGGCGGGACATGAGCTCCGAAACATTTGGTCTACCACGCTCACCTCCTCTGATGGTCCACTGGACCACAGAGCTCTGGTTGCTGTTCACGTGCAGAAAAACTCCGGTGCGATTCGGCCCGGTTTGAAAGCGGATGGTCCCCCAACAAAAATGGGAGGAAGTGGCGTAAACTGAATCAGGTTCTAGTCGATTGGATCACTTCTGTCGTTTCTCTGGAGAACACCGTGTGAGACACCAAAGCAGACGAAGAAGTAAAAGTTTATTCAAATCTGAACCATTTGATTCCAATCACTGCATCTCTACTTGTCATAAAGCAATATATAATAAAGTAAACCCTTGTTTTTCGCGGGGGTTACATTCTAAAAAGAACCGGTGATAGGCAAAAGTGTGAGGTAGAAACCTCGTTTTTTAACTATTATTATACAATTAAATACTCTAAAAAGAAAGAACAAACCATTTTACAGGCTCAAGCATTTGTTTCACAAATAAAGTACTTTAGAAACAAATAACATCTGTACTGTACTGTCAAATAATAATTTTTAATCATCGATGTGAACAGAAGGCTTCAAACTGCGGAGATTAGCCCCGCCCACCGCGACCCGAGTAATTGGATTAAACGGGAGAAAATTTAAAATGATTATGAATTAAATACAAAGTAAAGTATGACAAATAGTGACTCAGGTGTATTTCACTGCTCTTCAGACTGAGCCGCTGCATCCTGACTCCGCTCTGCAGTGTTTTCTTCTTCAGGTGTGTTTGTTCAGGAGAAGAACATGGTGATAGGCAGTTGTTGTTGTCGCTCTTTTTTCTTCTTCACAAAAACATCCTTACACACCAACAGGCCACCATCGATTATGTTGTTGTTGTTGAATTTGCACGTATGTAATGTAAATTTGGTAAGCTGTTTTACGTACGTCTACCTATTAAACTGCAACGTTTTTGACGCACAGGTAGAGAAGAAGCGTAGTGACTCTTTAGCCAATCAGAATGCAGAACACAATGCCTGATGCAAATCCGTGAAGTAGCGAAACCGTGAAAAGTAAACCGCGTTATAGCGAGGGATCACTGTATACATAAAACACCTCTGATGCTCAGAATCTGTCTGTTGAATAGAACAAACATATCTTTAGAAAGAAAATAACTGATCCCACACACCATTTGAAAGAAGTAAAAGTCAATTTTATTCAAATGTCCCACAAATTTCATGTGGAGGATGGAAAACAAATACTAAACTTTTAATAAAAAGACATTTCTCCAACTGAGGGTGTAGCAGCATCGCATCAGCGTTGCTCCCATTACAGCACGTCGTGTATTCGGGGTAAGGCATCTGCAGCGCCTGTCCAAGGTCAACGTGAGTCACACACCAAACGCCCGAGTCCACAGAGAAGAAGAAATGTGTATTTCTGCAGGATTCTGTGGAGTCTTGCTTTGCGTGACACCAATAACACGAGGAGTGCTCCTCTGCATGAGATGCAAACACTTCAGCAGCTGAAACGGGGCCAATGACGAAGCAACAAAACTGGCACACGTTCACCAGCAGCCGCTCCAAAGCCGTTCCGCCTGCTTCTGTTGACAATCCCTCCCCCCCCCCCCCCCCCCCCGAGCACGCCGCCGCTCTCTGGGTTTCCGTGATCAAAGTCTGGATTTGCTTTCATTATTTCAGATCAATGCTGGCTGTGGGGACCCGTGGCCAATGCTGAGGCAGCACGGGCGAGGAAAACAGCTGAGTCGTCCCGGGCCTGATGTGGGGGAGGCAGCGAAAGGCGAAGGCAGGGCTCCGATCATTAGCCCTAAGTGTTCCTCATTATGCTCATAAAGCCTCTGAAGACCCAAATCTCTAATTGATCTCATCTGGTGTTTAGTAACACTCAGGAAAGCAAAAGCCTTCCTGAAGATGGCCGATAAGAAACGTGGCTCAGCACCAACGCCTCAGACGCCAAACGACCACGGAGCCAAACACAAAGACCCCAAAAACGGGGTTAAAGCCGCTACAGGAAGCAGCATCCCAACAACTTCCTGTTCTGTCAGAATCAATCATCATTTGTTGGAATGTGGACGTTTGAAGAGACAAAACCATCTCCGTCCATGACTTTCAAACTGTTTGAGCAGCTAATCCACCTACAGCACATTTCCACTAGAAAATGATCCTGTTTGTCCTCAAGTCAGAGAGTTTGGTTCTGTTTAAGATCAGTCCTGATAAAACCCTGAAAGAAACGTTCAAAGAGCATTGAAGAAACAGCAGGAAGAGGTTTTCTTCCTTCTTGACTTAACGTTTCTTCACATTAAGACGATTCTTACTAATCTATTGAGGTTTACACCCAAAACATGCAAAATGTAGACTTCTAAGTAATTTATCTGATGAAACCCCAGTAAAACTCAGAGTTCTCAAGGTTTTTGGGTTTTTTTTATTTAGAAAAAACTTTGAGAACAAAGAACGGACAGAAGGAAAGCATGAATGTTAGGACCAGTTCTCCTCAAGGAATCTTCTGTTCACTTCACTTCCTGAATGGTCTCAGGTTTCATCACTTTTGTTGCATTTTTGGTGCACAAATGGTGTGGATTAATTCAATCTGCTAAACCCGTTTTTGACCCTTTCGGGGTCCTTAGGCTGCCCGAGCCTATCCCCAACATGGGCGAAGGCGGGGCCTACCCTGGACAGGTCGCCAGTCTGACGCAGGGCGACCGGGATTGGACAAAGAACAAATCTCACCTCAAAAAAAGGCCCACTTGCATCATCGTTTGATCTGTTTCCAAAGTGTTCCCAGTGGTCTTTTCATTATGATGATGCCGCTTTTAGACAAAATACAAAAACCTGTTTCGTTTTCTAGGACATAGTTTCTGCAGAGCGGCAGGAGTTCATCAAACGAGGGAAACAAAGACGTTCATGGATCTATTTGTCTAATCAGAATGGGGTGGAGCTGGGAGCTTGTGGCCCCGCCCAGAGTGTTTTATACATCACAAATACGATTTTTTTGAAACGGTATTCTTTACCTGCTCCTGATTCACAGCTATTAGCATGAATCAACACTTTTTTCATAGAAGCGTCCTTAAAAACACCAAAAACACAATTTTCCTTGGAGTGGGTCTTTAAATTTGTTATTTTCCAACTTCTATTTTCTCTACAGCAGTGGTCTCCAACCCCCGGTACCGGGCCGTGGGTCAATTGGAACCGGGCCACACAGAGAGAATAAATAACTTACATGACTTCAGTTTTATTTATTTCGGAATCTGACCGATGTTTTATTTTGAAAAATTGCCCGATTCTCTGTTCCATCCGTCTATGTCCCTCCTGACGCAGGCCAAGGCGCTCTTCTGGGTCATGTGACAGGATACCGCTAAAGTAAAACCCAGGAACTAGCAAAATGAGTAAACACAAACGTCTTTGAAAAGTTTCTCTACCAAGTGGAAAACGCCCAGATAGGAGACAGAAGAGGAGCCTTCCACTTCCAAAATAAAGAAAGCTACATTTAATAGACAGACGTCATACTGGTCCGTGGCCTTAAAAAGGTGGGGAACCACTGCTCCACAGCTCTAAGTTCAAGTCCTGACCCACTTTGGGTCTAGGTGGGGGCAGCTAACCCCCCCCACCTGCAGCTTCTGTTCACCTGAAACAGGTAAGTGAGGCGAGAACATCTGAGAGGTGAAAGTTTTTTTTTTTTTTATTTCTATTTCACTTGTTTTCCTACCGAAGAGGCTGAAATTCAAATGCAGGAAGAAATTAGTGGTTCGAGTCCCAAAGAGATGCAGGTCCTGCAGCCGTCATGCATTATTGAAAACAACCAAAAGCTGTTTTATCAAAGATTCATAATTTATTAGCAAATGTTGTTTTTTTTTACTGAATAATGTTTTATAATTACTACATTTGAGCAACTTGACTCCCCTTGAAGCAAAATACCAACATTTAATACACAAAATCAACATTTTTTATTCATTTTCTAGAGCCGCGGTTGTCCCAGTCGGGGGTGGTGGGGTTGCTGGAGCCTATCCCAGCTCCTGAGGGGCGAAGGCAGAGTTTAATGAGGACAGTTCTTCAGTCCACCACCGAGGAAACCGGAGAGAAAAGCCAAACATTCATGAAGACATGTAAACTCCACCAAGCGGTAACTCAAACAGATGAGAAGTCATTTTATGAGAAACCTGATTGTAGGATAAATATTCATCTTAATGATGTCATTTATTGTTTCATGTCTTCAGATCAAAGCAAACGTTTCATAAATAGACCCTTATATGATGAAGTTTAACTTTTAATATCTTTTAGAACACATCATTTTAAAACCAATATTTCCACTTAGATACACTCATGTCGTTTGTTTAGTTAATAAGTAAAATAGTCAGATTATTTATAGTAGAATAAAGGAAATCGACAAAGAATCTGACTTTAATAAAATAAAACTGTACATATATTGTTTTTGCATTACTTAAGTGTTTTCCATTATTACAACAATACATTTAAATGTTAATTTATATAATATAAATACAGATTTCCTCTTTAGTTGCTTGATTTATTTCTAAATGTCATTAACTTTGTTTTATGAAAATGTGCAGACTGCGTTAAATCCTCGGTTTATTTCTATTTCAGCTGAATCAGAAAACTTCTCCAGTTTTTTATCACAACAAAAGACATTTATATCACCAGCAAAGATGGACGATTTCAACAAACTGAACATTTCTACGTATGTTAACATACAAAAATAATGACGGTCCAAATGTTCCTGTCAGTGATTTCCTTTGAATATTTCAGTGTAGTTTTCTGTTGGTCTGACTAACATAAGTGGCTTCTTTTCTAATCCCAGCCTGTTTCTCAATGATTACGAACCGACCCTATCAAACACTTTTGTTTTTTCCAAAAATAAATGTCTTTAAAACTTCATCCACAAACAGATTTAAGAAGAAAACAAACTCACATTAATACAACCAAAACATTCATCTGTTTTTTCATTTTAGAGACATTTAGTGGTATTTCTGTATTATATGTTTAACTTTTCAGTAACACATTTGTGTGAAAAGCATAACAAGTACACAATAAGTGCAGAAGTTCCACACTGAGGCTTCATGTTTTTAGTTCAGATTTGAGATAATCTCCATTTAAAAACAACAAATTCAACTCTAAATACAATAAATTCTAACAATATTTCATCCTTAACTGAGCTCAAAGCCCCGAGGACTCCTGGATAAAATAATTAGTTATTTATGGAGCGAACTGTCACCACCTGCTGATCAATACTGTATTATCCCGCATCAGGTTCTGCAGATGAAGCTGCCCAGAAGTTCATAATCGCTGAAGTTGTAGCGACTTGAGCAGAGAAGTCGATTGTTTTTCATTTGAGGACTCGGGACATTGATCACAGCGGAGAAATATGGGCGCCATATGTTATGATTAGTTATGATGGGCTCTGTGAGTGATGAATGCTGCAGCCGCACAGCCACTGCAACCGCGTCGTAAATAACGCGGTCAGGCCGGATCGTGTCAAAACGCCCGGAAGATCCGAGTCTGTGACGCCCCTTCAGCTGTGCTTCTCCATGAACGGAGAAGTTGGAACGTCAGGGAAAATCCTGGAGAGACGCTTCCTGCTGGCAGGAGTTTCTGCTGAATCCAGCTTTGACCTTCAGTCTGAGCTGCAGCAGGAACTGCTCTGTCCTGCAGAGGAAACCTGGAGCACGGTGCTCCTCTGGTGCTCCAAAGCGTTCTCTGGAGCGCCGCGCCGTCCATGCACGACCTAAACCAGAGCCGTAGTGACCCACCATCAGAATCAACTGCTTCTATGCACCACAATCGGATCAACAATCGGCATAACCAGCTATCTCCATGTTGATCCGAATGAGTCTGATCAGGTCAGAGTATTTAGAACGGCGTGTTTACAGGGCGCATTTTTCCTCTGATCAGGCGTTTATTCCCATCACTGTTGTCCATGTAGCTGCGGCTACTGTTGGGTGCAGTTTAGATCAGGTGGATGTTCTTGCTCCATCCAACAGAAAGGTCAACAGTGAGAGTTAGTCTTAAAACTCACAGTTCTGACATTCAGATGTGAATTCTGAGCTTTGATTAGTATTTCTGCTCGTTCTTAATTCTGACCAGAAGCTCGAATGCTTTTACTTTGAAAACTGTCCTTCACCAGAAACAACTTGTATTTATTTTATTTTTTTATATCAGACTGAACTAGGGCTGCACGGTGGCGCAGTGGTTGGCGCTCTTGCCTCACAGCAAGAAGGCCTCCGGTTCAAGTCCCGGCTGGGGGACATGGAGAACAACATCAATGGGGGACCTTTCTGTGTGGAGTTAGCATGTTCTCCCTGTTCCTGCGTGGGTTTTCTCCGGGATCTCCGGCTTCCTCCCACCGTCCAAAAACATGCTTCATAGGTTAATTGGTTAATCTAAACTGTCCCTAGGTGTGAGTGTGACAGTGCATGGGTGTGTGTCCAGGTTGTCCCCTGCCTTCACCCACAAAGGGGCCGGGATAGGCTCCAGCAGCCCCATGACCCCGAAAGGGAAAAGCGGTTAAGAAAATGAATGAATGTCAGACAGAACATCTTGTCATCGACCTTCTTTACCCCATAGGGGATCATACAACAATTAGAGGCCTTTTCTTGGACATGGACAGCCTCTTCCTCTCTGGAAGACGTCGGTTCAGCTTCTGCTTCAGCGTGAGGCCTTTCATTTGCTCAAAGGCAGCGTCAGAGGGGGAAACCAGGAGGACCTTCTCCAAATGGAAACCATCGACTTCCTGAGTGGGTGGAGTCACGTCTGATTTACTCTGCGACCTGACGGAGCCGTGTGCTTCTCCAAGGCCAACCTCAAGGTCGCCCGTCCGCCGTGAACTCACGCCGCTGCCGCTACAACTGGGGGTGTTGCAGTTACAGTACAGAGAGTCAAGGGGAGGGTTCGGACCCCCCCGTTTACATTTCTTGCTGCTTCCACTTGAGAGATTTTTTATAAATTGTTGTTGAATACAGAAATCCATGGAGAAAAAGGTCAGCCGGCACATTCTGTTCAAGGTGAAGATGAGCGGTTTGCATACTGAGGGCTGCTGCCCGCTGGAGCGCGGAGGAACGATCTGTGCGAGCACCCAGAAAGCAGGGAGGCAATCAATCTGCGTTATCGTGGCGAGGAGGCCGAGGAACGAGCAGAGAGGCCGATCAGAGGAGGGGATGAAGGCTTTGTTTCCTGGGAGGGAAAAGCTGGTTTCTGGAAAAGCAGAAGGTTCTGCAGTTTCACTGCGACACACTCATGCAAATGAGCTGCTTTTGCTTTTTAAATAAACGCTGCTCTTTCCCTCCACAGAGGCGAGCCACATCCCCCCGGCTTTAGGCCACGCCTCCTCCTCACATGGCTGTTCCATCATCCGCTCCCTCCCGCCTGGCAGAAAAGCAATAAGGCAGAGATGCCAATGGCTCTTCAAAGGCCTGACAATCATCCTGACTGACTGATTGGCAGGCCCCGCCGGTCACGGTCTGCACATTGGCATTCTGTAACTGCGGCGCCGCGCCGACCCCCCCCTCCGATTCATCATCCCTGCCTGAGCGGTCAACAGAAGCAGACCGTGCGCCTCGGGCCTGACCACAGTGTCACATTCAGTGGCTGCGCTTGGACTCAGTTCCTCTGGTTCTGCCTCACATATGGACTGAAATGAGAGCAGATTCTTCTGGTGGGCGAGCAGAATCTCTGCAGACGTGGTTCTGGAGCAGCACAAGGAGCCGGTTTCTACCTAAATCCCTGCGTTAGCTTAAGACCTGCAGTCTTAAAGTCCCACTGGTCTATTTTCACAGCGTTCCTCGTGATCTTTTTATTCGGATTCTGCCAATTTTAGCCAAAATCGTGGGCTTTAAAAGGCAAAATGCTGCCGTTTCATGGATCCAGAAACAGTAGATGTTTGTCAGCCTCTTTTTTTCATGTGTGAGTGATGCCGTCATACACTGGGTTACAGTCTCCACTGCTGGTTTAGACGTCAGTCTGTGGTGCTTGGAGTTAGGGGCCTGTGTGGCTCAAAGGATAATAGAATATGAAGAGCTGAACCCTGATGGTCTGGGGGTTCTGCTGACGTTAGCAAAGCTTCATAGGACGGATGGATGGATGGACGGATTTGGTTCCAAAAGGAACAAAAACAGAAAGCCTCAGTGGGATTTTTGGGTTTGACTGTTTTCCTCAGAACTAAACTGGACTGGCAGAATGTTCTGGTTCCACTAGATTTAGACTCCCAGCAGTTAAAGAAAAAGACAGATCTGTCAGTTTCACACTCGGGTTTCCTTGCTAGCTTGTTTACATTCTCACAGCTGCTGAACCACATCTACTGTAAACGGTTCTTCAAGAAGATAAGGACCCTCACTTCCAGGCAGAGTCTTCACCTTGTTTGGTGCAAACCAAACTTCCATCTGAACCGTAAGAGAAGCTGAAATCTGCTGCAGTCCAAATCCTGACAACTCCTTAAGTCTTCTTTAAAGATGCTCCAAACATCCATCCGTCTTCCAAAGCTGCTTCATCCCTCTAGGGTCACAGGGATGCTGGAGCCTGTCCCATCTCCTGTTGGGCGAAGGCGGCGTTCACCCTACCCTGAACCGTCCATCACAGGAGACATTAAAGATCTGCACAGATGTCTTCTTAATGAATATTTGGCTTCGTTTCTGTGAGTTAGTGCAACCAAAAACACCAACAACAAAACTTTTCTGAATGAGACGGGAAGCTTGAAGTGGAGATCCAGAACAAGCTGAACTCCACTTTGACATTTGTGTTTCCACCTGTCATCGAAGCAGAGCAGTTAGCAAACCCTGTTCTGCTGCTGCTGCTGGGTAATGAAGTCCAGCAGATATGAAAGCAGCTCGCAGCTTCATCTATTAGGCTCTCCACCAGAAGTATGAAGAACAGTCGGCTCCTTCACAGTAACATTCCAGTCATACAGAAACATCCGTTCTACGTGTTTTTGTCCAAGGAAAAGATACGCCAGGAAGAAGGCGGCTCAGACATAACATCCACTTGGCTAAAGGGGACCAACAGACTTCGTGTCGCTGCTGTTCTGCGTTCGCAAGAACAAAACTATGGTTGCCATGGCTACGGGATGCTGGCCTGGTCTCAGTCTGGACTACATGGCTTCCGTCTACTGTGTTTCATTCCATCGTTGACTGTATATGAGAGCTGGACTGAGTGACCCCTCCCCCTTGGTGCTCCAAACAGGAAGTGGCTCCAAGAAGCCAAAATCCCTTAGACTTCTACAGAGCAATAAACAGCTGTTACTCTGTCATTCTATTGGTCAGAAGAACCGTTCTGGTACCTTTTGTTAACATCTTCTTGATAATCCTCTTTTTTTTTAAGATGATATTTTTTCTGTAGTTTAAGTTATTCAAGTTATTAACTGACCAACCAGATAAAAGTAGGTGGAGCCTGCTGGCCATACGTTCCATACTTTTGACAGCCCCCATCCAAAAGGTTCAGATTGGAGAGAATGGTTACCGTAGAAACAATGACTAACTCGGACCGATCTCTGTTTACTGACGATGCCTGGCTCCAACATGGCGGCGTCCGTAAAGTGAAAAAATGGCGACTGAGTTGATTTCATTTGGTTGAATCTGAAAGTGAACCCCTTAGACAAACACTGAGGTCACATCCCAACATTTCTGACAGATTACGTTTATCCTCTGCATGAATACAGACCTAATCTCACAGATGTAATCTAATCTCATCCGCCTAATGAAAACACAACAGCAGTCTAAGGAAGACATGAAGAGAAACTCCACTAAAAATGACTTCAAATGACATCAGCTCCAACCCGTCTACGTCTTTGAAAGCCAAGTTACCATTCGTTTGTAGACAATGTCCGTTTCTGTTTTCCTGGTTCTGTTTTCCTGGTTCTGTTTTCCTGCCTGAACTCTCAGGTTTGTGTATCAAAAATCCAAACTGTCTTTCTTCTGTCAGCAGCGCGTTCGCTCAGACTGGCGAAGTGAAAGCAGAGGAACGCATAAGCAATAACTGTGTATTCATCAGGACCGGGCCGCCGCTGGCAGGCTAATCAATGTTTAGTAATGAGGCTGAATGTGGAATGAGGAGCAGGAGGTCTGGGTCAGGACAGGAGGGGAAGACATATCAATTTCACCGGGAACTGCGGAGTCCGGCCCGCCGAGCTGAGGCAGCAGTGTGCCGCCTCCCGTTCATTAACCGAATGGCGTCCTCTGAATGCACAAGTGCTGCCGCCGCGCTACTTCTCACAGGGTGGAAACCGCCGCAGAAATAAAACCCCTCGGAGGCCGCGCACACAAACAACGCACAAAATGAGCTGCAGGCGGCAAATGCAAAGCAGGACCTAAACAAATGACCAGATTACAGGCTCATTTCTCTGCTTATAATTGCCTTTCAGTGTCATTTTAATTCATTAAGAGGCTTATTATCTACGGAGCCCCTAAAGGGACGTTGAAGAAAAAAGAAAAAAAATTGAAGTAAAAAAAAACGAGTGGTGAGTACCAGTTAGTAACTAACTGGTACTCACCAGCTACTAACTGGTGAGTACCAGTTAGTAGCTGGTGAGTACCAGTTAGTAGCTGGTGAGTACCAGTTTTTATTTTACTAATTGGCCCCTTTAGGGGCTCCGTAAATTTCTAATTAAACCACCATAATATTTTATTTACAAACTGCAGCTTTGAAGGAAAGCAAAATTACACAATTTAGGCGTTTTAATCCGGGTCATTACGTAAAGATTTTTCTTTTGTTTCACTTTTATTAAAATTCAGTTTGTTAGCATTAAAACAGAATCCGTTTGTTTTAGGTCAATCATTAGATTTAGTCCAAACATTGTGAGAATTTTAACTAAAACTATTTATTGTTTTTTTTTTTTTTTTGAAAAGATTTTCAATGACTCAACCCATCGGGAGGTGTCGCCATAGCAACCAAGCGAATGTACAGTTAATGGAGCGGGCCAAATGTTCAATGTCCCCATGGCGTCCAGATTTCTGACCCACGTCAGACGTTTAGCCGTTACGCTGTACTTTTACCGCCCGGACACACTGACAGTCTGAGACATTGGCCATGCTTCCCCCCCCAGTTGTAAAAAACGCTGTTTTCCTGAGTGTTTTGTTTAAGAGACACAAAGAAAGTGAACCCACTCGTGGTTTGTGCTATAATCGTGTTAACATTGTGCGTTAGGGTTGGGCGATGTCCCTTAAATTGGCCGTTGACGATGTTTGCTGCCAACCATCGGGATGGACGATGACATCGTCGGGGGGGGGGGGGGGGGGGGGTATTTTTACATTTTTCGTTCTTATATAACTGCTTTTCGTTTTTTTGCTTTTTTCATTTTATTTCCCAACTAATGACTCATCCGCGATGATCCAGTATAAACTGAGGGAAGTGACTTTAACAAAAAAGTAACAAACAAAATAGAAAAGTAGTAGTCCGCTCCTGCACTTAACTAGTGAAGTGGACCGGCGGAGCGCGGACTTACAGCTTTGTGTTTGAGGGGAAGGGGGGGCTTTGTTACATGAGCGCTATGTGTGGGAGATTTAAGACTGCAATCCGTCCCGCAGCTCTAGGGGTACAAGCAACCGAACTCAGAACCGGGTCTAAAAGTGTGTGTCAGAGCACAGCTCGGATCGTCAGCACACACACAGCGGTTTGAGCTTCAAAGCAGAAATGTCGCTCAGTCCTTAGAAAACATTCAAACAATCACGCGGATTTGTGTTTCCAATCGTGTCCTGACTATATAAAGGCTGATGTTATTCTTACATGTTTACGTGCAGCCAGCAAGCAGCACCACCCAAAGCTAATGTTGTTAGCCCGTGTTAGCATACTGCTAATCCTGGCTCCGTTCAGAAAAAGCACTGACCACACGGATTAAAATTCAAATGATGAGCGAACAGGTGTTTCATAATAACCGTAACATTATTAAAAGCACGTTCAGAAGATCATCTCGTATTTTACCGAGCTGACATGTCACTGTATATAGCCGCTCGGCGCTGTTTAACATTGTTTTGTATTGAATTGTTACAATCAATAAAGTTTGAAAAAAAAGCCGCTTGGCGGAATTTATGTCCTTCCGGTTGTCAAACCCTACTGCGCATGTGCGAATGATTTATTCCGACGGAAAGTGTGACCTTAGTGAACGTTTTTTTATTCTGAAAACATTTTTCTGGGCCCATGTACACGGTTGGATTCTAATCTGACCATTGATCCCATCAAGATATTTTGTACATGTAACCGCGGCTTATGGTGTAGACGCGCAACGTGGCGGGGGCGTGGCATCACGATGGTGGTCTCTCCATCGGGATGTCAGTCACCCATCACGATGGACGATGATATCGTCAATCGGCACAACCCTATTGTGCGTGTGACAGGCATAACCGCTGGTTGCTAAGCAAAATGAAATAATTGATTTTTTTTACTGGTGCAGAAAGAAAAAAAAATCTTCAGACGCGCTCATCTGCTGCAGACGGCACAAACTGGTCGGGTTCCCGTGGAGCGATCGCCTTAATGGAAGCATGGTTTGAGGGGTAAAAGCCCCCATCCTTCAGTTAAGACTGAAGCCGAGCTGCGTTGGGTGCACTAGCAGCCGTTCGGCGCCGCCTGCATCAAAAGCTTCACTTCGGCCCAGAGAAACCCACAGTTCTCCAACCATCAGATCCTGCTGTCATAAGACTTTTTTCCACTTCGGCTTGTGGAAGTAGAAGCATCCAACTCATGCATACAGCTGAATAAAATGGAGAAGTATGATCCCGACCTCTGACCTCTGAAGGACGGCATGCTGAGTCCTGGTATCGTGCAGACGTCAAGGTCATCAGCCACATCATCCTTTTCTGTTTGCTGTTTTCTGTCTCTTAGTTTTAGTTTAGAGCTACTGACGCGAGTTACAAACCCCAAAATATGTATCAACAGCTTCTCATCCATGAACTCCATAAAATACACTTTCATTCATAGATCTCCAGGTTTTTGTTCATGTCAAACAGATCCTTTCAAGGAGAAATAATTCCCACAAAAATCCTCATAAACATCACTGATGCTTTAAACTTCACATGCTAAAAATAATAGAAGCACCAAAGATCTCTTCAGCCTTCAGAACTAAAGAGTCGCTCACAAAAGTCCTCCCTTAGAACGTCTGATTAGAAAAGATAAACCTTTAAACACCAACAAAACAACCAAAAACACAAATGTGACCACAGTTAACTATTATTATGGTAAATGGAGCACTCCGTTCATTTAACCCTTTTAACGCCTGAGGCGTCACCGGAGACGCCTAAATAACAAACGCTCTTTGACACACCGTAACTCTTCCAACGTTCACATGATCAACGCCAATCAGCTGATTCTGACGTGGAAAAGCCGTTTTTCATGTCAGTTTTGCACCGATACACAACACAAAAAAAAACTGCTTTTCCATCGCAACCAAATGAGCTGGAATGAAAGATCCTCTTCGGATCTGTCTTCAAAGAGTTTCCAGTGTTCTTATTATTATTAGCCAAAATCAGAAAACCTGTGTCATACTTCGTGGACTAAGGCTGCATCCGAATTCCCGCCCTAACCCCTAACTACTAAAAATCGATATAGTGCGGCTCTATGTCGCGCCCTGGATTTTACAAGCAATTCAGACGCCACGCTCACCACTTTTTTTTTTAAACGCTGGACATGACCTCATCGATTTCACAAATCTAATTCATATGAGCGTTAACAACGATTATTTATGAGTCCACTGTCTTCTGAAGCTAAAAACGTTGATGGTTTATCAAAAAAATACATTTAAATACATGTTTTTGGCTAAAATTGCTCCAACGCAATGCATTGTGGTCTATATTCCCCATATAGTGAGCCTCAATGCACACTGTTTTTCGCAGAGACTTCTGGGAAATTTCTAGGGCACTTTTGGAATTGTTGATTCCAACAGCACTGGAAAATAGCCAACACCCTCTATAGTGAGTAGGGACAGAATTCAGACACAACCATAGTTTCTGCAGAGCGGCAGGCGTTCATGGGCGGGACTGTTGGGGCAGAGCAACCCCGCCACACACCTTCCCCTCCCTGTTGCTGAGAGCTCTCGGTTTACATGCTGTCCTGCTCGGTTACAGCCCCTCGCACCTCCGTCCCAGCTCAGATGAGGAAAACAAAGGCATTCACGGATCCTTTTCACTGTAAGTGGATTCATCAGAATGGAGCAGAGCGGCCTGACCAGCGCTTTTATTACGTCACAAATACGATCTTTTTCAAACTGCAGCCACAGATTTAATAAAACCGATCTAAAGCTAAGAGTTCTTTCATTTCCAGTCCCTCTTGAATACGGCAAATCTGGAAAATCTGGCCTTTTTGTTTTCATGGAGTTGTTGGACATGTGCGACCTTCGTCATGTATGAACGGGAAGCCACAACACTTTTCCTTCAATCAATCAGCCACAGTTTGGACACAGAGCAGACTAAAACGGCCCAACGGGACCTTTCTTCCATGAAGACCTGTTTGAAAACCAACGATGAAGACCTTCTGAAGTTCCACCACAACATCTCTGTGGTCCAGAGGGGTGACGTTGGAGGATCGAGGGACCCCTCTAGAAGGCCCTCATCACACATCTTCAGGTCAAACGGCATTCCTGAGCGGTCGATGTTTGACCAGCAGCTTCAGGAAAACGATCCCCAGTCCATCCTCCTCATCACCGGGTATCGGCCCATTTAAGGAGGAATGAGTCGTTTCTGTTTCAGGACGTGCCGTTCCCAGACGTCTGGATCCAGAACCGGCACTGGAGAACAGGTCTGGTAACATCTTTAAAGCAGATTTCACGCTGATGGCGCCATGCACGGCTTTGGTTTGGAGGAGGTTGTGGATGAGACCGGGGCTCGGTTCGGTTGCTTCTGGCAGAAACCGTCAGGTCTCGTTAAAACAGATTTACACCCCGTCTTAAGGAGTTGGCCGATCGCTGCCTGATTTGATTAGTCTGCAGGGTGGAGAGGCCAATCGATCCAAGCGTCTTCACGTTCTTCGTCATTTCTTTCCTTTCTTTTATTAGCAGCTTTCTGAATTTGGTCTCAAACGCGTTCTTCAATGTGTTTAACTGGATGCAAACAGCTGTACAAAAAAAAATTAAATTGAAAAGTAACGGTGACCACAAGAGGAATCGCCATAAATCCCTTTGTCTCTGAGTGGAACATAAATTTTAAAACCACTTTATGCAATTAAAAAATCACCTCAACGGACAAAGACCGCACTAATTCTGAGGAATAAGTGGGCTGACGCAGCAACGAGGGTCCCTAATGCTTCATGAGCATCACGCTCATCTTATGGACGTTGCTGGAGTCCAAACCACATTCCAGAGGATGAAATCCGCGTGTTTGAAACCCGACTGCTGACCAGAATGTTCTAGGAAAACCCAAAAGTCATGTCACCATGAGACCAGACTGTAGAACACTGTGTGCTGGTCGAGATCTTCCAGGATGAAGAGCATCAGAAAACAGGATTTAGAAAAAAACAACAATAGTCTGTAAGCAAATGACCTTTGATCATAGAAAAAAACCCAAAACCAGGAGTCTGAAAGTCCTGTTTTCTCAAGCTGTCTAAAAAAAAAATCATCAATGTTTAATCAGAGCATCATGTCAAGCAAGACCTTTGGTAAAGGAGCTCATCTACGTAGAGAACCGCATCGTAGGGAGAGTGTTTGGTTGGATCCCCTCTGCAGACCAGGATGTTTACGCTGAAGAGCCAAAAACGTGTTGGGCTACATTTAAGAAGGATTTCTTGTTTATTACATTACACTAGGACTACAATCTATCCACGGAAAGGCTTTTCTTTGTTGTTACTTTGTTGTTGCTTATTAGCATATTCATTAAAAGGGTTTTTTTCAGAATTTTTGTTTTTGTTGAAGCTAAAATCCTGTTTGAACTGAATTCTGGGAAAAGTGAATCGTAATTTGTAATACTTATACTACAAAAGAATGAACTTTAAACTTTTAGTTTTTGATATAACACAGACTAGTAAAATGTGAAAAAACTGCTGATAATATTTCCACATTTTCATTGCAGAAGGCCGTACTCCGAACACTCCCAGTTCTTTTGTTGTATAACAGTTGTGTCCTCGGTCACATGCTAAATGCTAAAAAAAAAATGTTTGAAATAAAATTAAGTCAGATTTTTCCAGATAAATGTTTTAATTCTTCCTGGTTCCATAAAGGACTGCAATTCTGTTCAAACCTTTTTATTTGTATTATTATTATTTTTTTTTGTATTTAAAAATGCAATGAGCTACTAGCACTAGCATGCTACGTGGTGTTAGCATGCTTTGCAGCAAATATTTATACACACACAACTTTCTACAATTAGATTCTTCCACTGTAAAATGTTTTATATTGTTTTTGACATTCAGTTTTTAATTCATGAGTGGGTTTCGAACTTGTTTTACTTCATGATTCACTTTAGAAAAGTACCTTTTAGGCTTAGCATGCTAGCTGTGAAGGTGGCTAACTTCTGCTGAACGAAGTTTAAATTATGACCTTTTCAAATGTGCTTTAACCCGTCAACACTGGAGCTTTAGTTAGTTCTAATCATGTTTGCTAGTTTTTTGAAACGGTTACTCTGCGACATTTTTGCGCAATCAGCGTAATCAGCGGATTCTAAAACGGGAAAAAAGCACTTTTGCGCCGATATGCCGACACTTTACCGTGTTTACATGATCAGCGTTTATCAGCTGATTTACAGAGAAAAAGTTCTGTTAGGATTACGTTAATTGCATAGCTGCTTGAAGAGTTACGGTAGTTCAAAGATCGTGTTATTTTGCTGTCGCCGGTGACGGCTCCAATGTTAAAGGGTTAAAACAAATCGAAGTGAACGCATTATTCTCCGTAATATGTTAACTATTTGGACGCCATGACCTTCATTAAAGCCCATCTGTATAAATATTTTATATAAATAAGGACGTTTGTGGAATTTGACGCTACGTTTTGACGTCACAGGAATGAAACAGCCACTAAGTGTCGCATTTGTTTCGCAAATATTTCCATTTTCTCAGAAAACTCCAAAGTTTTGTCTGGACTTCAGTAGAAGAGAGGATGTTTCCTCAAAGCTGAACAGGATCTGCGCGTAAATCTGTTGTGGATCCTGGAACAGCAGGAGAATCTGCTTACCTGAAAAATACTACAGTTTGCCACAAATAGATCCCCAGCACGTTCAGGCGGCGCATTTTTGCTGCCCTCATGGTTTCTTTGGAGGATGGGGGGGTGAAGGTGGTGTTCTTCTGGAGATAAACCCCCCTCTTTAAAAAAAAAAAAAAAAAAAAGTACAAAAAAAATCCTCAGAGGTGGAAAAGGAGGACGAACGCTTTCCGAAACGTCCCGCTTCTCTGCGCGGCTCAGATCCCGCGTCCGCCGGTGCCGCGCGGCGGCTTGCTCGTGCCTTCACTCTTCCCAGACATCACGCGTGGGTCTGCTGTCACACAGGAGGGGGGGCACATCCGCTACATCCAAGCAGAGACTGCGTTCAGGACCATGGACAGAGCCGGGGGAGTCCGGCTGTTGTTTTCAGGTTGGGTGAGTGGGGGTGGAGGAGGAGGGGGGGGGGGGGGGTCGGGAGTCACCGGAGATCTTCCCACCGGGCTGCCGTTTACGCACACTAGAACACGATCCCTCTAAAGTCCGGAGTGTACATTCCACAGCAGGACGTGGGACATGTCCGCGCGGGCTTTCGCCTCCAGAACAGACAGCAGTTTAAATCCCCCGGGTCCTCGCGCGCGCGGGACCGCTCTCCCTCACACAGCGGCGGGTTCGAGCTCACATGCGTCCCCGGGGCAGCCGCGCGGCGCTCTGGATCCGTGCGTAGCGGCTGTTCCGGGAGTCCCGGCGCTGCTGCTGCTGCTCGCAGAGGAAGCTCTGCCTCCTCTTCCTCTTCCCCTGCACCTCCTGCTGCTGCGTCTCCTTCTTTCTGTCGCACTCGTCTCCCAGGGGTGAGCAGTTGTTGTAGTCGGAGCTGCGGCAGCGCGGCTCAACTGCTCCCATTGTCTGGTGGCGGTCAACTTGGAGACGCGCCGGCGACCGCTCCTGCGCTCCGCATCCGCCGCCGCCACGCGCCCAACAAAACTGAGGCAAGTCCCCGCGGAAAGATCAGGGGCGGCGTGGATCCGCTTCCATGGCACGAGGCGAGCGCGCGCAGACAATCACCCACGGGAGCAGGGGCAGAGGCAGCGCGCGGGGCTCCGTGTTCCTGCTGCAGTCATTTACCAAACTCCAAAATACGCACATTGCAGCGCACGGACACGCCCACAGGACGCTCCCATTGGCCCGCGCGGTGCGCAGGCTCGCAGCTGATTGGCGGCTGCGGCTGTCGGCGCTGTGGTGAACGTGATCTCTGCCCCCCGCAGAGACCCCCCAGGGAAAATTAGTGAACTTACAGCCCGAGTTAGGGCTGACCTTACAGCCCCGCACAACCCCGCGCTTAAAGAGACACGCGGTATTCGTGGACATGTCACGGCGGGACCTTTGAAGAAAACACGAGAGTTCCATTTCTGATCTATTTAACGTGACACCCCCCCACCACCACCACCACCACGACAAAAAAAGAGAAAGTCTCCACCTGTAAACTTCTCCATAGAATCATATTTATATTGATCTGTTTTTGACGCACAAGTAAATAGAAAACACAACCTTCACACAAAAAACACACATTTACAATCAAGCATTTCATTGATAATAAACAGATCATTTAATCTGTCAGTTTAGAGGCTGGATTATAATGTTTGATAATCCGGAGCAACTCTTAAATAAACTCAAACATCCATCAGAATTCCTATTGTTCTGATTATCGGATCATTTGAGGTTTTTTCTTTCAGTTATTCTTTTTTTTCAGGATTTAGTCGTGTTTTGTGTTCAGTCGTCTTCAGTCGTTTCCTTCTTTTCCACCAGAACCAGAAGCTCAACTGGTTTCAATTCTCTTTTCTTGCCTTATATATAATATTTGAGGGTTTTTCTTTCATATATTCTCCACTTTTGGCAGATTTCTTGGATAATTAAAGACTCAAAAAAAGATGAATGAAAATCAAATCAAAACAAACATTTGATCAAATCAAACCGATTTAACTTTATTCAAACTGGACAAAGATTCAATGTATCTTCATTGCAAATGTTCTTTTCATGTATCAAAGACCTCTCCAATGAAACTGGTGTTTTTGGACTTTTCAGTATTTTCTTGTGACATTTTTATGATGATGGGGGGCAGACTTAAGATTAAAATTGGGTTTGAGTTTTTCTTTATCCAAGACATAGGTTGTGTCTGAATTCCTTCCATTCTCATTCTATAGCATGTTTTTTTTGTGCTGTCTGAATCTACAATTCTATAATCCAGTGAGTGCCCTAGAAATTTCCCAGAAGTCTCTGCGAAAAACCATTGTGCATCGCTGCAACAAAAAAAAAAGTATTGAAGTGTATATTTCATAATAACCATCAGCGTTTCCCTCTTCAGAACTCAGTGAATTCATTAAGAGTCGCCATAAAACACTGATGTGGAGTCGATTTTCACGTGGAGCGTGGCGTCCAAATAAACCAGGGCACGTCTGGTTTTGTAGTCAATAGACTGTCGGGTGGGAATGCGGACACAGCCATTGTGATCCAGGAGCTGATTTATAAGAAAGATGATATTTTATAAAGTGTGTTTTACTTTTAAGTTTCATTGTCTTTTCTTTTTTTAATAACCCATTTTACGTAAACAGCAATAAGCTAACAGTTGTCTCAAGTAAAAAAAAACACACGTTTGCTTCAAGTATTTTGACATAAGATTTGGGCTTTAGTGATTAAAATTTCATGTTGTGTTTCCAGTACAGCGTTTGAAGAAACATAGAAGCTCCTTGAGCGAAGTACACGGAAACACTAACTATTTTACTATTTCTATTTCCTGTTTTATTTTGAAGGACTGACACTGTCCTGCCTGGCTTCAAAGGAGAGCGACGGGGGCGGGAAAGAGGTAGAAAGTTCCCTCCAAACCTAGTTAACTACATTAAAAACTCATTTTAGAAACTCAAACGTCATCAGAGTGAAATAAAAGGAAAAACGAACTCACCTTGAAACAGCGGAGCCGATCCACATCTCCCATTCAGCTTTGATCCTGATGAGACCGCCAAAATGCAGGATCCAGCGGCTCAAAGCAGGAAGTCACAGTGTCAAAATAAAGGCCAGGACAGGAAGTAGGTTTTCCTTCTTCATCTTTTCAACAAAGAAGATAATTTATTATTAAATTATTTTCTTTATTTAAATATAAAAACACAAAGAATATAAAGGAAGCACAGTTGTTTCATTTATAATTTCTAGACAAGACCTCTGGACTTTCCTGATCAACAAATTGACTCCATCCTCCTGTCATGTTGATGTCATAATTGAGTTTTAGTCAAACGTTTCCATCATTGTTAGGAAATTCTTTATTGTCATTGAAAATTAAGACATAAATAATGAATAGAACAGATTTTACTGTAATGAATCTAAAATAAAAGCTTAAAATTGTTTTGGGCAATCAAAGATGATCTGAAATGTCTGCATTATTGCACCATTTATTAAATATTATTTAAAAAAAATTGTAACAAAATTATAAATAAACTGATGTATCTGTAAATATTTGTGAATATGAATTCATTTTGTGTTGGGATGCATTTGGTTGTGTTGGGAATTCAGATTTAAATGGAACTAAATAAGTGTTTATGTATGTTTATTCACCTACATATGTGTAGTTAATTGTGTGTTTTTTGTGTATCTGAGGTTGAATGCGTACTCATTAGAGACAGAACAAGACAACAATAGATAGTGTGTACTGTGTGTAGTAATGAAACTGGTCTGGGGCACTTCTTCTGAATCCCTTATAGATATTTTTTCTGTTAGTTTTATCCCCATCTTTTCTTTTAAAGTACATGTCTGTGATAAACCATCATCATCATCATCATCATCATCATCATCATCATCATCATCATCATCATCCTGGTCACAGAGGAGAGGGTCCTGAGGCTCACAGCTTGACTGGGACTCCTGACCTTTGGGTTCACGCTTAAAGCTGAATTGAATCCCTGATGTCGTTTCCCTCCACTGATCCACGTCCAACCAGTGTTCGGGTTTCATTTTAAACACCTGAGTCCCGTCTTCCTCTGGAGGGCTTTTTTTTATTTGTTGCTAATTATAACAAACTTTGAGCTCATTTAGAAATAATAATAATAATAATAATACGCCTAAACCCGATACGGATAAAACACTTTAAAGCATAAATAATAAAGACAAATTCTATCAAGTTCAAGTTCCAAAGAAATTCAAGGCTTTCTTTCGTGCTCGGTGCTCCTTTCTTCGGTTATAGCTTGCAATTCGGTTTGCATTCACGGCTTCACAAACATTTACGATGGTTCTTCTCCAGAGCAGTCGGTCAGCAACCAACTCCTTCCATTGATCTAAAACTCCTCCTGACTTCAGAATACTTTTACAGGTGTCCTTATATCTTAGTTTCGGTCGACCAACAGGACGAATACCATTGTCAAGTTCACCATAGAGGAGGGATTTTACAGGACGATTGTTATCCATTCTAGATACATGACCGAGCCAGCGCAAACGGCTTTTAACTAAGGTGATTTCAATATCCTCAGCATTCGCTCGCTGTAGCACCTCTTCGTTGCTTATGTAGTCGTTCCACTTTATCCTTAGTATTTTCCTCAGATGACGCTGTTGGACTGTCCGAAGCTGACTGATGTTATGTCGGTACAGTGTCCAGGTTTCGGAACCATATGTAAGTAATGGCGTCAAACATTGGGTATAAACTTTCAGCTTTGTCGAGGGTGTAAGGTCATGGGAATCGAAAACACGTTGACGTAACCGACCGTACGCAGATGATACAGCTTGTGTACGTGTGACTAGTTCCTCTTTTACTGAACAGTCGCTGGTAACAATGCTCCCTAGGTATTTGAAACGGTTTACATTTTTGATTGGCTTGCCGTTGATGAAAAACTGCTCTTCTGGACCAATGCACATAGTTTCAGTCTTTTGGATATTGATAGACAGACCCATTCGTTTTGCTATGTCGTTGTATGCCACTAGCAATGTCTGCAGACCAAGTGAGGAGTTGCTGAAGATAGCGATGTCATCAGCGTACTGTGCTTCTCTGATAAAGTTAGTAAAGGTTTTGGTTTTGGCTTTCAATCTCTTTAAATCAAAGAGATCACCATCGTAGCGGAATCTAATTTTGATACTGAATTGTTGGCTAATATTTTTGTATGCAAGTAGAAGAAGAACTGAAGCATAGATACCAAACAGTGTGGGTGCTAACTTGCATCCCTGTTTCACACCACTGTTATATTCAAACGATTCGGTCAAGACTCCATCGACAATAAGACGGGCATTAACTTGAGAATAAAGACTTTGAATCAGCCTGACGAACTTTGGTGGACAGCCGAGCTTACTCAAGATTTTAAAGAGAAAGTCCCTGTTTACGGTGTCGAAAGCCTTGGTAAAATCAACAAAAACAATGTACATATTTTGACGTTGTTCTTTAGCTTTTTCCATAAGTTGTCTGAGAGTAAAGATTCCATCAATGGTACTTCTGTTTTCACGATATCCGGATTGTGACTGGGGATAAACCTTGTCAGCTATGCGTTTGAGTCTCTGTAAGAGGATATCAGCAAACACTTTCCCCACCACACTTAACAGAGAAATCCCTCGATAGTTCCCGCATTGACTTCGGTCTCCCTTTTTGAAGAGGATGGTGATGTTTGGGTCGGTAACTTCTGATGGTATGTTTTCAGTGATCCAGAACATTGAAATAATCTTGAAAAGGAATGCTTTTAGGGTATTACCACCATGTATAAGTACTTCAGGCAAAACACCATCAGGACCAGGGCTTTTACCAAGTTTTGTATTTTTGAGTGCAATATCAAGTTCTTCTTCAGTTATTGGAAGATCAAGTGAGACATCGGTTGGGAGCTGTTCGATATCATCAATAAGACTCGCGTCAACAGTTGTTGGTTGGTTAAGTAGCTCGCTAAAGTGTTCTACCCATCTACCCTTAATGCTCGGGGTTGATGTAAGAAGGGCGCCACTTTTCGACCGTACTGGGTGTGTGGTTTTACTCCTGGGACCGTAGATCTTATTGATAGCTGCATAGAATTCTCTGTGGTTTTTGGACTGAGCGTGACGTTCAGCCTCTGCTGCTCTTTCATGAAACCATTGATTTTTCAAAAGCCTGATGCGTTCGCGTAATTCATTTCGATTCTTTTGTTTATCTTTCAAGAGTTGTTGTATCTCCTCGTCTTGATCGTCGAACCAGTCATTTGCTACTTTTTTCTTTTGATTAAAAGTGTGTTTAGCAGCTTCCTGCAAGGTCACTTTAAATTCTTCCCAATCAAGGTTACAATCTGGAAGCTTCTCATCAAGAAACAGTTTCAAACATTGTTTCTTTTCTGAAGTTAACGTGATATCAAATTTTTTAGGGGGTTTCAAACCTTTCTTTTTACGTTGAATTCTGAACTTGCATTTTGAGGTTAGTAGTTTATGGTCTGTAAAGCAATCAGCTGTGGTGTCAACTTTTGCAGTGGTGATGTACTGTTTTGCACTTGCGTTGGCAAGTACATGATCAATTTGGTGAAGATGTTTAGAGCGTGGATGCTGCCAAGTGGTTTTAAGACTGTTTTTCATTTGAAACATGGTTCCCATGACACATAACTGATACCTGGAACAAAATTCAAGTAGTATGAGTCCATTGGAATTCATGCTTCCAACTCCATGTTTTCCGACTACTGAGGGCCAGGATGACCAGTCTTTTCCAACACGGGCATTTAGATCACCCAGAATAATAATGCTGTCATTTCTTGCATTCTCTACACAATCTCCAAGCTGTTCGTAAAATTGCTCCTTCTCTTCTTGAGTCCTCTGCATAGTTGGTCCATACACACTGATAAGCGTCAAATAGTCACCACCTTTTAACATTACTCGTAGTGTGGTAAGTCTGTCGTTTATTGGGGTTGGATTTAAATCAAACTGCGCGAGGAGATCATTCTTGATGGCAAAACCCACGCCTGCTTCTTTCTTGTCACTTCCGCTCCAAAAGATTGTATGGCTTTTCTCAACAAGATTTCCCGTTCCAGGTCGACGAACTTCACTTAAGGCACAAATATCAATAGCGGCTTTTTCCAGTTCTTTACTTATGATGGCTGTTGCGCGTTCTGGTCTGATTGAACCATCACTGTCGTTTGTTGTTCTTACATTCCATGCACCAAGCTTTAGTGAGAGTGATTGTGATTGTGATTTTGATTTGCACGGATTTCGTTTCTTGTTCACCACGGCCGTGTCCTGTGGCGCATCGGCTACCCCGAATGCGGTAATATGACTTGTCAAATTCGAATTTACTTCCATGATTAAAGTGAGGCTGCACCTACGATGACGACACTAAATGGTGCACAATAGTGTCCCTTGGCAGAAGATTATGTTGCCCAGTGGCACAACATAGTTGAGACGACTGCATAACTCTTCTGTTGCTTGTTGCCAGAGATGTTGCCGAGTTGACATAGACATCACTGCCGACTGCCGGAACTGTTATCGAGTTGATAGCCAGAACCGCCAATGTCGTACCCTGACTAGGGAGGCTCGGGATGTGCTAACACTTGCCCAAGGTGTACACCCAGGCTAGTGGAGGGAAGGAGGAGCCTTACATCTCCATTCTAGACCAGCTCCAAGCAGAGTCTAGCCACTGCTCATTTAGAAATACTATTTCAAATATACGCCTCTGTACTCACATTAAAAAAAAATAGCAATGATGAAGCCTCTGTGCCTCTATGTGTTGTTAGTACTTTTCTGTACTAACAACAGTACTTTTCTGAACAATCAGCTGCAGCCTGTGAATCTGCCCCTCCCACAGACCGCTGATTTAGACTCATATATTTCTGCTGTTGCACAGTAAAGAAGCGTCACTCTGCAGACCTCTGAATAATTACAATATATCTAGATGTGGTCCCAAAAAAACCAAAAAAAAAAAAAACAGACTTAAATGTAAATCTAAGTGTTTGGAAGATTCAGCTCTGAAACCGGTTTGCATTCCAGACCCTTAACCCGGTTCTGGTCCCAGCAGATCATATGGGAACGATGCCGGGAAGATTCCTGTGTTAAGCTCTTAAAAATCCACTGCAAACGTTTGACTTCAGTAAAAATTCTATCACAATGTGACCAAATTCAGAGGAGAGAAAAAGAAAGGAAATTTTCAAAATAACTATTTAACAGCATAAAATATATTTTTTTGTGACTAAAACAAGCCTTAATTAGTCTGAAGATGGACAAGCAGAAGCAACCTTTAACGTTGGATTCATCTGTCTGATATCATTGAAGCCCTTCAGGACACACAAAGACACACTCGGAGCTACACACTCGGAGCTACACACTCGGAGCTACACACTCGGAGCTACACACTGTCTTTCCCTCTCCTCCTCAGGAGCGTTTTGTCCGAAGTGTCCGCTGAAACGTGACCCTGATTCTGATGCCTGCAGGCTGCCGGGGAATCTCAAGGCTGAGTGAAAGTGGCACTCAAACACACACACACACACACACCCACACACACACACACACACAAAGGCAGCTGCTGAGTATGGATATGATGTCTCTTTCAGAATAAAAGGAGGGACTGCTACAATATCAGGCTCTTAGTGGGGAAACACGTTTTATATTGAAGAACTGTTTCAAACATGCTACATAGGTTGCTTGGCAACTCTAAACTGTCCATAGGTGTGAGTGTGAGTGTGAATGGATGTGTGTTTGAGGATATTCCACCCTGCGACAGACTGGCGACCAGTCCAGGGTATCCCTTGCCTACGCCCAAGTGGCCGGGATAGGCTCCGGCAACCCCGTGACCCCGAAAGGGAATAAACGGTTAAGAAGATGAATGAATGTTTCAAACAAGCGCACGGAGATGACTCAGATAAAAATCATTTATTAGGAAAAAATACAAAACTGTCCAAATTGTCTGTTACTTTTAAGAAAGTAATTGCCCTCACAAAACAAAAATGATTGAAACATAATTAACTAGGTTTTTGGCAAAACTGGCTTCAAGTTTTCATCCCCAAACTCAGTTCAGATTAATGTCAGTCATGTTTAATCTATACTTTATTAATAGCTGTCAAGCCCCCTTCGTGTATTTCGGACCTCATCCAGCTCATGTCTTGCTGTTGTTTTTGCTGCCAACTAGCGGTCGGAGGTTTAAGTGGAAAACAAGAGTCAGATGCTGAAGGACGCTCATAAATAATGAAATTAAGATTGTCAATCGATACAAGTATCACCAAATGAACTATCGCGATACATCGCCAAATTGATTTTTTCCAACACCCCTATCAGAATGGGGCAGAGCAGGGAGCTTGTGGCCCCGCCCAGCATATTTTCTACGTCACAAATTCAATCTTCTTCAAACGCCATTATTTATCTATGTCCATCATCAGAAAAATGCTACAAGAACATGTTAAAAACACCAAAAACACTTGTCTTAACTGGAGTGGATCTTTTAAGAGGATTGCAGGACAAAACTGTACATACAACTGCTTTGTGTCACCATGTATTTTTGCTGCCTTGAAACTCGATGCAGGAGTTCTGCCCTCGCCTGAAGGTGGAAAGACAGGAAGTTGTTTGGGACGAGGCAGAAAGTAACGAACGACTCAGGAATGAGCTGAGATGCTCTTGAAGGGAAGTGGACTCAAACTGCATTCTGGGTCCTGTCTGTCTTCACGCCTGTTATGGTTGTGTTACGTTGACATGGGTTTAATGTTCATGGAAGTGAGACAAATATAAAAGTCAAATGCTAATTGTTCCTCCACTAAACCTGGGATTTAATTCCAAAGAGCGGCAGCTGTTTGTCCTTCAGACCTGCAGAGTGAGAGACGTTCTTCTCCTGTTTGTTCCAAATCACTGGTTCGGATCCGGATGAGATGGAAGCTGACAAAAGTGTTGATTGAATCCATCAGAGCACAGACTTTGAGGAATGTGCTGACATGCGTAAATAATTAAGGACACGTTTTTCTTTGACTGTCGTCACAAGTGTTAACTTTGGTGAAAGTCATTGAACAGCTTTTTGTTTTTCCTTCAAATCTGTAAAACACTGATCACACAGAGCGGGTTCTAACCAGAAACCGGCTCAGAGGACATTCAGGTCACACCAAAGGGGCTCCAACATCTCTGTACTCCACGATACTATAGTAAGACTGCATGGTGCAGCTGGGGTTAGCATTCTCACTTAGAGATGAGAAGGTTCAAATCCCGGTTGGGTTCTTTCTGTGTGAAGTTTGCGCGTTCTCCTCGTTCCTGTGGGGTTTCTCCAGGCTCCTCCTACAGTCTAAAAACAGGCTACAGGTTTATCAGTGTCTCTAAAATGCCCCTGAGGTGTGAGTGTGTCTCTGTGTGGTCCTGTTATGAACTGAAGGACTGTCCAAAGTGAACCCTGCTTTCACTCTTCAGTGGCTGGGATAGGCTCCAGCAACCCAGTAACCCCAACAGGGATTTAGCGGGTTCAGAAAATTGATGACATATTACAGTTTAAGTTTGCAAAAATAAACAGAGGAAACTTCAAATCCAGTATTTGTCTGCCTGTAAACCTAGAGAGACGAGACTTTACTTGATTAAAACCAGAACATTTTATCAATCTATGGTCTGGTTTTGTGTCGTCAAACAAATTCGATGTATTTAGCTGTAGAAAAACAGAGTGTGGTTATGGATGAATTTATCAGCATGTTTTGCTCTTTTGTATACAACAATTTAACCTCCAGCCCATCCATCATTTAGCATTGGATCAGCTCAGTAACAATGCTAAACATCATTTCATGGCATCTCTACCTACCGCCCTTCCAATCACACCTACAAAATTGATCGGTGATTAACTGTAGTAATGAAATACAGCTCAGATATGAATTTGGATTCGGTTCTTCATGTTAAAAGAATCTGGATTTTAAAATACTTTCATCATGTAATGAAATGTTTTTTCAGACCTTTTTTAGTTTTTCTCACCTCCAACACCAATAAACTGATCAGTCACACTCTAGACCTGCGTGATGTCATGCGTGGACATCTCATGCTGGATTGAATGACCATAGTCAAAGCGAAATTAAAAAAACACATCAAACAAGAGCTCGGGTCTTCAGAAGTTAAAATAGTTTGGATGTTTTATTTCAATTTTTCTTTTTATTAATTTTTGATTAGGATTCTGGCGCTTGACCTGAACAATTGGAGGTCATTTAGGTTTGCATGTTTTAAAAATCACATTTACTGTCCAGTGCTGCTCATGCAGGAAAATGTTAAAAAGTAAAGACTTCAGATGTTAAAGAGTTAAAAAAAAAAAGCTTAAATGTAACATTTATGTTCATGATGTAAACTCAGTGTTGAGACGTTTATAAAGCAGCAGTTTCTATCAAGGTGAACCTGTTCCTCTCCTGATGTTCATCTGGCATCGTCACATTGTAAATACCCTCATATAATCCGGGCCGACCCGCTTTTACATCATCTAACCTCAACCTTCAGTTATGGCTGCCTCTGGCAATCATATTAAGAAGGACGTTTCCTCCCGTCCATGTAGGGGCCACCTTTAGCAATTTGCTTAATTCATCTAAACTAATGAATTGGAGAGATTCTTTCTTCCCTTCTTTTGTCTGTACGCCTTTTAACCTTGAATTATTTTGCCTTCCTTCCTTCGTCTCTCTGTTTGTCATAACTACTGCTGTCCTTGAAGCCATCGCCTGGTTTCTCTGGCAGGACTTTGAAATTCTGCTCATAAAAATGATGAACAGAATTGGTGACAAAGGACATCTCTGTCAGAGTACAACATTTACAAGGAGTGGGTTCAACTTACTACTGGTATTAGAAACCACAAACCAAACCAAACTCTCACTCAAGACCGGACTGGCTCCGAACCCCTTGTTATCAGACCACCTCCCACAGTGACAGAACACATCGGGAACAACATCGAACTCTTTACCCAAATCCACAAAGCACATGTGGACTGGTTGGAAACCTCCTGGACCCCAAAGCGCTCTGACTATCAGACAAATTCTCCTCTCAAGTATCCTGGAGAAGAGTTTCCCTTAGAAGCTGAGTGAGCTCACTGTGGTTGCGGCGCACCCTTGGATCCCCACTCTTGAAAAGAAGGACCCCCCCCTGTCTACTAGTCCAAAAGCCCTGTCCCTGAATACCACACAAACGAAGGTTCATCATCCAAGACAGCCCCACACCGTCCAGAGGGCTGAGGTACTCAGAGTCAACCTCACCCACCCTGGTTCTACCCAGGAGCTTTTTGACAACCTCAGTGACTTCAGCCGGGCTGATGGACTGGCCCACTGCTGGATCTTCTACCTCTGATCGTTTAAAGGAAGGCTGTCAGCCTTAAGGAAATCTTAAACGTATTCCTTCCAACTCTTGACCATGTCCGTCGAGGTCAACAGCTCCCCACCCACACAGGGAATTTAGATTAGCCAAAGCTCAGAGCTTCAGCTATGGAGTCATCAGAGACCTGAGAGGATCTCTGTCTGATGCACTCAGGCGGGGAAGCAAGAGAAAAGGTCAGAGCAGTTGAGGCAGGATCCATCTTTACAGATACCATCCTCCAACCAGTCTACGGACAGCGTGGTATCTGAGTCGTGAGCTTTTTCAGATCACGTGTGTCACAGAAGATCTCATCACCCGTCTGTGAATGTTCAAGTCTTTTGGTCTGAGGAGCTTCAGCTGTTTACATAGTTGGAGGTGCCGGTTGCTCCACCCGGTCTCTAGAGTGACCGCCCACTTCTGTCATACCAGATTTTCCGCCATTTGGGATTTTTTTTTATGATACATTCTTTTAGCTTCCATTTCAACATCCTTTAACCAATCTTTACTATTTTTAGTGTTGCCTCTGTTTAGACCTCCACAAATGTAATAGTACCACCCAAATGAGACATAACGCAAATTATAGCGGTGTGGTCGCCAACTTTGCAATACTTCCCCCCCTCCACAGATCAACCCAGCCTTATCGAATTTTAAACAACACTTCCTTAAAAAGTGATGAACAAGCACAACAAGTCTGATATCAACTGGGCAAAAAGTGGCGCTGCACATGATGTCTCCAAATTCCGACATTACTACCACTCGTTGATGTCATGAATAATCACTGGCCATCCAAATTAGTGCGTAGCTGCCAGCGCCCTGAAAATACACAACATCGGTTTTAGAATTTTAAAAAGTGAGGAGGGATTGTTATTTCATTTAGCCTTTTGCGTGTTTCAGTCTTAAAGTTGAAGACATTGGACAACACGAGCCAGTATTTACTGAACTCTGCAGAGAAAAACTCAGAATCTTTTGCATGTCTGTGAAATTCTATCTGCAGATAACGTTAAAAGCTGTCAAGAGGAGGAATCTTGTTTTGGAGGAGTCAGTCTGGGATGTGTTTGTTCCTGTTGCAGCACCAAGTGCAGCAGGACGTCGTCCTTTTGTTGCATCGGTCCAAACATCTCTGAGATTAATCTAAAAGGTTGGAGCCACTTTACTCCTGCTAAGAAATATGCAGCTGTCAGGAGACCTAATTGTGCTCTCATGGTGCACGAGGACCTGCTGAGTTATGGAGAGCTCCACCAGGTAAATCATGATCGACGAGCCTCAGGAGGGCCTGATATCACTCTGCACGCTGGCTGCTCCTGCGAGGCGGAGAAACGGATCTGTTCCTCCGTGCAGGGATGAAGAAAGGAGCGCCGACAACGATCCTTTGAGAGACACGTGTCTCAGACTGAACATGACAGGAGTTAGACCGATTTTCCCTCAAAATGAAGTCCAATCCAGAAATCACCATGAGGTAACTTGGTGAACGCATGGATACGATGCAGAAAGCACAAGTTGAGCTGGGAAACTTTAGCATTCCGGGCCTGGCAACAGCTTGCGAGGATCCCGGAAAACACTGGGTTTCGGATGAACTCCAGGAGCTTTCAAGGATCAAGATTCAAACTTGATCTGTTTGAATAATTTATTGAGGCTCAGCAGGGAAAAACCTGCTGCTCTGTCAGCGAGCGGAGAGCCGGAGTGGTTTGGGTGGATGTGTTTTCCTGCTGGTGAAGTTTCACTGTTCACTGCCAGCTGACACACATGACCAAACTGTTTGTGTGAAGACCTGATAAAAAATACAGGAAGTGTTTTGACCGAAGGGCTGCGGCTCTGTAGTTCACACCCAAGCTTGTTTCCCTAAAACTCACCTTTAAATTCACGGAACTTTTCAAACGGTAAAACTAAAATGTGATCCGTGTGGTTTGGGCAAACGTTTAAAATGAAGGCCGACGTAATGCTGTGAGGAATCTCATTCCAAAGTGATGCTCTTTAGAATAATTCATGGTCAGGGCGGACACTCAATTCTGATTGGCTCCAGGGATCCCATTAAAAAGGAATGATTAACACCTGAAAAAGGAGTTCCGACACAAAGCCTTAATATTCTATATAAGTATCCCCAACTACGGAGCTAGAATTGGGGCTTTAGTGTCGTACTTGTAATGTTTGTTTTGTACTTGTAACTTTGGAGCACTACCGTCCTCTCGCCATGATTGGACGGAGACTTTAGAAACATGATTGGTTGGTCAAAATTCGCCACTCATTGGTTCTCCCAGGAATGCCAAATATGGTAAAAACTGTTTTGCAGGTTCTGTTTTGTACCTGTAGCCTAAAACCCGGAACTTGTATCTTTAAAATGTGTGCATGTTACTGAACATAACCTACAAGTACAAAACCAAAGTCGCCATTCTAGCTCCATACTCAACCGCCAGGACGGTTGGACACAACCTAGATTTCATTTTTTTTATTTTCTAATCTGATTCTGAGGCAAAACCTACTGGATTCTGCACCACATCTGACTCATTCTTGTCAAGTCGCTTGGTCATGTGGGGAAATTCCATCGTTCCTTTTCATGAAGCGACTGCTGCGAAACCCCCAAGGTAGAAAAGTTAACCTAAAACCAACGCATTTGGAAAGTTTCTTTTGGCAGAAAAGATCCAGAGAGGAAACAGAAGACGACTCCAAAATAAAATAAAACGGCATTTAACAGACAAAAACCAGCAGTCTTTACTGCAAATATAGGATTTATTTTTGACAGTCTGAAATGAAGCCATTTTCCTCTGCTGCTTGGGTTCTCACACACCAGCTGCAGGTTACCATGACAACGCGTGCCACCTCAAACTAAATGGTCCAGTTTCTGTGAAAAACAAGTACTAATAGTACTAATATTTAATTCAATATGTATGTCCTTTTGTAAGTATAAGTGGAAAAATGTCCTTCGAGGTGTCCTTTATCAGAAATTGACGTTCTGATAAAGGACATCTCGCACTTTACATAATTAAGTGGAGATGGAGACACATTTTCACGGGCCACATTTGGCCCCCGGGCCTTGAGTTTGACACACGTGTTCTAGACCCTGAATGACGTTCTGTGAGCGTCGGACACTAAAGTCTGTCAGACGTGATGAAACGTTCGTTTGTTGTTCCGTGTGTTAGAGTTGGTGAAAACACAAAAGCGGCTCTAAATGTTTGATGTTTCATTCTTAAATGTGGTAAATACTGACCTGAAGCCCCCACCAAGCATGAAAGTATCATCATGCAGTTCACCCTGAAGGACACAACTGAACCCAGGGAGTCCTGCGGCGAGCTGCAGAGGAGAACGCAGAGCACGCCGTGTCATGCATGTCTGCGCAGGCAGGTAGTCCCCACGGAGCCGGAACGCTCAATGACCTCTCATTTAAAAAAAAACCCATGCATCACGTTAGACTGCATGAATAACGCATGAGGACAGGCGGATCCTGCCAGGGGGGGCGGGGCAATTACATTTCCCTGAAGGGCTCAAAGTGGGAGAAGGAAGGAGGCAGAAGTTGTGTTTTTCTGTTCTGGAAATAAAACGTGTAAAGGTTCACAATCAGTCAACGGACAAAGGGGTTTCTTGCAAGATCTTTTAATTCATTTTTATTTTTGTTTCGTAAAGGAGACTAAAAAGTACAAAACAGAATATTTTCAAAACTAAAGTAATTTGGGACCAACTGCAAAAATAAACTAAATGAAACAAACAAGTGGGATTAAACTGAACAGGCCTGACCAGACTCGGCCCCCCCCAGCCCTGACAACCTGGAGAAGCTTTATAGACCGGGACAAACCATACTGGAGACATGAGGGAAACAAACTCATCAAACATACCAACTCAGTAATCTATGATTGCAAAACAGGAAAACAAAAACAAACAAAATATGTATAATGTAAAAGTAGTCTTTAAAAAAAGTGGACTAAATAATTTCCTTTGCAGAAGCAAAGAGTCCATGAGGAGAGTTGGTGATCCCTGCTGTGTCTCAGTGGAATGTCCCGATCTCCTCTGCTGATTACTATGGGAGGGGCTCACCTGGGATGGAAACTTTTCACTTAAAACAAAATGAATCAAATTGTTAATTTATTTTAAGTAAACATAGTAAATGTTTCCATTGAAAGAAATACTTACACCTATGTGGTGGTTTGAGGTTCAACCACCACAAAACTGATCATCGTTTTTAGCTAAGATGCTGCAAATCTGTGCAGGAGATGGCTAACTTTTAGTTTCCCTGTTTTAAGAGAAACAAATCCAGACTTTTTTTTTTTTAATGTTTTTTGCTGTCTCTATTATTTAAAACACTCATTTTTCTTTCCTCTGATTTCTCTGTCAGCTCTGTCTTTGTTGAAATAAAGTTCAGACTATTTTTCTATGCAAAAGCATGTCAGGTGTGATGTCACACATTACGAATGAATAAAAAATTGTTTGCATTGTGCAGTTTTTTTGTGTTTAGCATTCACAAAATGCCACAAACTCTGACGAAATGGCTAAACATCTCATCTGCTGTAACATCTACACATCTGCTTTTCTGGTTTCAAAATCTCCTAAGTTGCACACGGCAGACTCCTTTACCGGTCAAAATACCCGCTTCGTCGCCTGGTTCCGACCTACTTCAGGCCCGGGACGAGCAGCTGGCCTGGTTCTGACCCATTCCAGGGACAAGCAGCTGGCCTGGTTCTGACCCATTCCAGGGACAAGCAGCTGGCCTGGTTCCGACCCATTCCAGGGACAAGCAGCTGGCCTGGTTCCGACCCATTCCAGGGGTGTTCCACATTGGTTGTACTAAACGGTATCATCCTCATCCAACGATGAAAGCAGGAGAACCTCCTGAAGCTGTACTGGGTTTGTTCTCCAAACGGGTTTCAGAGTTCAGAAAACCTTTTATTTGCTCTGAAGTGTCTCTGCTCTCTGAGCTGAAGAAAATATTTTGCGCTGTGGATGAAACAATCAGACGGATTTTTGGTCATTCTGGCTCATTGTGGACCGGCTGACGAGGCACAACGTCTCCGCGCTCATCGATCACAGCCGGCACAGCTGCTGACCTCAGGCTTTACAAGGGGAGTGGAAATGTTTGCATTGAACTTACGGCGTTCAAATGAACCCACAATGATAAATGCAGGCTTTACGCTCCACAGCCGTCCTCTCAGTTCACCTTCTGATTCACTTTTGGAGGATTCCTGCATATTCATGATTCCATTAGATGTATTAAAGTCCTGCTTGTGGATCCATAACTGTATCCTCTTCTCTGGAGTGCAAACATGAGCGGGCGGCTCTGTTTGCATGATAACAACCCCCCCTCCCCCCTCCTCTGTGGGTCCAACCCAGACTAACAGCAGCAAACATCTGTGGCGGATTCGTCACACTCTGGATTCATTCACCTCAATCACAGCAACATGAAGACTTCTGTGAAGAAGCCATGTGTGGCTCATCAAAGCAGAAAAGATGTCTGCGCTCCTCGTCTTCCTCATCTCCTCATTGTCCCGTGGAAGCTGAAGCCCAGCTGTGTTCCCGTGGGGCACAGTGAGCAGATGCATCCGATGAGGAGGAGGAGGAGGAGGAGGAAGAGACTGAGACTCCACTGAGTCCGGCAGCTAATCTGAATCAGATTATGTAAAAAGTGAGCATGATGACTCACTGAGATGCTTCCTCCTCCTTATTTCTGCTTCAACAGATGTTTGAGGGTTACTTTCATTAATTCACGTCGGCCTGCAGAGAGAGAGCTCAGTCTCATCAATCCACAGAGGAACTGAGTTTGGTTCCTGTGGATGACGGTTCTAGTGTGTGTTCGTAGATTGAAATCCTAGTGTGTTTGGTTCACGTGGATAAAGATTCTAGTGTGTTTGGTTCATGAGGATAAAGATTCTAGTGTGTTTGGTTCACTAGGATAAAGATTCTAGTGTGTTTGGTTCATGAGGATAAAGATTCTAGTGTGTTTGGTTCATGAGGATAAAGATTCTAGTGTGTTTGGTTCATGAGGATAAAGATTCTAGTGTGTTTGGTTCATGAGGATAAAGATTCTAGTGTGTTTGGTTCACATGGATAAAGATTCTAGTGTGTTTGGTTCATGAGGATAAAGATTCTAGTGTGTTTGGTTCACTAGGATAAAGATTCTAGTGTGTTTGGTTCATGAGGATAAAGATTCTAGTGTGTTTGGTTCATGAGGATAAAGATTCTAGTGTGTTTGGTTCATGAGGATAAAGATTCTAGTATGTGTGGTTCATGAGGATAAAGATTCTAGTGTGTTTGGTTCATGAGGATAAAGATTCTAGTGTGTTTGGTTCATGAGGATAAAGATTCTAGTGTGTTTGGTTCACGAGGATAAAGATTCTAGTGTGTTTGGTTCACGTGGATAAAGATTCTATTGTGTTTGGTTCACGTGGATGGCGGTTCTAGTGTGGTTGGTTCATGAGGATAATGTTTGTTTGGAGGTAAAATCCTTTTTTTTTTAGGTTTGTGTGTAACAAGCATCTTAAAAAAAGGACAAACATTTCTTCTTCTGTAAATGAGCGACGCTTCAACAAAAGCCAAAGAGGAGAAACTACACAACTGTCTACACAGCTTTGTGTGTCTGTTTTGTGACCGCCTCCTTTTTTCCAAACCAACAGCAGCAGCAGCAGCCAGGACTTCTCATTAAGGTGATGCCCACGAGGCAGTCTGTGCGTGCGGACCATGCACGTGCGTGTGCACGGACTAAATGACACGCAGAACTCGACTTCAGGAAGGGGGAGTTTTGTGCGTTTGTTTTTGTGCGTTTTGGCGCTGCAGTGGAAGCAGATCCATCATCATCAGTCTCTGTTGATGTGAGTGTCAGACTCTGTAAGGACCAATCGCACAACAGGAGCACTCACTATAATTAGACACACACATGAACACACAGACACACACCTATGCCAGGTTCTTCACTCAGCTACACAAACGCACAGCGACACGGTCTGTGAGCTTTCATCTTTCACGCCAACGCCTCCTTACTAAAATGTGTTTTTGCCGCCAAAAGCTTCATGCTCCCCTAAAGGCTAAAAGTTAATTTAATTTTGATGTTTTTACTTTTTAGAATTTATCATGTTTTATAGCAACAAAAAATGAAAGATACAGGAAATGTTTTTTAAGCCTTTTAAAATTAAAAGAGTCCAAACATGCTTGTGTTTGATTTAGTTACACTTCTAGACTAGACTCAGATTATCTTTCTGTACCAGAGTGGAGATGAAAAAGCAGATTTATGGCATCACGAGTTTAAAGCAAAGTTAATTTAAAAGATTCACTATTTTTTTAGTGGTTCATTTTATATCAAATAAAACGATCAACTCCACCCAGTCTTTAATCACAGCTTTTTGTGTTGGACAGGTGTTTTTCCAGCTGTGAGGCGTTCAGTGACGTGGGGGGGGCCAATGGCGGAACTTTTACAGACGTACGGTGCCGTGTAAACCCTGGATAGATCATCTCTGATTCCTTAAAAAATGACGACTGAAGTGGGATGGGCGCACTGATCAGAGTTTGCTCCGCCCACCTCACCAAAAGTCAACAAACGGATGATTGGACAAAGTAAAGTAAATGTACCTACTGCCAATCAAAAATAAATAAAAACAAACAAACTAAACCCTTCCCTTATGGTTCTGCTAAATGAAATAAATCCTGGAGTCATAAAAATTCTTCCCATCATTAGATCATTATTGGCTTTTTTTTAAATGAACAAAGTCACTATAATGTCTGAAAATCCTCCAGATACAACAACAACATTCTGAATCAGCGGCGTCACGACAACATGCAGGACAGACGGGGATTCGCTGATTTATCGGCTGAAAGGTCAATAAACGCACAACGATGTGAATCAGATCCGTGTGATGACCTGAAGCAGAAAAAGATGCAGCGTGCGTGAAGTTTAGCCGTTCTGGAAGACTTCCTGCAGCCAGGTCACCTCAAAGCGGCGGGGAAGCACAGCCGATCCGTTAAGGTGATCGACAGGCGACCAGACACGGAGTTTCCCTCACAGCCAAACGCCATGACGCTCAGAGAGGAGATGTTAGATTGTTGTTTCTGGTGACTGGCTGCGATACCGAATTAAAGAGCCGCAGACTGAATGAGGAGCTGTTATGTAACTCCGGGGTTTGTTGGGCTTCAGCAGGAAGCCTTTGACTAGCAGCCATATGCTGCACGGAGAAAGAGGCCTGTTTACACAGAAATGCACTCTGTTCTCCGATGCGTGAGGAAACAGAAACAGCTTTTCTCCTGACCTCAAAACACTGAGTAAGAATCTGCTTTAATACTTTTTCAAGACTTTAGGAAGCAACACAATCACGGCGTCTATCCCACAGATACATGCGGGGAGGCAGAAAGGGTTTGTTAGTCACAGTCTGCAAGTTCTCCAACTTAAAACGCTGAGTTTGGTCTGCAATGTTCATGATGGAAATGCTTCAACTGTAAAAGGATGAAAAAAAATTCCAGGAAAATACTAAGTTGGATTTTTAAAGAACGTATGTGTATTTCCTACAAAAAAACAAAATTCTGTCCATCACAGAGTTGTGTCTTCTTCTTTAAGAAGCTCTTCAATCCTCCACTCCTTACCTGTACATGTATCACCTGTTTGAGCTGGTTATCTGTAGCAAAGACAGCTGTCCACGGCCTTAAACCTCTCAACTGTGACCAAAGAGCTGTCAAAGGTGCATCTTCAGGCTACGCTCCGATAAACAGACAACGTTGGTGTTTTTTCCTCCTTAATTTATGAGATTTTAAGTTGTAAATGTATAGGGAAAAATGTAACATTTAATTAACAGTTATGACTTTTTTTTCTCGTAAATGTACGACATAGAAGTCGTACTTAAAAAAAACAACATTTTTTTGTAAACTGGCCTTTAAACTCCGTCGTAATTGCAATCTGCGATTCACGTGACCAAATGAAAGTTATTTTTGACCGATACTGTTTGAAGTCTGCTCATAGACTTCTAGTGTTCAATTCTGGTTTCTGATTCTGTCAAATACTTTCATGTGCAGACAGGCGGACAGACAAACGCAGACAGAAGAATGCAGACAGACAAACCCAGACAGATGAACGCAGACAGACAAACGCAGACAGATGAACGCAGACAGACAAACGCAGACAGATGAACGCAGACAGATGAACGCAGACAGACAAACGCAGACAGATGAACGCAGACAGACTAACGCAGACAGATGAACGCAGACAGATGAACGCAGACAGATGAACGCAGACAGACAAACGCAGACAGATGAACGCAGACAGATGAACGCAGACAGATGAACGCAGACAGACAAACGCAGACAGATGAACGCAGACAGATGAACGCAGACAGACAAACGCAGACAGATGAACGCAGACAGACAAACGCAGACAGATGAATGCAGACAGATGAATGCAGACAGACTAACACAGACAGATGAACGTAGAGACACGTAAGCAAACGCACAAACGCAGACAAACGAATGCAGACAGACAAACGCAGACAAATAGAACAAACCAATCCAACCACAACAAGTCTATTATCGTCTTTCCAAATGTTCTTCTGTCATTGTCCTGTTTGAAAAACGTCTCATTTTATTTGATCTTGTGTCTCCTCCCCCTAAACAAATGAGCTCTGGTGCTTTTTCTGGGCATTAGTTACATTTTCAGCAAACACGTAACAACTGAAGGTCCTTTGTTTACATGGAAGCTGTTTGGCTCCGGACTCCGGCAGCAGCTGGAGGCGCCGTGTTTCTTACTAACGTCCATCTGTCAGCAGAAGCTGTTGGATCTGAGACAGAATGTCCAAAAAAAAACCACTTGAATGTTCAAAAACCAGAACCGAGATGACCTTCAGCCTGGGTTCAGAGGATGGAGGACCGCAGTGAGAACACAGGAAAGGTTCTGGTGGTCATCAGTCAGAGACACGGCAGAACAAAACAACTGTGTTTCCTCAGGGCTAAAATCCTGCTCCATTACCAGAAGAGGCATCAATTCAGCACAAATGTGTGACAGAAGGGAACTAATGTCTGAGATAGAACATTGGTATGCAGGAAACAGAATAAAGTGCAATAAATAAATGAACAAACATTTTTCAGTTGTTGTCTGGACCTCCGTCTGGAGGAAACATTGACCTCATTAAAATTGGCTTCATTTCAGCTATGAGATAAACATCAATCGTTTTTAAGACATTTACAAAACCATGCTCACTATAACTACAATTCACAGGAGACAACTTAGTTTGAGATTAAAATCTCAATGCAGATTAAAACAACCCAACGTTTCTTTGGATTTGTGGGACTCAAACGTTTGGACTAGACTGGGAGAGTTTGTTGGTCTGGACCCAGTCCTTAATTTGGTCCGGATGGAGTCCTGAACCTTTCGTTTGGTCTGCATTCAGATTGCTGTGTGGACATTTCGGCTCTGAACCAAAGCTTGTAAACAAAACAATGGGACTAAAGATCTCTTCAGTCATTGGCCAGGATTTACGAGGGCGGGGCAAAGCAGCTACAAAGGGAATTAAGGAAGTCCTCCACTTTGCAAACCTTGTCAAGATAAACTTTCTACTTGGATGACCAACTCTGAACGTCTGTATCAACGGCAGGTCCAACACTTTTTACTTTGGTCCGGTGCTGCAGGGCGGTTTCTGAGGAGACGACGGCTGAAAAGGTTTGTTGACACACGTTTATGATATATAGATTGTCAGGAAAACAGTGATGAACGATGCTTGTCACGTTAAAAGTTGTTCTGATGAGCCTGCATTCATCTGGCTGCTGTGTCTCATCGTTGCTCCGCTACTCTGTTTACATCCCATAATGTTCAGCTGCGAGCACAGAGCCTGTTCAGACTGAGAAAACTCAGAGCTAACTGAAGCTCAGTCCGATTGGAAACGAACCGAGCCCACCTTGAAAGACGTGTCCAACGAACCGAGCCCACCTTGAAAGACGGGTCCAACGAACCGAGCCCACCTTGAAAGACGGGTCCAACGAACCGAGCCCACCTTGAAAGACGGGTCCAACGAACCGAGCCCACCTTGAAAGACGGGTCCAACGAACCGAGCCCACCTTGAAAGACGGGTCCAACGAACCGAGCCCACTTTGAAAGACGGGTCCGAGAGCAGTTCTTGGACCCGTCTTTCAAGGGCAAAGGGTTTTGACTATTGTTGAAGGAGCTAAGCCTACAACTCAGCTACTGAGATGGATTTGACCGCAGTACCGCACGAGCGTAAGAACGCAGGCTGGTCAATGTCACACGCAAGTATGTTTGCAAAATGACAGCAAATAAATGTCAATGTGTCGCCATACAAAATGGGAGTGGACATTTAATGACTGGAGCAAACAGATGCGCGTCAACCTCACCTGGGTCAAAACAATCTCAGTAGCTGAGTTGTGGGCTTAGCTCCTTCAACATTTCTTCTGTTAAAGTTTGTGTTTGATCATTAAGAAGCTTCGGTTGATCTCTTCATATCAGCTGTTTGATGGATTTATTTTCCTCCCCGTGTTTGTTGTGAAGTCCAACGGCTCCATCAGGAACCCGCCTAATGACGCTGATCCCAACCTTCCTGACGGAGCTGCTCATCTGAAGGATGAAGCCACTGCTGATGAACTGCCAAGATCAATGTTTGCTGAACGGCCGAAGTCCTAATCCTCCCCGACGCGCCGCCTGCCGACGTCTGTCATCAGATGCTGTTTGCACATCCGCCGCTCTGCTGTTCAGCTCTCAGAGAAGAAGGCGAACACGTTCAGAGCGCTCAGGGCTCTGCGTTGGATGAGAAGCTCTGGAAGAAGACACGACCAGGTCCGGACATCATGATGATTTAAAAAAACCTGAAGCTACTGATACAGTTTTAAAAGGTTTTGTAGATACCTCGGGTGAGTTAAGAGTTTATGGAGCACTTTAAAGGGTTTATAGGAACTAAAGACCAGTAAGTCCTTAACTAAAGGATAAAAAAGAACAACCATGGAGGCTCTTTCTTCTTCTTTTTCATGTTTAATCTCTTTAAATGCTTTGTGCAATCTTCAAACTGGTGGGACATATAAAAGATATAAAAGCACCCGAGTGATTCCCCACCATTTAAATAGTGGAATAAAACTGTTTTTTTACATTACAGATACAATTTAAAACCTTAAAAATATTCATGCAGTCACTTTCATCAAATGTGTCGACAGTCGTTGATGACAGAAAAGTAGAGAGAAAGAGTTTTATTATTACTTCAACTTAGAGTTTTAGTCTATAAAGTTCTTTAAAACATTTTTACTTCCTTTTAAACACCAATCAGCATTTTTACAATAATAAATAAATTAATTATTTTATCCAAACAATTCCTTTGTTTTATTAAAAACCAGAAGGACATCTCCATTTTGCGATCCGTCTTTCTCTGCATGATTCAAACATAAAAATTCATCTCATAAGAAGCTAAATAACACTCTCTAAGGGGCTTTTAAAGACAGAAAATTTCAACATTCTTACATAAACCACATCTACAAATTTGAACATGTTTGATTTTTAAAATACAATAAATTAATAGATTCACAAAACCAACGTTGTTTATTGCATTAATTGCTATCTTTTAAAGTTTAAATAACAAATCAATAATAGTTTTCTATATATTTCCCCAAATTTCCCTACAATACTGGAAGTCTGGTAAATTTAAATTCACACAGAAGTTGACCATGAATATTAACTCATTGTTTTAAGCTACAATTTAAATTAAAATCTAGAAGAAAAACAAAAAAAAGCCTTTAGACATTCAAACTTAAGTCCCACCTGATCATCTTCTGATCTACTTTATAAATTGTTCCCAGCGGTCTTTTAGTCAAGATTTTGCCGTTTTCTAAGACATAGTTTCTGCAAAGCGGCGAGAGCTCATTAAAAATTCAACTGTGAGTTGTGGGCGGGGCTGTTAGCCCGGAGTAAGCCTGGCGCTTCCTGTTTGCCAGGTCGCCCACGTCTTTCCCTCGCCGTCCGCTCTGCCTCCATCCCGGTTCACAGTCTGGTCACTTCCTGCTTAGATTCCTGCAATTCCTTCCTTTTCCGTCTTCCTCAAAAAACTCTCAATAAGCTCCAATCGGTCCAGAACTCAGCGGCCCGCATCATCTCCAGAACCCCCTCCTTCAGTCATATCACCACGGTTCTCCACCAGCTGCACCGGCCCCCCATAACCTCCAGAATCCAATTCAAACTCCTGCTGTTCACCCTCCATGACCTGGCTCCTCCTTATCTCACCGACCTACTTCTTATCCAAACCCCTCTGGTTCTCTTTCAGTTCCGTCTCGTTACCATGAGTCGCCGAGCCTTTGGGTACGCGGCTCCTAAACTCTGGAAGTCCCTCCCTCCTGATCTCTGTAACTTAGACTCCTAACTAACTTAAAACTTGGCGCTTTTAAAGAAAATGGATAATTATCATTAAGTAACTGAAGACAGACTAAAATCTTCCACACTGACAGACTTCAGACTTCAGAGGAAAGAGGCTTTTCCTCTGAAGGAATCCTTTTCTAAAGTTTTCCCTCAGCTCCATCTATCCTCTGCTTTTCTTCATCATCAAACCTGAATCATTCAAGAACGTCATCAATTCAGCGTCTGGAACACGTGTGTCAAACTCAGACTCCAGTGTAATTATGATCGGCCCGCGAGATCCTATCAAATGTGCATTAGAGCTGGCCCGTGGTATATACTGTACCGCCAATACTACAAACCCCACAATGCTTTGCCAGAATGTTGGCGTGCAGTCGAAGCGCTCCTTTCATCTGTTGTCAGTCAGTGACAGCCGTGCTCCAGTCACATCAGACAAATTAATATCACCCTCCACAAAAATGACCAAACAAAGGATGAAGACAGGCGGGATGCAGATTCTCTGTTCACCAACATAAAGACAGACCTGTTTGTCTTGTGGGCGGAGCTAACGTGGCTGTAACGACAGAATATAACATGAGAAGACAATATGTGAAAAGGTTAAACATTACATTATCTGTTGCAGTTAATTTTTTAGTAAATATCGCGTTTGGCCCGTGACTTTACTGCACTGCTTCATTCTGGCCCACTGGGAATTTGAGTTTGACCCCCCCCCCCTTGGTCCAGAACATCGGGTCCTTCTAAACTTTGTGGCGTTTTAACTGAAGGCTCCAAGATGTAAATTCTTGGACTGAAGAGAGGAAATCGATTGAAAGCTGAGCGCTTTCCGCGTGGACCTGACGCCGCCCCTGAAGCGCGTGAGGTCAGGTGTGTGACGCCGCACCTCGTAGTGTTAATGGAACCCCCCTCGCGGTGATAGTGGGCTGATAATTTGGCTCGGGTTGAAGGCGACACGCCGCACTGTTTCTGTCCTGCTGGGGGGGGCAGAAAGCTGATATTTAGATGGTGCTTTTGGCAGCAGATCAACACACACAAAGCACTATTGGAGCCTCCTATTCATATTATCCTTGTGAAAAGGAAGCACGATGGCGTAAGGTGAGGTGTGCTGTAATACTACACACAGCATGTAAAGACACACACACCTTTCAGGAGCACACACACACGCTGTTTTGACAAAAGGCTCCTGGTCAGAGTTTACATTTCTTTACATTATATCTCAACCTTTTCCTCTGACAAACATTGGAAGGGCTTTTAGCACTGACCCTCCTGAAGCATCCAAACTTTAACCTTTTTCTTTGGAGGGAAGGACGGTTGTCAGCGACTCACCAGCAGTGAGCAGAGCCGACATTTCCATAGCCTGGCTGTTCATTGTTGGGGGGGGGGGGGGGGGGGGGGTGCCTCTGTCTCAGCGGACGGTTAGACAGCATTTCTCAGACTTTAGTTGAAGATGCTGCAGTTATCAAGGCTTCTATCACAGGACATTCCTGTGGGTTGCTGCATGTTTGGAGACACCAGTTCCGGTCCACATAACCTGATTTCCACTGGTTTCAACCGAAAAACCAAAGTCATGAGTGGGCGGCTGTCTGGACAGAGGAAGCTGAGGGTAAAGGTGACTTTTCTCTGTGGACCCTCATTCTTTTTGTTTAGGGGAGGCTCACACACGGCTTCATGTTAAACACAACTCAAAAGTAGAGAAGCTGGGTTTAGGGGCTTCAACAAAGAATGATGTCTGTCTGCAGCCTGCCTCTAGTGGTTTTTGAAGGAACTGCAATGTTTGGCACTTCTAGTTTTCCTTAAATTTAGAAATGTCTTTGAGGGATTAAAGAAGACTGAACTGAAATCCCATAATTTCCCTTATTAGTTCATTAAAAAAAAAGGTTACATGCACTCCCCAGGATCTCTGATCCTCATTTTTGTCATTAGAAAATGTAAATTTACCAGTTATATTAGTTTTAAAAGTGATTCCAAAGCGGTTTGTTTTCCCTCAAAAATCCCCCCAGTAACGTTAACACACCTGCAGACACACACAAACACAACGAGAGCGTTAGATGTAATCCAAACACAACACGGTTGAAGGTGCGAGTGAATCTATTACCTTCTGGGACAGACTGACACACAGACAACAAGACAAGAGATGAAATAAAAAAACAGTCTAAGCCAGAAAGGAGTTCTTAAAAACTACTGTTTTGCTTTCAAACTTGGAGGATTTGCTCTGAATCTCCTCCGGCTGAACCTCAACGTGGGTGTAAAACATCGTCTGGTGAGACGCTGCAGCCTGAAGATGCCAGGAGGCAGCAGCATCTTCTTACAGAAGAACAGCAGCATTTCGATCCGTGTCCTGCAGAGAAAATGCAGAAGTCAATCCCGTGGATCAGTGTATTCCCTGATCCACCCCCTCCTCCGCTGGATCAATATGTAATTTATGAGCAATAAAGCTTAGCTTAGCTCTGGGACGGTTGGGGTGTGCTGGTGCTGCTCGTGTTTCCTAATGTTGGGTCATGAGGGAACATCCATGCAGCTCTCTGCCCCGAAGTTTGATGTCTTTTCTTCAGTTACTGAGCTGAAAGCAAACGACGGCTAAGTCAGAGATGTCTGACCGGAGACCACGTTCACCTGATAATGAAGAAGAAGATTTACTGTTCAGCTGTTTGGAGAAATACGAGTACTTTTTACTGCAGGGTTTGAACGTTTTTTTCAGCTTTGTATTCATGGAAACTGGATTGGGAGGAAATTAAATAAATATTTTTCTATTTTTTGAGTTTCTGCTCGCTTTTGTAGCCTGGATTTGTTCATAATTAACAGGTTTGAGTCTTTAATCACCTTAACTGTTTGATTCTGGCTGTTTTGGAGTCTGTAGTCATGGAAATTTAAGTCCAGTACGGAAAATGTCTGTAAATGTGGGAAGTTGAACACATTCTTCACAGGAGACACAGAGGAGATTGAGTGTCAAGATCTACAGCCAATCAGGACGTAGACCAAAATGCACTGTAAGCAAATCAAACATGCTAAAGAATCGGCGAAAAAGCGTGACTGCAAAAGACGATCCAGGTTGTGGCGAGGGAACACGGTGCGATAAAAAGAGGGGGCTGCCAAGAGGCCAACAGCAACTCTGCAGGAATTTCTGGAGAGTTCTGGCTGTGTAGGACATGTGACGACAACCTCCCGCCTTCTTCACCTGTCTGGACTTTGTGGTTGGGTGGCAAGACAGAAGCCTTACCTTTAGAAAGACAAACATCCAAGCTCTGCTTAATTTTGTGAGAAGATATTTGAAATCTCCCAATGTGGGAAAGTGGGCTTTGGTCTGATGAAACCAGGGCTGCACGATATGAGGAAAACTTGCGATATTAGTGATCAATATTGCGATGACGATACAACTTGCGATACATAATCAAAATAGCACAACAACTAAATACACCGTTTCCGTTTCACTGCAACAGTTTAATTTAAGTAAGAGTCAACATAACTTAAATTATACACCAAATGACACGCCTCCCCAGGGCAGCTGTGGCCACATCTGTAGCTTCTCACCAAGTATGAATGAATAACCGACACATTTGGGCTGGAAAAGCGCAGATAAATCAAATCCAATATTATTTAGAATTATGATTATGGTTAGAAGATCGAGATGAAATCTTTGTGGATTTCGTTAATTTTAGAACCTAACTCCCGCAGACCACCATACGACTAAGTCAGGCTTTTTTCTACGTCCTCTTCAGAAGGCGTGCTAGACTTTCTGAAGGTTTTGTGGTGGGAGTTCTCTTATTTCCACTCATGAATGTGCGTTTCTGCTCTTGAATGCGTGAAATTCCAGCAGCGTCTCTTCTCCAGAGAGTTTCCTCCGTCATCCTGCGGCTCCTGCCAGGCAGCCAGACTCTATCAAGCTGTTTGTTGTGACTGTATTACAGGAGGAGCCCTGCTCGCCCCTGCGTTCAGCTGCGCCATAGCAACCCACTGGGCGTTGTGTGATTGATCGCACCGTTGCGAGAAGGATTACTATGTCATGATGCAGAGGCAAATTAATCATTCTGACAATGCGGCTGACGTGTAATTTCTTCCCCCCCCCCTGCGTGAGTGGGGGAAAACCTCAGGCAGGTGGAAAGCTCTGATGTGACCGGCGTTCCTGGAGAGGAAGTGAGCCGGTGTTCAGCGCCTCCGTATTTAAAGTTTATATTAATTATTAACTGAGATGAGGGAGGTGTTACTTCTCCTCTCCTCTATTCTTGATCATTTATTTATCATTTAGTTCTCCACGCCTCTGTTTGGTGCAGTGCCATTCACGCATTGATTCAGATTCCCGCTGGCTCGTCTTAGCTCCTTTACCTGGTCATGGATGTCGCCTCTGGCTTGTCTGTGTTCCTGTACCTGACCGTGGACCTCATCTCTACACTTTACAGATGTAGTTGTAGGGTTAGATAAGTTAATTCTTCTCTAAGGGTTCTGGTACATCGCCTGTCCTGGGGGAGGATCCTTCCTTCATGTGGACACCCCTGAGGTTTCTACTTTTAATTTTCTTGAAGGAGTTTTTTTATTACTGAGAAGAGGGTCTAAAGACAGGGATGCTCAGTTTAGCTTAGTCTAGTCCAGTCCAGGGGTCTCGAAATCACTTTACCTGGGGGGCACTGAAGGCAGGGTCTAGCTGAGGCTGGGCCAGAACCTCAGCGCGCACACACGTGCAACTTGTGTCTGAGAGTCAATGCCAGGCTAACGAAGGCTAACAAGTGTTTATTTAGTGGATAAAAAAATTAGACTGAATTTTGGTTTACTGACAAAAATTCTGAAAAATCCAGTTTTGTTTAAAATATTGTTGAAAATAGTTTGAATAAACAAATATGAAAATGAAAATAAGAATATTATTAAAGTCTTGTAATCAATTATATGTGTTCCAATTTAGCTTCTCCAACATGCTAGCTGACCGTCACATGACCACATCTGTAAAATGAGTTTTTTCACTGAAGAAGGTTTGAAAGACATCAGTCAGGTTGGTGAAGCCGCTGGGATGAGCGGCGAAACGTTTCAAGTAGAAGTTTGGTTTGATCTTCTCTCAACGTTGTGTATTCTTAAAAAAATCACTGACTGCTGCTACGTTGCTTTCCAGAAGGCTGCTTGCTGACATTTTTTTAAAGTTATGAATGTTTTTATTGGATAAACCAATTGAATGCTGTTAATATTCAGGTCGACCACAATAAGAAGGTAAAAGGAGGACCGCACATCGAGGTAGACTTGACAGAAAATGGCACTTTTGTTTTAAATAGTGTACATTTGCGGCAGTGGGATAATCCAATGATTTACACATATTCTAATTTTATAAGGAGTTAATGTTATAGTCAAACCTTAAAAAAATAAATAATTCATATTTAGTAAATACATGTTTTCCTTGTTGTACTTCTGTTTTATTCATGCCAGAATAAGTTTATATTTGGCATTGACCTCTTGACCTCCTGAGGAACGGCAGCATGAAGCGGTGTTGTGTTTTTTTTCCGAAGGGTGAAGTTAGACGGCGGCTCCTCCTGAGAAAACGGCCACAACGACTCTCTCAGTGTTGAAGGTTGCAGGCTCCTGCCTCAGTCGGCTTCCTGTTGCCGCGTCCTTGGCACGTAGCTGCGAATGTCTGTCACTTTTTAGAGACTAACAAGGCCAAAGGCCACATTGGACAAATCAGAAGCCATTTCTTCAGAGTCTGTTGGATGGGAGTTGGCTTGAATTGGTTTGTCATCATTTGGCTGGTCTGTCGTTGGCAGAAAAACATGCATTTTCCATGAGATTTCCTGCCTGGGGCTTTTTTTTTTCTTTTTTCTTACAGCACATCTGATTTTTTTTTCTTGTACAAGAAAGGTCAATCATGTCAGAAAGCAGCAAACAGCTGAGAAAAAAAAAGTTTTCAAAAGTAGTCAAAGACGAGAAGAGCTTTTGAACATGGAGGTGGATGTAAATAATGGAGCCTTTGAGGAAAGAGAGCTTTCATCCTCAGGAATCACACAGAACCCAGAACCTTCTTTGCTTTTTCAACTTCAGCATTCCCTCTATATACACGGGGGGGTTAGGGACCAGAGACACCCGCAAATATGCAGAATTGGTAATTACGGAGAATCGGACCCCAAATTTCTGTGCCAATTACATCATTTCGACGCGATATAGTAGTGCGTGAAAAGTCCCTTAGACATACGTGGAAAGTTCGTGGAAAGCCACAAATTTGCAAAAATGACGCCCAATTGCGTATGATTAATGTAATAATTGCATATACACTTGGAGCTTGAGGGTCCTGCAGTATCTACGCTGTTCCTGAGCTTTTCTAGACTAATAAGTCTGAGGTCTTTCCAGGGATCAGCTGTGGCCACTCCTCCTGTCACAAGAACAGACGGACAACTGGATCCAAATGCAGCAGGATTGTCAGCTCAGCCAAAAGTCCACAAAGATAAATCAGAGTCAGGAAGGCAGGGGTCTAGAACAGGCATGAGATCATCAGAGGACAGACAGGTTAGGATCGGGGCAGCCAAACAGAGTCAAACACAGAACAGGGAAAGGAGACAGAAAGTCCGGCCTGGATACAACTCTCAGTAAGGAAGGCAGAGCGGCACAAGCAATACTTTGCACTCAGTGAGGCTCAGTGCAGAGTTTAAGTAGACTGTCAGTGATCGTACATGAGAGTCAGGTGTGCGGCATCCAGGACGTGTGCGCTGGGGTTGCTGGGAGAAGAAGTGTGGTTAGAACTCTGGGGGTGGTTCCTGCCGGTGACCAGAGGGGGAGACAAAGCTCTGACTTCTGATACCTCCAGGTTGGGGGTTACTGCCCCAAGTGCTCCAATTACCACAGGCACCACTGTCACCTTCACTTTCCAGGCTTTCTCCAGTTCTTCTCTGAGTCCCTGGTATTTCTCCAGTTTCTCATGTTCCTTCTTCCTGATGTTCCCATCGCTTGGCACTGCCACATCCAGCACAACGGCTTTCCTCTGTTCTTCATCCACCACTACAATCAAAAGCTCTGTAAATTATGATCCTGACAAAATTCACAATGCGGGTCAACATCTACAAACTCAATAAAGGTTAAATGGAAACAGAACAGGCAGAAAAACAGAAGCTCCCATTTAGGAGGAGATCCTGAAGCAGCTTTGCAGTCTGGAGGTCAGCTCTGAATTCTGGCTGACGGTCTGCAGCAGCAGCAGCAGCAGCAGCAGCAGCAGCAGCAGCTTCATCAACGCTCCCTTCCAAAAAGCTAAAACACAATCAGGAAACCGATTCCTTGGAGGAAAAGAGACGGGGACTTATCTCTGATGTGAAACAAAGCATTTCCTGCTGGATGAGTCATCAGGTTTCAGCAGGAGTCCGTTTTAGAATTACAACTCCAGCCGCTTCATCCGTCGTGTCTTTTCTCATTCTTACTCCATTGATGTCCTGCTCTTTCTCTCCATAGATTTTCAACATAAACGCTCTCTTTTGCAGTCTCCTTCTCCCTCCACCTGTGATATATCAGCATCCCTGAGAGGCAGCAGAGCCCCCAAAGTCATTTATTGATGCATGGAGTCCTGGCTGCTTTCTCTGAATACATATTTCCCTCAAAGCAGGCCATTAGCATACTTTAACTGAATTCCTGGCTTTTATTCACCTCTTACTCTGCGCTCATTGAGCTGCCGCCCATGCAGGAACACACGCGCTCAAAGGCCTGTGGAAATATGACCCATGCATTATAAATAATTTTTGCAGGTTTAGTCAGACATTCTGGTTTGCAAAACCTTCAGCGATGGTGTTTATTTGCAGCCCTTGTTAGCGGATCATTCTGAATGATGCCTGACAGGATGGGAATCCATGCATGGATGGAGTTTTACCCCCCCCCCCCCCCCCCCCAAAAAAAAGAGGTGCAGATGGTTTTGAATAAATCAGATGTGGAAAAGAAAGTGCATAAATCCCGTGTTTTGCTCTGAAATGTGGTTTGAACCAGAGAAACACCAAATATTGGTAGAAATGTTGTTTTTCTTTTCATTTCTTATCAAGTTGATGCATTTGCAAAAATAAAACATTTTCTTTGCCTTGTTTTCACTCCCAGCTTCTGTTCAGAGTTTGATGCAAATGGCGAAATATGTTGCAGTTCTAACAAAAACCACTGGAGGCAGGTTGCAGACCCCAAAATAAGCCTATGTGCTCTCTGATTTTAGGATCTTTTGATGTATTTATGATAAATCTGAGGTGTGCGTATATTTTTCACATCAGGGTTTTATCAAAGCTCAAATATGCATATTTCAAGGGGTGTATTTTTTGATTGGCAGGTGAGCTACTGAATGGTCAAACCAAATAGAGAATCAAACTAAGATGTCCTGCCGTTGTCTTTTTAAAAAAAAATATCTTTGATGTGGGCGGAGCTAACCCCTGCTTTTCTTCAGGCGTTTGGGGTGACGTCTGAGATGATCTAATGCATTTATGTCTACGGTTTTGCTGAACCTGCATTTGAACAGAGACCAGCTGAGTACTGCATGATGTCGGCAGACAGTTTGAGCCAAACATTGTGTGGAAGCGCCGTCCCACTTGGATGTTTTATATTCTTTTAGTGTCTTTGCTTTGGAAATGAAGCACTGAGAACCAGAGGCGGGTAAAGATGTTTTTCAGTAAAAGTATTTCACCTTGAGAAATGCTTAGTATGCATCCTATGAAAAAGTCAATATTCATTTATGGTCTGAAACTCAAATATAATTCTTAAAAAAAGACAACAAAAAGGAGCTTCCTGTTTACAGTATTCACCCACTGAAACCCCTGTGGGCTTGGAACTGATAAAGTTTGACGTTTTCTTCCAGTGAATCGCTGCAACTCTACAAACGAAACTGTCATCTCTCTGAGATTTGAACATCCTCCACATCCAGAAGGCTTCAACAGTCAAACGTCAACACGGTTTAGCGCCAACGTCGACTCCAAACCGGCTTCATGGTTCATTCTCAGAATAAACGGTCCAAAAGTTCCAAACAAATAAAGTAATTTGAGGCACACAGCCCAATATAACTGAGTAAAAGTACTTCTTTATCTTCATAAACGTACTTGAGTACTTGAGCTATAGAAAGACTACTCCAAGGATCATTACCTAAAGTTACTTCAGTAAATGTTGATCCTTCCCTCTACAGAAAACAAGAGTGACTTGAGAGTTGATTTTTCTTTTTTTTTGTTTCTCATCAAACTTCTGTGGATAAAAAAAGCTGAGCTGAACCCGAGTCCTCTCAGCCGATCCGGTCCGTGTCACATCCTGGATGTCCCTCAGAGAGCAGAAAGATGACAAGAACACACAAAAACAAGTAGAGGGGGTGGGGGCGCAGCTTGGCCACAGATGATGCCCGGTCCTGCTGTTCAACCAGGAAGTTAATGTGAGGTTCTCTCCCTGCAGAACGGCCACAGGCCCCGCGGATCGTCTGGCCCGTCCGGCAGCGGACATGCGGGGCTCAGCGTGGCGGCCAGCTTCACGGACCTCCAGCTGCCTCCAGGTTCAAGTGCAGGATGGTCCGCTCCACCAAAGTGCTCATAAAGGAAAACACGTTTCTGCTTCTGCCAGGAAAAACCTCGGGTCATTTCAGTTCATGTTCAGTTTATGCTCACATGTATGTGAAGCCCAGAAATAGAAAACCGTCAAACAGAAACATCTCATTTATTTATTCAATTACTTAATGAAGGATAAGAAATTAGATCATTATTAAAAAAAGTTTTGAGTTAAATATGAAGATTTTTTACCTTTATATTAAAATCTCCAAGACTTTTCTTTGTATTAAAGTTTGATAATAGTGAACCAATACTTACTGTAAATGAGCTAAAAATTCATTTGTTTGTTTAAAGCTCCTCTCTGATCATCATTGTTATCAAAGCTTTTTCAGACTTCTTATGATGATGCGGTTTTTAGCCAAAATCTTAAAAAAAATCTGTTTTGTTTCCTATAGGACATAGTTTCTGCAGAACGTCAGGAGTTCATTTGAAATGTACCTCTTAGTTGTGGGTGGGGCTTCTGGCACAGAGTAATCCCACCATCTTCCCATCATGCATCTGTTAGCATGCTCTCCTGCACATAACGTTACTGCTGCAACAAAAATGGCAGCAATATCAGACCCATCCATCCGTACAGTTCTGATCCAGATTCCAGCTCAGATGAGGAAAACAAAGACGTTCATGGATCCGTTTGTCTGCAGGTGGATGATCAGAATGGAGCAGAGCAGGGAGCTTGTGGCCCCGCCCAGCATATTTTCTACGTCACAAATACGATCTTTTTCAAACAGTATTTTTTCATCTGCTTCTGATTCAACACCATTTGAATTAAGAAGTACTCAAATATGACTTTGATCTTAATTTTCCAAATAAAGTCCTCCACGATCATCTATCCATCCATCCATCCATCCATCCATCCATCCATCCATCCATCCATCCATCCATCCATCCTTTTATCCATCCATCCATCCATCCATCCATCCATCCATCCATCCATCCATCCATCCATCCATTTTCCTCCGCTCATCCAGGACCGGGTCGTGGGGGCAGCAGTCTAGGCAAACATGCCCTCCACTTTCTCCAGCCCCTCCGGGGGGCCTGCATGATTGTCCCAGGCCAGCCAGGAGGCGAAATCTCTCCAGCGCGTCCTGGATCTTCTCCAGGCCTTTTGCCCAGCGGGACATGCCCGAAACTCCTCCCTAGGGAGGCGTCCAGGAGGCATTTTCCTTTTCATAGAACTAATATTAAATCTGTGAGGATTGTGCTCTTTGGTTTTCAGTTTTATTTCCTTGGTTCTTATTGTGTTTTCAGGAATTTCCCTGTCTGTCACACCAGGTTCTGGCTGTCAATCATCGACAGCTGTTTCCTCCTTTTGTTTTTCCTTTAGTTCTACACCATTCATTCCAACTAAAAACATCAAATGTTTTTTTTTTGCTCTTTGTGAACATTTTTTCCTGTAATATCCTCTGGAACTGAGCTTGTCCATGCTAAGATTAGCATGTTTATGCTCAACTGGTGCACTTTTTATTCTTTCACTAACAAATGAACATTTAGTTGTATCGTCTGCGAATTCAAAATGTGCAGGGCATCATTGTTTTATCTCTTAAAGCAAATATTCTACACAGATGACTAAAATCATAAATGAAGGTCTACACATGTAAAAACATGCAAACTCATTTTTTTCTCTGTTGAAATGAAAAGACAGCTGTAATATGCGTTAGGAAAAGTCAACATATTGTATTCTGAGCACATTTAGGATGGTCTGCCAACAAAACACTGCAGACATGCGATGTTTGCCAACATGTCTCTGCTTTGTGTGGCGATTCTTCCACAGAAGAATGAACTGATGGAGCCTGACCACGTCCTCAGATGACCTGACGGTGACCTGCGGCGTCTGTGTGAAGCACAGGAGCTGCTAATGATGAAGGGCAGCGCGGAGGAGATAACCACATTTTTAATTAATGACAATGGCCTTCTGGAGATGAAGAGCTGATATCTCACTCTGCACTTTGTTCTGGAGCTTGTAGTGACTCAAATGAACAAGCAGCCAAACCTCTGAAATTACAAACATGGAAAGAGGCGTTGTACTTCATTTTTTAAGGAGGTCATAATAGATTTATATTAGATAACTTTCAATTATTCGCAAAAATGTAGTTTTGTCTTTTTTTGTGCGGTAGAAATGAAATACGGTGTTCCCCACGTTAATCCCGGGAGTTACATTCTAAACATGTGTAACCATACGGAAAAACTCATGAAAAGTGAACCACAATTTATAACATGGTCCGGGTGAATACTTGATTCTGATTGGCTGCTGGGTGTGGATTACGTAAGGGTTAATAGCTGACGAAGTTTGCATCATCAGAAATGAACGCACGCCGTGGAAGCCTGGACCGTCCGACGCAGTTCGAAAAATGTCCGTCACCATTGCAGTTTAGCAAAATATGTCAATTTCAATGCGCCTCAAAATCCATCTTCAAGCCCAAAGACTTTTTCGATAAATGTGAGCTTTTTCAAAATTGTCATGTGTCCATTAAACGAACTTAATGTTGCAAATCCAATTTGCGCAATTTTATAGTCAATGGAAACGTGTCTTTATAAAAGATGGGTTGATTTAGTTCATCACCTTTAACCCAATACACACTTTCATGTTTAACTGAAGGTTGTAAAGCTAGTAAAAACTGTTGCATTCTGGGAACTGTTGTCGACATCATAGCAGCCCTTCACCGGTGTTTTCTAAATTAAGAACCATTTCTAAGTGAGCTGCTGAAACTGATCTCCATGTTGGTTCCAGCTCCTGCGTCTACAGACATTTGATTGTGTTAACAGATGCTTCATTAACCGTCCAAAGAGACTCAAACTGGATTTGTTTTCAATAAATCCAGCAGTAACAGAGTTGAAAAGCCTGAAAAACAACATTAACACGAACGGAAGCTTTAATGTAAACCCGTTGATATAAAGCTCAGTAAGGTGTGGAAAAAAACAAAATCCTCCAAACACCAGCGGCTGCTTCGCAGTTAGATGAGTCCTCATGAATAATTCAGGAGATAAACTGAATTAAGACTCCGCTCATGTTGTTCTGGGTGTTGAGGCTTTTGTAGAGACGGGCAAAGGCGACTAGACCAGGAAAGAACCAAAGAAAGCTTTTCCCATTTCTGTCTTAGGTGCCATGAATATGTGGGAAACGATATTAACATAAAGGAGGTGATTCCTGGCTTATATATGTGAGAGAACACAGTAACAATACCATGTTCAGATGCTTTTGTGATTGATCTCCAAACTCTTGTTGCTCACGTTGGTGTTTAAAGAAAGAAAAAAAGTTGACTTTATTTATCCCACAATGGGGAAATTGTTCTCCGCATTTGACCCATCCACTGGGGGAGCGGTGAGCTGCAGACGAGCTGCGCTCGGGAGTCGGGATCGAATCGTCAACCCCTTCGGTTACTGGACGATCTGCTCTACCGCCTGAGCCCCTTGCTGCCTTTAAATCTGTTTTGTCTGGGAACCCGCTTAATCCTTTGCTCTCGGCTACTTTCAATACTTTTGATCAAGTCTCTAGTTTCAATGGGATTGGACCATTGACCATGTGAGAACTAGACTGAGTGACCCCTCCCCCTTGGTGCTCCAAACAGGACGTGCCCGTGGACTCCAAGAAGCCAAAATCCCAAAACAAAAATCAGCTGTTAGCTGGTGATTCTATTGGTCAGAAGAATCATTCTTGCAGGGGTACCTTTTTTAACACGTTCCTCATAATTCTAATATTTTCATGATATTTTTTCTGTAGTTCCAGTTATTCAAGTTAGAAACTGACCAATCAGATGCCTTTATATTAGTGGGTGGAGCCTGCTGGCCCCCACACCTAATGTTCAAATGTTTGACAGTTTTCATTTTTTTTTTTTTTTAACTTGTCCTGTCCAACAGCTGGGCAGACAGATGAGAGCTGAGGGCCTCTTGTGTTGGACATATTTTACTTTAACAAGAGGGGTTATTAATCTTCAGACAAACCAAAGGTATGTCTGAATAAACCCCTTTTGTAATTGAGGCCAAACTTTATTAATTTCAATCATGTCTGAAAATCTTTGGTGTTGGACCAGACGGAAAAGGAAAGAGGGGAAGAAGAGAGAGGGACGTTAGAGAGAGGGGGGGTAGGGGGTGATAATAGGAGGGGAAGGGGGATAAGACCATGAAGCAGCATAAAGCAACAAGTTTACTGGTTGTTAATCATTATGGTAAGGTTCAAATGTAGTAAAAAACAAAAAAAACAAAAAAAAGGGGCGGAGCCTGTCCACACACACACTCAAATGTTATAAACACACCTGCTAGCTGCAAGAATGTCCACCTGTCGACATGTACACAAAACAGATAGTGTTCACACGCATACTTATGCCTTAAAACCAACTAGTGTGAAATATTTCAGTCATTCAGTCATGCAAACTGTTAGTGCAAAGGTGAGCTAACACCAATGCTCAGGTGAGTGTTTATGTTCTTCTAAAATGGATGGTGGAACGTGACAAGAAGGAGGGCGAGTGCCCAGCCATCCCCACCCCAAGACCCCCACCGCAGCAGCAGCGGCAGCCGGAATCCCCCCAACGCCACACGGGAACCGGCAGGGAACAACCGCCGCCCGGGCGACCAAGCCCGCCACCCAGGCCAGGGCCAGCAGGGCCGCCGCAAGGCCCCCAGAGCCAGAGGCCAGGGACGCACGGAGGGAAAGAGAGCGCCGCCCCAGCCCAACCAGGAGAGCAGCCCCCCCGCCGCGCCGGGAGAACCCAACGCAGGGCCCCACCGGAGAAGGACGCCCACAGCCCCAAACGAGCACCCCACCACCACCCAGGAGTTCCGGGCATCCCCCCGCCCCAACCCCAGGTACGAGCCAGGACCCCCCAAGGGAGACCCGCTCCGCACTCCAGGCAGCCACCTGCCCGGCCCACGGTTGGTCCAGGGAGGAGCGAGGCAGGGGCCCGCTGCCCCCGCCCAGGAGGGGGGAACCCCGGGGAAAAAAGAGGGCCCACAAGGGGTGTTGTAAATATGGCCCGACCAGGCTCGGCCACAGTTGGAAATTTGGCGGGGCCCAGCACTCAGGAGCAAGGACCAGAACCCACCCCCCAGGGACCAGACACCCCCGGCTCAGATGTAATATGAACCCCCCCCCACCGCGCGGAGAGAGCACCGCCGGGCCCAGGAAGCCGGCACCCCGGGGACACGGCCGCCGCTGCAAAGGGGCCCGTACCCCCCACCAGGGAAGAGGCAGGGGACAGACGGACCCAGGTCCCACCTTCCTTGCAAAATGTGTGTGCGTGTATGTGTGTTTGAAAGGGTGTGTGTGTGCATGTGTGTGTGTTTATGTTGGGATGTATATATTGAGGGGGGAGGGGTGTGTGTACTAAGGGGGGTGCGGTTAAAATTGGCGGGTAGGGCACTAAGGGGACATCTCCTGATTACTCACAGTGACGTCCCCTCACCCTCCCCACCAAGGGGCCCTAAATGTCTAAGGTGCGGTTAAAATTGGCGGGTAGGGTGCTAGGAGGACATCCGCTGCTTGCAGGCAGTGATGTCCAAGCACCCCCCCTACCAAGGGCCCTACATGTCTAAGGTGCAAATAAAACCGAAAGAGGGGGGGCCCACTCCATACGGCAACCACAGGAGGGGGGCCACTGCCTAGTAACCCCCCCCCCCCAAGGCTCATCGCAGGCTAAGCCCCCCACCCCCTCACCCTATTATGAGGTTATATGAGGAAGGGGGTAAGTTGGGGACAGATGATAGACTGTCTCCCGGTGGTCAAACAGCTGTCCCCCGCCCCCCCCCCAGCAAGGGGGCCAGGCCCACCCAGCCCCGGGGCCCCACCCCCGGAGGCGCAGACACCCCAGGCCCAGCACCACCCCCCCACACAGAGAGAGAGGAGCCAGAAAGCGCCGGCCCCCCCCGGAGCAAGCCCAGGCCCCCACCCCCAAACGCCGGCCCTAGAAGAGCTCTGGTCAGGCCTCGACGGGACCGAGGCAGCCAACCGGCCGGGGAAACCGCCGATGGCCTCTATAATAGGACATTATAGAGAGAAAAAGGTGAGAAAAAGGTGAAGACACACGACAGTCACATATTTGATTCTCAGATGAAACTTAATATTTGTCTAGGAACTCCAGGCCGACCACTGATAGGGGTTTGGTCATGTCGGGGAGAGAAGGTAATAAACTGGCTAAAGAAATATATTCAAGAAATAAATGACTCTGACTCAGGACTTCACTAGTCTCCAGTCTTTTTTGTTTAAAGAAACAGTAAATTTAATCCGTCTCATAATTTAGAGCAAAAGCCATTGATCATTTGATGACCAAAGACTGAAGACTATTAATCAAAGTTGCCACCTCATTGACTCTCAGTGGGTTAAATTGATCAAATCAAGCTTTCCTTTTAGAGAACAGCATCTGAGGTTTATTCTTACATATTTATAAAACCTTACAAGTTTGTGTGTTTTTGTGTCTATGTTATGAAGTAGGGTCATTGTTCTCTCTTCTTGAAACGTGGCATTGATGAATGAGAATCTTCATTGTATTGTTCTAGTGAGTGTTGTGGGTTTGTTGGTTTGTGTTTCTGTGTGTGTGTCACTCGCCTCCACCACTGCCAACAGTGACCTGCAAGCACAGAGGAGGCTGCCACTTGTCTCCAAGTCTCCTCTTCTTTCTTCATAAGCAGTCAACCACAAACAGACCGAAGTAAACACTGATGCACACACATACACACACACCCCCACACCCACACACCCACACACACACACACACACACACACACCCACACACACACACACACACAATGATGCACAAACACTTGTATTTGGGTGGATCTCTGCAGAGACTACGAGGAGCAGAAACACCATTAGCTGACCATCCTCTGATGCACAGAGATCATTGTATTTCTACAACAGTGAAACAGACAAAGTGAAATCCTCTTTTTTTTTTTTTTTCATTAACCTGTTCTGTCCAAATGCTGAGCGAGCAGATCAGAGCTATAGGTCTCTTGTGTTGGGCATATTTGACTGTTACAACAGGAGTTTATGGATTTTCTGACAAATAAAAGGTGTATTTGTATAAACCCCTTTTGTATTTGAGGCTAAGCTTTATTATTATTATTATTTATATGCATTCCTGGTTGGACCGGATGGGAAAAAAGGAGAGAGAGTGGGATGTTAGATATGAGGGGGATAGAGGGGGAGCTGTCGATACAGAGTCATGAGTGTCATAAGTATATTACATGCCTTAGTTATCACATACCACACACCAACAAGAAGTGTGCACACAACTATTTGACTATTTACAACTATTTACAGGTTCTAAGGATATTCATAAATCGACTTTTCAGAGGGATCACCGACTGAAATTAAGTTAAGCACACAGACAGGAGTGTAAAAACAGTAAACAATGCCCATATTTGTTCAAAAGTGAATATGCAGGTGGGTTGAATGAATGTGTGCTTCTTAGAGTGTCTCTAGATCACATGGAATGCTCCAGCAGAGGCAGGACGCCTGGCACGCCACACCTGTCGGCAAACAGCGCAGAAGCCCGGCTGATCCAGGCACCCATAAGCTCCCTCGTCGGACAAAGACCCAGGAGCAATCACCCTCACATGCATGGAGCTGCAAGACCAGACCTGGCAGCCCCCACCCGCCCCCGCCTCCAGAGGCAGGCCGGGACCAGCATACCCGGGTATCCTGCCCGCCAGCCCTACTGAGGACAAACCGGTGGAACCGGCAGAAACTGATCCCCGGACTGGGAAGGCAGATACCGACCCGCAGAGGCCCCAGACAGGGCCATGGGACAGTGAGCCTGAGGACCAGGCTCTAGTTGCTGTGAGCAACGGTGGAAAAATTGGGGTCCCCTGGTGCGCCCAGAAAAGGGGCCCTACCTGCTTCTTGGGGATATGGTCCACCCAGTTCAGATGTCGTGGACTCCCTCACCGTGTGGAAAAAGAGCTGCAAGGTCAGGGGCGCGGGAACCCCCTGGACACCACCAATGCAGCCGCTGGAGACCGGGAACAGCGGTCTCCGTCAACCACAGCTGTGATGTCCACAGCTGTGGTTGACGGACGCTGAAACCAAAGGGCCGTCTGGACTCATTGTCCAGTTCTGTGGGTTTTTAGCGCACAGAGGACTTTGGATGACTTGAATGTTCAGACTTTTACCAAAACCTCCAGATGCTTCAGACACGTAAAATAACATGTCACCGCCCACGTTTCATAAAGTTCATGCAAACAGGTGTTCCACAGATTTGGAGATTCATAATATGGCAATAAAAAAGACAATCCATCTAATTACTTGCAGATTTAAATTTAGACTCGGTGCAGCTCCTTCTGCAGTTCACTCGTTCTGCTAGTTTAAAGAGAAACATTGTTTTTTCCTTGAGACAAAACATAGCTAGTGGAATCATAATTTGGGGGATAAATTTTGATTAAAATGTCTCCTTATGCAAAGTGGTCTATTAGCCCAGGAACTGAGCTTGTTTTGTTGCTGATATACTATTTCAAGCTTAAAACTGTTTTTAAAATCCCAGGGACAAAGAAACCAAAAAAAAAAAAAAAACTAAATGTTTCACAATTTAAACCGACAAATACACAGCCGATGTCTGAAGGTTCTCGTGTTTCCAGGCAGGTTTTCTGTAAGTTGAGTCACAACATCTGGACTTCAGGGGGGTATTCCAGAAAGTAGGTTATGCTAGCTCCCACGGTAAGTTTGAGGCTAATGAAGCGGATAACCTCAGCTTTCGGTTCCAGAAATGGAGGTATGTTTCAGGGTATGTCAAGTTGCCATAGCAACTCATGCTCTGAACATAGCCTGGTCAGTAGAAGGTTTAGTTGAAGGTTAGTTTGTTTTCAGAGAGGTGAAGCAGCATGGCGTGTCCATTTGAAGATGATTTAGTGGATGAAGAAGCTCAGATAATACTTTTTCCACCATGAGAGGGTGATAAGACCACATATGGATGTTGGAAAGAGAAACGTTTTTACTTTGATCTAAATTAGTTATTTGCTTCAGTTCAGATAAATCATTTTTTTGAGTTCATTCAACTTAAAAAGAACACGTAGTTATCAGACATTTATTTTACTTTCGTTCAAATTAATTCAATTAAGTAGGTGTAACTTTGGTGCTGCTGTTAGATCGGCACCGCAAGGGATTGTGGGATACCATTCCTTTTGCCTGTCTGGATGGATTTGGGTTTAAGTGTGGGTTTTTGACCAAATGTGTTTAGTTGTTTTACTGTTTAACTGTGTTTTGTCTAGTTATTTGTACTGTTATGTTTAATTCTTTTTGCACAATGAGTGAGAGGGAGGAAGAGGAGGATGAGATTATTTAGCACCACTACTGCTTAGTGTTATAATAATTTATAATTTATAAATTAGTGTTATAATGATAAATTCAGAGATATGATGTGTGGTTATATTATGTATGTCTGTTTTGTTTCATTCATTTTATTGTTATAAAAATGAGAATATCTGCAGGCTCAAATTTAGACATATGAGAGTTCAAGAATAATAATTTGTAAATAGATTTGTTATTTGTATGGATACATTTGTTTGTTGCTTTTGTTAATTTAAACTTGGTGGTCAAAAAAATGTACATCTAAAATGACATCTACAATATGACAAATAATTGGCCTTTTTGTTTTCATAACAAATCAATGGACATAATTTTTCTTGAGTAGTACTGGGTTCTGTGTTGTGGCCAAATTAGCATTGGTGACGCTACAGCTGGACTGCTGTGACGCAGAGCTTTATCTGATTTGCGACTTCTCTTAGCAACACCAAAACAGACTTTTGTCCAACAGCCTTTCTGCGTTTGTTGCGTAACACGGCAAATGAGTTGGTTTGGGGGCATAATTCACTCTGTTGAGGTGCATAGTCCCCCTAGTGTTGAGGAAGATGAACTGCACTGTCACATTCGCTTCCCGCTTTGATCGATGTGGTTAGGGTGCAGGGAAAGAGGTAGCCAGTCACAAAGATGGCTCCGCCGGTTTGATTGACAGACTAATTCTGCTGAAAAAGCTCACTATGTGAAATAGGAAAACTATGTTGATTTTGAGATCAGAGTTTGTGTAAGAAACCATACAATTATAATAATAATAATCAATATGATCATAAAATGAAGATTATGATGCAGTTATAAAATAATATGCAGGTTTTTAAATCAAAATAAAATACATTTATAATATGTCCAATTTAAGCAGATTTCATGATCTTTTTATACATTTGTGAGATAATTATTGGTTGGTTGTTTAATTGTCTACGTTGGTATTTATTAATGAATAATCTAGCCACAGGGGTTGCAAGCCAGTAACTTCTGTGCCGGTCCCAAGCCCGGATAAATAGAGAGGGTTGCGTCAGGAAGGGCATCCGGCGTAAAAATTGCCAAAATAACCATGCGAATCTATACCGGATCGGTCGAGGCCCGGGTTAACAACGACCGCCACCGATGCTGTTAACCTACAGGGTGTCGGTGGAAATTTGACTACTGTTGGTGGAAGAAAGAGGGGAGGCAGAAGGGTCCGTTGCCAGAGAGAGAAGGAAAAAGGCAGGAACATAGGTTTGAGAATAGGGACTCTTAACGTTGGCACAATGACAGGGAAAGGCAGAGAGCTGGCAGACATGATGGAGAGAAGGAAGGTAGATGTACTGTGTGTGCAGGAGACAAGGTGGAAGGGCAGCAAGGCACGCAGTATTGGAGGAGGATACAAACTGTTCTATCATGGTGCTGATAGGAAGAGAAACGGGGTAGGAGTGATTCTGAAGGGGGAGTTTGTAAACAGTGTTCTAGAGGTGAAAAGAGTCTGAGACAGGATGATGAGCCTAAAGTTAGAAATTGAAGGGGTGATGGTGAATGTAGTCAGTGGGTATGCGCCACAGGTTGGCTGTGAGTTAGAAGTGAAGGAGAGATTCTGGAGTGAGTTGGATGAGGTCATAGAAAGTATCCCCAGAGGAGAGAGAGTTGTTATTGGAGCAGACTTTAATGGGCATGTTGGTGAGGGCAACAGAGGTGATGAGGAGGTGATGGGCAGGTTTGGTGTGAAGGAAAGGAATCTGGAGGGACAGATGGTGGTGGACTTTGCGAAGAGGATGGAAATGGCTGTAGTCAACACTTACTTCCAGAAGAGAGAGGAACATAGAGTGACATACAGAAGTGGAGGTAGGAGTACCCAGGTGGACTACATCCTATGTAGACGAGGTCATTTGAGAGAGGTTAATGACTGCAAAGTGGTGGTAGGAGAGAGTGTAGCCAGACAGCACCGCATGGTGGTGTGTAAGATGACTCTGGAGGTCAGGAAGAAGAAGAGAGGGAAAACAGAAAAGAAGACCAAGTGGTGGAAGCTACAGAATGAAGAAACTTGTGAGGAATTTAGGCAGAAGTTGAGGCAGGTCCTGGGTGGTCAGGATGAGCTTCCAGATGACTGGGAAACTACAGCAGAGATTATCAGGGAAACAGGTAGGAAGGTGCTAGGTGTGTCATCTGGAAAGAGGAAAGACGGTAAAGAGACTTGGTGGTGGAATGAGGAAGTACAGGAATGCGTCCAGAGGAAGAGGCTGGCTAAAAGGAAGTGGGATGTAGAAAGGACTGAGGAAGGTAGACAGGAGTACAAGGAAGCGCAGCGTAGAGTGAAGAGAGAGGTGGCAAAGGCCAAACAGAAAGCTTACGATGAGCTATATGACAGGCTAAATGGTAAATGGTAAATGGCGTATACTTATATAGCGCTTTCTACCTTCTTACGAAGGCCCAAAGCGCTTTACAGTCACAGTCCCATTCACCCATGCACACACATATTCACACACACATTCACACACTGATGGCGGCTCCGCTGCCGAACACTGGCGCCAACCTCCCACCAGAGGCAAGGTGGGGTTCAGTGTCTTGCCCAAGGACACTTCGACACATGGGCGTGCAAGGCGGGAATCGAACCTGCAATATTATGATCATGAGTCGACAGCCCTACCGCTGCACCACGGCCGCCCCACTAGACTAGGCAGACAGAGAGACAGAGATGGGAAGGACGTGCAACAGATAAGGGTGATTAAGGACAGAGATGGAAAGGTGCTAACAACCCAGGAGAGTGTACAGAAAAGATGGAAGGAGTATTTTGAGGAGCTGATGAACGTGGAAAATGACAGGGAAAGAAGGGAGGAAGATGTGGTTGTTATGGAGCAGGAAGTAGCAGAGATTGGAAAGGATGAGGTTAGGAAGGCTCTGAAAAGGATGAAGAGCGGAAAGGCCGTTGGTCCTGATGACGTACCTGTGGAGGTATGGAAGTGCTTAGGAGAGACAGCAGTGGAATTTCTAACGAGTTTTTTCAATAGGATTCTAGAGAGTGAGAAGATGCCTGAGGAATGGAGGAGAAGCGTTCTGGTCCCGATCTTTAAAAACAAGGGTGACATGCAGAACTGCAGCAACTATAGAGGAATAAAGTTGATGAGCCACACAATGAAGCTGTGGGAAAGAGTAGTGGAAGCCAGGCTTAGGAAGAAGGTGGAGATTTGTGAGCAGCAGTATGGTTTCATGCCCCGTAAGAGCACCACTGATGCCATTTTTGCTTTGAGAATGTTGATGGAAAAGTACAGAGAAGGTCAGAAGGAGCTGCATTGTGTGTTCGTAGATTTAGAGAAGGCGTATGACAGGGTGCCGAGGGAGGAGCTGTGGTACTGTATGAGGTCGTCTGGAGTGGCAGAGAAGTATGTCAGAGTAGTTCAGGACATGTATGAGAGAAGTATGACGGTGGTGAGATGTGCTGTAGGTCAGACAGAGGAGTTCAAGGCGGAGGTGGGACTACACCAAGGATCAGCTTTGAGTCCTTTTTTGTTTGCTATGCTGATGGACAGGCTGACAGACGAGGTAAGACAGGAATCTCCCTGGACAATGATGTTTGCGGATGACATCGTAATTTGCAGTGAGAGTAGAGAGCAGGTGGAGGAACAGCTAGAGAGGTGGAGGTTTGCTCTGGAAAGAAGAGGCATGAAGGTCAGTCGTAGTAAGACAGAATACATGTGTCTGAACGAGAGGGATCAAGGTAGAAGCGTTAGGTTACAGGGGGCTGAGGTGAAGAAGGTGCAGGAGTTTAAGTACTTGGGGTCAACAGTTCAGTGTGATGGGGAGTGTGGAAAAGAGGTGAAGAGGCGAGTGCAGGCAGGTTGGAGCGGTTGGAGGAAAATGTCAGGAGTGTTGTGTGACAGAAGAGTGCCAGCAAGACTCAAAGGAAAGGTGTACAAGACAGTGGTGAGACCAGCTCTGCTCTATGGGTTAGAGACGGTAGCAGTGAGACAGAGACAAGAGGCTGAGATGGAGGTAGCGGAGATGAAGATGTTGAGGTTCTCCTTAGGAGTGACCAGGTTAGACAGGATAAGGAACGAGTACATCAGAGGGACGGCTCATGTTGCCTGTGTTAGCGACAAAGTCAGAGAAGCCAGACTGAGATGGTTTGGACATGTTCAGAGGAGGGATAGTGGATATATTGGTAGAAGGATGTTGGAGATGGAGCTGCCTGGCAGGAGGGCAAGAGGACGGCCAAAGAGGAGATATATGGATGTCTTAACAGAGGACATGAAGTTGGCTAACGTTAGGGTAGAAGATGTTCATGATAGAGTGAGGTGGAAAAGGATGATTCGCTGTGGCGACCCCTGATGGGAAAAGCCGAAAGAGAAAGAAAGAAGGAGGTATTTATTAATGAATGTTTTGGGGCTCCAGGGAAAACCATTTTCTCTGTCTGCATTGATGTTGAATCTTCAGTCTGACTCTGTTATTCCTTCCAGAACCTTTGGGTTTGCTCTTGTTTTAGTCAGTGATGTACCTCGCCGCGTCTGCCCCGGCCCGGGGGGAAGCTGCATTTCCCGACGGAGGATCTGAGTTGATTTGATGACGTTCGTGTGCGACGATCAGCTGTTTGGTTTATTTACACACAAACAAAATCTGCCGAGGGAACGTCAACAGACCAGCCAGATGAACAGGAGAGTGTCTGCATCCTGTCTCCACTCATACATGCAACATGCATGAAGAACGTGTGAACATGTCACAACAGCTGTGGAGAGAGCCCTTCCCTGTTCTGTAACTCCCTCCTCGAGGCGCACGAGGCCCATGGATGACTAAATCCTGACTAAAACCTCTTGTCATGTCAGAATCTTCTCTATATTCCCCCCAACAGTTCAAATGACTCTGTTTCTAGAGCTGGTGTCTCTGCCAGAAGATTGAGTCCATTCAATATTAACTTGTTATGGATTCTATATTCAATACGGTTTATATTCAAAAAGAATTTGTCAGTTTTTCATTTACAACCTGCTTGGTTCAGTTACGGTATGAATTAAACGTTACATTTTTATAGCTATAAACTGAACAAAGTTTGAACGCTTGTGTACAAATGATCCATTATAACCATAAAAACTGACGGGGTCAGAACCCGGTGGTGTAGGACCTAAAATACAGGAACAATCCTCACAAACTGAAGGCACTTTGGAAGAGAATATCCATTAAAAATCCCAGAAAAAGTTCTGTTGTCCTTTCAGATTCAAAAACACCAGTAAGTGAAAATTATCAGTGAGTTCTCTGCACACTAAAGAATCCATATCCTGCTTTTCTTAAGCTTTGTACAGTAAATACATATTTATACATGACAATATATTACCTTTGGCACACTAAAGAATGACGTTTTTTATCAAATATAAGTTATTTTCACAGCTCATTTTCCGACCTGGAAGTAAGACAACTCGATCTCTGAGGCTCCGCCTTTCTCTTCTTGTGGGTGCCGCCCATTTCATGATGTTACCTTAGAGGAGGCCTCAGCAGCGTGTCATCCAAAGTTTGTAACTTTTATTGTGCATAGGTTATGAAAATGTTTAGCCGATCACCACTAGCTCCACAGAGAAAGTGGGCGTGTCTGTTAGCCTGTGGGCGGTGCTGGCAGCACAGACTCTTCCTGGAAGGGGCTGTTCCTCACAATGTGAGAAGTCACTCATTTTTGTGGATTGGGAGGGGCTGGTGGTGGTTGAGATGCATGAATGGAGCAAAATACAGCTTTGGGGTTTTTATAGTCCAATTAATTTTATTAAACACCTAAAACCTCAAAAAGATGATTTTGCATGACACAGACCTTTTAATCCTTATGGCTCTAAATGTATTTCCACAGAAATAAGGACATGTGTAGTTCTGCAGTTAGTCATCACTATATTAAAGTCACTTATTTTTGCAAATCCTAAATTTGAGATTAAATGTGTTTCAAGACAAGTAATTCCTGCAGCGTTTTTGGTGCTGATGAGGATGCAAATACTGTTTCCATCCGTCTGGAACAGATGCTCAGAACTTTTCCAAAAACACAAAGTCTTTAACAGAGACCTCTTTCATAGAGCCACAAATCTCTAAATCAGGTATCATGAAACATGCTCAAATACGTGATTACAAAGCTAACCAGCCAAAAGTCTAGTCCCAGCTGTCCTTACGGGGGGATTCGGGCTGCCTGCACGGGGCGCGCAGGCGACCCACAGGAAACATCAAGGCCATAGATGTTTGTAGTGAACACTGATACAACACGTCAGGGTGAGGAAGGGGGATGTAGGTGACACGCAGGCCTGTCGTGCGGATTTTTAATCTTTTCTTTCATTTACCACACGAACGACGATGGTACGTTCCATTTTCATGTCGTCTCTGCACTCCCCTTGAGATGCAGCTGTTCCTCTCTACGACCCTCTACAGATAGAATTACCCGAAAACCTGCAGCATCCTCACGTGTCGACCCCCGTATGGGTTCATGTGACTAAGACTGAGCCCGAATAACGATTGCTTCCTACCCATTCGGCTTCTCCCTAATCCCAAGAACGCAAATTCAATACTCACATTCAAGCGTAAACGTCTGTGCTTCCGAGCGCGTGAAGAAATGCGTTTCTCCTCCGGAGCACAGCGTGACGCTCAACACCCTCCCAGCAAAAGGAAAGCCAGGCTTAAGTCGCTACAGCTCCTCCTTAAAGACAATTGGACAATAGGGAGGAGCCAGAAGGATAGAGGAAGAATTTGGATTCAGCCTTAGCGAATGACTGATTTTCGCTTTGTAAAGGTGATCCGAAACATGGATAAAAACGTTTTAGTCAAAACCGAACTTTAAATGTGATCTCCGTGATCTCACTGCTCCACTGTAAGCATGGCAGTGGAGCAGTGATGATGTGGGCTTGAAATGCACCCAGAGGGCATTTTGTGCCTCTGTTGTTTGTGCGACTTTTTTGGAGACAAATGTCCTGAAAATGAAAAAAAATAAAATAAAAATCCCACATAATGAACGTTAACACTAAATGTAAGAATTAAAACAAACCACTGAATTCTACGATGTGATATTTGTGAACCGACCCGACCCGGTTCTGCTAATCCAGGACTGAAGCAGGACCAATAAATGTAAAGCAGCTTCCGCTTCGCCCTCCCCATCCAGCTCATATTAATTACCCCGGCAGCTGGGAAAAGAGCATAATCGGCGACAAACGACCTGCGTAGAGGTCACGCGCTGACAGACAGTACAGATCTTATTGGTGCTCCGTCAGGTGAGCTGGTCGGAGCATGAATGCAGATGAGAAGGAGCACATTAACAGGCTGGTCGGAGGTGAACATTTGCATATTTGAAATGGCCTCTTCTGTCTTGGGTGTTTAGCTCATGCTGTGAATCATCAGGAACACAACAGTGAAACACGCTGAACTTTGTAATTGGGCAATGTTACAAGATGCCAGGTGTACAGAGGTCACAGGTCAGAGCCACGATGCTTCTGGCTGTTCACAGACATATACAGTAAATAAAGAGCCTTGATCCACTGCTGTTCCTGCTTCCTTAAATAACAATAAAGATGTCCGTGAGCCTGAGAACGCCTGTAAAGGTGGAACAGGTGAGGGAACGTCTCGCTGAACCCAAACAAGCAGCAGGAAACAGACGGATGATTCACATCCCAACTTTACTGTTACCAAGCTGGAAATCTATACCAAGTAACAGCACAAGGAAAACTCCCACAAGGCATTGCTGCACTGTTCATGCAACACAATCCTAACATGATTAAGGGAGGCTACCGTTTGGATTTCATCCGGTGTTGAACCTCTAATTATGACACGGTTCCAGCGCTTGAACCGGTGATTCAAAAATGAAAAAAACACGACGACTTTTTCCACAAACATTTAAGTGTGACGGTGCAGAGCTACAGGATGAACGAGAGCGCCTGAAGGTGCTTTATTTCTTCTTTCTAAAAGTCTGCACTGCATCTCCGTTTTTACTCACGCTGATATAAATCGCCCCGAAGACGGTCTTTTTTGTATGCCGCTGTACACGTCAGGAACACGTTTCCCTAAGTTGCTTCAAATCAAAGCTTTCTAAGTTTGGACACACCTTCCCATTCATTTGAATGAGAAGGTGTGTCCAAACTGTTGGTCTGTACTGTAGGTGTGACAGAAAAGTGTACGGTTATTCTTGAGCTGACTTTAAATTAGTTTTATTTTCATGCTTTTATGCTTATTTGTTTGGTGTGAGCCAATGCCTCTTGGCCAGGTCTCTCTCGAAACAGAGATTTTATCTCAAGGGACGTCCTGGTAAAATAAACCTTAAATAAAGTATTTGTGTTTATGGACTAAACTGTCTGAAGCTTATAGTTGGTCCTCCAGTTGTTTTTCTTGTACTCTCACTTTCACATAAATAAAAATCCTCGTCTCAGCATTTCATCCCCCTCTCATGTTATTCACACTAAGCGCAATTCCTGCATTAAACTCACGTTGGGCACCTCTGTTGTAATGTGCATTGAATTTGCTGCTTGACACTTGTCCAATAATGCCTTCATAAACCTGACACTCATCAACTGTGGGAGGAGCTACCTTTGAAAGTTTGACGATTTGTTGTCCTGCATTAGTCCAAGGAAGGAAAAAATAAAAAATAAGAATAAAATTAGAGGAACTTTTTTATTGTCTCTATAGAAATAAGAAAAATGTTCTCCTCCATGTTGGCTTTTGACTCCACCCACTGATGACATCATCAACACATCACAGGCCGAGGCTTTCTTTTGGCAAAGCTCAGAGATTTAAGTTCTAGAAACATTGCACCGCCTGAAACGAGCTGCTGCCAGACGCTCATGAACGCACCACAAGACCTCTGATTGCATCTGTACATTAACTTAACTGGACATGACGACTGACACGCAAATTGTGTTGAGTGTGGAAACAGCTGAAATGTAAAATGCTTTGTTGTACTTTTGCAGTAAAAGCTTCAAAGTAATCCAGGAGGCCTGGAACACATTACAGGTCTCAGAAAGTTACTTTTAGGCAAGTAATCTGTAATGTTTTACAGTTTGGAAGTAACTTTGCAGAATCCTGAGTTAGAGGCTGTGTCCAAACGTTTGAATCCAGTCAAAAACTTGCTGTGCATCAGCGGTCGGTCTGACCGGGAATTAGTCAGTGCTCTACTATCATTCCTGGAACAAGTGAAACCTCAGAATTCAGAGATTTGCTGCTTTCATGCTGCAAACACACGACTCAGATGCTGAGATACAAATACATGAGCAGCTTTTATGAGCAGAGCACCTGCTGGTACAAACACCTGTCATTTGCATCTGTGCGCTGCATGTCTGCAGGGAGAAAAAACAGCGGAAAAAGATATTCTAGCCGACATCAAAACACAATCTGGTAAAAGTCTTCGTCTATCCCTGATCCTGCTGTTGTTTTTAGAGTCCAAACTGCAGCTGACAGCCTCGTATCTCAGAGTCTGTTTTCATGTTGGCAGACAATTCTAAATGCAATTTCACAGACTTGTCAAGTGTCCAGAATTACTGTCACTCAGAGAGATGAGCAAAGGCTTAAGTTTGCGCCGCTGCAGTTAAAGGTGTTTTAACACAAAGAAATCCGGACACGAACAAGTTCCAGGTTCAGTGACGTGAAATTTGGCGCTGGCGATTTGGCGCTGCTTTAAACTCTGTTCTCCAGCCGAACATTTCAAATACTGGAACCGGTTATTAAAACAGTCCAACATTTAGTGTTACAATCACCAAATTTGGCATTATTGCAGCTGATGGAAAACCTATCCCAGAAAATCACAGTAGCCACGAGAAAATACAAACATTTAAAATATGTTACGATGTAGGCACCCCTAAAGTTCAGAGACTGACCTTTGTGCACGAACAGGGCATATTATCGAGACATGGGGCAACTAGAAATCAAAAATATTTGCAACAATTGAGTGTATGGCCGCCATATTTAACCCCTGTGCTATCCTAGGCACTTTAACATTGGGAGTTGGGTCATCTAGACCCACTAGACAGTGCTCTGAACCTTTTTTCTTCAATGATTTGTGATCTTCACTGGTGTCCATGGATTACATGAAATCTTTCCACCTTTATCCACCTTTGTCATGGTAGGGAGAACACGTCAATGTAAGGGGGGGTCATAGGATAGCACAAGGGTTAAAAATGGCCGCTATTTTGGATTTTTATGGTAGTAAACATGTTTTTCCATAAATGTGGATCCTGAGGGCTTTATATCAACCTACAGTAACTGGCTCCATTAAAAGAAGACAATTAAATAATAATCTCCCATAATATTTGTTTGAAATCTTTTTGAACGTGTATCTGATGATCTGAAGCTCTTTAATGTGTCAATCATGCAACATAAACAAGAGTTGGGCCACACGTTAGGAAATGTTTGACCCTTCAACCCTGAAGCTTTTACCTCAGTGTTGATGTTCTTTGAACAAGTCTTTAACTATTTATGAAATTCAGGAAATTCCAACAGAATCTGAAGCAGAGAAAAGCAGCTTTGCGCTGATATGCATCTCTTTACATTAGTAATGTAGTAATGTGTTGCTTATTGATAGAAAACTGATACGAAAAGCCGCTTTTCTCCAGGTCAGGATCAGCTGATTCATGGTGATCGCATAAACGGTTGCAGATCTATGGTATGTCAAAGGGTGTTTGTTAACTAGGTGTCACTGGCGACATGTCCGGTGTTGAAGAGTTACATTTGTTCTTTCATGTCTTTTCTATTTCTATATTAATTCAAATATATTATTTGAATTATAGTTGAAGGTGTTGGGCAGATGTTACTGTTACAATATGGGGGGTTGTGAATCTTCTGATACACAAGGTGTTTGTTTGACTAAACCCCTTTTGTGTTTGTAACCTTTATTTATATTAATTTTGTTTGTATACATTTCTTGTTGGACTGCATGGAGAAAAGAAGAGAAGAAAGTGGGACATTATGAAAGGGAAACAAAATAAATTTTAGGATAACAAATGAAAATAAAGAATAGGAAGTGGTAAAATTACAAAAAGAGGCAACACGTTGCTGGATGTTTATCACTATTACTGTCAAATATAGATGTTGGTCAAAATGGTTGGGCCTGTTCATAGACACATTCAATTATTACAAACATATCTATTGGCTCTAATGAACCATCACACACGTACATATCAACACGTACACAATGCCAACACATCTGTCATGTTTTTTTGTTAAATAGGTTGACGTCATTCTTTACACTCTAATAAAGTAGATCTCTTGAAAGCCTGGCGTTTGCTTTGAGCGCCGCCGTCATTACATATCGTGTGAGGTTTGGGTGCAGGATGGTACACTGTGTTCATGCAGTCACCCCAGCCCCCTTCACACATCTGCACATGCTCAGAAGCAAACACTGTAGACCTGCAATTCGTTCCCGCAAAATACGTCATCTAATTTCCACAGATACCTTCATTTTAGTGCACAAGTAACAGATTCTTTTATATTCGTGCTGAAGGCGGGGGATCGGGGGGGGAGATGCTGATCCTGGAGCTGATTTGTCCCCCCCGTCCAGCCCGGACGCTGCCGCCGCTGTTCAAGGCTGACGGCTGCGAGATTTAAAGCTCGCTGCTGCACTCAGCTGCCTGCACAGGATTTTCTAATTAGAGTTGGCGACTTGGCTTCAGCTTCGCCTCGCAATAAATCACAGAGCCTCTCAGGTGCATTCCCCCGCCCCCCCCCAGCCCTGCTCAGTGGCATTTCACTATTAGCACTCTGATGGAGCTCCCCCGATAATTTCACACAGGACAAAGACGGGGAAAGTGGAACAAGTGAGAGTCGCTTTGCAAGGTGAAGCGTCTTCACTCGGAGGAAGACAGAAGCTAAAAGCTAAAAGTGTCGCCAAACGGATGAAGTTCTTATCGTCCAAGATCAACCAACAGACTTCCAATTATGTTTCTACCTCCACCTGCTTCCATTGGACACAGATTCAATCCCCCAAACGTTTACGATAAATTCTCACTTTACACCTGGTGAAAGAGGTATTTTAGCACCCACCGTTCACACTGTTTCCATGGCAACGGCAAATCGTGAGAAAACCTGGCTTCATAGTGATATTGTATTTCAGCTTGCTAAAGTAAACACAAGTTTGTTTCATCAGGCGACGTTTTAAACACGACCTTTGGCCTTTACAGGGAAGGCTTTTCTGGCGTCTCAACCATTGACTGTATGTGAGAACTGGACTGAGTAGCCCCTCCCCACTGGTGTTCCAAACAGGAAGTACCTGCTGGCTGCCACAAGCCAAAAATCCCATAGACTTCTACAGAGAAACAAACAGCTGTTACTCAGTCATTCTATTGATAAGATAAGATAAGATAAAGATAAAGATACTTTATTGATCCCAGCTTGGGAAATTGGGTTGTTACAGCATCGGCATTAGGCTCAAGATACAAACATACAAACAATAGAGGACAACAGAGGACCAGAACAATCAATCAGAAAGAAACATCAGTGAAAAAGATTAGTTGTATTGCGTGATAGCTCAGGAGAAAAAAACAGACAGATCTTAAATGAGTTTATCTATTGCACACGGATGACAAGTTATAGAGTCCAATGGTCAGAAGAACCGTTCTGGATCTGATACCTTTTCTTTACTACATGTTTTTGATAATCCTCATTTTTTTCACGATATTTTTTCTGTAATTCAAGTTATTCACAGACCAATCAGATGCCTTCTGGCCCCCCCGTCCAGAATTCAAAACCTTTGACAGATATTGTGCAGCTCGATTTCAAGCTCAATTCTGATTGGTGAAAGTGGTTTCTAGAAGCAATGACTCAGACCGACTACTGCTGACCAATTAATAAGTAAGTAAGCAAATCTTTATTCATATAGCACTTTTTCAGAGAGCGACTCACAAAGTGCTTCACAATTTTAAAACAATGTAAAATCAGTACTGCTTAATAATGACGTCTGGCTCCAACATGGCAGCGACCATATGCCAAAAATGGCAATCGAACTGACTAGATTTGGTCGGAGCTGGGAGTGAACTATTTTCTGCGGATGACGTCACACACACAGTCCAGTTCCCTGATACAGTCAATAGTTGGAAACTAAATTTTGTTTTGAAGCCCTTTTGCAAACTGGCACACTTGATGTTTGTCATGATTACTCTGGAGAGGTGGAGCTCTGCAAACATGAGACGTTTTCAGTCACTGAGATTGCAGTCTGATTTCCCAGTCAGATTGACTTAAATAGTAGGATTTGTAGTTCAGCAGTAAGTACTTAAGGAATCGGACTCCAGAACACGGCTTGGAAAAGCTCCAGAACAGAACCATCACATCTTCCTTATTGAAATCATGCAAGACAGAAAGTTCTGTGAAGTTCATCATAGAAACGCTTTAACTGCAAGACACAAAAAGTAAAAGAAAGAATCCAGGACATCACAGTGTTTGATTTTTAAAGAATTTATTTGTGTAACGGAGCAGAAAGTGAGTACTTAGCTTCTAAAAACAACAAGAATTCTGTCCCTCACAGACCTGTCACCATTTCTTCAACCCTTTAACAAAAGAGCTTTAGTGTTTGCGCTGCTATTGTAAATAAGTTGATTCTGTCGTAGATAAAAGCACATTTGTGCTGTAATGCAACACATAGCAGTGCAAAGCTGGAAAGAATCTGCTGATTTATGTTGATTTCATGAACGGATGACGAGTTACAGTGTGTCAAAGAAGCTCTTCTATCCTCCACTTGCTATCTGTAGAAATGTCTCCTATTTGAACTAGTTATCTGTATAAAGGACACCTATCCACACCCTTGAACAGTCATGGGAGATTTCCATTGTTTCCATGTTCGAGAACGCGCTAAATGGCTTTCGCATATGGTGTTCACACTGGACTGTCGATGCCAGCGAATGTACTCACAGTTGGAAAAGGCTTGGTGCAAAATGTGGAAGAGGTGCAAATCTTGCCAATCTTGCTCCAGGCCGACGACAAACCGCAGTTATACGTTTCTCCTTCATGATGATTTTTTAAACAGTTCCGTTAATTAAAAAGGTCAACATCCATATGTCACTAACAAATCGGAGTCTCTGGTTGGTCAACGTTTGACCTGGTTTAACTTTTGAAGGGGGGTTCAATGGCCATGCACTTTGTATGTAGAGTTCAAGAACTGACACAAAAGCTTGCATAGCGATGTGGGATTGCATGAGTTTTGAGCCCAGACGGCGAAACGTGCATTTACGTAGACTTTTCATTGGACACGGTCACTTGAACATACGTTTCCGAGCTCAGTGTGAACGCAGCATTAAACTGTAACCTCTTCACTATAACCAAGACCAACGAGCTGTCAAAAGGCACCAGGCATAAGATTGTAGATCTTCTGTGGAGTTTTTTATCACATATAGGGCTGCATTCAGCTTCCAAGTGTTTGAAACAGTAAACGCATGGGTGCGCACGCATTATTGTCATTATTACACTGACCAGGCAACATGGAGTCTTTGCATTGATCTGTAACAACAGTATAATCCAGTCTGAAGATTAAATGTCAGGAGAGAAAGTCACCCATCCTGAGTCACATGGTTTGATACCTTCAGTGTGAAGTTGCTGCAGCTACAGATCATAATAAGCTCAACCATGATGGGATAGATCTCCATGCAGCTAAATCGCAGTATAACTGAAAAATGGCGGCGTTCAGCGGCCGCTGACTCGGCTGGACGACCATATGATTGCGCAGCATTTACAGTCTTCCTGTAAGGATAAGAGAGATTGAGCTTTCACACTCACTCCCCACCGGACTCCCTGATGACTAAAGAGCTACTGTAATGGCATGAATGCTAAACAGGTCTGTGGAGCTGGCTGTCACACTGCGGTACTGCAGTCCGGCTGTAAAACTTTATGTGTTCAGCCAACGGCCCCCCCAGGCAGGAAACTCCAGGCTTCGTATGATAAGAACTTGAGAGTTTTTTGATTTTGGTTTATGAGTTTGTGTGTCTTCTGCTCGTTTTTTGGTGAACAACTTTGGGTTCATTTCCATGGCAACATCACCCAGGTAACAACATAAGGTTGATAATCACGAGACACTGAATCCATTCAATTTACGGTTCAACTAAACATCTTCTTAACCGCTCTGATATACAGGACAGAGGTGGATGAATAAAATCATGAATTATTTCAGTAAAAACTATCTGAAAACTATTTTTTGAGCAAAAATAACAACATGGTTTGATGTTGTTTTAAAGAACATGGCTTTATGGATTTGTTGGATCTATATTTCATTTTCTGGGAGAAGATCGATTCAATGACTCTTCTTTTATTTCCAGCGGTAATGTAAAGAATCCTGCAGAGAAAGCAATGAGTTTTACAGCAGTGAAGTCAGGCGTTCCCCTTCCTTTAGTCATTTTGGATGAGTTTACCAGACCAGAACTTCTAAGTTCTACTATATGTTCCTGTCTTGGTGACATTGATTGACTTCCCATTTTAGTCCACGTTCAGAAACCAAAGGAGACCAGAGGAGGACACATATGAAGGCTGATCAGAGGATTCATGTTTTTTCTCTAAAAGATTTAAACATTTTATGATTTTGTGTGTGTGTGTTTGTGTGTTCCAGGTTCATTTACAAATAAGATTTTTTGTAATGACCTCACATGTCACGCATGGACCTAGAAGATGTTGCATTTAGCCCTTAAGGTTGTGTCACAGGAACAGGCAGACGACTGGATCCAAATACAGCAGGTTATCAGCTCAGCTAAAAGTCCACAAAGCTAAATCAAGGTCAGGCAGGCAGGAGTCTAGAACAGGCGAAAGATCATCAGACGAGAGACGGGGCAGTCAGGATCCAGGTGAGAGTCAGGCAAACAGTCAGAAAACGGGTCAGGAGACAGAAGATCAGGTCAAGATACCATGCTTGGTAAGGAAGGCAGAGTGGCACAAACTACTGAGCACTGAGTGTGGCAGTGTTTACGTAGACTGTGGTTGATGGAATGAATGAGTCAGGTGTGCGGCATCCAGAAAGGGGAAGCTGGGGTTGCTGGGAGATGTGGTGAGGTTAGAACTCTGGGGACGGCTCCCGCCGATGACCAGAGGGGGAGACAGAGCTCTTCGTTCTGACAGGCTACTAAGAAAAGCTACGTTTTAGAGGTCCAATATTTCTACCACAAGGGTAATGTAAACATTTTACGACACAGACATGGCCTTTTTCCACTCCTAAAATCACAAACAAAAAAACGGTGCTTTTCTCCAACCTGCCTCTCGTCTTCCCCGTTCTTTACAGTCATAACTGTTTTGGTGAAAAAGTATTGGAAAGTTTATCTTTCAAATGATAAATGGCTTCCTCAACATGATATTTTCATTTCATTTACTCATCTTTATCTTAAAGCCTTGGTTTGAACTGAGTGGATACAGGCTGTCTGTGGGTGAAAATTAGACAATCAGAGTGTAGTTTGTGTGGACATCCTCCAAGCATTCTACGTGTACTCATTTATCACCTACACACCCCCATGTTTGAGGCATTTGCACGCGTTCAGAAAGGAGCCAATACATGCACCTCACTAGAGCGTGGCATAAGGACGCCGTACGACAGCATCACGTTGAAGAATGTTTCACATTTAAATGAAAAATGTCAGTTCTGGACAAACTTGTGTCTAAAAACTGCTGTAAAACAAAATAGGGGAAAACTTCTCCTGACCCCCCCCCCCCCCCCCACACACACACACACATACAGGTTTTTCTCAGCAGACATAAGTCTCTGCAGTGGGGGGGTGGGTGGGAGTGGGGGGGCTTCAGCTCAGCAGCAGTTCTTGGCGTCAGCACTTCTGCACATGAAGGACACTAACTTAAAAGCTTTGACACCTGGCTAATTGTATGGATCTGCTCTGATCAGTCCGCTGTTTTACTAAAGGGGGGGGGGGGGGTCCAGGATGGAGGATGTGTGTGTGTGTGTGTGGGGGGGGGGGCATGAACGATGCTGTGACAGTCGAATGGATGAACTCTGAGGTCAACATGTTCACACGTCTCCCCTTTTCTGTGAGGTCTGCCAGAACCGTCAGTGATCTTCAGACACTTTTCAAAACTCCTGTTTTTACTGAGGCTTTAACTCCAGTGAGCAGTTTTTGTGGGTCAGCTTGTTAATTTGATAAATTTTTATTCTTTTCTTGTTTTATTGTGTTTATTGTTTAATTGATTTTATTGTTTCTCTTTTGTATCATATTGTTTTGGATTTTATGTTGAGCACTTTGGTTGCCTCTACTTTTACAAGTGCTATTCAAATAAGAAATTGATTGATTGATTGATTGTTTTTGGTTGCTCTTAAATATAAACACAAAACCATAAAATGTTTTAAACTCTGTGAGGAGCCAGACGTCTCTGAACTCTATTCAGTCCATCATGAACAGTTTTTGATCCAATTTACTTTGACTTTCCTTTCATTTTTAACTTTTCCATCTGCAGGAGATGAGGTTAAAGAACAGGCACACAAACTTACGTCACAACATCACAAGCTTAAAGAGATTTTTACCTTTTTGTCTTTTACTATTAAATCTGTACAATTTAAAAACAACAACAAAACTTTTCATAAAACACAAGATTTAGGCAGAATAAGGGCTGTTAACATCAACGTGCATGATTAAAATAAAAAATATAATAATATTTATAAACACAAATTAAGCACACAATCTGATTTCCTTAAAAGGCTGCCTGTACAGCCAAGCAGGATGTGATGAGGGATCAATGCAGGAGCCAGGGGATTCATGGACTCAGCAGCAAAGAAAAAAAATGTAATGCATGCAATGTATGTTGAGGTCTAACGAAGCTTTAGCATTAGCCGTCCTATGGGAAATTCTATTATACGTTAGCATCAAGCTAGCAGACGTTGGCTTTACTGCTATTATGTGTTTGTTTACCGGAAAAGGAATCATCTTACTGGTTATTGATTCTTTAAGCTTGGATCGATTCAGATCCAATTTCAGATCATCTTATAGTTTCGTGCAGATGAGGTCAGTTTGTAGTTCTTCGCTTTTGTAGTTTCCTGATTCATGAGAGTCAGAACAAAACATGTCCGACATGAAAAAGTATTTCTTTATGGATAAAAATCATTCATTTAAAATGAATTAACTTATTCACTTAACACAATCTGGTGTTTTGTTTTAGCCTAAATCATTTCTTTTAAAAAGTTACATTGGTTTAAATGTATGACCAGTGATTAGGCGACTTTTGTTATTTCTCTTGTTCTCGACATTAGGTCACAATAGTCACCAGGATTGAAAAACATGAAGTCTTTATAACTGGGAAATCATTTATATCAAAATAAAGATGAAGGTTAAAATGCAGAAAACAATAAATATCATGAAAATCAAAATGTTTTTTTGAACAGTAAATAGAACAGATTCAGTTTTTCTGAAGGTCTTTTAGAATGAAAATCATGAATAAATAGAGGATTACTTGTTTTTTATTTTTATTGAATGCATTACGCTTCCATACGTTCCTGCAGTTTCCTCCACACCAACAGAAACGGCCGTTGACACGGCAGCCACAATTTTAACGGCAAAGCTGACAAACTTGGATTTATGAACGTGTCTTGGTTTGATTTAGCGGCACCGACTACAATAGTCTGTTTATTTTTGGTTTTGGAAATTCAGTGAACGGTTATGGAAAAGTCATCAATAAGCGTTGCTAAAAGAGGGTACAAACCCTGTCACATACATGTTACCTGTAGAGGGAGCTGTAAGCAGAGGCCATAGATCACTCCGCTTACGGCTTTAATTTCAGGATCTCTCATCTGTTTAAGTCTGTTTTGACATCTCCTGCTCACTTTTAAACTCTGCGTTCTCCACCAAAGCTGGGAGGGGGTAGCTGTCACTGCAGCAGGATGACCCCTCAGCTGGAATGATTTTTTTATCTACTTGATGTCTCATATTTGTCTGCTCCATCAGCTTTCATAAATCAAACCGCCATTTCTCTCTGGTTCCTCTTCTCCGAGCGGGCGTAACCTTCTCCGAGTAGAGACGTCACCAGGAATTCACTTTGACTCGTCCTTCTCCGGGTTGTCAGAGCGTGGCGTCTTGGCTCCTCGGGCAGACGTCCAGAGACGCCCGCGGCCAAACGGCCGCGGGCGTCTCTGCAGCAGCTTTGATCTCCTGGACCTCCTTCAGCCTTCAGAAAGGTCCCAGCTCCGCGGCAGAGAAGTGTCGTCTTTGTCCTGTGTGAGTCGCCCCCTGTCAGCCTCCAACACGCCGTGGAAGTAATGTGATTTCTGATTTCCTGTCACTTCCTGTCAGCGAACATGCGGCTGAAATGCTCATGACTGCAGCTTCTGTGGCTTCCTGTGGAGGAACTGCATTTAGATCTGTTAAGGACAGTGAGAATCCCCAAATCCTCAGTGAAGTGAATTTGATTTTAATATCAGTGGTGGGATGTTGGACCTCAGATGTTCTTCACCTCCTTTAGAGAAATACTGTCCTTTTTTCACACACTGTCTGCAAACCAACATCTAGACTGTGAGCGCATTAGCATTAGCCGCTAGGATTCTGAACCTTGCTGGAGTTTTCATAAAAGATAAGTCTGGACAATGTTTTCTAGAAGGTTCCTGCATCCATCGGTCTTCATGAGCAATGATTCTGAGAAGAGTCATGGAGTCACTCTGTTTTTGACTTTTCCACCAGCTGATAGAGTTCATAAATAGATGTTTTTGCTTTGGTCTATTTTTGAATTTTGTAAATCTGTTAACCTTTCTCCAAACTTTTTTAAAGAATCTGAACCAAACTTCATGGCTGCTCCCAGTCTGCAGGAAACCCCGCTGTCGCCCGAAAACATGAGCAGGGTAGACTTTGATAGATGGACAGATGGATGGATGGATGGATGGATCGGCTCCACTTGACAAAAATTAATATTGTATAAAACTCTAGCAATGCGTTTCCCTGGTTAATCCTCCCTGAGGGCGTTTCAGTCTGTCTGATCAACTCACCTGTTCTGCATCCTTCTTAAGTCCAGGTGTGCGGTCCAATCCCTCTTTTTCCATTTCCGCGAGCTCTGCGTTCATCACCCCACCCTCCTTCCCCCTGTGAGCTCCTTTAGGGGTAGTTTAATACCCAAAGTTTTCTATGGAGATCTTTGTTTTATGGATCTGAACGGAGCCTTATGCCAAACTAAAACAAATATGGAATAAATCTTCTTTACTGCATGAGTTGTCTGATTGAAATTCATATTATCCCGTAAAACAAATAGAATCTAAGAAGATGAGAATTGCATTTTATCTACTGGCATTTATGTTTTATTTATTTAAATAATTTACAGAAAATATTGCTGTTCTCAGGAAATTCTTTAGAATTTTCTTCTAACATATTCAAACCAGAATAGAAAATTCAGAACAGTTATTGTTTATCATTGTTATTGTTAGTACATAAAAACAGTAACATTTAAGGAGACACTAAAAGACCCGAATGCTCACAGGTGGATTTATTATTATGTTTATTCTTTTCCCATGATGCTGCAGGACGTGATGCATTTCAATAAATTCATGAATAATGAAGCTCCTCCTCCATAATGTTGATTCTCCTGCAGCAGATTAGTCTTTTTCACATGTTCAGTGTCTCTGAATTTATGGGCCGCAGTAAAGATCTTTTAAACCTTTAGATAATTTCTGTTCAGCTTAGGTCAGCGCTTCTCCGTGGTTCTGTGAAACAGAACAGACTGTATCGTGAGCAGCTCCTGGATCTTTCTACAGCTCCTCATTGTGTTCTGCAGCGTTATGGAACTGAGCATCATCACTTCCAGGGTAAAAGCCCTTCTTATGTCTGATGGATCTGTTTCCCTCCAAAATACCCCCCACCCCCACGCTTGCGTTATCTCCTGGGTCGCACGGCAGATTCCCGGAGAGGCGGCCGTCATTGTCTGACAGTGTGTCGGAGGATTCGCCTGACAATACATTCTGGCCCTGATGAAGCTGAGTCGTCTCTGCTGTAGCTCATCTTACAGGCGTTTGCAGGCGCAGTGGGGGGGGGGGGGGGCAATCTGTTTCAGGCTGGGGGGAGCACAGAGGTCTCAGCAGAAAAGCAGAATACTGCCGTTTGTTTTATGGAGGAGCTGTCGGTCTGCACGGAGGAGAGCAGGACTTTAATGGCATTTTCAGGAGAAAGATGGGAGCAGATTTCTGTTCACTGGTCAATCAGCCGCTTCCATCTGCATTCTCCTCCCTCATATCATCCACCCTCTTATCCTCCTTCTCTACCTGAAACCTTCCTCCACCCGTTTTAACCTGCGTCTTCTGTTCCCTATAACCTCACCAAGTTTTGTTCTTTTCCTTTCCAGAGCAAACCTCCACCTCTCTGGATGTTCGTTCACTTGCTCCCTGTTCTTACAACGGATCACAATGTCATCTGCAAACATCCTGATCCACTGAGTCATGTTCCTTATCTATCCATCACCACAGCCTACAGGAAGGATCTGATCCCTTCTCATTTTCTCAGAGCCACACCTCCATCTCTCCTTTGTCCTCATTTCCATGGAACTGAAGAGTCAGAACCCACAATCAAGATTTTAAAAGTGAGTATTAATTGTCCAAATAAAAGCACATTTGTTGGAACATGGTACATCAGAATCCTGGAGGGGAAGGCCGTTCCTCTAAAGTCACAGAGCTCATTAAAGTTTGTTCTGCAGGAATCAGCAAACAAATGAGCAGCTCAAATACATAAATAGCAACAAATCTGTTTATCAGTTTAGGAGGGAACTTAGCGTCCCGGGCTTCATAATATTTATTCAGATTGCACAGGGCCCTGATCATAATGAGACCCGCGACAGCAGACTGCTCAGAGCCGCGGCTCCGTCTTTGTGTAGAACAACAACATAAAGTATTAATTACAGAGCCGACATGCTTTGAAACTCTTCCCACTTTCCATATTTAACATCGTGCCGCTTGAGTGCAGGGCATCCAGTCAGCCAGCGGGGAGGTGGGGGGGTTTAGCGCTGCTTTTGTTTACATATTTACTGATTCATTCATTATTGGCAGCAGCTCTGACCCGACCTCTGCTCCTCCAGAATCATTCCTGTCCCACTCCGTCCATCTTTACATCTATGTTCAAAAGCCTTCCCAGGTTTTTTTTATTCTGATTTTGCTGCTTTTAGGCTAAAACAGTTACGCAAAGTGGCAGGAGTTCATTAGAAATTCTCCTCTGAGTTGTGGATGAAAAGGTTGGAGAACAGTAAGCCCGCCCCCTTCCCAGCATCCATCTGTCTACACTCCCCCCTCCAGCTTACAGCCCCTCACAACCCCTACCTAACATTAGCTCCGATCTTTTTCAAACTACAGTTTTTTGTCTGCTCCTAATTCAATTTAATAACAATTTAAAATTCATCTTTTGGCATTTCCCCTCAGTGGTCGCCACAGCCAATCAGCTTTCATTTTTCTAAACATTTTTAGGCCAGATGCCCTTTCTGACACCACCCTGTATTTTATCCCGGCTGGGGACCCGTACAGGGAGACCCAGACAAGGGCGGTCGACCGATGACCGTAAGATGGCAGGTTCGATTCCCGCCTTGCACGGCCATGAGTCGAAGTGTCCTTGGGCAAGACACTGAACCCCACCTTGCCCCTGGTGGGAGGTTGGCGCCAGTGTTCGGCAGCTGAGTCGCCACCAGTGTGTGACTGTGTGTGTGACTGTGTGTGTGACTGTGTGTGTGACTGTGTGTGTGACTGTGTGTGTGACTGTGTGTGTGACTGTGTGTGTGACTGTGTGTGTGACTGTAAAGCGCTTTGGGCCTTGTAGGTAGAAAAGCGCCATATAAGTACACGCCATTTACCATTTACCTTGTGGCTAAACAGTTAGGCAGTAGCGTGAAGAGTTTTGCCTAAGGCCTCACACTGGATAAAGCTCATAGCGCCCCCTGAGAAATAATTAATGCAATTTTAAGCTTAATTTTCCTTTTCTGTCATCATCAGTAAAATGCCACAAGAACATGTCAAAAACACCAAAAACACCATTTTCATTGACGTCTGCTTGGTGTCACCGAAGAACATTTTAATCTACTTTAGAGACACTTTTACCCAAACACCTCGTAAAAGAAGCTCTTAAGCTAAAACACTAAAATTTCATCTCCGCCTGCTCAGTCTGGCTTTAATCCAAATTAAGGTGGCGCACGGGTCAACCTTAAAAAGGAAAGTTTGAAGTCTAAAGACAGAATTGGAGTCGTCCCTTTGCAGCTGAAAGAAGAAACTGTGCCGGAAACTGTGAAATATGACAGAACAAAGCAACATATCTGTGGTGTTTTATCGCTTCATGTTAGAAAAATATCTTTAAAGTTAAATTCTGTCAATTTCCTCCCTGCAGGTTCTGCTACATTAATAACAAGATGCAGCCTCTGATAAAACATGGTGATCAGTCGTACCAAATTGTGAGCTGAGACCTTTGAATGCTTGTTCTAGCTGAGATCTTCTGTGACCTTCATGAGTGTTTCTCCATTATTCTCCATTATTTTTGTTCATAGGACCACAGTCAGTAAGCAGGAATCTGTTTCCATTTCAGAGCAGCAGCTCTATTTTTGCAGACGTTTCAACACTGTTCAAACTTTATTTCTGTGTTTGTCGCTTTTAGATCTCGTTTCGCTTACACTTCAGACGATCTCGGAGGCTAAAGTTCCCCCCGTTGGCCATGGTGCAGTGGTAGGGTGGTCGACCTCTGATCGGTAGATTGCAGGTTCGATTCCTGCCTCGTCCACCCATATGTAAAAGTGTTCTTGGGCAAGACACTGAACCCCACCTTGCCTCTGGTGGTAGGTTGAGCCAGAGTTCGGCATCAGGGCTGCCATCAGTGTGTGAATGGAGTCTGTGACTGTAAAGTGCTTTGGGCCTTCCAGGAAGGTAGAAAAGCGCTACACAAGTGTACGCCATTTACCTAAATGAAGCTGCTGACCTTCAGGACTGTGGGAGGGAGTTAGAGCTGCTCTCTTTCTTCTAAAATGCCTAATATCTCCATCTGTGGTTACCTTTCTGGTGGTCAGAGCTCCTGTTGCTGTTTCTGCATCTGCTTATCTTCCTGTTTTTCCTCCAAGTGGAAGTCGAGTGTTTCGTTCTCCTTCCTCCTGCTCTACCATGTCTTTCAGGGTTTGGAATGGAGACCAATCTCTCTTTCCTGAAATGTAATGTTCCCATGAATCCCCGGGAATAGAAAAAGCTCCGTGAGGGGAGCATAGGAAGGAACAATCCAAAGAACAACCACCAGATTTTAGGTTTGACCTTAGTGGGGAACATTATAGGAAAGGAATCCCACTTCTTTGGTGGATCTAAAATGTTTGAATGTTTCACTAAACCTAAAGTTCATTCCCAGAAAATACAAAGAACTCCAAAAGGTGGCAAAGATATCAATAGAACATTACTACTGTGTCTGCATGATTCTGTAAACACTCCAGAGAAAGTCTGTTTCACATATAATAATATATGTGTCATATATTATTGAAAATAAGAAGCAAAATGGCATCGCAATGAGAAAAAAGGGGTTTAGTTTACACATCATGAGAGGAAAGTTCTACTTTTACACTTTCTAGAAACCTGTTCTTGAAACCTTCAGCTGCTGATGAACGGAGAGTCTGATCCAGACCAGACCCAGCAGGGAAGATGATTCCAGAGCTGGAAAACGCAGAAACATTTCCAAACTGCAGAGTCACAGCCACCATGAACTTCAGCTAAAGTGTGTGTGAGACTGATGTGTTTCCCTCTAACCTGGCAGAAGAGTCAAACTGTAAGAGAACAGCTTAATCCGTCTCTGGCCCCTCCCCTGTGTGGATGTTCATCTCATGCGCCGGCGTGCGCAGCATCCCTCCAGAAAAACAGTCATGTATGATGGGTGCCATGGGAACGCACAGAGATGCTCCGGCGAGCTGCCCGCACCACCAGGAGTCCCTCCGTCTGCTCTGTGAATCTGCATAATCCTCCCTTCAGATCATGGAAGTCAGAGGAAGTTCTTAGACACGGATGTGGAGCAGCAGCTCCTCATGAGTCTCACATGAAAAAAAACGTCACTGTGGACCGGTTGCTTTGATGGTCTCAACGTCATCGTTCTCCTTCCAGCCTCATTAATACCAGGAGGTCCGTTTCCAGGTGAGGAGAGCAGAAACAGAGCTGTGGTCCTGCTGCTCCATTCAGCCTTTCCTGCACGTTTATGTCAAGAAGCTCCGACAATCTGAGCTGCAGCCTCATTTTTATCAGCAGGAAGCAGAAGTGCTGCGTCAGCGTAAACCCAAACTGATGCTGTGTTGTTCTTCTTGCGGTGCCTCAAAAACAGTAATAAGGAAGATGTTTCATAAAGTTAAAAAAGGCCAAACATTCATGAATCAGAGGCAGAAAGATTAGCCTCTTTTTCTTTGCGGTAAAATAAAAAAAAAAATTAGAGCCTTGAGCGGCGTTGTAGGCACTCCCTGCCCCTGCGGCCTCCCCTGACTCTGCCTCACTGGCTGTGGGGCTGCTGCACACCCTTTTCTTCCCCTTTCTGCCCCTTCCCCCCTGGTGTAAGCTGCATGTGATATGTTCATGGCAACTTTTTTTGTTGGTTTAATCTCCATATCAATCATTTTATTTTTTGATCACCAAAGGGCTGTCATGTTCCACAGAGTTCTATTGCTGTTATGTTCCACAGAGCAGTCATGTTTCACAGAGCTGTCATGTTCCACACAGTCCTATTGCTGTCATGTTCCACAGAGCTGTCATGTGCCACAGAGCTGTCATGTTCCACAGAGCTGTCATGTTCCACAGAGCTGTCATGTGCCACAGAGCTGTCATGTTCCACAGAGCTGTCATGTTTCACAGAGTTCTGATGTTCCACAGAGCTGTCATGTTCCACAGAGTTCTATTGCTGTCATGTTCCACAGAGCTGTCATGTTCCACAGAGCTGTCATGTGCCACAGAGCTGTCATGTGCCACAGAGCTGTCATGTTCCACAGAGCTGTCATGTTTCACAGAGTTCTGATGTTCCACAGAGCTGTCATGTTTCACGGAGCTGTCATGTTCCACAGAGCTGTCATGTTCCAAAGAGCTGTCATGTTCCACAGAGTTCTGATATTCCACAGAGCTGTCATGTTCCATAGAGTTCTGATGTTCCACAGAGCTGTCATGTTCCACAGAGTTCTGATGTTCCACAGAGCTGTCATGTTTCACAGAGCTGTCATGTTCCAAAGAGCTGTCATGTTCCACAGAGTTCTGATGTTCCATGGAGCTGTCATGTTCCACAGAGCTGTCATGTTCCACAGAGTTCTGATGTTCCACAGAGCTGTCATGTTCCACAGAGTTCTGATGTTCCATGGAGCTGTCATGTTCCACAGAGCTGTCATGTTCCACAGAGTTCTCATGTTCCACAGAGCTGTCATGTTCCAAAGAGCTGTCGTGTTCCAGCAATTTAAACAGCAGGAAAACCCAGCGGAAAGCCTATTTTTATATCATCCATCATGTCCAAACCAGGTTAAATGTGTTTGTTTTTTCACATTTTCTGTTTGTTTTGACACAACATGTTCATTTTTTATGGCATGAGGTCTCGTGTTTTGGCATCCATTAGTGTGTTCTTCGCTATTTTAATAAAGATAACATAAAAACGTGTCAAATCCTGTCAAAAATACCATTAACTGTAGTGAAATTTTAAAAGAGTCACTCTGAGGAAAATGACACGTTTGGTGTTTTTAACATGTCCTTGTGGCATTTTTCTGATGACGGAAGACACAAGAAGATTAACCTGGAAATAGAATTTTTGAGTACTTGATTGTTGTGAATCAGGAACAGACAAAAAAATACAGTTTGAAAAATACTGTATTTTGCTCCGCTTCATTCTGATGCTATCACTTAAATGAACGTCTTTGTTTTCCTCACTCGAGCAGAAATCTGGATCCAAACTGCGGCATAGCTCTGATATTGCTCACCATTTTGTTGCACCGCTGATGATAGTTTGGGGGTTGTGAGGGGCTGCAAGCTAATGAGAGAGCATGTTCCAAAGAGCTCTAAGAAACCGTGAGGGGAAGTGGGGACAGAATTATCTCGCACCAACAGTCCTGCCCACAACTTAGAGGTTAAACTCTAAAGCAGTGTTTTTCAACCACTGTGCCATGGGAAATTATCCATTCACTGATCTAAAAACATTTTCCATCTCCAGGATTTCAGCTCTGTGTTCATGCAAACAGGCCCTGATAAAACACTGAGTAGTTAGGAATATTAAAAGATCATAAAATACTTTTTTCTTTGTGTTTATTTGATTCTATCAAAGACATTTTGATAAGAATGACGGTACCGATTTAGCAGCAGCTTCAGCTGTCTTTGGAAAAGTCCCGCCCCTTTAATTGTCTCCACCAATCATTCTTGGAGGCTTAATCACATGTCATCAGTCTGACCAATCAGAAGTGGTTAAAGTCTTCACTTCCTTGTTCTGATTCTGCTCATAAAGTCTCTCAGTTCCAACAAAAATTCCAGCTAAAGCTCGTCTTTAGCGGTGTAGCTTTCCACAGAATCTGGTGTCAGACCGTGGAACAAGTGAACAAAACACTGAAGCTCAGAGAAGAGAGTCTGTCTGCCATCTGTGGCAGTGTTCGCACTACATCTCCCATGATGCAATTGTTCAAAAAATTACAGTTGCCTTTGCCCCAACATTGAAATAAAATATAAAAAAAATAATTACTAGTTTGAAATAATATATTTGTTTTTTTGTGAAGAAAATTCTTTTGTGAAGAAAATTATTACTAATAAAACCAACTTCACTTTTATCTGTTAGAAAAAACATTGCAGAGGGACTGTTCTTCAATTCAGACTATAGAGTTTCTCCTTTTTTAATTTTTTGATGCTGGTGTGCCACAGGATTTTTGTCAAGGAGAAAGTGTCTTGGATCAAAAAAGGTTGAAAAACACTAATCTAAAGAACTAAACTTAATATGAGTAAAGTTTAGTCTAAATGACAAAAGGGGTTTGTTCAATTATACACTGTGTGTCTCAGAAGATTCATAACCCTCTGTTGTAAAAGTTAAATATGTTCAACACAAGAGGCCTTCATCTGTGTGCTCAGCTGTAGGACAGGACAAGTAAAAAAACAACAACTATGTCCCAGAAAACCACACAGGATTTTAGACTTCAGCTAAAAACAGTATTATCGTATCATCATAATTTGATAACAAGCAAAAGATAATCAAAGTGGAACTTTAAATGTCTGTTTTTCTGCACAAATTTCCCAAAATAACCAAAAGTTTGGCGACAGTGAGTCTAAAACTGCCCCCACAGCTCACCTTAACTCACACTGGAGGTGCCTTCACCTTTCCAGCTCAGAGCTACTCGGTTGGTGAGATAGAGCGGGATGGAACTGCGCCCGTGAGGTCAGCAGTGTGCTGCCGCCGTGCCTCGCGGCTCCTCCACCCGACTGTGGCGTGACATTAGGAAGCAGCGTTTTGGCATCGAGTCACTGGGGGAACCCTCTCGTCTCTGCTCTCCTCGTGACCACCCCGGTTGGAGGAGAGTTGTCCGCCAAGCGGTCCCCGATGACATCACCAGGGGCCCTGCTGTCCTATTTATAGGCTGTCCCATCGTGGGCTGCTGCCACGGCCGATCTGCATGACGGTGGGCCTGGAGCTGCGGCTTTGGCTGTGTTTTCCTGATGGGATTAGCTGTGGCATCACTTTTGGAATCCTTTGAGGCGCCCAGGAAGGAGTCCTTAGCTTCTCCTCCTCCTCCCCGTGCACGGCGCCTCGCCGCTCGCCATGTATACCTAGAATCTGTTGAGAATTTGCCATCTGCTTCTCTCCCATGAAGCAAAGCCTGTTAATAACCAGCTACTTGTAGCTGAGCGAGTCAGCAGACGACGACACGCCTCATATGACTGGCAGCGCCGTGTTCGACAGTTGTTTCCGTTCTTGTGCCTCGTTTTCATTTCAAAGTCACTTGTGTGGCGTTTGATCACTCGAGTGCCAGTTAATGTCAGCGCCGTCGGGCTAATTGACTCTCATGTCATTAATCAGTGTCATGTTGGCTCTGCGTTCTTACCAGCTGATGTTTGGGATCAATTCTTGGTGATGCAGTGGGGGGGGCATCCCGAGGGTCTGGACTGTCACTTCAAAGCTTTGCTCTTTCGCCGCTTTCATCCACTGTAACCCACCAAGCCATTTCCCAGCAGCCGAGCTCTCTTTGTTGGACACGGACCCGAACACACATCCAGCCTGACGGATGAATCAGCTCCCGCTGGGCCCGTCTTCCCGCTCACGTCTCTCGCGGTCCGCAGCCGCGCGGGCTTTGTTTGGAGGAAGGCCTGTCATGTTTGCGCTGCAGCGTGGTGCGAGAGCTTCAGGGGAAACATGGAAACCCGCAGAGATGATCAGAAGCTGTTTGATGGCAACACAACACTTCTTCACAGGAAAGCAAATCACAGCAGTTTTGGCCATCAGAGAATGGAGAACTTTCTCTTTTGTCCACATCTGCGTCCCTCTACAGTCTTTTTAATAAACACGGTTCATCCTATTATGGGCTTTAAATGAAAAATCCAGCATTTATTGCATCCTGGACTCCATTTTTCAGAGCCTCAAACTGCTTTCTCAGCTGCTTCCTTCTCTTTATTTTCTTCCATTGGTGCTTTCAAAACAGAAACGTCCTGTAATGGAATATCACCCAACAATAGTTACTACAAGCTGTCCGTCTTTCTCACCTGAGCCTGTTACTGTTGTTGTAAAGAAATAAAAAAAAATGTATTTGAGGAAACAACACATTTGTTCTGAAAATATCTAAGTCCACTGACCTGATATGGAAGTTTGTTCATTTGCCATCAAGATGACACTTTGTGTGAAATAAATACTTAAAAAAAAATTATTTGAAAAACTAATAAATAAAAATAAAAGTATTTTCTTTATTTTTTCATTAGTTTTTCACATTGAAAAAAAAATACAAAGTAGGTTGCACGGTGGTGCAGTGGTTAGCGCTCTTGCCTCACAGCAAGAAGGTTCCTGGTTCAAGTCCCAGCTGTGTGGAGTTTGCATGTTCTCCCCGTACATGTGTGGATTCTCTCCGAGGTCTCTGGCTTCCTCCCACTGTCCAAAAACATGCTTCATAGGTTTTATTGGTCACCCCAAATTGTCCATAGGTGTGAATGTGAGCGTGCATGGGTGTGTGATTGTGGCCGTGCGACAGACTGGCGACCTGTCCAGGGTGCCCCCTGCCTTCGCCCATAAGTGGCTGGGATAGGCTCCAGCAGCCTCGTGACCCCGTAAGGGAACAAACAAAAGAAGATGAATGAATGAATGAATAAAATAAACACCTCTGCACCATAGCAGCTCTTAATTCACTTTGTCTATTGATTTTTTTTAATTGAAAATCTGATTATAGAGAAAACAACTTTCCTTTAAATGTTAATTTTGTTCTTTTAATTTGGAAATTCCTCTTAATTTCAGATTTTGCAGGGAATCAGTGATAAATCATCCAAATCTGTGGTTTGTGAGGATTGTGTCCTTTTGTTTGTTTGCTTTGATTGTCTGTCCGGTTTTCTTGGTTTGTGTCATTTTTGTGTTCCTCTTTGTCCCACCAGCTTCAAGATGGTGATGTTCCTCAAGTTGTACTGAATTACGTTCATTTCTGGTTTTTAGTTTATTCTTGTCAGATCATATTTTTTTTACACTTTTTAAACTTTTTTTGTTTCCCAGTTTCATTCATCAAACATTGAAAATAACCAAAGTCTCAGAGGCTCAGAGGAAACAACGGATGGAATAAAATTCCTGCTTTTGCTTCGGTTTGAAAACATCTACAGTTATTTTTACCTGTCTTCTGTAATCTCACCTTTTCCGTGTTTTCAGATCTTTACTTAGATTCTGTCACGGTTAGCTGAGGATTTCTAATCAGAGTTCATAAAGTTCTCTGTGTTGAAAGCAGGTAAACGAGGTGAAGACTTATTGATCCACAGAAATGAGTCTCAGTGTGGAGGATGAAAAGAGTTTCATGGGAATTGATTTCAGGTGCTCGGACCAGTTTCAGGTTTAATCTCTTTATTTGCATATTAATGATGTGTGTCTGAGCTGCTGCCACACTTCCATTTCTGCCAAAGGCCTCCAATTAATTAAATAAGCTTCATATTATGCATCATAAACTGTGGGCGGGGCCAAAGCACTAATTATCTACCCTAGGGCTCACAACCTGCCTCATTATAGCAGAGTCGTTTGTGAAACAAGAAGTTTGTTTTATTAATATTTCGAGATTAGGATTTTCTCTGTGAAAAACAGAAGGATTATTTTTAATTAACTGAAGATTTGATTGGATTGATTGGTTCTCTTCTTTTCTGCGTGTGAGCGATGTGTCAGGAGCTCATGAAGCTGCTAATCCAGTGAGCGCGTGCAGTGCTGACGGTGTTTACCCAGTCAACAGTCCAGCCAAAGCCTGAGATGATCTGCTGACTCCAACCATGAGCTGCACGTCTGCATTCATCAAAGGTTTACATGTTTGCTTTACCTTACGGCCGTTTTGTTAAACAGTCTGGATTCTTTTCGCCTTGAACAATCATCAATTATTAATAAAATGTGGTTTTAGATTAATAATTTACAGTCAGTACCAGTTTTTCCTGTTTACTGGCTCATAGTTATCAGAAAATTCCAATTCCTTCTTTACTGTTTGAGACTTTTTAACTATTTAAAACTTAGACTGATATTTCTCTGTCTTTAGTGTTTATTGTGTGAACTTTATCTTATGCCAGTTTCTGAAGGTCGTTTGGTATATTTAACATATTTTCCTCTCTCATCAGTGTGGACGAGGCAAATCTACTTCCTCTGCGTTGTGTTTAAGTACGGACTTGACCTCTATTTCATGGATGGGTTTATTCTCTCACAACGGCGTGAACAGAGATTAGGACGTGAATTTTGTCCTAATCTGGTGCAACTTCCACTTGATCCAAACAAAAACAACAACAGTGACGAAAACAAACCTCCCCATAAACTGGAACTCAGGATTTTGCTTTAATTTCATTAACAAAGGAAAAACTGTTTTCTCCTGGGTTACTTGACAGATCTTATCTGAGGAGACGAAAAAACAAGCAAAAAGATCAACTAAAGCACCTTAGGTAGAAAGAGAAAAGGGGAACACAGAAATTCAGCGGCTTAATTTGACGACTGCACTCTAAATTCAGCTGTAGGAACATATTCCTGCTGCTGGGCATGTCCCACTGGGCGGAGGCACCGGGGAAGACCCAGGACACGCTGGAGAGACTACGTCTCTCGGCTGGCCTGGGAACGCCTCGGGGCCCCCCAGAGGAGCTGGAGGAAGTGGCTGGGGTGAGGGAAGTCTGGGCATCTCTGCTGAGACTGCTGCCCCCACGACCTGGTCCCGGATAAGCGGAGGAAGATGGATGGACTGTCAGAGGTTGTGGACAGGTGTCTGTATATAGATAACCAAGTCAACAGGTGCCGTTGACACAGGTAACCAGTGGAGGGCAGAGGATCCTCTACAGGAGAAGTTACAGGTCTGTTAGAGACAAAAATCCTGCTTGTTTGTTGGCGACCAAATTTTTATTTTCCACCATAATTTACAAATAAATTCTTTAAAAATCAGACAATGTGAATTTTCTTTTCTTATTTTGTCTCTCATAGTTGAGGTTTACCTATAATAAAAACCACAGCCTCTCTCATCTTGTTAAGTGGGAGAACTTGCACAGTTGGTGGCTGACTGAATACTTTTTTTACCCCACTGTGTGTTGTTTGAGAGAAAATTGCGTGCGGCAAAGACAGGCTTTTCGTTGTAATGACCTTCCACCAGTTTCATTGTGTGACCACAGCAGCTCCGGCTCCGTCTATTATTCTATGGACCTACAACCAACGAGGGCCCAAAAATGGTACAGTCCGGTCCAGCTTAATGCTTCCATATGATAATAGTAACGTAAAAGAAACTGTACCACTCAGTGCAAATTAGGCTTTAAATATAATCAACTTCGAAAAAATCAAATCGAATTGATCTTTGTTGATTTAGCACATTAGATATGTAACCTAACACAAAGTGCTTTATACCAAAACAAAACAAATAATCTGATAACCAGCACAACAATAGAGCCCCTGACCAGCACTGCCACTACCGTTTTCCTGCAGTGACTTTACTGGAACCTCCTCCACGACAGTTTATCCCTTCAGGCTGCAGTCTCTTGGTCCTTAAAAGGCCGGTCACGTTTCAACGGCTTTTACTCAAACAAAAGGTGTCATTCCAAAAGCTTTGTGTTCAGTCAGACACGTTTGTGTCAAAAACCGTTAGATTGGTCTATTTTTTTTTCACATCCCCTGAAAAAAACCCTTCAGAAAATGCAGTCTGCGTCTCACCTGGTTCTCAGTCAGATCTGTGGACTGACCGTCCTCCAGCTCCGCAGTGAGCGCGCTCAGTATTCAGCTCAGAGTCCACGGCGGGCGGCTGGAGAAAGAAATACGACCATACTGTCACAGTTGGCTGATGTCCCTGCGCTCTTCCACTCTGCCCCCCCCCTTTCAGCTCAGCATCTACAGTAACTCATGTCTTTCACAAGCAGGCCTGTGGGGAGCGCTTCTGTCGGCGGGACGCACAGACAACCAGGCGTTTATTGTGAGAGCGCGGCGCGGCAGATGAGATGGAGGGAGGAGAGATAGATGCACAGCAAGCAGATGGAGAGAAGTGAAGCCCTGCATCACAGAGGAACCCGTTTCCTTAAGCCACTCTTCCCAGGAGTCATTGTGTTTTCCGGGGAGCGTGAATGAAAACGTTTGCAGTTTGTGGCTACATATGTGTGTCCCCCCTGCTCCAGAATGTGGGCCGAGAACCAAAAAAAACCCTGAAAATATACGTTTATCTTTCTCTGCAGAATTATTTTAAAGAAATATCCCAAAACGTACGAAATAAAACAAAAACGAAAAACCAGAGATGGCAGCTTTAGGGTTTACATGAGGAACCAGTTTTAACTCTACAAGCACCAATGATGAGACTGCCCCCCCACAGGCCAATATGCTTGTTGGCAATTTGAGTCAGGCACTATAAAGGCCAGCCCAGTCCTTAGATGGACGATATATAGAGGAATAAATGCAATTCTAAATTTGTTGGGTTATTTTTTTTACGTAAACAACAGTGATTAGAAGAGTTCAAGATGGAGACATGATGAGGGGGAAAAAGAGAAAGAAAATGAAAAAAGGAGAATGAAATTACTCAACAAATGGATGTGCAAGAATTAGACTTTTAATCCACACCAGTAGGTGGCAGACAAGCACTTAAAAGTCCTTTGCCTACCATCACAAAACCAAATAGAAGAAGTAGTTTGGGCTCTCAAAGAAGAAAAACTGAACGTGTGAGCAGAACAATTAACAATAAGGAACTAAACAACTATCTGTGTCACGTGCTGTTAGCCTGTTATCACCTGCACAGCGCTAACGGGCGCCTTGCATAGTCTGCAGGATTTGGAGGGGGGGCGTGGACCTTGCCTCTGGCTCCTCCCTGCCCCCCCAGCCGTCCCCCAACTCCACCTGGATGAAGCTCATCTGCTGGACTATTTAAACATGTAGTTGTAGCGTTACATAAGTTAACTCATTCATTCATTTTGAATGAACTAATTCTTGAAATAAAAACAAAGTTTTGTTTTAATTTTGTTAATGTAGTTTCCCTTTAGGGGACGTTGGCCTGAACATGCCTTTGGAGCACATGTGTCAATAATATTTTCTGTTCAATAAACGTTTGTCCTACGTCCTGCGACCTTCAGCGTGTTTTGGATTGTGGCCCCCTGAGTAATCGGGTTTGACACCCCTGCCTTATTGTCCACCTGCTCTTTTGTTGAACTGTAGAGGTATTCAGTGTCTGTAATCGTTTTTGCCTTCATTTTTGAATACATTAATTAAGAACGTTGAACACGACTGATGTTGTTCTGATGTTGGTGCTGAGTCAGCATCATTTTTCCTTTTAGCCAAAGACACTGAGGCTCATCGTGATGCTGGAGGCTGTAACTCTGTACACACAGATGTGTTGTTGTTATTTTTTAATCTCTCCAAATGGAAATGTCTTCAAATCACAGACGATGCATGTGGAAAGGCAGACATCTCCTTCCCAGTAACTGCTGCGTCATTGATATTGATCAGTGAGGCCTCCTGCTTCTGCAGCTCTGATGGATTGTGGACAACAGGGGAGGAAAAATATTACCTAATGCCTCTTTAAATATTCTCTGAGGTGCTCGAGAAATCGACCCAGGACGGTTGTTCTGCCTCTTCAAGGAGGAGCTGTGATTTACAACCAGAGTTGGAGCAAAAATCAGATCTTTTCTTTTCTCTGTGCGTCTGCAACTTCATCTGCAGGAAGTCTTCATGCAAACCTGCCCTGTTTAAGTCTGCGCCGCCACAGCTTCTCTGCTGCAGCAGATTGAATCGGAGCCTCTGCAACAAACAACTGATTTTTAACCCCCCCCCAGAACCCGCCTCCCTGGGCTGGTGATAGATTGCTCCCTCACTCTGCCTTTGTGATGGGAAATTGCTTTGTTTTCTGAGCAGCCGGCCTGTTTGGACCCGACAGCAGAGATAGCCCGGTCCGTTCTTCACTTATCTGCAGAACGCTTTTGAAGAGCGTCCTGAATGAATTACAGTCGAATTCTCTCCTCTGTGTTTCAAGGTGGAGACGACACATTAAAGAAGAAGACATGAGGAGACGTAGATCTGCATGATACCTCAAAAAAGCAAAAGCGTCCGGATGACTAAAAACATCCATGATTCAATTTAAGAACATTTCCTTAAGCATGACTAGTGTGTTTTCTTGTGTAGAGCAGCAAAGAACAAAAGAAAAATGTCATATTTTTGGTAGGGGGCAGTAAAGGGGAAGAAAATGACTCATTGGTTTAAATCAAAGAAAAACGTAGTTGTAAAAACAGAGCTGACACAAAAGAAAACAGCTCTGATGCAAAATAGGAGTATTTGCAAAAAAACTGATGGATTTATGATGACACACTGGTTTGTGCTAAAAATACTTTTTTTTAGCTTCATTGTTGTCTAGAGTTAAAGGTGTCAAAGGTGTGCCTCCATCAGTCTTCATCGTCTACTCTGAAGTTAAATGAGGCTTGATGGGGTGGAGACAGCACATCTGTGTCTGTCACATTGACCGTAAATGAGAGCTGGACTGAGTGGCCCCTCCCCCCTGACATTCCAAACAGGAAGTAACCGCTGGCTCCAATAAGCCAAATTCCCATAGACTTCTATAGAGAAATAAAAAGCTGTGAGTCGTTCTATTGGTCAGAAGAACCGTTCTGCATCTGAAACCTTTGATTTTACATCGTCTTGGTAATCATTGTCTTTCACTAAATGTTTTCTGTAGTTCAAGTTATTCATTTATATTTATATCAACTGACCAATCAGATGCCTCGACAACAGTAGGTGAAACCTGTTGGCCCCCACCCCCAACATTCCAAATGATTTACAGATTTCGCCTGATTTTAAGTATTAGGGGTGTGGCCTTCCAACAAACCTTCTCCTGATTGGTGAGAGTGGTTGCAGAGAAATGATGACTCAGACCACTCTGCCCAATCACTGCTTACTTATGATGTCACACTCAGTCCAGTTCTCAGATACAGTCAATGATTTATCATCAGTGATTCACAAAGAAAAACAAGACTCCTTAAAGATTGAAAAGACGGCTTTAAAAAGTAAATGACACATTTATAAATAAACTCCATTTTTAATAGTTTTCCGCTTCCACACATTTGTGCGTCTGCTGTGATTCAGGGCAGACAGAAACTGATGCTACATCTGTTTTCCAAAGCAACGGTCAACAATTTGTGCAAATCTAAACGACATTCACTCTTTCAATCAAAACTTTATAAGTACCGTAATGCAAAAGGGCAAAAAAGTGGGATGTCCTCATGTCTCCCTCCAATGAAAACTGTCTCTTTGTTGTTTTTTTTAGCATGTTCTTATGGAACTTTTCTATTAATGAAGGACAGGTGTAAAGAAAAATAGTCTCAAAAGGTCATTTCTTGAGGATTTCTTTATGCAAATCTGGAATCAGGAGCAGACAAAAATCTGCCGTTTGAAAGAGATTGTAGAAAATATGCTGGGTGGGCCTGTTCCAAGCTCTGAGCTATGGGAATGGGAAGGGGGGCGGGGTTGCTCCACGCCAGCAGTTCCACCCAGAACTTAGAGTTTAATTTCTAATGAACTCCTGCCGCTCTGCAGAAACTATGTCCTAGAAAACAACACAGGTTTTTGTTTTGTGCCTTAAAACGACATAATTATTATTAAGAGACTACTGGGAAGGCTTCGAAAATGGATCAAAGGTTGACTGGAGTGGGACTTCAAAGGTTGCAGCATCACATGTGATCATTCAACTTCCTTATATGAATGACTTTTCCTGCTAACGTTTGTCCCAGCTGGAGAGGAGAACAGCTTTAAGGATGAAGGCCTCATGTTTCTGGAGCTGTAGTGGATCCAAACATTTCCTCTTGTAAGGAGGAATCCAACAGTTCAGTGTGTGCAGCGTTTTACTTTGACGTCCAAACATCAGAAGCGTTTTTATTCCGAGCTCGTGCAGTCCAGCAGACCTGCAGAGGAGGCAGAAAGAATCCATCTAAAAAAATTCCAGGACATAGATGAGTGCATTTAATGACTACTTCAGTAATCTAATGGCTTGCTGAGTGTGAAATGAAAGCAGGCAGATTTGAGGAACCTGCACGTTCAACCAGCGTGAACAGGAGCAGTTTGTCATGGAGGCCGGCTCCCTGCGGCTTCCCTCACCTTTCATGGAGAAAGGCAGAGGTTTCCATCACTTTCTGCTGTGCAGGATCATGACCATGAAACCTTTTTATTCTTTTCAAGGACGTTTAAATATAATTGGCACAAAAAAAAACATTTAAGAGATCTAACCTGGATCACCTGAATCAAATATGAAAAGAGGCCAGGGGAAGGTTATTTTTCACGCCAATGATTATCTGTCTGCTGCTTTCTGTTCTGCAGTTCATTAGCCTTTTCACTTTTATTGCAGCTGAGACACTGTTTCAGACTGCAGCTTCACATTTTTTTAGCTGAGGTCTCAGTTTCTTCTCCATGAAAGCCAAATGTCCCTCGTAACCTTTTCTGTGTCAAAATGAATGCAAAGAAATCTGTGAAATAAGAAACAGGAAGGAAGCTGGACTTGGTCCAGAATTCAAGCTTCAGTCTCCGAGAAACGTGTCAAAACAAGCTGCATAATTCATTTTTCCTCTTTGCAAAAAGCGCTGCAGCCCGGTTTTCTATCTGCCGAGCGTCCCTGTGGGTTTCTGCAGCCTGACAGTTGTTGGACAGCTGCTTTGACATGTAGGTATCTCTAACAAGCTGTTGAAGCTCCCCCTCCATGGGCGCCGAGCTGTCCACTTCAGCAAACCTCTGAGCGAGCCGCGGTCTCTCCGTGTTTGTTTTCTGCTCACTCTGCTTTGTCAGGCTAAAGCTGAACTTTCAGAACGTTGTTCTGCAGGAGATCAGCTAAATCTGTCGCCTGTCCAACATGAAACCACCTGCCGGCGTTTATTCTCTCATTCTGCCTCCAAAACGTGTAAAATGTCCCTTTTTTAAAAGGTTTTATGGAGGAGGAGGCTGGTTAAAAATAAAGATAATGAGGATATTGAGTAAAGAATACAACATATTTTTATTGCATTTATTCTGAAATTAAAACCACATTTTATCATAATCATTATACTTCTTCTGCCATGTCTCACCGTTGGGATGAGTTTACAAAACATTCCCAGTGGTTTTCGCCCAAATCTTTGTTTTTTTGGAGGTTGGCCAATAATTTAACCAATCGATGTGAGGAACCGTGAAGCTTCAGATGAGGTTCTTGGAGGAGTTCTTGGACGTCCTGACCTAAGTGTCACGCTGAGCCTTCCAGCGTCACAGACTGAGATCTGACCGTCCATTAGAATGTCTGTCTATGCTGCTTGCAGGGACAGACGCCTGCTTTGTCTTTTCTGAAGGCCTCTGGCAGAGTTCATGGAACCTGACAACACAAACCAACACAAATAGGGTGGGATGCAAACTCCACCATGGTGCACAACACTGACAGCAGCTGGGCCAGGTGGACATGATGGGAGGAAGAGGACAGTTTTTCAAGAAATGTAAAGTTCCTCTATTTAAACTATAATAAAAAAACAACAACAGAGCAATTAAATGTGGTTTTCCAAATTTGGTAAGCAAGCTGAGAAGATTTGGTTGACCCACCACTGGTGGACAGGAAGTGTTCTGCTGTCATTTTTGTTGAGATCCAAATCTTTTCTGGTATTTGTCTCATATATTTAAAATGAAAGAAATCCACACATGGAATCTACAAAACCCTGAAGCATTAAAGTCAACACCGACATGAACCAAACACTGTTGGGATGTAGATTTGTATTCCTGTTTTCTTGTGCAAATTTTCTTTTACGATCACACCAGATTTTCTTCTGCTTAAGCTTTAGTCACATGACCCCTACAGGGGGTTGACCAGTGCAGTAGTTCTGCGGGGTTTTGGGTGGTCCGGGTTCATAGAGGGTTGTAGAGAGGAGAGGTTGTATCTTTAGGGGACCGCAGGTACGTCTTTCAGTTCCCTCGAGGCTCGTACGGCCACCTTAAGGGACGTCATGACAATGGAACGTAGCATTGTCATGCATGAGAAAAGTGTATCCGGATGTGTTGGTAAAGATGATTGAAGTAAAACGCACTTATGACGTACGGGTTACGCTGTCGTCCGGCGTTCTTACGCCACTCTCTAGTTGTTAGTGAGGTGTGAGTACTGACTGCACACACGGGGCGTGCACGTGATCCGGAAGAGCCCCTAGGACGTCCACACGATCTACAGTCTGATTGGCTAATTTTCTCATTTCTACCTTCAACCTTTTTTACCTTCACGTGTTTATGAAGGTGTTCACTGTGACCAATCGCCCATAGCATGAACTTAGAAAAAAAAACTTCACTCTACGGGTTTACTGAGCGGTCTATGATCTTGATATTTCCTGTGGGCCACCTGCATGCTCCATACAGACTTGCCAGTTTTTCAACCACAGACAGCCCCGATCCACCTGTAAGGACAGTAATTTTTAGCTTCTGTCTCTGCTCCTGTCCTCACGATCTTACCAGCTTTTCTTCTGGCAAACCATCAAGGTGTTTCCCATTCCTCAATTACCTGCCCACTCAATTTAAACGCTCTGCCTTCCTTTAGTCAGATCAGGTCCCTTTGTGTTCTGATGAGTCATTTCTTCTGAAACGGCTCCGACTTTCCTGTTCCAGAGATGTGGAACAAAAAAAAACGGGTGGATTTTTTAAAGGCATCTGCAATACGAGGCGCCTCAGCAATAGACGGAAGAATACTGAAGAGGCAACGTGTCAGGGTCAGCTCGGCAGAGACTGAGCCACAGGACAAGAAAGATCTTCAAATAAAGAGTTTTGTTTTACCCAACACAAACATAGCATGGGCCTAAATTAAAATGGGGTCAACTTAACACAAATGTAACTGAGAGAATCAATAACAAAGGCTCAAAGCGACTGAACCAAAACTGACCTACCAACAGGAAACATTAGGGAGATTTTAAACTTGCTGAAAAACACAACCGTGTCTGGTAACAGAAGAACCTCAGAGGTCAGCTTATGTTTGTCCTAAAGTTTGGTCTTTCTTAAATGTAAATAAATGTATGCAGATGAATTGATGTTCTGTATGAAAGAGAATCAGAGCTAAACGCTTGAAGCTCCTCGTCTTCGTGCTCACCTCCTCTCTGGAGACGCCGCCGTGTTCGCCATTCACATGCCGCTCTGCTTTTCACTGCAAAGCAGGCAGATCAGGTTTAGAGAGCTCCTGTGTGTGTGTGTGTGTGTGTGTGTAGGTGTGGGTGTGTGTGTGTGTGTACGTGGGAGAGAGAGAGCGGTAAAGAGAGGTAAGGACGTTATGTCAGAGGTCTTGGAGGTGACTGTACTGTCGACTTTAATCAGCACAGAGAGCCAGGCTGTTAGCCGGACTCATATGCTGCCCTGACTAAACCATTACTACCACCATTAATCACAGCTTCGCATCCACTCCCATCACCCCGCCGTGCCGGACAGCTGCGCAGCCTTTCAAAGTAAGAGCCTGAAGGACAAAGGCAGAGTCAAAACGTTGGGAATTTGAATGGATTACAGACAAAATGTCGGAGCCTCCATTTCTTGAGTTTTTCTAAAAACGTGATCCTTGAAAACCTGACGTCTCAGCTGTGAAGCCCAAAGCTTCTGCTGTGGGTTTGCTTTTCCTGACACACCTGATTGACTTCACTTCGTTATCGGGCCTTGGCAGAGGCGGTTCAGGTGAGTTAGACGAGGGAAGAAGACATGAAGGGGGGGGCTCAGGGTTTGGAGAATGTGAACTTAATCCAAATGGAGGAAATCATCCAATGAGTAACATTATAATATAGACCAATACAAATTAAACTCTAGTGATAGAAAAGGACCTGGGTATAGTCAAAGAATCGGATGTTTGACCCTAAAGCTTGTTGTTTTTGGCATACAAAGATCTCCTTGGTCTGACAAAAATAAGTGAATCACGTTTTTAGACTGGATGGGAATCCATAATTCTGACATTTTGCTCAACGAGGCTGACTAAAAGTTTCATATAACGTTTGAGTTTGTTTAGTATTTGCCATCATGCAGGGTCAACAGAAGGTCAACAATACCATGAACACTTTTGGAGGAGAAGAACTGTATGACTCACTGAAGTAATCGAGTAGCATGCAGTAGTAGTAGTACCTTAAGAAACTACAGATAATAAGATATACAAATAATAAAGAGTAATAAAATACAAGAGGGACACAGGGTTAAAACAGGATTGCTGGACAAACTTGCTACAAAGCTAGCTAAGATCTCACCTACCAGGCGGTTGCCTATCGCCCTTGGAATGTCCCCTCTGTCATTACAACAGGTTGTTTTCGTCAAGTCAAGATGTTTATATTCAAAAGAGTTTTGAATTGTTTTAAACTGTCTTTTATTAGGACTAATCGTTGTTTTAGTTTGTCCTATAAATGAGAGGATTGTTCAGATTTCCAGTTTTTTGTTGATTTTGACGATCCCTTTTGTGAAGCACTTTAGGATTCTGTCTGAGAAACAGGCTTTAGAAACAAACATTGTTTTATCTTTACAGATGTTTACTAAAGTATCCACCTTCAGTAGAGGTTTAGATAAATGTCGAGGCTTTTCAGATCTCTGAACAGTAAAAGTCCTGCGTTTGTGTCTGAACGGGCAGATGTGGTCCGCCTGCAGACTTCAGTGTTTCTGGCAGATGAAGTCTTCATGTTGGGTCTGAGCCTCGTCTGAATCACTCTGACTCACCGTGTCCCCCCCAGGAAGCACCCGAACTGTTGAACTGCTGCTTCTCACGTCAAACAGCAGATAGTCTCCATGAAACGAGATTTATAAACTCCTGCAGCACAGATGGGTTTTGGGTTGGTCTGGACATCCAGATGTTTGGAGGGAAACATCATCAGGCTGTTCAGGAAAACACAGCAGGTTCATACTTGATCTAATGAGAAGAGCTTTGGTTGTTGTGATGCACCGGTTGGGCGACATACGGCAGCCTCTAGACTAGAATTCCAGCTGTTTAAAACTGGCTTAGGTCGAATTTTATCTTCAGGGGTGTAGAGCATGCAAAGTTTCTCTAAAAAGGAAATTGGTAGTTTGTTGTTGTAGCTGGAACTGTTGTATCTTTCTGATGTTATAAAGTCGTGCTAACGGTTGTTTTCTTTGTTTTTGTGGGTTTAGACCAGAATCTTCCTTCAACCTCCCAACATAAACAACTGGGAAAACTGATTCTGCTTCAACTAATTTGCTTATTAATAATGTTTGTACAAATGATCCGGCTGTTATCTCAGAGGCATTCAGTCAGCATTTCTCATAATCAGCTCTTATTCAATCTCCTTCTCACTCTGTTTCTCATTGGGATGACATGTCCAGTGGCAGTACCTTTTCCCTCAGAATGGTTAACCCGACTGATGTGGAACAGGTCCTAAATGAGCTCTCCTCCACCAGTAGCGCTGGACCAGATGGCATTGAAGCAAAGTTTATTAAACTTACTTTCCATGTGCTTTGTTTTCCTTTGGCTGCTCTTTTAAACCTCTCTTTTAGCACGTCTGAAGTTCCCTTGGCTTGGAAACGCGCAAAACTTATACCTCTTCACAAAGGAGGGAACCCCAATAATATGACCAATTATAGACCAATCTCAATCATGCACAATATTGTCAGAGTACGTGAAAACTTCATCTTCAATCAACCTTCGGAATACGTAACACTTAATAATATTTCATCTCCTTTCCAATCCGGTTTTCGAAAGCACTTCTCTACTACTTCAGCCTTGTAAAAATTTAACAATGATATTTTCTCTGGTTTTGATAATAACATGTTAACTGGCGCCTTTTTTTATCAATCTTACCAAAGCCTTTGACATGGTAGATCACTATCTGTTATTGAACAAACTTCATTCCATTGGCCTCAATAGATCCTCTCTCCTTTGGTTCAACTTATACCTTCATCATCGTCAGCAGTGTGTGCTTTTTAATGGCAGCAATTCCAACTTTCTAAGCGTAGACAAAGGCGTTCCACATGGTTCCTCACTTGGTCCCCTTTTATTTTCAATCTTCATGAATGACCATAAACCATAAAACCTAATTAAAGCGTATCTTTTGTGTTTGTAGGATCAAAGTCTGGCATTCGAAAATGTCCTGTCCTTTCTGTCACCACACAACACCCCCCATTCTCCATGAACTGCCATACTCACAGTGGCTGTCCTTCATCCGTCCTCTGTGGAATGACCACTCTTCCTCCTTTCTTTCTTTCTTTCTTTCTTTCTTTCTTTCTTGATGAGCGGGGTTTCTTTGCAAGGGTTGAGTGGGATGGCTTCTTCTCCATTGGTAGTGAGTGCCTATGCAGACAATGTCACTGTGTTTTTGCCCAATCAAGAGGATGTCAGCGCCCTTAGTGAGTGTTTTCAGATCTATGCCAAGGCATCTTCTGCCATGGTTAATTGGTCGAAATGCATGGCCTGCATGTTCGAGGAATGGGGGGGGGCACCTCCTTCATTGTCTGTAGGTATAGTTTGAAATTGGGATGGGATGTTGGACAAAGTTTGTGCTAGGTTGTCTAAATGGAAATGGTTGCTACCTCAGCTGTCTTACAGAGGACGCGTCCTGATTGCAAACAACCTAGTGGCCTCGATGCTCTGGCACAAACTGCTGGTTCTCTCCCCTCCTAAGGATCTACTTATAAAGGAGCGTGTGCTTACCGATTTTTTCTGGAATGGTAAACATTGGACACGAGAAGCTTCCCTGTTTTTGCCGCTCTCTGAAGGGGGCAGGGATTAGTTGACATCACATCCAGACTGATGGCCTTCAGACTGCGAACTGGCCAGCGGCTGCTGTATCACAGCGGCATGCGATGGCTCAACACTGCCAGAATCCTCCTAAGAAGAGCCGGAGGTCTTGGCTATGACAAGCAGCTCTTCCTTTTGACCAGAGGGCATCTAGATTTAAGTGGTCTCCCTCTTTTCTATAGTTCCGTTCTTGAAGCCTGGAGAGCTCTAAAGTTTATTCGGGCTCAGGATGCCACTCCCGGACTGTGGATACTCAAAGAACCCTTGTTTTTTAGCACTCTGATTGACTCTTATCTCTTGAATTCGTACTCAGTTAGATCAGCATTAAAAAAATGTTGGTTGTGTGAAGCTGAGTCACTTTTATCATACCCCTGGAAGCCATGAGACAACGGGTTAGTCTACGTCCCAGGCTCCTAGCTAAAGTGGTGGATGACCTCATGAAATCTGCTCCTGCCCAGTGGAAACATTTTCTTCGACTTCCCAATGACGGCTGGACTGGTACTGCGCAATATTCTTTTCCGTCCTTGACCATCTCCCCGAATGTTGAGGATTGGACAGAGGATGAGGATAAACTGCTTGCCTTTGGTAATGCAGGAGATGGGGTGTTGAGACCATGGCAAAGAAGACACTCTACACCACACGTGTGAAAATTCAACATCTGCAGTCGTTGAAAGACATGGATGCCTCCAAGTGGACTAAGGTTTTTGGAACAGGTCAACTCCAAAAGGACGCTGGCGGTCCCTGTACAAGTTGCCTGTTGAAAAACGCTCAGCTAATCTCCAATGGAGAATTGTACATGGTGCCATAGCTACAAACAGATACAGAGCACACTTTGTTCCAATTCAATCAGACAAATGTGAATTTTGTGGGACATCTGAAACTCTGGCACATTTGGTAATTGAGTGCAACAGGCTAAGGGGTTTGTTCACAGTTTTGGGAGACTGGTGTCTCAGGCTCGGAGAGGTGTTCTCCTTCCCATTGTTCGTTTTTGGCCCCAAATATACTGTCATGGTGCCTCTGTCCCCCCCTCCTCTCCGCTTGGTTCCTGATTCAGCCCAGCTGCGACCCCTTACCTCTTCTCACCGCCTGCCTTCATAAGGAGCTCCAGGATCAGTATTCTTCGCCAGTCCGTTGCTCCTGATGGTGCATATTTGGTCTCAAAGTCTCGTTCTAAGTTTTGTTCTTATTTCAAGCCTACTCACCTGTCTCCAGGAATCCATAGCCACGAGTGGTCACCTGAATCTTCCTCTGATTGGAACCCGCATCCTGTCTGCTTCATCCGGTCTCACCACGAGCCTCTGCCGTTCCACCTTCCTCACATACTTCCTCCTACGCTGCCATCTCCAGACTCTGCGGACGATACCACCAGTGACGCCACAGGACTCAGCCTCACGCATTGTGGACCCCACGGAGCCGGCCTGCTCACAAACTTACCTGTTTATTAAATCCACTTACTCTCCACGCAAGCTCTCATCTGTTTCTTATTCCGGGTTTCAGCATCTGGGTCTCAGTTGTTCTGAAGTCATGACATATACGGCCCAAAGGAAACATGTACACACCGTTCTCAATTTTATTTTTGCAACAGCAAAACTCGCTATCTGGTTATCAAGGAAAAATCGGTTACTCTCTGTTGGTTGTGTGGATGTTCCCTTTAGGTTTTTTTCTCTTCTGAAAAGTTGTGTTAAAGTTGAATTTGCTTATTTTAAGTTGATCGACGACAGTATGTGGGCTCTGGAGGGAGTTCTGTGTACTATCGGGGAGGATAATAACATTGTGTTCCAATTCTGATGGATTACAGGCTACATGCAGTTTTTTTTGTGTGTGTCTTTATTTTAATGTGATTTATTAAAGTTTTTTAAAAATCAAATCCTTGTTTCTTTCTTTCTGTATTTCAAACACACAAATGAAAGAAACAACACAGTGATTTATAAGACATAAGACAGTACAGTGTGTTTGAAAAGGAGTGGGTTGAAGGGAATCTTGTCTGATTCCTCCTCTTTTTACAACACTTAATGATGCGCATAATTCAATTTACAGATATATATGAAACATTCACGGTACAATTTTTCATGGCAATTGTGCAAAGGGACATTTTTCTTGTTTTTTTATTGTTTCTGGCCTTATAAAGATCTATTAGTGACTACTTGTAGGTTATTTTGAATATTTGTAAACTCTTGCTTTGTTTTAAACCTTCATCCAATCCATTCCATAAATCCACACCACAAATTAATAAAAACATTTTCTTATTTGTAGTGGGAATGAACTGCTTTTTGAAATTCTGTTTCCTTAGATTGTAACTCCCGTCTTTGTCTCTGAACATTTGCTGTAAGTTTATTGGAAGTAAGTTGTTTCTGGCTTTATACATGATGAGAGTCGTTTTCAGATCCTATAGTTTCAATAAACCCGACTTTAAACATAAAGCATTTGTATGTCTCCCATAATCCACTCCATGAACTATTCCAATAGCTTTTTTTAAATAAGATATATAAACACTGTAGATTTGTTTTATAGGTATTTCCCCATACTTCTACACTGTACTGTAAATATGGTAGTATTATGGATGAATACATTAGTAGACATTGCTTTGTGATTGAGTGTAAAGCGCCTTTTCCCCAACACTGCAATGCTTTTAACAATTTTAGCTCTGACCTGCTTTATTTCTGGTTTCCAGCTGATTTTATCGTCCATAATTACTCAGAGGAACTTTATTTCAGTCACTCTTTCCAGAACATGATTATCAATAGCAACTTTTATTTCTACATCTACAGTAATGTGCCGATTTCCGAAAATCATGAATTTAGTTTTGTTAACAGAGTGACAGTTTATTTTGGTCAAACCATTGTTTTAGTTTCCCTAATTCTGTATTTACTGTTTTTACAATTTCGCTGAGGTTTTCCCCTGTACAGACTATGCTTGTGTCGTCAGCATATAAAAAGTATTTCAGTGTATATCATACCACGTGTATGTCATTAATGTATAGGATGAACAGTGTGGGGCCTAATATTGACCCCTGTGGAACTCCATAGCTTCAATTTAGAAGGAATGATTTACAGTCATCCAGTTGAACAAACTGCTGCCGGTCTTTAATGTAACTGTTTAACCAATTTCATGCTGGTCCTCGTGTTCCATATCTTTCCAGTTTGTTTATTAAAATGTTGTGATCATTAGTGTAAATCCTACTGTGAACTCTTTATTATCCGTGCCATTTATCATTTCTTCAGTTAGTTGTGTAATCACCTTGGATGTTGATCTGTTTTTTCTGAAACCATATTGATCGTCGGATATTAGTTTATGTTTCTCAACAAAACATTCCAGCCTTGTGAGGAAGACTTTTTCAAGTATTTTGAGAATTGGCTGAGTAAAAACACTGGTCTGTAATTTGTTAGTTGGTTGTTTGTCCCCTAATTTGTGTAGTGGAATTACTTTGGCTATTTTTCTTTTTTGTGGAAATGTTCCTGCGGGTCAACAATGGAATCAATGACCTTTTTTATCACCATCATATTAATTCTGTTACCGTCTGTAGATGTTTTGCATTTGAATTTTTTGACGGTTTTTATAATTTCTTTTTCTTCTACGGGTTTCATATAGATTGAGTTAGGATTTATTTTAATGCAGTGTTTGACAGTTTCCTTTTCTGATACTTTTGTACAGTTTATTTTGTCTGCTAACTTTGGCCCTTTGTTTTACAAAATATTCATTAAGCTCCTTTGTCATGCCCTGAATATCGTTACATATCTAATTTTTACCAACTAAAGAGTCTGGGTAATTCGTTTTCTCTCTGTGTTTCCCAATGACACTGTTCAATACTCTCCAAATTTCTTTTGTGTTTGATTTATTTTTTTCTAATATTTCTGTATAATAGTCTTTTTTGCATGTTCTCTTGTCCACCAGTCATGACCTTCTGTGCCTGTTGTCTCTGGTTAGCTTTCGTCATTCATTTTGTTTTTTTAATCATCTCATCTTCGATCTGACAGTAAATATTTCAACGCCTCGTCTGTTGAGCCTCATCATTTTCTGCCTCTATTTTTTATTCTGCAGGGGCAACACAACTAAAAACATAACGTTTTAACTAGCAGAAAAAATTAAAAAGAAAAAAAAGCGTCCGTACCACGAAAAAATTGTAGTATGGATATTTTCTTCCCCTTTTCTGGATATTTTTCAGTAGCTTCTTCCTGCTTCTCCATTGCAACAAGCAGAGCATTTTCATTCACATCTGCCTGAAGGTGTGGCACTTGGAGATGACAAGAATGCTAAAATCAATCAGAGAAATCCCTCTGTGAATGGGCGATGTAGGACACAAATGTGTGAGATGTTTATGGTCCATCACATCTCATCTAAAATGTCCTTCAAATCAAATTAAAAGCTAAATCCTGTGAGGATTTCCAGTGAGACAGCTTCGCCTACAAATTAATTACATAAGTTTTGGACCAGTAATCAGGGGTCTTCAGAGTGGTTCTGCATTTTAAAAAAATGAATTTATTCTGTTTTAAATTAATCTGTAGATCTCTGCAGGGTTTAATCTGCATTTGAATTATGTTTTGAATAAAGCAAAGATCTCCATAGAATGGGTGCTATAGTGCCAAGCGACAGCGATGACTCATTATCCATAAATGATCGTAGTGGATCGAGCAGTCCTGGTGTTCCGGCTCGGTTCTGAACTGTGGAGTCGATATTTCTGCTACCACGTTGCACACAAGGCTTTCTAAGTCGCAAGTGAAAATATCAAATATTTGCTTTTCAATTATTTTTTATTTTGCTTTCAATTTTTTTATTTTGCTTTCAAAAACTTTTTTGCGTTTGCAAAACACATGTTTTTGCATGCGTTGTGTTTCAGTTTGACGTGACAAAGCTGCCATCAAACAGTTGCTGATTGGTCCAGATTCTAACCAATCAGGTGTCTCTGTCTCACATTGACGGTACTTGGACTTTTTGTCGGTTCTGTTCTAACTGGATTCTGCCATTTTCAACCATTCTGGTCCGTTTCTCTCAGAGTAAAACCCAGAAAGAGCAACAAAGCAGCTACAATAAAACAGAGTTTAGTATTTATTAAGTGACCAACTTGTTTAAAATGTCTGCAGCAGAAAAAAAACGTCTGAGCTCCGACTCCGTCCAGCAGGAAGTTAAACTTTTTAAGATTTGTATCTGAACTATTGTTTTATTTTAATCAATAAATGTTTAAATATTAAGAGAAAACAGAATTTTTTTCATGACTAATTTTTTTAAATTTGGACAAACATTGATGAGTTCTGAAACACAAGACACTGTGAAAATTAACATAAAAGTTAAAAATGCTTCTTCTGGTAAATATATTGATTCTGCTGTGTTGAGCCGTTATTCTTTCGCTTATTATTGCTGTTCATCTAATCCCAAACACTTGTGCAGCATAAAATAATATGTGCTTTAAATCTTTAATTGTTTTGTTTTAACAAACAGATCTTAAAGAAAATCAAACTTTTACCAATAATTTGCTCTGCAGGATTCACAGACCTGTTGATTTAATGTCAGCAGATAAACTTTACAGTTTCAGGAGATCCTTAGCCATAAATTCACAAATCTAATCAATACCAAATAAAAACTAACCAATGCTAAAAAAGAAAGACAGTATGAATAATTGTTAAAATGACAAAAAAATGAGAGTCTTCATCCAAAGAGACAAAATCGAGGGTAAAAAGAGCTGCTTCAGCATCTGAGCCTCATAGCAGACACCATGGTAAATAAATACAGCGATTTGATTGGTTAGAATCTGGACCAATCAGCAGCTGTTTGATGGCAGCTTTTTCACATCAAACAGAAACTTAACTCAGCAAAATGAAAGATAGGAAAAAAGTGAGATTTTATAACAACGCCTGCGAAAACATGTGTTTTGCAAACACAAAAAAAGTTTTTGAAAGCTGACCCGGCCCAGGGACGAACAGCTCTGCTTTGGAACTCTGATGCTCTTAAAAGTGCAAAGTCTTTTCAATGATCAGCTTCTTTAGTTTCTCAGAAAGAAAAGAACATTTCGAAGAATTTCTCACAGACTGCTTTAGAGTGCACAGATATTTGAATTAGCAAATTGATTTATTTCAAGCATTATAGTCAAAGCAATAAAAAGTTCGACACATATTTATCAAACTCATTACAGAAATGATGAAATGACTAGAAAAAAAAACAGAAAACAGAACAAAACGTCCCTTAAATCACGTTTGCTTAATCAAATACAGTGATCATTAACTAAAGTATAAGTCCAGCTTGATTTATTGCTTGAAAAGGAGCGAGAAGAAGCGATTTTAAATAATCCCACCCCTACTGAGTTCATTCATTTGATAATTTTACATAGTTTTTGTAATCCGGTTCTGATCCGATAGATTCTTTTCAAGTTACAAAATCCAGTTGTCAGTAATGATTATCTTCAAACAACATTCATTCATGATCTCAGTAAACAGTAACGGTAACCATTATGTAATAATCTTTGATTATTAGAACACATGATCACAATAAACCAGTAATTATTGCTACACATTGCAGATCAAGTCAAGAAAATCAATAACTTATTGATTGTAATATAAAAAATTCAGTAATCATTAATGCACATTACAGAATGTAATACTCATTGATTGTAATCAAAAGAGCTTTGATTATTTCACCACAACCAAGTTCACACATGGATTTGGAATTATTCAAACACCTGTTGATCCTTAACTCATCTTATCTTCATATCCTGAAATCAGAGTTTCTTTATATATTTTCTTGAAGATTTGAAAATTGTTTGAGCTCATTACTGAACCCGTTCCAGTTTAGTGCCACACACATGTGGACAACATACTGTAGCTCTCTTTGGTGAGTTTTTGAGTTCATGGTGGGGGTCAAATCTTTGCTCAAGGGTGCAGAAAGAGATGTGAAAACAATCTGGTCCTTCAGTCCTGGACGGCTGCTGGACAGGAACATTGGGTTCTTGTAGACCTCAGCATGTCATTTAAAGATGCTCTCTGGTAGTTTAGGTGGAATCTCTGATCTTCCAGATGATAGGATTTCCATGGATGCTCCACCTTATAATAGTTCTTGTAAAAACCGTATGGGGTCATTTATCCAGAGACAGGTCTTTCTGGAATTCTCCATCCATCTGAATGGCGTCCATGTGACCGATCAGAAGTGAAAGTACTGCAGGATCTCCACTAGCTGCTTTACATTCTCTGTTTGAGATTCAGCAGCTCTGCCTGGAATCCGAGTTTGACACCATGGAATAAAGCCAGTTTTCCAATAAAGGTTATTCATTCATTTTAAAGGGGGGTAATTATTTTTTCCATAAATGGAAGGGCAAATTCAAAAACCTGCAGTCAGGATTTCTGCCCCTTTTACTTTTATAGTCGTAGGTTTGAAGGTAAAAGGGTAAAACCTGCACATGCCCCCCGCCGTCTGTGTCTGCTCTCCATCATTTCTTACTTTTTATTGTTTTCTTTTATGAGGCTGTTGTCCTCGCGCCCTCTGTAAAAGACACATCCTGGGACTGTTTTATGAGGACACTGAAAATCTGATGCAGCTGTTCCTCTAAAATGAGCCCAGCGCTCTCATTGGTCACCCTAGAGATTCTCCCCTCCCACGAAGTGATGCTGCAGATTACGACATAGCAACAGCTGCCGGGTGATGCTCATCAATCATAGGTGACTCTGGTTTTAACCGCCGTACGTGATTGAACTGTCAACCGCAGCTGCCGGCATGCATGCTGGGACTTTTAGAGTTGGACGGTTAGAAAAGCACCTGGATGAAGAAGCCACTGATGCTGACAGAGGATCCGAAACCCTGATGGAGTCATTAGTGTCAGCAGTCAATAATGCTCTGGTGGTTTGATGAGGTGAATATGGATGACAGCGCAGCTCTACGCAAACTCAACAGAATCAGCGGTCTGAGACACAACTATGTCAAAGACTGGAAACTTTATCCATCTAAATGGTCAATAGTTCATATCATACACTAGACAGTCCTTGTGTCCTTGGGCAAGGCACCAAACTAATCTGTAAATCACTGAATAAAACCATTTGCTAAACTCTGTCCTTCAAAAATGACAGATGTTCTACACATCATAATTTACACGCACTGTAAATAAACACAAATTTTAAATTCACGAACGTGGTAAATTCACATACAAGGTAAATGAATAAACACTGTAAATTTACATACCTGGCAAATTCACATATATAGTAAATGCTCAGACATGGTAAATGCTCAGACATGGTAAAATCACGTAAATGGTAAATTCATAAACAGTGTTGCAGCCTTGATGTATCGATCCAGAAACAAAACTTTTCTGAAGAGATGCACATTTTCAGGTTTTATAACCAGGATGTCCGAGTGGTTAAGGTGCTGGACTAAAGATCTAATGAGCGTACGCTCACCTGGGTTCAAATCGCACTCCTGGTAGAGATAACATCTTGTTGATTAGTGATTGTTATAAATTAAAACATGTTAAATTCAAAAACATAGTAAACTTACAAACATGGTAAATTCACACACACAGTGAATTAATATACATGTAAAAATTACACACATTAAATTTACACACTGTAAATTCACACACAGGTTAATGTATATACAAGCTAAATTTACACACACGGTAAATCATCACACGTTAAATGTACAGACACTGTAAAGTAATACTCATGTAAATTCACACACATGGTAAATTTACAGACATGGTAAATTAACACAGATGGTGAATTTACATACATGGTAAGTTCACACAAATGGCAAATTCATATGCATGGTAAATTCACACACACGGTAGATTTATATACATGGTAAATTTACATACATGTTACATGTACACAAATTGTAAATTCACACACACAGTAAATTAATCAACCCTGTAAATTTACACATGTTGAGAGTAAAAACACGGTAAATCATCACACGTTAAATGTACAGACACTGTAAAGTAATACGCATGTAAATTCACACACATTGTAAATTTACAGACATGGTAAATTAACACACATGGTAAATTTGCATACATGGTAAATTCACACACATGGCAAATTCATATGCATGGTATATTCACACACACGGTAGATTTATATACATGGTAAATTTACATACATGTTACATGTACACAAATCGTAAATTCACACACACAGTAAATTAATCAACACTGTAAATTTACACATGTTGAGAGTAAAAACATGGTAAATTAACACACAGTAAATCTATATACATGGTAAATTTACAAATATGTTAAATGTACACAAATAGTAAATTCGCTCACACAGTAAATGAATCAACACTGTAAATTTAAACATGGCAAATTAACACACGTTAAATTTACACACACAGTAAATTAGCATACAATAAATTTACATACAAGGTAAATTAACACGTTAAATTTACGCACACAGTAAATTAACATACATGTTAAAATTACACCAGTGTTAAATGTATACTCATATTAAATTAATACAAATGGTAATTTCACACATATTAAATTTACAGACACAGAAAATTTACATTCAATGTGAATTGACACACACAGTAAATGTATTTACATTGTAAATTTAAAAACATGTTAAATTTACACACATAGTAAACACACATGGTTTGTAAATTCACATACATAGTAAATTCACACACGGTTAATTTATATACATGGTAAATTTACATACATGGTAAATGTACACACATCGTAAATTCACTCAACATGTTAAATTGACACACAAAGTAAAATAACATGCATTAAATTCACATTCATGGTAATATCACAAACACTGTAAATTTACGGACATCTTAAATGTACCTTAATATTAAATTAAAAAAAGATGGTTATTTACACACATGGTAAATTAACACAAATGTTAAATTCGTACACACAGCAAATTCAAAAACATGGTAAAATCACATATGTAGTAATTTCACATACATTGTGAATGTTCACATAATAAAATCACACACAAGGTAAATTTACAAATGTTAAATCCACAAAGAAGGCAAATTAACACATGTATAATTTACACACTATACAATTAACAACCATTAATTTCAAAAAGATAGTAAATTAACAAACATTGTAAATTCACCAATGTGGTAAAAGCTCACACATGGTAAATTCACTAACAAGGTAAATTTAAACATAGTAAAATCACAGAAATGGTAAATTAATGGTAAATAATCACACGTAAAATTCATAAACATCGTAAATTCATATACATAGTAAATACACATACATGGTGAATGCTCACACATGGTAAAAGGGTAAATTCATGAACACTGTAGATTTGCACGTTTAATTCAAATACATGGTAAAATAACACACATGTTAAATGTACACACATGGTAAATTACCACAGGGTAAATGTAAATTTAGACAAGGTAAATTCATAAACATGGTAAATTAAAAAAAGTTAAATTTGCAAACATTGTAAATTTACATACGTGGTAAATTTACACACATTGTAAATTCACAGACACGATAAATTCATAGACATGGTAAATTCACACGTGTTAAATTTAAACACATGATTAATTCAAAAACATGGTAAATTAACAAACATGGTAAATTAACACAAATAGTAAATACACACACATGGTCAAGTCACAGATGATACATTTATATAAATGGTAAATGCTCACACATGGTTAAACAAAACACATAGTAAATCCATTAAACTGTAAATATACGCATGGTAAATTAATAAAGATGGTACATTTTCACACAGGTTTTATTTACACAAATGGTAAAATAAAATACAGGTTAAATTCACAAACCCGGCAAATCCACAAACACATTAAATTTAAACTCAATTTTCATATATCGTAAAATAAAACACATTGTAAATTTACACGTGGTAAATCCAAAAACAGCTATTTTAAATACACACATTATATTTACACACTGTAAATCCATAAAACATGTTAAATTCACAAACACGGTAAATTTACATACATGGTACAGTTACACACATTGTAAATTCACACACACTGTAAAATTACATAAATGGTATATTCACACATGTTAAATTAATCAAATTGTAATACGGTAAATTTACACCGATGGTAAATATACAATCATTGTATATGCTCACAAAAGTTAAATTCACAAACACGGCATATTCACATACATGATACATTTACAAACATTGTAAATTCACACACACTCTAACATCATATACATGGTAAATTCACATACAGGTTTATTTTACACACATGGTAATATTACATACATGGTAAACACATGGTCAATTTACTCACACAGTAAAAGCACACAGATGTTCCGAGCTTCCGGTTCCGGGTTACGGCAGGACGTGCGTGGTTCCCTGCGGATACAACTATCTTCAAATGACTTAAAAAGTTGATTTTCTCCAAAAAAAAGAGAGCTGACCATGGCCCCCAAGAAAAGCCAGGACTACGAAGACCTTAAAAAGATTCTTGATGATATTAAAGCTACGTTGTTTTCCTTTATGGAGCAAGTGTCCCCTAAGCTAACGCCACTTACGGAGACGATGGAAGAGTTCCCAAGATTTCGGGCTCAAAACGAGCAACGAGAAAAACCGGGTCGACATTCTGGAGAAAAGACTGGACGATGTGGAACAACAAGTAAGGATGAATGGTTGCCTATGGTTGCCGTATGGAGTGGGCCCCCCCTCTTTCGGTTTTATTTGCACCTTAGACATGTAGGGTCCTTGGTAGGGGGGGTGCTTGGACATCACTGCAAGCAAGCAGCAGATGTCCTCCTGGCACCCTACCCGCCAATTTTAACCGCACCTTAGACATTTAGGGCCCCTTGGTGGGGAGGGTGAGGGGACGTCACTGTGAGTAATCAGGAGATGTCCCCTTAGTGCCCTACCCGCCAATTTTAACTGCACCCCCCTTAGTACACACACCCCTCCCCCTTCAATATATACATTCCAACATAAACACACACACATGCAAACACACACCCTCTCAAACACACATACACGCACACACATTTTGCAAGGAAGGTGGGACCTGGGTCCATCTGTCCCCTACCCCTTCCCTGGTGGGGGGTGCGGGCCCCTTGGCGATGGCGGCCGTGTCCCTTGGGTGCCGGCTCCCTGGGCCCGGCGGTGCTCTCTCCGAACGGTGGGGGGGGTTCATATTACACCTGAGCCGGGGGTGTTCGTGTCCCTGGGGGGTGGGTCCTGGTCCTTGCCCCTGAGCGCTGGGCCCCGCCAAACTTCCAACATGGCCGAGCCTGATCGGGCCATGTTTATAACACCCCTTGTGGGCCACCCTTTTTTCCCCGGGGTTCCCCCCTCCTGGGCGGGGGCGGCGGGCCCCTGCCTTGCTCCTCCCTGGACCAACCGTGGGCCGGGTGGGTGGCTGCCTGGACTGCGGAGCGGGTCTCCCTTGGGGGGTCCTGGCTCGTACCTGGGGTTGGGGCGGGGGGATGCCCGGAACTCCTGGGTGGTGGTGGGGTGCTCGTCTGGGGCTGTGGGCGTCCTTCTCCGGTGGGGCACTGCGTTGGACTCTTCCGGCGCGGCGGGGGGGCTGCTTTCCTGGCTGGGCTGGGGCGGCGCTCTCTTTCCCTCCGCGCCTCCCTGCTCTCTGGCTCTGGGGGCCTCGCGGCGGTCCTGCTGGCCCTGGCCTGGGTGGCGGATTTGGTCGCCCGGGGGGCGGTTGTTCCCTGCCTGTTCCCGTGTGGCGTTGGGGGAATTCCGGCTGCCGCTGCTGCTGCGGCGGGGGTCTGGGTGTGGGGGTGGCAGGGCGCTCCTCCTCCTTCTTTTCACATTCCACCATCCATTTTAGAAGAACATAAACATTCACCTGAGCACAGGTGTTAGCTTACCTTTGCATTTATAGTTTGCATGATTGAATGAATGAAAGATTTCACACTAGTTGGTTCAAAGGCATAGGTATGCGTTTGTGAACACTATCTGTTTTGTGTACATGTTGACATGTGAACATTTTTTGCAGCTAGCAGGTGTGTTGATAATATTTGAGTGTGTGTGAACAGGCCCCGCCCTTTTTGTACTACATTTGAACTGTACCGTAATGATAAACAACCAGTAAACCTGTCTGCTCTATGCTGCTTCATGGTCTTACCCCCCCCCCCCCCCCTCTCACTATCGCCCCCCCCCCCCTCTGACATCCCTCCCTCTTTTTCCCTCCTTTCCTTTTCCGTCCGGTCCAACACCAAAGATTTTCAATCATGGTTGAAATGAATAAAGTTTGGCCTCAATTACAAAAGGGGTTTATTCAGTCATACCTTTGGTTTGTCTGAAGGTTAATAACCCCTCTTGTTAAAGTAAAATATGTCCAACACAAGAGGCCCTCAGCTCTCATCTGCCTGCCTAGCTGTTGGACAGGACAAGTAAAAAAAAATAATAAAAAAAAGTAAGGATGAATAATGTCAATCTCACTGGAGTACCAATCAAACCTCGAGCAAAGGAGCTAGCACTGCTAATGCTAGCGCTAGCGTAGCTAGCATTGCTGAAGCGGCGAGCATTCGAGAATTTTTTGGAACAGCAAACCCATTCATTTCTCACATCTAAAGGGATTTCCCTGGATCTCAATACCATCGAGACCTGCCACCCGCTCCCCAGGAGAAAGGAGACGGATAAACCAGCGATCCTCATCAGGTTTGTGAATCACAAACACAAGCTAGCTTTGATGACCCAAAGGAAACACCTGAAAGGTTCGGCTGCTTATCTGAACGACCATCTGACCAGAAGGAATGCTGAAATCACCAAACATGCACGGCTTCTCGGGAAGCGTAAGCTGATTGAGAACACTTGGGTTAAAGGCTGCAGGATTTACGTCAAACCGCTCGGTCCAGAGGACCGGTCCAAGGTTCTGGTTGTGAACACAATGAAAGACTTTGAAAAGTGTTTGATCACGGTCGTCTGAAACAACATGGAGTAATAAACCAAAGAGCCAAATAATTTCAAGAAATATGACACGTGGATTCCTCACTTTCTCTGTATGTCTGACGTAACCTGAATAACAGCAGAGTTCTGACCTGCAGACAACTTGACCTCAACTTTCCCCGCCGCTGATGCCAGCTGAAGAAGGATATGGACCTGAATCTAATGTCTGCAGACATAACATCGAAGAGAACTATTAACTGTTTAAACCCAGGAGAACGGCTGTTATCAGTAAAAGAAGAAATGCCAACCTTGGACAATCGACAGATTATGGACCCTTTTTATTCTCCCTTACAGCATTACTTTATAATAAAAAAATTTAAAAGAAAAGAGAGAAAAAAATACAAAAAAACTAAAACAAATGATTATTCACTTATTGAAAATGGTTAAATTGATCGACATTAATGATATTACTTCACTTGCTCCAAAAATTGATAAATTTATTCAAAAATCTTTCCTAATGTAACATAATTTTGCACATGTTTTTTTCAAACTTTTGATACTTGATGAAATTTTGCTATGAAAATTCCTGAAACAGTGTTATGTCTATTTTACTGATATAGTGTTATGTTTTAATCATATGAATGACTTTTATAAGTAACATAATCTGCATATATTTTAGATGACTGATCTGCATTCGCCATGTTGATTTCTGAAATAGTTATTTTTGCATAATAATTAAGTAATTCATCTTTGTCATGTGCTTTATTGATACTTTATGATTCTTAATTCTTTCTGATAAAAGCTAGGAACCGGCTATTGATAAATCATGTAATAAAATGGTTATAGTATAACGGGGTGGGATTATATAAATTCACTTCCTTCCACTCCCTTTCAAGCAATATTTATTAATATGTCTAATTATCCTAAGTTTGATTAGTTACTGTATGAATGTATAACTGATGATTATATTACTTTTGTGTATTATTTCTACCTAATCGCTTGAAATAAACCATTTCAAATAAAAAAAATGTTAAATTTGCACACATGTTAAATTTACTCACACTGTAAATTCACAAACACCTTGAAATTACACAAACTTTAAATCAACACATGTAAAATTTACACACACTGTATATCAGCACACATAGTAAATTTTCATACGTTGTAAATTCACACACGTGTTAAATATGCTAACACAGTAAATTTAAACACATGAAAAATTTACACACGTTTTAAATTCACAAACGTGGTTTCATTTCATACATGATAAATTCACAGACATGCTAAATTTCCACTCATAGTATATTTACATACAAGGTAAATTCACTAACACTGTAAATTAACATGTAAATTAACCCACATGGTAAATTCAGAAATATGGTAAATTCCCATACATAGTAAATTCAAATACATGGTAAATGCTCACACATGGTAAGATCACACACAGTAAATTCATAAATGCGGTAAATTTACACATGTAAAATTCACAAACATTAACATAAATTGACACTTTTTCAAGTTACACAAATAGTAAATTCACATACATGGTAAATGCTCACACATGGTAAAATGGTAAATTCATAAACATTATTTAAATTTACACTTGTTAAATTAAACAACATGTTAAAATGACACATATGTTAAATGTACACACATGTTACATTAATACCTAGGGTAACTTTAAACACATGTTAAATTCACACATGTGGTACATTTACACAAGGCAAATTCATAAACATGGTAAATTAACACGCTGTATTTGCAAACAGTGTAAATTTACATACATAGTTAATTCACACACGATAAATTTATATACAAGGTAAATAAACACACGTGTTAAATTCACGCACATGGTAAATTTACAAACACTATAAATTTGCAGACATGTTAAATTCAAACATGGTAAAATAACCTACATGGTTAATTATTTTACATGTTACATTTATATACATGGTTAATTTACACACAGGGTAAATTAACACACAGAAATTCATAAATATGGTCAATTCACATACCTGGAAAATTCATATGCATAGTAAATTGACACATACAGTAAATTTATATACATGGTAAATGTACACATGTTAAATGTACACAAATTGTTAACTCACATACCTGGTAAATTCATATACATGATCAATTCACACAGACAGGACATTTATATACATGGTAAATTTACACATATGTTAAATATACACAAATGGTAAACTCACACACACACAGTAAATTCATCCACACTGTAAATTTACAGATGTTGAGTATAAAAACAAGGTAAACTAACACAGTTAATTAACACACATGTGGAAATTAGACCCGTGTTAAATGTACACTAAAATTAAATTAACACAAATGGTAAATTCACACACACGGCAAATTCAAAAACATGGTAAATACACATACATAGTAAATTCACATACATCATGAATGCTCACACGTGGTAAAATCACACAAGGTAAATTCATAAACATTGTAAATGTACACGATAGAGTAAAAAACATGGTAAATTACCAGACTTGTTCAATTAACATACATTGTAAAGTCCTACAGATGCTAAATCCACATACATGTTAAATACACAGAGATGGTAAATGTACACACATGATGAATTCAAAAAACAAGTTACATTTACGAATGTTAAATGCACGAAGAAGGTAAATTAACACGTGTATAATTTACCTACTATAAAATAACAAACAAGAATTTCACACAGATAGTAAATTAACAGACATGGTAAATTCCCTAACAAGGTAAATTTAAACATTGTAAAATCACAAACATGTTAAATTACCAGACATGGTAAATCCATATACATAGTAAATTCACATACCTGGTAAATTCATATACATGGTAAATTTACACATATGGTAAATTAATATACATGATAAATTTACACACATGTTAAATGTACACAAAAGATAAATTCACACACATGGTAAATTCACATACCTGGTAAATTCATGTACATGGTCAATTCACACAGACAATAAATGTATATACATGATAAATTTACACACATGTCAAATATACACAAATGGTAAATTCACACACACAGTAAATTCATCAACACTGTAAATTTACACATGTTGAGTATTAAAACATGGTAAATTAACACACGTTAAATTTACACAGACAGTAAATTAACATACAAAAAGTTTACAAACAAGGTTAATTAACACATGTTAAATTTACGCACACTATAAATTAACACACATGTTAAAAGTACAACCGTGTTAGTTATGTACACTCATATAAAATTAACACAAACGGTAAATTCACACACACGGCAAATTCACAAACATGGTAAATTCATGTAAAACATACGTAGTACATTCACATACATTGTAAGTGCTCACACATGGTAAAATTACACACATTGTACATTTCTAAACACTGTAAATTTACACATGATAAAGTAAAAAAAACATGGTAAATTACACACATAGATGGTAAATGTACACACATGATAAATTTAAAAAACAAGGTAAATTTACAAATGTTAAATTCACAAAGAAGGTAAATGTACACGTATATTTTACACACTGTAAAGTAACAAACATTAATTTCACAAAGATAGTAAATTAACAAACATGGTAAATTCACAAACGTGGTAGAGGCTCACACATGGTAAATTCACTAACAAGGTAAATTTAAACAGTAAAATCACAAACATGGTAAACTAACAGACATGGTAAATCCACATACATAGTAAATTCACATACATGGTGAATACTCACACATGGTAAATCTTCACACATGTTAAATTTACACACGTTAAATTTATACACATGGTAAATTTACAAACACTGTAAATTAACACACATGGTAAATTAACACAGCTCATTTCACCGACATTGTAAATTCATAAAAATAGTAAATACACATACATGGTGAATGCTCGCACATGGTACAATGTAAATCTACACATGGTAAATTAAAAAAAGATAACATACAGGGTAAATTCACAAACACAGCAAATTCACAAACACACTAAATTTATACACAATTTCCATATATTGTAAAACAAAACACATGGTAAATTTACACATGGTAAATCCACAAACTCCTATGTTAAATAGACACAGACATTAAAGTTACACACTATAAATTCATTAACATGTTAAATTACACATGTTAAATTCACAAACATGGTAAATTTACATACATGGTACAGTTACACACATTGTAAATTCACACACACTGTAAAACTATATACATGGTATATTCACACACGTTAAATGTATACACATTTTTACATGGTAAATTCACACACACGGTACATACACTGTCAAAATTCACACACGTTAAACTTGCTAACATGGTAAATTTAAATACATGGAAAATTTACACGCATTGTAAATTCACAAACATGGTTATATTATATACATGGTAAATTCAGATACATGGTAAATTTCCACTCATGGTATTTATACATACATGGTAAATTCACAAACACTGTAAATTAACATACATGGTAAATTAACACACATGGTAAATTCAGAAACATGGTAAATTTATATACATAGTAAATTCACATACATGGTAAATGGTCACACATGGTAAAATCACACACACAGTAAATTTGTAAATTTGGTATATTTACACGTGAAAAAATCACAAACACTGACATAAATTGACACACATGTCAAATTTACACACATAGTAAATTCACATACATGGTAAATGCCCACACATGGTAAAATGGTAAATTCATAAATACTGTAAATATACACATGTTTAATTGAAAACCATTGCAAAATGACACGTGTTAAATGTACACACGTCAAATTAACACACAGGTAATTTTACACACATGTTAAATTCACACACACGGTAAATTTACATAAGTGAAATTCATAAACATCGTAAATTAACACATTACATTTGCAAACACTGTAAATTTACACACACGATAAATTCAAATACAGGGTAAATTGACACACGTGTTACATTTACACACTTGGTAAATACACGTACATTGTAAAAATCACACACATGGTAAATTCACATACATGGTCATTTCACATACATGATAAATTGTCACACACATGGTTAATATGAACACATGGTAAATCCCCAAACACTGCAAATTTACACGTTAAATTTTCACATTCCTTTCAACTTTGGACACAACTTTTAGTTATTCTCTCTGCTTGTTTCACAGTAAATAAGTTCCCATCAGTTCTCGACTCAAAAGTACGAAGAGAAAATAATTGTTTTCTGTCTTTCTTGTGGCAGTCTAAGAAACGCTTTGAACATTTTGTCTGTTTAATAGTAATTAACAGGTCTGATCCAGACATAGGAGGCTCAGTTCCCTCATTTTTAAAGCCCTCAACGCAGGGTGACCTCAATGAGGGAGATATCCGTCCCAATTGGGCCAAGTTTCTGTGTTCAGAACAATTGGTTAAATCACAAAAATGCTAATCTCTGGAGGGTCCCAACATAATATCATTAACTCTAACTCAGTGTTTTTCAACCTTTTTTGAGCCACGGCACACTTTAACCTTGACAAAAATCCCGCGGCACACCAGCATCCAAAAAAATAGATAAATAAAAAAAAAGAAAAAGCTCAGTCTGTATTGATCTACAGCCGCTCTGCAATCTCACATGCATTTTTGTGATAAATGTTGCAGAAAAAGCTGGAAGCTGCAGCTGTTTTTTCTAAAAGATGTATTAAAAATTAAGTCAAAAGATTCAAAAACTGTTTGATGTGTGTTCGTTGTTTTAAGACGTTAAGAGGAGAGACTCATTGTGCGCTAAAACAGTCACTTTACTGCATCATGGGAGATGTAGTGCCCGTAATCCGCCGACCACAGAAAGACCAGCGTCTTTGAGCTTCATGGTTTTGTTCACTTGTTCCAGTCTGATACCAGATTCTGTGGAAAGCTACACCGCTAAAGACGAGCTTTAGCTGGTATTTCTGTTGGAACAGAGACTTTTTTGCGCTAAATCGAAACAAGGAAGTGAATACTTTAACCACTTCTGATTGGTCAGACTGATGACATGTGATTAAGCCTTCAAGAATGATTGGTGGAGACAGTTAAAGGGGCGGGACTTTTCCTTACACAGTTATAGCTGCAGCTAAATCGCGGTATCCCGTTATTGTTATCAAAATGTCTTTAATAGAATCATATAAACACAAAGAAAAAAGTATTTTATGATATTTCATATTCTTAACTTCTCAGTGTTTTATCAGGGCCTGTTTGGATGAACAAAGAGCTGATTTCCTGGAGATGGTAATTGCTTTTTAGATCAGTTAATGAGGGCAATTTCTCACGGCACACTTGACCATCTCCCACGGCACACTAGTGTGCCGCGGCACACTGGTTGAAAAACACTGCTCTAACTGATTGATGTTTTCTTGGATCCACCAGCTTCTTCACAGTGACTCTGTGCACTGTGAGGGACTGGGTGGCAGGGTGCATTATGGGCCATCACATTTTCAGTTTAGTCTGTTCAACTTTAAATATTTGCTAAGATTTGGTTGTTGAGGTTTGTGTTGGTCTGTTTGGAGCCTTGTTTACATTGGTTCTTGTGGTTTTTGCTCCAGTGACTTTGCTTTGGCAGTCCACCTCCAGTGCATAGCATTGAACATTTGTCAGAGTTCTCCTGTGGGATTGTGCAGCTCTGCGGCTAACTGCTAGCCTGCTTTATGGGGTTCTGACTCTGACTAGCTACAGAAGAAGATCCAATAAATGGATGTTTTCTGGGCAGAGAGGCTCTTCCTGTGAATATGGAGTCATCCTCATGAAAGATTCTGACCCTTTCATAAGGAAATGAAGCAACAGTTACTGCTTTATGCTGCAGGAGAAGGGATCGGTGCGTTAATGTCTTCTGTATAGATTACAGTGCTTACTAATTCATGCAGGAGGAGGTAATTTATTAGGCTTTCATTGAGGTCCCCAAGGGCAGATAAATGCTGTTTGTACGCTTCTCTCCAGATACCTCTGAGAATTAATCAGGGAGGGGGTAAATTGGTTTCTTTACTGGACTCTCTGGGAAATCCTTTTACAAGCAGGAGCTCTTCAGCCTGGGTGACGGATTAGGACTCAGACCAAAGAAAATTAAGTCTTTGTACTTGACTGCTCCTCCACTGAAGGCACTCCTGATTCAGAACACCCTATGAGGAGGAACAGGTCTTTTTCTGGGCCTCCTGTCAGAGCCAGAGACCCTGTCTGTGACATCATGGAGGAGGACGTTTGCTGAAAAGATCGGAATCAGTTTCGCCACCCTGCGGCTTGATTTATCTCCCCCCTCAAGGTAAATTCCAATTTATGTTGCGATGGGTTTATGAGCAGCCTGCAGGACTCTCGGGCAGACGCACCAACACCAGGGGAACACGATGATTAGATTTCCCCAGCAAAAGCCTTCAATGTCAGTCAGTTATCTTCCCAGAAAAAACGTAGAAAAATGTCAGTAGTCCTGGAACTCATAAAGCGCTCCGTCTTAAACAAAGTATTAACTCTCTCAGAGAGGTAATACTCGCCGGAGCTGCACTCCACTGCAGTTTTGATGGTGTTTTATTGTCCTTCTCTGTTTCATCTATCTGCTGCTGTAGCAGACCTGCTTTGCCCTCAGGGATCAATAAAGTCTCACTCGGTCGATGCCGCTCTGCTCTGCTGCCGCCCAGATGTTGGCTGCACAGCTCCATACAGTTGGAGTCACCTGCCGCCTCCTCTCTGCACCTTCCAGGGGGTGTTGACAAGGTCACGCTTTAGGCAGGAGGTCAGGAGACGCTCTACATGTTAATGAGTCTCTGCAACGCCGGGAGTTGTCATAAATGATCTCTGGGTTATTCCGTTTTCTCTGCAAATAAAAACACTGATCTGTGTTTATCCTTAACTGTTAAACCTGACGTTCCAGCGTCACCATGAATCCAAACGGGCTCATTGACGGCCTTCAAACCGAAAAAAATATAACCTTTAAAATTAAAATGACATAAATATCCACCACTTTACGTATGTAGATGTTATCATATGCCCTATAATTCTAATTTTAATTAACTGATATGTAAGAGATAACGTCCTTTGAGGTGTCCAAAAAAAAGCGCCTCTGTGTTATTCCATAATGGACACCTCATGGGCATTATCTCATTTATACCATGCCCATTAATGAAAGAAAGAAGTATTAAAGCATTTATTAGTACTTGAATGTTCTTATTTCTTATGTTTAAATTGTTTTTCAAAAGAAGTGGACCGTTTGAAACGCGGTGTGATGTGTTGTCATGGTAACCTGCAGCTGTTGTATGAGGACTAACCAGCGGAGTTAAGTGCTTTACAGTATTCCTCCCATATTCACGGGGGTCAGGGACCAGAGAAGGAGGAGTTCACCGAAAACAGAGAACTCCCCCATCTCAGTCTCACCCTCCAACCCCCCACGGCCAAAGAATGCCCCAACACCTATTCATACCCCCTTAAAAACCCTCCTGAAACATTTCTGATGCTTTATAAAACATTTATTAAAGAAAGGTGAAGTTTTGTTCAGTATTAGGACCTTTTTATTTTTTATTTATTATTCTGAACAATTAACAGTACCACAGCATAATCTATTACCAAAGTCGGCTCAAACCTCACAAACACAGTGCAGTGCAGTAGAACTATCAAATTTCTCTGTTTATGGCATCAAAAACACACTTTGTAACCAGTTGGTGAGAAACTGCATAACAATTTTATTAACTACCCCCAAAAACATTATGAACTCTAAATTATAAAAATGTTAAAAAATACTGATAAAGAAAAGTCACACATATTGTACTGAGACAAAGTTGAAAAACCAAAACAGAGAAGTCACATGTCTCCTTATTGGTTGAATGCTATAAAACATTCAACCCATTGTTTTCCTGTTTCCTGTGGGTTTTTTTTGTTCCAATTATGACCGTTTAAGTTTCATTTTCATTCAGCAATATAGCATTCAACCCTGCATTTTCTTCTGGAAATGCAGATCCTTCTGGGAAGGATGTTTGGGCGTTTCCTCCGCAGCCCTGAAGAACATGGTGATCTGGAGCCTTTTCTCCAACAACGAGCCTCATTAGAGGATGTCCTCCTCAGAGTTTCCAGGAACACTCAGGACTTTGAACAGTCTCATTTTTGGATTTGAGCTGCTTGAACATCTCTGTTAGAAATGCTGAGCTGAGGAGCTGGAAAAGGCTGATCCAGTTGGCAGTTTCTGCCTGTGACAGTGGAGTTCATGAAAAAACCCTGTAAGCTCTGCCAGCCTGGGTCTGTGCCCCCCCCCCACCTCAGGCACTTCAGGACAGAGAAGAATGTTCTGTGCCGTCAGGAGCTGCAGGTTTGACACTAACTGGAGGAATTGCAGCAGCGCCGGCGCCTCAGCTGCAGCTCTGTCACCAGGTAACCGCGAGCAAAAAAAATGAAAAGGGAACTCGCCAATTACAGGGCTGGACTCACAGCTGAGCCATTAATCAAAGGTGTGAGCGGAGCCGGAGCCAGCCATCAGCGCGCTCAGAAACAAATGGATGGATGGATCTCTGTCCAGATGGATGGAGAGGACGCTGCACAGATTGGGAGTCGTGAAGTGGTTCTGCAGCTGTGACAGATTTGTGAAGCTGTCCTCTTCTCCCTAATTAATGTCACATCAGCACCTCCAAGTCACCTGGCAGCCGCCATCCAGCGCAGGTCAAATCCTCCGTTTGGCACATGTCTCTCCACTCTTTATGTTTTTCACATCTTCCTTCCGTGCTAATGAGCTTCCCAATCGCTCCAAGCTTTTCCGTGGCCTCCGCTGCAGGTTCTGCAGCAAAGCTGAACATTTGAGGCTCCTTGATGTTTGGATCCTTAAAAACATTCCCAGATTTTCTCCATCTGGCTGTGGTGTATTCTTATGTAGAAGTGAATCTTTATTTAGAGGTTAAGTTTTTTTTTTAATCCAATGAAACATACACAAAAACCCAGTGTATCAGATTTGTTTGGAAAATTTGCTCAAGGTAAATGTTTTGTGGAGGTTTTGAAGGAAACGCTCAAAACTTTTGACTCACAGAAGCAGAAATGTTTGGCAGTTATGAAAAGTAAACTTTCTCCCTGCAAAGTTTTCCCGGCTCAGATTTTCCCATAAAACTCAGGTGTGACTGAAGGGATTTTACTTTGAAACCATCTTGATGGTTGGCGGTCTCAGACTCAGTGGTCAGGGTGAGGGGGGTTCATACAGAACATGACCCCCCTCCCTTGTAAGAAAGTCAGGATGAACCCAAAAGAAAGTTGAGCAAAAGCAAAACATCTCAAATAATCTGCTGGATTTTCAAAATAAAGCGCCAGATTTATGTTTGTGTAAACTCATGACGACCTGTGGTGCACTTATGCACATTGTGACCATGGAAAGCAGCCTGAAACATAATTTCCCCCTTTTTCTTACCTTAAAAGTTTAGTGTTTGCTTTCGTCTGAATTTGGAGCAAAAAGAAACAGAATAAAGGACTAAACTTTTTTCAAGAAATAACTAAGTCAACGGGAACCTGCGATGTGATTAGTCTATTCAGTTTCCTATGAGATGTCTTGAACTTCAGTTTTAGGGCCTCCGTTTGGTCTTACCTGTCATCTCCTGACAGAAAACAGGACAGAATGAGAGTTGAGACGGCTGAAACCAAACAGCAAAAATCAGAGAATCGGTACCGTATTTCTGTGACAGAGCACAGGTCTGTCACGGCCTGAGAGCTTAATAAAGTGGATTTGTTTCTGACAGCGTCAGTGAGTGCACACACTGTGCAGCCGTAAGGTTCCAATGGTTATTGCAATTCACTCTGTTTAGTTTTTGTAGTCCCCTGCTTTTGGTTGTTCTCAGTGTTTTACTTCCTGCTTTCTTAGGAGCACTTCCTGTATCCAGGAGGTCCAGTGGACCCACCCATTGTTTTGGTTTCCTTTGACAGGCCTGTTTTAAATTCAAAATGATTTCTTTTTAGTTTGCATTTTTATGTCAATACTGTTGTTAAATGGAAGACATTTTTTTTAATGTTGCATGTGTTACAAGGAAAATGCATGTGAATGCATTTTCTATTCGCAACTATTTGCTGTTTCTCAGGACATGGGTCTGATTTTGATTGGTAATTGGGTTGGTCTGGTAAGGGGTGGAGCCCACCCCCTATTAAAGAGGACCTCTTTTCAAGATGGAGGGCTCCTTTTTGTTGTCTGGCTTCCATGGTGCTGCATTGTAGGCTTCTTTCCTGCCATAGTGTTGTCAATGGATGCATGTTTCTCACACTGCCTGGAAATGACAAAGAATAAGTAAATTTGTGAAGTTTCTGGTTGAGAAACCTCCCTGTGACGTGATGGAAGGTCCCCTGGAAGCTCTCAGACTCTGTTCCTCTACTAAAGTCAGGACCCTGACTCCAAATATCCAGACCTCCACTGGTTCCAACCAGTCTAATAATAATGAATTGATTTAGTAAATTATTCATTTGGTTCAGATATTACCAAAATAGGTTGTTTATACCTAAAAGAAGACGTTTCCACACACTCTCTAATTGATCAAAGTCTTAACGTTTTTTTTTTTTTTAATCAGCAGAAACAACCAGAAATATGCTTTAAAAACCAAAGTGCACAAGAAGGCAGGGAGTTTATGCTTTTTCCTTTTCATGAATTCTTTAAGGCGTGGGACCTGACATGCTCATCGGGAGGCGGTGGAACTAATGGAAACTAGACGGAATGGTTGAAAACGAGGAATTTTCCTGGAATGTAGACAGGTTTTCTCTCACTCAGCTCTGCAGACATGGCGTCTGTGGACAGGTTGAACTTCCAGGCTTTACCTGCAAACCCCATCATCTGTTTGACTTACAGCCGTTTTCACATCAGCTGTCATTCAGTGGAGAATATGTATTCCTTTGTGAATGTTTGTGCAATTTATTGAAGAAAAAAAACGATAATGATGCTGAAACATTTTTTTACTTTACAGGGATTGTTTGGAGTAAAGAAATGCAACAAAAAAGATTTAACAGCTTCCCTGGAAGCAGAGACCTTTAGCTGCAAGGATGAGAACAAAGAAGCAGCAAAGATGAATCTGAGAGGAAAACATCAGCCTGAGTTCTGATTCATTTGAGTTTGGAAAACTGTGGTCAGAAGAAGTGGAGTCCTTCAGCAGCCATGCTTTCCCCCTGATTAGATTATCCATCATGTTTCCACAAAACCCGACCGTCCGAGCTCATCAGACAAACAGCAGCGTCCATCCGGAGACACATGTTCAGCCGTCACGCTGTTATGAAAGTGTCATTTAAAGACTGACATCTTCATGAAAGAACGTTAAGAGAAACGGCTGAAAGTCAACGTTTAGTGTCTGTGATTGAAACTGATCTGAGCAGAAGGTTGTGGTTTAATTGCATTTTTTCAGGGATGTCATAATTGCTTCATTAATGGTGTCAATCACGTCCGAGGAATTTCACTTTCAGAAATCTTTTCTTCTCGTTTCGTCGTGCTGAAAATGCGGGGACCATTTTTGCGATTACACACATTTGTCATTTTGGCAGCTGAGTTGAACTCCGATTTGCACGGTTGCCATGCCAACGCAGTCATTGAATGTGTGGTACCCTGATTCACAGCCAGCCTGAGGTGTGCCAAGGCTTTTACTTTTTGAGCAGATTCATTGTGTAGAATGTAAACACAAACAGTCTAGCAAGAAAAAACGACACGTTCAGGTTCTTCTGCTGAGGACGTTCAGGTACGCAGAAAACATCCGCTAAGAATCTGTTGGTGGAAGAACTTGGACTGAATTCCCCCAAGACCTGCTATGATTATCAATATTTACAGAATATATATATATATACAGAGAGAGAGATGTTTTTTACATATATATTACATTTAACCATACTGCTCATCTGTGACATGTATGTTGATTTCTGGAATAATGTAATGTCTTAAATTAAATGTTATGAACCAGAATGTGATAGATTTAATGGATTGAATGTGTCCCGTATTGTATGTATGAATACAAATAAGTCTGTTTTTGTTCATATAGGGACATGTTTTTCTTTTACTTTACAGTTTTATATTTTCCAATCAAGTCACGAATTATCATCCAAAGTTTAAATATATATTTCCCTGTGCTGGTCCCCCGCCTGGATATAATACAGGGTTGTGTCAGGAAGGGCATCCGGCGTAAAAATCTTTGCCAAACCACCAGTGAGAATCCGTGAAAGCTGATTCGCTGTGACGACTCCTGAAGGGATGCGCCAAAAGGTGAACTACATGTACACATTTATATATTTTTTCTGATTGATCTCTTCTTTTGTAATTTTGTTCTAATTGTTTGAAATAAATCAATTCCAAATCATGACCCTTAGCTAATTTTGTCTCCAGTTTCTGAGGCACTTCCTCCATCGTACCCCATCATGGTTGGTTGCTTCAAACAACAGACTGTTCTTTAAATTCTGATGGGTTTTGTTTCTCAACACTGTTTATTCTCAACCAAAATACCATCTTTTAACAAAAAAGATGACAACTTTTTGGACCAAAATCTACCTGTTATTAGGACTTTGATGATCTCAGTTCTGGATTCTCTGATCAAATGTGAACCGTTCTGATGGTCCCCTCAGAGGTGGATGGATCCTCTCGTTGGTGTTTGAAGGTGGTTTGACCGATCAGCTGTTGTCCAACAGACAGAAGTCGGACTACTCTGCAGTCTGAAGAAAAGTAATGTTAAAAAAGGAAAGTCTCCAACATGCACCGTCCTGGGTCTTGAATTTGTTGGTTTGTTGAGCTGTTTTTTTACTGTCTACTGTAATAAATCCTACAATCTTTCAGGTCTTTTCTTCAGCCGAATCTTCAAACGGTGCTGTCTTTGGTAATCCTGCGTGTCTGACATCCGAGCTAAATCCCTGCAATCACTGAAAATCCAAGACCGGATTCCAGCCGTGGTTTGGTGTTCCTGCTGAGTGACAGCAGAGGCAGGTCGGATTCAAACCCGCTTTTCTTTCAAAGGAGTTTCTATATTTATGTTTTTTGTGCCTCATGCATACAAAGTGGAATCAAAAGAATAAAAGTATTCCATGTTAGTCATTTGTCATCTCTGCCTCGCAGACAGTCATGAGTCAACGTTTCGTTTTTAGAAAAGAGCTGCTCTGCTGGGATGCGCCGTTATGAAATAGCCGGTTTGGGGCTCTGGATGTTGCACTAAATAGATCTTTCTGGACGCAGAAGAAACTGTCCAGCTCGATAATTCTGCAGCTGCTCAAAGGAATAAGTTGGTATGAGGAGGTATTCTGAGGTCAGAACTGAACCAGGTGATTCATGGCGGACTGAATGGAGAACATAAATCACACATACCCCGAGGAGGGTTCATTACCTCCAAAATAAAGCTTTTACCGCTGATTGCATTCTGGAGCTCAGCGCAGCTCCAGCAGACAAACAGTCTGCTTTGTCCTTTTCCCATTTAAACCCAAAACACAAACTTAATCTTTGGTCGGACTATAATGCCACCCCTGAACACGCGCTGGGTGACTTTTATTCCTGGTCAATATTCATGGGAGTGCTCTTTTTGCAGAGTCATTTCTCAGATGCCACAGAGACGGTGGCGTGATAACTGGTATGAGGACAGAAAAAAGTCTGGAGTGTATGACAGTTTGGAAACTACTCGCGTGTTGCTCTCTACCGTTGTCGTGACCCTGCTCTTCAAGCCTCTCGCTGAAGAAGTGGAGGGGTTGCTGACGTCTACTCCACCACCAGCGAATCACCGCTCGCTCGGCGGCTACAAATTAATCGGCGTGCGGACAGCCTCCGCAATGCAGGCTGCTGCTGCCCGGTCCGTCTTCGCTCCAGCACTTAGCTGGATAAGCTGCCGTGTCATGCTGCGAGGGGGCAGACCGCCTCTGCACAGCACGGAGCATGTTCTCGCACATGGATGTTTGGTTCTGTTGGATGGACCCAGCTGCCAAAAGCAGTCAAAGCCTTCCCGTGAATATGAGTCCATTTGGAAGCAACCCCCACGGCCATAAAGGGAATTTTCCATCTGGTAACCCAACTGTCAGGACCCCGTTACCATGGTGACACCCAAAATCAGCAGAGATCTCTGCAATAAAACCTCACCCCCTTTGAAGAACATCTGTGATACTAAAGGGGAAATCTGCAGATAACACTTAGTGGTGGTGGGGGGGGACACTTGGTGGGAACAGGAATGAGTGGGTTCATCTTGATTTACCACTAGGGGGTGTTGTTGAAGCACTTTCAACTATCGTAACTCTTCAGCCGTTTGCACAGGTAACAGGTCTGAGGCGTAGAAAAGCAGCTTTGCACTGATATGCAACTCAGTTTGACGCATCAGAATCCAGTGGAATTACAATAATTAAGAACTGTTGTAGAGTTGCGGTTGTTCAAAGAACGTTTTATTTCATGGTCCCGACAACAGCTCCGGTCATTGGGTTGAAGACATAAAAGACTCTCAGATATTTTTTTAACTGTATTTGCTAAATCACGGTTGTTTTTTTACCAACAGCAACAAGCAGTTTGAAATTGTAAGGAATAGCCGCTTCGCGTCGGGCGGTTCAGGCGTCCACGCCGTGTGTTAATTCCTGATAATGGACAATTCGTCGGCCATTATCCCTTACAAAGCTCTTCAACCGTTAACACCATCAACATAATTCATAATTCCAAATTTTACCGAAGTGTTGCGTATTATTACAAAGCTTTTTTCTCTCCCCATCACTCGTTTGAATCACGTTAACTTCGTAAACGGTTAATGAGTTACATTACTTTGAAGAGAGTCTGTTATTTCGGGTCACCAGAGACAACGACAGCATTTAACGGGTAAAGGAGTAAAAGATTTCACACGTATTTCACTGTTTTTGCTAAATGTTAAATAAATAGTTGTTTCTGCAACAAGCAGTTTGCAAGTAGAAATGTTAGTTGTTAGCTTTTCAGTTATAGAGTTTAAATGTTATAACCCTTTAACACCAGAGCTTTAGCTTCAGGAAAGATGTTATTTAACTATTGATGCAGTTTCCCAAATTCAACATTTACGGTGGTAAAAGTACATATCAGCACAAAGCTGCTTTTCTCTGCTTTAGAATCAGTTGGATTTGCAGAGATTTCCTATGAGTGAAGATAGTTTGAAGAGTGTTTGTTACGTCATGGCGACATCTCCAGTGTTAAACAGTTAATAAACTAACAAGTAAAGAGAAGCTTGTTGTGGGTTCCTAAGGGAAGAGCTTGTCAAACCACACTATGATAGCAGAGCAGCCAAGTTTAAAGTTTTCTCCTTTATTCTGAGGAAACGGCGAACATCAACCGTCCTCACAAAGGCCACATCATCCCAAGACACCCTCATCATTTCCTGTCTCACTTCCCTTTTTAAATCACAAGCCCCTCCTACTGGGCGTTGCTCTTCATTACCTCATGGTTAGGCAAACAGTTTTACAATGTCTTTCCTAAAATCCAAAAAACAAGCAATTTTCCATTTTCCACCCAAAGAAACCTCATCCGTGTTATTTACAAAAATTGCAACAATCTACCTGAAAAAACAAACTCGTCGTCAGATGAGTCACATGACCTGCGGAGTTGGTCACTAACTCCTGAGTAAACAAAACAAAAATGAATGGCGAGATTGCGTGTCCATGCGTGTGTGTACGAGTGAGCGCAGCCACCAGCTGATGGTGCTGCATCGTCACAAAAATATTCAAATGTTGAGTTGAATATCAGAGATCATGTCAAAACACGCCATCCTTTAGGAGGGTCCACATTGGTAGTTTTTAAACAAATAGAAGTTACATTACAGAAAAAGCCAAACTGTTTTTTCAGCGACACAACGCCAAACAAATGAGTCTAAAACTGAGGAGGAAATGACTGTCATCGCCCCCACCCCCATGATGCGGAGTAATATGTTCTATGAAGCAGTTGCCTTCAGCGAAGCTAAATGTCTTCTGTTTGGTCTGCGGGTAAAAACCTGATTTCTCATTATGTTCCCATTTAAAAAGTTTTAAAAAAGACAAATGAAAGAGCTCCAGGCGGCGTTCACCAGCAGGAGAGCCCTCTCATGAAGGAGCGGCGTCACAGCAGACTACAGTCTGATGCATCTCCACTCATTTGTTTTGACTGTAAGTCTGCAGCTTCCTGAGGCCAACGGTTCGTCATCTGAGCTCAAGACCAAACAGAAACAGAAACAGAGTAACTACGACGAGATCTAGTTCACTCTACTGTCATCTGAACAAAAGCAAACATTTGGAACATCTCATTCAAACTTCTGCTGTTTGTAAAAACTAGAAATATCCTGACTGTTTATGGTTTCTAAATTTGAGCATCTTTTTTTGAACGTGGTTTAATTTACAGTGATTTTAATTGATGATTACAGTGGGGCAAAAGGTGTTTAGGCTGCCACCAATGGTGCAGGTTCTCCCACTTGAAAAGATGACAGAGACCTGTATTTTTCATTAGACGGCAGTGGCTCAGGCTGTTTAGCAGGTCGGCCAATGATTGAAGGGTCTGCAGTTTGATCCCCGCTCCCCCCCAGTCAACCCTTGGGCAAGACACTTCACCCTCCCTGCCTCCAGTGGGGCTCCACTGGTTTGTGAATGTGCATCAATGTCCCGGTGATGGTCAGAGGGGCCGTAGGTGCCAAGTGGCAGCCACGCCTCTGTCAGTCCCCCCCAGGACAGCTGTGGGTGCAACAGCAGCTACCATCACCAAGAATGAATGAATAATGGACACATTGGAAGAACATTGAGGGTTTGGAAAAGCGCAGATAAATTGATTCCATTATTATCATCGTAGGTTTACCTCAACTATGAGAGATAAAATATGAAATAATAATACAGAAAATCAAGCTGTCTGATTTTTAAAGAATTTATTTGTAAATTATGGTGGAAAATAAGTATGTTTACCTACAAACAAACAAGACGTCTGTCTCTCACAGACCTGTAACTTCTTCTGTAAGAAGATCCTATGTCCTCCACTGTTTACCTGTATTAACGGCACCTGCTTGAACTGGTTATCTATATAAAGGCACCTGTCCACAACCTCAAACAGTCCCACTCCAAATTCCCCGCCGCCCACACGAGGGACCTAGTGAATCACCTGCAGAGAGCTAAGACCAAAGTAATAAAGGCTACCATCAGTAACACACTACACCGCCAGGGACTCAAACTCTCCAGGACCAGACGTGTCCCCCTGCTAAGGCCAGTACATGTGCAGGCCTGTCTAAAGTCTGTTAGAGAGCATTTGGATGATCCAGAAGAGGATTGGGAGAATGTCCTATGGTCAGATGAAACCAAAATAGAACTTTTGGTAAAAACTCTACTCATTTAGTTTGGAGGAGAAAGAATGCTGAGCTGCATCCAAAGAACACCAGACCTACTGTAGAGCATGGGGGTGGAAGAATCATGCTGTGGTCAGATTTTGAGTGAAAACCTCCTTCCATCAGCATTGAAGATCAAACGTGGCTGGATCTTCCAGCATGACAACCATCCCAAACACACGTTGCCCGGGTAACGAAGGAGTGGCTTCATAAGAAGCATTTCCATGTCCTGGAGTGGCCTACTTAGTCTCAGATCTCAACCATAGAACATCTTTGGAGGGAGTTGAAAGTCTGTGTTGCCCAGCGACAGCCCTAAAACATCACTGCTCTAGAGGAGATCTGCATGGAGGAATGGGCCAAAATACCAGCAGCAGTTTGAGAAAACCTTAAAAAGACCTACAGAAACTGTTTGACTGCTGTCATTGTCAACAAAGGGTATATAACAAAGTAATTAGTTGACCTTTTGTTATTGACTAAGTACTTATTTTCCATCATAATTTACTAATAAATTCTAAAGAATTCAGACAACATGATTTTCTAAATGTTTTTTTTTTTTCATTTTGTCTCTCATAGTTGTGGTAAACCTATGTTGATAATTACAGGCCTCTCTCATATTTTTCAATGGGAGAACCGGCACCACTGGTGGCTGAGTAAATACTTTGTTGCCCTACTGTATATCAGTTTATAGATTGTTCTGATGATCCAAAACAACCTCACAAAACTACAGTCGTTTCCACAAAGTCACCTTTTTTTTAACCTAAATAATTTGTACTTTAAGTATCTTCAAACATGAATAAATGCAGAAGATGCAATCAAGATGCAAAAACATTGAAGCTTGTCATTTATTTTGCTGCTTGTAGAAAAACGTAACAAATCGGGTTTTCGGTTTTATCGAGAACACGTTTTTCTGACTGTAGACGAATGTCCTGCTGATGGAGACAAGGGTGGGTCCCACCTATCAGGATTCAGCTAGTTAAAGGAAAGGAAACACGAAGAGAGATCAAATCATTCTGAGTTCCATCCAGCATCTTCACGTTTCTGCAACTGAATTTCTGCTGCCTATTTCCTGTCTGGACCACAAACAGCTCTACAACACGCCAAACTTTCTACCTGCCAGGATATGACTTGGATTGCACACTCAAGTCTATACCTTCAAGCCTGTCCTACTGCCCCCTTCTGGTTATTGGGGGCATTAGGACAACTTACAGAACAACATTAATCTGGTATTCATCAAACTCAGGTCCAAAACTGTCAATCAGCATTTTTGTTATACTGAGCTGCTCAGGTTCTGGTTCTGGTTCTGGTTCATGTCAAAGGTCTGAGAGAAAAGCGATGGCTCACTTTTCAGCCTTAGTGTGTCCATAAATGAAAGACGAGAAGCCCCAAGGTCACATCAGAGCATCAGTCATGATGCTGAAGCCTGACAGAGAGACTGCGACCTTAATCTACAACCACAGGTCACCACACACGCACACTTGACACACAACTGGAGGTTGTGCTGCAAACACTCACAACTTAATCTGTCTCAAATGGTTTTCTCCGACCTAAACAACCCACTCTGCAGCGGCGCTCCGCCCGGACCTGCAATCCTCTGGACTGTAATGCGCACAGGAGGCTCTAATTCTTCTGCATCGTGGTGTGATTCAGCGGCAGCAGAGAACATCTGCGAGTCTGTAAAATGAACAAAAGTCTGAGGATTTGTCCAAAGCCGCAGGATGAGCACAGGAATGTTTTTCCTATGTTTGGAAAATTCTGGTTTTATGTTTTTAACATGCTCTTGTGGCATTTTTCTGAGGATGTAGGACAGAGATTTCTGAGTATTTCTTTATTCAAACTGATGTGCAGATGAAAAAAAATGCGTTTGAAAAAGGTGATATTTGTGACACAGAAATTACACAAAAACACATTTGTTTTTTGCCGCTAAAACTATCGGATCATGCCAGGTTTGATGGACACTGTCAGGAGTTTGTGGTTCCTTAAAAGTCTGTGTTTCACATCCAGGAAGGAGCTTCAATCTTCTTGGCACACATGTTTGTAAGTCAGACACATTTTTAAGCACTGATGAGCACAAAACAGCATCTTGATCATTAATCCAGTATAATGCTTGTGATGGATCTTCCTTCCTACTCTCCATTCCTAATGGAGATGGAGGGGTCTTTACCTTCCTGGAGGTGGAAGGAATGTGACCAGCATCCACGTACCCAAAAGACCCGCCAGCATCCATGGATATAGCTTGTGATGACATCACTAAGGGTGGATTTGGCTCTCAAGAAGATTCTTTCCTCACTGCATTGAAAGAGATGATATTGGCTGTGATGTGGATGAAAATGCGTGACCAGACGGACTGAAGCTTCTAGTTTTCTATGATTGACTGCTGCTCTCTCCGTTTATAGTGTTTTCAGTTCCCTAACTACCACAGTGAGGTTTACTGAGCAAAAGGAGGTTTCATTTTTAATATAAATGGCTTTTCCCCCCCAGTTGCATAATGCTGTAACCAGCTGCAGATGTCCAGTATAAAAAGTGCATATTCAATGTCCTGATTTCTATTAAATTTTAGTTTTCAAAATGTCATGTTTGGTATATAAGGCTGTCGTTCCAGAGAAATCTGTCTCAATGAAAACATGTTCAAACCTTTTGACTTGATTGTTCAAAGATGCTGAAGTCAGAACTTTACATTTTGACGACACTGACATAAATATTTGCTTTGGAAGATCAACTAATTCATTCTGAGCCACTGACTTACTTTTGTGCAAATGAGCATCCATTGAGAGAAAAGGACTCTAGCAGGTTATCTACCATGTTTTGCAGTTTGCACTAATTGTTTTGAGAAACAGCTCCTTAGCAGTGGAGCAAACTGTTGTGAGAAATGCTGTAAGAAGACGTTTGGTCTGAATATCTGAACACCAGAACAGGAAGGAACAGAATCTTCCATCGTCTTTCATTGCTTCATCAGAAGCTGTTTGGATGCAGCTGCAGATAAACCTGTTTTCCCACAATGCCCTGGTTAACAAACAGCCAAACAAACCCACAAACAGACGGGCCGGCGCCTCAGCGGCCGCGATCGATTCCTGCCTAAAGTTCAGTGCAGCATGCTAAAGGAGAAAGATGCATTTCAGTGCAGCCGTCAGCCGTTCAGGGACAGCGCTCAGTCAGACCTGCTGCTCCTCACATTCGAAGGTAAGAAAAGACGGGCGGCATGCTGGATCGGACAGGTATCGATCCCTGGACGACACCGCGGCCCGTTTCTGCTGCTTCAGAGAAACGCTGTGTTTGAATTCACTGTAGGAGCTGCTGTTTCTGTCTGATCAGGTCCTGAACTCATCACGATATCTCTACCATTGATTCTGTCTCAACACATGGAACAGCCTCCCAGGGTAAAAGATGTCAGTTTGACACAATCATTATTTTAAGAAAAATCCACGTTTTTCTGGTTATGAGCGCATTGGTTGTGTTGAAATATTTAAGACATTTGAGTTTAGACAAAACTGCCTGTTTGTGCCAACGGTTTTGTTTTTACTTCACCTTCTGATGAAGGCTATTCGAAGCTCAGATGAGGGTACATTTCCATCCATCCATCCATTTATTTCTTTTCTTCTGCTCATCTGGAGCAGCAGTGTAAACAAACACCGTCTCCATGGCCTCTTCCTCCTCCTCCTCCTCCTCCTCCTCCTGAGACATTTCCAGGTGAGCTGATAGGACAACGTCTCTGCAGCGTTCTGGGTCTTCCACCGCCTGATAATTACAATCCATCTGAAGCTCATCCACCGACTTTGAAAGGTTTCTGCTTGAGGACATGTTGGCCCTGCTCTCTGTTCTGAAAAGGCTCGTCGACGAGCGTCGCACGCCATCCCTCGCCATCCCTCGCCACATTAGGAAAGCATTTCGCGGCATTAATCAGTCAGAGCTGCCACCGCCTTCACACCCACGCCGCCGATGAATCACGGAGCAGAGCAGCAACAGAACTTCAGCACAAATGCTCAAGTAGTTTGATGACCTCCTTTGGTTCTGTTCCCACTTCCTGTCGCTCCTCTTCGCCCTGACTGCTGACTCAAAGACGGCCCGCCGGAGCTGAAGGTGCAGGTAGGCGGAGCTTCGGGGAGGACGGAGGAGGTTTGGGTTAGAGGGCATGAAAAGACTCCAGAAGAAGTTTATTCAAGTTAAAACCGAAGAAAACGGAAAAGATGTTTCTGTAAAACAAAGGAGGCAGGAAATGCTGAGTCATTTACTGCTTAGCTCTGAAATACATTTATTTAGAGGTCAGGATGTGAAATTCTTCTGGAAACACAATTTAAGTAAAGTTTCAACAAAAAAATGTAGCAACTTCATGACATAAACCCCCTAAAAAACCAAAGGAAAGGATTAAAAACAGAAGAATGGAAACACTTGAAAAGAAAAATGGTAAAATATTTGTTTATGATGTCATAAAACCTGTCCAAAGACCAACATTTGAGACAAACCAGACAGTTCTTTGGGGACGGTTCACTGTAAACATGTCAGTGAAAAGGCCACGCCTCCTGATGGAGCAGAAAGACGTGGAGGTCACGACATTTCCATGAATTGCCATAAATGTTTCTGAAATTAATTAATTAAAGCAGCTTTGTGCTGAAATGCAGCACTTTTACGTAAAGTGACGCGTCATGGCGCTTCAGAATGACCTTAACTGCCTAAACGGCTGAAGAGTTTTAGTTATTTCATGTCATCTCAGAAATGGATTCCTCCTTTACATTGAAGTGAATTCCTGTGCAGACAGCAGCTTAGTGGTGAACTGCTGAACTGCTCTGGCTCCAGTTTGTGGGGAGTTTGTACTTTTTCGCTCAGAGGAATCAATGTTTTCAGACAACACAGTAAAACAGGAATCCACCAGGACTTCCTTAAGGCCTGTAGTCTTATTCTGAACGGTATAATTAAAGTAACATGAGAAAATGTGGTCATTTAAATGAAATTAAAACGAGGCCTGCTCTCATTTCACGCCGCCTCTGACTGCCTGGCTTTCACAGGTGATGGACGGTGCAATTACGCGTTCCTCCACCAGGCCCGGAAGAAAGAGCCGCTGGCCTGAAGGGCTGCTTCCATATTTAAGGCACTGATGGCATCATAAAGAGTCTCCAGGCGAGTTCCGAAAATGAGGCTACAACTAACCTCTGAAGCTTCAGGAGAGCTCATGAGAAGCTGTTGGAGCCTGTAAAGGAGGCAGAGCTGCACGATTACAAGTGTAATTTGTTTTTTTTTTGTTTCTTTGTTTTAATCACCTTTTGTTTTTCAGTGTTCCTTCGTTTCTCTCACCTGTTCTCTGCTTTTATTCACAACCTCCAGCTTCGGTCCCATTTCAGATCTTAACCTGTAATTCCACAGTGACCTTCCAGCTGATTTTTAACTTTCCTGCTTGTCTGGACCAAGCCCCCACCCTCCGACCCCAAGCTCAAAAGTCCCAAATCCTGTATTTTCTCAAAGACTTTGCCCTTCAGTTTGTTTGTGGCTGTTTGGAGACATTAAGAAAGGAATCTCTCAAACTGTTCCACCTTAGATGAGAGGGAAAACCGAGAGCCTTGAGTTCAGCCCCAAACCGCCTGCTGGTTCCGCACTCGACTTTACTCACTAATGAAATCGGGTTTGATTTGACTCAAATAGATCCAACGGAGGCTGAGAGCAGAACGGAGTGGATTCCACCCACAACCAAAGGTTCCAGTGCCCTCCAGACAAAAACACAGAAACCTTTTCATGTTCATTTTATTATGTCGTATCACGTATGTTTAAAGGTCAGGATGTGAAATCAGGGCTGAGGTGGGCGGAGTATTCTCACAATAACAGACAGACGACTGGTTCCAAATGCAGCAGGTTTATTAGCTGAGCTCGAAGTCCACAAAGAAGTCTGTCTTCTGGTTAATAACCAAAACATCAAAACATTCACATTTCCTTTTTCCATAGGTTCGGTCCAATCCTGCTTTTAATTAATTATAAATAATGGTTTCAAATATTTTCCAGTACAGCCGTCAAATAAAGTTTTTCAAATAAAGTGATCTCTCCACGCTTTGAGCCTTCAGGTGTTGCGCAACACAGCAAAAGCTGCCTTGTTGGCTTAAAACATTCAAAGTAACTCAATTTAACAGACAAACAATGTAAAGATAAATGATATGTCTTCATACACAATCTATGATAGAAAGCAGGACGTTGGAGCTCTGACCCAGATGTTATAGGACTCACAGCAGAAAGGACAGGGACCGGACATTAGTCAGTGTGGCTTGACTTGGTAACAGGAAGGAGAGAACATTAAGCAGACAGCCACAGGAAACCCAAATCCACCTTAATATAGTCATTTAAGGGGGTCTGAAGGCTACTTTACCTGAAGTTATCAACCCTCCAGCACTTCTGGCCAATCACTGATCATAACGTTACTCACATCCTCCAATTCAGTTCTAGAGAACACCATGAATGGAGTTTCAAAATAAAAGCCATTGCACTGGACTCAGCAGCAGTGTTTGGGTTCAGTTTGGGCAGGAGAAGTTCCCGTTCAAGTCCTTTTCAGATAAAAGTCCTTTCATTTTTCCGTCTCCAGCTGAGCTCTCTTCAGAGAACGTCTCTGCTCCATCCAGCCCCCACATTAGGACAGGATCCATTCGATTCTGGAGGGCCGCTCCTCCACAGCAGGTCCACACACAATCACAGGCCCGATGCGGGTCATAAATCGCCGCCTCCATTACGGCTTCTGTGGTGCACTGTGGGGCAGCTTTGATGTATATGTGGGGCCGGGCCCTGGGGGGCGGGGACACTGACAGAATGAGGCTGGGGGGGAAATGATCAAGAGGGGGCTGCTGACCCTGCACCAGGCAAAGGTTGGTGGGGGTGGGGGTGCATCCACAATGAGATGATGGGTCTTGTTCAGAGCCAAATCCTGCATAGAATGGGGGCCTGCACGCACCACCGGGGGGGTTCTGCACCAACATGGAGAGCTGTGTTTGAGTCCGTGTTACGACACAGACAAAGATCTGATAGAACCGCCTGACAGATCTTTTGAGAACCACCCACTGCAGCAACATAGTTGAAGATTCAAGAAGCTTCAAGTCAGCCGGAAAAAATGGAAACGGCTTCACCTCATCTTAAACAGGGGTCACGACCCCCAACTTTATTTACTTTATTTCTAAAATAACTCAGTCTATGGGTGTGTAAATATGATGCAAGTAACAGATTCAGCCTCTAAATTGCTGCATCATCATTTTGCTCTCGATTTTACGCACTAAAGGGGTTTCATGAAAAAAATCTAGAGGTTGTTAAAGGTTATCGTTTTTCCAGGTGACGCCGTCTCTAAGTTGAGTCTGAACTTCAGGTCTTCTTTCTTGAATCTTCTTCCAAGTGTCTTCATGTGTCTGGAGATGGAGGTCTGAAGGCCTTCAGAGAGTCTACAGGTCCTAAGATGAACACAGAGTTTGCAATCGAATCAAAAGGTGACCTTCAAAGGTCAAAGAGGAAAGCCTTTGCTGAACTGAATGTTTATGAATGACAATAATAGTACACGCTCCCTAAATATCTGATGAAAGTCTCTGACAAACGTCATACTGTCTATATGTGCTAAATGTGGAATTAGATTCTATTTTTTAAAAGCAAATGAAAAGAGTTTTTCTGTTCATATCCAGCTGGTTCCGCTGCTGTGTTGTACATTATGATGGAAGTTTTATCCAATCACATTGCAGCTAGCTTGTGTTGTCGGGTTCCATGAAATCTGCCCGAGGCCTTCAAAATTCAGAAAACAGGCGCACGTCAGACGGACAGTTGTAACTGCCAATCAGATCTCAGAATGCAAAGGACACTAATTGCAGATAAATTGGGCAAAGATGAAGAAGAGAGTGTACTGGAAAAACTTCCCATCAACCCCTCTGACCAGTCACCTGCCTCTTGGCCCCTCTAAGCATTCTCGGTAGTGTAGCTATGACCTTTTCTTTCCTGCGTAAATAGTTCTGCTGTACAGTTTATCACAAATTTTGTGCACTTTATGGGTTTTTCTTCAAATAAAGGCAATATGGGATTCAAACCTTGTTAGGTACCGGGGGACAGGGCGGCTTTGTTTTTTTTCTGTTCACTTCCGGTTTTATTTTGACACTTCCGATTACTGGTTCCTTATTACACTTGTTGTCTTTGCGTTCATTGATTGTTCGCACCTAGTTACGCACCTGTTTCCCATTCACTGTTGTGTATATATTCTATGTGTTGTCCGGTACATGTCAACGGATCGTTACTTGCTTCTTGTTCGAGTCATTTACGATTAAATCCTGGTTATACCATGGTCTGGTTGAATACTCGATTCTGATTGGCTGCTGGGTGTGCATTAAAACCTGATAACCGCATGGTGAAAAAAGAAGTTCCGGTCACCTATCTTAAATGTTTTGTATCACTGCGCCGGCTTCTTTAAAACAACCTTTTGCTTCATCATTTGGACAAAAACAAGCGGTAAGAGGTGAACTTTCTCTCTGAACTGATGCTTTATTTAACCCATCGGGACGATCAGCATATGTATATTGCCGATGCGCCGCATCACGTAACCTATAATCCGCTTTTTGTGAGATAAGCGATCAAAATCGGAAAAAAACAAGAATTAAGGACTAAAAACTGGTTAATATGTATTGCTTTTGTAAGTGACTATGGTATAAGCGGGTTAATGGCCTGCGAAGTGTGCATTATTACTTTTTAACGCACTTCGCGGTAGCAACCATCCTCTGCTTCATGTTGGACAATTCAGGCTTCCACGGCGTGCGTTAAAAAGTAATAACGCACACTTCGAAGGCCATTAACCCTTACTTAACCTATCTTCTGGCGTCCTGCGCTTGTGTCCACACACCCCGCCTGACAAAGCTCCAAATAAACCAACTGGTTATCTCAGTCAGTTCCAGCTACAACTACCACTGCCGACCTGATCCACTGCTCCATCATTTGGCTCCACATTGAGGTTTTCTCCACATCAGGGATGTTTTAGAGACGGGCTGCTCTGCTTACCTGCTGCTCATTCATTGGATCAGGTCCTTTTTTAAACTGCAGTCAAACTGTCTCACAGCTGCTGCTGTTGTTGTGGTTTCTTGTGCGGAGCTGGATTGCTTCATTTGCTGTCTTGTTGTCACCAGAGCTCTCACGATCTTTATTCTGTTGTTTCAATCTTAATTCAGTCTTTTCCGGTAACGACTTTGTGCTCTCGGTTGCTCTGTTTGTGTTTATTTAACAGATTTGTCTTCTTTCATTCTGCCTGTGGGCCCCTGAAGGGCCTCGAAAGTCAATCCCCTCATTCCTGTTTCAGTGGGACTGTGATCATGTGGCGGTAAAGGCCGTGGCATATGATTCACGGCGTATTCGTTCTCATTAAACCGCCAACCCTGCAGACAGAGATACTGTCATCCTGGACGACGGCCGTCCTGTCAATAAAGGTTCATTAAACCAAAGGACGAGCAGCACCAGAGGCGCTCGTACTGCTATCATGGCTGAACTTAATACCTGCATTTATTTTATTACAGTTGAGGCTTTATATTCACACCTCAGTGCACTGATGAATGCCCCGCCCCCCTGGTAACGTAGCAGTTGGGTGTCTCTGTTTTGTCTATTATTTAGAAATGGGTAAAAACATGAATATTAGCTTTCATATCTGTTTTTTTAGCCTCAGTTTTTATCTGCAAACTGCAACAGCCTGAACAAAAACAGCTCACTGTCGTCTTCCAGAGGAGCGTTTGCCCTCTGAGAATGAAGCTGAGCCAAAGATGGAGGAAATCTGACGGACGCGGTCCAGTGACCACATTTTTTGAAGCCCTTTACCTTCCTGATTGTGGGAAAGGGGTCAGGAAGAGAAGACCCTCAGCTATCAGAGCGTGTCAACAGTCAACAGAGTGATCCAGCTACAGACCAACGAAATGTTCACACTAGAACAAACAGGATCAAACTTTTCTACCTGACAAAACGTCACTGATGGCTCCAGATGGCAACATTGAAATCCTCCACAAACACGGTTAAATAAATAAAAAAACTGTTCCAGAATAAAACATTACATAGTTGACAGCGATGAAAACCAATAAGACTAACTTTAACTGTAAACTGGTGACTTGGATCAGTTTGATATTTACAGGAATCGTTATTTTATTGTATATCATTGTAATCATATTACAAAATATTTGTAGTTGTTGTCATGTGTTGATATGCTGATGTAAAAGGCGCAGATATGATACGATACATTTCTTTTGTCTGACTCCTGTTGTTCATGGCCGGTTTGATTCTGTATGCATAAGGTACCATGAAGAATAAATAGGATATCCTTTGAAGTCATGTGTCGCTTTTTCAGTATTTCAGTGTGAGGATCTGTCTTTGGTTCAGTTTTCTTAGTTTTTGTTCTTTTGCTGGTGTTTTGAGTTTAGTTATAGACTTACAGACTGTGTCCATCCGTAGAAACAGCGAATGGCCAACTGTTTCTACGGATGGATACAGTCAGGTATTGAATTAGCGGGACCCCAAAATCAGACGGGGATTTGATTTGAAGTAGTGCAATTTATTAAACAGAGAAATAAAAGACTGAGTGGCAATGTTCATGGACGGTTGATGTGGTGAAGCGGCGAACTGAGGTTGATGGCGTGGAGGAGAAGAATCCAGAAGGTCGTGACATGACTAGACTTGAAGTGGTTTGGCTTTATTTGGCTTGACTTGGATTTATGTGGCTTGGCTTGGCTTCAGCAAAGCTACAGCAGCGATCGGTGAATTCTTCCATAGAGCAGCAGACAAACTGACAACGGCTGGGGGGCGTGGATGGCGGATGTCTGATTAGACGCAGAGTAGATGTGTAAGTCCCAATCCTCAGGAAGGTGTGGGAGGGCGGCCCCGACACCTGATGGGACACGGCGATGTCTGCAGGCCAAAAAAAGATCAAACCTGTACGGGTCACACAGGTGACCTCCACAAAATATGAAGGAGGTAAAACCGCTCAGTGAATCTGTACAGAGAAAATGTTTATGCACATTTGTGCAAGCAGGTGAGACGCAGGCGTGTAATACAGATTTAGCTTTGTCAAGCCCCATAATCCTGCAGACCCTACAAGGAGCAGTAGAGTGTGGCGTAAGGACAGCATCACCCGTGCGTCACACGTGTGTGAAGCTTCCATCATCCTTGTGAATACTTCAGGATACATTTACCACAAACACCACAATGGTACGTTCCATTTTGATGATGTCCCTTGAGGTGGTCATAGGAGCCTCAAGCAAACTGCAAGACACACCTTAAGATGCAGCCACTCCCCTCCCCCTAAATAGGCTGGACAACTGAAAAACCTGCAGCTGACCTGTGCGTCATACGACCAAGACTTTAGCTGCTGATCAACACAACTATTGTTTGCCGTCAGATTTTTGTTTTTTTTGTCTCAGCTTTTGGTCAAATGTAGTTCATTTGCTTTGAATATTTTCATTTTTCCAGTTTTTGGCTCGTCCACCAACCCCACCTCGATGACCTGTGGAGTTTGAGAAGGCGGAGAAGGAGAAAGAGCATTTGTGTGCTTCAGGTGCTCAAACAGCCCCCAGACTAACTGCTGGTTCCCAAAACACCTCAGATCATGAAAAAATATGTACGCCTCCATGCAGAACCGGATAAAAATGTTGATTTTATGCATTAAATCCATCCAGCATTACAGTCAGACAGCAAAGCACGAACACAAAATTCATGATCGCACACAAATGCACAGTGACGCACAAAGAGTAATGGCATCCGAGTCGCACACGAGGCATAACTGCAGGGGATCGTACTTTGGAAAGTTGCACACAATAAAGCGCATTCATACTCACAAACATGCATGTATGCGTGCACATAAACATGTTTATTCCGACGGATTCCTGCACATGAACACCGAAGCTCCTAAAGGGTCGTTTACATGCAAACACACCCATTAATACCCAAACACCCAGCAAGGTGTGGAAAGTAGAACACACAGGAGCTGATGCAGCTTAATGAGTGGCATAATTCAACATTAAAATGTACACTTCACACACACACATGCACACACACACACACCTCTGCATCGCCTCAGCTCACATGAATTTTTAAAGAATCACTTTTATTGCTCTTTGGTTTTGTTCGTGAGCAATAAAGGCGTGATGAGTAATGCTGTTGCAGCGGGGGAGTTTACGAGCATGCACGCCGCATCATCGCACACACACACACACACACACACACACACACACACACACAGATATCTGCTGAATGGCAATGAACTCCAGCCCGGTCGTTGGTTTGCATCTGATGGTGCAGCGGCGGTGCAGAGATGTGACAGGCGGCTCGGTGCCCTGCAGGCAGACACCTCATGAGCAGAAGGACGGAGGAGACGAGGCTTCAGAGGAGCTCAATGAGCGGCTACAACAACAGCTACACCTGACAACGTTACACAACCAACATCAACAGCACTTAACTCATTAACTGTGTCACAATGACATCAGTGATGGCTGTATTTTCAATAGTGTGCTGGAAGAAACAAGGATTCTGTTGGATGACATCTGCATTCATTTAGTGAAGAACCGTCGTTATATCAAATATGGTTGAATAATTTAGAATCAAAACCAAAATAAAATATTTTATGTTTGGCAGAAACGTCTCACATTAAAGAGTTTCCAGTGTATTCAAGTCTCCACCCCCCTCAGTTACAACCGTTGACAGTAACAAAAGAACAAATCCTCCCCCCTCGCGCTCCAAGCAGGAAGTACCCACTGCTCCCAAAAAGCCAAAATCCTATAGACTTCTATAGAGAAATAAACAGTCACTGTATTGGTCAGAAGAACCATTCTTGATCTGATATTTTTTACTAAAACTTCTTGCTGATTCTAAATTTTGTTAACGATATATTTGCTGCAGCAAAGTAATAAACTGACCAATCAGATGCCTCAACAAAAGTAGGTGGCCGGGCGTCAAACGTTTAAAGCATTTGATTGACAGATTCTCCAAAGCCCGCTTTCAGTGGAAGGGGAGTGGCTTTCTAACATGCTCACTCCTGATTGGAGAGAATGGTTGCCACTGAAATGTAGACGGACCAATCACGGCTTACTGAGGACATCTGGTTCCAACATCGCAGAAAAAAGGCGACTTCATTGATTTCATTTCCATTCGTCCAGTTATGTGTTATACAGTCAATGGTAACAATAATATCACAAACATAAACTCTAGTCTGCAAGAACAGTTGGACAAAACGCAACGAGAAGACCAAACGTTTGGGAAATTGCGAGTTTTGTGGGGATAAAGCTGATCCAGCTTAAATGATTCAACGCTTAGGTAACAGGCCCCCCCCCAGCTATTCCGCCTCTCAGCTGATCCACCCCTAGCCGGAGTTCCTAACCAAAGATTAAAACCAAAAGTCTGCGTGATGTTGGAAGGTGGGAAGACCAGAAACTAGGAAAGACTAAACGTTGCAGTTCCTCACATGAGCACTGACTGCTGGTTTCAGAAGGACGATGGCGAATAAATCCAGAGAGTGAAGGATGGAAGACAGCGTCCAGGCGCCTGTGGGGGCTCTTCATGCCAGTGGTCCCCAAGTGTATCAGCGGGGCGGAATGTCCACAAATATATTTAATCCCACTTTATTAAACTCAGCAGCTGATTCTGTCTGGGTTACACCTCAACTACTGAGTCGACCCCTAGATGTGCACTTTAACTAAAAGGCCTGGAGTTGAACCTTCATCAGCCTCAGGAAATGATGGAATCAGAGTAAAATCTGGATCTACACTCGTCTCTGAGATCAACCATTACAGTCTACCTGAAGAACCGTTTTGGACAGAAGGAACATCAATAACTAAAGGCTCAAAGACCAGACACTCATCAAACACCACCTGCAATTTTTAGGTGCGATCAGAAAGGATTCATGAAGACGAGGAGAAAAACTCAAATGTGAAGCTCTAAGCTCCCAGGTTCTGTTTTGATGACTTTTTTTTTTTTTTTTTTTTTTTTTTTTTTTAAACTTGTCCTGTCCAACAGCTAGGCAGACAGATGAGAGCTGAGGGCCTCTTGGGTTGGACATATTTTACTTTAACAAGAGGGGTTATTAATCTTCAGACAAACCAAAGGTATGTCTGAATAAACCCCTTTTGTAATTGAGGCCAAACTTTATTAATTTCAAACATGTCTGAAAATCTTTGGTGTTGGACCGGACGGAAAAGGAAAGAGGGGAAGAAGAAAGAGGGACGTTAGAGAGAGGGGGGGTAGGGGGTGATAATAGGAGGGGAAGGGGGATAAGACCATGAAGCAGCATAAAGCAACAAGTTTACTGGTTGTTAATCATTATGGTAAGGTTCAAATGTAAAAAAAAAAACAAAAAAAAAAAAGGGCGGAGCCTGTCCACACACACACTCAAATGTTATAAACACACTTGTTAGTTGCAAAAATGTCCACCTGTCGACATGTACACAAAACAGATAGTGTTCACACGCATACTTATGCCTTAAAACCAACTAGTGTGAAATATTTCAGTCATTCAGTCTGTTGAGCTAACACCTGTGCTCAGGTGAGTGTTTATGTTCTTCTAAAATGGATGGTGGAACGTGAAAAGAAGGAGGGAGAGTGCCCAGCCATCCCCACCCCAAGACCCCCACCGCACCAGCAGCGGCAGCCGGACTCCCCCCAACACCACACGGGAACCGGCAGGGAACAACCGCCGCCCGGGCGACCAAGCCCGCCACCCAGGCCAGGGCCAGCAGGGCCGCCGCAAGGCCCCCAGAGCCAGAGAGCAGGGAGGCACGGAGGGAAAGAGGGCGCCGCCCCAGCCCAACCAGGAGAGCAGCCCCCCCGCCGCGCCGGGAGAACCCAACGCAGGGCCCCACCGGAGAAGGACGCCCACAGCCCCAGACGAGCACCCCACCACCACCCAGGAGTTCCGGGCATCCCCCCGCCCCAACCCCAGGTACGGGCCAGGACCCCCCAAGGGAGACCCACTCCGCACTCCAGGCAGCCATCCGCCCGGCCAACGGTTGGTCCAGGGAGGAGCGAGGCAGGGGCCCGCCGCCCCCGCCCAGGAGGGGGGAACCCCGGGGAAGAAAGAGGGCCCACAAGGGGTGTTGTAAATATGGCCCGACCAGGCTCGGCCACAGTTGGAAATTTGGCGGGGCCCAGCACTCAGGAGCAAGGACCAGAACCCACCCCCCAGGGACACGAACACCCCCGGCTCAGATGTAATGTGAACCCCCCCACCGCGCGGAGAGAGCACCGCCGGGCCCAGGAAGCCAGCACCCCGGGGACACAGCCGCCGTTGCAAAGGGGCCCGTACCCCCCACCAGGGAAGAGGCAGGGGACAGATGGTCCTAGGTCCCACCTTCCTTGCAAAATGTGTGTGCGTGTATGTGTGTTTGAGAGAGTGTGTGTGTGCATGTGTGTGTGTTTATGTTGGGATGTATATATTGAGGGGGGAGGGGTGTGTGTACTAAGGGGGGTGCGGTTAAAATTGGCGGGTAGGGCACTAAGGGGACGTCTCCTGATTACTCACAGTGACGTCCCCTCACCCTCCCCACCAAGGGGCCCTAAATGTCTAAGGTGCGGTTAAAATTGGCGGGTAGGGTGCTAGGAGGACATCCGCTGCTTGCTGGCAGTGATGTCCAAGCACCCCCCCTACCAAGGGCCCTACATGTCTAAGGTGCAAATAAAACCGAAAGAGGGGGGGCCCACTCCATACGGCAACCACAGGAGGGGGGTCACTGCCTAGTGAACCCCCCCCCCCAAGGCTCATCGCAGGCTAAGCCCCCCACCCCCTCACCCTATTATGAGGTTATATGAGGAAGGGGGTAAGTTGGGGACAGATGATAGACTGTCCCCCGGTGGTCAAACAGCCGTCCCCCGCCCCCCCCCCCCAGCAAGGGGGCCAGGCCCACCCAGCCCCGGGGCCCCACCCCCGGAGGCGCAGACACCCCAGGCCCAGCACCACCACCCCCACACAGAGAGAGGGGAGCCAGAAAGCGCCGGCCCCCCCCCGGAGGTTTTGATGACTTTTGTCTTATATTCTTCCTTTACTCGTATTTTACTTCCAGAATGCTACCTTCACCTCTTCAGGTGATGCACATAGCAGCAGACATTAGTAGGTGGGCCCTCAGCACAAATGCATCCCACTGTACATCAGCAGCCCCCCCCCCCAGCCGATGTCTGATTACGGTGCTCAGCCTCCTCCGGAGCACTGCAGGATTGCTCCTTTAGAAGAAGCCGTTTGAGAGCGAGGAGGAGCAGGTACAACAGGAGGAGGAAAGAATTTCAGCCCCTCTGACCCCTCTGCAGGACCCCAGGCTGCTGCATCACTGCAGCAGCAGGACAGAGCAATCCCCCCCCGCCATGCGGCTCGTATTGATCCAGTCTGGATCAATAGAGGCTAGAAATGCTACTTTGCGAGGCTAACCTCTGATCTGGAAACAAAGCCGTTCTGCCATGAAGCCCTTAAAGAAAGAAAATGTTGAATTTAGAGAATGTTTATAATTTATTTATCATAAAGACACGTCTGCCGTCTGGACGGTTCTGTAAGCTCTGTAAGTTGGTGATGGAACCACCTCAGGGTTCCATCAGTTCCAACACACGGCAGGAAGAAATCCAGAACAGGAGTGTTTGTCTGTGGGTTCTGATCCAATGCTGGAACGCTTCCCTCAGAAAGGCTTTATGAAAACGAGGAAAACCAACTCCATGCCTTAACGTGTCACTTCCTGTCCTCTGTGGTTCCTGCTCTGCTGCTGGGCTGGAGGTCTATAGTTTCTCAAACTAAAGCTTTGATGAGGCAGTAGGTTTTGGGTTCTAGTCGTTTTAGTCAGGCTGTAACGATTCCTCGACTTCATCAACGAATTCAGTTCTTTTCTCGAAAAATCACAGTTGTCATTTTTAATAACGTGATTTGGAAAAAGGCGTCTAGTGACGATAAGACCAATGTTTTCACCATATTTCCCTTTTCATGATCTGCCGTCGTTCCATAGAACAGAAACTCCCCCAGCGGTGAACTTTGATCCTTTTTCTGCAACAGAAACATGTTTGTTGTTGGAGGAAGAGAGCAGCGTCTCCAGTGAGTGAAGGAAAGATGACAGACGTTCACGGCTGGGGAAGAGCCTCTGTAAGAACACAGCCGTCCTAAACTAGATTGAGGCTTCACACACCAGCGGGCAGCTGTGGGAGGAGCTGCAGAAGACGTGGAGGAGACGGAGGGCGACGGCGTTTTGCGCCCTGTCAGGACGATTACTTCAGCGTACTCCCTGACCTTTGAGACGGCACCTCAAAGCGGCCGCTTGGCCTCCGTCTTCGCTGACAGACAGGCGTCTCATCTGCTCGCTGATGACTCACTCAGCTTCAGGTGCTTCTCTGAAGCTAACGCCGCGCTCTGACAGCGGCGTGTTCATTCCAACAAACCTTCAGAGGTGATAAAAAACAAAAAACACGCTCTCCTCACTAAAGACACGCTTCAGTTCATCTACAGACAGGAAAGGCGTCACTTTGCCCCCCATCAAACTCTTTCTACACTCTAACATGAAAGTAAGTCTGAGGAATTTTCATAATGTGTGGAGTCAAAGCAAATGAGTCGCTGCAAAAGTTGGAAAAGGAGTCAGGACAATTTCTAATCTCCTAATCTCTCTGTGTGGATTATGATGAAGCACATTCACAGCATAGAGACTGAACCTCAATCTGAATTTGTTTTCTCTCAGCCAAACCTCTCACATAACGGGATTTAAAGATCAAATTTGCTGCAGATTGTTCAAAAGTCTGTTCACAGCTGAGGGGGCATGTGGGAGGAGCTACAGGCCAAACGTTCCAGCCTCATCGCTACATCAAGGCAGATACGGATGATGTCTCTATGTGACCCAATTGACCTGCTGTCCCGCATTAGTTCAAGGAGGAAAAAATAAAAATAAGAAAAGAATTAGAAGAACTTTTTAGTATTGTCTCCATATAAGGAAATGTCCTAAAGTTCAGGAGGAAAGTGATCAGCTTCTCCTCCATGTTGGTTTTGGACTCCACTCGCTGATTACATCATCAACACGTCACTGCTAAAGCTGAGTTCCTGATTGGTTGACGCAGAGACATTTTACCATCAGAGAATCCCGCTCAAAACGCGCCACATGACCTGTACGCATCTGTACATTGAATGGACAACCCTGACACACGAACGGCGTTTGGCGTGAATGCAGTTCAAGCGGGAACATGGAGCTGCATTTGGAATGAAAGACAGAAACGGTTTGAATGAAATATTTGTATAATTGGCCTGTGGGAGGGGCTTAGCCTCCAGGGAGGGCAGAGGTGGTTACAGTGGAGGCAACAAGTTTGGGACCAATAAAATCCCAATGTTGTTGTTTAGTTTGGTTAGATTTCTGTCTGCATCTTCTTCTTTTTGAGTGTTTTTCTTTTTCAGATTTTTTAAAAGTAGGCTCTTCCATCCCAGGTTCTTGCATGAATGTATCTGCAGGGCGAAGAAATGAAAACCGTTTTCCTGGAACTGAGGCCTGCAGAGCGACCCTCTGCTGCCAAAACATTTAGTAATGAAAGCCTGGGGTGCAGCAGGCAGTCGTCCTCCTTGATTTATTTTTGAATATTTTGCAAAAGTAGTGATGAGGATTTGTTATCTGCGGTTGTTTCTGCCTCCAAGGCACAGATTCATTCAGCAAACATTAAAACTTGAGCTTCTTCTCTCCAAATCCTGTAGAGAAACCTGAGCGGTAGAAGACGTCCTCGAACACCAATAACCTGAATTTGTGAGCTTTGAGATTTAAGCAAATGAAGACACTTGGGAAAAAGTTTAAACAAACCAAAGCTCATTAGTGATGAAAACTGGGTTATGACGTACCTGCAACAAGAGACTCTGTGAAAACCGGCAAAGGAGGCTGATATCTCATCATAGGGCGGGTTAGGCTTTAGCACAGAAAAACATCCTGTTCATTTCTGACCACTGTCGTTTCATTCATGCTCTGCATTTTAATCCGGTTTATTCCTGCAGAAAAACATGCTGCAAATTCTAGCTATTAGCTAAATGGAAGAAGTTCTTGTTAAAAACAAATGTTTCCCAGCTGAAGGAGAACGAGTCAGAGCGAGGATTCTGCTCTGTAGTTTGGCGTCAGTCATGTTCTCCATCAGCTTTCTGATCATCTACAGCGGCTCTAGTCTCAGCTCATCATCTTCAGTCTCTCCAGGTCGTTCGCTCTGTCCCTCTTTGTTCGCCAGCTTCATGGTTTTGTCATCTTCCAGTTCATTTATTAAACCTGTGTGTCTCCCGGAGCCGGTCTCCTGGATTCTGGTGTGGTTTTCTGTGTGTGATGAACATGTTATCCACTGAAAATGCTGGATGCCGTCTTTTCACGTGTTTATTAATGTTGCGGACTGGTTACCTGAGGCATGGCAGACACGCCCCAAGAGTATTAACTGGACAGGTGTGCCTGGGAGGAAGAAGGAAGGTGGAAGACGCACCGACAGCTGCCGCCGCGCTCTTCTCCTCCAAATATTCATCGCTCCTTCTCTGCTGGATTATCACAACAAACTCGTTGCGTCCAGATGAGTGACAGGGAAGCCGAAAGCCGGAGGTTTTTTTTCAAGAAGCGACCATATGGTGAGATTGAAACTTTTTTTTTTCTTGGATACCCAAATATATATGTTTTTACTGGTATACCAGTTTATTTTTGGGGGGCATTTAAAAAAAAATCTCCCATGAGTTTAATTTAAAAAAAAGAGAGGAAAAGAAATTTGTTGGTCCATGAAAAGAGCCAGAAGGTGCTCCTCACCTGGTTCAGACGTTCACACCTGAAGACCTGGGGCCTCATTTATAAACGTTGCGTACGCACAAAAGAAGGCGTACGCCACTCTCTACGCAATAGTTGAGATTTATAAAAAGCAAACTTGACGGGAAAATGTGCGGTCCTCCACGCAAGCTCTGACCCAGACGTACGCACAAAAACGGGTGAAATGAGAAACGGCGACACCGTCGGCAGATGGAAGAAACACGTGAAAGTGACAGTGTGTGCCAAATCGTGCTGGCATGTGCTGTGCTACACAATGTGGCACAGCTTAAAAACGTGCCTCTACCCCCTGGCGCTGATTGCTGTGTTGGCCCCGACCCTGAACCCCATCCCCACGCATTTGAGCCATTTGCTGCTGCTGTGCGCCAGCGTTTGGAAGTGATGCGTCGCTTATAAAGAAAAAGAGGTGTGGAAAATATTATTTATTTAAGAATTCCCTCATCGTGCAGTTTATTTCAGTCAGGGCGATCTTGATTTCGCCCAACTCCTTGGCCACCTCTCTGATTGAACTACTGACTTCCCTCTGCATTTCAAGGACTGCATCGGTGAGGACGCGTCCACTGCTGGAGGGTTGAGAGCCGCGTGCCGTGGAGACGCTGGGGCCAGACGGCTGCTCAGCTGCAGCATCGTAACCACTGGCCCCGCTGGAACACCCAGCAGCTAAAATAAAATTGTTCTATATTAATAATCTGTAATTGTGTAGCCTGCATACATGTGACTTGACTGCATTCATTTGAATTATTTCTCTTACCTGTGTCACCCTGACCCTGGCGCGTCGGCGTCCCCTCCGTCTCAGTCAGGTGACTGAGGCGGAGGGGACGCCGATAAGGGGGACTTAATAGGGATTCCCCAATAATAGCGGCCATTTTCTCATCAAGAGGGGTCAGCTCCGGTCCCCCCCCCCCCCCCCCACGTGGCAGACACACTCTGCCGATACAGCGCTAGACGTTTTTTTGCCTCGACTTTGATGTCCGATCATTTCTTTCATTTCTTTTTTATTTCGGCCACGGTCCGAGGTTGTGAGGCTACAGCATTTACGGCGTCTGCCGCCGTCTGCCGCTCACGTGCCTTTTTGGCATTAGTAATGCCCACACTGTGCCCTCCAAACAACACTTTTCTCCTCTTTTCCACCTCGCCAACGATAACTTCTACTTCACATTGAGTGAAGTTACGTTTTTTTGATTTCCTCTCTGTGTTTGCCATGATTTAGCAAGCCATGAATATTAATTTGTGGGCGTTTCACGGACTATTTATGGGCAACTATGGGCGTGTCATGTAGCCGCAAAAGCTGCGCTGCATTTAGAATCGGTTGTGATTTATAAAGGGAAAGATGCGTAGGATGTGCGTGCGCACGGTTTAATAAATCCGAATATTTCTGTGCGTACGCACGTCCTATGTTTCATCCGTACGCCACTACTGACGCAAATCCTACGCAAAGTTTTATAAATGAGGCCCCAGGTCTGTAAATGAAAGGAGAAACGTTTGCTTCTGCAAAGTTTCCATCGAGGTTTAAACAAAAACCTTTCAGGGCCTGAACGACAAAAGCACAGAGAGATCCGAAGAAAATGGCCACCAAATTAAAAGAAGGAAATAAAGATATAAAATAAAATTAATAAACCCCTCGGTTTACCACAGCAGGAGACATGAGGAACCCATTTCCTTTAGTAATAGATTCTTGTTTTCTTTTCTCTAAAAAGGGCCTAAAAGTTGACCTCTTGACCTCTGAAAAACCGTCATGGCTGACAGGCTGCTGTCCCGTCCCGCACAGGGTCTCCATCCGGTCTATATGGGTTGATGGAGAAGCCCCCCCCCCCCCCCCCCCCCCCCCTCGTAAGGACAGCAGAGTCTCCAAAGATTATTCCTGGAAAACAGGAGTTTTTTTTCAGCTTTTTCCTCCAAGTCTTTGTCCTCAACAACCTCTGTTATGATGAACATCTAAGCTTCACCAGTTTCCTCGTCTTTTTGAAAAACAGTTTTTTGAAATCCGTCTGATTTTCTGAAGACTCAAACTGCTCAGTTTGTTAATCCAAATGAACGTTTGCTGCTCAGAAAGAGGAGCAGGATCAATCCGGATCATCGCGTAATTCCACGCTGACACCTGTGCTTTGGTCTGACTTCATTCCGGATCGATCCCAACTCCTCGTAAAGTCGTTGATGTAGATCCGGAGCGTTTAGCGGGACAGGTCAGGAGGTCAAATGTTGGAAGTGTGCTTCAAAAAGGTCTGCCTGCAGCTCATCAGCAGATCCACAGAACATGGTTTTTCTCAATAAACGTTTCATCAAACACATGTCTGCACTCTCACAGATGAAAATACAAACTGCAGGCTCGAATGAAGGGAGACGTAAAGCACCGCTCGGCTTCACCAGCCGGAGTTCTGACCCGCTGAGGTTCACCTCAAATGTTGACACCATGTGCAGGAACGTAATCCTGTTCTGAGACGGTGTTTGAGCCGCCTCAGGAGTTCAGCACCCCTCCTCCGTGGACAGCGCCCCTCTGAACCCGACATTATTGGAGCCGTGTCTCCTCTCTGAGGAGCTGTGAGTCAGCAGATGCTGCAGGAGGCTTTATCCCTGCCTGACTCGCACCTCCTGAACCCTCACTCAGCATCTCTGGAGCTTTCGGATTCCCCAGCAGCTGCACTCAGCTTCTGTTTGCAGCTGGATCGAGAGTCCGACGCACCAAAAACCTGAACCGATAGAAGCAAAAGCTTTTGGACAATACGTTTTGGGGTTTTTTTTAGATTCAGAACTGAGCAGACAGACTCCACGCTGAATAACAAAGTGAAGGGAAAATGAACCACAACAAACGGTTTCACAGAAGAGTTCAGTCAGGGTTCACAACATAAAAACTGACATTTTTGAACCCTGGAACACAAACGTCTCTGCTGTTTTCCTCAGATCAGGAGCTCAGAGTATAAATGACTGAACTCAGTTTTGCGGCTCTGAATGTTTGTGGGGTCAAAACAAAACCTGAAGGTACAGAAATCATAAACGTTGCACATTTTTTACTTTTTTTTATAAATACATTGAAATAAAGAAATGGATGTGAAAGAAACAAAAACTTTGTAAAACTTTTGTCCTAAAGACGTTGAACCTTTAACTCGACCAGCAGATTCTCTGATGCTTCAGAGCAGCAAATGGTAGAAACGTAGTCTGATCTTTATTGTAAAAACTGAAAACAAAAATGAAACTATGAGCACATTTTCTTTCTGACATGAAGTAAATGCAGGTACAAACATGCATGGTAACTAGTTACTTTTCTAATACGTTCAACCAACTTAGTTTTAAGTTATTTCAACTTAGTTTTTTTGATTTTCTTGTTTAGCAGAAATGAAAAAAATTACTTTATAATATTTCGAAAAGTTTCCTGTCAAACATGAAAGTTGTTGCTAATCTGTGTCTCTGCGATGAACTGCCCTGTTTTGCCTTTCAGCCCCTCTCATGGTACATCTGTGTACTCTGTGTAGTACCGTGTTTCTGAGGAAAACTCCTCCTGTTTTCTTTTGGAAAATCTCGGCAGCTCGTCACCTCGGAGCACAGACGACACTCCAACCAGCAGAAGAGCAAACACCTAACTTCCTTTGCCTCGCCGTCCTCGACAAAAGCCTCCTTTCCGACCTCGCGGCCAGCATTGCCGAGTCAACACATTAGTCTTTGCCAGCACACACATCCTTAAACAGACGCAGCAACAATGACGCCACGGGACAGGCAGCCTTTTCTCTTTTCCTCCTGTCACTCCACATTAGGGCTGCTGGCCCCCCAACGGCCTGCAGGCTGCAGCAGGAACTTTCTTTACATAAGCACCTCTCCAACGCCCACGTGCACACACACACCGTGCACGCACATGGTGGTTTGTTTACATCTCCATGTGTCACCATAGGAATGACAGAACATGATTCTGATCTTTTTAAGGTTTTTCTTTTTAATGAAAAGAAATTCTGCATGTTACTGAAACCTGAGATAAAATTATTAATGACTTCAGTTCTGAAATTTTAATGTCTTAATTTAATCCCAAACATTCATGGAGGTTAGATACTGTCCTCCATTCATAATGCAAAGACCTCATTCATCCAATCAGATCATCTTCTGATCTGTTTAAAAGTGTTTCCTGGTGGTCTTCTTAATGATGATTATGACGTTTTTGGCCAAAATCTAAAATTTTCTGACATCTTCTGGAACGCAGTTTCTCCAGAGAAGCAGTTCAGTAGAAATACACCTCTGAGTTTAGGGTCTCAGAATAACAACTGCAGAGGAGCGACAGCAGAAGAACGTCCGAAGAAGAACGGCAGCAGAGGAACGGCCTCAAAAGAACATCAGCAAAACGGCTGCATTCCAGCTGTTCTCCATCCACTGATAATATCTTCAGAGATCCAGGCAAATCAGACTCAAAAGTTCTTTTCTGCGCCTCCAAAAAACATTAAAGAAGCAAAAAAAAAGTCTTTGTTTTCTCTGAGCTGCTGGGTTCTGCAGCGACACAAATCAAAGTCACCTTTTGGGTTTTTTCTGCAAATTCAAAGCAACTGGAGGTGTGATCGTCACGTTTGACTTGCAAATCTGTGATCCGCCTGCAGCTGCTCTGTTTTTAACCATCATCTGGTGGTTTCGGTCCAGCTGCTTATAGCTTTATGTCCTCAGCATTTCAGGGTCGGGGCCTCGAGTGGGGGTGGGGGGGAGAAGAGGAGTGAAGTTTAGCTCTGATTCCATTATTTGATTTTAGTTTTGTTCAGAGCGTCAGTTTTAGATTACAAAGTATTTGTAACATTTTTGAAAACAGCAAAAGGAGGTTCTCTTCTCCTGTTATTCAGGACGTTCTGATGAAGTGGACCTGTCAAATGCAAAAACATGCAAATTAAAGGAAAAGTTTTCAAATATGATGAGAAAACACTAAGACTAAGAAGATGTTTATTGTTAATATTCCTCATTTTCATCCCTTTCTACCATCCTGGTTTGTTTCTGTCTATATTTTGTATTTTTGAACTCTGTAGTTTTGGTTTGGAGGAACAGGGCCTCTTAGCAAAGAGCTGCTGCGCCTGCAAGTGGGTTTCATTTCAGGAGTGCAGCATGAAAACAGAAAATGAAGATGTAAAGAGTCTCAGCAGGACTTTTCTAACAAAAGAATGACTTCACAGACATGGAGGTGGAGGGTTCATAGTTTGGGCTCTGACCAACAGTTCAGAAAAAACAAATCAGACCTTCAGAAGATTTCCTTTAAAGCGAAACTGAAGACGTTTGCGACTCAGTGGTTCTGTTCCAGAGGGATCTCCACACCTGCAGAACCCTAAAACCATGCGACTAAAGGTGATGCAGAACCTCAGTGCTGCTGATGTGGGAGAGACGAAGGAACATGATCATAAATCCTAATTTAACCTCGTTTGAAAGTGTTCGCCGCAGACGGGGGGGGGGCTTCAGCTGCTCCGACCTTTGCATGTGAAGCCGTGAAACGAAACCAAACAGACCCCCCAACGCTGAGCCCCGCCCTGCTGGACAGACCCAGTTCTACCGGGGAATCAAACCTTTGGTTTGTGAAGTCACTAAAACATCAAAGTGTTTCATCTTCCATCGCCCTGGACACTTCCTCCAGCTCCTCTGGGGGGACCCCGAGGCGTTCCCAGGCCACCCCGGGGCCTGCGCCCAGTGGGACATGCCCAGAACCAGGGAGGCGTCCAGGAGGCATCCGGACCAGATGATTGAGCCACCTCAACTGGGTCCTCTGGATGTGGAGGAGAAGCGGTTCGACTCCGTGTTTCATCCTCAACGTCATTTGACATCTAAAGAAATCAAAACGATGTAAAAAACGTGAATATTTTTCCAGTTCTTTCAATGATTATCTTCATCACACCTCCTCTGATCTCCTCCTTTTCATCCTCCTTTTCTTCCAAACACAAGGATGTTTTTCTTACAGTGTCTGCACTGATGAGGACCAGCGGTCCCTGAATCCTCTCTGTTCATCAGACTGGCCTCCACACAAACGTCTCATCAGTCGTCTCAGCTCCTCCTGCTTTGGGGATTCCTGTCTGTGAGTTTAGATCCTTTCATCACTCGTTTGTTCCTGTCAGGCAGACGTTCTCCTCGTCTTTCTGTTTGATCCTCCCTCCTCTACATCAATGACACGACGTTCTAAAGTCCACAGAAGCTGAAGCAGACATTTCTCTATTATCTGTTATCTTTGATTTTTTTGGTTTGAAAGAGCGTGTATGTGACAGCAGTGACGGAAGCTGAAGACGCATTTAGATTCCATTAAAACGTCTCCACTCTGTCCGTCTCAGGGGAATCGAAGCCTCAGAGTTTGTCTTCATTAAAGCGTCAGTTTGTGAAAAGCAGCAGATCCTGAGGAGAATTCCCCCCAAAGAGGAGATGAAGCTGCAGGAACATGAACTCCGCTGTTCAGGCTGGTTTTCCTCTGCAGTCCTGACAGGCTGATGCTGGAGGATTACTCCTTCAGGCGCAGACTGACTTCGTTCGGCATCGTCTCACAGCTACGTTCATGATGTTTAACAGCTTTTACATTACTGTGGAATCAGGAAAATGTTCAGAATTCCAGCTGAGTTTCTGTCAATTTTACTTTAAAAGCTACTGAAGTTGCTTTTTCCTTCAAGTTTCTGCATGTTTTCAAAATTTTGTAAAGGTTTCTGGTGTCTGAAATGTCACAAATTTTAAGAATTTACTGAATAGATTGAATGTTTTGATTAATTTGTGTCACAGAAATCCCATTCAGGAAAACAGAAGTTGTGTTGGTCTCATCCTCCCATAATAACTATTTATTCCAGTTCTCTGACTTTCTCTGTGGTTTTAGTGGTAATCTCTTGTGCTGCGGGCTTGTTTCCTGCAGGGGGCGCTCTTCTACTCTCCCTCAGGAGAGTAGGGAGAGCTCCTGAACAACGGCAGGAACCTGCTTTTTTTTTGGGGGGGGGGGTTGTAGACCCATGCAGTGCTGCCATGTTTAAAGGGCTGTTGGTGCAAACACCAAAACATGGTTTTGACTAAAAACAACTTTAATTGTTGCTTGGTTTTGTGAACTGATGCTGTTAAAGGTACCATGACAACATAAAACTAGAACTTTTAGCTGGAGGCTGCTGTTTTCTCCCCACATGAGCACCGAGGTCAGACTTATTTACTGCACCGCCTTTGGAATTCCATCGGAACCTCCCGATCCGAGACCGGAATGCTGCCGTGGGGCAGAAAGGTCACCAGTAATTGATTCTGTGACATTGGAAAGGCAGAACAGCAGTGACACTTCATCCTCTGGTTTAAACATTAACTCATGGCGCCCCCTAGTGGCGGTCCTGACATCCAGGAGGCCCTGAAAACCATTTTCTGTTGGGTCACAAAAGGCTATTTTCAGAACTACTGTGAGGAATAAAATGTAAAACATCAAAAAGGAAGAGAAAAAAAAGGAATTTAACTGCAGGATTGAAAAGTAACAAAATAAATGTGATTTTTGTCATAGAAATGAGTTTAGAAATGTCGATGTTTTCTCAAACTAGAGGGGGATTTTCTTGTTTTTTTTTTAAGGATTGATCTTTTTTAAAGGCAAAGAAGTGGAAAGCGGATTTATAAAATGATTTTTAAATCAAAACAATGACTGGAGCTCAGAATCGTACCTGCAGGAAATCTGCTTCTCCTCCTCTCTTGACGACTTTGAAGGTTTCCACCTGCAAACGTCTGTTGATGCTGTCAGACACCAACGTGTCAAACATGAAGGCCTGACAGGAAGGAAAATGTAGCTCAGATTGGGGTGTTGATTCATCTAATCCCAAATATGAATCCTAAATGTTCTCTGTCTTCAACAGGGCTGGAATGTACCAGCCACAGCTAAATGCCCCCCCCCCCCCCCTAAACCCACATTGGGTTTAGGGGGGGGTGGAGATGCGTGCATGCTGCCAGAGTGAACCGTGTGTTCATAAGGGGAACCAGATCCTCGCCAGCCCGACCAGCCAGGCCAGGGGGTAGTTTCTGTGGTAAATTCATGGTAGACCTAAAAGGCAAGGTACTTTATTTGTACTTACCTGGTTCTTACATGTGGTAAGTACAGACACATTTGCACAACATAACAATACCCAGTATGTATATTATAAATACCCAGTATGTACCACATAAGTATGAACCAAATAGTACCACATAAATACATAACAAGTACCATGTAACTACCGAGTAAAGACAAAAAAGTACCATTTAAGTACCCAGTAAGTCCCATTAAAAAGTACCATGTAAATACACTGTAAGTACCCAGTAGTTACACAATAAGTATCATGTAAATACCACTTAAGTACATTGTAAGTACTGTACTGTAAAAGAAACCACTTTTTTTCAACAAAAGTTTGACTCCCCAGTTTTTATTCTGGACTCAGCGTTCTCTTTGTAAACTTATTTTTAGCTTCTAACAATCATTTGAAACCTTTTGAATCCATTTCTGTCCATCATGAGACAATGTCTCAGTTCTGCAACGAGTCCAAAACATGAAGCAGTTGATGACATCGCAGTGTGAAGCTTCAGAGGGAAACGTGACGCCGCCGCGGGTCACATGATGCTGCAACACGGTCCTGGAGGCTGAGCTGCTCTGCGTCCCAAAAGGAAACTTGTAGTTTTGCGACTCGACTGTCCCAAACAGACAGAGTCCCAGCAGGTCGGTATGCTTTGCACGGCGCTCAAACGACAAACATCTGCGTCTTATCAGGAACAGCTCAATGACAGATAGCAGACTGACTGAGACTACAGCGCTGTAAATAATCTCAAGAAAGAGATAACAGAGGGATTCATGTCTGAGGGAGTTTGACTCCCAGTCATTTGAGATCATGACAATGTTTTGAAAAATCAGGAGGACAGTTGAGAAACTTTATCAAGTTCACAGAAGCAGAACGTACAAAGAAGAAACTTCTGAGTCTGTTCAAAGATCTGATTCTTTATTGATGAGTTCTTCTTCTGCAAAGCAGGAACAGACGAGAGCGTCAGAACGGAGGAAACAGGTTACCCAGAAACCACCTGCCCCACATCAAGGAAAGACTCTGATGGGGAGGGGCTACTATAAAGCTACTCTGATGGAGGGGGGGATGCTATAAAGCTCCATCTTTTGCTTGATGTTCCTGGTTTGGAATCATTTCTTCAGCAGGTTTCAGTTTTCATGTTTCCTGCCTCCGTAGTGAAAGGTCAGTGTTTGAGCTCCACCTGAGAACGTCCTGAGGTTTCCTCAGACGTCTGCCTCCTGCTTCCTGCAGCTCACGTGATGACGCACATTCATTGTAATCTGTCATTTTTACTCAAAAAACATTAAAATATTCAGGAAGTTCATCAAGAGAAGGTCTTTAAAACACAAACATGTTCATAGAAACGCACTGCAGACACTGACTGTGTTCTTAGAACAGCTGAATTGTGAAATCTACTTCATGTTTACTTTAAAGCTTTTTTCCACTAAATGTTGGAGCTTTGTGTCCAAAAGCTTATTTTTTGTCCACTTGTGTTTGAACCAATGGTCTACACAGCCGTTCTTCTGCACCACAGACATGCTGACGCACCTCTCGGCTTATCGCTGACCCCGTCGGCTCCGGAAATTCAGCTGTCGCTTCAGCCACACCTGCGGTTTTATGGCCAATCAGCTCCCAGACTCGGGACACGCCAAACAATCGTTCACTCGCAAACACGGGGTCAAGAGTAGCTGTGTGCGCTGTTGACGTCCAAAAGACTGGTTTTAACCTACATCCAAGGCTAAAGGTTTATGTTTGAACGGAACACAAAACAAACAGTTTATATAGGAAACACACAGTTTACAAACAAAATGCATAGTTTACAAAAAACACACAGTTTACAAATAAAACACATAGTTTACGAACAAAACACACAGTTTACAAACAAAACGCATAGTTTACGAACAAAACACACAGTTTACAAATAAAACACATAGTTTACGAACAAAACACACAGTTTACAAACAAAACACTTAGTCTACAAAAAACAGTTTACAAACAAAACGCACAGTTTACGAACAAAACACACAGTTTACAAACAAAACACACAGTTTACCAAAAAAACAGTTTGCAAACAAAACACACAGTTTATAGATGAAACACACAGTTTACAAACAAAACACATAGTTTACATAAGAAACACACAGTTTACAAAAAACGCAGTTTACAAAAAACATATAGTTTACAGAAACACACAGTTTACAGAAACACACAGTTTACAAAAAACACACAGTTTTCAAAAAAACACAGTTTACAAAAAACACAGTTTGCAAAAAAACACATAGTTTATAAAAACACACAGTTTACAAAAAAAACACATAGTTTACAAAAAAACACAGTTTACAAAAAACACAGTTTACAAAAAACACAGTTTGCAAAAAACACAGTTTGCAAAAAAACACATAGTTTATAAAAACACACAGTTTACAAACAAAACACATAGTTTACAAAAAAACACATAGTTTACAAAAAACACAGTTTACAAAAAACACAGTTTGCAAAAAAACACATAGTTTATAAAAACACACAGTTTACAAACAAAACACATAGTTTACAAAAAACACAGTTTGCAAACAAAACACATAGTTTACAAAATCACACAGTTTACAAACAAAACACATAGTTTACAAACAAAACAGTTTACAAAAAACACAGTTTGCATACAAAACACACAGTTGTACAATATGAACAAACAAAACTATACTTACAATAACGCAGTAGACAAACCAAACATGCAATTTGTGAATACACAGATCACTCAAGCAGAGCTTCAGATGATGCATTTTTTCCTTTTGTGAACATCTTGTAGTTGCATCACTTCCTGTCATTCATTGGGAACTTAAAAATAAAGCAAAAGCATTCCGTGTGTGTGTGGGCAGAGTTTTACTCTGAAAGGTTTCTTGTCAAAATCACTTTAATCCTTATTGAACAAACACGTCCATCGTATTTGCATGTTTTCCCTCTGTGTGCTTTAGAATTAAGATTTGCTGATGTTTCTGTTTGTAATCCATATGTTCTCTGCTAATAAAATTCAAAAATGTAACCAAAAGAATCTAAAGTTTTAACCCATTTGATGCATCGATGTGTCATGAAACATTTCAGGGACGTTTTGCTGGATTTAAATTAATCATTTTGAACATGAATGGACATGTGAGATCAGCTTTGACCTCTATGACCCCGGTAACCCCCTGTTAAGTACTTTTAGCCTCTGAAACATGACCTAAAAATAGAGCTGAGTCATCAGCAAACCTGCAAACCCAAAAAAAGAATTCAACATGAGTCCATGTTTAGATTTTCAGCTTCTCTGCCAGGGACCAAACTAAAAAGATATTTCCGATGTTTTAGGAAACAGTTTCTGTCTTTAACCCCCTTCTAAGGTTAGTTTTTATCAGACACGGTTTTGGGTTTGTCACATACCTGACATGTTTCGGCCGAATCACTTCAGTGATTCCTTGGAAACATGTCAGGTATGTGACAAACTCAAATCGTGTCTGATAAAAAATAACCTAAGAAGTGAGTTGATCTCATAAACACAATAAACTTTATTGAATTTCTTTAACTCGTTTGTAAAGATAAATGTTTGAAGCAAAACAAAGAGTCTGTTTATGCTGTTCTTGTTGTGATTTGCATGTATTTCTGAATGCATGTGTCCTCATAACTTTATTTCAACATTAAAAGCTGGATTTCAGGAGGTGCTGGTTGCTCTTGGGTGAGGTCAGGGGTGTGGGGTATTCTCCATTTCACCTTCACCCACATGAAACATCTCTGCATCAGATCCTGTTCATCTTGCTTTAATCCACATCAGCGTTGGCTCATGTGAATAAATCTCTCAAGTATTTACGGGGTAAATGCTGAGACGTCAGGTGATCGTTGGTGTTTTTATGTGAGGAAGACCATGAACTCCACGCCTGAGGCGATGAGAGCTGATTCACCCCATTCTAACTTAAATCCAGTGACGTGCGGTGAGGTTAATGGCTGGTGAGGCACTGACGTCATCAGTCAGATTTACAAACATATGAACCATACTGAGTAACTTCCCTCAATCAGTTCTTCATCTTTTCTCTTTTTAAATTTTCCCGTGAATTTTGGAACCAATAAGAACGCTTTGTAAACAGCAAATTTAACTGTTACGTTGTTTTAAATTTGAAACAAATAGTCGCATATTTTAATTCGGATGATAAAAAAGTAGAAAAAAGTATTAATTTGTTACTTCTCCATTCCAAAGTTTACATGCATAAGTGCAGAATAAAAAAAACAACTCCCAATTTCACAATATTTAAGATCGAGTTGCTCCAGTTTTATGACAATATTAAAAAAATTAACACACCCAAAGCAAGTAAGACTGAAACAATTTGTGCTTTTTGTTTGATAGGTAATCCCCTCCTCTAAGAAAACTTTGTATTGTAAATATTATTATTATCTTGTAATCCCCTTTTATATATTTTAATATACTTTATTTGTCTATCAGCAGATTCTATTTTGGATATATTTCTGACAATTTTATCTTATTTTTTTTACTTGAGATGATTCAATAAGTTTGGATTGATGACATCGACTACCACTGCTGATGTTCTACCTGATTCATTGATGCTGGATTTGTATGTTAATACTTTGTTCAATAAAGTTGGGGAAAAAAACATACTGAGTAACTTATTCACCATTTGATTGACAACAGTTAACGTGTTTTGCTTAAAATATCATTTCTACATGTGTTTTTTTTTCATATACAAACTGCAGCCTAGAAAAAGCACAAACCTTATTATTGTCTTACCTTTACTTGTCAATAAAGTCCATACGCCGCTCCTTCTGAAGAAAATGACTTGCCGCTTGCTGTCACTTCTTCTAGTATTTTTTAGCGTTATAATCTCAGGGCTCACCGGCGCCCCCTAACATGAGGCACGAGAACTGCTGGCCTCACCCAGCGGCTTTTTTGCCGGCGTTTAGCGCTCAGCACAAGAAACACGTCCCTCACATACAGTTATTTATAAAAACAAACACTGTACATCATATACATCTGCTAAATTATGTAAACTCAGCTCATATAGAACAAGTGATTGAACCGACTTACAGAGAGACAGCAGTACCATCTGTCTGCATAGGTATTGCACAATCCAAGGTGAGGCTCAGCGGGCTGGTGCCTCATCGCACGTCATTTCTTAGTATCTGAACGGCAAATGCGGAAATTCAGCGATTTTGAAAAGAAAAAACACCCAAAAATGTTACATTTAAATGGAAAATGACTGCAAAGCACAAACTACTGATTAAATATAATAATTGAATTTATTTTTTCTCTTTTTTTCCCATAATGACTCTCCTGACTGCACGTCACTGCTTAAATCTAATAAATCCTGTCTTTATGTTATCTGCCATGGATAAACAAAGCATCGCTGATTTTCAGTAAAGAAAGCCTCATATTTAGTATTTGGTTTGTTTGTCTTGGAACTGAAAAGAGAAAGAAACTATTTTGTTTTCCTAAGAAAAGCTTCTTTTATTTTTGTCAGAGATTTTCTGTTGAGGCGAAGACGCAGCGTTCCTGTTATCAGTGTGTAGAGGTGAAAACATGAACAATCACGTCCCGTAAACATTAACATATATGATTTTAGTGTGTTGACAGATACCTTAACTCTTTCTTAACCACTGCTTAGAATAGAAAAGAATAGAATAGAAGAGAATGGAAACCCTTTGTCATCATTATACACATTATGACATTTAAAAGTGGATTCATAAAACAGAATCAGGTGGATCTGAGTTTAATACGGAGACAACTTTAGGGAACAAACAGTTTGAAGTTGTTAGACGAAACTAAAACCAATTCTCCAAGCCATTTAAAAATGTTTTTAAGAAAAAGTTTCTTTAGTAAAGAAAAACATCTGTTTTTAATGCAGTGAATGTATATTTTTTGTAAAATAGTAAGACTATATTCTGAGTGACACAGTGAGTTTCTGTCCACCAACAGAACTGTTTTGGGTCTGAAACAGCAGAAATACTTCAGTTCATGTTTCTTCTCTACTTTGTTACCTTTTAGGAAACACGAGGCGTTCAGAAGCTGAGGGTTTGTAACACTCAGAATCTAAAAATAATAAAAATGCATGAAGAGATATCTGAATAGATTAGTCAGAATGAAAGGGTGGAACAGAACATCAGGCGTCTCAGGACTTTATGTGATTGTTCTGAAAAAAGAAGCTTCTGTTTTTCTCTATGAATATCTCCTTTTTAATGCAGCTTTTACTCTCATTTAATGTAGAAACAACATAATTGGACCTTTTAAAATGGAATTTATAATAAAAGAATCATTTTGCTGAGAACCAATTAAAGCGTTTGGAGTTTAAAAGTGTCACATAAATAAAATGTTCTTACAGAAACCATGTTGGTTATTAGATGTTTGCAGCTGAACCTGCAGAACCGATCCGTTCGTGTTTCCGTTCTACCGGGAACTTGAACGGGTTCTGGACGGTGGAAGAACGTTCTGTGCTCGGAACCCTCAAAGTTGGGCTGACGGTGGGCGGGTTCTGGGGTTCTGCTCCTCATGGCTCATTTCCATGTCCGCCTCGCGATTGGCTGCCGGGTTGGAGGAGCGCGCAGCTGATTGGTCGGCTTGGGTGCCCTGCAGGGACAGCCTCGCTTCTGATTGGCCGCTGCCTTGAACCGTTCTTATCATCGAACACCTTCTTTAAAGTGTTTGTTTGTCCTCAGAAAGGATAAAAGGCGCAGGCGCGGCCGTGTGCACAAATACTTACACCGGGCGGCGCGTGCGTGAAGCCGCTCGGAGTGAAAGATGCAGAGCTCGAACTTCCGTCTGGATGATTTCCTCGCGGGATGGATCGGCGGTGAGTGACAGACAGACAGACAGAGACCTGATGCTCCTTTCTATTTCTGTTTTTCATTAAAGTTCACAAAGTCAAACTTTTATTGTGGGAGAGCGGGGGGGGGGGTTGTTTGGACCCCCCCCCCCCCGTTTTTGTTTACGCGGATTTTCCGCTCCCCCCCATCTCCGTGCCACACTGACCAGTGGCCTCATATTGGATCATATTGGACCGAATCTGGTTCTGAGGTCCCACATCTGGCTTAGACCTGGGGTGGGGGGGTGTGGGCGGCAGAAACTTTCTTGGGGCTGCAGGGACGCGCGCGGCCCCCGGGGGGAGGGGGGGCAGCCCTGCCCTGTGATTGTGTAATCTAAAGTCGACCTACATTCGCTTTTAGTGCCATAAAATGATTTTCCTGGAACAGGAACTGGATCAAAAGTGGGATCCCTTTGATGGATCTGTGGATCCTCCAGGACTAGATCTTCCAGCTGGCCTGAAGGAAAGTCCGAGGTTTGGGTTGGAGCCTCACGAGCTTCCATCCACCGATGAAAAATCCCTTAGATGGGGGTCCGGAGGCTGCAGGAACCAGGACCCTCACGCTCAGACAGATGTTGAGGTCCTCCCAGCTGCAGATGAAACGATCAATAAAACGGCTGCCGCCTCCTGAAGACCACGGCGGCGTCCCAACTCCTCCCCTACCCACTACATAGTGTACTACAGATGGGGCGTTTGCCATTTTGTAGTGATCGATGCTCACTAGATTAGCGAATGCTTTTAAATCCAGGGCTCTACAGTCCTGCACCATCTAGTTTTTCGGGTGGGAATTCGGACACACCCCTGACGTTTCTCCAGCCTCCCGGCCCGCGCTGCAGGTCCACAGGTCAACCTCCGTCATGGCGTTCACTCCTCTGTGTTTCTTCTGCAGGAGCCTCCAGCGTGGTGGTGGGACATCCGCTGGACACAGTCAAGGTACGGCATCTCCGGACCCGCTCTGTCATCGCCGCACCAACGCTTTTAGGACTTCTGACGCTTTTGAAAGCCCTCAGACTCTAAAGCGGAACATTCCACGAGACCTTCAGGAGTCAGAGGATCGATGGGCTTAACGGGTTTTTCCTGGTCCAGCTTCAGCAGAGCCCATGTTTTGTGTTTCAGACCCGACTGCAGGCGGGAAAAGGCTACGGGAGCACTCTGCACTGCATCCTCTCCATCTACAGGAAGGAAACGGTAACCGGCCCGGCTCCACCTCTGTGGCACCTTCAGCCCGGCTGCTGGTTCTGGTTCTGGTTCTTCTGTGGGTTAAGGACGGAGATGACGCTTTTCTCCCGTGAACCTCCAGGTGGCGGGCTTTTTCAAAGGCATGTCGTTCCCGCTGGCCAGCATCACCGTCTACAACTCCGTTGTGTTCGGGTTCTTCAGCAACGCGCAGAGGTTCATCAGCACCTATCGCTACGGCGACGGGCGCCACCCCTGCAGCCTGCTGGACCTGACGGCGGCCAGCATGCTGACGGGGATGGTGTCGGTGGGTCTGGGGGCGCCGGTGGACCTGGTCAAGATCAGGCTGCAGATGCAGACGCAGACGGTTCTGGCAGGTGAGCAGAGGGCAGGCAGAACCGCTGAACGTCACATACTTTTTTAATTATTACATCATCGTGTTGCTTTACATCAAGCACCCCCTAGGGGTCACTTAAAGAACTGCTCTGGCTCCATTTACTGTTTTCTTTTTTAAAGACGTTTCAACCCGGAAGTGAAAGAGTTGGCTGTGTCGGGACAGAACCTCCTAAACAGTGAGGCCCCTTCATCGCTTTCAGGCCCGGCAGAACTTCTCAGGGATGTGAAAGGATCCGAGTTAAATCCAGAGTCAATCCTGGTTCTGATCTGTTTGCAGATAGAAACGTCTGCAAAAACCCAAACGGATTTCTGCCTTAAATATCTTTTTACACTTAATAGAAAACAAAAGGAACCAGTGATTTCTCAGTGAGATGCAGCAACTTGTTTAAGACAATAAATCTGGATTATTTTAAATCCTTTGATCTTGAAAACAAATTAGTTTAAGTAAAAATATAAAATAAAAGTATTACTTTAAGTAATGTTTTTAGACAAAGTAATGGTGAATGATGAGTGGTAAAAAAACAGATGTATTTACTGTTTCATTTGAATTATAACACAGAACTTATATTAACAAACATTTACATATTTTTTTAATAAATGTATCTTAAAATGAATCATTCTAGTTTTTAATAAGAATGTTTAGAAATAAGAATAGTTGGGCTGTTGAAGCTCCTAAAACAGGATCTATTGGAGGAAAATGGATCTACTCTAAAGATTTAAAACATTTTATCGATACTTTATTTTAAACTAATGTTTTCAGTTTTCACAGCATTAAACCTCAATGTGAGATTTCTTTTGTCCTAAAAGAGCAGAGAAAGGCCTAAATAAATGTCCAAGCTTTAATCCTTTTTGTAAAATGATCCAAACTTTCTGGTTTCAGAGGATGGGATTTGTGCTTCAGTGGTTTCGTTTGCGTCGCGCCTTTCTGTTAAACTTTAAATTCTCATAAATCGGAGGTCTCATAAGTTTAGGCGCTGAGTCGGCACATCGCTCTGTTTCTCCTGACGCCGTTCCTGAGCGACGGCGGAAACAGCCGTGATTGTTTTACGACGGAGCAAAGTGTCTCCGCTCGAAGCGTCTGGATGAGCCTGAAAGTCAAAAAGGTTTTATCAGAGAAATAAAAAAAAGGTGGTTTTATTTACGAGACTAAACTTGCTGAAAAGCAAAGTTTGACGGCTGGCGGCTTCTCTGCAGCCGACCCCATCAGACTCTAACGCCGCCGCCGTTCTCCGCCCCCCCCCAGAGAACCTGAGCTTTGCCGGAAACGTGGCGAGCGGCTCCGACATCCCCCTGCGCTCCGTCTCCGTCTCCAACCAGCAGCTCTACCGGGGGCCCATCCACTGCGTCAGCAGCATCCTGCAGACCCAGGGCGTCCAGGGCCTGTACCGGGGGGCCGGCGCCATGGTCCTGAGGGACGTGCCGGGGTACGCGCTCTACTTCATCCCTTACTCCGTCTTCTGTCGGCTGCTGACGCCGGAGAGCTCGGCGGGTCCTCATCCCTGCTCCATCTGGCTGGCTGGAGGTCTGGCAGGTAGGTTCTGAGTCCGGTTCTGAGTCCGGTTCTGCGTCCGGGTCCAGGATGCGTACAGCAATAAGGGGGGTCAGGAGTTTAAATGTGATGAAAACATTCATATTTGATGCACAAAGAAGAGGTTCAGTCCATAAAATGAACATTAGTGAAGGTTTCCATGACTTGAAACCAGCAAGAGTTAGGAGGAACTCATTACTTGAGTAATCTATTACAGTGACATCACACACCGTGACAGAAGTCGTGTGTTGTAATCTATTAGTCGTGACTTGTTAAGTGTATCAGATTACTTCCTGCTCAGAATGTCCGGGTTTGAAGCAGAAAGCCTTTGGGATAAAACGGACAAAAATCCGTTTTCTGCTCGCCGTCCGTCTTTTTTGCTTTGACCGTCTGACATCCCGGAGACAGATTCCCTGTGAGACACGGCGTCTGTCCTCCTGAGGGTGTCTGCTCCAGCTTTTCCTCACAACCATCAGCTCCGTCTCTTCAAAGACCCATGAAAATGTCTGTCTGTTGGTGTTTTTCTGATGATGGACGACGTTTCTAAAGAAAATTGAGATTAAAACTGCGTTTCTGAGTTTTTCTGTATTCAAACCTTTGTGAAATGAAAAAAAAGCTGTTTTAAAAAAAGACTGTATTTGTGATGTCAAGCTCTATGCTCCGCCCCTTTCTGATTCATCCACTGTAAGACAAATAGATCCGTGAACGTCTTTGGAATCAGGATCCAAACTGTTCAGCTGCACAGATCTGACATTTGTGTTGCATTGATAATGCTAGCTTGGGGGTGTGAGGGGCTGTAAGCCAGCAGGAGGAGGGTGTGAACAGATGGATGACGGGAAGTCAGGGCGGCCTTACTCCTCACAAACAGTCTCGTCCAGATCTTCTAGGCTAATGAAGGAACTATGTCCCTGAAAACGACACAGACTTTTGGATTTTTTTCTGTAAAAAGACCACTGGAAACACTTTGAAAATAGGTCAAATGATGATCCGGGTAAAACTTTAAACTCATTCAATCCCGGACTTTTAGTCCTTTTAGTCCGCCTTAGAAAGGCTGTTAGGCGTCGTTTGCCTGTAAAGCTTAGAGGCCAGAAGAGTTTTAGAGAAGACTCTGTAGAAACATTTGATAGGAAGTGGATTCTCAACAGCATTGAGCTTTTATTCATTAAAGATGTTTTTCCCTCTGTGATCCATATGCAGTCCAGATGAACACGATCGAGGTCATAGATGCAGAATTGTAAAGTCAGGCTTACAGGAGGCAGATGGAATAGATTCACGGAGAAGAACTTCAATTATTGACACGTTTTTGAAGAAAAATCCTGGTTTTTGATGGAATGAGTGAAGTCTGTAGATAAAAATCAGGATTAATCTTCTTTGAAGGAACTCTCTGACCTTCCCTCTCTGTATGTTTTTCCTGTACTTTACTCTGCTTTATTGACGTGTGAAGACCTCCTCGTTCTGGGAAAGTTGCAGCTTTGCCAGAAGGACTTGTTGTTCTCCTGAGAGTCGGATCCCGGAGCGTTGCTATGGAAGTCCGTCTGGAAACTGCATGTGCTCCAGATGTGGACTGACCGCCGCGATCATGTGACTGAGTCAGCTTGAAATGTTTTCAGGCACAGAAAACTAGAGGACTAGAGGTTCTGATCTCAGGTCATACACGTGACGACAAACCCCCCCCCCCCCCCCCCCATCACATGACTCTATTCACAGCCGTCAGCAATTATCTGAAAACAACCAGATGTGGCTTTGACGGACAGCTGCTCCTGTGACGTAATCTCCAGGAATCCAGGGCTTTTATTGTGAAAGGATACTTTTTATCATGTTTGATCTGCTGTTTCCGAACCAGCTTCACCTGTTGAGTCCGTTATTTATGGTTCTGCTGATGGGAGCTGAGCTCTCCCCTCCTGCTGCCCCTTAGGGTCCATCTCCTGGGTCACGGCGACGCCGGCGGACGTGGTGAAGAGTCGCATGCAGGCCGACGCCCAGCTGCACAGGAAGTACCGGGGCCTCCTGCACTGCATCCTGCACTGCTACAGGAGCGAGGGTGCTCAGGTGAGCAAGAGCTGCCTGAAGGCCACGCCCGTGTTGGGATGGAAGCGTTTGGAACGGGCAGTTCAGAAATGGTCTTACAGGAGCTTCAAAAGTGAAAAAGACGACAATTTATGAAAAATAAATGTGGGTTTATTTGCTCATTGCGACAACAAAAACAGCCTTTGTGCAGCTTTTAATGCGAGATTTTATAAATATAGTAAAGTTCCGACGGAAAAGTACATTTTATTTAATTTTTTTAAAAACTATAAACATTTTGCTAGAATAAAAAAGCGAGAATTAAAACTAACCAAAAAAGGGGTTCTAACACTGAGCCCTGAGGTACCCCAATGAAAAAGTTAACATCTTAAATGGAGAATGAGAACTTCATTCAACAGTTTATTTGTTTCTATTTTTAGGATAGAAAGACATCGGTTCAGGTGAAGTCTTTCCTTCATAATCAGCAGGTTTTCTGCATAGAAGGACTTAACATGTAAATGTGTGGTGATGTCAGCAGCCATGCAGACTGCTTGTGTAGCACACCTCATTGCACTTCATTGGTTCTTTTTCATGGAAAATATCTCACTTTAATCATTAAACCTGATGTTATTTCCTGCAGTTTGACCCCTCAAGGTTTTACCCCGACAACCTGAAGGCGCGTCCTGACCTCAACACGAGGTCAGAAGATTCTTGTCATCCCGTCCGGGATCAGTTTAAAACCTTCATCCTGGCCTTTATTGCACGGAGGTCAAAGCTGTTGATAATTTACCACGGGGCATCATTGTTGACCCCCAGAGTCAACAGCTGATGCAACCGCCGTTCAGACATAATAATAATAATAATAATAATAACTTTATTTGTATAGCACCTTTCCAGATAAAAATCACAAAGTGCTTCACAGTACAACACGATAAAACAACAGTAAAGTCCAACCGCGGCTGAAACTGGACACAAACGTGCCAACGCTCAAACAAAGCCGTTCAAAGAGGAAGCGGTCAGTTCTTTACTGCTACAGTCTGACGTTTGACCTGGAGAGGTTAGCGCTGGCGTGCTAATTGTGCTAACCTGGCCCCATCACACTGATCAGTGAAGGCGTCTCGATGCTACATCATCCAGAGATGTTAACCGTGGCTGTTGTCAACTCGTGGGAAGAAGATTTCAGAGTAGGATAGACAGTTGATCTTTATTACCTTACAGACAAATAGACAGATGAGTTTAATCTACTTAAAACATGTATATGAGTCAAAAAATAAATGAGTCTTTAGCTTTAGCATGCTACGTATGCTAAGTTAGCATACGTTTCACTGTAAATCTAAATTCAACCCTAAAATGAATTTTAATTTAGGGTTAAAACTCAGACTGTCGCTTGTTCCCATGAAATATTCTTCTAAAACAATCTGGAAAAATACAATAAAACCAGTTTTTCGTGTAACTGTTAGCATTGCTGACCATATTTTACATTTTATAGCTAATGCATAGGAAGGCAAATGCTAACCACTGCTGTCGTTGACCAGGTCTTCTTCAGAGGAGCGACCGTCAACGCCATCCGAGGCTTTCCCATGAGCTCCACCATGTTCCTGACCTACGAACTTTCCCTGCAGTTCTTCAGGAGCTTTTAGGGACGCCAGCAGGAAGTGAAGGACAGTCGCCGTTTTGGTGCAAAGCAGGAAGGGCTTTGTTACCGTGACAACGGAGGGGGGCAGAGTCACACAAAGGAAACTGCCACAGATGTTTTTTTAAAGCCCCGTTTCCAACGTATTCTTTCCAGCTGTAATCCATGTGTTGATCATGAGAGTCGGACCCCAGAAGTCTGGGAAGACGGTCCAAACCCGGCAGATGGTTGGTGCCGGACGCTCATGAGACCAGACTGGCTTACAGATAAAGACGGTCGGAACCACTGACTGGATCTGAGAACCGGACTGAGTGGGACGGCGTCCATAGAAAACGATTTACTTCCTGTTCCAACCAGGTCAAGTCGTTTTTTTTGATAATACAGACGCCGCCATGTTAGTCGCCAGGTCAGGCGATGTCAGTCAGCTGTGATTGGTCCGAGCCAATCTGAATTTCTATGGCAACCACTCTCAGCAATCGGGATCGAGCTTGTTGATAGGCCACACCCCTAGCAGTTGGAAGCGGTTAGACGAAATATGTCTATCAATCTTTTGAACGTTGGACCTGGGGGCAAGGAGGCTCCGCCTACTTTTATTAAGCCCTCTGATTGATCAGTTTATAACTAGAATAATTGAACTACAGTATCAGAGAAAGAATGGTTGGGGAGGGGCACTCAGTCCAGTTCTCATTTACAGTCCAGCAGAAAGGGAAGGAAAGGACTTCAATCAGTTTGTGGCTTCACATAAAAGTTATGTAAGAAGGAATTTACTATGCTTTGATCTGCACTTGTCTAGGCAATAACCGCATAAATTCAGTGATGTATTACATCCTAAAGCTTGTTACAACGATGGCAGTTTTCCAATAGAAGCATTAATTATAACTTTGGGATGTTTTTGAACTTGGTGAACTCCTTCTGGAGTGAAGAAAGGGACTTACAGGATATTCTCACGTCTCATGTGGAGCCATTTCATTTTAATTACTGACATTTACCCATAACGTTTAAACTCTGCCAGAAAAACAGGAAAAAAGGAGGATCTCTGGAAGATGTGGCCTTCACAATCCAAATGTGAAGCTTCCCCTTTTTTCTTTTTTACTGGATTGATCTGACTTTTTTTATTTCATCTGTTTTACCTTCTTGCTTTTATAAACAATTTACTGACAATTTTAGAGGATTTGTTGAAGCTAGAATCATCATCCATCCTGCCACATTTCTTGTTTCTTATATTAAGAAGATCTGTTTGTGTTGTTTTTACCTGAATGTAACACTTTAAAAAAAGGGAACTATTTGAAATAGTTTGGTGTAAATGTTTGTAAATACATCAATGACGACGTCTTATTGCACACAAATAAAGCTTTAGAAGAAACATTTTGTCCCTTGTCTCCCAGAGGTCGTGCGGTCATGTGATGACCTGATAATCTTTTGACCAAAAACACTCAACAGACTATCGATCTGTCTCATGACGTACGTAGGCAGCAGCTTTGACCTTTCACCTGCCGGCGGCTCATTCTGTGTCCACCAGGGGGCGGCACATCAACACAAAGAACCTTTTCACCTGAAAGGGATGAGTAGGAAACCCAGGAACCAAACCTGCGAAGAGAAAGATCACTGGAATTCCTTTGTAGCCTTCAGCCAAAGACAACAGGTAGAACTGATCTGATCTGATCTGATCTGATCTGATCTGATCTGATCTGATCTGCGTGAGGGCTGCTGCTGATGGGGAGAACTCATGAAAGGATGAAGGTTTCAGGTGGGGCCGCTCTGACTATAACTTAAATTTAGAGGTTCCAGCAGTGAGTAGAGGTGATTCAAATATTCTCATTACTGCTTTCTAGGGTGTTTTTCAGGACCAGTGAATTACTTTTTGGTTTTTTAATTACATTTTTTTAAAGTTACAATTTTTAAAACGGTTTAAAACTCAAAAGTATACTTTGTAAACATCAAAGAAATGTTACAAATTTTGGAGAAAAAAAGAGTAAAATTAAAGAACTTGATTTACAGACAGCGTAAAAGGTTTTAGCTGCGGTTTCCTATTGACCAGTTTTATTTCTCTACCTCTTTACAGTTCAGACTTTTCATTTGTTACGTGGGGGCGGGGCTAGTGGGACACGACTGACAGACGTTACGATGATGTCATTTCCGCTCCAGAACAGAGTCTGTTCCTGTCGTGGCTGTGGCCGTATTTCATGTCTGTGTTTTGTGTATTTTGTTTCTGTCAGAGTGGACCCTCTGTTCTGTGTTGTGGATCTGTGTCGGATCATTTTCAGGTATGGAGGTGGAGAGGTGGCGTCCACAGCTGATGGAGGCAGCTGACCTCCAGGCCTTCAGAAGTGAGCTCTGCTGCTGCAGGCCTCCAGTTCCGCTCGTCTCTCTTCTCCACACTTGTGTTCTACTTTGTGGTGTTTTGTGTTTTGATCTCACTCTGTGTGGTCTCTTGTTCGGCGTTATATTTTAAAGTGAAGCTGTGGCCATCTTGTGTTTTCTCCTGTCTATGTTAGGTTAGAGTTTGCCATTGTTTTCTCTCTTCTTTCGTTTACAGGTTAAGTACGGTGGCCCAGAAAGGCCACAACAGCACACAAAATAACACAATACAGTCCATCACAATGCTAAAAAAAATTAACTCACAACACGACACTTTAACTCAAAACGGAAGTATATCTGCAACGGAAGTTGCTTTACTTTTATTCTGAAAATTCCACTGGGCTAAAACATTGGTGTTCACGTCTCCATTCAAAGATTCTCCCGGTACCGGCAGCTTCTCTCCCACTCTGTCTGGGAGCCGTCTGTATGTCAGCCGCTTCTGCTGTGTTTCTATGACATTATAAGTTTGGTTGATTTTTACAAAATCTTTTTTGTCTCTGAGTTTGCACTTTGTTGACGGTCCCTTGGCAGCCTGTTCACTGCAAAGTGTGTATTTCCTGCTGGAAGAGAACACTTTTCATTAAAAGGCAGAAAAAAACTACCTTTTTTCTTTAGAAATGCATTTGTATTTCACTCCCTGTATTAACACAAAATGATTGAGATACTTGCTGTGACATTTGAACGTGTATCAGAAGAGTTATTGAGGCCAGAAGTCTGAATCTGTGAATTTCTTTCACATTTAAACGAACTCACAGAAACACACAGAAGCGGCTGTCACACAAACGGGAGAGAAGCTGCCGGTTCCGGGAGAATCTTTGAACGATCTCATGATCTCATTTTCTGCCTCTGACTTTCTATCTACAATACAATTTGAGAGACACGGCGATGTAAAGTGGTGAATCATCAGCATAGCTGTGAAAGTCAACGCCTTGCCTCCCGATGACGTCCCCAAGAGGAAACATCTATAAATTAAAAAGTGTAGGACCTAAAATTGACCCTGGGGGAACCCCAAATTTCATTTAAAAGATTCTAGAAGAGCATGCATCAATACTTACATAAAAGTGTCGATCTGTAAGAGAAGAATAAAGTGCTAACCCTCCACACAAAGTAGTCTATTTCAGTGTACTACAACGATCTTGGCCATCTGGTTGAAGTGTTTCTTCATCCTCTGATGAGGAACCAAACCCTTCCATGAAGTCCAGCTGACATGACTAAGCAGTTTCATCACGGTGTGAATGACGATGTAAAACAATGACAGACTTCTTCCTTCCACAGCTTCAGCCCCTGAAAGTCATGATGAGAACTTTCCCTAATCTGAAGATCCTTCTGCTTTAATGATGAAACCTCAGCGAAGGCGATTACAAGAGCACGCCACAAGTGACCGCAGCATTCCAGGAAGACACAGGGAAGGGAAGTATGAGAACACAACAATCAGAATAATTCTATCTGTGATTTCAATCAGATCAGATCAGATTGTTTTATTTTAAAAAGCTCTACAAAAGCATTGGTAATCATGTCTCCATGTCAAAGCGGATTTCCGCGGCTACCTCCGTGTCTCTGTGACTCAAGAGGGGAAAAATAAAAACAAGAATGATCGATTTATTGTTGTCTCGATGAAAATAAGAAAAATATCATATGATTTAGGATGCTTGAGCTTGCTGCTTCCCCATACCGAAGCGGCTGTTTATCTGCCGGCATGACAGGCAAACCACCCTCACACACCGGACCACCACCACCGAACTGGAGCCTGAGGACCAGGGACGGGAGACAGCGAACAACGTGACCATCCCCCTCTCGCTGTGTGTGTACTTAAGATGTGCAAGTAAATTCGGCGACCGGGCGAGACAGACCCCCCCCATTCTTTAACATCGGAGTCTGATGGCCCAAACGTGTCGACCACAGGGCCCTTTGTGAGAGCATGTTGGTGTTTAGTGTGTATAGTATGTACTGAGAGGAGACACAATCAAAATTGGTGGTTGCTTCCACCAAAGATCCCTACTAGTCTAAAGCAAATAAAGCCTGATTGGGGGTGGGGGGTGTCCTTTATTTTTAAGGTGTAATTTATTTATTTATTTCCTCAATTGATCATCATGTTTTTTCTTTGTCGGCTTTTCTCTCTTATTTTTTTATCTCATTTTTATTCTTTCATGGCCCCACCCAGTTCTCCAGGTAGTATGGGAGGGCCAGGAACTCACCTTTCCAGACGTTTGCATCAAGTTACATCATGTTGCACCCCCTCTACCCCCAGCATTGGGTTTCAGTTGTTGCTGCCGTGCTTCTTTTCTTCATTTTTCTTCCTTTCTCTGCAGTTCAGCTGAACGTTTTGGCTCCGGCTCCTCTGCATGTTTCTGCACAGCCAAGATGCCTCTGAACAAGAAGAACATTTCGCAACAGCTGTAAGTAAAACTCACAACTTCCTGTATTAGGGCAGATACAGACTCAGAGCTGAGGGACGAACAGCACGCTATCCACAAGGTGAGGATTCCTTATGACATACTGACAGCTACAAATGTTTTTAAATATGCTAAAGGGACTCGTACAAAAGCTTCGTTAACCATAGAATGCTAATTTAGCCAACAATTAGCACGACAGAGGAAAATAGTTGTGGTTGGTCGAAAATAGTAGATAATGCTAGGAATGCCAACGAGGAAATAGGGGCTTGATTTGGTCAAACGACTACAAAGGCATTGAAATTATTTTGAATCTAACTTTTAAAATCCTAAACCTGAAACTAGGAGTAAAAAATGGAAGACAAATTTAAACATGTTGTAAGGTAAGAAGGGTCAAATTAGCTTGAAAAAGGGACAACCTGAGATGCTCTTTTTCTTTGACACCATCATTCCAAGTTCTGAACTGTTCAGCAGGTACATCTAACACCTGGAACGAGCTTTGGTACTACTACTTTTTTTTTTTGTGGTAGTGATACTAAAGACCAGAAAAACAGCAGACGTCTAACCCAAACAGAGCAGCACATGTTTCTGTTGACATCACAACCAAAGGGCTCTGGCTCCTCAAACAGGCTCTCTGCTGACTCCAGCAGCAACAATAGGAGCATTGTTCAGCCAAAGGAAAGCAAAGCATTCTGGGTGTGAGATATCCCAGCAGCCCCTTTGATCCCTATTTTTTTCTTCAAACTTTATTGAAGGTAAAAATTCAATACAAAACAATGTTAAACAGCAACAACGAAGGAACAAGCCAGGGGGTTAAAAACATTTTACGCAGTTATATTGAAACTGACACACTGATCAAATGTTTTGATGGCTTTCTTATTAGCAGAGTTTCTTATTGTCTTAATGTATTGTTTGAACTCATTGATAAAGATTGAGAAATGTGGGGTATGATTCGTAACTTTTGATTTATGAATGTGCCATTTGCATAAAAACAACTAAAGGTTAATGAAGTACAACTGTTCTTTTTTATGAGATGGACAGTGGGTGATGCCAAACATAACATTTTCTAAGTACAGGCGAAAGTCAGGGTCAGTGTGGGCGGAAATGAAATGACAAACTTTAGACCAGAGAGTAGTGGAAAAGGGACACAACCAAAATAAATGTACAGCATCTTCAGGGTGTTCTTGACAAAAAGAACAGCTTACATCAATATCTTCTTTGAACCTTTGCAGATATAGTTGGGATGGATAGAATTTATGGATTAGTTTGAATGAGATTTCTTTCACTTTATTGGTTATAAAGTATTTTGCTTGTAAATTCCATCTCTCCTGGCTTCTGATTGGTCGACAGATCTGTCATTCTTCCATCAGATGTAGATTTTTCAGGAAAACTGCAAACCAGTTTGGCAGAACTTAAGAAAACAAAAGTGTTTGTTACCAGAAGTTTATTCTGAACTGAAAACTGAGCGAATTAGCAGTTTTTTTTCATGTTTTTGACATTTTACATGTTTTTCATTTAAAGAGTTCAAGAGTAGGTTAATGTTTGTGAGTGAAGAGTCAAATGTGTTTTTGTTTGTTTGCTTGTTTTAAATACCAAAACCAAATAAAAAAGATACAAAGAAAAATGAACATATGTGCTTTAAAAAGCTGATAATTGTGCTCATCTAAATGTGGATGAAAATTATGAAACTGGTTTAACCTTTTAGAGCCAGACCTGTCAGTGGCAATAACGAAATAAGACGATCTTTGACGTAACAAAACTCTTTTACACTATTAACATAATTCTGACGCAGAGAAGCAGTCTTTTCTGTACGTAAAGTGTTGCGTAACATCGTGAAGCTGCTTTTCTTCACGACAGAATCGGCTGATTTACGAGGATCACAGCTAAAGCTCTGGGGCTAAAGAGTTAAACTACCTTTAAGTGGTGAATATGGTCATGCAAGTCAATGCAGAAAAATTCAATATTATAGAACATATAAAAACAAGTTATAGACAAGGAAACAAATCAATATAGAAACTAAAATTAAGAGTAATATAAATAAAACGGGAAAACTCTGTGGTTGTGTCAGAATTCCTTCACTACTTAACCTAATGTATAGAATATAAAAAGGCTTCCTTTTATTTCTATACATTAAGTTTACAGAAAAATGATCTTTCAGGATTTTCATAAAGTTCAAAAATGCAAATTTGGTAAATCACCTTCCAGAAATTCAAAATAGCAATAAAGCTAAAGATACTAAAATAAAGATACTAAAATAATAGAAAAAATAAATGATGCTGTTGTTCAAATGTCCAAAACCAAAAATACAAAAGCCTCAAATACCACAAAAACCCAAAAGAGAAAATCCAAAGCAGACCGTTCTACGCTATGTGCATCAGCTTACAATTAGAGGAAATACTACATTTTATATGTTCAAACATTTATTGTTCTATATGTTTATTTTGCTGAGTTCATCCTTTTTTACTGCTAAAATACCTAAAACTGTTGGTCTTTTGTAATCGTATTTCCTGATTCATTTTCCATGAATAGAAGTCACATGTTGTACTCTGATGACAAACAAGCTCCGGCGGAGGCCGTCCCACGCCGCCGTGTCTTGTGACAGTGTGGGCGGCCTCTTCACAGCTGGCTCTTATGCAACGGCCTCACATGTTACAGTGGCTGCAGACGCTGAAAAAAACAAATGCAAAGACTTAAAACTGGGTTTTGATTGTCTACATGTCCTAAAAACCATCAGTTTCAAAAATGTTCAGCCACATTCAACTTTTCTGCTGCAACATTTATAAGTTATTGCTGAACATCATTTTTTCAACGTTTACAACCTTTAAGCTAATAATCCAGCCTGAGCTGTGTCTGAATCCCCTCCGACCTCCGACCCCGAAAAGACGACACAGCGTCCTGGATTTTAATGCCATTTGGAAACGTTCTCAGTAACACTTATTTAAACACAAAAAAACCTGTCACGTTTTTTTAAACACAAAACATTTGCCAAAGAAAAAGCCTAATAATAAATATATATAAATATATATATAAATATATAATATAAAAATAATAAATAAGTATTTATGAATCCACGCTGTTCTATGATACTGGTGGTCTATTCATCAAACTCTTAGGAAAACATGTTGGAATATTGTGAAAATGTCACACATGAATCTTTGGCTCAAGCTGAACTAAACAATTTAACACACGATATGACCATATTAGGAATGTTGGTGTGGTTAACAATAAACCTCAGCTGCCAAAAATGTACTTTTGTAGATTCTTCTGAAAGTTTGTTTTATTTTTAAATCAGTTTGTCACATGAAGGTCTGACCAGGCTGGCAGAAGGGGAGGGTGAGGGCGGGTCAAACATGGGGGGGGGGCTGCGCCTGCGGGTCACACAACGCAGCACGCCGCTTTCATTTGTATGTCTTAAAGTTCGGCCCAAAGCTTTATTCTGCGCACGATCTTCAATAAAACTTAAGGATTTTCCTAAAAGAGGAAATCCAAACCAGCCACACACGTGATTGATTGATTTATTTTGATTGATTGATTGATTGATTTCAAGCATTGTAGTCAAAGCAATAAAGAATTTACACACATTTATGAAACTCATTACAGAAATGATGAAATGCATAGATTAAAAAGACAGAAAAAAACCCAAAACAAGGTCGTCACTTAAATCACATTTGCTTAATTAAATACAGTGATCATTAACTAAAGTATAAGTAGAGCTTGATTTATTGCTTGAAAAGCAATAAATCAAGCACACATGTAGGAATGTTTAACCATTGTTAATTTACATACGTGAACCAATGTTTACATCCAGTTTCAAATGGACATAATTAAATCCTTCAGAAAAAGGTTAAAGTGCTATCTTAGGCACTTTAACGTAGGGAGTTGGGTCATCTAGACCCACTAGACAGTGCTCTGAACCTTTTTTCTTCAATGATTTGTGATCTTCACTGGTGTCCATGGATTACATGAAATCTTTCCACCTTTATCCACCTTTGTCATGGTAGGGAGAACACCTCAATGGAAGGGGGGGGGGGGGGGGGGTCATCTAAGACATCACAAGAGTTAATCTGTAAGCATCACCTCTGCTATGATTTTAGGCTAATATTTAGGTTTTAGGGGGAAGTTCACTGTTCAGTGACCTTGTTTGGGTCTTAGAACAGCATGAAAAGTTCTGTCCTGCAGAACCAACATGTGTTCAGCAGATCTCCTCTCATGTTCTCCTCACAGATGACCCTTGAATGTTGCCTTTACTGTCCCTCATAGATCAGAGTAACAGGATGCAGGTCGTGACCCGCAGGCAGACGTTTCCCGTCAAACATCATAATCCATTTACAGCAATGCACCATGGGCCAACACACAGCAGAAGCCCCGCCTCTCCTGCTGATGAACCTGAACCCAAACTCTGGTGAGAACCTTTGGATGATTCCAGTCATGGTTTGTTCTGACGGCGTCTTTTTAGAGACCCTGGAGTTTTATCCCAGCATGTCTTCTGGTTTCAGGATCCAGCATCCGGGTCCAAAGTCCTCTGAGTCCGGATGTTGGTCTCTCAGGAGTAACCAGTCGATGGAGCCCCCCCTCGCCTTTGGGGGCCAAAAAACTTTTCCAGATGAATCCCTGTGAGTTTTATTCACTTTGAGATCGGCCTCCACAGTAAATCGCAAACTTATGGATATCATAATATCCAGCTGTGCAACACGCACATCGCAAAAGACGGCATAGACTGCAATAAATGGTTACCTTAGATGTGCCAAAACAATCCTATGGCAGCTTGAAGTATTTAACGGATCAAAAAAAACAACCTTATGCATTTGACCAATCAGATGGACGCCTTCACGGTGATGAACAGTTGGATGGAGCCTTTTTATGTTAGATGTGTAGACGAGGGTTAATTATTTAAATTAAACTGTTGCAGTCAAATGGAAATTATGTTTTCGGTTGTTTTCGTATTTGTTCATGTATCGTAAGTTATGTCCTCATCGCAAAATGAATCAGTAATCTGGCATATCCGACTTTTCCTCATATCGTGCATCCCTACTGTGAGACATTTGTGCTGACAGTACGTCAATGACGGCTACCTTAACCTCCTCAGACCTGGGTCCACATGCGCGGACTTTACCTTCCGGTTCCATTACCACAGTGGTTAATTCTGCTCAGCTGGAGCCCTGGGACTACGTGTGTGGAGGGTTAGCTTGAATATTAGCTTTAGCCTTAAGAGGTTATAGGTCAATCGCTCAGGGAGGTGAAAGTGAGAGGAGGGTTTTGTCTCAGCATGTTGGTGTGTTTGGTTTCAGGATCCAGCATCCGGGTCCAAAGTCCTCTGAGTCCGGATGTTGGTCTCTCAGGAGTAACCAGTCGATGAAGCCCCCTCTCGCCTTTGGGAACCACAGAACCTTTCCAGATCGATCGCTGTGAGTGGAAACTCAAAGTTTTAGTCGAAAGTTAATCCTCTGAACTGTTACGTCATAAAGTTCTTCATTATTTTGAGGTTTTTGAACAAACTAACACTAACCCAGAACAAACCCTTAAAAAAGGTCTGAAGATGCTAAAATGTATTAAAAAAACTTGAAGGAAGGAAGTCACTTCTTTTGTGTTGATGTTTCACTTTGCCAGTAAAGTTTGTATCAATTACCAAACAGAAGAGATTTACTGCAAACACAGATCTTTGAAACTGATGCCGATGATGGATGTTTTCAGCGTTGAAGACGAAGGCGCAGCAGCTGGAGGTGACCAGACGACAAAAGAACAACAAACATGTCTGGACTCAAAGCAGATGGACCATCATCCGCTGGAAAGTGAGAGGACTTTCAGGAAGAGCCAGAGGTTTCTCTGAAAGCTTCGTTGGCTTCTAAAAACGTTTTTTCTTCCCCAGAGCATCGAGCTTCCGTCTGCGAGCAGCGACTGAGGACCTGGTTGAAGACCAACGTCCAGAGTGTGCTGGAAGGCGTGGCTCACGCAGGAAGCTCTCCTCTGCACGAGACCTACACAGAGCTCCACATCACCGAGGGGGGGGCTGGAGAGCTCGGAGAAGAGCACGAGTTCAGGCAGATCGAGGTCGCAACCAGAAGAGCGGACAGGCCGGAAAGAACCATCAGAGAAGAAGATTTCTTCCAAGCAACACCTGAGAAGCCTGAACCAATCAGAACGGTGCTGACGAAGGGCGTGGCCGGCATCGGGAAGACCAGCTTAACGCAGAAGTTCACTCTGGACTGGGCTGAAGGCAGAACCAGCCAGAAGATCCAGTTCCTGTTTCCGTTCACCTTCAGGGAGCTGAATGTGCTGCAGGGCAGAAAGTTCAGCTTGGTGGGTCTGGTTCATCACTTCTTTGTAGAAACCAAAGAAGCAGGGATCTCGGCCTTTGATCCGTTCCAGGTTCTCTTCATCTTCGACGGTCTGGATGAGTGTCGACTTCCTCTGGACTTCCGCAACAACCCGGTCCTGTCTGAGGTCACGGAGGCCTCCTTGGTGGAGGTTCTGCTGACCAACCTGATCAGTGGGAAGCTGCTTCCGTCCGCTCGCATCTGGATCACCTCCAGACCGGCTGCAGCCAGTCAGGTTCCGGCTGAGTTTGTGGACCTGGTGACAGAAGTCCGAGGTTTTGCCGACCCTCAGAAGGAGGAGTACTTCAGGAGGAGATTCAGAGGTGAGGAGCAGACGGAGCGGATCCTCTCCCACATCAGGACTTCCCGGAGCCTCCACGTCATGTGCCACATCCCGGTCTTCTGCTGGGTCACCGCCACGGTTCTGGAGGACGTGCTGAGGAGCAGAGAGGCCGGAGAGCTGCCCAGGAGCCTGACGGAGATGTACGTCCACTACCTGGTGGTTCAGACCAAGCAGAAGAAGAGGAAGTACGATGGAGGAACCGAGGCCGACCCACACTGGACTGAGCAGAACCGAGAGATGGTGGAGTCTTTAGCCAAACTGGCTTTTGAGCAGCTGCAGAAAGGAAACCTGATCTTCTATGAATGCGACCTGACAGAGTGTGGCATCGACATCTCAGCAGCATCGTTGTACTCAGGAGTGTTCACTCAGATCTTCAAAAAGGAAACGGCACTGCATCAAGATAAGATGTTCAGCTTTGTCCACCTGAGCGTTCAGGAGTTTCTGGCTGCTCTTCATGTCCATCAGACCTTCATCAATTCTGGAGTCAACCTGCTGAAGGAAACGCAAACATCTTTCTTGACCAGACAGTTTTCGAAGCGTTTTATCAAACCGAACCTTCATCATCTTCACAAGTATGCTGTGGACGCAGCTCTGCAGAGTCCAAATGGACACCTGGACTTGTTCCTGCGCTTCCTCCTTGGTCTTTCTCTGCAGACCAACCAGAAGCTCCTGCAGGGTCTCCTGACAGAAGGAGGCAGCAGCTCACAGAGCAACCAGGAAACACTGATGCACATCCACAAGAAGATCACAGAGGAAGAGCTGTCGACGGAGAAGAGCATCAACCTGTTCCACTGTCTGAACGAGCTGAACGACGATTCTCTGCTGAAGAAGATCCAGGAGGTTCTGACATCCGGTCATCTCCACGCAGAAAAACTGTCCTCTGCTCAGTTTCAGGCTCTGGTCTTCCTCCTACTGTCATCCGAGGAAGACCTGGACGTGTTTGACGTGCAGAAGTTCTCCACCCTCGAAGACGTTCTTCTCAGGCTGATGCCAGTGGTCAAAGCGTCCAGCAAAGCTGTGTAAGGAGACTCACTCACGGTCTTCAGACGTAGAAACACAATAATTGACTGTGGATCTCTTTCAGTCTGAGCTTCTGCAGCCTCACGGAGAGGAGCTGTGAGGCTCTGGCGTCGGTTCTCACCTCCCGGTTCTGCAGCCTCAGAGATCTGGATCTGAGTAACAACGGCCTGCAGGAGTCTGGAGGACTGGAGCTGCTCTGGGGAGGACTGCAGAGTCCAAACTGTGTTCTGGAGACTCTCAGGTCAGTGCTGCAGAGCCAGGTGGTACCAATTTAACAATGGCGGCGCGCAGGAGTGCAGCGGCCTCTCATGCTCCCGGTACCAACACCGTTAACAGGACTGCTTTCGATGACTACGCTTTGTTAACAGACTCTATGGTCAGTCTCACCGATACTACCAGCGTTACTGTGCAATTGAAAAATACTTCTGTGCAATACTCCGTAACAGTCTGATATCATTATTGATACTATATTTATTATGTCTGAATGTAAACGGCTGGCCCGGGACCAGAGAGCCTAATTTCGTTTTATCATGATAAAATGACAATAAAGTTTCCTGATTCCTGCGTCAGGATGGACATGGGGCGGGGCACCGCTGGGGGGGCCACCCTCCTTCAGTAGTACTTAGATGATGAACCTCTACTGTTTGTTGGTGCTCCGCTCCGCTTGAATCCAGATCCAGATTTTCCTTTCCTGCTGAGATTTATTTATTTATTTAATATAGGGGACAGTGCATATTAATAAACATTTCTGTCAATATGCCAGAGTTAGCCAAAGGGCTATTTTTCATCTGTAGTCCCTGAGTAGATGTTAAAATCACCCTAAAAGATCAAAATAAAATTATATATTTACATAGTATTACTTACATATATTAAACAATGCATTCAATACAATTAGCAGTTACCCTAAAAACAAATTGGTGATAAAACAATCCAAAATCAGACACATAGAAGAACATATGCACACATAAAAGACAAGATAGTAGCGAGGATCGGTGAGAGGAGGTTTACTCAGTGTTGACAGCTCTGAGTGTCAATGAGCCATTTCTTTAATTGTGTCTTGAATAAATGATATGTGTTTTGATTTCTGATAGTTACGGGTGTGAGGTTCCACTCAGTAGCAGCTCTAACAGAAAAAGCAGTCCGACCAAAGACGCTTTTTCAGAAGGGAACTGTCCAGCCTCCTCTGACTGCAGTCCCAGTTCTGCTGTGATCTGCCGGAAAACCCAAGATCAATTTCTTTCTGGAATAATAAAAGTGGTTTGACTTTTTTGTGTTTATTTTGGGTTGCAGCCGAAAAATAAAAACAAAGAAAGTTAAATAAAAAAGGGAGGATAAAAAAATTTCAAACTAAAAGTAAAAGAAACTACATTTAAAAAAGACTACCAAATGATTAAATACAAATCAAATTGAAATTTGGATACTTAAAATATCAGGGTTTAAAAATGAAAATAAAGTAAAAAGAGGACATATTTAAAAAACAAACAAACATACATTGGTAGAAATGTTTGTTCAAAGGCTGGATTTGAACCCTCGTCTGAAGCTTTTCCACGGAGCGCTGCTTCTCACTGGGGGAATTGTTAGCAAACAATGGCGCCCTAAGAGTTTCCTCGCCGCCTCATGTCGCATGCTGAGGCGGCGTGGAAACTCTTAGGGCGCCTGGATTTTTACCATGAAATGAACGGTCACTGTGTTGTGGTGTTTCTCTAAGTCAGTAGAAAAACTTTACTTAAACAAACATAATTTCATGTGTTTATTACACAGCATGTAAAAACTAGTGCAGAGTGGAAAAATAAGTGAACCTCTGGGCTAAGAACTGGCTGAGCCTTTGTTGGCGGCGGCGGCGGCGGCTTCAACCAAACGTTTCCTGTAAATCAGACCAGACTGCAGGAAAGATGCAGGATGAGTTCTGGACCTTTCCTCTGAGCAAACCCCGCTCGGTTCTGGAACATTCTTAGGACGTCTGCTGAGATTGTGACGTCAGGCCACAGCTTCTGAAACACCAAATAACAGTTTGACTTTCAATCATTACATTTAACGATTGATCTAATCAAAAATCAGGACGAGTTTCAGGGGTGTCGTCGTAAAGTCGCACAAAGGGGATTTGAACCGGCGTCACTTGGATATTTTCTCAGTCTGAACTCCTTCATGTTCCTTCATTATGGATGCCAGAACACTGAGTGAAGTACAGCTGGAACCTCTCAGAGGTGAAGCCAGGAGAACTCGTCTTCATGCAGACCTCCTGTCTCTCCAGGCTGAGCGGCTGTTTGCTCTCTGAGAAAAGCCTGCAGTGTTTCCACCTCCAGACACGCCTGAGGGATTTGGACCTGAGCAACAACCCGCTGCAGGCTTCAGTGGAGCTGCTGTCGGCCGGACTCCAAGGTCCACAGTGTCACCTGGAGACTCTCAGGTGAGAAAGCGGTCAGTGTCCCGCAAGAAGGTCCAGAGCTGCAGGATTCTTAAACGTCCTTTAAGTGACCATGAAAGCAGTTCTATGATGGAATTTCTACGTATTTTTCAGAACATTTCTGCTCTGAGATTATTCTGTTTGGCTCACAGTTTGTCTCTTTGTTAGGAGACAAGAAAAGGTTTTCCTTTCCCTCCCGTAATGCAGGTTTCCTCCTGCTTCTCCTCAGACTGCAGTGCTGCGGTCTTTCAGAGGAAAGCTGCGAGCTTCTGTCTGCAGTCTTGAGCTCTTCCTCCTCTCTGACGGACCTGGACCTGAGCAACAACGACCTGCTGGATGCTGGCGTGAAGCATCTGTCTGCCGCACTGAAGACTCTGGACTGTCGGCTGGAATCTCTCAGGTGAAAACCACAGACTTCACAAATCCTTTCTTCTAGTTGGTTGAATGTTATAAAGTTTTCAACCAACCATTTTTTTCCTGTTTCTCTTTCTTTATTCTAGTATCTTCCTTCATTTTTTGCCGCTTAACTCCTCCTACAATGTTTCATCTATTTTTTTTTTTTTTTTTTTCATTATTTTTTTTTTTTCCAAACTTTATTTGTTTTATGCAGAAATTGTACAAAATGTCCATCAATTCACAGACACCAGTCGAAATAAAAGTACTTTTGCACAATATTCTTTTTTTATATATAAGTTAAATAAAATAAAAAAACTAAAAACAAAACAAAAACACCAAAAATCAAGAGAAAAATAAAAATAAGAAGAGAAACACAAAACCGCACCAACCCTCTCTATTAAAGCTTCAGAAAATATAATAGATTCCAACAATTATAATTTAACACATGCCCAGATTTCTCAGAAGAGTAAATTAAAATAAGCAAGAAGTAAACCAATCCATGAGATGGAATCAGATAAAAGGGAGCCCCCAGAAGAAGTGACTTAGTCTGGAAAAGAGTAGAATTGTATTTGCTGTGTCGTTTGGAATAATGGACGCCACCTTTGTTCAAATTTATCAGAGAACCCATTCAATGTCATCCTTATCTTTTCCAACTTGATGAAGTACAGAACATCATTGAGCCACTGCGAAGATGATGGGGAGTGTGGTGATTTCCACTTTAATAGAATTACTCTCCTTGCAAGAAGAGTCATAAAGGCGAGGGAGTCCTTTTGAGATTTTGATAGGGAAGGTGGCCCTGAAAAAATTCCAAATAAGGCACTCAGAGGGTTTGGGCTCACGTTCCTCTCAATAACGCGTGATATCACTGAAAAAACTTCAGTCCAATAACCCAGGAGCTTGGGGCAAAGCCAGAACGTATGAATAAGGTTTCCTGGACATTGGTGGCATCTATCACATGCTGGAGAAATATTAGGGAATATTTTAGATAAACGGAATTTTGTAAAATAAACGCGATGGACCAGTTTGCACTGCATAAGACCGTGCCTCGCGCATATTGAAGATTTGTGTACTCTCATCAGAATCTGAGACCATACGCTGTCAGAGAAAGTTTCTCCTAGATCATCTTCCCAAAGAGCTTTTATAGTGTCCAGAGTTTTCGACCGGATAGCTGATATCTGATTGTAAATAAGAGAAATGGACCCTTTCAAAGAAGAAGAAGGCAAGAGCAAAGAATCCATGGTCGAGGTTTCAGATAAATTAGGAAATGAAGGAAAAGTACTAATAACAAAACTGCGGGCTTGTAAATATCTGAAAAAATGTTGCTTTGGGAGGGAGAATCTTTCTGATAATTGTTGGAAAGAGGCAAAAACATCATCAATGAACAGATCTTTAAAGGTCCGTAAACCAAGATCGGCCCATTTTAAGAAGACGTTGTCAACAAGAGATGGCGTAAAGAAAGGATTAGCTGCTAAAGGTGCTTTATGCGAGTAGATTTGTAATCCAAAAAAACGCTTAAATTGAGTCAGAATCTTAAGAGATGTTTTAACTATATAGTTCTTAGAATGTTCTCTTACTGGGAAATGTATAGGAGAATATAACAGCGCATTGAGAGACACTGGCTTTACCGAGTTCAACTCCATGGTTAACCAGTCTAAGGTGGGAGAAGCTCTGGATTGTAACCAATATTTAAAAATTCTTATGTTGGATGCCCAATAGTAATACCTAAAATTAGGCAGGGCCATTCCTCCAAGCACTTTGGGCCTCTGTAAATAGTGCTTTGACAGTCGTGAATTTTTTTTATCCCAAAGAAATTCGGACACAAGAGAATCAACTTGGGAGAAAAAGGAGCTAGTCAAAAAAATAGGTAAGCACTGAAACAGATACAGAAAGCGAGGCAATATGTTCATCTTGACACAATTAATGCGTGCCACTAAAGATAACTTAAGCAAAGACCAGCGTTCAAAATCTTCTTTCGTTTTTGACAAAAGAGGGATAAAGTTTGCTCCAAATAAGTCTTGTGGTTTTTTTGTCACTTGAACGCCAAGATGTAAAAAGCTGTCATTTGCCACTTTAAAAGGGAAATTTTGCAGGGAAGATGCATTAATACGCGGGTCCAGGGGGAAAATTTCACTTTTGCTCAAATTAAGTTTATATCCTGATAGCTTCCTAAAATCAGATAGCACACTCAATATCACAGGTATTGACCGGTTGATGTCAGAGACATAGAGAAGTAGGTCATCTGCATACAATGAGACCTTTGCCTCCACCCCATATCGATGCACTCCTTTAATGTTCAAGTTATTGCGAATAGCAATAGCCAAGGGTTCTATCGCTAGAGCAAACAAAAGTGGACTTAGAGGACAGCCCTGTCTGGTTGAACGGTGAAGTGAAAAGTAAGTGGACTGAGTGCTATTGGTTCTAACGGCAGCCAATGGATTAGCATATAAAAGTTTGATCCAGCATAAGAAGTTATCTCCCAAACCAAATCTCCTAACTGTATGAAATAGATAAGCCCACTCTACCCTATCAAAAGCCTTTTCAGCGTCTAACGATATTATGGCTTCCTGTGTGTTGCTGTTTGAGTTATTATACGTTATATTAAAGAGTCTCCTCAAGTTGAAGAAAGAATGTCTATTGCGGATAAACCCAGTCTGATCAGGGTTGATGATTTTAGGTAAGATTGTTTCCAGTCGGATGGAAAGAATTTTTGATAAGATTTTGAAGTCCACATTTAGCAGGCTTATGGGTCGGTAGGAGGAGCAAGAGAGGGGGTCTTTTTCCTTCTTCAAAATCAGAGAAATAATGGCTTGGTTAAGTGTCTGAGGTAGCATCCCCTCAGAGTATGCCTCATTATACATGTCTAATAACAACGGAGCTAACTTATCTATGAACTTCTTATAAAACTCTGAAGGATAGCCATCAGGGCCTGGACATTTACCTGCTTGGAGAGACAGAATTGCAGTACTAATTTCTGACAATGAAATGGTCCTGCCCAAAGTATTGGCATCTTCCTGATCGACGGTAGTAATTTTCAATGTTGAAAAAAAATAGTCAAGGTCCCCATCTGATGGAGTAGCTTCAGACGTGTATAATGTTTCATAAAATTCTTTAAAGGTTTGGTTAATCTGAGAGGGCTCTGTAGTAACACCGCAAGGGGTCTGAATTTTTGAAATTTGCCGCGAGGCTGAGACCTGTCTAATTTGGTGTGCCAAAAGTTTGCTTGCTTTATCACCATGTTCAAAAAACTGGGTACTGGACTGAAGCATTAGCTCAGTAGTACGATATGTCATAAGGGTGTCAAATTCAGCTTGAAGAGAGAGACGCTCTTTATAAATATTTGGAGAAGGCGAGACTGCATACATAGCATCCAGCTGTAATATTTGCTGTCTCAAGTTATTCATTTTGTCACGCCTCAATTTTTGTTCATAGTGAATATAAGAGATTATCTCCCCTCTAATAAAAGCCTTGAGGGATTCCCAGAGGAGAGAGGCAGAGACCCCCGGAGTTTGGTTGGTACTTAAGAAGAAGTCAATCTGCCCAGAGACAAAACTGACAAAATTTTCATTGGCCAACAGACGAACATTAAGCCGCCATGGTGGACGTTCTGAATTTAGGGTGCTAAATTTTATGTCCATTAAAAGGGGGGCATGATCAGACAAGACAATAGCATCATACCTACACCTAGATATTGACGGGAGCAATCTATTGTCAACTAAAAATAAATCAATACGAGTATACGTACGATGCACTGGCGAAAAAAAGGAATACTCACGTTTGGAAGGATTAAAAAAACGCCAGCAATCAGTAGCCGCAAATTCCTGCATGAAAGCTGTAATTGTTTTGGCAGACCGTGAAAGTGCAGCTGGTTTTATGGAGGATCGATCTAACTCAGGATCAAGCCAGCAATTGAGGTCACCCCCTAGAATTAGATGGTGGGAAGATAGATCTGGCAAAATAGAAAATAAACGTTTAAAAAAAACATTGTCGTCGCTGTTGGGTGCGTAAACATTCACCAGTGCAACTTTTAAACCCTGAAGTATACCAGTGACAATGATATACCTGCCATTTGTATCTGAGACGACCTGTTCAGAGACAAAGGGAACAGATTTGTGAACAAGAATGGCGGTTCCTCTAGCTTTACCCAAAAAGGATGAGTGATAGACTTGGCCCACCCAGCTTTTTTTCAGCTTCAAATGATCGACGGTTCTTAGATGGGTCTCTTGTAGAAATGCAACTTGAGACCCCAGTTGTTGTAGATGATGAAGTACTTTACTGCGCTTCACAGGATTATTAAGCCCTTTGCAATTAAAGCTGATGAACCGGAGGTCCTTTCCTATTGTTGACAGCATAGCAATAGACCATTTAGTTTAACACCCAGGATTGGCAAGGCAAACATGTCTGGACATCTTGTAAACAAGTAAAAAGAAAGATAGAAAGAGGGGTGCAGTCGGAGAGAAGTGAAAATACAACCATGAAGTGAAAAAAACAAAACAAACAAAAACAAAATGAAACCTGCTAGTAAAAAACAAAACCCCAAAAAAGTCGCTGAAGCATTCCCCCAAACGGAATGCGCGAGAACCCCCCCACCCCCTCCCCACATATTCCAACTTCTGAACTAGACTGTAGTAGAGGTGTTAAAACCAAACCCTCCACTGGGAATGTGACTATTGAAGAATAAAAACACACCTTTTTTATATCTACAGAATATACAAAAAAGTCAGCGCTTAACTAGTGCAAAGGATCATTCACTCATCAGCAATAACCTTTTCCTTTCTCACCCCTCCCCTATTTCTTATGTGAGCATAGTTATATATAAAAAAGTTCTAGCGTAACAAAAACTAACTGTTAAATATAATCTTCAAAAATAAAAACAATAAGGGAGAAGGTGGTAAAAAACAAATTTGTATTAGTGAAATAAAAAGTTAAAATATACTATGACATGCATTCATGTCAATCATTATTATCATTATTATTATTTATTTATTTTCTATATACACACAAATATATATATACATATATATATATACATACACGCATATACATATATATATACATACACACATACATATATACACACATTCTTTTCCTAAACCAAAGTTATGTATTGAAACCATCATCTTTTGTTGCAAACAAGGGTACCAACAAGCACCGTAAGCGTTTAGGCAAACAGAATTACACAAATGTAATCAGAATAACTTTGAAGTCTCGTAGTGAAATTAGAATCAAACCGAGTCTGGAGCCACCACTTTTTTCAGATGTTTCTCCACAAATTCCATGGCAAGCACTGGGTCCTCAAATCTGTGATGTTGACCACTGGAGAGAGTGATGCGCAGCACAGCAGGATAGAAAAGTCCAAACTTCACACCTGGACACGAGCGCAGCTCCTTTTTCACCTTAGCAAACGCTGCCCTCTTCTTAGACACGGTGGCCGTAAAATCCGGGAAAATCATCACCCTTTTTCCTTGGTAAAGGAGAGGGGCAGATGCCCCGGCCTTGCGCAGGATTTCGTTGCGTTGTTGGAAAAGGTTGACTCGTGCGATGAATGGGCGCGGATGATCTCCATCCCGGGGTCTGGCGCCGAGAGTGCGATGAGCCAAATCCAGAACTGGTTTACTGTCCAAACTCAGCAAATCTTGAAGCAGTGTGGCGACAAAGTCAGTAACACGTGAACCTTCAGATCCTTCAGGCACGCCGACCACCCGTATGTTATTCCGCCTGGAGCGTCCTTCCAAATCTTCGCATTTCTGTGACAGACTCCCGACTCTGTCTGTTAGCGATGCTACAGTAGCCTGTAGGCTAGTTAGCTGGCTGTCGTGGTCATTAGCAGTTTGCTCAAGGCTCTTAATAGTCTCGTTTTGCGCCGTGATTTTGGCTTCCAACGGTCCAAACGCAGCTGTAATTTCTTTTTTAACTGCACCAGATACAATCTGCTCAAACTCTTTGACTATTCCCGCCCGCATGTTTTCCATCATTACCTCCATGCGTGCTAGCATACGATCGCTAGCATCCGAGGCGGGGTCGGTGGGCAGCTCAGGTGAGGCTGGAGGTTTGTTGCGGCCTGATTTCCCCGTCTCGGATTTCCCTCGAGATGCCATGATTCAGCCGGATTTTCGGAGCGGAAAAAACGAGACTTGGCTTCAGAAGTCACCTTTAAATTGTGACGCCGTGCAAATGATTAAAAAAAAAGGTGTAACATATGAATAAAGTCACATTCTTGAGGAGCTGCAGCGAACACGTCTCACATGTTCAACGCTCCACAGCGCCCCTCATGTTTCATCTATTTTAACCATTCAACTATTCAAATGTTCAGCTCTTTCAGCTTTTTCCAGCTATGACTTTTGCTCCTTCAAATCCTTGAACTTTTCCAGATATTCCAGGATTTTGCCTCCATTGAAACACATGGGGAATCCTTGAAAGCTTTTGCTTCTTTTAACCATTTCAAATACATCATAATTTTAGTTAGAGACACAAATCAAACTACGACTTTAAACTGATTCCACTTCTTTCAGATTTTTAAAATATGCTTTAATTTTTGAATCAAAACCTCTAAACTTTGTGGTAATTTCATCCTTATAATGGGTTTCAATGGGAGAGGCTTCTGACATTTTCACCAAAGTTCACCGTGTTTGGGAGCTTCTTGTTCTGGCATTCTTTCAGCTAGAGAGACCAGTAAAACATCGTAATGCTCACAACGCTTTGGACTCTGGACAGTTTTTTCACAAATGGACTTCAAACTTTGATTTCTTTTCGACAATTTCCCCTCTCTCTGGCATGACATCACACGCTGTGCCGGTGGACGGAGGAAAAAAGCCTTCAACTTTTACAAACAAAGCTCCCTCACGTCTAGAATGTCAAATCAATTCCAGTAAGAAATATAGAGAACGTAGGTATTTTTGTGGGCTTTTTAAAGATATATTTTGTGTCAAGATGTTAGTTTTACTTTTCTTTTACATCATTCTGGATGCCAGAGAGTCGCAGAGCCGTAGAGTTGCTGCAACACTAAATGATCAAAAACAGCTGTTATATGCCCCGCCCACTGAAGCTGGTTGGTGGCGTCATGGCGTGACACGTGAGCATTGGAGCACAACTTTACTGGTTCAATACCCAGCACTTGCATCTTTCACAAGAATATCTTTTTTGTTATTGTCACTTTATTTAAGGTAAACTTTGATTATTTCTTTATTCATTAAGTTTTATTTTTGCCAATTATTACCCTTTAAGTTTCATTTTCATTCAGCAGTATAGCATCAACCCTGCAGTTTCTTCTGGAAATGCAGCTCCTCCTGGTTTCATCTTGTTTTTCCACCACATTGGCTTTGATAGAGGAGACTGAACATCCGTTGGTATCTGCAGGCTGTCGGGCTGCCAGGTCTCAGAGAACGGCTGTGTTTGTCTGGATGCAGCCCTGAGCTCCAACCCGTCCCATCTGAAGGAGCTGGACCTGAGCTACAACTGTCCAGGAGCCCTGGGAACCAAGCTTCTGTCCGCCAAACGGGAGGATCCGAACTGCAAGCTGGAGGCGCTCAGGTTCAAAGAATGTCATCCAATAAAGCAAAAACATGAAAAGGAATATCGTCTCCATGGTGATACACAATGAAACGTTTTTCAGGTTGGAGCCGGCCGGAGTCCAGTGGTTAAGACCAGGATTGAAGAAATGTAAGAGTTTAAAACGCACAAAGTTTTCTGATTTTTTTTTAATTCTATTTACATATCATTTGGTCATAGATTCAGTTTCACAGCCAAAACAGCTTAAATGGGGGCCCGGGCACTGTGCCCTGGGGTGCACCGTGTGATTATATGACTTAAGCTCAAAACTGATGCCATTATCACTGTTGAATGCAACAATCTGACCAAAGCATCTGTTTTCCTGAAAGGCTCTGTAGATAAAAACTCAAGCAAATCAATCTAAAAACGTTTAATCTGAAAGTGCTGAGTCACGGAGGATTTCCTGCTTTGTTCTGCCCCTCAGACGTCTGTGAACTCAGCTTCGACCCAAACACAGTCCACAAGAACCTGAAACTGTCTGAGGACCAAAGGGGGGTGACATTTGTGGAGGAGGAGCAGCCGTACCCCGACCACCCGGACCGCTTCCTCAAGAGCCATCAGCTGCTGTGTGGGAACACTCTGGCTGGTCGCTGTTACTGGGAGGCGGAGCTGACGGGTGGCGTTCACGTGTCTGTGAGTTACAGAGGAACCGTGAGGGGAGGAGAGGGGAACCACGAATGGTTCGGCGGGAACACTCAGTCCTGGACTCTGTACTTCTCCCAGGGCAGCTACTCTGTGTGGCACAACAAGAAAGGCAAGGCCGTCCCTTCATCCTCCTCCTCTTCCTCCTCCGGCCCTCACAGAGTAGCCGTGTACTTGGACCATCCCGCCGGTACTCTGTCCTTCTATAGAGTGTCTTCAGACATGCTGACCCACCTCCACACCTTCAGCACCACCTTCACGGAGCCCCTGAGGGCTGGTTTTGGGTTGTGGACCTGGTCGGGTTTACCTGTCGCCTCCTCGGTGCGTCTTTGCTCTCTGTAGAAGAAAACCCAGAACACGAGGAACCGGCAGACTCACACTCAGCCTTGAGCTAGAGACTCGCTACACGCTAAAGCCTTCGCCGTAACCGTCTTTACGGGTGGATACAAGCTGTCTGCGGATGAGAAATGGTCAGTAAGACGGGACGTACACCTTTTTAATGTTTCCTCCCCCCCCTCCCCCCCAACATCCTGTGGACTGCACAAGGATTTTTACGCCACCATGTCTTGAAAACGAGCTTGACCTGTGGGCAACCTCTGGGAGGCGTGGTCCTGAAAACATTGTTTGTGTGTTATTTGACTTTGTGTTCCTCCTTGTGTCATACTCTCTGGGTAAAGTGCAAATCCAGCGGGTTTTCTGTTACCGTGCTCAAAAAAAGCTTTCATCGCATTTCAGTTCCAGCAGGACTTCAGCTCCTCCAGGGAGGACGGCGGACCGCGAAAGAACTTGCCCATTGCCTCTGCAGCAGGAAGACGACATTCCGTCCTGATTAAGGGGGAGATGCAATTGTTTTGATGCTGCTGCTGTTGCGTCTTAATGAAGGTCATTTCAGTAAAAGGGAAACACTGTTGCATAAGGATAATGGGGGGGGGGGGGGGGTCTATTATCATCCTGACTGAAAATATTTATTATTGTCAGGTTTTACTAAATATCCATTTGGAAAATATTTATATTTTGTTTTTACGTTTTTATGATGATTTGTGTCAAAGTTCTGTGTTCTGACTGAAAATAAAACAGAGGCGGGGAAAGTGTCTTTTTTTTTTCTGGAGTTCCCTTTTTTGGGAAACTTTTCTCACAAATTCTTGCAAAGATGAGGAAAGTCCCTCATTCACCAAAAGAGGATCAGAAACACATCTGTGCCCTCCAAACACTAACTCTGACCTTTACTCTGAAGGTCCCAGTGAAAGCTACGACAGATTAGTAAATCAGAATCACAAGAACATCAGGTGATGGATTCCATCAATGAAGGATTTCTATAGTGCAGGAAGTAACTAGGACCACTAGGGGGCGTATTTTAGATATACTGGGTAGAATCCTATAAAGTTTTCAACCAACCATTGTTTTCCTGTTTCTCTTTCTTTATTCTAGTATCTTCCACCAGTTTGTGCTGCTTAACTCCTCCTTCAATTGTTCATCTATTTTAACCATTTAACTATTAAAATGTTCAGCTCTTTCATCTTTTTCCAGCTGAGACTTTTGGTCCTTCAAATCCTTGAACTTTTCCAAATATTCCAGGATTTCCAGGATTTCAGCCTCCATTGAAATACATGGGGAATCCTTGGTGTATGAGGTCGCTGGTTCGATAACCGGCTCTGGAATTTTTCCCAAACATGTCTGTTCTGTTATTATGCTGTTTTTACTTTATTTACTGTCAACTTTGATCGTTGTTTTATTTTATTTTGCCAATTACTACCCTTTAGGTTTCATTTTCATTCAGCAATATAACATTCAACCCTGCATGTTCTACTGGAAATGACATCAGTACTAGTACCAAAGTGAAGGTATATGCAGCCGCAGTCATCCCCAGTTTGCAATACTCCGTCGAGTGCACCACACTCTACCGCAGACATATCAAGGCTCTAACACGACTTCAGCTTCGCCACCTTCGCTTCATTCTCAAAATCAAGTGGCAAGATCGTATCCCAGATGTTGAGGTTTTGAGACGTGCCAACACAGTTAGCGTTGATGCCCTAATAACACACGTGTGTCGGATGTCCCTCATCCGACACAACCCAACAATAGATTACCCAAAGCAGTATTCTACTCAGAACTTTCTCAAGGAAAAAGGAGCCGCAGTGGACAGAACTACGCTATAAAGATGTGCTAAAGCGACACATGAAGAGAGCAGGCATCCCACACTTCAACTGGGAAGAAGAAGCCCTACAAAAATCCAAATGGCGTGAAACTTTAAAGGAAGCCATGACAACCATTGAAGACCAACGCCAACGTGAATACCAACAGGCACATTACCGGCGTCACTCCGTAGCAACTTCAACCGATTTCAAATGCTTCAAATGTGATCGCTTCTGCAGATCCCGTGCTGGACTTGCAGCCCACATGAGAGCCTGTCATTTTTAATCCTCAGACTCAAGACAGTCAACTTCGACAACGAAGGACAGCCATATATATATATATATATATATATTCAACCCTGCATGTTTTTCTGGAAATGCAGCTCCTTCTAGTTAGACAGTTACATTTTTCTGTTAATAAAAAACTGAGACTGAATAAATGAGTGGAAGTGAAGCTCCTCCCCTCAATGTCTCACCTGCCTGAGTCACATTTCCCGCCGCGGCTCACCTGAGGACTTCTCTGCAGGTTCAACAGATGGGATCTCTGTTTGTTTTTACTTAAATCCACATTATGACTTCCTTTTGAGTAACTGAGTCCTTTTGTAATAGAGTATTTCATTGCTGTGTAAGTTTTGTAATTGCTAACAATTCACATTTAAGGCTTATTTTCCTTTTTTTGTTTTTTTATTTTCCTTTTTTTAAATAAAAAAGCCAGAGTTCTGCACAGTTTCAATAGAAAAATGTAACTTTACTTTTACTTTGATTAATAATTCAATTTTAATAAAAAAGCATCGAAACCTTGATATAATGGGGGAAAAGTCATGTTTGGGATTTTCCAGGTTATTAAAATTGTGTCATCTTTTCTCAGTTTTTCCCCCAGATTTCAGTAAATGTGGAAGTCAGAATCAAAACAGACCAAAAGCTGTGTTGACGTGTAAGTAAATAAATCGACTTTTATCTATGCAAACAGGAGTTTAGTGTGACCAATGGGGATTTGGTTCGGGGGGCGTGATACAATATATAAGGAGAGCAGGTGTGTGTGTGGGATGTAACACTTGGCCGTTTCCGGTTTTGCGGTGTGTCGTGTCGTGGAGTTGCTGTCTCTGGTATGTGTTTGTTCTCACATTCATATATTTAGTGTGTTTAACGTTTCACCTGTTTCTTTCTTTGTGTATGTCACATTATTGTATGTCATCATCTTTTGGTTGCAGTGCCGCTGCTTTGGTTTGACAATATAAAAATAAAAGGGCTTGAACCTTTCTATTGTCTTCGCTCTTGTTTCTGCCGTCGTGGCACGCACCTGCGGAGGAACCGGCTACATTTGGCGCTGTGAGCAGGACCGTTGCGTTACTGAGTGGAGGCGGCCGGAGTCTGACACGTAAACCAAAGCAGCGGCTGGATCAGGTGTTCGGTGGCTGACGTCATCACGGGATTCCGGGGATTCCCTTTGCCGCTGTCGTCATGGAGGAGCTGTGAGCGGAGCTGCAGGCCTTGAAGGACCGGATAGCTGTGGACAAAGCGACCATGGACGCCTTGCGGAACATGAATGACGCGTTGACTGAGAAGCTGCGGGAGCAGGAAGCTTCACCCGCTGGGTCTGGTTCGGCGGCGGCGTCCCAATTGGACGGAGCAGCAGGTGGTTCGTCATCCACTGGGCCGAAGGACTGTGTCATTTACCTCCCTAAGGAGAAGAAATGCCGCACTTTTTCCGGGGGTTCGTGTGCGGACTTTTACGAATGGCTGGATGAGATTAACTCGGTGTTAAGTTTCCGTCATTTTCAGCAGAGCGAGAAGGCAATGTATATATATGACCATCTTGGGGGCGAGGCCAAGCAGGAAATAAAATACCGGTCTTCTGCAGAAAGGGCCGACCCGGATTGTGTGCTGGCGATATTAAAAGAAATTTATGGACAGCCGTCTTCGTTGACTCGCCTGCAGAAGCTTTTCTTTGATAGAAAACAACGTGACGGGGAAACGATCCGTGAGTACTCACACGCGCTCATGGCAATCATTGATGAAATCAACCGCTGTGAAGTAAATTACACTTGGTGTAGTGATTTTGCCTTGCGGGATCAGTTTGCTGAGAATGTGCGGGATTCGGTTCTGAGACGGGAGTTAAAGCGCATCATCCGCCAGGATTCTGCCATCTCGTTTTTCAACCTACGAAAGGAAGCTTTGCTGTGGGAGGATGGGGACGCGACTGCGTCTTACAGCCGACGTAGAGCTGATGTGTGTCAGGTTGAGGGGGAAAAGGAGGTCCAGAATGTAAACGTGGTTACAGCTAAGCCGGTTGTGGATCCAAATGCAGAAATGATCAGCCTTATGAAGCAGCAACAGCAACAAATTACTGACTTGGCTAAGAAGGTGTCAGATTTGTCAGTAGAGATCGGACAGACAGCTGGTCGGGGGGTCCAACCACGGTTCGACTCGGAAGGTAAACCCATCTGCTTTAGGTGTCAGAGGGCGGGGCATATTGCTCGTCAGTGTAGAGGGGCAGCACCGGGAAATAAGACCGTTTTTGCATCACGTAACGCTTCTGGTCGTGGAAACTCGGGCATTGTTGGCGAGCAACAGGGAAACTCTCTGCCCCTGTGGTGATGAGCCCAACTACAGGAGGGGACGTGATGGGCTCTGAAGCAAAGAAATCTGACATACTCGAGGTTGAATGTTTAATTGGAGTTTGTCCCACTGTCTATGTTTTCATTGGTGATGTACAGGTGAAATGTCTTTTGGACACGGGTTCAAATGTGTCAACAGTCACTGAGTCATTTTTCAATAAACATTTCCGTCCGTCTTTGAAAAATTGTGAATGGCTTTCACTCTCTGCCGCAAATGGTTTAAGTATACCTTATTTGGGCTATTTTGAAAGAGATGTTCATGCATTTGGTGTCACCATAAAAGGTAGAGGGATCCTTGTGGTCAAAGATCCAGAGACAAACCTTATGAGGCAACGTAAAAACACTGTCCCCTGCATTTTGGGGATGAACGTGATTAAGTGTTTTTATGAGAGTGAAGGCCATGGTTATGAAACGCGCAGTCATTCGGTCCCTGATGCATGGCAAAATGCCTTCAGAGTTTGCCAGTCTCACCAGGTTGGTTCAACGAACACTTATGTTTACTCCACTGTTCCTTTTACTTGTCCAGCTGGTGTACTGTGTTTTGTTCCAGCAACTTTACAATTTGGCCACTCCTCCTCAGATGCTTTTGCTCTTGTGGAGGCACTTAGCGCGGAAGAAGGGGGATTGCCAGGGGAACTGCTTGTTTCCAAAGCTTTAGTCCCTATAGACCATGGCCATGTGGCCATCCCAGTGCTTAATGTTGAATGTTCAGATGTGGAGCTTCGGCCGCAAAGCCGACTATGCTCATTACATTGTGTGGATGTTTTGCCACTCGGTACATCTGGCATCAGCTTTGAAAGTGTCAGTCCAGGAGAAGAAAGAGTTGTGGTACAGGAGCATGTGGATGTGAGGACTGAACAGCTGACTGCGGGATCAGAGGTGGGCAATCTTGACCTAAAGGGACTTACCGTAGAACAGACCAGAAAGGTAAGGGAGCTTTTGAAAAAACATGAGGATGTTTTTGCAAAATCAGAATTAGACCTGGGATTCACTAACCTGATAGAGCATGAAATCCCTGTCCTGAATGATGCCCCCATAAAACAGCGTTACAGACGGATTCCCCCTAGTCAGTATGAAGAAGTCAAAGCACACATTACTCAGTTGTTGCAACAGGACATCATCAGCGAGAGCAGTAGCCCGTATTCGTCTCCTCTCGTTATAGTGCACAAGAAAGACGGTTCACTTCGGCTTTGTGTTGACTACCGTCAACTAAATGCAAATGCACGAAAGGATGCTTTTCCTCTTCCGCGGATTGATGAGTCTTTGGATGCTCTTCATGGGGCAAAATGGTTTTCTACCCTCGATTTAGCTAGTGGGTACCACCAAGTGGGAATGGCTGAAAAGGATCGCTGCAAAACAGCCTTTTGTACACCATTTGGTGTATTTGAATTTACACGCATGCCATTTGGGTTGTGTAACGCTCCGGGGACCTTTCAGCGATTAATGGAGCGATTATTTGGTGACCAGCGGTATCAGTCCCTTCTGTTATATTTGGATGATATAATCATCTTCTCCTCTTCTTTTGAGCAACATCTAGAGCGTCTGGATCTGGTGTTTTCCCGTCTAAAACAGTACAATCTTAAAGTCAGACTACAAAAGTGTTCCTTTTTGAAATCTGAAGTGGCATACCTTGGACATTTGGTTTCAGCTGCCGGGGTAGCTACAGATCCTGACAAAATTAAAGCTGTTGTAGAATGGAAGAGGCCAAGCTGCTTAAAAGACTTAAAGTCCTTTTTAGGCTTTGCAAGTTTTTACAGGAGGTTCGTAAAGAATTTTGCCAAGATGGCAGCACCTCTCCATGCCTTAGCCTCATTGCTATCTACAAGCAAGGGTGGTCGGCCCACAAATGGGTTTCAGCAATTATGGGATTCCGTATGTGAGGAGGCTTTTCAATGTTTGAAAAAGAAACTCACTTCGGCACCCGTTCTTGCATATGCTGATTTCTGCAAACCTTTTGTTCTGGAAATAGATGCGAGTCACCAAGGACTAGGGGCTGTTTTATCACAAGATGTGGACGGACAACTCCGACCCGTGGCTTTTGCCAGTAGGGGTCTTAGATCTTCGGAACGGAATATGGAGAACTACAGTGCCATGAAACTAGAGTTGTTGGGCTTTGGCAGGCAGATCAAAGGTGCTGATGCTCTTTCTCGGCAGTATGTGGGGCAACAGGAGGCACATACAGGTTCAGTCGGTGTGCCTAACACTAGCTCCACTACCAGTTTTCCCACTTTGGACGTTAAGGCCCTGGTGAAGTTGCAGTCTGGTGATGGTTTGATCTCTACCTTTAGGAGGTTTTGGGATCGGGGTGTGGGGCCAAGCCGGACAGAGAGGCGTCAATTATGTCCCAGGGCAGTAGAGCTGTTAAGACAATGGAAGCGGATTGTTGAGGTGGATGGGGTGCTGTATCGGCAGTTTTGGGGACAGCGTGAAGGGCAGATCAGGCAGATCATACTGCCAGCCATTTTGAAGGATGAGATACTCAATCAGATGCACACCGTAGCTGGGCATCAGGGAGTAGAGCGAACCTTTAAGCTGGTCCGTTGTCGGGCTTACTGGCCTGGGATGTACAGAGACGTGGAGGCTTTTTGCAAGACTTGTGAGCGGTGCATTGTTTCTAAGAACCCTCACCCACAGGTAGTTGCACCTCAAGGACATTTGCTGGCTTACCGGCCATTGAAGGTTGTGGCTATGGACTTCACAGTGTTGGAGCCCTCATCAGACCGGCGTGAGAATGTCCTTATCATGATTGATGTCTTCTCCAAGCCCCACTCTGTACAGTGGGACCACACAGTCGTAGTTCATTACGGTGAACATTGCGGATTGGCCCAGAGGAGTCGACAGGCGCAACCGAGTACACAGGCGAATCCCCACCCAGACGCTCCAACACTTTATGGGGGACAGGAAACCACACATCCTGAATTTTATGCCTCCCGGGAAACCGCCTGTTTCTTACGTACACCAGCTGGCCCGGCAGCAGGGATGCATCACCCCCTACATGGCCTGCATAAGCACGACGAGCTTCTGCCGCTTGGTCCAGATTCTGGCCCGCCTGCTGATAAGCCCAACGCAGTCGCTCCTGATGTTCCACCACCCAAGCATGCTCGTCACCCTCAAAGTCTTCCCTATCCTGACCCAGCCAAATATCGAAAGGCCTAATGGGGGCCCTCCCAAACATCAGGAAATATGGTGAGTAACCTGTGCTATGGTGTTCGGTGGTGTTATACACATACAGCAGCTCAGGAAGGTATTCAACCCATCGTCTCTTCTGATGTGGATGCAGTGTTCTCAACAGGTCATGTAGAGTCCTGTTAAAGCGCTCACACTGCCCGTTTCCCTGAGCATGATAGGGGGTCGTTCGGCTTTTCCTGATCCCGTATACTTTACATAAACCCTGCACCACATCTGCTTCAAAACACCTACCCTGGTCAGAGTGTATCCTAGAGGGGACACCATAGGGCTGGATCCAGTGCTTTACTAGAGCCTTAACAACAGTTACTGCACGCTGATCACGGGTTGGTACTGCGACAGTAAACTTGGAGAAGACATCAGTCATGATAAGGACATTCTCACGCCGGTCTGATGAGGGCTCCAACACTGTGAAGTCCATAGCCACAACCTCCAATGGCCGGTAAGCCAGCAAATGTCCTTGAGGTGCAACTACCTGTGGGTGAGGGTTCTTAGAAACAATGCACCGCTCACAAGTCTTGCAAAAAGCCTCCACGTCTCTGTACATCCCAGGCCAGTAAGCCCGACAACGGACCAGCTTAAAGGTTCACTCTACTCCCTGATGCCCAGCTACGGTGTGCATCTGATTGAGTATCTCATCCTTCAAAATGGCTGGCAGTATGATCTGCCTGATCTGCCCTTCACGCTGTCCCCAAAACTGCCGATACAGCACCGGCTACATTAGACCATCATTAGACCTTCTTTTAAATCAACAGAATGAGTAAATGTATTTTAACTGTGTAGTAAATATGTGGTAGCTGTCCAGTGGTTTGCACAAAAGAAAAAAAAAGTACATCAAGTTGGATCAAATGCAGTCTCTGAACCACAGAAACCAGGAGGACCTCCTCACTTCTCTGAACTCCTCTGATCATTTTGGAGTCTTTAGAGGAGAAACTCATTGATCATTTCAATTCCAGTTGAGTATAACTACCCAATACTCTGATCTTTAACTTCAGCTCTGCCTTGTTGCACATAATCAGCTTCTTGCCTCTTCACTTCTCCAAACCGGTCCGACTGCAAAGATCTGTGAACCGTGAACGTTCAAAGAAGGAAAAACTTGGCAGGAACATCAAAAACTCAACGACTGAGTAAAGAGACTTTCAGCCATGTTGTTGGTTTAGAGAGAGGAGGCAAAGCTTGAGGAGCAGAGAGGAAGATGCTGAGGTTCTCCTTGGGAGAGGGATCAGGAATGAGTCCATCAGAGGAGCAGATGATGGTAGAAGTTCTGGAGATCCATGCACACATGATGATGTTGGTAAAAGAATGCTGAGGTTGGAGCTACCAGAAAAGAGGAGGAAGAGCTTCTAACAGCAGTTTTTCATTTACTCCTGATTAACAACGATTTGAGTAAAGAAATACTGAGTAACACAATTTTCATCTGAATTTCCTTTATACATGTCCTCCATCATGAAAAAATGCCTCAAGAACGTGTTGAAAGACCAAAAATATGATTTTAGTTGGGGTGGGTCTTTAACGCATCAAGATTCTGTTGATGTATTGACACTGACCAAGAAGGAGGGTCAAAGGGTAGTTTAGTTTAGTTTAGTTTAGCAATCAGCTGTTGAATTTTAGAACTGATTTTATGTTTTGTACAATTACCCATGTGAAGCCCATTCAGAAACCTGTGTTGTAATATTGGGCTATATAAATAAAATTGAATTGAACTGAAGCTGACATGAAGTGTTTTCCTTTTATCTTTCATTTTTTGGCTCTTTATATCACATGTTTGACTTTGTATATATTATTTTATTCTTTGATGTTTTAGTTGTGACTTTTTGTCTTTTTATTTATATTTCTCTTCTCTCATAATTACGGCATATTCTTTTAAACGTGTTTTTTCCTTTGGCGGAAACAAACCTCCACTGTGCATCTATGAATGTTCTGTTTATGACTCTCGAATTTGTGCATTTGTCTGTTGTCAATAAAGTTTGATATCAAAAGACCCGCGAGCTGCTCCTCGGCGGAGAAGGAGGAGGTGAAGAAGAACCAGATGGAGAAGAAGGAGGAGGAGGAGGAGGAGAACCAGCAGGAGTGGCGGAGGACTCCTGAGCACAAAGGCCTGTAAGGAGCGCGCGGGAGTGAGTTTCTGTGTTTCTCCCGCTCGTTTTCGCCACTAGCTTAAAACAGTTAGCTTGTTGTTTTCACTAGTGAACCACTCAGGAACAGGACACGTTCCTATGAGAGGATCCCTAAACTGTAAACGGTATTTTACTCTGCTATACTTTGTGCTTGAGTAAATTTGAAAGTATACGCAGTACTTTTACTTTGCTACTTTTGGGCTATTTTAGACACGTTTTTTTTTTTAGAGAAATGGGGAAATAAAGGTAATCACAGCAATGGATTTAAAAAAAATCTATATGATTTACTTGTAAATGTAAAAGCCTTAGAGTTATATTTTAAAAATATGATTACAATATGGTAGTTTTTACCTCAACTTTACAGTCTTTATGTTCAACTTTTTAAGCTTAACTTGACAATGTAGTTTTATGGTATAAAAATTAAATAATTTATTTTGGCCTTTTTCCTTATGTTCAGTATTCGATGCACAGCAAATCTTCATTAGAAGTTATTTCCATATTATCGTAGGTTTTTTTTCTTCTTAAATTAAAATAGTTGAGTATTCACAACTATGAGGCTGTTGTCTAGCAGTAGAGCGGTTGACTTCTGATCCAAATATTGCAGGTTTGATTCCCGCCTTGTCTGCCCACATGTCGAAGTGTCCTTGGGCAAGACATTGAACCTCACATTACCTCTGGTGGAAGGCAGCTAAGCCGCCATCAGTAGCCTCAGTTACATGTGCAAAATGTTTTGATCGGGTTGGAGTTCAACCGTGTACATGGGCCCAGAAAAACTCACCGCTCCCCCAGGGGATGGGTCAAATGCGGAGAAGAATTTCCCCATTGTGGGATAAATAAAGTATCAATTAATTATTATTATCTTGTTATCTATTTCTACCAGCTTCCTCCCACAGTCCAAAGACATGCTTTATAGGTTCATATGTCATTTTAAGTTGTCCTTTTGACATGAATGTGTGGTAAACTGTCTCTGTGGCACTTGGACGGACGTTAACTGTTTAGCGTGTACCCTGCTTTCACCCAACACTAGCTGGGATAGGCTCAAGCAACCCCTTGACCCTGATAGTGATTTAACCCTTGTACTATCCTAGACACTTTAACATTGGGAGTGGGTCATCTAGACCCACTAGACAGTGCTCTGAACCTTTTTTCTTTAATGATTTGTGATCTTCACTGGTTTCCATGGATTACATGAAATCCTCTTCACCTTTACCCACCTTTGTCATTGGTAGGGAGAACACGTCAATGGTCATCTTGACCCAATTGGATAGCACAAGGGTTAACGGGTTTCATAAATGTTACAGTTTTTCTCAGTTGCTTTAGTACAATTCTCAGATCAGAATTGAAACAATTTGTACAAACAGCAAAACACTATGGATTTCTTGCAAAAGCCTGTAACTTGCTCAAAATCTTTAGTTCATCTCTCAAAACTAAGTCTTAATGTCATTGAACATATCAGTGCCATCAGAATGTCAAGTCCTTGTGTCGTTGTCTACGAACAAGACAGTCAAATGACTTAGTCATGTTGTCAATATAACTGTGTACTTTAAAGGGAGGTTCTGATGTAAACTATGGCTAAAGTTTGGATGACAATTATTATAAAATGGAAGTTACACCTTTTTTGTTTGATTGCAAGAGACTGGACAAGATTCACATTTAGACTTTTATTGTTCATATTGTAATTTGTTGACAGACCATGTCATACCAACATAGAAAAAACCCACTGCAAACAGTAACACAAAGGGAAAAAAAGATGGGACAATATTCTGTACAACAGTACAGGCAGTGCAGTAGGAATTGGTGTGGTCTTCCTACACCTCTTGTCGTTCCTGTATGTTAGGCCACAAATTCTCATCCACATCACAGCGAATATCCTCTCTTGCAATGCAGCGTGGAAAGAATCTTTTAGAGTGTCTTATCCAGCCTCTGCATGTAACATGTAAGATGTATGGAAATAAGTTTGTCACATTATGACAACTTGGTCAACCATTTTGCAGTGAATGACTTATACGATGAAATAATGACTAGGTGTTTTGAGGAGTAAGACTATTGCACAGTGAACTATATAATACATTTTGATCAACATGACATAAACAATTGATATTGTAGCAAAGAGCAGAGAATTGTACATAATCATTTGCATGGATGTCCCAAAGCAATTGCAACTTGTTCAAAGAAGTGAGAAACGGCTTATATGATGTGCACAAGTGACATCATGATGTGAAGACTGAACAAATAGTTTTGGGAATTTCATTCTGATCTGAGAATTGTACTTAAGCGACTGAGAAAAACTGTAATCCATACATTTGAGCTGCAGTTACCAATTTGAAACAGTGGGTGTCAGTATTGCTTTTGTCTTTTTTTTGCTTGTTTGTTTTGTGAATAAAATTTCAAACACACTACTTTACACATTTTTGAAATGCGTAGATAATCAAATGAAAGTGACCACAGCAGACAGGTTGATTTTAACAAACATTTTTTATTAGTGGAATGCATTTTCTTTCCCAAAAAGATTCAGTTTTGTTGGTGAGACTCTGGACAGTGACTGGGCTTCACATGGAATAGATGACATGCAGCAAAGAAAAACAGCGTAACACATATTTTACATTCTTAACTTCTGCACCCTAAAATTATTTAACTTTAAACTAAACAAAAAAATAAAATAAATCTGGGAGAGGAACTTTGTTATTTTTTAAAAATAACATAGTCTGCATGACTTCTGTGTATGTGTTTGTGGTTCTGGGTCTTTCTCTGCGAGGTCACATGATCAGAAACCCTCCGTTTGTTTTTTTCGGGCTTGTGTGGACAACAGAGTAGCTGCCAGTGTAACACGCTCTAGTGCAAAAAGACTGGAATGTGTAGAGTTTGATCCTCACAGTGGGAGTGGAAAAGGACTTGGAGAAATCACAAGTCCCATAGTCGACTTCCACAGGTGGAGCGGCAGGACTCGGCATAAGAGAAATGTTATAAAGTCTGACTAACGAGAGAAACGGAGCGAGAAGAAGAGGCTTCGCTGTGGGTTAGAATATCTGGGCTCTTAAAACTAAAAGATGCTGGGACAGCCCCCCTCCCCCCATTAACATTAGAATGGAGAGAGCATCCGTCCACCTCCACCTCCTAAATACATAACCTAGCGTATGCCCTAAAGACGCTGACGGCGGGGTGTTGACACAGAACAGACTGAAGCAGAATGGATTAAAACACAACTCCAGGACGAGCAAAGACATGGTGGATGCTTGACAGTACCTCCACCCCCACACACAGACGACAGAGTTGTAGCCCTTTTCAGAGGCGGTCCACGGGTGGTGGCGCCTCCACGTGAGTCCAGGTTTACATGCAGAGGACGTATGGCTGTAGTTTCCGCGAAGAGACGCCAGGATCTGACCCTTTCCTCCGCTAATTTTCAGGCAGGTGGGAGTCTGAGCTGACTTCATGCAGGTAAAGGGGGCTTAGCCTGGAGAGAAACTGTGGAAGTCCCAGTGAGGAGCAGTATGTTGAAGCAGCAAAACACAATCTGGGTGAATGTTCTCAACAAGATGCTCCAACGGCGCGTTAAAAAATCGTCTGGCTCCTCCCACATCTACAAAACCTGATTTAAAAAAACATTTTGACCGCACATGCTCTCTTCCCCTAACCTTCTACTATATAATAAAAGCCTTTGAGCTTGATGTCCTAAAGCCAGATTGAATAGAGACAGAATAAAAAGCATCATGCTGTGACGTTTTTCTATGATTATTTCTTCGTTCCACCTGAAAATGTTTGCATCTGGTTCTGACGACAGTGTTTCCATTAAATTCCCCATGAGATGCGTTAAAAATCAAAATTGCATTAAAAGTGAGGAGTGGAAGTGAGAACACGACAAAAGAAAGATTTGATCCTTCAGTATGTCGGTCTGTTACTCATCCTGTACAGAGAAGAAATGGACGGTCTGAACAGTCCAAGTGACAAAACTAACTAAAGTATGATGTTTAAATGTGTAAATGTAGGCATTTTAAAGACTTCTGGGAAAGAAACTGTTAAAATATATTTTTTTAAATCTTTCATTCTCTGCATGCTTGGAGGTTTTAATTTTGAGTTAGAATTAAGAAGAACATTTGCAATAATTGTGTCTATAATTCTTTTTAGTAGATTCTTTTCAAATAGTTTGTTTATATAGAAACAATGTTATCTTGGAAGCTAAACTGTGTATTAAAGCCTTCAATGGATTAGTTCAGTAAAAAAATGGGGGTGGTCTTAGAAAAGAAAGACTAATGGTCTCAGAACTGCAGGAGAAACTCAGATGAGCTGAGAAACGTCTACTAGATCAGCCTCTAAGGTCCAGTTGACCTGAAGAACCCTGTGAGAACATGAGCTGGAGGACTGAAAATCTTCAAACATAGTATTTTTTTTAATTTATTTATTTATTTTACATTTGGTTTATTATTGTTTCTAAGAAATATTTGCATGCTCAACATTTAAATGGAATGTGTTAAGTTTTGTGTGTGTAGTTTTTATGTTATTTTTTAAGACATGGCACATCTAGGAGGCCTCTGCTTCTGCACAAAACAGCTTCAAGACAAATTTACATGTAGGATCAACCAGGACAACATGGTTTCACATTACAGACATGTAGAAAGACACACATAGAAACACACCCTTACGGTACACGTTTATCACATTAAGACATTTCCGACAATGGCTTCTTTTTTTTCTTTACGTACATTTTCTTGATGTAAATGTGTTTAAGCAATTTTAGAGAGGAAAGGGAGAAATGTACAAACAAATGTCTAAATTCTGACTTTATGTTGAGGTTTTTTTGCACAGAAAACAAACAAGACAGTTCAACTTCAATGTTCATACTTTTTTAACGCTTAAAGTAATTATTGCGATCTAAATAATATGGCTTTTTCTAGTGAAGTCCTATCTGAACAAGAAAATAAAATAAGTTTTGCAGTGCGTATATCTGCGTATATATCTGCTGAATGTGCCAGCTGGATCAGTTCCACAATGCACCTTGGGTATTTAATCAAAAAGAATCTATTGCGTTGAATATATTTTTTACAACAATATAAAGAAAAAGCTAGTTTAGTGTTTTGTTTGTTAGATTAGCAAACAAAATGTTTGCTAGATGAGCCCATTCTGCTCACTGTGTTTGCAAAAGTTTGCAACTTGTTGGAGAACAAAAATCAAACAAATTTGACTTGAAGATGCACAGATTATTCAAATCTCTGAGATCCTCACACACTGATGCACAACTTAGTCTGCACTCACCTGAGTCTACGTAAATGTTTTTCCCGACTTTTCCTAAAGTTTTCTTTTTTTAAGCATATCCCTATTACCAGAAGCGAAAGAGAAGATTTTGGGAAGACTCTTTTTTTTTTTTTTGGGACAAACTAATTAAACATTTACAATTCTAATGACTTGAGGCTGATTTGTTTATATAAGATAATTGGGAGTGCCAACAAAGGGCTAAGACCCCTTTGGAAACTGTTGTAATTTTTGCATCCACAGTAACTGATTTATTCTGGACGGGAACATCGTCAAACCAAGTGGACTAGGAATCACTACAGCCACGTTTCCACTGAGCGGTATGTATTTTCCGGTCTGGTTAAGAATGGTCCAGGAAATTCAGGGGAGCATTTCCACTCAAAGTTGGACCATCACGTTGCATGCAGGGTGAAGGTAACAACAACGTCATCCAGCAGCTCAGTTTTTTCCTGCTTGGCTTTTGGTTCGTCGTATCTACAAAGCATTTCATGCTGTTTGAGAGAAGATTGCGGGCGGCGAAGAGGAATACAAGCATTTTCCTGGAACTTTCTTTCTTTCAGCTAATCAACGGGCCTTTACAGTAGCTCCACCCTAACCGTTCTATTTTTCAATAGACCGACAACCAACGGGAGCCTAAAAATGGTAAGGTTCACTCTGGCTTAATGGATTTGTTTCATAATGGACAGGCTCAAAATACCGGTCTGGTCTGGACCGTACTGTACTGCTCGGTTGAAGCAATCCTTTTTTATTCTATTCCACACTCAGCTGTTGTTTTGCTGCCAAGAAGCTGCTTATCTGTCATGACATCTTTCTGCTGGGGGGGCGGTGTCAGCCTTATTTTTATATTCTTATGTTTGCAAAGAAAAGCAGGTTCCGCAGAATTGTTCTTAAATTGCTCAGCCAGGAAGGATCCACACAGAGTTTTGATGAAGCTCAGAGAAACCTAAACATTTTTCTGATGGACCTCTTTCCCTTTTAGCTGCCTGAACATTCGACACTTACAGCTTGTTGAATTAATTCACCGCTCAACTACCCGGATACTCGGCTGCTCTCGTAAACTGTTGATGGTGGAGCTTCAGTCGATTCATAAGATAAAGGAAGCATCTGAGATCTCTTTTTAAGCCATGCATGCCATCTACGATCATCTCGGTTCCTTATTTTCCCATTCTTGTCCACTTGGCGTTACAGCTTTGTGTTGGCAACTTTCAGGTACACTGAGAGCAGCAGGGTTTAACAGCAAGTGTAGATAAAGGAAGTTCTAGCAAAGGGAATCAGATCTTTGAAATTGGTGCAGATGTTTTTATAGTTGGGTGCTTTATGGAACTGGTCTCAGGTCTTTCCTTGTTGTTACCAGTAACTGTCAGTAAATGTAGTATTCTCACTACCTAGAATGTTTTCTCATGCGATGGATCTACTCAAAGATGACGCCACAGCTCGGTTCTGTACCTTGGTGATCCGATTGTTTTTAGATTCTACCAGAGCCGTTCTGGTAAATTTTGCAAAAGTGTCAGAATGCTAGTTGGAATGTTTTTTCTGGCTGACTCTGAGCTTAAGTGAGAGCCGGTGCACACAGGTGAGTGGTGACAAAAAAAAAAAAACAGTAGGTCTCAGCAGGGTTTCTTTGGTCTGGATTTGTAAGATCTTTAAAACTGAAAAAAAAAATGGCAGAAGACAATAAAGTTTTATCTTCAGGTTCTTTCTATTGAAATGAATTGGCAACACGTGAAGAGGAATGTGGAGTCACATCAATTCATGCTTTGATTGTCTACAGCAGTGGTCTTAACCCTGGTCCTCCAAGGTTTTTTACGCTCTACTTACTGCTGATTACCTGGACCAGGTGTGTTGAGTTTTTCTGTAGTGGAACCACCTGGCTAAGGTAATTGGCAGGACAGGAGGGGGCTGGGAAGAGGCAGGGCTCCAAGTTTGGAGAAGACCACTGTGACCACTACTTTTGATCGGTTTTCTTTTGATGCTCTGTGGATCTGGACAACTTTTTTCCAGAACTTTCTTGTCTTTTCACAAAGGAGTTCAGTCTATGATGGCAGTCTAAGCTGGTAAACAACTGGCAGTTCAATGAAAGTACTTTAAAACAACGTTCAGAACTGGATTTCACCATGAATCTGGTTTGAAAAAGACTTCTTGAAAAATCTGATGGATATTCTATGATCTGACACAATATTCCAAAACAAACTCCTTGCTGTTAATGGCATGAAGGCACGTGTCTTACAAACCTAAACGCTGTTTTCTAACACGAGGCCCTCCACCAGGCGATAAAGGTAGAAAACGATCTGTATGGTGTGGAAAGCAAAGTGGCAGTGTCATTTGAAGAACAAAAAATAACAAAACCCTCTTTCCTTCGAAGGATTCAGCTTCTCCGTAATGCAATAAACCGCAAGAAACATGCAACCAGCGGTTGACAGATTTAGTTTCAAGGGGAAGGTAGAAAAGGACAAAAGAAAAGATCTCTAAAGGCAGTGTGCAGCCTCTAAACGTCAGACCCCTCCCTAAACTTCTACTAACTACAATCAAACCCTTCCTACTTAGAAATACCCCAAATAATTCCACCCACAGGCTTTCCTTCGTCAACCAGACCCCAAAGACCCCGGCCCAGAGCAGACCGGACCCCTCTCTCAGGGTTCCTTTGATGTCTTTCGGTTTCTGTTTTACTTCTTGAACATGTCCTGTAGTGGTCCCGGCAGAAACTTCAGAACCGTGTCGAGGATGCTCTCCTCGTCTTCCTCCTCGTCATCACCGCACCCTCTCGGGATTGCCTTCTTCGGGCGGGTCAGAGACCCCTCGCAGGCCTGTTCCATGGCAGCTTTCTCCTCTGCCTCCTTCTCCTCCTTCTTCTTCAGCCCATACTGGATGGAGAGAGTAAAGAAGTCTAATCTTTTCTGTGGAAAACTGTCACGTCTAACCAGCATAGACTGGGAGTGGAAGCTGGATGATGATGGGAAAGCTGTTTGGTAAAAACACTTCAGAGCGTGTTCTGTTTGCTGCACTGATGCTATTTCAGGCAGCAAACAGCAGTGCTGATTAGACGGAGCTATTCTTGGCATAATGAGGGTTTAGTTTCAGAAGCTCCTGACAACGAGAGCCGGTCGAACAGCGTCTTTCTAAATATACCGCAGCACCAAATCTATCCTAAAAATACCGTAGCTGTCAGAATTGTCTGATCAGACAAGTCCTGAACATCAAGCTTAGATCAAAACTATTTAAAAATATGTCACCAGCTCTGACACGTTGATGAAGGTTGGTGCCACTAAATACTGAAATACTGGAATATAAGACAAGCACGTTTTCTGTGATTCATGACACTGTAAAGGTTTCCAGCTGCTCCACTATCCCTCCGTTCATACACTCCCTTTACAAACAATTAAAAGAAACCAGTCCATGGATTTTAGTAATAAAAAGTCTCTCTGAATGCTAAACGATAAAAAACATGCATGAGAAAGTGCAGAAAAACAAAAAAAAAAAAAAATGTAAAACGAAAAAAAAGTGTTTAAGTTTCCACATAAATATTGATTTTCTGTTTTTACACCTGCCCTAATGTATGCCTCATTGTCAGTCCAGCAGTGTAAATGGAGAAACTGCACACATCAAACATCAGTTTTTTTAATGACCCTTGTGTTTTTTCCACAGTCCAACAAGCTTCTGAGTGAGGATGTCAATTTGACATTAGTGTTGTCTCACCTTGTCCCTGATAGTCTGCCGTACTTTTTCTCTCTCCGCCTCCATGCGGGCGTGTTTGGCTTTCCGCTCCTCCTCTTGTTGCCTCAGCGCCTCCTGTCGCTCCTCCTCCTTCTTGGCTGCATCTGGATCCTTCTCCTCCTCCCCACCTAGCATCTTACCCATGTCTTTGGTGGCCCCTGGACAGGAGTCAAACAAATGTTGTGCCTTAAAGTTGGCTCATTATCAGCCACTGAATCCCGCTTTGGCTTTAGGTTTCCAGTCAGTTCCTGTAAATTGTTCTAGTCCTGTGGCTGTATTACAATCCCACATTATCACTCTTCCACCACTGTGCCTGACAGCTGAGATGTTTATGGACAAATCCTGTTTCTATGAGATTTCCAAAAAGCACAGAGCCATCATTAATATTATTACAAACCAGTTAACTAACATAGAGCTATAAACCATTTTATTTCCTCAATGAAGCATTTTAAAACTGTATCATTTTTACTCTGAATTTCTGAAATTTGTGTAGTTTTTAGGAAATAGTTTTCCTTCCATGTAAATGGTTTTGGGTAGTGGAACAAGAAAATTCATCTACAGCCATAATCAACATGCACCCATTTAGGGGTCTGTGGGTTTTTGGGTTGTCCTAGTCCATGGAGGGTCATAGAGAGGAGCAGCTAGATCTTAGATCTCTGCAGCTCCTTTCAGACGAGTACAGTCACCTCAAGGGATGCCATGAAAATGGAATGTACTGGAGCTGCACGAAATGATGAAAACTCACAGTATGAGATAGTGATCAATTTTGCGATGTTGATATAACTTGCTATACATGAACAAATAGTAAAACAACCAAAAACACAATTTCCATTTCACTGCAACAGTTTAATTTAAGTAAGAGTTAACCCTAGTCTACATAGGAGGCCAACATCTAACATAATAGGGCTCCATCTGATTGGTCAACAACGTGAAGGCGTCCATCCGATTGGTCAAATGCTGAAAAGGATTTATTTAATTGGTTAAATACTTCACGCTGCCATAAGATTGTTTTAGCACAGTTAAGGTAACCATTTATTGCAATTTTGCGTATTGCACAGCTTGATATCGCAATAACGATAAATTTGTGATTTATTGTGCAGGCCTTAGACGTACCATTGTCGTGTGTGTGGTACGAGTATCGTGAAGTATTTGTAAAGATGATGTATGGTGGCGTACGTCGTCCTTACGCCATACTAGTGGCTAGTTAGGTGTGAATATTGTCTCTGTACTGACCGTGTGCAAATGCTGCACACACAGCGTTTGCAGGTGATGTGATGTGTCTCCATCCAGAATACAATGTTGCTCATGTTGCCTTGATATAATCAATGGTAAACTCAGGTCCGCCTGAGAGTCCATGACTTATGGATTGTCCAGCAGAGAGAAATTTTCAACTGAGTATTGATCTCCCCTTCAGGCTGCTGGCCTGGTTTTCCCGCAAACGCCTTTATTAGGTTGGAGCCAAATTACAAGCTGGCTGTGATTCACAGTACTGCTGAGATGGATGACTTTATACAGGCTGACATGTAAACAGTGTGGGGAGGTGTACTACTGTTGCCCTGCTATGACTGGTGTGTGTGTCCATTCATATTTAATGACAGTGACATCAATTATCTTCAGACTTCAGTATTTTGACTTTACACCTTTGTTTAGCTGGAGGACTCAATGAAGATCCTCCCTACAGATCTGAGTTTGACAAAAGCTTTTCTGACGTTTATTTTCTTTTAAATTATGAAGGGGTTTTCAGAAGATGTGTCCTACAGCTCATGACCACAGATGAAGGTCCAAACATTGATTAACTTCGTCATAAGTTTTCATAGCTACATGAAAAAAAAAGTTGTATCAAACCAACAGGAAAAATCCAACGATACATCCCCACTTGAGCTTGAAGTTTGAGTCTTGGGACCTGGACTTTGATTTAAAAGGTCATGACTCCACCTCAACACAACATCCTCTGGATTAATGAGAACATTCACCAACATTTCCCCATGAACAGAGGTCTTTCCACCATGTGTAGAAGTGAGTTTGTTTCACACAGAGGGGAGCAGTGTGTAAGGAAACGTCACTGCAGCAGCCAAGATCATCATTTGTTGCTTGGTCCACGTTATCCACTAAAGTGTCCTTCCAGTAATTAGATGAGATGAGATGTGAGACGTCCACAGCAGTGTTGCTCTTCCAGATCAGGCAATGAAGTAAGAGACCATGGTCACACAAAATATAAAGTATGTTCTGGTTCATAAAGAACCTCCACAGATGGACCAGATTAATCAGAAAGTTTGCCTTATCGTTAAAAAGCTTTAGACAGATTTCCTTTGGTCTGAGCTTTCTTACACTAACTTGATTATTTCATATTTTAATTTCCCTTTGGAAAGTTTTTATTCTAATAAACTTAAATGTTTGCATTATTTTTTTTATTGAATACTGATATTTTGGCAAATAATCATGAAATGTTGCTTTTTATTGTCCATTGAATATCCTAATGGTTGAATGGACGAGACAGAGACCTGTATGTAACGTGCAGTACAGCTGTCATAAAGAAAACTTCAATTTAAACCAGAAGTTGTTGGTTCAAATCTCCTGACTGCCTGAAGGCACAGCAGCTAAATGGGAGCGACTCTCAGGAAAAGACCTGTGGCTAAAGGCGCTCTGGGCTTCCCTCTGGGGTTTGTAACCAGAGGGTGGCGGGTTCTGGCGCTCTGCAGTGGGCTCATGCCGAGGCTCTAATGACCCCTCAGCGCAGTGTGGTGGCAGCAAACCTGATGCTGACAAATTGCAGCTCAGCTGGTGGGAGGAGAGAAATGTTCACAGGGACTCACAGGGGGGTCGCTGAAGGTCAGGCCGTCTGCTGCAGATACTTCAGTGTGTTTAAACTCGGGGTGCTGGTGTGTGCAAACATCAGCTGGTGTGGATATGCCGCCTGCCTTCATGCACATTCTGTTTCTGAGCAATAAAACAGGACTTTACAGGCAGAGACACACGGTGGTCAGTGGATTTCAGAATCCTCTTTAACTTTAGCAAAATCACTCTGAAGTTTCATTTGAACAATCAGTCAGAGATTCTTTATCATGGAAACCGTTTCCCTCAGAATTCATCTCTCTGCTGGTTCAGTTGGGGATGCTAGAAGGAGAAATCAGATGCAGAGATGCTAAATGAGAAATTTCATGCTAAATTAGCCAAGATAATGTTTAACAGCTGAAGATGTTCAACAAAAACAAAACTGCTGAACAACTGAGTCTACTTACAAAATGTGTAAGGCTAAAAACTGCAAATATGGACAAAGATTGGTAACTTTAGGAATGTCCTGCATTAGGGGAAGAATCAAATAAAAATGAATAAAAAAAAAATACATATATATATGTTTGCTCTGAATACTGTAAAGGAAAAGAAAAAAAAATAAGGAAAAAACAAGTGAAGTCTTATAATAAACAATAAGTGATTGGAAACAGAAAAACTATGAATCTTACAAATAGCTTTATTTAGCTGAAAACAAACAGGTGGTATAAAACTAAAATCAGTTTAAAAATATCAAAATTGCTAATAGACAGAATTGGTTTATACTACATTAAGTAATAAATTGTATTAAATGCAATGAATATAAATCCAGACATGTTATGTTCCATTAAATGTTCAAAAAGGCCAAATTAGCCTAAAATAAGTTCAGCAAAGTCTGAAGGAATGAAGTTTTGTAATATGCTACGTTATACAAAATGCTGAAATCAATATATATATATATATATATTAATGCATTTATAAAAAAATAAATGGTCAAATAAAAAATCTAAATAATTTTAACAGAAAATGCTCAAAAATACATTAAAGTTTCAAAGTAGTAAAGTGTTGCATATCGATGCAGAGCTGCTTTTCTCAGCTTTCAGAATCTGTTAGAATTGTGTTCATTGGGCAAACAGTTCAAGAGTTACAGTAAATAACAGTGTCAACACTGGAGTTGAAGCTTGGTGTTATTGTGTTTGATTGATTTAAACATTTTCTATAATGAACCTTCAGAAATAACTGTTTGCATGTGTGACTTTAGACTCTCACATAATCGGAAATGCCCCAAATGGCTAAAAACAAAACCCAGCCGGAACAACGGAATTTAGAGAGGTTGTTCTAACAGGTTTATTCTCCAGCGTGCTCTAGCTTTGTCCTTTGACCATTCAGAGTCTTTAACCTTCTCATGTCGGTCCGTTTGCTCTCCTTATCTGTCCTTTAAATCATCCTCAACTGCTTCCATCATGTTTTTACGTTGCTTTTTTTCTTGCAGCTTTGACCTTTTCACCTCCACTTTTCTCTGTCTTCTTTCTTTTCTATCATTGTCTGCATGTGATGCTACATCAACAAGCATCTTTTGGCCTTTTTCCTTGTTTCCAGTCAGCCTTCACCTCTGTTTATGTCAGCTAGTGGATCGCAGCTCTGCGGTCCAAACTTTACAGGCTCAGCCTCTGTCCTCACTCTGCATTCAGAGACTCATTGCTGCAGTTGCTCTTTCCTCTGGTCAAGGCTAAAGAGCCTTTCATTTGCAAATGACAAGTACTTTTTGTTGGGTATGTTATGTTGGGTAAAAATTCCCCGGCAAAAGTGATGGTGGAACTCTTGATTGGGGTTAGGGTTCAGGTAAAGGTTGCACCTCTTTAACATGAAGTCTGTTGAGGTCCTGATTCAGTCTGTAGACCAGGTGTGAAGGAATCGATGAGTCTTCCGTAAATACGGATCAGGATCGAAGGATTTCCACACAAACTACACTCTAGATCAGGGGTGGGCAAACTATTAGATTTGGGGGCCACAGAGGGGTTTTTTTAGCAGAAGGGCCGGACCAGGAGCAGGTACTTGGAGTGTTTTGGAAATCCACCTCATGAGAGAATGAAATAACACAGAATCTGGACAAAAAACATGCTTTAATTCTGATTAAAAAATGATTTACATACTTTAACACAGAACCTTTTGGGGGTTTTATTTCAAAACTGTGTTTTTTGTTTGACCATTTCTCGCCAGCAGACTGCCTGCACCCCCCCCCCCCCCTTTAGGAGTAAGGCTTCAACATATTCAGGGACAAAATCATGGTGAGGTAGAAGAAGGAGGAAGAATTGGGGCGGTCAGGTTAAGAAGCAATACTGAGAGGATGAAGAGGAACCATGCACCATCGACTTCTTCAGATGGATAACGGGGCTGCAGGGTTTGAAAAATCGAGCCCATTTAAATAATGGATCACCTCTTTCTCCAGATTAGGCGCTCATAAGTCACCGCAGGCGGTGGAACGATTTAAAAGCTGCAGCATCCATCAGGTGTTCGGCTTCATGCAGGACGGCCCGGTTCTGTTGTTGCTGTGCCGCGACACGACCTGAGAATCCGTATCTGATCAAGCCGTCCCGCCGCTTCCTGTTACTGCGCTCCTTCGCCCTCTCGTCTGCCAGCAGAGGAAATGAAAACTAGAGCCGGCCGGGCCCATCTGGATCTGTCAGAGATGATCATCTTTTATTTGAGCTTCTTAATGAGGAAAGGTGACTTTGATATCCCGATGGAGAACCAGGGGATGTGCTTCGTTTTTGCACACGCTGCTGCTTTCGTTTAATTCTACTGTGTCTGTTTGTTTTATTTTTAAATGTGACTCTGTACACATCAGAGACGCTCATAAAAATGTCAAAGGCAAATCGATCTCTACGCTGATGACGGCAATGAGGAAAGAAAAATGGAGAAACTGATTTGGAAGAAGGAGAAGAGGAAGAGATATGAACAAAGGAGGAAGATGAAAGGCGGGCAGCGCTATAAGGGAATAAACCTCATTGCACTCCGGCTCCCTGAGCCGACGACGAGGCTGATTTAAGAGGGATGACCTCTCCGACATGAACATCCAAACTGGCTCCTCTGTGGCTCCATGCTGACAGAGACCATCCTAATGTGGGTCTGTGCACAGTTACGACCGGCGCTGGATTAGGTCACACAAACCCACAAATGCAAGCTGTTTGGTATGGAGATAAAATCCTCAGACGTTCTACCTGTGGAGACCTGCTATGGCTGTGGTTCTGGGCCAAAAAGCAACAAATGGAAATGTTTGGTCCTTTTTAACTACAAATGCTGTCAGTAAAACGTTAGCATTACTACAGGAGGTGTCAGAGTAATACACCATGTTTTAAATGCTGTTTTTCTTTAAAACTCCTGCTAAACAGTCAATGTCTTTGGTGGAAAAAGGGCCTTAAATGCATCATGCATTTGTAACTCTAAGGTTTGTATGGGAGAAAAAAACCTCTCAACTCTTGGAAAGCGTTTCCTGCACAATCTGTGCTTTTTCACAGGGTTGTGTCTGTGTATCCAACAGCTATTCATGACAACTAGCACGGCAAATAGATTTCACACTCACTTTTTTTGGTAAAACATTTGATAACACATCTTGGACTCTTGGCATACACTGACAAATATGGGTCACACATTGGCAGACTTTCCACGAGCACTTTTACAAAAACTGGCTGAACGGTGGAACAGTGGTTAGCGCCCTTGCCTCACAGCAAGAAGGCCCACTGTACAGGTCCCGGCTGGGGGCCCTGAACCAGAACATCAATGAGGGACCTTTATGTGTGGAGTTTGCGTGTTCTCCCCGTGTATGTGTGTGTTCTCTCCGGGGTCTCCGGCTTCTTCACACTGTCCAAAACCTACATAGGTTAATTGGTGACTCTTAATTGTCCATAGGTGTGAGTGTGGATGGGTGTGATTGTGGCCCTGTGACAGACTGGCGACCTCTCCAGGATGTCCCCTGCCTTTGGTCACAAGTGGCCAGGATAGGCTCCAGCAGCCCCATGACCCCGAAAGGGACAAAACAGCTTTTACAAAAACTATTAGAGGACTTTTATCTCTTTGGTAAGTATAAAAAAGAAAACACTATTTTTTGTTCTTAAAATCCCCAAGTTACAGCTTGGAATCAAGTGACAAGGACTACCCAAACTCCTCCTGAAGATGCTGCTGATTTTCATCTGATACTAAAACGAGAGCTTTGTCTGGCTCCCTGAATCACTGATGCTTCTTCTCTAGTGAACAGCTTTTCCATTTGTGGCTACAGCAAAAAAAAATAGTTCTTATGTTTCTCGAAGGCAGAATTTCAGGTGAGAACTTACCACCCAATGCTTGCTTCATCACGAAATCCATGATTCCTGCAGTTTGGTTCTGATGTTTCTCCTAAAGACTGCTGAGCATGTAGCCACCACAGCTGCTGATGTCAGAAGTCCTTCTCACTTTTCTTGTCCTTTGTTGTGATGTTGAATCTCTTCACCAGATCTGCCAAACAGGAAAAGGTTTTTAAGAAAGAAAGAAAACATGAGAAAAGTAGCATTAATTTTCATTATACCACGGTCTGGGTGAATACTCGATTCTGATTGGCTGCTGGGTGTGCATTAAAACCTGATAACCGCACGGTGAAAAAAGAAGTTCCGGTCACCTAGCTTAAATATTATGTATCACTGCACCGGCTTCTTTAAAACAACCTTTCGCTTCATCATCTGGACAAAAACAAGCGGTAAGAGGAGAACTTTCTCTCTGAACTGATGCTTTATTCAACCCATCGGAAAGATCAGTCGCCGAATCTTGACTGCAGCGGTGATGTGGCGCGACGCGGACTATTTGTAACGCCGCATCACATTAAAAAAAGTCCTCTTTTTGTGAGAAAAGTGATCCAAATCGGAAAAAAAAACAAGAATTAAGGACTAAAAACTGGTTAATATGTATTTCTTTTGTAAGTGACCATGGTGTAAGCGGGTTAATGGCCTTCAAAGTGTGCATTATTACTTTTTAACGCACTTCTTCGGACGGTTCAGGCTTCCACGATGTGCGTTAAAAAGTAATAATGCACACTTCGTCGGCCATTAACCCTTACTTAAGTAACTATAAATAAGTGCTAAATCTTCAGTTCAGCCACATGTCTTTGTAATTTACGCTCTCTCTGATTATCATGGACTGATTTGTGTCGGTTTAAGTGTATACAGTGGGGACACATCGTAGATATTAGCAATACAGTATTTTTTGGCACTCTAAGCCCTCTTAAATGCATTCATGTATTTCAAAAATTTGACAAGATGACTGCGCCTTTAGAATCTCTTTATATATTGATTAGTTATAGTTGAGCTTACTAGTCTTGAATTGCTTTTGAGAAGTACACAGCGCTCTGTCAAGATGTACTCTGTTTTTTGTTTTTTTTACGAGTGTTATTGTAAATACGCTAACGTGCAGCAGTGTTTTAGCACTTCTTTTATTTTTGCATGTCCCTAACAAGGTTGGGAGTTTGTTAGTGGGGTCACAGTAACATTGTTGTAGTGGTATCACTTTTTTATCATGTGTTCCTAACAAAGTTGGGAGTTGCAGGTATCGTAAACACGCTAGCATGCTTAACGGTTCTAAGCTTGCTAACATGTGGCGTGTCACAAACAAGTTCTAGAGTGATACACATTTTCACGTAATGCACCCTATAAGTTCAAAACTAGAGCATTCATTGACAGTGTGGCTTGTAGTGCAGCAACGATCAAAATTGTTGTTTAACTTCTTAAAAACAGTAAAAAGGAGCAACAAATTCGAGGGATACATTTAAAAAATACTATTTTAAACAGACTTTGTCTTGAAGAATACAATACATTGGCAGTCTTGCAACTTTTTGAGTCAATTTTTTAAGAAAAAATAAAAAAAACATCTCAAAACGTCAACATCCTCTAATCGCTTTGCTGCAAAGTTTGGACAAAAGCTTTCTCTTGTGAATGCTAGCATGGTTATTGTAGAAAAGGAGGCAGTAGAGCAGCTCTCCCTTTAGGTAGCTCTTTTTTAATACACAAGAAAAAACTTTCACTGAAAATCGTTCTTTCAGTTTTTTGTGCCAGGACAACCATAGAAAATGCATGCAAAATAGTTGAGGGACTGATTTTAGTAGCCATAGCAACCATTCCAATTTGTTATTTCATATATCAGATATTAAATCTTGTACGTCCCTAACCCCCCACGAGTACAGGGGGAAAACTGTAAATTGTTTTCCACTATACTGGAATTAGGGCAGCACGATATGAGGAAATATCGCAATATGCAATATTACTGATCAGTATTGCGAAGATGATATAACTTGCAATACATGAATAAAAAGAAAACAACCAAAAACATAATTTCCACTTCACTGCAACAGTTTATTTTAAGTAAGAGTCAACCCTAGTCTACATAGGAGGCCAACATCTAACATAAAAGAACTCCATCCAATGGTCAACAATGTGAAAGGGCTCTGATTGGTCAAATGCATAAAGGCATTTATTTGATTGGTTAAATACTTCAAACTGCAATGAGATTGCTTTAGCACATTTAAGGTAACAATTTATTGCAATTTTCGCAGTCTTTTGCGCCGCTTGATATCGCGATAAAGATATATTTGTGATTTATTTTGCAGGCATATCTGGAATTATTTCATCAAGTACCAAAGAAAGTTCTACACTTTTGGCTACATTGCTCCAATGAACATCTAAAATGTCATAGTATTTGTTCCCAGCTCCTTATTAAACAAGAACATGTTCTTAACATGGTTAAATAAAGCTTTAATAACAACAAAAAACACTATTTATATGCAAGCAGCAGAGACCCCATTTTCAGGATTTAAATTCTGCATGCAGCTGAACGGTGGTCATGAGAGGACCTGCAGCCGCACCTGCTGTCCTCGTCTGCCCTCGCTGCTGCTCCCGTATCTGTTTATTCGCTCAGCAGTGATGAAATCCTCCACATTGATTGGCCCTTGGCGACCTACAACAGCCTTTCTATTTCAAAGCAGATCACTCCCCTCGCTGGCGCCTGGTGTCATTTTTGTGATGCCAATATTTGCCGGGGCTGAATGGACCTGGATGAAACCGTATGGGGTTGCAGACTGCAGTTTGTTCAGGGATGCGAAGAAACTGTCTGTTTTTAGCTGTGTCCGAACGCTTGAGGGGATGGGCCCCCCATTCCTCCACGAGGACAAAATCCAGCCTAAGGTATTGCAGATGTGAACATTATCGTTGTTGAGCATCCCACACCGTGTGCAGGAAGAAGCTGCGTTCACAGACAGAAACCCATCTAAAGTCTGAGTCGGTCTTTCCAACATGTGTGGAAACGTAGTTATGCAGTTTTTCTAAGGTCGGATCAAATCTGTGCACAAAACTGAAATATTCACTGGAAGAAGCAAAGAAAGATTTCAGTGAGGGAATATCAACAACAGAAGAATAAATCAGCTCAAAGAGCTCTCTGCTTTTTTCTTTTTCTTTATTAGCATCCAAATGTCGCTTTTAAAAAGTCAAACTCCAATCAATCAGGTTTATGCAACATTGCAGTTTAATTTTGATTAAAACTAATTTCATTATAAAACTATAGATTTCTCTACTACAGAAAAAGGCCTCCTTAATCATAGGAATTTGCCAATTTCTTAATTAAACGTGTTTGCTTCTGTTCGACTGGGCTTTTAAATATTAAGTGCGTGGAAAAACAAATAATGTGAATAAATATAGCACTTTTACTGTTAGAACTTTTTATTTTATGAAAACTTTGTATTCCCAAAGTTGCAAAACAAATATTTAAGTTTTTTTTTATTTAACTTGTCTTTTATTAATGAACTTAAAAAAAGTATTCTTATGATATCATCTTTACTTTAAAGTATAAGAAGATTTTTTATCCTCAAAAGGATCCTACCATCGTCAAAATGGTCTGACCTTCCTAATCTTTTTCTTTCCTCATAATTTCTGTACATATTATCATGGCAAAGAAACCACAGAAAGAATCACAGACTTTTGCCATTTTAAATCATGTTTATCTCATTTTAAGTCTTAGCAAAGTCCATATGTTTCCTTATGTCATGATAGCTCTAACATTATTCTGTTTGATATGTAGAGCTGACAAACACAGAAGTAACACATGACCTTCCTCCAGCTCCTCTTCTTCAGACCAGGTTATGTAAGTCCTTATCAGTGGGCGGTCGGCTTTGGACCGGAAGCTAAAGCTGCTCTCCATCACACCGAACTTCTTCATTTCGTTGATAATGAAGGAGTTTTAAATCCTTACATAACTTTTCGTTTACTGCCAAGAATTCCGTACAATCACTAGTGACAGCACCCGAAGGCAATCCACATCCACCAGCACCCCAAACACTTTCTTCTAACTTTTTATTTCATTTCATAATCCCAGTGGCAGTGGTGCATGGCGTGGGATAATGTCATCACGGCTGAGCAGGACGCCTCGCCGATCCTATCCGGTTAATTGGAAGTTGTTTCCGAGTTTCGTGGCCGGAGAAAGGCAGACAGGAGTCTGTTAATGCAGCATGTCCGTGAGGGGGGGAAAGAAAGGGACGAGCTCCAAGGGTGGTTCCCTGTAGTATGTGTGACTTCAGGCATGACGGCTCCATTAGTTTGGAGCCAGCTTCACGTATTTAGTGCTTTCTATTTACCCATTTTCACATAACAATCATGCACAACAACCAAAGGTTCAGTGTTTGGTTAAAAAAACACTTTCATGTGACTACAGTGGCCCGAAATCATACCAACAACTCTAAAGGAGACAACGCATCTACCCTAGAATGTCCCAAGATCCCTACAACTATCAGACAGAAGTCCACATCTTCTGATGCAGAAATGCTTCCTAATATACCAGTAGGACCCCTTAACTATCACCAACTCCTTTCCATGGCAGTAAATGTGAGTACACAACACCAACAGGCTCTAGGTCACCATATTATAACTGGAAAAAATGCTTTATTGTCAGAGCTGATCATGGAAACTACAAGTACAGGTTCCTGAATAATGATCCATCTCCAAGTCTTTATATTTCCAGTAAGATCAATTATCACCGTGGCACAAAACCACAAACTCCAATCAGCGTAAGCAGAAAACTACAACGGGATAAATCAAATGTTACGTAAAACAGCTTGCCAAATTTACATTACGTACATGCAAATTCTCTTGCAATTTCGAGTTTCTCTAAAACCCATAGAAAAAAGAGCGACAACATCTGCCAATCACCATGTTCTTCTCCTGAACAAACACAGCTGCACCGCGGGCTTCAGAAGAAGAAAACACTGCAGAGCGGAGTCAGGATGCAGCGGCTCAGTCTGAACAGCAGTAAATACACCTGAGTCACTATTTGTCCAACTGTACTTTGTATTTTTTTCATAATCATTTTAAATTTTCTCCCGTTTAATCCAATGACTCGGGTCGCGGTGGGCGGGGCTAATCTCCGCAATTTGAAGCCTTCTGTTCACATTGATGATTAAAATTATTCTTTGACAGGTACAGAAGTTATTTGTTGAAAAAAAACGTTTCTAAAGTACTTTTATTTGTGAAACAAAGCTTGAGGCTGTAAAATGGTTTGTTCTTTCTTTTCAATGTATAATTGAGTATTTAATTGTATAATAATTGTAAAAAAAAAAATAGAGGTTTCTACTTCTACTTTCTACGGATTTTGCTTATCACGGGTTCTTTTTGGAACGTAACGCCCGCGAAAGACAAGGGCTTATTGTATTGATAATTGAAAATGAAGCTTAAAGGGTAAGAATTAGCAAAAAAATGAAGAAATTAATAAAGAAATTATCAAAGTTGACCATAAATAAAGTGAAAACTGCACAATAACAAAAAAAAGTTATGTTTGTGAAAAATTCCAGAGCCGGGTATCGAACCAGCGAGCTTCTGCACCAAGGATTCCCCATGTATTTAATTAAGGCAAAAATCCTGGAATATTTTGAAAAGTTCAAGGATTTGAAGGAGCAAAAGTCAAAGCTGGAAGAAACTGAAAGAGTTGAACATTTGAATAGTTGAATGGTTGTAATAGATGAACAATTGCAGACGGAGTTAAGCAGAAAAAATGGTGGAACATACTAGAATAAAGAAAGAGAAACAGGAAAACAATGGTTGAAGGATTTATAGCATTAAACGTTTTTGTTAAAAAAAAAAAGTAACAGCAGGGGGAAAAATTAACTAAAATCTGAAATGGAATTTGGAATGAAAAAAAATCAGAGATTTAATTTTTTGACCATACTGCCTGTTTCTGACTGGAAGCTCATTTTTATGTACTTTATTACTTTAATGGTGTACAATTATTTAGCACTTTTCTACATTTATGAAAGCCCAAAGTGCTTTACAGTCACACACTGATGGAAGCTTAGTTTCACGTTGAGCTTTAATGACTCACAAACAGAGAAGTGGTCCTTAACTTAACCCTTTAACACCATAGTTGTCACTGGCGGCAGCAAACAAAACTCACCCTCTCAGAACTACCTTTGACATTTTGATGTAATTCCACTGAATTCTTATTCAGAGAACTTCAGCTTAGTTTCTGATATGCATCACTTTGTCCGTAGAGTGATATCGGCTTGTTGTTTAATGGCGCAAAGCCACTTAAGTCCACTTCCGAATTAGCTGGAATTACATTAATTGAGTCATTGGTTGAAGGGTTATGGTAATTTAAAGTGTGATTTAGTTACAGAGGTAATTTAAAGGCTTAACAGATTACTAACAAGCACCTTGTTTCATTGTCAGCCATGCTTGTCTTGCATAGCTGCTACATGTTTTGGGAAGGTTTGGTGTTTGGTGATGTCCCCGTGGTCAAAATGGAGTCAACTAAAACCTGGCTTTACATTAGTCCAGTCCATACTTATTTAATTTAACTTAACTTAATTTGAACAGAGTTTATAACTGGCAGGTTAAAGAGCTTTTAAGACAAAAGTTTTCAATTCAAAATTTCCCTGTCTTGATTTCTTTATTGTCTCCTTTAAAATTCAAACTGGGACTCCATCACGCTCTTCTGTCCCCTTTAGCCAGTTTCAAAGACAGAAAAAAACCAAAAATCACTTGGTGTACAGCTAACGCGCCCAAACACACCAGGTTGTCTTTCAACCTGTGGGTGACACAACACTGACAGCTGACAAATGCGGCTGAGTAGCTCGGTTGGTAAGGTGAGCGGCTACCATGCATGAATCCAGGGTTCCCGGAGGGGAAGAAACAATGGTACTGGGGGCAATTACCATATCAATGACGAGCAGTTAACATCACTCAGTGAGGGTCCTTGGGCAAGGCCCTTAACGCTACTGCCTCCCGAGCGAAGTTCAGTTGCAGCTCCCCGCTCCCCCAGGGGATGGGGTCAAATGCGGAGAAGAATTTCCCCATAAATAAAGGATAAATAAAGTATACGAAAAAAAAAAAAAAAAAAGAACCGAGCTTTTCTTCTTGTTTTATCCTTCTGCCACGATTCCCCTGAAGCATTCTGATCCGTGCGGTTCGTGAAGTTATGTCCTAAAAACTTAAAGTATTTGTTCCCACCGGAATCGATGTTACTTCATCAGTTCAGCTTGATTGTTTCTTCAAAGCAAACGTCCAAACGCACTGAGGGATGGAAAAGGTGGAGAATCCCAAAAAACTCTCGGGCTACTTGCTGTTCAGATGCTAGTTGTGTTTATTTATAGGTATCTAGGAAAAATAAGTCAGAATTACTGACTGCTTGTTGCAGAGATGCTTGTCACCCTTCAGTGATGTAAAAAGCCTGTTTCATTTGGGGAGATCTTGCTTTAATTTTGCTTTCAGCAGTTTGGATGCACCTTAAAAAAAAGTTTGGATGTTTAGGCTGTAAAAGTTTATGGAGAAGGTTCATTCTAAATAAAGCTCATTCTGATGTCCCACATGGTTGAGAACCAGCCCCTTTAGGAACTGCCATGTTGGAAATGCAATAATTATAACATCACTTTTCACAGCAGAAAAGTCTTTTCAACATTTCTCTGGAGCTTAGTGACAGATGTGAGAAAGAGTTAGGCTCCTGGTGTCCACTTCTCTGTATACAGTATTTCATTCATTGATTCATGTTCTAAACCCGTTTTTGTCCCTTTCGGGGTCATGGGGTTGCTGGAGCCTATCCCAGCCACTCGTAGGCGAAGGCAGGGGACGTCCTGGACAGGTCGCTAGGCTGTCGCAGGACTTTCTCGATATCCTGAATAAAAATGTTGAGAAACGAACTTGCTATAAAAATAGTACTGTTATGAGCATAAAAGCGGATCTTTTGCCATTGTTTTAAATAATGTCATAAAAAGTGATTTGAATTTATGTGGTTAAAAACAACAACAACCATATGGAATTCTGCAAACCTGATAATAGTGGATTTTTATTTGACAATACCAAACGTCTGTTGTGCTTGTTTCTGAGAGATTCCTCCCCCACCTGCCAACAGTTCCCTGACTCCACTGATTCCTGATTGACTGACACTCGGCTGAAAAAGTTCCACTTTTCAGAACTTCTGATACAGACAGAAACAATGCAGAACATTTAAGGCTGAAGCAATAATTCAACCCATTTTTTATTTTTTTACGGAATTCCGTCAAAGCTTCATAATGTTTACAGTTTAGGTCATTGACGTAGAATTTTTTCCCCCCATATCTTTTCTTATTACAGTAAAATTAAGTAATAGTAGATACTTCAGCAGTGAGGCGGTGTCTCAATTATAAAAACACGATAAAAAAGGATATCATGTGTTAAGATCAGGTGTCAGTGTTCCCTCGTTATAAAGCCGTTAACCTAGCAGTTTCCATGATCTAATTTAGTTGTTTTTTTTCACACCACATTGTGTACTTTGTCCCGATTGGCTGTAGTCCATTGTCAATCAAATCTCCTCTGTGCCGGTCTTTTGTTACAAATGCGTTCAGTTTGCCAAATCTACATAACTCTTTCTATAATTCAGTCCTTCTCCAATCCTGGACCTTTTTTTTCTATAAAGGTTTAAACTTTTAGAGCTTAAACTTGAAAGAAAACATTCATGTCTGTTCAAGAAAAGTGTAAAAAGTGTGGACAGCTTTAAAACATCTAGAATAATTATTAAAATAATGTGACTATTTCGCAGATTTAGTCTATTGTGGGTTATTTTAAGAACGCAACTCTTTGTCTTATGATACAAAATGACCAACTGATGCTGCAGAAGTCACCAAAGTCAAATGATGAATGTTGCAGACGTGGCAGGATGAATAATTGATGAACGGATAACATTGTCGCACGCTCCCAGATCTGTCAGCCAGTGACCTCGGCACTCCAGCACATTATTTATTCATGTGACTTCCTGCCAACAAATTATTCCCTCAGCACAGACTGTAAGGAAGCCCAGGCGTCTGTGTCTTCATTTCATTTCTCTTCTTAAAAACTGAATGTGGGTCTTGAATAATAAACGGGTTTCTGTGCAAGGAGGCTAAATTTAACTTTAATCATCTAATTTTAGCATTAATAGGGCATAACCGATTTTCTTTGAGCTCTGTCACTATGCAAGTAAATTACTGATTTCCACTGGCAGCACTCAGTCATATACTATTTCAGCCCCAGATATGATTGAATTTTTAATTTTGGTTGTCCTCTCCATTTTTGAGCTGGTAATAGATGGCTGCTAAATTTAATTTACATTCTTTTTTTCCTGTCCTAATTCATTTATCCCTTTTGGGTTTTTTATTTTAAACTGGTCAAAAATATATTTTGACACACTTTGACACCATTTATGCTAACAGCAGAATTTGCATTTTTTTTTTTTTTGCATTGGTTTGATCAGGAATGGGGGGGGGGGTTAGCTATCTAAATATAAGTTCTTTTCAACCGGTTTTAAGTGAACCTGTAAAATAATCGGACAAAAAATGTCTCCTTTTTGGCGTTTTCTCTGAGTTTGTCAGTTTACAGGTTAATTTAAATGTGAAGTGTCTCTTTTTTAAGTCAACAGAATGCTATTATACTTTCATCACATAACCCTTGTGCTATTCTATGACCCCCCCTTCCATTGACGTGTTCTCCCTTCCATGACAAAGGTGGATAAAGGTGGAAAGATTTCATGTAATCCATGGACACCAGTGAAGATCACAAATCATTGAAGAAAAAAGGTTCAGAGCTCTGTCTAGTGGGTCTAGATGACCCCACTCCCAATGTTAAAGTGCCTAGGATAGAACAAGGGTTACTCCTGATTTGATCTAGTCATTAAATTGATCTGAAAACGCGCAGCAGTTCTGAACTGATCTGTGTGGATTTTCCAACTCCAAAACTTGCATGTGATTTCTGCAGAGTAGAAGACGAAAACCAAAACAAATGACGGGGTTTGTAAAGTCTACAAGCAGACAGCGCGCCGACACAGACAGATGATGCTTTGTTTGACATTTTTGCTGCCTAACGTGAAAGCCTCGTCTCAGATCATCCATCAAGCTGTCTCTTCTGCAGATCTTAAACTCATGTTTATAAAGAAACAGAAGTGCATCTGAATGGATTACCTCTGTGTTGTATAAACCATATTGATAATGGGTAGGGGTGTAACGGTACACTAAAATCTCAATTCGGTTCGTTCAGAATTTCATAGGGCTCGGTTCAATACATATTCGGTATTTGTTCGGTGAAAAAAAGGCAGAATTAATTTCTTGCAAAATGCATTTATTGGTTTTATATAATAATAAAATTAACCTATGTAGGTGATCTGCTATATAAAATAATACAACTATTAGCTACGAACCAAAAACTCTGGATCCTTAACACTGGCCTGAAAAAAAAAAAAAAAATTAACTTGCACTTTTTTTTCTTGTAGACCCGATTTTTTTCATTTTCATTGTTATCTGTGGCCTATGCTATCTTCATGTAACAATAAAATAAAATGTTGAAACACAGCATTCAACTTATCCAATTGTCTTTTCCTTTCATCCAAACAATTCCAAAGTCTTTCCACATTGGAGAGCGCATGGAGATGGGGGGGTGGGGTATCTGCAGAATCATGCAGACGTATCATGCCACGTCTCCGTGATACTATTGCTCACCATCACCCGTTCACCTAATAGCTGTTGAACCTCCTGCAATGAGGTTTCTGACCGTGGTTGGAAAATTTAGGGGAGATCCTCTCCACCTAAGGCAGATCTTCCATTGGGGTTCACTTCCCCGTTTGGACCCTCAGAACCTCCAGAGCGGGCTAATAAAAGAACCAGTCTTCGTTCTTTTATTACTGTTCCGGTGAACTGAGCAGCACACCCTGAACGTGCGCTCACACTCACACTGTTGCGCTGCCACGCTCTGCCCCCCCCCTAAATGCGCTCGAGTGCAGACACCATTGAGCATCTCAACGGAAACTCGCGATTAACATTAGTTTTGCCTCGGCGCAAAGTTAATACATTTGGGGGGGGGGGGGGGGGGTAAACAAACAAAAAAAAAACGAAACGGTACAACACTGATCCGAACCGAAATTGTTGTACCGAAACGGTCTGGTCCAACTACGTGTACCGTTACTCCCCCAATAATGGGCATGTTGAGACTTAGCAGTTGTAGCTGAAGTATGTTGTTGTTCACCTTTCGGCATTATCCCTTCTGGGGTCGCCACAGCGATTCCGCATCCACTGTAAATTTATTTTAAAGTTGATTTTTGTTTGGTTCACAGTTCTTTGAAAGATAATCCAAATCAGCAAAAACTGAAACCAGCAGGTCAAACCCCTTAAAGATCAGAAAATGGAGTAGACTAAAATAACTGGAATTGGTGCATTTCTGATGACAAGTCTTTCATTTTAAACTCAATGATTTTAAAGCTTCTTCTGATGGGAATTAGCAGGGAGAATCTAACAACCAGCCCTGCCACAGACCGGGGGCCTGTCCAGCGTGAACCCCGCCTTCGCTCAAGAGTAACTGGGACAGGCTTCAGCAACTTTGTGGCCTTGAAAGGGGTTCAGCAGGTTCAGAAAATGGATAGATGACAAGAACCAAATATCTTCCCAGAACTTTCTGTTTTAGACATCATGCAGACAAACAATGCTGAGAGAAAGAGTGACGAGGCTTCTTGTAAGGCAGGGGTGGGATAAACGTTTTGACTCGTGGACACAAAGGCTTGTAAAATTTGACAGATGGGCTGGACCTGGGGGGGTATTCCAGAAAGCAAGATTAAACTCCCCTGACTTTAACCCTGAACTCTGGCTGAAGTCCGCCTGAACATGCTTACTCTGGGTATGTCGGTTCCAAAAGACTGGATATGAGTTAGTGTTAGGGGTGTGACGATCACCGCATCACCGCACGTTTTTTTAATTTTTTTTTAAAGTTCTGAATATGGTGCGTGATTGGAACTATAATACACGCTCCCTCTACTCTACTCACACACACACACACACGCACGCACGCGTGTGGTTTCAGCAGCACACACACATCCTAATTCTACAACAGAAGTTTCCGTCTTGCGAGGAAATACGACAAATTTACTGGTTCCATTAATTTCTATTGTATTCATTTCCATTACGAGCTGTGTGCGTTCTTGAGTGCGCGACACGGCCGCTAGGATTTTGTGTTGGGGGGGTTTATTACTGTTCTCCATCACTCCCTAACACCAATATGAATATCACTACATGTTTTGTTTGGGAACTATTTTGTGCAGCGCAAAGTTACGTGTCTGTATAAACAAAGGTTAACTGCAACACAACGCCACCTGCTGGTTCATCACAGCATTGATCAAAAATCCCACACCGTCACAGCTCTAGTTGGCGTAATTACGCTCGACTTGGTAACCCTGGGTTAATGCACCTGCACGTCAAGTACATAGAGACATTCTCAATGGATCGCCGATATCCCGAGTCACCATGGAAACGCGTGAAGAAAAAAAGAGAGTGCTATATTTTAGTGAGACGGAGTCTGAGATTTTAATGACGGCGTATGAAGATTATATGTCCATCAAAAAAGTAAATCAAACGGATCAGCTTCAGAAAGAGTTTCTGCTTAGAGAAAATTAACGGAGCAAACACACAAGTTTCTATCTGATTTCCAATTAAATTGTGATGTATACATATATAACTTATCCAACTTAAATGAATTGATTCTATTGGTAACAAGCAATTGAGTTAAATTTATTCAACCTAATTTCTTATGTCTATCCAACTCAATAATTGTTTATCCAAATCAAATTTACATTCATTCATTCATTCATTCATTCATTCATTTTCTATTTCGTTTTTCCCTTTCGGGGTCACAGGGCTGCTGAAGCCTATCCTGGCCACTTGTGGGCGAAGGCAGGGGACACCCTGGAGAGGTCGCCAGTCTGTCGCAGTCTGTCACAAATTTACAGATTTATCTAACTAAATGTCATATTACTCCAATTCAGTTACATGTTTTTCCATATTAATTTATTCTTCTTCTTGAACTCTCATGTGTCTAAATTAGAGGCTGCAGATTTTCTCATTTTTATAAAATTAAAATAAATGATACAGTGTGGATTTACAAGATATACCATGTATTTAATTATCACGACTCTGACTGTAACTTCAGTTCTTATACCATACAGTTGCACTAGTGGTGCTGAATGACCTCATCCTCCTCTTCCTCCCTCTCACTCATGGTGCAGAAAGAATTAAACATAATTGGGTAAAATAACTCGGCTAAACACAGTAAAACAGATTAACAACTGAACACATTTGGACAAAAATCTTCCCCTAAACCCAAATTCGTCCAGATAGGGAAAAGGAATGGTATCCCACAATTCCTTGCGGTGCCGATGAGCAGCACCAAAGTTACACCTGCTTAACCCTTGTGTTATCTTAGATGACTCCACCCTTACATTGACGAGTTCTCCCTACTATGACAAAGGTGGATAAAGGTGGAAAGATTTCACAGCACAAGGGTTACTTGAATTGATTTGAATGAAAGTAAAATAAATGTCTGATAGCTACGTGTTATTTTTAAGATGACTGAACTAAAAAAATGATTTATCTTAACTGAAGCAAATAATTAATTTAGATCAAAGTAAAAAGTTTATCTTTCCAACGTCCATATGTGGTCTTATCACCCTCTCATGGTGGAAAAAGTATTATCTGAGCTTCTTCATCCACTAAATCATCTTCAAATGGACACGCCATGCTGCTTCACCTCTCTGAAAACAAACTAACCTTCAACTAAACCTGCTCCAGACCAGTTTATGTTCAGAGCATGAGTTGCTATGGCAACTACACACCCTGAAACATACCTCCATTTTTGGAACCAAAAGCTGAGGTTATCAACTTCCTTAGCCTCAAACTTACCATGGTGACTAGCATAACCTGCTTTCTGGAATGCCCCCCTGGAGCAGATGCATGGAGTGTTTTGGTAATCCATCTCATAAGAGAAAAAATAACAGAATCTGGACGAAAACATGCTTTCATTTTGATTGAAACTTAATATATACTTTAAAACAGAACATTTTGGAGTTTTTATTTCAAAACTGTGGCTTTTGTTCTCATTTTAGTGGAAATTGCACCAATGGATTGATGTCAAAATTAGATAAATGCTGTGTCCACGGGGTGCTGGAATGATGGAAATCCCACATGAATGTCGGAATGACAACAAATCTTCCAACATCAAATGCAGAATAACTGTCTGCACCAATTTATATTGTGCCATGTCGGGTAGATACCAGAAATTCAGGGCAATTAAAACTTTAAGGATCATCAATATAATTTTTTTCAGTTTGGCCAGCCTGATAAAGTGGTTTTAAAGGAAAGAAGGACGCATATGACCCCCGGGCCATAGTTACCCACCCGTGTTCTAAGGCTTTTCAAGTTGCTGCATCCCATTGAAGGTTCACAACACTCATTTACCATCACTTTGCTCCTAAACACGGGTTTTCACATGAAAAAAATGCTTTATTTATTTAGATAGATTAGATAGAATAGATAGGGCTGTCGAGAGTAAAAGTGAGAGAAAAGGATTGGAGGTTTTTCTATTTATTGAATGTAGGCATGTTGTGAATTACTCTACAGCTATCAGCTGCCAGTATGGTATACATGTAGTATGATCTGCTACTAACATCCCGTGTAATCTCTACTCTGTTGTTCCTGCAGCTCTTTCTGTCGCTTCTGTTTGCACATGTCTAAAACAAACACATTGAGTCTGCAGCTGGAAATGTTCTGACAAACAACCTCTATGAAGATCTTTGGAGAAATAAGAGTATAGTATAGTCTAATACTTTTTACATTGTAACATAGATGATAACAGCTTAATTTCATAAATTAGCAGCTGATGAAAGCGATATGTTAGGAGTTCCAAAAGAGTAAGATACTCTGTATGTGAGGTGCTGAAAATACACAAAAATGTATCAATTGAAATTATAACAAGTCCTAAAATTATTCAATCCTAAAGTACTACTCTTCATCCTGTCACTTTTAAATAATAACCCCAACCTTTCAAGAACTCTTCTGAATCTGAGCTTTCATTTAAGCCGTTGAAAGGCTCTACCAGTGGACCCGGAGATTAGTTTATCTTTATTAACCAGCAGCTGTTGGTCACATCCTGCAGCTCAAATTTCCAGCAGAACAAAGCCCACGAAGGAGAGGAGCAATGAAGGAAAACGTCAGGCAAGGGCAAGAATCCAACATGCTCTTCTTGTTACATGTTGACTGCTGTTCTTTAAAGAAATTTAAAAGGTACACTTATGTAAGAGTCGTAGGATTTTTCAAGACTGAAGGGAAGAAAACATCCAGCATTTTATTGTGAAATACAAGAAAAACAACACAAAGCTTGTTGGTGAACAGAGAACAGCGACAATGTCAGAAAGCTGAACAATTGGATTAAATTTGCATGAAACGCCTTAAAACTGAAAAGTCAAATAAAAAAGTAAAATAAAAACAGCAGCCGAAGCAAAAGCAGCTGGTGATGGAGTGGAACCAAACAACCAGTGACATTTTCAGAGTGAACTCACTCAGCCTGAAGACAAAAGAGCCAGAAAGACAAAAGATCCTCCAGCACTGCCGTACCTCTGACAGAACAAGAGACTGTTCGTTTGTTGACATTTCATCAGCTGCTAATATTTACTATGTGTACTGATCCAGAATATCATTCGTTGTCTAGCTTCCTCCCACATCTACTCACAAAAGTACTTTTTAAAGTTTTACCATCAACAAAAAGCATCTCACAAACTTAAAACTTTTTCAGTAAAATACCGTCTTTGGCTTTATTTTGAAACATCTGACATCAGCATAGTCTAAGAGAGACAAAGTAGAAAGTCACAAACAATTAATATCACATTTAATGCACATGTGAAATGATAACCTTGAAGTTTAAGTGGATAGAATAGAATAGAATAGAAAAGAATAGAATGCCTTTATTGTCACTGTACACATGTACAATCTGCATCACACGTGCATGAAGTGAAATGAGAGCCGATCACTGTTCAGTGCAGACATGCATGAGAAAAGGAATTTCCAAAAAATGTAAATTCACAAAATGTACAATAAAAAATTACGATAAATAAGTTTTACTTCCCACAGTGAGGTAGGTATTGAATACTGTGTGATTCTCATCATTTGGAAATAACATTCTTTGTTTTTCAAATCTGTTTCTGTCCCATCTGTTACCAAATAACTTTGTTTTCGGTAAAGTTTTACAGTTTAAGATCCTGTGACCTGAAGCAGTTTGGATTCTGATGAATAGATCAGGCTCCTATTCAGATGAACTGCCCCTGCAGATGCAGTCCACAGGGGCAGCAACCAACTCCAGTCCTTAGAAAGCTAAAACTAAAAAAAAACTGTTAACTTAGAGATGGTTGTGGGTGAAAATCCCAGTAGATGGGCAGTTTCTGAAATACTCAGACCAACACATATGCCACGTTCAGAGGCACCTAAATCATCTCTTTCCCATTCTGATGCTCGGATGTCTACATGCCTAAATGCACTGAGTTGCTGCCATGTGATTGGCTGATTAGAAATATGGGCAGTTGTACGGTGTAACTAATACAGCTGCCAGTGAGTGTAGAATGTAGGTAAAGACATGTCATATTTAAAAACAGTAAATCTACAGACACTTGGTCCAAAACAACCAGAAGCAAAATCTGTGGACTCTAAATCTTAGGAACAGTGTAGAGAAGCGGAAGGCCATGTTTGTGCCCAGAACAATGGGCTTCTCTGTGATTTACTGTATAGTGCATCCAAACCTCCCCTGCATACCGCCTTAAGGCAGTGGAGGATGGAAGGAGGCAAAGCAAGCCATACATCACCATCCAGCCATTCATCCATTTGTCTAGCGGTTGGGTGACTGAAAAAAGAGAGAAAATGAAAAGATAGAGCGGAAGTGGAGAGCAGGAGTAAATGGATTGAAATGAGGACGAATGCAACGAAAAGAGGGGGAGGAAAAAGAAAAGGACAAAGAATAAGTTATAAATATATGAAGGAGCAAGGAGGGAGAGAAGATATAAGAGGAAGATGTAGTAAAGGAAATGTAAAGTTTAAGGAAACAGTGATGGAATGAAACAAGGGCATAAAAAAGTGGGTAATCACTTAACGGCACAAAGAAGATCAAAGATTTTACTACTTAGAAAGTAGAAAGGTTATTGTTCAAAAATCAGTCTTTGCTATCTGAAACTATTTCCTTTTGTCACCAGTGGCAGCAAAAAAACACACACTCTATGAACCACCGTAGCTTCATGGCAATTTACGCAATGATCGTGATTCCAATTCCCATATCGGCTCAAAGCTGCCGTTCTGCGCGACAGAAACCGTTGGAATTACGTTAATCGCACGAACGGTTGAAGAGTTACAGTAATTTACCATCACATCAGTCCTGTGCTCAGGTCTCTGCTCTGGCTTCCTGTAGCTCAAAGAAACAACTTTCAAGCAGCTCTGCTTGTTTCCAAGTCTCTCCAAAGTACATCTCTGACATGTTAGCGTCATATGAACCCTCTGGGACTCTGAGGACCTCAGGGACCGGCCTCCTGTGGGGGCCCAGAGTCAGGACTAAACAAGGGGGAATCAGCGTTTCAGTCTTCTGCAGCTAAAAGCTGGAACAGTCTCCCTGAGGCTGAGAGACAGACCTCTACTGTGTTAAGGTTCAAATCCAGACTCAGAACATTCCTGTTTAGCGTGTTTATAACTGAAGGGTCCTTATCCTCACCTCTGTCCATGTTCTTCTCTCTTTGTTTTCTTTTAAAGTACATTTTACAATGATTATGTATGTTTTTAATATTTGCACTGTTTTGTATTGAGAGTTTAATGCATTTTCCTGTTTTGTGAATCACTTTGAAGTAAGAATTGTGCTTCACAATTCATAGAGCAATCAGTGAGAACTGTAGCTACACGTGGATCAAGAATAGAGGCAAAACCTTTTCATAAATTCCCAAATTTTTAGTTGATAATTAATTGAGGCTATTTTTGTCTTCCTATAAATTGGAGCCACAGTAGCAGCAAAGGATGGATCCAGCTCCAAATCGCAATAAAAAGACGCCACTAAAACAAGTTGCTTTTGACTGAATCCGCTCAAAAATACATTTCAAAATCTTTCTGAAGTGGTCCCTGACTGGGCCTGTGACAGATGCCGCTTTCCCCCCGCCCCTCGCCATTTTTCCTCGTCAATAAGTCTCATTTAACGGCCCCTCCTCTTTCCTCCATCAGGATTAAGAGGGAGAAGCTAAGTGGCCATCAGACTGCTGGAAGGGTGGGCGGTTGTGTGGGCAGGCGCTTTGTACACTTCCAGAGTACAGAGATGAGGGCTGCTGGGAGATGGAGAGCTGTACTTACCATGCAGCAAAGCACCAAAAATACTGAACAACTCCAGATGGATTTCAGATGTTTTCCTTCGCAAAAAAACCAAACGTTCTGAGACATCGGTTCTTTCATAAGAGTATTACAAAAACGTCTTCTGTTCTTTGAGCAAAGTGTCAAACCAAACACAACAAAAGGCACGAAACTGACTAAATCTGACAAATTCGCTCTGATGTCTGAGGATCATTACCCCACTGCTGCGCTTGGCGGTTCCTTTGACAGGTTTAAAATAATATTTTTCACATAGTCTCTTTTTGTTATGACAAAACATTGGTTAGTTTGATTTTGATCTAATTTGTACTTGAGGTTAGTCCTGTCTGGATCAGGGGTCGGTTGACATTTGGCGTTTTGGCGTATATCGGTGTTGGCCTTTTTTATTGATCCAGTGAGCTGATATAAGGTCAACGGAAAAATTAGTCTTAGCTCAAATGGCAAATGTCACTCCGTGTCCGTAGGTGTTTTCCCACCCCTGGCATCATCTGATTGGTTAGTCAGGGCGCGACACAAGAAAGAGCCGATCAGAAGCACCAGCTGCATGAGGAAGGATAGGGAGATCAGAAATGGGGTCCTCCTCACACAGTTTTCAGCTTGGAGAAGCTACAGACACGTCCCATGTTGGACATTGGTAAACACATTAAAAACTCTACCAAAACTATTATAACCGTCCCAGTCTTCCACATCTCTCAACTTCTGGTAGCATCACTTATTCCGAGCACAAAAATCATATCGTCATACAGTAAACATCAGCTGTGCTAGCTTGTAGCATCTTCCACTGTGAAGCAGTGATGCTGGCAGTACAGATATGAATTAAGGCCCGTACACACCGGGACGAATATTCGCCAGGCGTTATTCGCCAGCGTTTTTCGTCACGTTTTTTGTGTTCACACCCAGGCGATTTTCGCTGACGATGAGTGGAGTGAACATGCAATTTCATTCCCTGACATTAGATGGCGCTTAATGTAAAACAGAAATACTCCTGTACACAAGGTGGCGCTGCGCAACTTTACGCTTCTTAAAGTCGCTTTTCACTCAGAAGAAGAGAGCAAGTATTTACGCGCTTGTCAGAATCAAACAAAGAAAACATGAATATTTCAAGCACCAGTTGCTCCAACTGGTGCTTGGTTCGGGGATATTTTAGAATGTCCGTCATTATTGCTTCGCGGCAGTGTAGACGCTACTTGGCGTCTATCTTCTTCGCTGGTATGTGTGCTCAGCAAGGCAGTTTTGTGTTTGAGCGCCCCCAAGTTGTGTTTTACTGTAACTTCAGAAGCTCCAGACACGTGAGCAAAAGCGCCGTTCTCATTGGTCGAGTAGATTTCGACGCGACGCGTCGAAAAAAAAAAACGAACCCGAGGCGTTTTTTTTTTTCGACGCTTTAACGCCTGGCGTTTTTTCGCGTCGGTGTGCACACTCTCATTGGTGCCCTTTGTTTAGTCACGAGGCGTTAAACGTCGGCGAAAATCGCCGGCGAAATTCGTCCCGGTGTGAACAGGCCTTTATGGTGAAAGAATAAAAAGCCAAATTCAGCCTTTTTTATAACGGAGAAGCACTAAGATTACAAAATATGAGAAGCAGCAGAACAGCAAAGCAATAAAACTGGAGGGCAGTAACGGTCACTTTGTTTTCTTCTGTGTCAACTGAGAGATGTGAGAACACAGAACATGAAATATTTTTAGATTAGCTGTTTACTGTAGCTGTCTATGATAGTTTCCTGTAGAGAAAATCAGGAAAATGTTCAAATTCAAACATTAGGAAGGTCATTGCAGAGAGGAGCAGCTGCTTCTAAAGGGAAGCACAGGTGTGTCTTTCAGTTCCTTTGAGGCTCATATGGCCACCTCAGAGGACCTCATAAAAATCTAAACTTACCATTTTCAGGTGTCTGGTAATGTATCGTGACATATTTGTAAAGCTAATGTGAGTTGCACACAGTTATGACTTACGGGTGACGCTGTCGTACAGTATCCTTACGCTGAATTCACACCGAACACACTTTGCGCAGAGAGAGGCGTCCAATATCAAAGTTAATTCAATGTACAGACACAATCTGAGGTCCTGCTGTGCAATTTGGGTGAGGCAAAGCGGTGCATCCGGAGTTATTAAAATCTGAACTTTGGCAAAGATGATGCGTCGCTTCAACCAATCAGGGATACAGCTTTGGACATGTGATATGCGATGCGATTAATGGGTGGAGTCCAAATCCAACACAGGGAGAATCTGATCGTTCTTGTCCTGAACTTTATGATATTTTTCTTACTTTCACTGACAAAAAATAAAAAGTTCCTTTAGTTTTCATTCTTATTTTCATTTTCCCTCCATGGACTAATGCGGGACGGCAAGTCTTCAACGACGCTGAAAGCGTCTGTCATTCAGATGTTCAGATGCAGCTCGTTCGAAGACGGTGAAGCTCGCCGTACCGGGAGAGTCTCTGACTGATGTCATGAACCCAAACATGGAGACGGGATTGTAGAGCTCTGTAAAATAAATCAACCTGATCCCTGAACATTATTGGTGTCTTCCATGTATTGAAAATGAGATACACGGTCAATGCTTCCATGTAGCGACCAGGCTAAAAACATTTGGCGGTAGCTCCTCCCACATGCATCTGGGGCGTCAAGCTTACGAACACGCTTTTGGACAGGCAGCGAATTCGCCGTGCGTCCAAACAGAGGTGGCCAACGCAAATTTGATGCGCGGATTGCGTTTGCTGTGTACGCAGCATAACACTTTGGTTATTGGTGAGGTGTGAGTGTTTGCTCATTATTCAATGACCGCAAATGCCACACACACGTGATACGTACGTGCTTGTAGGTCACCCGTAAGATGTCCACACAAACTGATTGTCAGATTTCCTCATTTCTTATGGTCAGGCTAGGCTCAAGGAGCGCGGTACCACACGAACACGTATCACACGTATCACACGAACGGCGCTAGCGAGCGCCTTGCTCAGGGTTGTGTAACACATTTGGGTCGAAAATTGTGTTGTTTGAAAATTTGACACCAATATCTGTCACAAATATCATGGCATGGTGGTCAGTCATTAGTTTGGGCCGACTTGCACACTAGCACAGAACATGCTACTGAGATTTGCAGGTATTTGGACTTCTTTGAGCCTTTCTCGGTCCAACGTTTTCTGCCTTGCTCCTCATCAGCTGTTCAGAATCTTTGTCGTCTCTGTACTGACATATAAAACCCAGAATAATTTTTTGTAGAAACTGTAAAAATTATCTAGAAAAGGTGAAGTCTGTTGGTTTGTTTTCAGTCTAGTTTTTCGGTTAAACTTTGATGCCTTTTAGAAGTATCAGCATCTGGTGACCTGCTGAATCCAGAGCTGTTTTGTGACGAGCAGATTCTCTCATTAAAAGATCTTTCCAGTTGATTTCAAACAGGCACATTTTCCGTGACTGCATCCGCCCTGGCTTTCTGGCTGCAGGCGGCGGGGGGGTGGTATAATCCAGTTATGGACTGCATGGTTTTTCCTCCTCAACAAAGTGGACGTGGCAGCTGGAACTGTGGGTGACTGACACTGAACAGCTCTGCAGCGGGTCGCTCACCGCCTCTGCTGGAAATCTGGAAACCATCTTTTCATCTTATATCTCTTCTTCTATTTTAATGAGGACAATTCTTGACTACATTTCCTATCAGAAACCTTAGAAGGTTGGAGGTATGACGCAGATGTGATCCACTGGTATTGAAATCAGACAAAATGGAGTTATGGCCCGTCAGATGTGCCCCTGAGACGTAAAGAAGGTTCTCAGTCGTTTAAGCTGTATGTGTGAATGATGTGGTGTGTACTGCATGTAGAGTTTTTCCCAGAGAGCTTCCAATGACTGATTCTGAATCATTACCCGCTTCATGCTTCACGCAGTCAAACGAGACGCTGTGGTCACGGCTTAACAGTGTTCCAGCCCTGATCCTAACTTGCTCCGCCGTCAGCGGCTGACAGCGTAAGGAGCTCCATGACAAACGCTGCGACGGCAGCACATCAAACAGGACTTAGGAACGCCGGGGAGCTTCATGAAGCCAGCAGCAGACCCACAGAGAGGTCGGCTGGAGAAACAATCGGAAGGTCAGCCCAAACAGGCCTGAACCAGCCGTGAATGTTCACCCCTGCTGTGGAAGCTGCCGTGCTGGTTATTACCCAGGGATTCAGGATGCTGAGGTTCATTACATGGCTGATTAAACAATAAAGCCAAGTGTGTTCTGGGGGGGTTGTCTGAAAGTGTAGAGCAGATAGGACTCTGATGCAGGACTGAGGTTAATCAAAGTATTACCCTCAAATTCACCGTCTCAGTCTTCATGTGCGTCCCCCATTTGTGTAACATTATTGTCCGATGAGCAATGCTGTTGATTTTTTATTTAGGTAAGAAAGAAAAAAGAGGAGAAAAACCTAAACTGTTCCTCTTTGCATTCAGATCATGATTCTTTTGAACTCAAACAGATCTTCATACTTAAAGGAAGAAAGGAAAACCAATAAAGTGTTGATTGGATATTTCCAAAACATCCTAGAAATTTGCCACCACATTTTAAAGCTTACCCGAGTAAAAGTTTTTGAAAAACAAAAAAGGTACGTCATAGTCACAAAGTTAACATGAATCTTGAACATGACCTTAGTGTGCGACATTGAGTTATTTCCCCCTCCTGCTGCTTCACAAGCTGCTGTCTCTACAAGCAAATGCTGACATGGCGATCCACGGCAACAAATGCCAAAGGGGCAGCGCTCGGCAAACCGAAGCGCTTTGGATCAACTAAAGGAAAGAGGACTTCAACAACACACGTGCTACCGAGTTCAGCTGAGTTTGAGGCTGATCTGCTAATGCAGAATAAATGAAGGCAGGTGAACCAAATGAGAGGGAGGCGTCCTGCTGTACAGACTCGCCTAAAGTCCATTAAACGTCTGAGTGGTCATTAAGACGCAATAACTGTCAAATATTTTACTGTGAGTCATCTAATGGACAAATAAAAAAATGTAACACAGCTGTGGCATGAAGACACACACACACACACACACACACACACACAGACAGTAAAACATCCACTGAAGAAGAAGAACAAGCCATCATTATATATAAAGGAAGGTGAAAAATTAGGCAGATCTACAGCCCAACAAAAATAAAATTTCGACATAGATTTCTGGTCCATTTCAGTCTTGTTCCAGTTGCCCACTTTCCATCTGGGTGCTCTGATTCCCCAGAACCCGCGGTAGGCAGAAGCATAAAGGGTCTTGCCTAAGGATCATGTAAATTGCTCATTGTGCCTCTCGGGGAATAGAACCCTGTGGGACTTCCATGTACAGATTGACAGGTGGGTAATGCCAAACCACCAACAGGAAATGGAGAAATAGCAGGGACTCAGAGAAAACTGGAGAGAGCTTGGAAGGTGAAAGTGACAGTGATGCCTATGGTCATCGGAGCACTCGGGGCAGTAACCCCCAAACTAAAGGAGAGGCTACAGCAGATCCCTGGAAAGACCTCAGACCCCTCAGTCCAGAAAAGCGCAGTGCTAGAAACAGCAAACAACCAATGGGGAAACAGATAGGAGAGGGGCAAAAAAGATTTGGCCTGACAATGGTAATTAGATCCGCTTTTTTGTCTTTATGAGAGCCTTCAGCATGTTTACTGGCGACATATTTTCAGGGCTTATCATGATTTACACTACCTCTAAGGAAACGCCCACATTCTCTGCTGCCAGTATCCGGGATGGTATCCGTATAGTCAGGACCCAAACTTGATGACCATAGATGAATGGAGGAACGTTTATTGACCAGTCAATCAAGATGTTTGCTTTTGGCTATAGAAAGCCAGAATCAATAGGCCTCCTTCAGCTTCCCGGCGTCATTTACTTTCAGTGACGACCACTTGGTTCATGGATTACTGCTCCAACAGAAACAATAGCTTGAAGCCACCGCTTTGGTTGTAAACTCCACCTCTCTCTTCAAGCATCCAAGACTTGGGGTGTCCCGTTGCTACGTGCATTGATGGACACCCTTGTGTTTTAGACAAACTGTGACTGGCCTAGAGATCAAATTACAAAACGTCAGTTGGGTTCAGATCAAGGAAGCCCCTTCTCTTGATCACGGCAGTCCACTGTAATGCCCATATTGGCGTTGAAGTCGTCCATTAGAACAATGGGATCTCCAGCCAGAGCAGTTTTTGTTGCCTCTAATTCCCAAGAAGGCCCCAAGCTCTGCTACTGTTTTCCAAATGTCACAACCTAAGCAAGAGACCTGTCCCAGATCCAGATGTGCAGGGACGCACTCTCTTGTTAACCCAGGGGAACCTTAGCACAAAGGAACCACGCCTTCTACTGCACCTACACTGGCTTAAAATAATTATCAAGAAACTAGAAGATTAAAAGCTACTGAAGGGCACACCTTAGACAGTTCACCAGGACATGGACCCCACATAGACTCGTAAGATGTGTATCAGGATACGCATCGTATCACCAGACTCTTCCCAATACACACCCCTAACCACTACACAGCTATGTCGCCCACTAAACTACTAGTTTCCAACTTTTTATTAATGTCCCACAAAATGTTTTTCTTCAAAGTTTAGCCATTCCAGAAAGTCACAGAAAGTCCTGCGTGACGAACTGAGAGTAGTGAAGCTTTTTCCAGCTCAAAAACTACTGCTAAATTCAGCAGTGAATGTATTTCCAGTTACAGTCAAGTAATAAATGATGCATTTAAATAGATAGTTGCTGACAGTGTTACTCCCACGCACAGGCTTTGACAGGGTAAAAGCAGGAGAACACACAGAACTAGATGTTATCTGCACGAGAACATTCTATTTAAAGATCTTCTTCCCATCTCAGAGATAAACCAAAGGCCATCATCAGTGTTCATGAAATCGTTTACATGAATTCAAAAACTATCCTTGCCGTTTAGTAATTCTTTTACAAAGCCTGTGCCGCGTTTCATTGCCTCCCACAAATTTTAAAGATATAATTTAGCATTTTCCATTTTTTTCTGGTGAAGCATGGTGGTGGAAGTATCAGAGAAAAAGTATCCTCTGCAGAGAAATAACAGAGAAATACTAAATTAAATGAAAAGTTTAAAACTGCCAGAAAAGATGATACACAATATAAAAGGGTACTGAAAAGGCTAAATTACATGATAAAACATTAAATTAATTAATTATTGACGTATGATGGAACAAAACTCAACGAAGCCGTTTGCTAGTTTAGTGTTCATTTCTAAAACAGGCTGAGAAAAGGTTAATGAAAAACTGTCAACATAATTCAAATATATTCGATTGTATTTAAAAGGCTATCTAGCCAAATAAAGGAGAAGGCTTTGAAGAGCAGCTTAAGCTTTAGTCACATGCCCCCACACCTGTACAGGTGATGTGGGTTTTGGGTTGTCTGTTCCGTGGAGGGTTGGAGAGAGGATGGGAGCACAGGTGTTTATTCAGGCCACCTCAAGCGAGGCCATGAAAATGGAATGTACCATTGTCATGGGTGAGGTCAGGATATCGTGAAGTATTCATAAGGATAATGGAAGTTCCAGGCACTTATGACATACGGGTGATGCTGTCGTACGGCGTCCTTACAACACCCTAGTCGTCTGATGCGGTGTCCGCTGGGGCACAGCCAGTGGAGGCTACCTTACTGCTGAACAAGACAGACTTTATGCTTCAGACAAAAAGAAAAAGGAAATGGAGCTTCGAATGGAGTAGAGGCGTTTCTCCTTAGCCGGCTGGGAGTGCACAAGCAGAGCAGTTGGTGTATCAGCAACGCCACGGCGGCATGTGCAGACGTCTGTTTGTGGCATCGGCGGGGTGATGGACAGAGTGAAAATAACCAACACGCCTGGCGAGCCCTTTGTGTACGGCTGTCACTCAAACATCTCGCTGCTCAAAAGCACAAAGGCAGCGACGTTCCCGCTTTGTTCGCTGGTTGATAAACGAACCACAATTTCCATCATGAGAAGAGAACGGTGATGAGAGGCTGATAATGGGAGCGTGGCCTTCCCCACACTCTCACTGGAAGCAGATAATAGTCCAGCCGCTGATATACTGTCATCATTGATAGTTCTGGTAGCTGCATAACATTTTAGGACTAGTTCAAGACAATCGGGATCCAGAATAAGAGAAAAACAGAACATTGGGATGAATAGGAGAACATTTTAAAGATACAAGTAATGAACGTTAACCGAGAACCTGAATTTTAGTACCTGCTTTAAAAAAAACTTTTCATTCTTTTCTTTAATAAATATAAAAATACACCTACATGACATCAACTTCCAAGAACCTCAAAGAGACGCGATAGTCCTGTAAGTAGACTATATCAATGTTGTTTCCTCATCAAACATGCAGCTACAAAACCGATAGCGACAAGATTTTCAGAAGGAAAATTTCCACAGATTCATCGACATGTTTATAACTCTGATGGTAAAAGTCATATGGAAAATACTAGCTAGTCAGCATTTAACCCTGGTGCTATCCTAGGCACTTTAAGATTGGGAGTTGGGTCATCTAGACCCACTAGACAGTGCTCTGAACCTTTTTTCTTCAATGATTTGTGATCTTCACTGGTGTCCATGGATTACATGAAATCTTTCCACCTTTATCCACCTTTGTCATGGTAGGGAGAACACGTCCATGGAAGGGGGGGGTCCTATAGCAATGGTCCCCAACCACCGGGCCGCGGCCCGGTACCGGTCCGCGGGAAATTTTGACGTCGGGACGCACAGAAAGAAAAAAATAATTTCCATTTTATTGTTTTTTTTTCGAAAGAAACGTTTTATTTTGAAAAGTGACCGGATTCTCTCTGTTACATCCGTAACACTTAACGCACGTCAAAGTCGCGACATCAAATATCACGTGATACACACCTTGCGTTGCACCTCAGCCCAACCCCCCACCCCCCCCCCCCCCACCGGTCCGAGGTAAACGTGCCTTGCGTTGTACCGGTCCGCGGTGACAAAAAGGTTGGGGACCACTGTCCTATAGGATAGGACAAGGGTTAAAAACACAGTTTGATATGAAGACAAAAAAAATTTAGGCCAATAAATGTATATTTTTATGTTTAAGTAATTGTGAGTTTATATTTTAAGAATTCATCAAGTATTTAATTGCAGGATTAATGCTTATTTAGCTTGTAGCACATTTAGCATGTTGTAGTGCAGTGTTTTTCAACCAGTGTGCCGCGGCACACTAGTGCGCCGTGGGAGATGGTCAAGTGTGCCGTGAGAAATTGCCCTCATTAACTGATCTAAAAGCAATTACCATCTCCAGGAAATCAGCTCTTTGTTCATCCAAACAGGCCCTGATAAAACACTGAGTAGTTAGGAATATAAAAGATCTTAAAATTATTTTTTCTTTGTGTTTAAATGATTCTATTAAAGACATTTTGATAAGAATAACGGGATACCGCGATTTAGCTGCAGCTATAACTGTGTAAGGAAAAGTCCCGCCCCTTTAACTGTCTCCACCAATCATTCTTGAAGGCTTAATCACATGTCATCAGTCTGACCAATCAGAAGTGGTTAAAGTCTTCACTTCCTTGTTTCGATTTAGCGCAAAAAAGTCTCTCTGTTCCAACAGAAATACCAGCTAAAGCTCGTCTTTAGCGGTGTAGCTTTCCACAGAATCTGGTATCAGACTGAAACAAGTGAACAAAACCATGAAGCTCAAAGACGCTGGTCTTTCTGCGGTCGGCGGATTACGGGCACTACATCTCCCATGATGCAGTAAAGTGACTGTCTTAGCGCACAATGAGTCTCTACTCTTAACGTCTTAAAACAACGAACACACATCAAACAGTTTTTGAATCTTTTGACTTAATTTTTAATACATCTTTTAGAAAAAACAGCTGCAGCTTCCAGCTTTTTCTGCAACATTTATCACAAAAATGCATGAGAGATTGCAGAGCGGCTGTAGATCAATACAGACTGAGCTTTTTCTTTTTTTATTTATTTATCTATTTTTTTGGATGCTGGTGTGCCGCAGGATTTTTGTCAAGGTTAAAGTGTGCCGTGGCTCAAAAACGGTTGAAAAACACTGTTGTAGTGTGTGTATATATGTGGAGCCAGTTTAGCTCGTGCTGGTCTGCGGCGCCTTCCGTCCGTGAAACCAGGGTTCAAATCCGGGCTGCTCCCTATTCCCTTCTCTGCTTCTGTGCCAGTCCCAAGCCCGGATAAGTTGGGAGGGTTGCATCAGGAAGGGCATCCGGCGTAAAACATTGCCAAGTTAACCATGCGACTCATCCTCGACTGAGAGGTTGTTTCACTGTGGCGATCCCTGCCAAAGGAAGAAGTGTGTGTGTGTGTGTGTGTGTGTGTGTGTGTGTGTGTGTGTGTGTGTGTGTGTGAATGTGTGTGTGAAAGTGTGTGTGAATGTGTGTGTGAAAGTGTGTGTGAATGTGTGTGAATGTGTGTGTGTGTGAATGTGTGTGTGAATGTGTGTGTGAAAGTGTGTGTGAATGTGTGTGTGAAAGTGTGTGTGAATGTGTGTGTGAAAAACCTCAGGAGGGGAGTAGAGTGGTGAACTGAAAGAAGTTCATCACTTCATGAAGTTCATGGTTTAAGTGTATTTTTTTATTTGCAGCCTATATTAATTCAGGCTGCCAATAACAATTTGATTTAGCCTTTTTTTTCTCTGTCCTGCAGTTGGAGGCTGCTATGGCAGATCTTGATCGAACTGAATGCCATACAGAAGCTGAAGAATGCATCTCATCAGGTAAGACTGATGTTTGGATTTTTTTTGTTTGCTTTTTACATTTACTTCCTCCTGTAGATTTGATGCAGATAACCACTGGTCATCATGTAATGATACAGCAGCATTAAAGGGCCTAAAAGTGGGTCTGTGTTAGCCTACGAAGGGGGGGTGCTGGCAGCGAAGATTCTGCCTAGAAGGGGCTGTTCTCACTGGTCTATGTCAGTTCGCTAGAACGCGCTTATTTACGTGGGTTAGGAGGGGCTGATGGTCAGAGTTCAGGTTTTTAGAGGAATACTCGGAAATGTGTGAATGGATCAAAATACCATTTTGGTTTTTTTTATAGTGAGTAATTAACATTTTAAAACAAATGCTCTAAAAATAGATTTTGCATGGTTTAGGCCTTTAAAATATTACAAAGATTTGAACTAAAACAAGATTTATATCTCATCAGGTCATAATGTATTAACGTATTAATTACATCTCTCTCAGATGGAAACAGGCAAGCCTCAAGCTCTGGTGAAAAAAAGAAAAAGGATGAACTCAAACATCATGGTGGCGATGATGATGGCGATGATGGTGCATTAAGCTTGTAAAACCTCAGTTATTAACTGTAGTGTAAGACCTGTATTAATTACATCTCTCTTAGATGGAGACGAGCAGGCCTCAAGCTCTGGTGGAAGAAAGAAAAAAGGAGACACCAAAAGGGACACACCGAAACAGAGTGGAGGCGATGATGATAACGTTGACGATGATGGTGGGTTAAGCTTTGAAAACCTCAGTTATTAACTGTAGTTTAAGACCTGTATTAATTACATCTCTCTTAGATGGAGACGGGCAGGTCTCAAGCTCTGGTGGACAAAAGAAAAAAGGAGACACCAAAATGGAAGCACCGAAACATCATGGTGGCGATGACGATGATGGTGCGTTAAGCTTTGAAAACCTCAGTTATTAACTGTAGTTTAAGACCTGTATTAATTACATCTCTCTTAGATGGAGACGGGCAGGCCTCAAGCTCTGGTGGACGAAAGAAGAAAGGAGAAGCCATAATGGAAGCACCGAAACATCGTGGTGGCGATGATGATGACGACGTTGATGACGATGATGGTGCGTTAAGCTTTGAAAACCTCAGTTATTAACTGTAGTGTAAGACCTGTATTAATTACATCTCTCTTAGATGGAGACGGGCAGGCCTCAAGCTCTGGTGGACGAAAGAAGAAAGGAGACACCATAATGGAAGCACCGAAACATCGTGGTGGCGATGATGATGACGACGTTGATGACGATGATGGTGCGTTAAGCTTTGAAAACCTCAGTTATTAACTGTAGTGTAAGACCTGTATTAATTACATCTCTCTTAGATGGAGACGGGCAGGCCTCAAGCTATGGTGGACGAAAGAAAAAAGGAGACACCAAAATGGAAGCACCGAAACATCGTGGTGGCGATGATGATGACGACGTTGATGACGATGATGGTGCATTAAGCTTTGAAAATCTCAGTTATTAACTGTAGTGTAAGACCTGTATTAATTACATCTCTCTTAGATGGAGACGGGCAGGCCTCAAGCTCTGGTGGACGAAAGAAAAAAGGAGACACCAAAATGGAAGCACCGAAACATCGTGGTGGCGATGATGATGACGACGTTGATGATGATGATGGTGTGTTAAGCTTTGAAAACCTCAGTTATTAACTGTAGTTTAAGACCTGTATTAATTACATCTCTCTCAGATGGAGGCGGGCAGGTCTCAAGCTATGGTGGACAAAAGAAAAAAAAGTTGATTTAAAAGAAAAGAGGTAAGATTGGAGATCTTAACTCTTAAAAAAGATCTTCGGAGGAGAGACACGGGTGGGCAAAAATCGAGGCAACGATCGGGCAGCTGGCAGGCAAACAGAGGCAGGGTCAGGTTACAAAAGATGAGTTCCAGTATGTCTATATAAACATATTTCTAATTGCTGTGAAAAGGACAAGTTTAAGAGAACATTTCATCTAAAAATGTACATTTAAAGTTTAAATTAAAGTATTTTCAAATCCTGCAACAGACTGGCGACCTGTCCAGGGCATCCCCTGCCTTCGCCCAAGTGGCCGGGATGGGCTCCGGCAGCCCTGTGACCCCGAAAGGGAATAAAGGGTATAGAAAATGAATGGAAATGAATTCTCAAATTTTAGTGTTTTACATTAAAATGTAAAATGCATAACAACATTGGTTTTATAACTTTAAAAAGTCACGCTAAAACAAAAATTCATTATATACATTTGAATGTAAACTTCTGTGCATCAGATCACACCCACGTGAAGTAAAGCACTTCTCCTCCGTGGCACAGCGGGACGTGGAACACCCTCGCGGCGAAGAGATGCAGAGCTCTCACTTAACTAATGAAGGAGGAAGAACATACTCCTGGTATTAAGGCACAGAGAGACAGATTGACACTCCTAATGTGCGTTATAAAGTACAGTACGGTACAGTCTATTTTTGATGAGTAAGGATCGGTGACGGACAATCTTCCGCAGTGGGTTGGGGTGGTTTCCTGTATTTGCAGATTCTGTGGATTCTTGGGTGTCTCCAGTCCCTTACTCCCATGAATATGGAGGGAATACTGTACTGATCTTTAATTATTTCCAGTATTCCCCCCATATTCGCTGGGGTTAGGGACCATAGGGACCAGAGACACCCGTGAATACGGAGAACCACCCCCCAACTCCACCCCCTGCTGCGGCCGAAGAATGCCCGTCACCGATCCTTCCACATCAAGAAACCTTCTGAAACATGTTTAATGCTTTGTGAAACATTCATTAAAGAACATTGGAATATTGCTGAACATAAAGAGTTTTTTATTTTATTCACAGAAATAGACCGTAGTGTAATTTATAACACACATTAGGACTGTCTCTCTGTCATTCTGTGCCTTAAAACCAGGAGCCGTGTTTCCTCTTTCATCAGTTAAGTGCGAGAGGTCCTGCAGATTTAAGCGTTGGCCATGGCGCGTCAGTCTGACAGCAGCGTGTTTCTGAGCGTGGCTTCCTCCAGAAGAGGCCGTGTTCATCCACCATTTATTCATCCAGATGATAATTATTCTCCATGATTTTCTTCCTCAGCTATCAGAATATTTTCTGGCCGCTTCTGAGTCAGCTGATGCCATTTAACCATGCAGGGTAACAAACTTCGGCTATAGTGACTTAGGAACCATTGGAACTAGTTGGTGCTCGCTATTAAGTATTTTTTAGCAGTCAGAGGGGAAGCCGAAGGGCCGGAAGCTTAAGTAAAATAAATGTCTGAGTCTGGCTTTTTACAGAAAAGAAGATGAAATCTGCAGAAGGTTGGGCTAAGACTCAAGCATTGGTTGTGTTTTATTTTTAGTTTTTGAAGAAAATGTTATGAACATATTTGGTCACCTACTGTAGTCATGTATTTACCCAAGCTACTTTGAGAATAACAGAGATTTGAGAAAAATAGAACATGTGACTTTTCAAACTATAAATTTGTTTACAAACTTTGCAAGATTTTTTCTTCAATTCTTTTGCTTTCTTTTTTATTTGTAGAATTGCCAAGAGCAATCATTAAGAAGCCATGGAGCCAAGAAGAAAGAACTGCAGTCACACAAAAGATGGCCGGCTTTATTGGACTTAGAAGGGTACCAGGAAAAACTGACTGCAGCATTTGCATCGAGGAGTCTCCTGAACTAAAAAACAGGTCATGGAAAGATATAAGATACTTCGTCTACAATGAAATCATTAAAGTGAAAAAGAAAAATATGATTTAGGATTATTTATCCTGTTTTGCTCTTTTAATTTAATGTTACTTAATTTTATGCACAATTTCTATTATTTTTAAGTGCAATATATTTATGTTTCTGGATTTATTTTTTGTTAAAAGATTTCTGTTTTTCTAAAAGATTTATATTTTTCTAAAAGATTTGTTTTTTTAAAGGTTTTATATTTTTCCAAAAGATTTAAGTCTTTCTAAAAGATTTCTGTTTTTCTAAAAGATTTATATTTTTCTAAAAGATTTCTGTTTTTCTAAAGGTTTTATATTTTTCCCAAAAGTTTAAGCCTTTCTAAAAGACTTCAGTTTTTTTAAAGATTTCAATTTTTCTAAAAGATTTCTGTTTTTCTGAAGGATTTCTGTTTTTCTAAAAGATTTATATTTTTCCAAAAGATTTAAGTCTTTCTAAAAGATTTCTGTTTTTCTGAAAGATTAATGTTTTTCCAAAAGAATTCTTTTTTTCTAAAAGATTTAAATTTTTCTAAAAGATTTCTGTTTTTCTAAAAGATTTAAATTTTCTAAAAGATTTCTGTTTTTCTAAAAGATTTAAATTTTTCTTAAAGATTTCTGTTTTTCTAAAAGATTTATATTTTTCTAAAAGATTTCTGTTTTTCTAAAAGATTTATATCTTTCTAAAAGATTTTTGTTTTTCTGAAAGATTTCTATTTTTCTAAAAGATTTCTGTTTTTCTAAAAGATTTCTGTTTTTCCAAAAGATTTCTGTTTTTCTAAAAGATTTCTGTTTTTCCAAAAGATTTCTGTTTTTCCAAAAGATTTCTGTTTTTCTAAAAGATTTATGCTTTTTTAAAGGATTTATGTTTTTTTACTATGAGCAGATTTGCTGTTAAAAGGTGTTCAATAAAGAAAAAGCCTGAAAATACTGTAATTGAATTTTATTTTTCTTTGAAAGCATGCATAGTCCGTTTTACAATCAATTGTTGCAAAATCAATTACTTAAAACAAATGTAGAATTGATTATAAAGAATTTTTGTACCATAACTCTCTCCTGGAATTAAGTTTTAACATCAGTATTTCATCCACGGGAAAACTAAAAACTTGGAGTGTGTTTTCCATGCTGGTCCTCACTTACACAGTTTAAAACTTTTATCAAAAACTTAATGTTACCCAGAATCTAACCTCATATTGTTAAAAAGGACGACCTCTGGTGTCCAAAAGGGCGTTTTACACTCATGTAAGTGAACCAGAAAGGCTGGTCCTCACTTCTCTGGCGATTTCCCTGGACCTCACTATGTAGTATGTGCAAGAAGGTGTGTGTGTGTGTGTGTGTGTGTGTGTGTATATATTTAACACTAGCATTTCTGTGCAGCATAAAGCGTCTTTACTCGCTTTAGTGTTTGATCAGTTGAGCTTGTAGCATGTTGTTGCTCATATTATCGTGTGATATTTCATTAAATATTATACAATAGTAGAATATGGAGAAAAACATGTTTTTTTTATTTCTATATCTTATTTAGCATAATTACCATTTTCTTTTTCCCTTTCGTCAGTTTAACCTACTTAAACAATTTGTATCGTTTAGCATTGTGGTGCTACTTTTTCTGAACCTCACATGTATTCATTTATGCACATTGATATTTTACGTTTTAAGGCAGTGCTTCTCAATTATTTTTCGCAAGGCCCCCCTAGATAAAAGAAAATGTTTCGCACCCTCCCTCTCTCCCCACACACACACACACACACTCACTGCAGTGAAGATATATTAAGTTAGTATCTATAAAGATTGTGTGAGTATACCTAAACTTGTGTCTTTTAACATTAACAAAAGAAAAAATCAATATAAATCCACTTTGAACAAACATTTACTGGTACTTTATTTTGCCACAGAAACCCTGTTCTAGTCTAAAACAGAAAAGAAGCTTGAAGTGCCTAAAAATAAAAAATCTGTCAGTCCTTATTTGAACTAGAAACATTTAGACCAACTGAACCATTTGATGCTGAAAAAAATAATTCAATCAATAAATAATACGGAAGCAACCGTCCTCCGCTTAGCGTCAGATGGTTTTTTTTAGCTGTTTTAAAATTTCTTTACTAAATTTAACTTAGTTTTGAATTTTAAGAGTTTTTTCTTTTAAAGATTTTTTTCCATGTCTTTCAGCTGCTTCCTTTAGGAGGCGCCACAGTGAATCATCCATCTACATCAGGGGTGTCAAACATTCAACCCGTCTGATCTCAAGTAACGTAAAAGCAAAATAACAGCTTTGTTTTTGTTTTTTTACTTAGTTGGAAAAAATGCCTCAACCAACATAGTAACTTAATCAGTTAGGGCCAATGGATCTCAAATAAAATGAATTCCAATTAAAAAAAGTTGGTCTATTCAATTTTATACTGACTGAATATTTTACATCTGACACTGAAGCAATCCAGAAACTTCTTCTTTATGGTGAGTCTCTTAGTGGTGCTGAATGTTGTATTCTTTGAGCACTGCGACCTGTTGATGACATACAAAGCATTCGGGTTTTGCATTCAGCTTCATGAAAAAAAAAACTCTGTCCATTTTTCCTGGAAATCTCTTTACTTCACTTCACTCTTCGACAACATTTTGGCCATTATTGTGTCACTACTGATCATCCTTACAGCAAGAAAACAGCGGTGAGGCTCATAGGGAACCAAAGTGCATCCTACCCAGACGCAGAGCTGTTAGGTTTCGCTTTTGGCACATGCAGAGTTATGTTGTTTCACCTGTTAAGCTTTTCCTTTGCTCCCCCTAGTGGCGGGATTGCGCATTTCGGTTGTTTCTTTAAAAAATCATAACTGGCCACAGGAATGGACTAGAAACTTGCTTTCTTTTTTAACCATCCTTATGATTTTTACTCTTCATGTGTGGGCCAGAGTAAATCACCTGGCGGGCCGGATATGGCCCCCGGGCCGTATGTTTGACACTCCTGATCTACATCATTTCTTTTCTCTCTCTTTGCTTTTTAGTACTTTTGTTGTTGTTGTTTTTGTCTTACTCTGCTCTTATTTTTAAACCACGATACCATCGTCCATCGTGATGGCTGACTGACATCACGATGGAGAAACACCATCGTGATGCCACGCCCCCGCCACGCTGCGAGTCGACACCATAAGCCGCGGTTACATGTGCAAAATATCTTGATGGGATCAATGGTCGGATTAGAATCCAACCGTGTACATGGGCCCAGAAAAATGTTTTCAGAATGTAACAAACGTTCACAAGGTCACACTTTGGGTCGGAATAAATCATTCGCACATGCGCAGTAGTGTTTGAAATACCGGAGGAGGAAATGAGTCCCACAGTAAACAAGCTGAGCGGCTACATACATATATAGCAGCTCGTTAATATACGAGATGATCTTCTAAACGTGCTTTCACTAATGTTATTGTTATGAAGTGCCTGTTCGATCATCATTTTAAGTTTAATCCGTGTGGTCAGTGCTTTTTCTGTGGAAGAACGGAGCTGGAAGAAGCCAGAGTTAAGAGAGGCTAACACACGCTAACAACATTTAGCCTTTGATGAACATAAAATCCATGCGGGAAATTCTGCAATCTGCAGCTTGGCTGCACGTAAATATGTGGGAATAACATCAGCCTTTATTTAGTCTGGACACGACTGGAAACACAAATCCACGTGATTGAACGGTTTCTAAGGACTGAGCGACATTTCTGCTTGAAGCTTACACCGTCAAAGCCGCTGTGTGAGCTGGGGGTCCGAGCTCTGCCCGGACACACACTTTTGCCGGGAGACCCGGTTCCCCTGAGTTCAGTAGCTCGTTCAAGTAGAGCTGCGGGACGGATCACAGTCTGAAGTCTCCCACACATAGCGTACACGTAACAAAGCATCCTCCCTTCCCCTCAAACACAAAGCTGTAAGTCTGCGCCCCCGGTCCACTTGACTAATTAAGTGCGGGAGCGGACTACTTCTTTTCTATTTTTTTTTTTTTTTTGTTAAAGTCACTTCCCTCAGTTTATACTGGATCATCGCGGATGAGTCATTAGTTGGGAAATAAAATAAATAAAGTAATAAAGTAAAATAACGAATAATAATTACAAAATAACAAAAAATTACTCCACCCCCCGACGATATCATCGTCGGTCCCGATGGCTTACTGCAAACATCGTCAACTGCCAATTTAGGGGACATCCCCCAACCCCACTACCCCTCCCCTTTTCAAAAACGGGAGCACACATCTGCCGGGACGGCAATTTACAGGTTTCAGGCCGTTACAGATTTGGGATTTTGATGCCCAATACATTAGGCGCTGAACTGACACCATACGTTACAAACTGGCATCGCATCGCGCCCGAGAAGGACTGGTCTAATGAAACTTTTTTATTATTTTATTTTTTTAATAAGTAAAGATTTGTCTGGGAGCCAGATGTGGCTGAGCCATAGGTTCCCGACCCCTGACGTCGAAGAACCGTCTGCCGTCCTGACACGCCGTCGTTCCGGTGCTTTTATGCGTTTCAAATTTCGTTTTTAATACATTCCGTCTGTCAGAGACCAAAGTTAAAGAGTTAGATTCACTTGCAGGCACTTTTAATTATCAGGAATTAGGATTATCTCTAAAGTGCACATTGTAATAAGCAATCATTTGATTCCAAATTAGGATTATTTTAACTTCCTAACTAAATGTCTTTTACTGCAGACTTTAGCTGCTGAAATGGGTCGGTTTGACCCTCTAGTCGTTTCTATAAAGAACTGATGCACTTCGGACTTGGCTGCACATTTTCAGATCACTGGTTTTCTTCGCCAACAGCCTCCAGCAGATAGAAAAGGCTCTTTGCTGGCTGTCATTATCAGTTCCTCCTCTTGTTAGCGTTGCTGTTGTCAAACCACTGATCGCTGTTTCTATAGCTGGCAAAGAATCTAAGAGCCAGAAAGAGAGAACAAACTCTGGATCTCTCTGACTGACTTCAAACATTTATGCTCTACTCTACTATCAAAGCTTCATCTGATTTTTAGGAAAACAGGTTTGATATCTGTTCATGAAGCAGGCATCAAGCTGGAGCAACAAGGACTCGTTCCAGAAGAGAAGCTTCTGATGCCAAAAGATGGCGTGAACACCTACACTGAAGTTTATAGTTTTGATGTGAACACACCGAGAAAGACAATGCCTCACCAAACTGATCAATGTTGCTTTATGCTGCAACATTTGGACCAGAAAGCAAATGTTTCTGGTCATCTGGTGTTTCTGTTTCATGTCACTTTGTGCCCCAGAGTGAAATGAATCCTATTTTGGGTTCTGATGCTCGGTTAGATTTTCTGCTGGTTGTTGTTCGCTGTTCACATCTTCTGCCTGTTCTCCTGTGGTCTTTAGTCTCTCATCTCTACAATCTCAGATTCTTTTGATCATTTCAGAGTTCAGATGTTTTTAAATGATACAGATTCCACTGTTGAAAGCCAAAGCACAGCATCTTCAGTCGGACAGAGTCGAGTTTAGAGCTTTCTTCGTCTACAACAGGAGGTCACAGCTGCAGTGAAAGCAACACAGTAACATCACATCCACAGCTAAACATCAACATGTGAACAGTCTGATCTCTCCCAACGGGAGTTTTAGGAAAAGTCCAAGTATTCAGGTTTAATCCAGAAGAAGCTAAAAAAAGAATCTAATATTTTATCAAATGATTCCAGATACGATTTGAGATAAAGTGAGTTTCATTGCAAATGTGAGCTTTTCTACCAAATGATTCATGTTGGATCCATGAGAAAACATTTAAAAAAAGGAATCTGAGGATTGATCAGATTCAACTGTCTGTAAAACAATGGAACCATTTTTTATGGAAGCATTTCTGTAGCATAATTTAAAAATTGTTTTTATGACCGTCAACTTTTCAAATGCCTTTCATCATCTGTACAATTTATTTTCTAGAAGGAGAAAAGTCACGTTTGATATGAAGAGGAGTTGTTTAGCTCTTCATCAGCCTCTGTTATTTCCTTTGTAAAAGTCTATTTTAATCAAGTTGTGAAAAAAAATATTGTAAACAGAAAGGTTAGTATTATAATCTGGTATCTGTTGTATCATTTTTCAGAGACTTTTACCACAGATTCATTTTGATGCTGCGGTTGGGAACCGCTCTCCGTTTCACCTCCGAGTCAGAAGAAATGTGAGATCTTTGAGAGAACTGGATCCTGGAGACGACACTGAGTCTGTCATTCCTGTCTGCACCGTCTGCGCTGTCTGCACATCTACACCGTCTGCACTGTCTGCGGTGTCTGCACGTCTACACCATCTGCGCTGTCTGCACGTCTACACCGTCTGCATGTCTACACTGTCTGCACCGTCTGCGCTGACTGCACGTCTACACCGTCTGACCGTCTACACTCTGCACCGTCTGCGCTGACTGTGTGTTTCCACGGGTGTCTGCAGACATTTTTGTTGCCTTCATGCATCACTGATTCAGAAGCAGGTCAGTTTGTTTCTCGCTTTCAACTGCTGCCCACAAACATGAGAAAAATATTTTGAAAACAACATTATTTAGGAAAAGTCAGATTGATTAAAAAAATACTGCTAGGATTCTATACCAGCTCTTTCCAATGGAGCTCAGGTAAGACGGGACACCTGAACAGGTGCTTTCATGTTCACAAAGAGGAAAAATGTTGACTTTTACATTTAATGTTTACACTTATTTTCAGATTATGTGGTCGGATTACTGTAAATAATCCCAGAAGCATACGATTAGAATTATGAATATTTGGGGGTTTCTGGCCTCTTCCCCCTTTCAGCTTCCATTTCCTCACAGACCATCAGTCTGTCAGGCGCGTGCTCGTAGATGCGCGTGCACACGCCGTGTACAGGATGCGTTTTCGGCATGCCTCATCAGGCGCACGCGGCTCCAGTCCTCCGCGTCTGACCGATGCCGCGGCGGCTATAAATAATTCCGCCTCTCGGAGCTGCGGAGCGGCCAGGCCCTCCTCCGTCTGCCGCCTCCCTCATCTCTCCCTGCAGGAGGAGAGCCGCCGGGAGATCCGCCTTCACCTGCGCGGAGGCGCGCGCAGCATCCGTATTTTTTCTACACCAAAAAGCGCGCCTTCTCCGCGGGCTGCCGCCGCGCGCAACGGCGCAGCGTCCGGCGCCTGCAGGCTGCAGCCTCGGTCTGCACGCGGGCACACACGCACCAGCGCCCCAGCCCCGCGCGCGCCCCCCGGTACGAGATGCAGCAGATCTGCAGTCCTCAGAGAACCCGGGGAAAACGGTTTCCGGTGCATTTTGGCGCCCGTTGTGTGTACTGACCTGACGGTTGAGGAGAAGCAAAGCAGCGGACGAGGTGCGGAGCGTCTGACGCCGGGGCTCCGTTTGATGTCCGTCCTATATCCCGACTCTCTCTCCAGCACCGCCGCCCCCCCCCGCGCACCATTACCTCACAGCCTCCTCTCTGCTCCTCCAAGACGGGGGAGGGAGCAGCGGAGCAGCGACACCTCCTTCACTGTTTACACTACGGGGTGAAAAACGTCCTAAAATCCCAATAAAGCAAAGATGGGAAGCAAAGATGATGGCCTCTGAGGCCCCCACCCACAAAGACCCACAGTTCCTAAACATTTTATTCTAGATTTAAAAATAATAACATAGGTTTCCATTAAACATTAAATTTCTGAAATAAAGAGGAACCGATCCAAAGGAAAACCATAGAATCTATTTTCTCAGAATAATACTTTAAACCAAAAAATGCAGCATCACACTAAATGACTTCATACAAAGTCAAACGACGAACTTCCAAAACATAGTTTGTATTTAGGAATCATGGAAACTACACGAAACCAGCAGCTGAAACTCACAGCTGGAATTAAATGTTTCTGTCAGCTGACCTTGACATTAACCACGCCCACATTAAGTACAGACCACGCCCATATTATTTACAGGCCACACCTACAATATATACATCCCACACCTTCATCGTATATAGACCACGCCTACACCGTTTACATTCCATGTTTTATTGTTTGCAGGTCATGCCCAATCTACTTGGATAGATTCCAATTTTTTTCTACATCTGAGTGACACCAGGCTTTTAGGCTACGTTCACACTGCAGGGCTTAATGCTCAATTCCGATTTTTTTGAAAAGATTAGATTTTTTTTCCCAAGGCCGTTAACATTTCCAATTACAGGTGAATTTTTGTGATCTCCTGTGTGACCGTGAAATGACCCAGAAGTGACCATCATGTGCAGAAGAGTCCTCAACGGTGAAGGACGTCACTGTTGTTTGTGGAAGTAGCTAACGTTAGCAATGGATGTCAACAACAGTGTTTTCAAAGCTGAGCTCTTTTTGCATTATTACATTTATTTCACAAAGGAGCAGCACAATTACAATCTTCTCATTTTAAGAAGGCAATGGAGCCAGGGTCGTCTGGACCCACTGTTGTGGAATGGGGATGTGGATGTGCTGGGGCCGCGCGTGTGTGTAAGAGAGAGGAGAGAGCGCGTGCAGTGAGGTAGACAATGAGGGGGGGCAGTGGGGGCGCGCATTCATGTTGTGTGTTACTAAGGAAGGAGAACGGTAATAAAAGGTTTCCCCCAGAATAAATGCTTTGGACTCTTTATTAACCCGCTCTGGAGAATCTGAGGGTCAGAACGGGGAAGAGAACCCCGAATCTGTGCCAAAAATTATGGGGCAAAAATATCGGAATTGGGTCGTTTCAGCCTGCAGTGTGAACGTAGCTTAGAACGTTGGTTTCCATGGTGATCTTACTTCAAAAGGGGTGTCGTTGTAGACTTACCATCATTTCTGATCCATTGACAGAATTAAGGCTTTTTTCTAATTACTGCAGAAGTTATAAAAAATCTGTATAAAGAAAATAATAGAACTAAAATGTTACTTTTAAAAATATTCTGATTCCACATGACTTGTTTAAAAAAATAAAGGTTAATGTGCAACAATTGAGGCTACTAAAGGAAGCCGATAAAATGAACAAAAGTTAACCCAAAGCAGGGGGGTGGGGTGGGGGGATGGTTAAATGCATCCCAGGAAGAATGAGAACATGTGACAGAGATGAGCTGCTGCTGCATTCAGGGGTCATGTGATCTCAGAGCTGCAGCAGCTGCTGCTGGTGGAACATTAACGGACCGATTGTTAAATCGTCATTAGCAGCCTCACTTATCGCTAAGTAAACACACACAGGCGGACGCAAACACACCTGACAGGTGCTCTGCGCACAGGTCACGCTATAACGCCACATGCACACTGACACAAGCTCCTGCAAAACAAAATTTGTTTCAAATTAAAGGCATGAGGCGAACAAAGACGGGATAAAATGTTGTTAAAGTTAGTATATTTTTTAAACTACGTTTTTTTTAACATTGACTGTATATTAGAACTGGACTGAGCAAGTGTGCCGCTCTTCCCCATTCCTCCAATCAAATTAAGTCAATTCAGTCCCCATGCAGGAACCAGTCGACCTAAGTGAGCAGTGATTGGTCCGAGTCGGTCTTAGTCATGGTTTCTATGGCAACCACTTTCACCGATCAGGAGTGAGCCTTTTAGAAGGCCACACCCCTCTCACTTGAAAATACAATCTGTTAGACGTTTTGGACGTAGGGGCCAGCAGGCTCCACCTACTTTTAATTGAGGGATCTGATTGGCCAGTTTGAAAAACAGAAAAATTGCATAATGAAAAAAATGATGATTATCAAGAAGATGCATCAGAGCCAAAATGGTTCTTCACTCCAATAAAATAGCTGAGTAGCAGCTGTTTATTTTTCTATAAAATTATTTTGAAACCACTTCCTGTTTGGATCGCCGGGGGGGGTCACTCAGTCCAGTTCTCATTTACAGTCAATGTTTGAACCTCGTTTAGGACAGGGATCTCATTAAGGACAGGAACTTTGTAACGGATGAGAAGACAGAAACCTCGATAAGAAAGCGAACCTCGTGAAGGACGTGAACCTTGATAATAAAGGGAACCTCATTTAGGACGGAAACCTCGTTAAGGACAAAAACCTTGAAAAGAAAGGTAATCTTATTAAGGACGGGAACCTCATTTAAGACAACTTCGTTAAGGACAGGAACCTTGATAAAAAAGGGAACCTCGTTAAGTACAGGAACCTCATTTAGGAAGGGAACCTCGTTAAGGACATTTCTTTTGGAGCTTCGGTAGACGTCACAAATAGCTGTTCTCTCATTGTTGTCCGGTAGATCATTCATACTTGTGCTGATAATGCCACGCGTGTAGAGCTCTGAGCTGCTCTAAGGCTCCATTCTCTGAGAGGTGACTGGAAGTGAGGTGATGAAGATGGACTGCTGCAGTTTTAGCCTCACTCCTCCTTTCTCTTTATGTTGTGGTCTGAATGCTTCTCACGTTTACATCATCCAGGTTTAATATCTTCATGGTTTCAATCATTTGTTATGACTTTTATTCTGAAAACATGATTGTAAAATGAAATCTACGACAGATGGGGCCTGTAAATGTGGTTGTGATGCAGCCTGTTTTGGTTTTTCTGTGGGCGGGGCTTCCTCATTGGATTCGTTCTCCTGTAAACAGGTTTGTAAAGCTGCAGCTCCGAAAACCGTCAGTCAGAAATCCTTTCCTCCTCAGGAATCAAACTGCTCTTTCTCGCTCAGCGGATGTCGAAGGGAAATGTTTGAGTTGAATATCTTCTCCTCCCTAAAGACATGTTCACATGAATTCAAGCTTTTTCTAAGAAATCAGAAACGAGATCCTCTCCAGACTCACAGAACCGTCAGCCGTCTCAGCAGCAGCAGAAATGTAACTTTCCTCAGAAGATTCCTGCTTCACTGGTGGTTTTACTCATTGACATGTTAATGAAATCTTAGGATATATTTTAATAACTGCAGGAAAATGGGAAAAACGTCTGATCCTTCAAAATAATGTGCTCTATACGAGGTCAGAACTTCAGCCAACATTCATCTGGAAAAATGATTCCAATGCAACAATTCCCACTTTAGGTCAGTTCAGAATGGAGTTCTCACCGCCTCAGTCGTTTAGTCATTTATGTTTTATTTAACCATTTTAGTCCTTTTGGTCAGAACATTTGTCATGAAAATGTGAAGGGAATGGCATTAATTATCAATCAGTTTCACCTGTCAGTGAAGCGTCAGGTGTTTTTTCAGATATTTTACTTTCCCACCATTTAACTTGTCCAGAGATTAATATTTCAATATTTGTCTTTCTTTAATTTTTGGACTTTGTTTAATTTCTTCCTGCTAATTATTTGCTAATAGCAAGATTGATCTGTTCACAGTCACATTTGTCCTTGAACTAAAATAAAATATTTTTGTAAAAATAAACTTTATTTATTTTTTATTTCTATGAAGAAATTATTTCCTTTTTTTTTCTTTTTTAGGAGAGTTAAAACGTTTTTCAACAAAATCAATCGTTTTAATTCGGGTCAATAATTGAATCTACTTAACTGCAGTATTGATGTGGGTGAAGGGGGGGGGGGGGCGCTACAGATTTCATCTGCATTTTAATTAGTACCTAAAAAACTGGTTAATAATGAAGAATGTTCTGGATTAACAGAATAAAGAAGAAAATGAAGTAATTATTTGAAGCTTCTCTGCAGCAAAGTGACCTGCTGGACGCTCCTGTTGTGGGTGTGGTCAACTCGCTGTAATCTGATTATTGAGATTACTTTACAGATTTTGCTGAAAAAAGCAGCCGTGGTCCTAAAGCGAGGAGATAAGGAAGAGTTTCATTACTGGAACATGCTGGTTCACTGAAAGACAGAGATAGTAGGGATCTCTGTGATTTTACTTGAACAAGTCTGTAACGACTTCCTGTGATGATTTAGAGATTATTGATGGAGAGTTACTGAGAAAATGGCTGTTTTCCTGTACTTTATTGACAGCTTCTCATTAAACTCCGGCTGGAACTGGCTTTCTGCATCACACAGACACAAACAAACGGTTCATGCTGGTCAATAGATCGACGTCCAACGTTTTGTCCTGTGATGTTTGTGGATGAAGTCAGGAAACATGGTGATGAAGACAGAAACTAAACGGATCCTGACTGTGACACTTTGAGGCTTTTCAGCTTCTAGTTTCCATCAGCAGTTGAGGTTTGTAGTTCTTTGCTTTTGTAGTTCTTGAAAATATTAGAAGGAAAATCATCAGTATTTTTTTTTTCCCCCAAATACATGAAAATTTGGATGTAATTTGCTTCCACAGTCGCATCAAAACAGAAGAACAAAAATTAGCGAAAATTCCTGGTTTTTAGGATGAGGATTTGACGCTCAAGGGCTGCAGGTTCAACAACGTCCAAAAAAACAATCCACCTCAATAAACATCAAAGAAATAATTGACACAAATAGAAGCAAAACTTTTTCATTATTTGTGTAAATCTGTGTTTGATCTCTTAATCGTCGGCTAAATTCTGTCATTTTCTTCACTTAAGAGCAACGAGTCGCAGCAGAAATGGATCCAGACTTTTTGAAACCGTCTGTGACGGCGTGATGAAGGGATGGGAGAGAGACCTGGCAGACGGGCATCACGCCTGTTTCACGCTCAGCCGCTGGCTTCCATCTTTAGAGGACGAGTCTGCAATTCTAACTAAAACGATTCAACAAAACATCCGACAAGAATCCCATTTGATGTTTAGTCACTCTTATATTTTCTATTGAAAAACACTTTCTGCAAATAATTTAATTTAATAAAAAAAACGTAGTTTTAGTTTGCAGCTAATCCATCTCAAAACTCTTCACAGAATTTACTACACTGGACAGAGGATTTTCAAGATGGGTCTCAGTAACTCAGACATTTGCGAGCACTGTGATAATAATCTACCCGACAGCTACATGCACGCACTGTGGTTCTGCACTCCTGTCCAGGCTCTCTGGCAGCAGGTATGTGCCGATTTATCAGTCTGGCTTAAGGTTTCAATCACTGCCTCACCGTCACTTTGTGTGCTTGGTGACATGAGTGCCATCGATATAGAAGAAGGATTAGCATCTATCATTTTCATAACTCTTTGTATTGCCAAAAAAACTATTTTAATAAATTGGAAAAACAAGAAAAATATAAACATAAGTCAACACAGAAATCTGCTGTTTGATCATATCAGCTTGGAAAAAACGTCAGCCCAAAGTTCAAGTAACTTTGAAAGAATTCAGTCTCTCTGGTCTCCCGTGGCTGACTCCATGACTTAGGGGGTGGGGGGCTTGGTCGTCGCTGCTCCTTGCCCTTCTGCTGTGGTTTGGGGTGGGGGTCTGGGCCTCCGGTGCCTGGCGGGGGATCCGTTGGTCGGGTGGTCGGGTCCGGTGCCTGGGTGTGGCGGGCTGGGGCTGGGCGTGGTCCTCTGGGCTTGGGTGTGGGGGGGCGGGGGGGTGGTGGTGGCCTGGCTTGGCCTGGGGGGGGGTCCCTTTGCCTGTGCTGGGGGGGGGGGGGGGTTGCGGGGGGCCCTGCTCGGTGGGGGGGGGGGGGGGCCCAGCGGCGCTGGGCGGGCTGACCATCTACACCTGGGGCTGGGATCGGCCCTTCCCTGGCTCTGGGACGGGACAACCCTCTTGGGGCCCCCGGTTGCTCTTGCTCTGGTTGCCGTATGGAGTGGGCCCCCCCTCTTTCGGTTTTATTTGCACCTTAGACATGTAGGGCCCTTGGTAGGGGGGGTGCTTGGACATCACTGCCAGCAAGCAGCAGATGTCCTCCTGGCACCCTACCTGCCAATTTAACCGCACCTTAGACATTTAGGGCCCCTTGGTGGGGAGGGTGAGGGGACATCACTGTGAGTAATCAGGAGATGTCCCCTCAGTGCCCTACCCGCCAATTTTAACTGCATCCCCCTTAGTACACACACCCCCTCCCCCTCAAAATATACACACCCCCACAAACACACATACACACATTTTGCAAGGAAGGTGGGACCTAGGACCATCTGTCCCCTACCCCTTCTCTGGTGGGGGTACGGGTCCCTTGGCGGCGGCTGCCGTGTCCCCTGGGTGCCGGTCTCCTGGGCCCGGCGGTGCTCTCTGCGCTCGGGGGGGGGTGGGGGTTCACATTACACCTGAGCCGGGGGTGTCAGTGTCCCTGGGGTGGGTTCGGGTCCCTGCCCCTGGGTGCTGGGCCCCGCCAAACTTCCAACAGTGGCCGAGCCTGGTCGGGCCATGTTTACAACACCCCTTGTGGGCCCCCCTTTTTCCCCGGGGTGCTCCCCTCCGGGGTGGGGGTGGCTGGCCCCTGCCTTGCTCCTCCCTTGGGCCGGGTGGGTGGCTGCCTGGAGCGCGGAGCGGGTCTCCCTTGGGGGGTCCTGACTCGTACCTGGGGTTGGGGCGGGGGGATGCCCGGAACTCCTGGGTGGTGGTGGGGTGCTCGTCTGGGGCTGTGGGCGTCCTTCTCGGGTGGGGCCCTGCGTTGGGCTCTTCCGGTGCGGCGGGGGGGCTGCTCTCCTGGTTGGGCTGGGGCGCCGCTCTCTTTCCCCCGTGCTTCCCTGCTCTCTGGCTCTGGGGGCCTCGCGGCGGTCCTGCTGGTCCTGGCCTGGGTGGCGGATTTGGTCGCCCGGGGGGCGGTTGTCCCCTGCCTGCTGCCATGTGGCGTTGGGAGGTTCCGGCTGCCGCTGCTGCTGCGGCGGGGGTCTTGGTGTGGGGGTGGCTGGGCGCTTCTCCTCCTTCTTTTCACATTCCACCATCCATTTTAGAAGAACATAAACACTCACTTGAGCACAGGTGTTAGCTCACCTTTGCACTTATAGTTTGCATGATTGAATGAATGAAATATCTCACACTAGTTGGTTTAAAGGCATAAGTATGCGTGTGAACACTATCTGTTTTATGTACATGTTGACATGTGGTATTTTTGCAGCTAGCAGGTGTGTTGATGACATTTGAGTGTGTGTGTGGACAGGCCCCGCCCTTTTTGTACTACATTTGAACCGTACCGTAACGATAAACAACCAGTAAACTTGTCTGCTCTATGCTGCTTCATGGGCTTATCCCCCCCCTCCCACTATCACCCCCCCCTCTGACATCCCTCCCTCTTCTTCCCTTCTTTCCTTTTCCGTCCTTTCCAACACCAAAGATTTTCAAACATGGTTGAAATTAATAAAGTTTGGCCTCAATTACAAAAGGGGTTTATTCAGACATACCTTTGGTTTGTCTGAAGATTAATAACCCCTCTTGTTAAAGCAAAATATGTCCAACACAAGAGGCCCTCAGCTCTCATCTGCCTGCCTAGCTGTTGGACAGGACAAGTTTAAAAAAAAAAAAACTTAGTTTCTGACCTGCAAGAAGTAGTTTGTTTTCTTAGCAGTTTATCATCATCATCACTTCCTACTCTCTTAACCCTTGTGCTATCCTAGGCACTTTAACGTTGGGAATTGGGTCGTCTAGACCAGTGTTTTTCAAACAGTGTGCCGCGGCACACTAGTGTGCCGTGGGAGATGGTCAAGTGTGCCGTGGAAAATTGCCCTCATTAACTGATCTAAAAACATTTCCCATCTCCAGGATATCAGCTCTCTGTTCATCCAAACAGGCCCTGATAAAACACTGAGGAGTTAGGAATATAAAAGATCGTAAAATACTTTTTCTTTGCGTTTATTTTATTTTATTAAAGACATTTTGATAAGAATGACCGTACCGCGATTCAGCTGCAGCTCCGGCTGTATTTGGGAAAAGTCCCGTCCCTTTGACTGTCTCCACCAATCATTCTTGAGGGGCTTAATCACATGTCATCAGTCTGACCAATCAGAAGTGGTTAAAGTCTTCACTTCCTTGTCCCGATTTAGCTCGTAAAGTCGCTCAGTTCTAACAAAAATACCAGCTAAAGCTCGTCTTTTGCGCTGTAGCTTTCCACAGAATCCGGTATCAGACCGTGGAACAAGTGAACAAAACAATGAAGCTCCGAAAAGCGATCTTCGGCCGTTTTATGCACTACATCTCCCATGATGCATTGGGTTGTGAGAGGGACAGCGCACAAGGAGATCTGTCGTTAGACGTCTTGAAACCAACGAACACACCTAAAACTATTTTTAAATCTTCTAACTTAACTTTTATTGAATCTTTTAGAAAAAAAACAGCTGCAGTTTCCAGCTTTTTCTGCAACAATTATCTCAAAAATGCATGTGAGATTGTGGAGGGGCTGTAGATCAATACAGACTATGAGTTTATCCTTCTTTTTTAAAATTTTTGGATGCTGGTGTGCCGCGGGATTTTTTTTAAGGTTAAAGTGTGCCGTGGCTCAGAAAAGGTTGAAAAACACTGATCTAGACCCACCGACAGTGCTCTGAATCTTTTTTCTTCAATGATTTGTGATCTTCACTGGTGTCCATGGATTACATGAAATCTTTCCACCTTTATCCACCTTTGTCATGGTAGGGAGAACATGTCAATGGGAGGGGGGGTCATCTAAGATAGCACAAGGGTTAATTATGGTCAAAATAAAGGACCAAATCCGTGAAATTCAACCCACACGTATAACTGAAGTGTCCCAGCACAGGAGGAACTGTTTTTCTATCTATAGTATTTTCTCCAGCATCTTACTCCGATACACATTTCTATAATTTATCATTTTAGTCAAATACTAAAATATTTATTCCGATAGTTGCAGCTCAGTTCAAGCATAAGTTAAACTCAATGTAAAATCAGAAACAGTTTTAAGTTTTTCTGCAGGTTAAAAATGATTTTATTATAAAAAAGTATTTTACAGCTGTACAGTACAAAATAAAAGGGGGTGAGTGAGGAGCTCCCTCTGCTGGAGACGGGACGTTACTGCAGAGCGCCCGCAGCCCCCCTTAGGAGTCGTTGGGAAGGCCAAAGAGCTTGACCGTCCCCGCCTCGCGGTTGTTGTCGTACTTGCCCTCCTTGTCGTCGCAGGCGTAGGCCAGCAGGGGTCTCTTTGGGTGCCAGGCGACGGTGAAGGTGGGGGAGTCACACTGCACCTCCCACAGCTTCTCCCCTGTAGGGTGGAGGAGAGATGGGCTTTGAGTGACAGCCGAGTGGGCGGGATCTTCACCGCCTGTGCGGCTGCAGGTTTACTGACCCGTTTCCACCTCCGCGATGTCGATGAAGTGATCCTCCGACGCTGAAGCCAACATCTTGCCGTCGTGGCTGAAGCTCAGCGTCCTCACCGGCCAGTCCAGCCTGCAGCAGAGCAGAGACTCGAACAAAGCTCGCAGCAAACGCCGGACCCTCGGCGGCTCAACCCACCTGGAGAAGCAGCGCACGCACACCAGCTCCTCCACGTCCCACAGGCTGACCAGCGCGTCGGCGCTTCCCGTGGCGAAGTACTTCCCCGTGGGGTCGAACTTGATGCAGATGCAGTTGGACGGGTGAGCGTTGATGGACTGGATGGGCTTCAGCTCCGGGTAACTGCGCAGCACCAGAACCTGTTTTTATTTCAATGTGACCGGTGGGCGCGGGTCGGCATGCGACAGTGGCGCTCTGACCTCAGGATGTTGATGCAGCCGTTGCCGTTGGTCAGGAAGAACATGTCGTTGTCGTTGTTCCAGGAGATCTCGTTCACCTCGAACTTGAACTGCTCCTCCGCCCTGGAGCGGTGCGTCTTTGCGTCGATGAAGGTCACCACGTCGTCCTTGTTCCCGACGGCGATGGTCTGGCCGTCTGGACTCCAGCAGATGTTGATGTTTTCACCTGGAAACAAAGTCAGTTCAGACGTTAAAACGTTCCTCGACATCGTTCCGGGTCTTCAGATCCGTCCCGGTTACCCTTTGTGTTTACGGTGGCGATGCACTTGGTGGTGCGGACGTCCCAGATGCGGATGGTTTTGTCTCCGGACGCCGTAACAAACAGGTCCGGGTTGTTGGGATGCCAGCACAGCTGATCCACGCTGTCGCCGTGACCCCTGTAGTTGTTGTCCTTGACCTGGGGAGAAGACGCACTTCAGTGGTTGGTGGCCATTAAACGTTTAGTACCGTTCTAAAACGGTATGAGTTAACATTTATGCTGCAGTGGGTCTTCCTCCTCCACCGCTGAAGTCTTTGTCCAACACAGAAACATGAAAGTTGGAAGACTTCAGCTTCCTGATGCAAACTCAGAGTCAGGATTCAAACCCAGAACCTCACTAGCTTCAGAACCTCAGATGTGCATCAACTAAGATGATGGATTAAAGAAGCTGACGGAACATTTCATGACTTGAGGTGAATATTTTCCCCTTCAAGTAACTCCCAGCTGGAAACATCAGCTGCTTCTTTTTTTTTAATAGTTTTTATTATTACTTTAGTTTTATTTTGACTTTTTAAGGGCGATCCACAGTGACAAAACACCGCCTTCTCCTCTGAATCCATCACTTCTCTGTTTTTAAATAACCTTCCAAGGAGTTTGGCACGCGCGTCTGTCTTTGTGCTAAAGCTAGCATGCTAGCAGAAAACGAGCCGGTTTCTCACCAAGCGGTCCTTTTCCAGGACGAAAACGCTCGCGGTTTTGTCGAAAGACCCGGACGCCAGCCTCCGGCCGTCGCAGCTCCACGCCACCGAGTGAACTTTCGCCGAATGAGCCGGAAACTCCCGACTTTTGCTGTTATTTCTGAAGCTCTCCTGCATCTCCTGATAGTACTGCGACGCCATCTTGGTCCCACTGTGTGACGTATGGTTTTTAGAGGAGAGCGCGAGGGCCCCCTGCTGGCCGGAGGACCGCGCGTGCAGTTTACTCATCGACCAGTGAGTTGACGCGTTACTGAAGACAGATCTTTGAACTATTGTTACTTTTTGGGAAATTCTTGGATCAACTGGAATTATGGGAAAAGACTTTTGAAAATAGAAAAACCAGATGATCCAGATAATTTCCCCATTGATAATAAATAAATAAAGATAAAATATTTATTATTTAAGATAATTAATCTTATCTTTACAGGCATTAAACATAGACATATTCTCATATTTTTGGAGCATTTTGGAACTAAAGTGTCACAAAGAAATGACAGTATTCTTCAAATAAAACACTTTTTGTGTCACTGACAGGATTTTTCTTTTCCCTGATTTTAGATTCCAGAGATGAAAGAAAATTGCAAAGGTGGTGCTGACATCATCAGGTCAAAAATAACTAATACTTCATATGATATGTGCTTTTATTTAGTACAAACAAATAAGGCAGACCGTAAAATAATCTGTAAAATGTAGACGTGTTTTAAAAAGTGACTTCATTACTTACTTCTGCTAATAATTCACCAATGAAAAAGACAAAGACTGTTTGGTTTGATCTGAACTGCAGTTTATTTCAGGTGTGAAAATTCCGGTTTAAAAACATGGAAACTGGATGCAGAAAATCAGTGTGAGGGTTCAATTCCCCCATCAGAGGGGGGGGGGGGGGGGGGGGGGGGGGGGGGGGCGGGTCAAAGCTGCAGGGTTTTACCTGCACAGGTGATCTCACTCTGACTGAGGTTTTCCAGCAGCTTCTAGGGTCAAATTCTTCTCGTCTGGTTTGGGTCTGGAACCTCATGGAAACTCATGGTGACTGACGTGAGACAATCGTCCCTCACGTCTGCATGAAGGTCGATCGTTAGCCATAATGGAGCCGACTCTTGTGAAACATTAGCAGGACCATGTTTGCTCAAATTCAGCAGAAAATGTAGACAACATTCATGCAAAATGGGAGCTGTGTGTCATTCCACCCAAAAAATGTGGATCTATTTGCATATTTCTGTGCCTCTAACTCGGTCGTTTCCCAGATCTCAGTAAGAGCCGAACTTCCTGTCCTGACTTCAGGATCGTGTTTGAATCTACGGTCAAACGTTTTGGCTTTTGCTACGTTTCAGTCAGAAACACACCAGCATTTTTGTTCCAGGTTTTTGTTGCCATAGTTACGGACATCCCAGACTGAACTGTTGGAGGTCCTCAGCAGAGCTGCATCAGCTGCAGCTTCTTCATGTCCTGCATAGCCAAACCGGTTGATGCTACATGCTAGCGCTGCCCAATAGCAGCAAGTCTGGATGGTAAGCAGTGAGCTAAGGCTTGATGACGAATATTTGGACTTACAGAGAAGCACTTGTGTTCGGGTCAGACCCGGACGGAACGGCGCACTTTAGCTCACAGCTAGGATCTGCTTTAGCACGGCGAGAAAATATATATTGGTTTTTTCCCCCATTATTTTTCACAAAATGTGTGAAAAAAATGATCTTTGTTAGCTTAAAGCAGGTGCTAGCTCGCTAAAGTGGACTAAAGTGTTGCACCTCAGTTAGATTTGCGAGCGACTGACCTTTAACTGCTAGCTAAGAATGTTAGCAGTTAGCGAAGGCTCCTTGCAGGAGACGGAACCACTGACTGCATCTGAGAACTGGACTGAGTTTACGTCATTCCTAGAAAATGGTTTAGTCTGGCTCCAACCAAATGAAGTCAATGCGGACGCCATTTTTTTCAGGATGCGGCCGTCGCCATGTTGGAATTGTCAGTAAGCAGTGATTGGTCAGAGTCAACATTTCCATAGCAACAACTCTGGCCAATCAGTAGTAAGGATTTGAGAGGGCCACACCCCTTCCACTGAAAGTGAGCTCTGGAGGATCTGTCAATCAAACGCTTTGAACAATCCATGTGAGACCGCCTCCTGCTTTTGAGGCATCTGATTGGTCCGTTTATAACTTGAGGAACAGTTGTTTATTTCTCTGTAGAAGTCTGTGGGATTCTGGTTTCTTGGAGCCACTTCCTGTTTGGGATGCCAGGGAGGCGGGGCCACTCCGTCCAGTTCTCAGACACAGTCGGCGGTTGGAATGAGACTCTCATCTTAGGATTCAGAGGAATAAAACTCGGCTTTTCATGTCAAAAACAGCTGACGTTGCAGAAAACGGTCACAGAGGAACCGCACGCCGCTGCCACGCTTCATGGTGGCGTCAGAAAGGCTCCGACGCCGTCTGGGTCCTATAAGCACAGCTGGAGGTTGTGGCGTCCGCGGCACCTGTGCGTACAGGCCAACGGGCTGTTTGAGGGTAGGAAGACATCGTTTCTCCTGGGGAGGGACGGAACAGCAGGAGGTAGAGAGAAAACACAAGCCCCTCCCACATCTCCTCATCAAGGCCTCAAAGTGTTCCTGAGGATCCATCGGCCCCCCAAGCATCACACCTGCCTTTGATCCGGACCCTGGGAAGGACCGGCGTCCCGCCGTGAGGACGCAGGAGGGGGTTCGACACGGTGGGGGGGGTCGTGCTGTTTTCTGCTCCCATGGCTGCACTTTAACAGCACTGAAGGCATCTCGATTCTAAAAAAAGCTTTGATTTCTCCATCACGTCATCTGCTGTTTGCCGAGCTCGCCGCCGCCGGAGCTTTCAGCTCGCCACCGGTTTATCAAAGAGGAAACCCCCCACTGACACGGAGTTCCCACGCTTTTGGAAACCTTCCTCAATGTTCCAGGAGTTAAAGGGTCAAATCATGCGGTCCTGTTTGTTTCAACAGAACCAGAACCTCAGCAGCTGCCGGGAGAACCCGGTTTGGTTCCGTCAGAGCGAGGAGGCTGCGTGCTAACGCTCAGGAGGAAGAAGCGTGTTGCAAACCAGGCTGATCTCTGTCTGTGACTCCTCCTCCAAACTCCACAGAAGGAAAAGTGGGGGTCATTCCCAGAGTTCATGCTGATGCTGCGGTGCATACAGAGCCGTCCCAAAGGGGGGGGGGATGTAGGAAGACGAGCTTCCCATCCGCCGCTCGTCCTTTCATCCAATCAAACCAAAGAATTTCCTTGAAGTTTGGCTTCTGTTCTAGAAACGCTGTCAGGAACCTGCAAGTGACGGACACGTTAGCCCCCCCTGGTGGACGGATGTTTGGGTTATTTCTGATTCTTCCTCAAAGCCCAGAAGGTTGTTTGAGGACTGTTTCCATGACGACCAGGTAGAAGCTCAAAATGGAGAAAATACCGCCTTTTAGCGGAGAAAAACAGAAATGTGGAAAAGATTTGGATCAACCAAGCAGCTTTGGGATGGGGGGGAGGGGGGTATTAGGAGTTTTTCTCTCAGGAAAGGGCAATTAAAATAATTTTTTATGATCTGCTCATTCAAACATAATTGTTTATTATTGTATTTTAAATTTGACTTTTTTAATAAAACATTAATTTTAATATTTTAGTTTTTTCTTTATAAACGTTTGAATAAATACAGAACTTTTTAAAGATTCATAGCATGTATAAATGTTTTATTATTGTTTGTATTTATTATTTACTGATTCTCATGTCCTGTTGGACATATTTGTGTTTTTATTTTACTTTCTTCTGGTTAATTTGGTTTTGAAATCTTTTTCTTTGAATTGTTTCTAAAACGTTTTATCTTCTGGTCTGTTTGGAAATTCCAGTTTTTAAGGTGGATCGGTTGGGGGTTTATGGTGGTGGTGGGGGGTGTTCTGCAGTCGCTGCACATTCAACTTTTTCAGTGTGGATCCTGGACCAGAACCTGGACCAGAACATGGACCAGGATCAGGTTTTTAAAGCCACCTCTTCTGTGGTTTCTAGAGTCGGCCTAACAAACGTTTGATTCTCCGCTCGGTTCAAACTGGAGTCGCAAAAAGGCGTTAAGGATCGGATCTTTCACGAATCACACAGGGTGGGGCCACGCAAACGACACCGGGGTCAACACTCGGCGTCGCTGCTGCCATTGAGTGGCTCGGCGTGGGCGGGCCCTTCGGCGTGGGCGGGGTCGACTCCGTTAGAATGGATCTGATCCACTGTCCCAACGCTGTGAACGGAGAACACCAGTCAGCACAGATGCTGGAGAAATGGGCGTCGTCTGCAGACGTGGAGAATGACGGGCAGCACCTACAGCTCCGCCCCCTTTCCTGCACAGGCCTCACCTGCTGAAGCAGCCGTTGCTGACCGGAGACTCTGCAGCTTCTCTCTCAGACGTGGAGCTGCAGGACGTCCTCTGTCCGCCCGTGTCGGAGCTTTTCCTCCGGGCCACAGTGAGTCCGGGTCCTGAGGCCCGCCTCTCTGGACTGACCCGGGTCCCGGTGGTCTCTGCAGGACCACTCGGCCCCGCGGGGCTCTCTGCACTCTTCCCCGAGCTGCTGCTGGTGCGTCGTCCATTTAGGCTGTCGGAGGACGACACGTGGGTCATGTGACCCTCGTCTGCAAAAAGCGTGGAGACAGTTTGAATCAGACTAAGACTTAAGACTTTATCGATTCCACACGTGGGAATTTTGTTTGTTACCGTAGCAATAAAAGAAGAATAGTAGTCATAAGAGAAAATAGAATATAACAAACAAAAGAATGTAACATGAATGTAAACAAATAAGGTGGTGTCATTTAAAGAGCAAAGATGTGCAAAAGTTATCTGCTACCCTGATAACTTTTGCACATCTTTCCTTTTTGCACATTTTAGGAAACGTGTTGATCATCGTTATTTTGGATCCTTTCTAACATCAGACACTCCGATTGGACAAAGAAAGGGGCGGGGCTCCCTCCCTTTAAAATAAATACATGTTTACGGTGGAAAAACACTAAATGCATCTGAAACGTTGCAGCTAATGAGCCGATTAAAGCTCAGATGTTGGCAGGAATCCTAAACTTCTGCCTTTCCGTCTTTCTTTTCACGTCGTCATCAGATTCTGCAGAGCTGTAGCTGATGTTCCTGACGTCTCCTCCCTGTTTACAGACTTCATCGCTCATATTCGTGACGTCACCTCCGGACGCGGCCTCTCCCGCTTTGTTGCGTCGGCGTCTCAGGATGACCTCCAGCTCGCTGTCCTTCTTTCCTGGGGGGGACGGCCCCGAATCCTGGGAGCCTCTGCTGGGGCTCCTCTTCACCGTCTCCTGCAGAGACGCTCCCAGGATCAGGACATTCGGGACGTTTTTGACAAACGGGAGGCTGCAGGAAATAATGGGAGCATCCTTTTGAACTCACCAGAATTCCTTTCAGCTCCTCCATGGCGCTCTCCTGCTGCGTCTCCTCACAGGCTGGAGGCTGCAGGAAAAGGAGATCTTAACAAGTGTCTCCTCTCCAGAAGCTTGATCTTTTTTCCAGTGAAGCCTTTGGAAGGGTCACCTCCCCACCGCTTCAATGTACTCACCTTCACTGCCGTTCTCTGCAGCGGCACAGCGGAGACGCGTGGAGAGAGAAAGGAGAAGCGATCAGGAAAGGAGCGTCAGAAGGTTCCAGACCCCCCCCCCCCCCCGTCCCAAAGACAGAAACTACACCAGACATGAAGCTGAAAAACCTGACAGGAAGCTAGCTGCACTGCTAAACAACCAAGCTAGCAGTAGAAACGGACCATGAGTTCTATCGCTAGAGACGCTACGCTAGCCTGATGTGGGAGAGACGCCATGTTGGACATGTCAGCAAACAACCATTTTAGCAGACAGTAAATGACCATAAAAGGCGATTTTAAAAAGAAAAATCTCTGATCATTACGAAAATAAGACCCAGGTGATGGTCTTTATGTTTTTGGACAAGATGCAACAGATGTCCAACCTTTCTATTAATAAACAATACATCATATTTTGTTACAATATATAATATATAATAAAAGCAGTGCAAACCTGATAAATGGTTGTGATTTTATGTAAATCTACACACAGACTAAGATTTAAAATTCAGCGGATCGTCCTCCAAAATAACTAAAGAAATTCGCTGGTCCTGCCAGAAAACGTGGAAATCTTGATAAGTCTAAAGCTAATATTGACTCTGAATAGACTGGATCAGTGTTTTTCAACCTCTTCTGAGCCACGGCACACTTTATCCTTGACAAAAATCCCGCGGCAAACCAGCATCCAAAACAATTAAAAAAGGAGAAACTCTATAGTCTGTATTGATGTTCAGTCCCTCCATGATCTCACGTACATTTTTGTGATAATTGTGGCAGAAAAGCTGGAAGTTGCAGCTGTTTTTTCTAAATGATGTAATAAAAGTTAAGTTAGTTTTTTGTAATGATTTTCATCTAAATTATTTGACATTTTAACCTGGCAGTTGTTTTTCCCTCCAGTTTATTAACATGTAATTTTATGTAACCTCGCAAAAAAACAACTATATACTCTTTCTAAATAGTGATTTATTTATTTTTTATATTTTTTTAAATATTAGTGCAAAGGCAACTTTAAGTATTTTAACACCATGATCACAATATGTTTGATAAAATTTACACAAACACTAACATATTTATGTTTTCTGTAGCTACACAAAAAGTGAACATGTTGAAGTTTTATTAGTTTTTCTTTTGTCTTAATCAAAGATGAAGTCTTTGAAAACTTTCATAGAATATTTTATTTCTTTTTAGATGATTAAATTGTTTCAGTTTAGTTGAACTGTGTCTGTTTCACCTTCATCCTGTTTCTTAAATGTTATTATCACTTCTTCTTAAGTTTAACATCTAAAATAATCCAGACGTTATTAGAAAAGTGTTTCAGTTAGAAAGATGACTTGGACCAAACTCTGGGATGTTTGGCTGTTAAGAAACAAAAACCTTGAAGGAGAACTAAACTGTTGACCTCTGACCTCTGATTTCATCAAGAAGATTGAAAAACTGGTTGATGTGTGTTTGTTGTGGTTTAAGACGTTTAACCCTTGTGCTATCTTAGATGACCCCCCCCTCCCATTGACATGTTCTCCCTACCATGACAAAGGTGGATAAAGGTGGAAAGATTTCATGTAATCCATGGACACCAGTGAAGATCACAAATCATTGAAGAAAAAAGGATCAGAGCTCTGTCTAGTGGGTCTAGACCAGTGTTTTTTAACCAGTGTGCCGCGGCACACTGCACACTAGTGTGCTGCGGCACACTAGTGTGCCGTGGGAGATGGTCAAGTGCGCCGTGGGAAATTGCCCTCATTCACTGATCTAAAAGCATTTCCCATCTCCAGGAAATCAGCTCTCTGTGTATCCCAACAGGCCCTGATAAAACACTGAGTAGTTAGGAATATAAAAGATCTTAAAATTACTTTTTCTTTGTGTTTATTTAATTCTATTAAAGACATTTTGATAAGAATCACGGTTTAGCTGCAGCTATAACTGTGTAAGGAAAAGTCCCGCCCCTTTAACTGTCTCCGCCAATCATTCTTGAAGGCTTAATCACATGTCATCAGTCTGACCAATCAGAAGTGGTTAAAGTCTTCACTTCCTTGTTCTTAATTCTGCTGATAAAGTCGCTCAGGTGGTTCATCTCTTAGAAAAAAAACAACCGCAGTTTCCTGCTTTTTCTGCCACAATTATCACAAAAATCCACGTGAGATTGCGGCGGGGGGACTGTCAATCAATACAGACCATGAATTTCTGCTTTTTTTTTTTTTTTTGGATGCTGGTGTGCCGCGGGATTTTTGTCAGTGGCTGTGGTGTGTGCTGTGGCTCAATAAAGGTTGAAAAACACTGGTCTAGTGGGTCTAGATCAGTGTTTTTCAACCAGTGTGCTACACTTGTTCCACGGTCTGACACCAGATTCTGTGGAAAGCTACACCGCTAAAGACGAGCTTTAGCTGGTATTCTTGTTGGAACTGACTGAGTTATGAGCAGAATCAGAACAAGGAAGTGAAGACTTTAACCACTTCTGATTGGTCAGACTGATGACGTTTGATTAAACCTCCAAGAATGATTGGTGGAGACAGTTAAAGGGGCGGGACTTTTCCAAAAACAGAGTCGAAGCTGCGGCTAAATCGGTACCGTCATTCTGATCAAAATGTCTTTAATAGAATCAAATAAACACAAAGAAAAAAGTATTTTACGATCTTTTAATATTCCTAACTACTCAGTGTTTGATCAGGGTTTGTTTGGATGAACACAGAGCTGAAATCCTGGAGATGGAAATGTTTTTACATCAGTGAATGGGTCATTTCCCACGGCACACCGTTTGAAAAGCACTGGACTAGATCCGCCTAAACGCCGACCGTTCTGAAGGCCCCCTCACCTTGGCGTCCTGACTCTTGACGGGCCTCAGCACCACGCCGTGTTTGATCCGCTCCATCATCTCGTTCACCGCCTTCACCTTCACCTCATCCACCCCCTCGGCAGCTGCACAGACAGAAAGCTGAAGGGACCTGCCCCCACCTGCGAGCCGACAGCGGCGGGCCGGGCTCTCACCTGGGGGGGCCTCCACCTTCACGGCCGCCTTGGAGCCTTTGGAGGACTTCCTCATGATGGCTATGAGGGAGCTGAGCAGAGAGGAGCGTCAGCACGGAGACACGCATGACAGCAGAGCTGACGGGGGGGTCGCCTCACCTGAGGGGGTTGCACCTGGACGGGGGAGGGGGCGGAGGAGGTGGGGGTGGGGGTGGAGGAGGTGGGGGCGGCTGTGGGATAGGTGCAGGGGGCGGGGCAACCTCAGGGGCTGGGGGAGAAGGGCAGGCGCCGGTTGCCGTGGCGATCTCGTGGTGGGTCTCTTGGAGCCGGAGAACTGCGGAGCAGAGGAGGCACAGATGAAGAACGTTGAGAACCTCAGACTTCAGGAGCGACGTTTTCTTTTGTCATTCATCCTTTTGTTGATTTTTAGCTAAAACCGTTTGACCTCAGCAGCAGAAACGTCCCACAAATATTCTTAATCCAGTTTTTTTCATTTCATAATGATATGATATTAAAACAAAAGTAAATTCAGAAGAAAACTATTCAGCAAACGTTAAAACACTAATAATAGAAAACAAAGGAATCTGAAAAAAGTCTAAAATAATCTCACCCGTGTCCTCCAGCTCCCGGTTCTTCTTCTCCGCCTCCTCCAGCTGTCCCTCCACCTCCTTCTTCTCCTCCTCCAGCATCTCCAGCTGCCTCTGCAGAGCCTCCAGCTGCTCCTTCACGCAGCTCTGCTCCAGTTGGGCCTCCAGGTTCTGGACCTGCACGGTTGGGACCGCATCAGCCGTCTTTGTGATGAAGGTCCCCGCAGACCGTCTGAAAACCTTCAGGTCTCACCTTTTGCTGATGCTGCAGGCGCTCCTCCTCCAGGGTTTTGGTGACGGCGGCGACGTCCTCTAGAGCTTTGAGCAGCTGAATGCTGGGCTCAGTGCTCTGCAGCAGGAGCATGCTCTGCCTGTTGGCCTCCTTCTGCTTAACCAGCATCTGCAGGAGGACGAGGAGGAACCTTTTGGACTAAGTCCAGCCATGATGACATCCTAAACCCTCAAACTCAATGGTTAAACACGGCGGTGGAGGCATAGTGGTGTGTGTTGCCTGGTCTCCTTACCTCGTGGGCGTAGGTCTCGGCCTGGACTCTGAGGTTCTGCTCCAGGTCCAGCTGCTCCTTTATGCCCTCGTACTCCTGAGCGACCATCAGGGAGACTGCAGACAGGAGGACGATCAGGAGGAGTTCCAGCTGCTCCTCAGAGCTCCTGCTGCAGCTCACCTCTGTTAAACCTCTTGATGTTTCTGCTCTGCTGCTCCACCGTTTCACGGAGCTGCTTCACCTCCGCCTGGTCCTTCTCCGCCTGCCGACAGAAGAGGTCAGGAGGTCAAGGCTGTGGGTCAAGCTAGCAGCTCTCGGACCTGCAGCTCCTCACCTGTGAGCTCAGCTCCTCTATCCTCTGCTGCTGCTCGTGGACCTGACAGAGGAGGCTCTTCTTCTCCTCCAACAGGCTGCTCACCGTCTCCCTCAGCTCTGCCAAACCAAGCATCTGGACCTTTACGATTGGGACTTCGGCCACCTTCATGACACTGCTGCATGAAGCTGATGAAGCCTCATGAAGCTTCAGCAGATTCATGACGTTTGTGAAGCGTCATGAAGCTACTGAAGCCTCCCAAGCAGAAACTGCTTCAAGAGAGAGCAAACAAACTCTACAAATGGGATTCTGGGTAATTTAAGAACAGTCCCACCGCTGGCGCTCCAACAGAACGTCTGGTTAGTTTTTCCTCTTCTTGCCGGGTTGAGAAAAGCCTGCAGAGTTGGAGAGGATCTCTGCAGACATGATAATTCTGATCCTGCAGTTCAGACCAACGGAGATTTTGATGAAGGACGGCATGAAGCTGTTAAACCACCTCCCACCTGCTGCTGGTTACATTATCGAATTACATAAGTGCCAAAAATTGAAAGGGCGTAAAGACAACTAAGCGGGCGTATTTAGAAACTGAGTGAGTGAACCTTAAAACTGTGATGGCGCAATTCTAACCAAGCGACCCCGTATTTTACAACTGAACGGCTGAAATCCTAACTGAGCAGTGATTCTGCTCGGTCAGTTCTCCTTTGCGCCCTCACCTGGATTTACGCTCAGTGATAAGGGGGCGTTTTTGTCACTTGGGGGCGGTATTCAGGGGCGTTTTTGTCACTTGGGGGCAGGAACCTTTCTGGTTGATCTGATTGGCTGAAATTTGCATGCCAAGTAGCGGGGCGGGACTTTAATTTTGGGGCTTTAATAGAAATCGAACGGCGGCTGTAACGTGGCTTAAAAGCATTAAAACGGTAACAAATGCAGTGAATTTTACATGAGAAAAAATGACAGCACAGAAAAACCCGCTGCACTTTCTTACCTTAGTTTTGGGTCGTTGGTTAATGTTTTAATCCACGTTACATCCGCGTTTTTTTTCCTATGATTGCCTCTAACGGGGGGGACAAACAAGTTTGACACAAAGAGCTGACATCTCTAACTCTGATAGTCAGAGAGCCACACCACACACTGACCTGCCAGACAGACACATAATTACAGTCATGTTATTTCCCATAACCCCTCCTCTCCTCTCCTTACAACAGCACTGGATTAAACGGCGCCGTTTCAGTTTTGAGTGTTTTTTCTGTATTTAACGTTAACACACATACCGGTGAAACGTGCACGCTGGTGTGTTTAAAAAAGGCAGCGAGCGCAAAACTGAGTTGGTTGTGATTTATTTTTTCAGTCATCAATCAGCATTTCTAATCCATCAAAGTCCTCATCTTCTGCATCTGGAACAGCTGGACTACATTTCTATCAAACACGCCGGCTTCCCTTTCCTCATCAGAGTCCGTCTCTTTGCTATGCGGCTCCAAAGAACAGTGAAAGCAGACACCTCAGGCCAAGTTTAAGTCCTGCAGTCCCAAAGTGTGGCGTAACTCGCCCGTTGCTGCGTCCCGGTAAGGGGGGAGGATGGACAGCTTTTCACGGTCATCTGCTGGAAGTAGCAGCGCTGACCCTCCAGTCGATCTTCCAACACAGGTCTTTCCTTTTCCGCGGAAACTCAGCTGCTGCTGCGTCTTCTTGTCTTGTCGGAGTTGGTTTTCCAGCGTCCTCACTTGTGAACCATGGATTCATTATTTTAAATTCTCTGGCAGCTGAGGTTCGATAAGTTAGAAAGATCTCCACAGATTCAGTCTTCCTGCTTCAAAAACTCTTCTGATCAACGTTCAAATGTGTCAGCAAGTATCTCAATCCTTTCGTATTAACACAGAGAGTGAACCACAAGAAAAAAGATAATTTTTTTGTGCCTTTTAATCAGAATTGTTCGCTTTGAGCCGTGAATGCAGACATGCAGCAGCCGGCTGCCAAGGGACCGTCAACAAAGTGCAACCTCTGTGATCTGTGAAACACCACTGTGTAAAAATCAATAATCTTACAAAAAAAATCATAAAACTATTATCAAGCATGTTATTGTTACAATACATATTTTGTAGGAAATTCCATCTTTATTTTATCTTGTTTCATATACTTTTTCAAATTTTAATAGATATGAATCATGACTAAAGTTATCAGTAACTTGACATGACCTTATTGTCATACTAAAATAAAGAATGTCAGTAGTTCGCTTTGTTTATTTATAGGAATATTTTATAATTACAAACGGATCAGATTTGGTCAAAAATCCTGAATAGCTCTGAAGGTGCCAAAAAATTTTTTTTTTTGCAAAATCTTTATTTTAGTAGGAAAATAAGGTCATGATTAGTCAGTACAGGAGGTTTGGTGACAGAAGCTTTAGTATCTTCAGAGCTATTGAGCATTTATGTTATGATTCATATCTCTATTAAATTTTAAGAGCTATAAGAAATAAAATAGAGGTTGACTTTCTAACAAAATTTAGTATAATAAATAATAATGTAGCATGACTATGCTGACGAGTCTTCATTACCAGTTCATATAAATATAGACATTTATTCGCTTTTTAAAAGTTCACTGATTTTTACAGAATGGTGTTCCACAGAGGTTGCACTTTGTTGACGGTCCCTTGGCAGCCGGCTCGCTGCTCTGTTTACATTCACAGCTTGAAACGAACAATTCTGATTAAAAGGCAATAAAAACGAACTTTTTTCTGTAAAAATGCCTTTGTAGTTCACTCTCTGTGTTAATACAAAAGGATTGAGATACTTGCTGGCACATTTGAACGTTTATCAGAAGAGTTATTGAAGCAGGAAGTCCGAATCTGTGAAGATCTAATTTAACCGAACCACAGCTGCTCGTGTTCCTCCGCGTAGCTGATAGCTTGCAGTTTAAACTGTGCCTCATAATCGTGTCTCTTTGCATTTCCAGGGTTTCCAAAACGAAGTAGTTCTGCATTGTGCTCATATCTGCTCCTTTGTACTATGGGGGGGGGGGGGGGGGTCTTCTTTCACGTCCTCTCCTCTCTCCGTACCGTCATCATGCTGTTCTCTCCTAGATCATCTTTACCGAAGTAACGCAATAACACATTAGGGCCGCTCTGTACATTTTGGAGAAAATGTAAGACTTTCGCCTTATGGTTGTGAAAGTAGTGAATATAGAAAATATGATAAAAGGCAGAGAGCTGCATGCAGCTCAAGAGCCGCCTGTTAACCCCCCCCCCGCACTGAAAAATGAAGGTCCTGCCCCTCTGCCTCGCCGATTAGCCATGCAAATTTCAGCCAATCAGATCAACCAGAAAGGTTCCTGCCCCAAAAGTGACAAAAACGCCCCCTTAACACTGAGCGTAAATCCACATGAGCGCGCAAAAAGGAATTGACCGCGCAAGATCACTTCAGGGTTAGAATTGCGCCTGCGCGGTTTTAAGGTTCACTCACTCAGTTCCTAAATACCAGGGCTCCAGACTGCGAGCAATTGGTCGCATTTTGCGACAAAAATTTGAGAGTGTGCGACTGAATTTTACATCCATTCGCACATGTGCGACCAGTAAATTTGCCTCCCCCACCCTCCGTATTTTTTATACATTAAACGTAGAAGGGGCACGTCAATGATCAATGAAATAATCAATGAGACGCGAGCGCACACGCACGCAGGCAGACACACACACTCACGCACATACTCATGAAACGCGAGCACACATTCGCGAAGCTGACCAACCAATCACAGTGGGGCATATGACTCTTGGGGGCGTGACAATGACAGGGTTTGAAAGCAGGAAACCTGACAGCCCCCTCCCTCCCCGGACCACATTAAGGAGTTCCTTACTTTCCTTTAGAACGTATCTTTTCGCTCGTAATTTTCTAAATGCATGCAGTCCGTGCTGAACTTTTCTCTGGGCCGCACAGAACCGGAGGAAGGTTTAGGTTTTGGTTACGGCGGCGCATCAAACGGGTTACGGCAGCACACCGCTCCCGTCCCGCGGGAGTCGGGTCAGCTGAGGAGAATAAATGTCCCACACCTACATGCGTGACAGCTAACGGGGCTTGAACTTTAAACACGCTCGAGCAAAAACAACATTAGTTTTAGACTCACTGAAAATACGTGGGGAAAATGCAACGATAGACGTGTTTGACATGAACCGGCGGCTCGCCTGGATCGTTGGGGAGACCAGGGGGGGGGGGGGGGGGGGGGGGGGGGGGGCTGTGAGATGAAAGCGAATCTGCAGCAAAACTGAAGGAGAACAGGAATTTGGAGTTGTCCTTAACATTCAATTTAGTTTTAATATTCCTATCCCCCTTAGTGTGATCTGTGTTATTTTATATTTTATGATTATTTTAATGTTTTGTGATGTATGTAGCCTTTTTTAATGAATTGGTATTTTAAATTATTTTAATTAATCACTCCACTACAAAAACCATCAGGACACATGTCCCATAATGCATTGTTTTGTAGTCTGTCTGTAGGGCAGCTTTCAGTCAGTTCAGTTTCCAGCTGTGTCCGGGTAGGTTTACCCCATGCTCTCACCCCTTTCTCGCGATATCGACAGTTGATGTTGGAGCAAAAACAAAAATATGTGTCACACACCAGGTGATCTGCGCAGCGTTGAGTTCACCTGGGTAATCTCAAACACACTTATTGTGCATCTTGGCTGCACCTATTTAGTGTCACAAAGATAAATTTCCATCAGTTTTCTTTACTATTTGTACTGTCATGACAGCGATGGTGCTGTCAGTTTACCTTCTTGTTGCATTTTCAAAAGTGAAGAATAAAATGTGACACTGAATGAGAAACAGCACATTGTAATTTCTGCATCTATTATTAAAGTATTTATTAGTAATACAGTGGAAATTAGTAGATTTGGTTAGAATGTTGATTTACGGTATGCGCCCCTAAATTTTCTGGTTGTGCCCCTAAAATTTTCAGTTAGGGGCCACAGTGCTCCTAGTGAAAAAAGTTAGTCTGGAGCCCTGAATACGCCCGCTTAGTTGTCTTTACGCCCTTTCAGTTTATGGCAGAAACGTAATTCCATATTACATGTTCACATGAAACCAGCAGCAGGAGGATCTCAGGAGTTCAGAGATGTGATGTGTTCAGGAGGAGGAGGAGGAGGATGACGGAGAGGTTCTGCTGGTGACGTTCTGAGGCGTTCCTCCCACCTTTGACCTGCTGCTGGCATTGTGAGAAGGGGTCCGGACCGCCGTCGGCCGCCTCGGCGTCTCCGTCCGTCTGGAGGGCGATGCAGTCGGAGATGCTGGGAAGCAGCTCGTCCAAACACGGCCGGGACGACAGGCTCAGATACTTCAGCTTCCTGTTCTCGCAGCTGAGCTGGAGGGGACGCAGAGAGACACATCATGCTCCTAAATGCCCCGTGGGGTATTAGAGGCTGAACCTCCACCGGACCCGAACCTCCGGCAGAAACTTTCTTCTCCCTCAGATGGTCTCAGAAAAGCTGCTTTACTAATGTAAGACCCTCACAAAAGAAACCTTCCTCAAAATCTGAACGATCTCGTCTTCAAGTGACACAAAGAAAATTCCCAGAATGCATTTGGTGGATCCTGACTGGATAACTACGGTTCCTTATTCGTTCCTGAATTTGTCTAAAAGCCTCCAGACAATCCACCTTCTGAGTCCGGCTCCACTGAACTGTTGGAGGGGGCCGTTCCTCTCCACGCTCGTCCAGGGAATTGTGGGAAATGAAGTCATCAGATTTGCTGCTTTTACAACAGAAATCTGATCATTTTAGCTCATTTATCACATGAATATTTATGACAGAACTTTAGTCTCTGATTCTGAGCGGATCACACAGACATTCGGTTCCTCCCTGCAGTCTTCCTGCTCTTTGTCAGATGATCACGCTAATCTCACACGGTGGATTACTGAGCGTGTGCGAGACACACACCTTAGTGGCGAGGGCCTCCGCATTCTCCCGACACGACTTCTCGACCTCCAGCTGAGTCTGCAGGACGCTCACCTCCTCGATCACCATCTGGGACACTGGAAGAGGAGACGCACATGCACACACATGCACACACACACATGCACACACGACCATTAAAGTCTCAAACTTTAATGTTCTTAAATGGGAATTTCTGTTTAAAAATGCAACAAGCTGACTGAGGTTAGACTAAAATCAGACAGAGCAGCTGAACAGAGACGATCAACCTTTGTGAACTTTTGGGATAAATGTGTTCACAGGTCAAATCTTGTGGCCCCGCCCAGCTTCTTTTCTAGCAAATACGATCTTTTTAAAAAAGCATTTTTTCGTCTGCTCCTGATTCACAATGATTTGAATAAAGAATGACACAGAAATGGAATTTAAGCTTTGTTTTCATCAGAAATGTCCATCAGAAAAAAGGTGTTAAAAACAAATTCCTGTGGCATTTTCCATGGGTCTTCAAAATGATGGGAAAAAGGCAAACAAAGCTGCATCCAAACCACACGCTCTGCAACCTCATCAAGAAGACGGTTTGTGGAGGACGTCAGCGGACAGTGGAGGAGAACCTCCACAGAGAACCTCAAGCGTACTTTGGGAGTTCTTCCTCCTTGAAGAGAATTTTTTTTTCCAGTTCAGGACTCGGCATCATCTCTGCAGGAACCTCATCCTGGAGAACTTCTTCTGCTTTTTGCTGAGTCATTTCTACCCGTTCCTGTCCCTCAGTATGAAAACCAAAGCTCTGCAGACGACTTTCACGCTCTAAATAGCAAAATGTCTGCAGGGATTTTTGTGTTTTTAAGACGATAAAACTGTTTAAAAGGAAGACGTGAAAACATCCCATGCTTGCTGCCAGCTCCGTCCGCCACTCAACGATCGGTCTTTGGAGGTCAGCTCCTCCTCCGTCCCTCTAAAATGACCCAGATATGGAGACACTGACGCTGATGAAGGAGCTCCAAGACTCCTCCTCCTCCTCCTGTGGTTTTGAGCAGACCTCATCCATTCTCTGCAGGTTTTTAAACCGACCAGGTGAGTCAAACAGACTACAGACATGTCAGGATCTAATGCCCTTTGACCCCCAACACACCACATCATGTAACAGGCTTTTATTCTGAAACATCTGCAGCAGGAAGAGACTGAATTCTCCTGCTGATGTTGGAACTGAGGGTCAGAGTCTCTGAACGTCCTCCTGCTGCTTCCTCGATTCTGAACTCTGCTGATGTGTTTGTTGTTTTCCAGCAAATACAGAGGCTCGTCTTCTTTGATCTTCCTCTTCTATCTGACTTTTCCTGGATAACAAAGGTCAGGCAGGTTTTACTAGAAAGGATTTCAGCGGCATTTCGACAGCAGACGAGCTCAGAGACAGATGAGGAAGAATGAGGAGGAGGAGAAGGTCTGAAAGGGCCTTTGGATCTATTTTTTACGTTTACGGTTGAGCAAACCCTGGTGGTCGCCATCAGAACTGCACATTTGCCCTTTGACCTTGAAGCAGGGTAGCGACCGTCTGCAGCTGCACGTACGGATCAGGAAACGGAAACGCATAGATGTTTCTGTTCCTGACCGGCGTGCCGCCGTGCCGCCTAAAATACGACACAAATATCTGAGGAGATGAGGAAGTTTAAACTCATCTTCCAGAATCACGTTTCTAACCAGATATTTGCATTTCTATATCATCTATTTCTATGCTCATTGTCTTCCTTTACAACTTTGTGAAACCCTTAAATTATTCTACTACAGTTTTATTTTATGGCACAAAGAAAACATTTGATTTTTCAACCTATTGAACTCTTTTGCTGACGTTTGCATGAAGCTCTTCTAAAACGCCACGTCTGTCAGAATTCACTCACTCTATCCAGTGTCCCCAACATTTCCCAGAATTCTCTGCAAAAACCTAGTGTGCATCTATGCTCTCTTGATTGGTCAATATAGACCACAATGCATTGCCTGTGGGGTGAAACGTGTGAATCATCAGAACATTCATAAAGTGGCTTTTTACTTCCTGAATGGCGTTTGGCGTTCCAAAGCAGAGCAGTGAGCGCGTCAGAACCGGGTCAAAGTCCAGGACACGGCGGTTCTGTTTGGGGTTTTGGAGCTGGAGGAGGTTCAGATGCATCTTCTCTCTGCTGAACGTCCACCCAGAGTCTTCCTCGTTCAAAGTTACAAAAGCTGACTCCCCCCCCAACGTTCTTCTGAATAATTCATGGGGGAGAGTTGAATCATTCATGGAAATAACACGACAAGAGTGACTGCTGTTCCCTCTGGGGGGAGGGGGATGAATAAATGAGGAGGAGGAGGATCGGCCTCTCTGCTGGCGCCGGAGACGCCTGAACCGACCGACCGTCACTCAAACCGTCTCTGCTTCGCCGTCCATCGCCGCTCCTGAACGCTCGGGTTTAGCGTAACTCTACACCTGTGCCATGGAACGAGGCGCACCACAGCCTCCTCTGTCCCACAATGCATCTGTGGTAACACGACCTGGGCAGACGCAAAGCCCCTCTCAGGTTCATCGACTCATCTGGAGTTTTGGAAGCTGAGACTCTGACGAAGCAGCAGGTGAGAAAATTAGACAGAAGGCCGAACCAGGAGTCCAGACACGCCCCCAACGCCACAGTCTGGAAACGTCAGGTTTCCCGTCAACGAAGATCCTTCAAAGTGGAGGAACTTCCTGCTGACCAACCCGCTGGCCGCTCCAACATTTTAGAATCAAAGTACCCAGAGAAACCGGCGGTCGTCAGGAGCTTCAGGTGTTTCCTGGAGCGGATTCCTCCTCTGACGTCAGACGTTCAGCTTCTCAAACGCATTTCCTCCCGTTTGGATCAAATCCGCTTCAGAGTGATCGAAACGGGAACGTCTGTGTTTCAGGACGCCACTCGGAGACGCCGTTAGAGGAGCGCTCAGGGCGGAGCACCGATGGACCTGCTCCTGCCGGAGGAAGCGGTCTGGATCTGAAGTTCAGCTCCTCCAAAACCTGCCGTTTCCATAGAAACGCCTCCCTGCTCTCCCACACAACACAGAGATGGAGTTGAGGAGGCAAGGTGGGGGAGGAAATGGGGGTGTCAGCTGTCAGATGGATGGGAGGAGGAGGAGGTAAAGAAGGTCTCACCTTTTCCCAGGTGGACAGTTTAGGCACATCTACAGGAGCATGAAGGTCTGAGTGACCACGAGGAGGTCAGCAGTGAGACCAATACGGTTCACAGAGGTCACAGAGGTCACAGAGCCTCAAAGCTCTTCTGGTCACACTGACAGCTGAGGTCACACAACACAGCAGTTCATGAGAATCCAGACTGAACCAGCATGACTCAGCATTATTCTGCATTCAGTATTGTTAAGAATTTTTCAGAATCATTCTCTGTTATTCTGGAATATTCAGAGTAATTATTCAGCATTTTTCTGAATATTTTCATATTATTTGTCGCTGTGAAGAACTATTGAGCATCATCAAGAATGATTCTATTGGTGAGTAACAGTCAGCATTGTGTCTCATTTACGTTGTTCGTCACCTTTCTGAGGTTTTTATGCCCTTTTGGAATTATTCAGAAATATTCGGCGTCATTCTGCGTCCGGTCTCGGCGCTTTTCATCGATGACTCCAGTATTTTTCTTTCCGCTGACTTTTAGCTGCAGTCAGAACCGTTGAGCTTCATCAGTACAGGAGGTGAAATCTTTCTAAGTTCAGGTTCGGCCGCTCTCGGTGAACGTCTGCTCAGCATACGTTCACGGCGGTCCTGTGGATCAGCGGACTCACCTCTCTTGATGTGCTTGAGCTGCCTGTGGGCCTCGTCTCTCTCCTCCGTCAGTCTGTTGCGCTGCAGAGAGACAGCAGGTCAAACTGTTACCGATGTTCACTGATACCCGCAGATACAGTTACAGCCATATGCTGGGGGGGAGGGGGGGGGGCGCCCACAGACCCGCCCACAGCGTCTCACGGACCTCCACCTGTGCACTCACCTGGTTCCTCCTGACCAACCGACACAGACAGGAGACCCAGCAAACCTGTGATAGGAGACCTGAACGCATCGAGCGTCTCCAGAGGGAATCGAACCATCAAACCGTCACTGTTTCTGCACAAGCAAGGAGCAGACGCTCTGGACCACAGGAGGCTTCAGTAAAGACGAGCAGATGAAGAGCAGGTGTCTCCTCTCCCTTCATGTCCTCCTCATGAGCTGTTCTGCAGAGAAAGCCCCGCCCACGACAGCCCCCCCCCAGCTGCTGACTCGGTCTAAGACTTACACGGGGGGGGCCCACGAGCCGCCGTCAGAACCCAGTTCCCACTTCACAACACGGATCCACGTGAGAGACAGAACTAGTTTTTATGGAATCTAGTCTGAACCTTTTTCAGAACCATTGGTCCAGAATTCAGGTGAGCTGCTGAAGAGGACTGAACCAAATCTACAGGTGGAGAGGGGGGGGGGGGGGTCACTGCCAAACACCTGAACCTGTTCACAGACATGACGCCATCATCTCATTTAAGAAGATCCAGTTTATTCAACTTAAGTTAAAAAAGAAAAACCCCGGCCCGACCTCCAAGCTCCTCCCACCAGCACCTGGTCCAGAGGAGTCTCTGAGGGTCAGACTGACCCGAACCCTCTTTTATGTTCCTCCCAGTCCTTCAAAATGAAACGCCATCCTTAACCCTTGTGCTATCTTAGGTGACCCCCCCCCCCTTCCATTGACGTGTTCTCCCTACCATGACAAAGGTGGATAAAGGTGGAAAGATTTCATGTAATCCATGGACACCAGTGAAGATCACAAATCATTGAAGAAAAAAGGTTCAGAGCACTGTCTAGTGGGTCTAGATGACCCAACTCCCAACGTTAAAGTGCCTAGGATAGCACAAGGGTTAAAGCGAGATCATCAAACTCCTTAAAAGACTCAGATTCATGTAAAAACCGAATCCTCGCACGTTGCCTCTGTTTTTGTTGGCAGCTCCAGAGGAGGTCATGGAGGGACCAGAGGAGCGGCCCGTTTCTGTCTGTGGGACAGAAGCGGAGCGACCGCGGTTCCTGCAGAACATCTGAACGATTCAGGAAGGATCCAGGTGAGGACAAGGTCTGCTTGGGTCCAAAACCGAGCTCCCAAATGACCCAAGCAGAGTCAGAAATTTCTCCATTTCTTTGTCTCTGGGTTTAAACACCAAATTTCCCATTACACACGAACGCATCTCCTGTCTTAGTCTAAAAATGAACGCTGTCTTTTATCATTGGAGGCTGGGGGAGCAGCAGATGAGCTCCGGAGCCTCCAGAACCGCCCTGATGGCGGGCGGCTGGGATGTGGGTCAGATGTGGCCCTCAGCGCCTGGCAGGCCCGGCTGGTGTTTCAGCGGCTGCAGATGCGCCGCATGTGAGTGGGGTGATTCATGGAGGGCATTAGGAGGGGCAGGTGCACAGAAACCACACAGATTTGGGTCACATGTGGGGTGGGGGCGGGGGTCTGTCAGCCACAATAAAGATGAGTCAGCATCACTGTGGGAAAAAGTCACTACTGTTCATTTATTTCTCTGACATCTGGATTCTAATCTGTGATTCAAAGAGACGTTTTGAGTCTGACCTGATTTAGTATTTAATAATTGATCGATTTCTGATCGATAATCCGCTTAAATCCCCGTTCGGCGGCAAACTGAATTTATAACTCACCAAAATCTTCTTTATGCTCATTTTTGTCTCTCTAAATAAAAAAATTTGGGGAAAAAAAGAGGAGAACCGACATTTATCGGATTTAAACGCGCGAGGATGGATTCAGGGAGGGGTCGGGCTCTTTGATGTCCTCGCGCAGATGCCGGCCGGCGGATGAAAGCGACCGGAACCGGCAGATCAATTAAAGCAGCCCGCAGGTTTCCGCCTGAACAGTGATAGACGCGGGAAGAGGGCACATGCGGGACGAACGCAGACTTCTCTGAGCTCCGTCACTCACCTCCGTTCGCGCCTCGTTCTCCCCGCATCCGTCCATGGATGAAGCTCGTGCCTCGTCTGGAATGAAGAGGTGAAATAATCCCGCAGATTAGGGCGACGGTCTTCTCATGGATGGAGCTGCATCTGAACGCAGCACATGTCTGGTTTCTGTCAGGTTTATGGGATGGAGGGGCGCTCGGTGCTGCTGCCGGTGGACATCCTCCTCCTCTTCATCCTCCTCCTCCTCTTTTCCCTGGCAGCATCCCCCTTCCCCCTCCCGGGATCAAAGCAAACATCTCAGAGCGCATGCTCGTAAAGTTTTTTTTAATCAAACAAATACGGTTATAAAAATGACGATACATTTTGATAATACATCTTTTTTAATCAAAGGTGGTAATAAAAATGATAATAAAATTTAATAATATTTTTTTTAATTTAAAGCTTCTAAAAACAAGATGCGTTCAAGTGCTCACGAAGAAAATTTTGGAAAGCAGTTTTACTATTTAGTTTAAATCTTTTTCCCACCAATTTACTGTTTATAAAAAGTTTAATGAACTTCGTCACTTTAAAATAAAGCAGTTTATGTCTTTAGGCAGACAAAAGTGAATAGAAATCCTTCGAATTCATCTTTTTCTCCCCCGTTAGCATGCTAACATGAGCGCTACTTCTTCTATGACTCAACCGAAGAATTAAGAGAAGCTGCTGCCACCCAGCGGCTGACGGCGCAACAGCCTCCAGGTCATAAAGTCAGTTTTTCTTTTTAAATGTTTGGGGATATTTACATTACACCTCTTAATATTAACCTTTTAAGTTTTATAACATGTTTTCATATTATTTATTTCACATTGATTACAGTTTAATACAGAAATGCAGCGTTTTTATAAACATAATGCAAAACTTTTAATTTGAAACCACATAAAAGAAAAACATTTTCCTCATCAGGCTGCCTTCATGAAACTCCAAAATTCAGGTTTTCAGGGTCTCACTTTTGCGGGCAAACAGCTATTTTGTGGAGCTGCACCCTCAGATGTCTGTGACTAAAACCAAAGGTTTGACTCCAAAAACAAAAAGCAAAGTTTTTTTTTCTAATCCAGAAAGTTTGGTTCTGTTGTATTGTTTTCGTTTTCCTGCAGTCCTCCAGTCATGACCTTCTATCAGCGTTCAAAAGTGAAACCAGCAAAAGCAAAACCTGATCAGAAGTCTGTGCACATGTGACGTGTTTTTATGCTGATGGCTGAGGAAGAATCCGGAACATCCAACCTTCATCATGAACATGGAAACTGGTTTCTAGGTCTGGAGAACAGGATCCTGTGACTCGTCTGCTTCTGGTTGAAATCGACAAAAACTCCAATCAGATCAAAACTACACAAAAATGCAATTCAGGTTCAAACCTGCCTGATTTTAGAACTAAAGGTTTAGGAAGGACCAACAAACACACAACCGTGTTCAACGTTTCACAGGAAGAAACACTTTTAAAGGAATGTAGGATCTCACTTTGGTTCTTTTATAATCTATCCAAATATACCTGATCATATTTGTGCTATTCCGTAATACACCAGTAGCAGAAAGTAGTACACTTGAAGTTTCTGGTATGAAGTTTGAGTGTTAGTACAGCAACAAATACACCAGGGGTGGGCAACCATTTCGACTCGTGGGCCACAAAAGCTTCTAAAATTAGACAGAAGGCCGAAGATGACTGCAGTGTTTTGGTAATCCACCTCATTAGAGAAAGTCATTATATATTTAAAAACAGAACATTTGTGAGTTTTCATCTAAAAACTGTGGCTTTTGTTCTCATTTTAGAGCCATTTGATGCAAAACCCAAACATAGAGAAATGCTGCGTTCATGTAGGGTTTGAACGATCAGGAAAATGAAGATCAACAAATCTTCCAACACCACATGGATGCTAGAGCGGGGGCCCCACACGTCTGCTTGTGAGGGCCACAAAAACTCTTAGTCTTCTCTGATGAGTCTGATTTTGAACTCTTCAGTCTTTCTCTTATTGTGAAGAGCTTTGGTTCCCCTGAAGGAGTTGTAAAGTGCTACACGAATAAAGCTTCATAAATAAAAAAATACTTAATAAAAACAAATAACTTTGATTTTCAAAGAAAAGGTCAGGAACATAATACGGATGAAATACAAAACATTAATAGTCTGTCTTCCCGTCTTCGTCTCACAGTTTGTGCTAAAGTCCTCTCATCCAGTGATCATGAAAAAAGTCCAAGTCCATTGTCTTCTGTTGCAGCTCGACATAGATCTGACATAGATCTGACATATAGATTGAAAATAATCACGTGTCTCTGATAACCGAATGTGGAGGCGGGCCGCTTTTGGCCGCATGCCGTGGTTAGCCCACCCCCGTTCTAGACCGTGTACTACAGGAAGTATACCAACTGAATACTTCTTCAGGCTAAATTGGAACATTTTAAGTTTACAAAATAAAAACAAGTTGACATTTTCCACTTCAGTTGAATGTTTTTGATGAGGGAAGTGACCCATTCAAACACGAATCTGTGAGTTCCTGTTTAAATCTATTGTCGGTTTTGTTCCTTAAACCGTTTCCTTTGTTTGATCTGAATTCATTATCAAATGTTGCTTTTTTTATACAAAGATTTCTATTCGTAGATGAAATGAGACGTTCAGGTCCGTCTGTAAACTACATTTTCTGAATAGAACTCTGGTTTCCAGACAAACAAATGTTCCTGAACTTCCTTCAGTTGTTAAACAAAAACCTTTCATTTATTTTATTTTTATCTTGCCTGCTTGAAACAGTTAAGAAAAAAGTTTTCTGCTTCAGAGCGGAAGTCACATGACCGAGGTGTCACGTGACGGGCTGGGTGGATCGTAAATACGGAAGCGCGGAAGACGGACATTTCTGCGGCGGTTCGGTTCTGTTCGGCTGCACGATGCACAGACTGCTCCTTGCGCTCGCGGCAGTTCTCTCCGTGGTTCTGACTCGCGTGGACGGAGACTCGCTACGAATGAAGAGATTCAAAAACCTGCAGGTGAGGGTAGTACGCATGCGCAGATGAATTTTTTTTAACGTGTTTTCTGTTTTCGTTTCGTTTATGCGTCTCACGCCTTTAAACCAGGAACGTTTTAAACAAAGTTATGACGTAGAAGAATTAAGGAGGAATTTATTTTAGTGGCCGGATCACCATTTTTCAGGGATTTAAACCTTTTTTCCTCCTAAATGCTTCATTTTCTCCTCTTGTTTATCTGTTACGTGTTGAATCAGCAGAAGAGAGAAATCTGCTCTCAGGACTTCTTCACTCGGAACCAGGATGCAGCTTCAGATCAGCTGGACGTGACCTCTGACCTCCAGCTGATCTAGAGTTAGTGTGATCTGAAAACGAGGATACATGTGTCGTCTACATGTGAACCCAGATGAAAGTCCAGACCGGGTTTATCTGGGGTTCTGCTGGAACGGGTCTGAACCCCATCGGAGCCGTCCAGCCGCTGAGGGTCCACAGCGACGCTGCGGTTGGTTCCGGAAACGTTTGTTCATAAACGCTTTTGTTTTGTTCTGCAGAAGAACTCTGTCCTGAAAACGTGAAGTCCAACGTCTTTCTGGTCGTTTTCAAAGGTTGTTGAAGAGAAACGGTGCAGAGTCTCCTGACTTAAATGAAGCAGGACCTGCGGGTAACCTTTAGAGCAGACTGCAGACCAGAACTTCTTCCTGCTGCAGGTTCTGGTTTTCACTGGTTCAGACTGAAAGGCGGCGAAGCCTCAGAGAGAAAAGGTTCCTGAAGTTCCAAAGCGGTTCTGGACCAAAGTCTTTACGTCTGATGGCTGAGAATCTGCTGAGTCGTCACTAATCATGAGCGTCATTGACGGCGAGCCGCCTGATCTGTGTGGGGGTGGGGGGTCCCGCAGCTCCACCCTCACACCCAAAGTTCTGCTCCGGTTCTCTGCAGGTTTCCAACTTCGACTGGAAGAACTGCTGGAAGCCCGACGCTCCGGCGCTGCTGAAGAGCCTGACCGTGTCTCCAGACCCCATCGCCATCCCAGGGGAGCTGACCGCCGCCGCCTCCGGGTCCACGTCTGTGGAACTGGACGCTCCGTTATCGGTGAGTTCACACAGGGGCAACTGTCCGGGTCTTTCAGTTTGGTCCTATGGAGGCCCTGGAGGCTCAAACCTCGGTAACCTGAACCGTTTAGTGCGTTTCTTATCTTTGTCCATTTCAAGCTCTAACTTTGCTCAGGTCCTCATTGGTTTCAGAACAGTAAACACATCGTTGGTTTTCAGAACCAGAGAAGAACTTTCCTGCAGAACCGGCGGTTCCGGTTTCAATCCTAATCTGATGACGTTTGGTAGATTACGAACCGAGCAGGAACCACAGAGTCTGACTCCACCCTCCAGGAAAATGCAACACAAAGAGAAAATAGCCTTTAGGAAATATTTTACACCAATTGACAGAGGTTCCCATGACTTCATTTCAAAATAAAAGACCCCTAGAACCATGTAGGATGGTGTCGATGCAGCAGATGTGGTAGTAGGTAGTGTGACATCAGCAGGAATGAAAAGAAAACGGTTTATTTTACCGTTTGTGGAGCATCTCAGCCACAAATAACTAACCTGGGCTAAAGAAATGACCCTTTTAGAACCGTAAGTGGAACTAAAACCTTGAATTTGTTCAAAAATAGAAAAATCTGCCTTGTAATTCTGCGAGCTTCTGATTGTGTCACAAAAATCTGTCAAAACGTTTCCGTGCGACTTGTGATACGAGCCGTCCTTCAGCTGTTTGAGTCCCTTTGCTTCTTTTTAACTTTGCTAATTTTACTTCCTTTTGAAACTGAAAAGCGTTGTTTTCTTTAAAAAGACCCGCCCTGCAGAAACTACGTCCTAGGAAACGACACGTTTGTTAGTCTAAAAGCGGCTCATCATAAAAGGGTGGAACCACAATAGACGGGTAAAAGACTCACGCCTGGTTCTGGACTCTTCCTCCTCTGAGCCTCGTCTTCCTCCTCAGCTGAACGTGACCCTGAAGAAGGAGGTGGCTGGGATCTGGGTCAAGGTCCCATGTTTGGACGACCTGGGCAGCTGCCACTACCCGGACGCCTGCGACCTCCTGGACCAGCTGATCCCGCCCGGGCAGGACTGTCCGGAGCCGCTGCACACCTACGGCCTGCCCTGCCACTGCCCCTTCAAAGCCGTGAGTCCCGCCGCCGCACGCGCCTCCCGCGCCCCTCCCTGCGCCTGACCCGCTTCTGCCTCCCCAGGGTTTGTACTCGCTGCCGCAGTCGGACTTCTACCTGCCCAACGTGGATCTGCCGTACTGGCTGACCAACGGGAAGTACAGGGTCCAGGGAGTCCTGGGCGTCCCGGGCCAGGAGCTGGGCTGTTTGGAGGTCGCTCTGTCCGTTCACTCGGACTGAGGCGCCGACCGGGCACCCGGCGAGCGACTTTCAGAGTAAAAGAGGTGTTTAGGAAATCACACAGAGCTTGTTGAAGGAACCAGGTTCTAACTGTTTGCTGGTTTCCTGCAGAAATCCTCCAGATTCAGGAAAACGGGTCCAAAAGATCTGAAAGAAAACGTTTCCTTTTTTTAAAGTCAAAGTGTCAGATGTTTTTATTTTTGAAATCAAAGTGCCATCTCTGAAAGTTTTCCTTTTTTAAATGCTGCCTGTTTGGTGAAAACTCTGAACAACACAAACTCTGAACCACATGCTGGACTTAAAAGCTGAAACTCACGGACCCACAAACTGGTTCTGTTCACGAAGAACCTCTTCCTAAAACCCCAGACAGGGACTGATGCATCTTCAGTAGAGCTGATGAAGCTGAGGGGCGGCTCCTTCATCAGTGGAAAATCCTCAGTTTGGACCGGAACCTTCTTCTGGACACAAACAGAACAGGGTCGTGAACAGAACCTCGTTTTAACATCACTTTCCCTTCAGACTAATCAATACCTCCATTCCTGCCGTCACAATTTGATCAATAGAGTTTATTTTCTGAAGAACAAAGACAGTTTTTATACAGAAATCTTACATTTGAACAGGAACTCTTATTTTGACAGTTTACTTCCTGCTGTTCTCTAATGTTAAAGCCTTTTTTCAGTGGAAATAAAGTTTCTTTGATCTCATTTGTCCATCTTCTCTTCCTGGTTTGCGCTAAAGTTCAGGGTTTTCCAGACGTCTGTGACGTTTTAAAAGAAAAACTCAAATCTGCTGCAGATTTATGGGAAAAACTGATGTTTTTTCAGAACATTTAGTTCAAAGGAGGACTCAGGTCTTCCAGGATTATTTGGATTTATAACCAGACTACATGAATGTTATCTTCATTCAAATCCAAAAGATTCAGTTCACCCTGACGGAACCTGAAAGTTTCACTGGAATTTTAGAGAAACGTCTTGAATGAAACATGAAAATGGAAAAGCCCCCCCCCCCCCCCCCCCCCCCCCCCCCCCCCCCATGAGGAAGACTCCAGTCTGCTGGGTTTAAGGAAGATGCAGACGTTTTGTCAGAGGTCTGCTTCACCACCAGGTGGCAGCATTTCCCCAAAGTCCAAACATCAGAGACAAGCGGGGAAGCGATTCTCCACCTTTTCTTCTGCACTTCCCATCATGCTCTGGGGCAGGCAGCAGCAGGTCTGAATGATGGAGGAGAGCGTCAGGAACCCAAACACAACGAAGCTCCGGGTTCAGGTCACGCAACAAACCCAGCGGCCTTGTGGTAGAGTGTCTGCCCGAAGACTGGAAGGTTTTAAGTTCAAATCCTCGGTCGGGGAATATCAAGGACTCCTCGGTTGAACCACCAAATACTTCCCAAACACATCTGTAGCTGCTGGTCCCCCAGGGGAGGGGTCAGATGTGGAGAACACAGGTGTGACACAGGTAATGGGACTGTTTTCATCAGGACCGACAATTCCCCGTGAGGACTGGAACATGCTGATCGGTAAAAGATACGCACAAAAAGAAACCTCCATGTGGCTGAATGAGGAGGAGGAGCCTGATGGATCCATATTTGGATCTATTTTTGCCTTTTTTTAAAAACAAATTCTTCAAACGATCAGAAAACAAACAAATGTTTTCCTGAAGATTCTCATGGAGAAGAACACAAAACACATTTATCTGCAGACGAAAACAACAGAAGAACGTTTTTCTGACTTCTTTGTCTGCTAACTGGGTCAGTGCGTCTGCCATGGGAAGACCCACAATCATACACAGCCCCACAATCACACACACAATCACACTCACAATCACACACACAATCACACACACTCAGACCCACAATCACAGGAACAGAGATCCCGGACTTCATCAAACTGATTCTGTTCAGGACAAACAGGAAGTTGCAGATTCCTGCTGACAGGCAGCCCGACAACAACAAAAACACAGCAGATACAAACAAAGATGCACAAACAGCAACACAAACACCACAACAATCATCACATTGGAGACGAAGCAGAAGTGTTGAAGGTCTTCTCAGATGGAACAGAGTGCAACAGTCCAACTGCTTTCCTCTGCAGGACATCCTGTCTCTGACCTTCACCGTCAGACACTTCCTGCAACAGGAAACCTGTTAGCATATGCGGGGGGGGGGGGGGGGGGTACCTTTCTGCTGCAGCAGAGTTTGGAGTCAAAGTGAAAACTTCAGAGCAGCTCAGAGACGGACTGAGGTCTGAGCGCCGCCGATGGGACGTCCCAGCAGAAAAACATGGAGTCCAGGTGAAGCTGCAGGTCTGGACAGGTGGAGCAGGATAGGAGGTGAAGAAACCACAGTAACCAGCCAGACCCCCCCCCCCACCCCACATGATGCTGCCGTGACCCCCCCCCGACAGGAACCAGAAAGAATGAATGTGATGCTCGAACGTTCACATTTTAGGGGCGTGTCTTGTTCTTGGGTGGGGTGGTCTTCACTTTGGGCAGACAGAACCTGATGGGTAAGGTCAGAGGTCATCTGCATACATGTAAACCCGAGACCCTCACCCGTCTTTGGTTCCGAGTAACGGAGAACACCCGCCCTCTCCACACCCGGTGGATCACGTGACCGTCCATCTGAATCCGTCAGGTGGGTCTGACGGCGCGGTTCTTCATGAAACCAGCGTGTTCTGATCCGTTCCTCTGCTGAACGCCTCCCAGATGCTGGACTGGAAGGTCAGTGGAGCAGAGGGTGTGGACCGCTGTCAAAGGGGAGGGGCTTAAGACTGAGGTCTCCACATTTATAGTTCGGTTTTTAAGAACGTCTTCATAGCTCAGTGGGTCAACAGGAAGTCAACAACTGACATTTGGACCTGAAGGGAACGTTTGTGAGGAACGACGGATTCCTTTGATCACGTTTCTCATTTTCTGCAGGAACTTTGATTCGATTTTCAGAAGAAACGGTGACCAGAAACCACGAGGAGGAACAGCAGCTTAACTCACTTAAGATGGTCAAATACAGGGAAGGACATTTCATGTACACACACACAAACACCCACACAAACACCCACACACACAAACACACATGCTGTTTATCTTGTGGCCTCAGGCTGCTGTTTGCATTCTTTCACTCTGATCTTTATCAGGCAACATGTGGATGTAGATCTACCAAGTCCTGCCGAGCAAACACACACAAACCCACACACACGCACACACACACACGTACACACACAGTCAGGTGAATGTGGAGCATTTCTTTACCTTCAGTCCACATAATGTGATTTCTCATGAAAGCGTCTCTGAAACTTTTGACTTTCAGTCGTTTCTCAGAGACTCAGAGTTTCTTCAGCAGCTCATCAGAGAACTTTACCTTCATCATTTCTGGATGTTTTCTCTTTTCTTTCTCTCCTAATAAACCAAACTCACCTCCTGATAGAAACATGCTGTCTGTCCATCCTGCCCTGTAATAACAAATAAAGAGCATAACAACAGAAACAGATTCCAGGTTTTTCTCGTTTTTCCAACACAGAGAAACGGTTCTGGATGAATCAACCTGAAACAGAGATTCTCCATCTTCATTCCTGCTGTAAAGCAGACGTATGCAGAACAGAACATACTGTTCAATTCTCTCTCTGTGTTTTCAGAATATTGGAATTGAGAACCTTTGGCAGCGATGACGTTTGGATGGGAACCGCTGAACTTCAGTGACGTTTCTGGACGTCCACACGCGCCTGAATGTGACGCTGATCGGATCTCCTGCCGGACTCTTGGAGATGTGGCGGTGATGAAGCTCTGACCGACAGCGCTGGCCGAGTTCTTCATCCAGATCAACGATGATCCTGATCCAGAAATGTTTCTCACTGTCAACAGGAAGACTCAGAAAAGCATCCCTCACTGTTTGGTCACCTTTGTTTTGGCCGCGTTTCTACAAAAATCCACAGCATCACTTCTGATCCACTAGTAAGGGGTTGAACGTTTCTCCTCAGCGAGTTGGAGCCTCAAACTGTTCATCGTCTCTTTGCAGACCCTCGTAGATCAGCTCAAGCTCTGATTGGTCCTTTTTAGAGACCAAAGATCCAACATGTTCTGTTCAAAGCCGTGCCAGCTCCCACACATCAGTGTGTCCCTGAACACCACAGAAGAAGAAAGTGCAGATGTACAGCAGAGGCGAGCCAAAACAACAGCTACTGCGTCTGGATCTGCAGCTGAAATCAGAGGAACTGTGGTGAATAATGTGAACCAGATGAGGAGGCGGCGGGGGGCGGAGCTGCTTTGGTACAGGTGGCGGATTCATCGGAGCGTTTGTTTGTCTGCAGAAAGCCTTTCAGCAGAGACACGCGGCGTTGCAGGCCTGCTGCAGACGGGAGGTCGCTGCTGTTTGTTCTGGAGATAACCTCACCTGATTGGTTGACCTCTGCTCTGCCCGGACGGCCGGCGGCTCGGGTTCTGGGTCACCGAAACAGACGATGACAGACGTCTCAGGAGGTTAAGGATTATGAACAGAGTGTAGAGCAGGTTGGATCAGGAGTTTAGAACCAGAAAGCAGCTCTAACCTTTCCCTGCTTCTGCTTTATGTGTCTTATAAGTCATAAATTCTGGGGATGAAGTATTTATTTTGTTAACTTTAGAAATCCCTTCACTTTAAAAAATATTTAACATTTAGAAGCCCTGAGGTTTACAGTCCTTCTCCCTCTTTTTTAGTAATAACTGTTTTTGTGTTTTTTATCATTATTTAATTGATGGATTTTTGTTTCTCTCTTTTTTCTTTGCCTTTAAATGGGAATTTAATTTTTTATTATGATTATTTGGAGTTTTTTCCCGATATATATTATAATTAAACATCTTATGTTTCAATTCTATGTTTGCGATCAATTCATGAAGATTTCACATACATTCTTCAAGTTTTTAAAAAAACAAATTAAAATGTGAGAAAACTGTATTTTTGTTTCTCTAAACGCCTGTTTTAGATTTTTTACGTAAATTTTCCCCACTAGCTGGTCTTAAAGGTCAAAATGATCATGAGAAACGGTGTTTTTTTGTTTTTCGTTGAGGCCTCGGCGCCTCACGGTATTTCTAAAACTACAAAGTAAAAGGAAACAAAACCTTTTCATCCGATCGCAGCCACAGGTACATTTTAGAATAAATGCCGTTACCTGTTTTTTTTGCCTAATTTAGCATTTTTAGCATTGTTATCATCAATGCTGAAAATCTTTAACCCTTTAACTCCTGAGCTGTCACCAGCGACGGCAAAATAACTAAGAGACTAAAAGATAAAAATCTTAACGGTAATCATCCTTAGGCTCAATCAACCCTGTGACCCCGAAAGAGGTCAAGTGGGTTTAAAAAATGGGTGGGTGGGTCTGTCATTTAACTACAGGAATGCATAACACATATTTGGGGGGGGGGATCAGGTCAAGATCTTCCCATCTACCAGAATTTCTTCCACATTTAAAATCTCTCTGCCGTCAAACGGGGCTGGGTTGAGCAGGAACCACAGAAGCGAGCGTCTGCACTCATTTGAAGGAACCGGTTTGACCGCCGAGGCTTCGTGGTCGAAGCTCCATAATCATATTTGGGGAAGTGGAATGTGGCTTTTGTCCCATTAAGGTCAGCCTCTTTATGGAGAGAAAAACAACTGCAGAGAGGAGCTGGTGGTGAAACGTCACGGCGGCTCCGGTTCTGCTGTCGGGTCAGTGGAGTCTACGTCATCCTGATGGAGATCAGGTAAATGTCCGACCGCTTTGAGCTGCGGTCCCACTGGGATGCAACACATTCTCTAGAGGATTCACGGCTCCAGGCGGCAGCCGCTGATGAGTTTGTGAAGCTCAGCCCTGGAGGGGGGTTGGACGGAGCAGCAGGCCGTGTCATGTTTCTGTGAACGCTCTCCAGAGCTCTGCAGAGGCTCCTCGGGGCAGCAGGACTCCTCTTTGTGTTGGGTCTGGGTTCATTTGCATACCACCCTCCTCCCCCACCTCTGGATAGGCTGCAGCTCTGCTGGTATGTGGAAACCCACATCCCAGGACTCCCTAACCTCCCAAAGTCGAGGAGGCCGAGCTCAGAGGCAGGGCGCCAGCAGCAGCAGCAGCAGCAGCAGCAGCAGCTGAAGGACAGGAGGATTTTTTAATTGTGAGTTTGTTGGTTTGTGTCCTCTGCAGGCTGGAAATGTGGAGGTTTGCTTTGACAAAACTCGCAGATTTTTACAATTTTATACTTTTGGGCTTAATGAGGCTGTAACTGACATTTTTAATTGTTAATCCGTCAAAGTGAGACGTTTTCTGAAAAATTGAATTGACTGAATGCTGAAATTAAAAGAAAATGTTAGTTTAGCCAACAGACATGAGATTCCTTTTGACTCCTGTCGTGTTGCTGCTGGCTCTGCCTCTGAGTCTTTCCTCTGAGACTCTGTCCTCGGAGTCTTCACCAATAACCATCCAGTACCGGGTCTGGGAGGAGCAGCCCGCAGGAACCCAGGTCGGCTGTCTGCTGGACGACCTGCGGCGGAGCGATGAAGGTGGTTCTCTGGAGGAGTTCCAGGTGCTGGAGCGGGGGAAAGCCCTTCCGTTCTCTGTCAGCACTCGGGACGGGGTGGTCTCCACCCAGGGCCGGCTGGACAGGGAGCAGCTGTGCCGGGGATCAGACCTGTGTGAAGTGGCCTTCAGCGTCCTGTACAGGAAAAGCGGCGCTGTGAACTGCCTGCGGGTTCGTGTCGAGGTGATGGACCTGAACGACCACAGTCCCAGCTTCCCCAGCGCTTTGCAAGAGGTGGAGATTTCAGAAACCGCCAGCCTCGGAATGCGAATCCCTTTGGAGCGGGCGGTTGATCCAGACGCCGGAACCAACGGACTCCAGGCTTACACCCTGTCCACCAGCCTACACTTTGTTCTAGAAGTGACGAACGCTCCAGCTGGGATAAAACAGGCCGAGCTGGTGGTCATCAAAGAGCTGGACAGAGAGCTTCAGGATTCTTTTGACCTGACGATGGTGGCGTGGGATAAAGGAAACCCCGCAAAATCCGGGACCACCTCAATCCGTGTTTTAATCCAGGACTCAAATGACAACAGCCCCAAGTTTGAGGACAGTTATCCCACTGTAACGATACCTGAAGACACGGCTTTGGGGACAACCATCATCAAGCTTCGAGCATCCGACCCAGACCTGGGTCCCAACGGAGAGGTGGACTTCCTGCTGAGTAAGCTTAATTTGCCGGCAGTGCAAAAATGCTTCTATGTCGATTCTCAAACTGGAGATTTGATTGTTCAGGCCCCTTTGGATTACGAGGTCCAGTCGTCCTATGAGGTCATCATTCAGGCCGTTGATCACGGCCCCAACGCCATTCCCGCTCACTGCAAGGTGCAGGTGGAGCTGATGGATGTGAACGACAATGCACCAAGGATTCACACGGCCTGGACTTCAGACGCCTCTGACGCTGCAACGGTGATGGAAACGGCCCCGGTGGGGACTTTCGTCGCCATGGTGACCGTTAACGATGCAGACTCAAGAAAAAACGGAGAGGTTAGCCTAGCCATTAAGGACGTTTCCGTTCCTTTCCGCCTGATAAAGATGTACGGAAACATTTACAAGGTTGTTACTGATGGCAGTCTGGACCGGGAGAAGGTGATGCACTACAATGTCACGCTCCTGGCTCAGGACCACGGATCTCCACTGCTGGTTTCTGTTGAACAGCTGGGCGTTTCTGTTCTGGACGATAACGACAATGCCCCAGTGTTCTCCGCCAACATTTATAGGGCTACCCTCAAGGAGAACAGTGCTGCAGAGAACAGCATCCTCCAGCTGAAGGCCCACGATGAAGACCTCGGTCTCAACGGTAGAGTTTCGTACTACATCGGAGGCCAAAATGAAGAGATTCGTCACACACACTTTACCATCCATCCAAGATCTGGCGTCATTCGTGTCCAGCAGCCCCTAGACTATGAGGAACGGAGCAGCTACTCTTTTATTGTGGGGGCTGTGGATCACGGACACCCACCGCTGACAGGAACCACCACTGTGCAGATCGACATCGAGGATGTGAACGATAACCACCCTGTCATCAAGGAGCCAGAACCAAGAAAGGGCGTGGCCTCTGTCAGCATACCTGTCAACGCCCACAAGGGGGAGATTGTGACAGAGGTTGGGAGCGAGGCTGAGGAAAACCCCCACGTTTTACCAATAAATCCCCCCAGCAGAGAGGGGGGATTTGGGTTTCTGGCCTCAACAATTAAAGCAGAAGATCTGGACTCTGGACTCAATGGACAGCTCCAGTTCTTCATCACTGAGGGGAACCAATTTGGCCTCTTCTGGTTGGACCAAGCCACAGGGCAGCTGTACGTCAACACGACCAATGTTACTGAGCTCATTGGGAGGAGCTTCAGGATGGGCCTTACAGTGACAGACATGGGCACGCCCACTTTGGACACTACAGTGACTCTGGAGGTGGCTTTCATCAATCTGAAGGACCACCTCAGAAACTCCTCACCAGGCAACAGAGGTCAGCTGAGCTTCACCATGATGATCGCCATCTGTCTGGGTTCCACGTGCCTGCTGCTCCTGTTAGCCATCGCCTTGGTGACCACGTTCTGCCGGACAGACAAACGGGACAACCGGGCCTACAACTGCAGACAGGCGGAGTCCAGCTACACTCGACATCCTCGGCGACCGCAGAAGAGCATCAGAAAGTCGGACATTCAGCTGATCCCCGTGATCAGAGGCCGCAAGGAGGAAGCTGCTGAGGATGACGGCGAGGCCCAGCCGCTGACTCCACCCCCTCTGGCAGAAGACCAGCAACCTGAGGGTCAGTATAGCTTCATACCGTCAGCGGCGAGCGGGAACTTTTGTTCCCAGGGCCACCGAGACGAGGATGCGTTTCACCAACACCCCCACCACGGCAAGAGCCTCTGGAAACCGGGAAACATTGAGCTTGACGGGGTTTTTCCTCTGACCCCAGCCACGTCGTACGCCACCCTCCGCCAAGGCAGAAACCCTTCATCATCGTCATCTTCAGGCTCACATTCAAGCACTTTGAAGCGATACAAACCTGAAGGAAAAGAGAAGGAGCACGCAGCCTCTCAGGCGACTCTGAGGAGGCCCAAGATGTCGGCAGCTCAGGATGCAGAGCGTCAGCGGATGCTTCGTGACCTGGTTCGCCTCTCCATGGTGTTTGGAGACTCTCTGGAGCTTTCCTCAGCCTCTCCAGAGGTGCAGGTGAGAGTCTGCTTCCAGCCTTCGCTGGTTTTTCCTCAGAATGCAGCCGCTTTCACATCTTCCTACAGACTAGAAAACCGTGGAGGAGCAATTTTCCTGCCGTTTGAGGAGATGGATGTGTCTGTTTTCCATGTCATTAATGGCTCCACTTATCATCATGATGGTTTTTTAATGTCTTCTTATTCACATTCTCCTCAGCAGCAGCAGCGCTAAAGCTAATGCGCCGCTGCTGGCTCTCATTTAAACACCATTTACTCCCATTTCAAAGGTTTGATCACATTTATTCCGACATGTGCTTACAGTTAGCGGTTGGATAATTAAGTGTTGCCCCCCACAGGCTTTCACATTAATTCGAAGGGAAGTCCGTTACAGAATAAGGATAACAGCCCCCCCCCCTTCACCTTACAGACTTTCCCGCCTGCAGGCGGAAGTTGGATGGAGGTGTGCACGTAAATACCAATGGATCAGCATGACTATGTCACAGAGACAACCCCCCCCAAGCAGGGATATTTCTGAATATCACATATCAGAGGCATAATGAAGTGAGTGGGGGGGCTGTGTGAGACCAGCCAAAGTAAGCTGGGAGGTATTTGTGGTGTAAGCTAACACCGCTTTGACTCGCCGTTCTGTCACTGACTGATGACCCAGAATCCACTTTCACTGAGCCGAAGCGGGAGAGAAGAAAAACACGCCAGCGGGGAAAGAGCCGCTCCGAGCGGGACGCCAAAGCACCCCCCCCCCTCCCCCAGTTATCTCTGCACGGAGAAGCAGCTGCACCACATGCAGCAAAAACTCAAAAAGGCCAGTTTGTTTTGACTCGATCTGCCGCACAGATGTGGGAGAATCCACTGCAGTTGAACATTCTCTGCAGACTCGGAGGCTTTGTGGTTTATGTCAGCTTATAGACCAGGTTTCAGGTCAGTTTACAGGTTAGTTTACAGGTCAGTTTACATATCAGGTAACAGGTCAGGTTTCAGGTCAGTTTACAGGTCAGGTTACAGGTTAGTTTAAAGGTGAGTTTACAGGTGAGTTTACAGGTTAGTTTACAGGACAGATTACAGGTTAGTTTACAGGTCAGGTAACAGGTCAGGTTTCAGGTCAGTTTACTGGTGAGTTTACAGGTCAGGGTACAGGTCAGGTTACAGGTTAGTTTACAGGTCAGTTTACAGGTTAGTTCACAGGTTAGTTTACAGGTTAGTTTACAGATCAGGTTACAGGTTAGTTTACAGCTCAGTTTACAGGTTAGTTTACAGGTTAGTTTACAGGTCAGGATACAGGTCAGGATACAGGTTAGTTTACAGGTCAGTTTACAGGTCAGTTTACAGGTTAGTTTACAGGTTAGATTACAGGTTAGTTTACAGGTTAGTTTACAGGTCAGGATACAGGTTAGTTTACAGGTCAGTTTACAGGTTAGTTTACAGGTCAGTTTACAGGTTAGTTTACAGGTTAGTTTACAGGTCAGTTTACAGGTCAGGTTACAGGTTAGTTTACAGCTTAGTTTACAGCTTAGTTTACAGGTTAGGTTACAGGTGAGTTTACAGGTAAGGTTACAGGTCAGGTTACAGGTTAGGTTACAGGTCAGTTATAGATCAGGTAACAGGTCATGTTTCAGGTCAGTTTACAGGTCAGTTTAAAGGTGAGTTTACAGGTGAGTTTACAGGTGAGGTAACAGGTCAGGTTTCAGGTCAGTTTACAGGTGAGTTTACAGGTTAGGTTACAGGTCAGGTAACAGGTCAGGTTACAGGTTAGTTTACAGTTCAGGTTACAGGTTAGTTTACAGGTCAGTTTACAGGTTAGGTTACTGGTCAGTTTACAGATCAGGTAACAGGTCAGGTTTCAGGTCAGTTTACAGGTCAGGTTTCAGGTCAGTTTACAGGTGAGTTTACAGGTCAGGTTACAGGTTAGTTTACAGATCAGGTTACAGGTCAGGTTACAGGTTAGTTTACAGGTCAGGTTACAGGTTAGTTTACAGATCAGGTTACAGGTCAGGTTACAGGTTAGTTTACAGGTCAGTTTACAGGTTAGTTTACAGGCCAGTTTTTTTTGACTCGATCTGCCGCACAGATGTGGGAGAATCCACTGCAGTTCCACGTTCTCTGCAGACTTGGAGGCTTTGTGGTTTATGTCAGGTTATAGACCAGGTTTCAGGTCACTTTACATGTCAGGTAACAGGTCAGGTTTACTGCTGTTTACAGGTCAGTTTACAGGTCAGTTTACAGGTGAGTTTACAGGTCAGGTTACAGGTTAGTTTACAGATCAGGTTACAGGTCAGGTAACAGGTCAGGTTTCAGGTCAGTTTACAGGTGAGTTTACAGGTGAGTTTACAGGTCAGGTTACAGGTCAGTTTACAGGTTAGTTTACAGGTGAGTTTACAGGTCAGGTTTCAGGTCAGGTTTCAGGTCAGTTTACAGGTGAGTTTACAGGTGAGTTTACAGGTGAGTTTACAGGTCAGGTAACAGGTCAGGTTTCAGGTCAGTTTACAGGTTAGTTTACAGGTCAGATTACAGGTCAGGTAACAGGTCAGGTTTCAGGTCAGTTTACAGGTGAGTTTACAGGTGAGTTTACAGGTCAGTTTACAGGTCAGTTTACAGGTTAGTTTACAGGTCAGGTTACAGGTCAGTTTACAGGACAGTTTACAGGTCAGTTTACAGGTTAGTTTACAGATCAGGTTACAGGTCAGGTAACAGGTTAGTTTACAGGTCAGTTTACAGGTCAGTTTACAGGTGAGTTTACAGGTCAGGTTACAGGTTAGTTTACAGATCAGGTTACAGGTCAGGTAACAGGTCAGGTTTCAGGTCAGTTTACAGGTGAGTTTACAGGTGAGTTTACAGGTCAGTTTACATGTTAGGTTACAAGTCAGTTTACAGGTCAGGTTACAGGTTAGTTTACAGGTTAGGTTACAGGTCATGTTACAGGTCAGGTTACAGGTTAGTTTACAGGTCAGTCTACAGGTTAGGTTACAGGTCAGTTTACAGGTCAGTTTACAGATTAGTTTACAGGTGAGTTTACAGGTCAGTTTACAGGTCAGTTTACAGGTGAGTTTACAGGTCAGGTTAAAGGTGAGTTTACAGGTTAGGTTACAGGTCAGTTTACAGGTCAGTTTACATGTTAGTTTACAGGTGAGTTTACAGGTCAGGTTAAAGGTGAGTTTACAGGTTAGGTTACAGGTCAGTTTACAGGTTAGGTTACAGGTGAGTTTACAGGTCAGGTTAAAGGTGAGTTTACAGGTTAGGTTACAGGTCAGTTTACAGGTTAGTTTACAGGTTAGGTTACAGGTCATGTTACAGGTCAGGTTACAGGTTATTTTACAGGTCAGTTTACAGGTCAGTCTACAGGTTAGATTACAGGTAAGTTTACAGGTTAGTTTACAGGTCAGTTTACAGGTCAGTTTACATGTTAGTTTACAGGTCAGTTTACAGGTGAGTTTACAGGTGAGTTTACAGGTGAGTTTACAGGTCAGGTTAAAGGTGAGTTTACAGGTCAGGTTACAGGTTAGTTTAAAGGTGAGTTTACAGGTGAGTTTACAGGTTAGTTTACAGGACAGATTACAGGTTAGTTTACAGGTCAGGTAACAGGTCAGGTTTCAGGTCAGTTTACTGGTGAGTTTACAGGTCAGGGTACAGGTCAGGTTACAGGTTAGTTTACAGGTCAGTTTACAGGTTAGTTCACAGGTTAGTTTACAGGTTAGTTTACAGATCAGGTTACAGGTTAGTTTACAGCTCAGTTTACAGGTTAGTTTACAGGTTAGTTTACAGGTCAGGATACAGGTCAGGATACAGGTTAGTTTACAGGTCAGTTTACAGGTCAGTTTACAGTTTAGTTTACAGGTTAGATTACAGGTTAGTTTACAGGTTAGTTTACAGGTTAGTTTACAGGTCAGGATACAGGTTAGTTTACAGGTCAGTTTACAGGTTAGTTTACAGGTCAGTTTACAGGTTAGTTTACAGGTTAGTTTACAGGTCAGTTTACAGGTCAGGTTACAGGTTAGTTTACAGCTTAGTTTACAGCTTAGTTTACAGGTTAGGTTACAGGTGAGTTTACAGGTAAGGTTACAGGTCAGGTTACAGGTTAGGTTACAGGTCAGTTATAGATCAGGTAACAGGTCATGTTTCAGGTCAGTTTACAGGTCAGTTTAAAGGTGAGTTTACAGGTGAGTTTACAGGTGAGGTAACAGGTCAGGTTTCAGGTCAGTTTACAGGTGAGTTTACAGGTTAGGTTACAGGTCAGGTAACAGGTCAGGTTACAGGTTAGTTTACAGTTCAGGTTACAGGTTAGTTTACAGGTCAGTTTACAGGTTAGGTTACTGGTCAGTTTACAGATCAGGTAACAGGTCAGGTTTCAGGTCAGTTTACAGGTCAGGTTTCAGGTCAGTTTACAGGTGAGTTTACAGGTCAGGTTACAGGTTAGTTTACAGATCAGGTTACAGGTCAGGTTACAGGTTAGTTTACAGGTCAGGTTACAGGTTAGTTTACAGATCAGGTTACAGGTCAGGTTACAGGTTAGTTTACAGGTCAGTTTACAGGTTAGTTTACAGGCCAGTTTTTTTTGACTCGATCTGCCGCACAGATGTGGGAGAATCCACTGCAGTTCCACGTTCTCTGCAGACTTGGAGGCTTTGTGGTTTATGTCAGGTTATAGACCAGGTTTCAGGTCACTTTACATGTCAGGTAACAGGTCAGGTTTACTGCTGTTTACAGGTCAGTTTACAGGTCAGTTTACAGGTGAGTTTACAGGTCAGGTTACAGGTTAGTTTACAGATCAGGTTACAGGTCAGGTAACAGGTCAGGTTTCAGGTCAGTTTACAGGTGAGTTTACAGGTGAGTTTACAGGTGAGTTTACAGGTCAGTTTACAGGTTAGTTTACAGGTGAGTTTACAGGTCAGGTTTCAGGTCAGGTTTCAGGTCAGTTTACAGGTGAGTTTACAGGTGAGTTTACAGGTGAGTTTACAGGTCAGGTAACAGGTCAGGTTTCAGGTCAGTTTACAGGTTAGTTTACAGGTCAGATTACAGGTCAGGTAACAGGTCAGGTTTCAGGTCAGTTTACAGGTGAGTTTACAGGTGAGTTTACAGGTCAGTTTACAGGTTAGTTTACAGGTCAGGTTACAGGTCAGTTTACAGGACAGTTTACAGGTCAGTTTACAGGTTAGTTTACAGATCAGGTTACAGGTCAGGTAACAGGTTAGTTTACAGGTCAGTTTACAGGTGAGTTTACAGGTGAGTTTACAGGTCAGGTTACAGGTTAGTTTACAGATCAGGTTACAGGTCAGGTAACAGGTCAGGTTTCAGGTCAGTTTACAGGTGAGTTTACAGGTGAGTTTACAGGTCAGTTTACATGTTAGGTTACAAGTCAGTTTACAGGTCAGGTTACAGGTTAGTTTACAGGTTAGGTTACAGGTCATGTTACAGGTCAGGTTACAGGTTAGTTTACAGGTCAGTCTACAGGTTAGGTTACAGGTCAGTTTACAGGTCAGTTTACAGATTAGTTTACAGGTGAGTTTACAGGTCAGTTTACAGGTCAGTTTACAGGTGAGTTTACAGGTCAGGTTAAAGGTGAGTTTACAGGTTAGGTTACAGGTCAGTTTACAGGTCAGTTTACATGTTAGTTTACAGGTGAGTTTACAGGTCAGGTTAAAGGTGAGTTTACAGGTTAGGTTACAGGTCAGTTTACAGGTTAGGTTACAGGTGAGTTTACAGGTCAGGTTAAAGGTGAGTTTACAGGTTAGGTTACAGGTCAGTTTACAGGTTAGTTTACAGGTTAGGTTACAGGTCATGTTACAGGTCATGTTACAGGTCAGGTTACAGGTTAGTTTACAGGTCAGTTTACAGGTCAGTCTACAGGTTAGATTACAGGTAAGTTTACAGGTTAGTTTACAGGTCAGTTTACAGGTCAGTTTACATGTTAGTTTACAGGTCAGTTTACAGGTGAGTTTACAGGTGAGTTTACAGGTGAGTTTACAGGTCAGGTTAAAGGTGAGTTTACAGGTTAGGTTACAGGTCAGTTTACAGGTTAGGTTACGGTCAGTTTACAGGTCAGTTTACAGGTTAGTTTACAGGTCAGTTCAGAGGTCAGTTTAGAAGTCAGTTTACAGGTGAGTTCACAGGTTAGTTTACAGGTCAGTTTACAGGTGAGTTTACAGGTGAGTTTACAGGTGAGTTTACAGGTCAGGTTAAAGGTGAGTTTACAGGTTAGGTTACAGGTCAGTTTACAGGTTAGGTTACGGTCAGTTTAGAGGTCAGTTTACAGGTCAGTACACAGGTCAGGTTACAGGTTAGTTTACTTCTGTCTTGAACTTTGCAGGGATCCATGTTTGACTTATGACCTTTGACCTAGTCCAGTGAGGTCCAGTGAGGTCAGACCTCCTGGACGAGTCCTCCTCATTTCTGTTTTTGTTCTATCCTGTTCACAGCCATGTTTTAGGATCTCTGATGTTCACTGGAGTCTTTAGCTTCAGAAATATCTTTTGATCATTTTTAATCATCATATTTATATATTGAGGTTGAGGAAATCTGATTTTACCAGAGCCGGACGTTTACGCTCAAATTCCTACCATCCTAAAAACAGCCTCGGTGCCAAACGGAGAACAAAGAGCCGGCAGATGCTCACGTGAGTCCCACCAAAGGGAGGAAGAGGCTTTTTGGCCCGGGCCTTAACAGCCGGCCCCGTTGGCCCTCACTGAGATCCACATGCCACCCCCCACACCCCCGAGGTCACAGAGGAAAAGTCTGCAGGGCGGCTTAAGGGAGCGGCGCTTAATGTTCACCTCAACACACTAACACACACATCCATCCATCCTGGAAGGAAGCCGTCCAGAGAAGAATAGGCTTCTACGTCGAGGCCGTTTCCTGTCCCTGCAGCAGCAGTATCCTCATGCAAAAACACACAAAGTCAAATCCACATCAGTGCACACTTACCTTGGAGTGTGGGTTTTTGTGTATTTTCTGTGTGTCAGTGTGGATTTGCTGTAAAAAAGAGCCGTCAGCAGAAAGTTGAGCAGCAGTGAGACGAAGCATCTCTTTGTTCTCACAACCAAACACAAAAACTAAAATACTTAAGAGTTGTCCTTCTCATCCTGAACTACAGAGACCTGTAAAGACCCAAAGAGACCTACAGAGACCTGTAAAGACCCAAAGAGACCTGCAGAGACCTGTAAAAAGACCTGTAGAAACCTGTAAAGACATGCAGAGACCTGTAGAGACCTGTACAGACCTGTAGAGACCTGTAAAGACCTGTAGAAACCTGTAAAGACCTGTAGAGACCTGAAGAGACCCGTAAAGACCTGAAGAGACCTGTAAAGACCTGCAGAGACCAGGCATTCAGTTTCTCTACATTTTCATTCTGGTCAGGTTTAATAGATAAATACAACTGTGTGTCATCTGCATAACAGTGAACATTAATGCTGTTTCTTGATTAGGTTTTTTCTAGGGGTAGCATATAAAGCATGAACAGAATGGGTCCTAAAACTGAGCCCTGTGGGACTCCGTAGCTAACTCGAGTGCAATGAGAGGAATGTCCATTTACATTAACCAACTGATACCTATCGATCCTTAGCCTTATGTTTGGTGTTGAGGCAGTACAGGTTCTGATGTCCAGTTTTTATGAAAACCCTTCAAACCTGCTGATCCTGTTGGACAGCCCTGAGGACTCAGGGGTTTGGAGCAGCAGAAGGTAAAACCGGTGTTGTGTTAATCCTGACGAGGAACCGCTGGCAGGAGAAAAGTCATGCAGAACCCCGGACGACCACCTTTTTACCCCGATCATCAGAGTGTCCTTAACGTGAAGAGTGCAGTTTAGTTCTTTCAAAGAGACTCAGTCAAAGAGGAGGACTCACCTGCATCCCTCCTCTTCTTCCTTGCAGCAGATCTCCCAGCTCTTGTCCCTCCTCCGGCAGGGTCAGCTGCAGCCCAGACCCAACTTTCGTGGGAATAAGTACTCCCATCGCAGCGGCAGGTGTGTGCTTCTTCTACAATCATCCTACTGTAGATGTTCGCTCCGATCAAGTCAGCAGCTTCCAAGAGTCTTTGGTTCTGAGGCATTTGGGTTTTTGCCAACTAAAAGTAAAGTTCTACGTCGCAGAGCATCAGCCATTCATTTCAGGGCGTGACGTTTGTGGTTGAGTTGCTGATAGAAGCTGTTTGTGTCAGACTGGAACCTTGTCGTCGTTCCGTCTCTCCACAGATATGGAGGTCAGGACGGCTCGGACTGGCAGAGCACCAAAGACAGCGGACATGGCGAGAGCGAGGCTGGAGACGTGGACTGGGAACCGGGACGAGAGTCGCCCATTGACCCACAAATTGAGGAGGGGCTTCACAACCTGCTGAACAACCCTGGTAAAGAACCCCCCCACGACGTCACACTGGTGGAACAAACCCAATAGCAGGTGTCTGAACTTACCAACACCTCAAGAAGCTTCAATGAACTTTTCTTGATAATTGGACGTGTTTATGGTGTCGAGTCCAACCGCTTGGATGTTTGATGTTAAAGCGTCAGCGATGTCTGCAGCGCAGATTTGGTTTCCCAAAGAACAAGCTCACCACAAAGACGTTAACCCTTTATCGGCAGAGCTTCAGCTCCGGGGTTGACATTCTTTGGAGTTCCGCAACTCATCAACCGTTTCTACAATTACCGTGATTTCAGCGGATTCTGAAGAGGAGAAAAGCGGCTTTGACGTTAGCAAAGTGTGAACTGTTGCACTGCCAATATGAAAAGACGCTTATAGCATTGCTGTCATAGAGTCACGCTAGGTCAAAGGGCGACACCTCTGGTGTCAAAGGTCAAGACATGTGGTTTTTACGGAGCTGCTGTGTAGTGTTGGATTTATGGCTGACTTAACTGTTGGTGCAACAGCAAACTACGACTTTAACCTTTTAACACCAGAAATGTCGCCGGCGCTCTTTAAAAATACTGTAGAGAGTCGACCTATTTACGCAATTAACCCTTGTGCTATCTTAGATGACCCCACCCTTACTTTGACGTGTTCTCCCTACCATGACAAAGGTGGATAAAGGTGGAAAGATTTCATGTAATCCATGGACACCAGTGAAGATCACAAATCATTGAAGAAAAAAGGTTCAGAGCACTGTCTAGTGGGTCTAGATGACCCACCTCCCAACGTTAAAGGGCCTAGGATAGCACAGTGGATTCTGACGTGGAGAAAAGCAAAATTTTTGTTAGTAACGTGTTTTAGCTGCTTTTTATGCTGCTGCTCTTCTCTGCTTCAGAATCCGCTGGAACTGCAGTAACCCTTGTGTTATCCTAGGCACTTTAGAAATTCAGAATCCCTCTTGGTGGAGTTTTCTGTTATGATGAAGGAAAAGGAGCTGAAGACAAAACCTTTTGCTGTTTGACCAGCTGCCAAGAAGCCAGAGAAGATTATCTTTCTTAAAAATTATCATTTTAATGAATTTTCTCTCTCGATACGATCAATTTTTTAAATTGTTATTTATTTATGTGTGAGGATCCATTTTTAATGCTCCTCTTAGGTGCTATAATTTGTTGTCGACACCGTTAAGGGAGTCCAACATTTTCCCAGAGTGATGTTTTGGTGGAAGTCACAGCTGACGGAGCCTTCTCCCTCGTCCCGACAGGAAGACGGTCGTAAAAAAATGCTGTGATTTGTCACCGTTGAACCGTGACCACTGCCCTCTACGAAGTTTAACCGCGCACTCTGAGCTGCCACAGCGCCGTCCCACTGGCATTGTTCAGCTCTGCGAGGCTTGTTTGTCCAGCGTCCGCCGGCGTACAGTAGGTGTGCTGAGCTGCGTCTTCCTGGTATTGTGGCGGTTGGAGATGTGGGGCAAACATGGGGGTTTACCATCCGATGAAAGCAGCCAAACAGACATTCTGAAGGACGGAGAAGACAAAGACAAAAGCGTGAGGGGAGTTTTTGGGTGGCGCTGGTCTCAGCTTCTAGCCTGAAGGCCGTAAAATAACTCCCACCTGAGGACGGACAGCCAGAGAGCTGAAGCTTTGATGACCCGAGAACACGGCTCTGAGATCACGCCTGCTATCAGCAGCTCTGCTCTACAGAACTCCTAACATCAGTCATGCATCTCTAAAGAGTTAACTCAAACTTTACACATTTAGGAGAATTCTTTTTGGTTAAAAAAAAAAAACTCAACAAAGGAAGGAAAGGGGAGGAGCTTATGTGCAGGGCAACCCTTTGTGTGTCAGATTGAGTCTTAAAGCCTCCATCTGGTTGCGGTTAGATGAAGGAGACCACAAGGTTTTAGTCGCCAAAGTAAAAATATTTGATCTCTTGTGTGGGGGCAGAGATGAAAACGGAGAAAACTGTACTTTCTGAGTTTTTAATGTTCTTCTGATGATGGAGAACAGACAAAAAAAATCCTATTTGTGAAAATACGCCAGGCGGGCCACAAGCTCTGAGCTCTCAGCAATGGGGAGGGGGGCGGGGTTGCTCCTGATTAAAAGGCGACTGGGTAGGCTTTGACCACAGAGCAGAGGATGATGGGAGGGGACTTTTATTTTGGCTGTAAGACAGTGGAGATAACATTATCTGGTCTGCAGGGAGACTTTCTATAGAAGCTGTCAAAAATGATCCGTCTATGCATTTCCTACACCACCTTGTTCCTGTTCAGGGCTGCTGGAGCCTATCCCAGCTACGGTTGGATGGAGGGGGGGGTCGAGCCAGAACAGTTCTCCAGTCCATCCCAGGGCCACACAAGCAAAGCACAACAAAAAGAAGAAAGGATTATGGAAACCAGACTGTTAATATGTTGTTTTTCGAGTCAAATCAAGCTTTTGAACACGGGATCCAACCAGAAACGGCTCTCTTCTGCCACCAGCCTTCGGTGGTCATTTTAAGAACTGCAGGTTTGATTTTTCTTGCTTGAAATCTAAAAGTCTAAAAATCACTTATATTAACTTAATACTTTACATATGAAGTGTGCTAGAGAAAAAACCTGCTGAAGACTGAAACCGGGTCAAAGGTCAGCTTCAGGTATGGAGCTTTTCCTGCATCCCGTTGTAGAAAATACGGTCAAAGTAAACCTGAGTTTGTTGGGGGCTGCGGGCAATCGCCCACCTTTGTCGAATAAGTCCCTCCCTGACCTGCAGCGCAGACACCTCCCACAGTCACACTGCAGGCGGCGTGAGGCCAGAAGGTCGATCGGCATGAACGCGCTGGTTAATGCGGGCGGCAGGAAAAGCCTGTCAGCAACAGCCTGATAAACCTTCCCGTCTTTTCCTGCCTGGATCCCGACAAGAACATTCCAGCAAAGGTCATGTGATCAACACAAGATCCCAGTACACGGGGTGACACTGGACGTTTAAAACAAACACGGAGGACGTCAATGTTTGATGTTTCACGCCGCCATCCTCGAGTCTGCATTCATCTGTCTGCCTAAGACTGAAGTTTAACAAAAAAGATAAAGCAGGAACTATTTTAGGCAACGCTGTATTTTTGGTCGCAACATTATTTAAAAGCTAGAAAAAGAAGATGCTCTAACCTCAAAGCATTCTGGGATACGAAGTCCACCTTTACAAACAGCATCACTTGTCTTTTTTCTGTTTTAATGGGAACTGGAACCATTTTTCTTACAGGTTTCCGCCTCAAGTCTTTATCCTAACCGTGTTCTGAACCCACAGAAGTTCTGCGGTGACCCGTCAGAGGACTTTAGGTCCCAGTCGTAAACGTCCGTCTGTGTTCGTCTGCAGACGGTGTCTTCTCGCAGGACAGCGACCCGTCCTGGATGGCCCGACTCTCCGTCCCCCTGACAGCAGATTACCATGACAACGTGTTCGTTCCCGACCAACCTCCATCCTCTGAGACCGACAATCTTGCCCGGGGGGGCCTCAGCTCCTCCTCCTCCTTCTCCACCTTTGGTAAGAATTAAATGTAGTTTCGATTTCGGTTTTCTCGTTGACGATACTTCCGTCTTTCTGTGAAACAGTTTGCTTTCTTTTTGTCTTCTCTTCAGGAAAAACTCCAGAGAAGGACGGCCCACTGGGCGGAGCTCTTCTGTCAGAGGTCAGCACGCTGTTTGAGATGCTGATGACCCAGAAGGCCGACGCCCACCCGGGCCCCCGGCCCGACGTGCTGTACCGGCTGTCAGCGGCGTACCGCCGCTCCGTGGGCCTGGATGCGGCGGCGGCAAGCGACAGGCGGGCAGACGGGGCGACGCATTCACGTCCCCCCCACAAACCTGCTCCACACGACTGAGAGACGAGAGATTTCTGCTGCATTTGACCCGACAGGGGGGGCACACCTGATGTATCACACACCTGAGACTCTGTCAGCTGGTTCTAAAAATTGACCTCTGACCTGCAGAGCGGCCTCCTTCACGCCCTGAAGATGTTCAGGTGTTCATCCTCAGGAGCAGAAGTTCAGCTTCTTTCATCCATTCGATGAGAAACGTGAAGACGTTTGTTATTCTGTAGAACTGCACTGTTCAGGACGACACTGGACCTTCAGAACAAAGCCAGACTCTGGCTCCTCCTCCTTTTCTCTCGTCCGTGTTTGACTCGTTTCTTTTGTCTTCTGTCATTTTTATTTTGGTTTAACATCACGGTGATTTAAACGCCGTCACAGATCTCTGAATCTCTTCATCAAAGTCTTCGTTTGGCCCACATTTCCTCAGGGTCGTTGTTCCACATGTGTTCTGTGTTCCGAAGGCAGGAAATGTGTTAAGTCCCTTAAAGTTCTGGTGGGTCAGAACTTCACAGCAGAACATCTGCTGAAGGTTTGGGACGTCCAGAATGAGCCGAAGGCTCGACGGCTCTGCAGCTTTGGTTCTTTGTGAAGGTAGAAAGTCACGTTGTTGAGAAAGCTTTTGTCCATGTTCTGATGTGATGAGGGTTACCCAAAGGTCTTCATGGTTGGGGTTGGTTTCCATGGCAATGGGACCTGGGGATGGAGAAGAGGCTAATCAAACATGGAGGTTTGGGGGCAAACTCCCCATCCTTCAGTTGCTTTCGTCGTTCTTGGACTTGTGTTCGGGGAAGACGAGTGTTTGGTGATGAAATTGGTTGCAGAGTTTGGAGTTTATGCCAAAAAAGGGAGGAAAAACAGTGAAAAACTAAAGACCCAGCGCTTAAACTCACCACTATTGACTCTCATGATAAGAAGGCAATATCATAAAAACAGCCAGAATTAGGGTCACGTGGTCAGTTTAATCTACCAAGGAGACAAAGATCTCTCAGGAAACTAAACGTCCAGAACCAGAACCATGTTCTCTTTTATAGGTCCACAGGATGGACTACGCTCTAGAGGTTTTCCTGTCAGACAGAAACCGCTTCCACTTTTGGAGCAACTTTGACCAAATGAAACGTGTCTTAATCCTTTTGAAGGCATGAAGTGGTGCCTTCTACTTTCAGAATCCTTCAGATCCGCTTTTTGGGGAGCTGCAAAAATACGTCTGTGGTGGAAAACTCACTTCTTTTCATTTCCACAGACCTGAATCGTCCTGTTTCTGTTGGTTCAGCCGGTCTTGATTGTGTAAAAATACGTTTTTTCAATGTCAAAGCTGTTTTTTTCTGCTTCAAGCAGCACTTTGTACAGTTACAAAAAAAACAACTTTTGAGTTATTTTGTAGAATTTTCAATAAAATCTTAAAAGTAAAATAAAAAATGAATAATCTCTGAACTGATTAAAAGAAAAAATAAAACAAAAAAGTGTTTTATTGCCTGACTCCGCCCCCTTCTTTAATGGTTGGTTGATCTGAGATCCTTTTGAAAACTTCATCCTGCTCGGAGGTCCAGTCAGACGTCCTGCCGGGACCGAATGATGAAATCACAGAGTAACCGACAGTTTGGTCCAAAACAGCCAATCGATTCTGGATCTGACAAAAGACTACAGCCATTGTTGACCTGAGAAAAGAGCAAAAACATTTTTCAAACTCACCATAACTTTATTGAAATGACACACAGACGAGTCGAGTATTGACAGAGTCCAGTTTTAGTTTTTTTCTGATTAGAAAACGTTTTACTTCTACAGAACCAGCAGTTCTACCGAAATGTGGCGCTCTTAACTATCAGAGAAACCTTTGAGCCCATTCACTTTTTTCCTCTGATCTGATCATTTATTGTAATCATATAGAAATGAACGTTGGTGTTTTCTGTGCTCAAGTTTCTCCAGACTTTTATTTTGAAAGTTTGCCAAGTTTCAGCTGATGAAGAAGAGTTTTATTTATTTATGCAGTTCCTCTCATGAGTTTGTCTCAACTTTGACGTGTTTTTTTCTGTGTTATTGATCCGCGTCAACAAGAATCGCCTCTTCATCATAGGAAGTTTTAAACAAAACATCAAAACTGTAAAACAACAACAGCTTGATGAGATGAAGAGTCAAAACAAAAATGTAATCCCATTGTATCAACAGCTTTGAGAGTCTAAACTGAGGTAAAATTATTTAATGTAACATTTTTAGTCACAAAGAATTTCGTGAGTTTGTCAGTTTGTACATAAATATTGTACAAAAACTACATGTCAATGTATTATTTATTATAAACCATGATTCGTTGGGTTTCCTTGACCTGTGCGCCCTCTACTGGTTGTGGGATAAAACTGCACAGCAGAAGGCATCAAAGCGAAAACGTTTTTCTATGACTTTTTAAGAAATGTAAATATCTAAAAGCTTTTAAAGATTCAAATGTTGTCACAGATTAAAAAAATAAAAAATGCCAGAATGTTCCAGGTTCTAAAAACAATTGGAATTTAAATTCCATTAAAACAAATACACACAATAAACACACATAGACTAGCAAGACAAGTCGCCACAACACAACCAGCTGATTGTCTTTCCACACAATGATAGACAGAACTCAGGAGAGAGTGGAACATCTTGGCTTAGACACAATCTTTGATACAGTTCCACAAATAACTTTGTCGTTCACCTTTCGGCATTCCCCCTCAGCCAATCAGCTTTCACTGAGTCGCACTGGTGGTTTAACACCGGAAGCCCTTCCTGACACATTTTACCCGGGCTGGGGACCGGCACAGGGGGGCCCAGACGTGGCCCCTCTTATGGCTACATAGGCAGTAGCTTGAAGGGTCTAGTCCAAAGACCCAGGCCGGGAATCAAACACCGATTTCCCATGTGCCAGTTCTGCATTTAACCAGCAAAGCCGTCCAGCCACTACGGTGAAAAACTTTGGTGACTTTGAAATTATGAGAAACCCAAAAATTCTGACCCCAGAAAAATATATGAAATCAACACTGTAAAAAAAAAAAGAAGTATTTTTTACTTTAGTAAACTAGCCCATTAAGTTTCTTTTGTACTGTGTTGTAGAGGTAAAATCACAGACGCTTCTACGGCGGCCCTGAAGTGCAATAAACCTGTTCAAGTCCAGCTGCACTGAGCCAGTTAAGAACTTGCCGTCAAACGGGCTCGACTGGGACCACATTTTGAAGATCATATGACCACAGAACATGAGGGGGAACTCACTGATCCCAGTCCAGCCTCAGAAATCTCGGTGTTCAGTCCGTGTTCCTGGACTCCTGTTCACAACATCTGGCAAAACCCAACCTCTATCATCTGAGAACCATGTTACCAAATCCAACCTGGAGATGGTCGTCCATGCTTCTGCCTCCTCCAGTTCAGACTACTGCAACTTTCTCTTCACTTGTCCTAATAAATCTGCGGTCCCTCGTCTTCATCTCATCCAGACAGGAACCAACAGAAGGTCTCATCTCACTGCAGCTTTATTTTCTTTCCATGGATTACCAAGTACATTTAGGACTTCAGGATTTAGATTATCATCCAACATTCAGGAAGAGTTTGAGGGTGAAATAGAGTCGTCTCTACACAGTTCATCAAAAACACGTCAGCTGATAAATTAGAATAATAAAACCAATTAAACTGTCCAACACTGACATACAGTATTTACACTATAGGGAGTCCTGCTGCTCACATGAGGACTTCACAGTCTCGTCCTGTTCAATTAAGCCCCGCCCCTTCATGACAAACTTTGCCCGGTCGTGAGAGTCAAAGTTCAGCCTAAATACCATCCGTTCCTTCTCCTCCACTTGTGCTGAGTCTGCAGGAGTTTATCTTAACTTCCAGAAAAGCGCAATAAGCTTTTGAAGCCTTTAGGGAAAACATTCATTTAAAAGGCAAACTGCTGCAGTTTAGATTTACTGTTCACCCAAAAAAAGAGCAAAAACAACACTTTTCTCCTCCTCCAGCCGGAGCGCATGCAGGCGGGAGCAGCAGCTTTGTGGCAGGAAATAAATCTTCCAAGTTCATACATTGTTTGCTGCTAAGTGAGCCGCCTGTGAGCTACTGAATGTGAGAGAAAAAATCCAATAAAAACTCAATTAAAAGCAACCCTGAACTTTTATGTGTAATGTGCAGCGTTACGAGGTGAAGATCCTTCAGAGGCCGAACCGCAGAGGAGGAGCCGAGTCACCAACTGCTGCTCTGACAGGCCAAGTCAGGGAAGAACCGCAGAGCAGCAGCGCTGGATCTACAGGTGCTTCATCAACCTGCTGCCGTCCGTGACGATGAGCACCAGAACCGCCGACTGAAGAGCACCAACAGCCCAGCAGCCAAAAGCTGCTTTCCTCCACATCAGAATCAGTTGGAATCACGTCATTTGCAATAACAGAAGAAGAGTAACAATAGCTCGAGGAGCATTTTAGTTATTTACCGTCGCCGGCGACAGTTTGGGTGTTAAAGGGTTAAACTGGACAGAAAACAACATCATAGCAGCATAAAGGCTCCTGATTGGTGAACTTTAAAAAAAAAGTTTTTTTTCAGGAGTCAATACCTCTGATGTCACAAACACTATGATAGCTAAACCACGCCTCCACGGCGGTGCAGTCAATGGTGTGGTTGGCTTCCACACCATTGACTGTAAATGAGAACTGGACTGAGTGGCTCCTCCCTCCTGGCGTTCCAAACAGGAAGTGGTTCCAAGCGGCCAAAATCCCATAGTAAACAGCTGCTCCTCAGTCACTCTATTGGTCTGATACCTTTTTTCCTTTTTTAACACGTTCTTGATAATCCTCATTTTATTCAAATTTTTTCTGTAGTTCAAGTCATAAACTGACCAATCAGATGTCTCAATAAAAGAAGGTGGAGCCTGTTGGCCCCCGCGTCTAGCGTTCCAAACGTTTGACAGATGTCAAGAAAAAAGGTGAGTGGTTGCCATAGAAACAATGACTCAGACCGTCTCGGACCAATCACTGTCGACTGGCTCCAACATGGCGACGTCCCTATTGGTTGGAGCTGGAAGCAAACCATTTTCTATGGACGACATCAGTCCGTCCGGTTCTCAGAGACGGTGAAGGACTCTGACCTGCATCTTAGCCCCGCCCCAAAGGTGTTAAATGGTTGGAAAAACAAAAGGGGAGGGGGAATCCCCTCCCCCTGCATGGACTGTGATTTATACGAATACAACGAGATGGACTTTACCGTCAGACGCCATTTTTTGAAGGTTTTAATGTTAAGTCAGACGAACTGAAAAATGTGCTCTTCTACTGTTCATCTCTATTTAAAGGGTTCTTCAATTTTAAAAAAGATACCTTAGAATACAAAACGTTTAAGAATAGCAAAAACCAAAACAACAGGGATTAACTTAACCAGACAGTTTTTTTTGGAGCTGCACACCTGTCCTTCACAGATCGAGGTCACCAAAGGAGCAGTGTCACGTACGCCGCCGTTCAGTCATCGTGAGACAAAGATCCAAACCAATCCCAGGAATCCAAGCAGAAGATAAAGCCACGTCCAAACAAAGGACGTTAAACTAACGTTCAAACTGAAACGTCCGTCTCATTCTGCCTTTAGAGAAATGTCTGACGCCGCTTCACCAAAGCAGCAGAACATGAGAAACCCGTTCACACAGGAAGTCAAAAGAACCACTCTCTCTCTGTCCTTCTGCCGCTATGAGCTGCCCTTCAGCCAGGCAGACCGCTGGTGGTTTGAGGGTTTGATGCCACCAGAAGAAAAGCTCCTCTAGCAAAAGAGCCACAAAGCCTTCAGTCAGCGTAGGCGGCTCCTGTGAGCGGTTAGGATTACCCCACAGGTCACGGCAAAAGTGGACTCCAATGTAAAGAAGCTCGAGGACAAAAGCTTTATTTAAACGGACGTTTACAGAGCTGTGGAGACATGAAACGGACCTTTTTTGATCTGAAAATGGACGTTAACATAAATGGAACTAAGTCATGTTTCACACAAGGTTTTTAGCGACGGTTGAAACACTTCTAGGAACTAAAATTGATCTAAAGGTGAAAGATTTTCTGTTGGGAAATAAAACTTTAAGTTTTTGGTTTTTACACCTGTTTCCCTCCGTCCGTTTTGTTTTCTGAATGATCAACTTGAACCCTTTCTATTGTCTGTAACCTCTTCTTCATGAGTGTCCTGCAGCCTCTTCAGCCATTTCTGTAGTTTTTCTGCTTTCACTATTCTTCTTTCTTACTGTGCCTTAGAGCATTTCACCCCTGCCACATCCTCACCCAGTGAATATGAATTAGTGATGACCTCATCCTAGAAAAAGATGACATCACAGCGGGAGAAACCATCATAAGAAAGAAAGGGGCCAAAATCTCTTATGGGGCTGGAAAAATTTCAAAACACAAAACCAAAACATACGTGTTGGGGGTATCCAAAGGAAGTTTTGAAGCTATTATGGGATGGCCACAGGACCTATAGCTTGTGACAGTGTGGCATTTGTTGATTTTCACATTTTGGAAACTTTTGTTTGAGAAATCTTCACAGCATTTCACAAAACCCATCAGTTTAAGTCTACAACCAAAAATTCTCCATCTTCAATTATCAAAAAAATCTTTCTAAGATTTCTGACTCATCACTCCTAACTCCTCATGTGGGTTCTAGAACGGCTTTAGTGCGGCGAGCTCGCAGAGGGGCGTTCATCTGTTTTTACCCGGAATATTGGGAACATTTATCACACATGAAACCTTGGCATAAACTAAACTAAACAATATGACTCATGATTTGACCATATTTGTAATGGGGGTGTGGTCAACAAAAAACCTGCGATGGCACAAATCCAAAAAAACGCACTTTTGCAGATTCACAAAAATGACATGGACCTCATGGAAAAAATAAAATGGTTGCTGGGGGGAGAGTGAGTGGCCTGAAGCAGCCCCCCAGCTAGTGAGGGCAGGTAAAATGGGGGTAATCGGGGGCCAGTGTGGCCAGGTAGCACCTGCAGTCCGTGCATACCTTCCCTTTAGAAAGCTTTTCTCGTCTTCCTGTGTTTCATATTTCATTTAGTTCTCTCCTAAAACTCCTGGATTATTCATTCAAGCCAGTTCTTGACTCATTCATGTTCAAAACTAAATTCTAGGGCTTATAGTGGGTTTATTTGAATCCAATTCATGTTTTTTTCTTTTTCCGATATTAAAATAATCCAGTAAAAATGAAACCCAACCTGGGTTATTTTTAATTGTGGAGTTTTTTCTATGAAAATCTTCATAGCACGTCAGTGTGACGACTTCCTCACATCCATCCAACAATTTTCTTTTGCTAATGCTGCAAAAACCCGAAAAAGAAAGCTGGTGAGAAAGCCTTCCATGGAACAGACATGACGGCAGAACCGACCTGTACAGAACATGTTCTGTTCCAGAAGGATGGAGGTTCTTTTTTCTGTATTTGCTGAGATTTTATCGATTTTTCAGCCCTAAACAGAAGCAGGCTGTTTTTCTCCTCTCTGCTCGTGTCGCTGCAGGAGAAAACATTTATTGTATTTTTCTCATAAATATTCTTAGGAGGGGGGACAGCATGACTAATGTGGCTTTGCTTTACGTTCCCCCCTCCGGCTCGGTGATGGTAACTCCAAGCTGTCCTCTGGTGAAGAGAGGTTTTGGTTTTGTGGCTCACTGATGCTGTTAAAGATTTCCTATTATCACGGCCGCTCCAGTATTTAATTAAGGCTTAAAACACAACATGAAAGGCTGAGCTGCAGCGTAAAAATGGAAAAGAGTCACTAAAAGGTGCATTATGATAATCACAGCACACATTTTTGATTCATTACCTCCGCTGGCCCTGAAACTTCTGTGGATCTGAGCAGAAAAAGCGGCTGGCCTCCTGCCAGACGCCGTGAATCAAACCCCGAACAGAGGATTGGCCAGAATGGATCCATAAATAAAGCTGTTGGGTTAGTGCTGACTGTTAGATGAGCTGTGCAGACGCTGCTGCACGTTCCCTGCGTCTGTGGTGATGAAGGGAGGTGTAACGCCAGCAGGAGGCACCAGAGGGCAGCAGCCGCCTGCGAATCTGCCGCTCAAACGTCTGACTGTCTAAACTGCAGAGAAGCCGTCGTTTATCAACACAATCTCCTCAGATGTTCCCATCAGCCCTCCGACAACAGCAGGGCTGTTTACTGAGGTTTCCATGGCAACGGCATGCACTAAACAGGCTGGCTGGACTTGGATGGGTGAGCGGCAAAGTTTCAGAATCTGAAGCTGGAAATGCTTCCGTTTTTCCTCCGGGCTGAAGCTGTCGGACCAAACAGGTGTTTGGTTCTGAACGAAGCATCACATTTCCTCAAACGGGCCAACGCCGGGATGGGGGGGGCGGTTCAGCTGCAGTACAGACAGACGGTTGGCGGCCTGGAACAGCGCGGATGCTGCCGGAGCGTCTATTTATGTGAACATCTGCAGAGAGATGAGCTCTGAACGGCGCCTGCAGCTGGAGGGACAGGATTTATCTTCCCTCCACCCTCCATCCATCTTCCAAGGCACTTATTCTCCACTTTTCATTCAAAAACATTAGTGGTGACGGTGCTTTCTCTCCCCACAGAGGCCCCATAAAGCTCTGATCCAGCTGGTGAAGCTCCTCTTCTCACTCTCTTCATCATTTTGTGGATTTAAGCTGAATATTTCGCTCTCCTGTTCCCCAAAGTTCAAACTTCTTGAGTTTGGCGTCACTGAGGTCAATGTAGCTTTAAGAAAATTAAGCTGGAGTTTTAAACATAAAGATGGACTGAATCAAAGCCGTCTGTCTGAAAACAACAACAGAAGTGATGCTCTCACTGAAATTAAGTTAAAAGAATGAAACAGTTGTCATGATTTTATAGATTCATTTCCAGTTCCATGTTTCACGCTTCAGTGGCGTTCTGTGAACTCACACGCCATCGGAGGTCCTGCAGGGCGATTCGAGCGACCGGTGGGATTTGATCATCGCTGCATGTCAAGAATTAAAATATCTGTTTGCTTAAGTCCACCAATCAGGAACTCCGCTTTGGGCATGTGACGCAATGAGTGGGCAGAGTCCAAAACCAACAAAGAGAGAAGAGAAGCTGACAGTTTGAACTCTATGATACTTTCCATATTTGTATGGAGACAATACTAAACGGTTCCTCTGATTTAATCCCAATGTTTTATTTTTCCCTCCTTGGTCTAAAGCGGGACAGCAGGTCGTTAAACCGGGTCACAGAGACAGAAGTACCGCTGAAAGCGTCCGTCATTCAGACGCAGCTCCTGCAGCAGACGATGAAGCTCGCCATACGGAAAGTCTTTGAGGTTGTGTCTGAATTCCTTCACTACTCACTATATAATTCAATGAAGTTCATTGTGTCTCCAGGTTTAAACTGAGTTCATGAATTATTTTTTTCTCAGACACGGTTTGTTTCTGTCAAACGTACCTTACATGTTTCGGTAGACTACCTTCTGCCTTCATCAGAGTCATCATCAGCTGGTGGTGATCTGACGTCTTTAAAAACAGGTGGTTGTGACTGAGGCGGAGTCACCTGTCAGACCTTGACAAGTGACTCCGCCCCTTGATGTGCGTTTCTTGCTGGAGGATGTTGCTCCAGGTATGGGAGAGCAGGAAGGCCCCCCTCATCCATCTGCGGTGTCTGTTGTCTTCAGTGCGGAGGACTTTGGCCAATTCTGCAACACAATTTACAGACAGAGTGAAGGCTTTCCCATGGCCAACCCACTATCAGCCACAATGTGCAGCTTCTTCATGGATGCGCCCCCTACAGGCATCAGAGAATGTCGATGACATTCTGGAAAAGATCAAATCTGGACACACACAGCAGATCACAGACCACCTGAACACCGTGGACGATACGGGACAAACCAAATTCACACATGAAGAGGAAAAAGACAACTCCATCAACTTCCTGGAAATAAACATCACGCACGCCGAAAACAGGGACATAAAAATAAAAGTAAACAGGAAACCAACTCACACAGACCAATATTTATTATGGACATTGGAACCTTATTTGATCATGCAGAACCGGTAACGGACGGGGAGGACAAAAAGGAAAAGAAGAAACACAAACAAAATGCACTAACCAGGTGTCAGTGTCCCCAATGGGCCATAAAGAAGGGACAAACACAGGTGGAGCACAGGAAGAAGAAGAAACTGACGAAGAAATCAGAAAACAAAGGAATGGTTACATTACCGTACATCAGAGGAGTAACAGAACGCATCCAAAGGGCCATGAAAAAACATCACATCAGCCCCCCAGTTAAACCGTACAGAAAACTCAGGCAAATACTGGTTCATCCAAAAGAAACGATCGAACAAAATAAGAAATGCATCGTCATTTATGAAATACCACGTCACACCTGCAACAAAACATACATCGGAGAAACGGGAGGCACCTTCATCCCAAGAAAAACAGAACATCAAAAAGAATACGACACAAATAAAATACTAACAAGAGCAAGACGACAACAGGCAGTTCAAGCAAACATGAAATCACCAAAGCAGCAGAACACCAGAGCGCCCTAGAAATTTCCCAGAAGTCTCTGTGAAAACTCAACTCAAACGCGTTGCGTTGGAAGAATTTCTGCCCAAAAAAAGTAGTTTTCTTTAAATAAACATCAACGTTTTCATAATTTAAACACAGTGGGTTCATAAATATTTGGGTTCATATCGATCAGATTTTCCCTTTGTGAAATCAACGATGTCATATTTGCAGTCTAATAAAAGTAGTGATCATGGCGTCTGTTGCTTTTAAAATCAAAGGATTGATAGTCCCACGCTAGTTTTAGGGAGGGAACGTAGCCTGAATGATGTCATGAATCTGAACATCTGATGGTGTTATTTTTGAATCATAAACATGACTTTTCTAATGAAAATAATCTGAGTATATTTTAGATAACTGATCTGTATGTGGTATGTTAATATACAAAATAGTTATATCTACTTTACATAATTATCAAGTAATTCATCGTCGTCATATGATTTATTGATACTTAAGCATACAGACCTGAAACTGTGCTGGTAAGGCATAGATATCAGATGAAAAGTTATAACCCAAATAAAAATAAACATGTAATTAAATGGTTACAGTAGAACAAGGGTGGGATTATAGAAGTTCACTTCCTTCCACTCCCTTTCAAGCAATCATTGATTTAATATCTAATTATCTTAAGTTTGATTCATCTTTGAATGAATGCATGAATGCTTAATGTATTGTTGTGTGCATTATTCCTTGAGTGCTTGAAATAAACCATTTCAAATCAAATCAAATCAAAAACCCAGACATGTAGACCTGGTTACTGATGCTTTAGTAGGACTAAAATAAATCAACCTGATCTCCACACATCATCCGTGTCTTCCATGCATCACATTTACAAAGATCCAAGTCTTTGTTTTTCATAGTTACAACTATTCTAAGTTCTAACAAACAAAAGCTATTTTCGTCAATCAGTCTTTGGCCTTAACTACGGGGTTTGATCCAAACAGTTTTTCAGTTTTCGGAGCAGAAAAAGTGTTCCCTGTGAAAACAAGCCAGCTTCAGGAGGCTCCGTCGTTCCTGACTCCAGAAACCAGGATGCAGATGCAAAAAACCAGCGGAGGTCCAACTGCATCAGAGGCCGAGTAGAAGCAGCTGGAGAGCTGGACAAACGAACACGACTGCTCCTCCACTCCATTCCGGGGCCACATCAATGTTTGTCTGCTCTCTCGGCCTCAGCAGCAGAAAAGCTCTGCCGGGTTTTTCAGATGTGGGTTCAGAGGCTGGAGAGCTCCGAGACACAGCCGACTGTGGTCAAACGCCAGCGGCCAGCAGGCAATTTACTCCTCAGCAAACATTTATCAGAGCCTAAAGTGCAGCTGGTGATGGCGCTTTATCTCCTAGGTTCATGTCTGAGAGCCTCGGCTTCATCCTGTGATCATTTTTAAACCATTCCTTCAGATTGCAGTTTCACTGAGCCTTTACGCTCTTCAGGATGAAGCACACAGATTAAAACTAATTTGTTGCTTTTCTCTTTAAGCAAAGAAAACAGTCTGCAGGATTTTCCCATCTACTGATTTGCTTTAGGATAGTTTCTCAGGACATTTGATCAGGAGGGAAGTCTTGTTCCATTCCTTTGGTTTCAGATGTTTATGGGACGGTTAGTCCTGATCTGCTACTTAGTAAATTAGAAGCTTTCTTTAAATAGATGACTATGTTTTTCATTTTTATTGTTCTTTGATTAAACCTCCCCATGGATTCTGGGTAAAAACTAGCAGTTTTTATGTATTTATTTTTGCTGAATCCAAAGTAAAAGCATCTTACCTTTCTTTATGCTCAGTGTGGTATTGCATCGTGTCTGTGTGTAAATAAAGAAACGCTGTACTTACCTCTAGATCACCTCTTTAAGTGGATCCATATACACGAAATAATTAGCGTCAACTCCGTCAGAAAGACCAGCAGCTGCTTCTTCATGTGCGAGCTCCAACCAGGTGATGCGGCGTCGCGCCTCACCAAACAAGCCTGATTAATGAGGATATTTCAGGAAGAAAGCAGGTGTCGCAATGAAGATCACACATCTACGAGTTTAAGAAAAGTAATTAGCCCAAAGACAAATATATATATTAACCAAACAAAAGTTATCCTTCAGTTTATATCAAAGATATTTGATTATTGAAAGCTTTATAAAGCATTAACTTTAACAATCCCACCAAAGAAAATGTATTTTTCCTAACCTTCCCGAGCAAACATTTATTGCTTATTTTTACTTGTCCTGTCAAACAGCAGAGCAAGCAGGTCAGAGCTGAGTTTCTCTTGTATTGGACCGATTTTATTGTTACAATAGGAGTTTATGGATCTACAGACAGACTGAGAGTATATTTGTATAAACCCCTTTTGTATCTGAGACTAAGCTTTATTTATGAAAATATAAATATATAATTCTATGCATTTCTTGTTGGACCGGACAGAAAAAAGAAGCAAAAGAGGAGAGAAAGAAAACAGATTGGGATGTCAGAGATAGGGGATAAGGGGTTAAAGTGTGTGTGTGTGTGTGTGTGGGGGGGGGGGTAGTTGATATTACAAAGTTAAAACATAAAAGTGTCATAAGTAAATGACACAAAATAGTCTGCACAAAACTATTTACAGGTTAGAAGTATAATCATACACTAATGATAAAGATTTATTTCCCAGGATTTCTGCACATAGACAGGTACACACAATATTCACATTACCGATATTCATGAAGGGGGGTGTAGAAAAAGAGAAAGGAAAACTATACCCATGCCCATATTTGTGCAAAGGTGAATAAGCAGGTGGGTTGAATGAATGCGTGCCTCTTAGAGTGAACCTTGATCACACTGAATGCTCCAGCAGAGATAGGAGGCCCGGCACCTCACCCCCCCAGAGCTAGGGGCAGACAGCGCAGCAACCCGGCCGGTCCAGGCATCCAAGAGCCTCCCCGTCAGACAAAGAACCAGGAGCAACCACCATCCCATGCACCTGACCCCCACCACAGAAACAGAGATGGAGGTCAGGACCCAGCAGCCCCCCGGCCGAGGAGTAGGAGGAACAGAGAACACGCTGAGCTGGAGCCCTGGCAAGGACCCTCCCCACCCCAAGGCGCACCTGGCCTATGCGCAATGCCCCGACCGCTGGAGACCTATGCCTGCACCCAGACGAGAGGCACGCCACCGCCCGGGAGTCCTGAGCCCCCACCCGCCCCCAACCCCAGAGGCAGGCCGGCGCAGCCCATGGTCAGCCCACACTTTGCAACCGTGCAACCTGCCCGCCAGCCCCACCGAGGTCAAGAGGGGAGAAGTGGCAGAAACCAAACGCCCGAGTAGGAGGGCGAACGCAGGCAACCAGCGGAGGCCCCAGACGGGGCCAGGGGACGGTGAGCCTGAGGACCAGGCTCTAGTTGCTGTGAGCAACGTTGGTAAAGCCCGGGGTGTCCAAGTATGCCCAAGAGAGGGGCCCCACCCGGCCCCAGGGGATGCCGCCCAGCCCACTCAGATGTTGTAGACTCCCTCCCTGCACGGAAAAATAGCCGCAAGATCAGGGACACAGGAGCCCCCCACAGCGCCACCAACACCCTGGCAGCAGACGCCGGTCCATTGTACTCAGTCTGGGGGGGAGGGGACAGGGAGCAACGTGACCAACCCCTCTCATTGTGTGTGTATGTGTGTTAAAGAGGTGCAGTTAAAATTGGTGGACAGGGGCGATACAGAGTCACCCATTCTACAACAGCAGAGCCTGATCACCCAAGCGTGTCCACCACATGCGTGTATTTGTGTATGTTGGTTCTTAGTGTGTGCTGTATGTTCAAGACTCTATTCTGATATCAGAAAGACTTGCTGTCATTTAATTCCAGCCGGGAAACAAACCGCAATTATTAGTTCTCCTCCATGATCAACTTTCAAACGGTTTAACATTCAATGCGTGTTCAATGGCCGCGGGTTTTGTGTGTGGAGCCTGAAAAGGGACTTCAAGTCTTGCGTAGCGACGTGTGAAGGGGAGAATTTTGAACTTGGAAGCCCAAAACGTGCACACACTCGTGTACAGAGATTTTACGTAGAATTAGGGTCCGCTTTCAATGACCAAAACATGGAGAAGCTTTGGCGCAATTTCATTAAGGAAGCTCCACCTCCTTTTAAGGTATGCTGGGTTTTGCATCATCAGTTAGGCCGTCACTCTGAACCAATAGTGAATTAGCCTGGCTTTCTGCTCAGCCAATCACAGTCCCCTTTAAACTTCTGAATGGTTGTCTCTCTATGTATTTTAGATGGTTCATCCGCCCTCCTCCCCCCGTCCCCCTCCTGGACCAATGCTGTGGACGTGTTCGGCCTACGACCACCATCAGTGTCCAGGCTTTGTGGTGTAGACCCCCATGGTCAAGTTCATCCCAAACACACAAGATGCCTTCGGCTTTAATGAATTTCATGTTTTTCCAAATTCAGTCCCAGTTTATCAAATAGCTTAGCTAACATTTGCAGTTTTATGGACGTCTTACTTTGCTTATTTCAGAAGGACTTCAGTGAACAGTTTGGTCAAATGGGAATCAACCAGTCGCATCAGATTTTTGCTCAAAGGTCTCATGGTCACATTTTAGAAATACAGCTAAGATCATTCTATGGGGAAAATTGACTCATGACTTGAAAAGACGATAAATATTTGGGATCCTGGATTCTTGGTGCATCTCCTTGAGTTTTGGGACCTCAAAGTTAACTGAAATGAATTTCTGGGTTGTCTCAGGTCAGACTTTCAAATTTTGAGAGTTACTGTAACCCTCTGAATTTGATTGGTTGTGGTAATATCTATACCACTGCAGAGTGAGTAACCAGGAACAACTGGCATCCATTAGCCATCGTAACCCCATGGGGATGAGCCACACGTTCAAACTCTGACAGAAACGGCTGCGCTCTCACTGATTTGACTTCCTTTTAACACTCGATGGATCGGTTGTGGCAGAGAAGGAGTTATCTATAGAAGTAAAGCGTCTCTTCTCTTCAAAGGCTTTTGTGGCTCAACTTAATTTATTGCCACAATCCATCGAACAACATCCATCAGGTTTGATAGCATGGCGGCTCCCCGGGCTCCTGTGTAATCTGAGCGATGAGGTATAGCTTTGATATCTGCAGCCGTTAAATAATTGATGCTTTAGCTTCTCTGTGTCCAGTGGGGTTTGATTGTGGGACAAAGTTCTTGAATGTGTTTTTGTTTGGAGAGCAGTGGTTTCCTCCCATGAACTCCGTCCGTGTTTAAGGTTTTCCTCATCGTAGATGGATCTACAAAAATGTTGGCATATGCCAGAGATTTGTGGAAGTCTTTGGCTGGGCCTCTAGGATTCCTCTGCTGCGCTCCTGCAGTCGTCTGGCAGGGTGACCAGAGAGAGCGTCAACAGAGCTAAACTTTCTCCATTCTGTCTCACCGTCAACATCCAGGCTGGTCGAGATACTTTTGCTGCCTTTCCAGCTTCATGCAGGTCATGACAGCAGGTCTTCTGAGATGTCCTCAAATGGATTTTAGCGAATATCTGATCGACCCCCACTGGCATTCGTGGGTTTTCTCCAGTTGCTTTGCTTTCCTTTATTATCTAAAAATATAACGAAAAAGAAAAAAAAATGTTTTTGCTTCGAGCATGGATTGTATTCAGACTGAGAAAACCTCAGATGAATCGAAACAAACCAAGACCACCTTGAAAGATGGGTCAGAGAGCGGTTTCTGGTCCCGGACCAGGGTCCACACGATTATCGGGGGAAAGGAACTCCAGTTCACTTTATTACAATGTGTCCAGTCTGAATACACCCCAATATTTCCAAAGTTATCAAAGTCAGGGAAAAGACGTTCATCGCATATCAAGCAATGAAAACAATGGTAGTGTCTTCGGGGCCCCCTCTCTGTGGCCCCTGGGGGACCACTTCAATGCTCCTGACTGACGTTGAATGGAAATGTTGTAGCCTTGTTGGCTGGGGTCAGTGTTGGGCGGGACTGTAGCTTAATTTAGTGGGCGGGGTCACCGCTGGAAAACATGTTGAGATGAGGATATGCAACAAAACTCTGAACAAAATGATCAAAATGATGTATTTAATTTACCATTAAAGACTTGTTGCTATGGCAACGCTTTGCAAAGATTGAAGTCACTGATGTAGTTCTGATTCATTTCTCAGAGTGAAATTGGACTTCCTTGTATCTCTGGAGGTTCAGGTTTTTCATTTTGAAGAGCTGCTCCAGCATTTTCCTTTGTGAAAATCTTTGCATCAGGAGTCAAAGACTCAAAGGTGGCGCCGATAGAACTGTCGCTGCGTTTTTATTAGCAGATTGATTTGCCACCAGGCCAGTCCTTCGGTTTAACCTCCTAATCAGGCGTCGCCCGACTTTCGCCGCCTCTACCGCTGCTTCTGAGACACAGAAAATAATGAGAGATGGGAAAAGAGATGCAAGGAGATGAGAGAGGCTCGGATGGACAGATTGCCCCGAATATGAAAAGTCCTCAGCAGAAACACCTCAGATCCTGACTGTTGATACAATTCTTTAATTGGAGAATTAACTGACTCAATTAATGAAACAATCCCAGTACAAAAAATATTAAGACAAAAAGACACACAAGTAAGACTTTAGATAACTAAGGGAATCTTAAAATTACGGTTGCACGCTAATATCGTATACCAATAATTATCGGCCGATAGTAGACAGTGTGACGTCATGCAGATAATTCAGATAAGAATTTTTTTTCCAATAAGACGAATGCTAAATGACGATGTGTTGGAAACCTGTGGCCGTTTTCAAACAGTTTTCTACCTAAGTTGACCTCTGCTCATGCACGTCAGGACGTTTCCTCTCTGGGCACAGATAGAGCCCGTAAATAAACGGAGCAAATCTGACTCTGTGCTATAAAAAGCAGCGTCAGAAATGTTGTTTTTCAGTTTGTTAGCTTTCACAATCAGCCTTTTTTTCCCCATCCCTTTTCTTCTCTGGTATTCTGCTGGGACTTCCTAGAATCCAGCATCTCTGGCTCTACAAGAGCAGAGGAATGTAAATGTCCCTCCTACAGAAATAAAACAGAGGTTTAAAACATTCAGAACGTCAGGCGGGAGTCGACTGTTGATGAAAAGCTTCCTGCAGTTCTCTGGAAATCCGTTCCTTGTCTCTAATCACACCTGGGTAATGGACCCACCTGAGTGGGCCCACTTTGCTGCAGGCAGGATACTCCATCTAGTTAAAGGGGGTGGTGGGGTTGTTATTCGGGCCTCCCAGATGCAGACCATGAGGTCCTAACTGTTCAAGCTCCACCTGAGACGATCCTCCAGCCTCCCTTTAACAGCCATTACTCAGCTCTCATTATCTTTATTATCTATTATATTATTTTTCCTAGATGTTTTCCTCTGAACCGGATCATGCTTCCAAACATCAGGAATCAGAGGGAAGCGTCGGCTGGATAGCGAGTGTCTGTGTACTCGGTCCAGCGTTAAACAAAGAGCTAAGGTCAGGAAGGCTGGACAAAGGTTGAGATGAAGTTCAGAGATTTAATACCAGTGAACATTTGCAGAGAAAAGATCTTTAATAGGAGTTCATCTTTGAGTCAACAAGAGCAAAAGGACGGCCTGAATAAAACTAGCAGGAGGATTAGAACAAAGAGGCGTGATGTCTTTGGGTGAAAAGCCGCTTTTACTCCCAACTGTAATTAGGATTATCCACATAGTAATAGTTCATAGAAACTGAAACACTTACTGAACACTTCAATTGACTTTTCTTTAAACGCGTGAAGAATTTCTTTCTCAGACTGACCATGACCTCTCCACGCCTCCCGGCACAGACGTTTGTTTCAGGATGAGTCTGGAAAAAAGGACTTTTTCCTCCGTGTCACACTTTGTGCCTCGATAAGGTTTTGGTTCTTTCCAGGTGGGTCCAGGCTGTCTGCAGGTGAAAAATGGTTCAAGGGTGAACCTTAAAGATCAAATGAATCAAATGATATGAAGTTACATATGTAGTTAAACTACTAATTGATTTAAATAAAAGCAGAATATTGCCTTGTGATCAGGAACATATTTAAAATGGTACAGTCTAATAAAAAACTCAGCTTTCAGATAAAAATGTCTGAAAAGGTTTGTTTTCTTTTCTTTTAAAAAGTCAAGCTAAAGTGTTTTTTTCTTTTTAAAGTTCAGCCAAACATCCAGGAGCTGCAGAGTTTCTGGCGTCTCATTCTTCCATTTTCCCTAAATGTGGTCCATTTATTCAGCCCTGCCTCCATAAATGACATTTTGAAGTCTGCTCATTTTCTGGAGCGAATGCCGACGCCCCCGGCTGTTTCCCACTTTGCATTGATGCTTGCTGTAATAAGACTCAATGCTCAAAGCCTGGGGCCCCCCCCACCCAGAACACACAATCACCAAGTGGCTGCAGCGTGAACACAACAGCCGAAAGGCAATGTGTACGCCAGACGCACAACTAAAGCTTTGTCAGCTGAAGAGAAGTTCTGCTTCTGTCTGCTGTCTGAACCTGAAACCAACAAACCGGACCGGAAACCAACGAACCGGACCTGAAACCAACGAACCGGACCCGTTCGTACGCAAAAGGTACCACGTGTGGATACGAGACAGACAAGACCAACTCCTAACTCGGCATGCAGTCAACGAGGTGATTTATTTATTTATTAGTTTTAACCGTCTGCTTACATTGTAGGTCCGTTGTCAAAAGATTCCTATTTTGCAGTTTTTACGGTGGACTCGGAAAGACCCAATAAACCCGTTAAGAGAACCGTTTGCGTCTGTGAATGCCTGGTGTGGACTCAGTGACACTATGCAAAAGGCGTGTTCAAGAATCTGCGTTGAATGTGTTCTTGAACGTGCGTCACATGCACGGTGTGGACGTAGGATCATACGTCTCCCGATGCGCCTCTCGTTTCTCCAAAAGGTCTTCACCATAGAAGTTCTGTTTGTGAATCTCATGACGGACATCACATCAGATCGGATGAAAAGCACTTGTTTTAAGACTCCTGATGTAGTGGTTTGTGTTGTACAGCTGAACTCATGACCACTCCTGGACCTTTGGTCCTTTTATAAATGGGTAATATTGTATTTGTTTCTTATCAACTTATCAATGAAATGACGCCGAAACCTTCAGAAGCAAAAACTGGACAAGCGGCTCAAGCTTAAGACCGTGAGAGTGTAAACATCTTCAGTTCATCTGCTCCTAATGCTGTTTTCCTCCTAAAATGTTCAGTTAAAAAACTTCATTCACCTGACTTTCTACGTTCAACATTTGGTTTTCTCGTCACGGTTAAATCTTTTACCACCTGCATTGATCAGAACATACTCTTATATTGAGGATTCTTTTCATGGGGTGTTTTTCTGTCGTTTTCCCATCATGCCTTGCTGGCCGGTGGCTGTATGTACAGGCTGAACATCATTTTGGATGTTTTCTTTCATTCTGGGCGTCGGCTTCATGGCGCCGCGTTTCTGCTGCAGGGAGTGAGTATGAGTGGGTTCCTGCAGACAGATGAACCTCCTCCAATCCCCCGCTGACTGACAGCGCTGCCGCCGGCCTCTCTTGTTAACGGGGGGGGGGCCTCTGCCTCTGACCGCATTTGAAAATCCTCTCTGTAAGATGAGTGGGTCCGCCTGCCGAGCATCGCCGCTGCGGGCGCCGGGCTGGAGAGTTTGTTTTGCGTTTTCAACTACCGCCTCTCTTCCTTTTTTGTCTGCGAGCTCGGCGCTGCCTCCATCTGCAGGAATAGAAACCGGCTCTGTGGAGTTTGGAGCAAAGCACCAGCAGAGGCTGAAGCCTGGAGCTTCAGGCTGCTGTATTTCTGTCTGATAACAGAGAAACTCCAGCCATCTGCATTTGAATAAAACCTCCTCAGCAGCAGATTGGACCGACTCCAGCCTGCAGGGGTTTCTCAAAGAGTCGCTTTCCTGCAGTTTTTTGCAGCTAAACTCGCTGTTGTTTGCAGAAGCTCCGCCCTCCGGAGTTGTGATGGACGTTCAAACCTTTTCTTATTTTTAGAAAGTAAAGATGCATCCAGTTTAGTGCAAACAAGTGTGAGTAAAGCCGTAATCCCAACGGTCCTTACGGATAAATACGGGCGGTCTGCGGGGGAGAAATGTTCATCTTTATCCTCCATCTCTACTTCATCTGCTGAGGTTTCCATCAGTTCATCGTTTTTTAAAAAGCTGACCTGCTTGTCATTTCATTTTCCACAGATGTGCAGCACCTTAAAGTCCTCGCTCCCCATTTGCTTCAGGATGATTATGAGGCTCGCCCCCCCCCCCGGTCACAACACTCTAATGATGATCAGCTGATTGATATGTGACATTATTCCGCGATGGAGCGCGGCGCTCTCGCTCCCCTCAGCGGCGGCCTGGCAGGGACCAGAGCAACCACAACCTTTCAATAATGGAAAGGCTGTCTGCGGCTCAAAGGCTGATCCTTTTGTTCTAATTAACCTGTGAAATGAGTTCAGCCGCCGCCGCTGCCGCTCCACCTGCAGCTAAACGCTCTAATAGTCTGTGAACGGAGGCGCCAGAAGAATGCCAAGAGGTGGAAGGTCCAGCCAGCGACTTTCCACAGATGCTTCACACCTCTGGGAGCATTAGCATCATGAAGGTGGAGGCGATTATCCACAGCTTGATCTGAAGGCTCTGAGGGCGACTGGCAGCACAGAAACACATCAGCATTCATGAAGGTCCTTCAGAAACAGCGAGATCATTAACCCGCCTTCTCAACGAGGAGATCGAGAGGAGCTTCTGCTGGGGCTCTAACGAGGTGTCCTGTTGACAGGACGGTCACTGAAATGTGGATAGTTTGGTAGAAACACCCACAGTGAAGTAATTAAAGCTCTGACAGGTGAACCCATTCTGGGGGGGTGCTCTGTATGGGTTCTGTTTTTTTTTGGGTGGTCCGGGTCCGTGGAGGGTCGTAGAGAGGAGCGGCTGCATCTTAAAGGGGACCACAGGCGTGTCTTCCTGTTCTCTTGAGGCTTGTATGGCCGCCTGATGGGACGCCATGAGAATGGAACGTACCATTGGCGTGCGCATGATAAATGTATCATTAAGTATTCCTAGGGATAATGGAAGATACTCGCTGATGCTGACGTACGGCATCAGCAACATGAAATCAAAAGCATCATGAATTCATAGAATTCAATAGAAAAATACTAAACTGACTAAACTAAACTGGCATCCCTGCCCTTAGACCCCCCTTCACGGTAAGGAAAAACTCCACCAAAAAAACGGATTCCGGAAAAGGCGATTTACCAGAACTCACAGAATGCATACAAGTTTCACTTTGGTCACATTTGCACTTTCAGACTGAGAACGGTCTAAGAAAACTTTCAGGAAGGATCTCTACGTATTCAGACCTTCAGCAGCATCTTCATCTACGTTTCAATTTGTCGTTAACGTTTTAAAAACGATAGAAATGGTAGAAAATATTAATAATAACTGGGACTTCCCACTCGTTTTCTCAGACTCATCCGGCGGCCCTGCAGGCAGGTCTCTCCCAGCGTTGGACTCACTCTGCAGCTCTAAATCGATCAGCTCCAGGCAGATGAAGAGCGGCGGGTCACAGCAGGTTCAGGTCCTCTGGGTCCTCCTGACCCTGAACATCACGTCCCACCTCCGCATAACCGGTACCTCCGCTGACTCTAAAGTGCGGGCCTCCTTGATGAGCGCGCTCAGATGCTTTCTTCCTGCTTTCCCAGCTGCTTGTGTGAGAACGTCCGAAGCTGTGAGACGCTGAAACGTTTAGGCTAAAGAGATTCAGCTTCACTTCTTATTCGAATAAAATCAATAAAAACGGAATTTGTTAGGACGGAAATGTTCAGCCTAAAATAACTTCTCATACAATAAACTTTCACGAGGAGAATCTTCGTTCCAGAGGAGCTGCGTTCGGGTCCTCCACACGTGGTCACGCTCTGAGCTGCTCCATGGTTTGGTTTTTCTCAGCAGGACAGAACTCCAGAGAAAAAAAACCTCTGTCATTGGTTAAAAAGCAAATCAAAGTCCAGATTCAAACTGGATCTGTTTGATCCTGATCCTATATGAGGCTCGGCTTCCAGAGTTCTAGAGCAAAGAAAAGAGACGTTTCTCATAAGCAGCAAAGTGTGTTTGAAGTGTGTTCTCTGGACAATAGATGTGGCAGTAACATTTGCTAAATAAAGACCAGAAAACCTACAGAACCACTGCTGGTAAATCAGGAACATGTGATCGGTTAGTAGATCTGGATTTCATTAGTTATGTGGCGTCAAGTTCACATTCTGTGAATCTAAAGCCTCTGAATTCAGCTGACATTTTACCCTTTGAGCATTTTTATTTAAGGCGGCTGTGATTTAAAAGCTACTATTTGTTTTTCTTCAGAGGAGCAGAGTTTCAGGGCAGCGAACTAGAAAATGACATTTTAAAAGCATGTGGCGCCTCTGCAGAGGGCTGTGCCCTTTCCTCACAGCGGTAAACACCGACGGCGTCCTCCTCCAGGAGCCGGGGGATCAGAGGCGGGACCTCACAGCCGACCTCTGCGCTGATAAACCAGCAGCTGTGGAGCCGAAGTCTCTGAAATCATTAACATCCACTGTGTGGAAGACATGAATCTGACTTCAGAAGACAGCAAGGTTTTAGCAGAAGAGGCTGGTGAGCTTTGCAGCTTCACTCGAGAGAGAGAGAGAGAGAGAGCGATGAAGAACATCATCTTCTTAAAGCTCTCAGCATAATATTTAGGAAGAAAGTCAAACATTTTTCTTCTACTTCCAAACAGTTCCCTTTTCCTGGAAACATCAACTTCATCCAATCAGGTGTCTAAGCTCAGCGTCATCAAAGGCGTTCACCCTCCTCACTTCCCTGTGTCGACATGGCGGGTAGAGTCTCAGTTCCAACACAACAGCTAAAGACTGACCTGAGCAGTGGGTCAAACGCTGAAAAAGAGATCAGCTTCAGTTGGATCAGAACTCACTACATCTCCCAAGATTCACTGGGTTAACGTGACACCATCTCTTACTGTGTTACTGTAACTAGATTACACACAACGGAGGCCGACATTAAAGAGTCCGTGACAACAATTTACAGATGTTCTTCAAAAAACGGAGCTAAAACTGTTTTGTTCTCCTTCATTGCTTGTGTTGGACAAACAAAAGTGGACGTCTGACGAGAAGAATGACAGAATGTGTCCAAAGTCTGCAGTCACCTGTGATTTTAACATGTGTGGGTTTAAAGTCCCACTTCAGCTATATTTATCTTCATTGTAAAGTTGTTCCCTGTGGTCTTTTAAGTTAAATTATGTGGTTTTTAGGAAAAATCTAAATGTTGTAATTGTCTGCAGGACAGCAGGAGCTCGTTAGAAATGTGCCTCTGGATTTTGGGCGGGACTGGCGGAGCGGACGTAACCCCACGTTGATATCCCAGCATTCCTTTGTCTAAACTCTTTCCCACTAGTATATAGCCCCTCTTAACCCCAAGCTAACATTGGCGTAGAAAAAGTAAAAAAAGGCAGAGTTATGACGAGGAAAACAAAGACGTTCACGGATCTATTAGTCTGACAGTGGAGATTTAGAATAGGAGTGGGGAGAGTTTGGCTCGCACTGGAAAGGCCATAGGTTTGTTTGGGGGTTGAACCTTTTAAGCAGAAATGCAAAGACATTAGAGTGTTTAGTACTGAGAGGTCTGCTAAAGGAGAACAGGATGAAGCTGCTGTTTGGCGTCCCCCCCTCCTGTCTGACAGCAGAGAACACGGATGACGGTGGGCGGATGTGGAACATGTGACCAGTTCAATTCCTCTGACTAATAAAATCTGCTGGAGGTCACGACTCAGACCATTTTAGCCATTAAGAAAAGAGACATTTTCTCATTTTCTGGCTTAAACAACACAATTTAGCACTCTGCTCAGCGTCTGCAGAGCCAATTCCTGCTTGGACACCTTCGTGGTCTCAATCTGCTGATCTGCAGTCTGTCCATCACATGGGGTTGTTGTTGTGGCCGCTCTGCCTCCGCGATCAGCCCTGATTTGCCCCATTAGTCTAACATATGTGTGGATTGTGCTGTTGATCCCAATCAGTTGATTTGGAGCTGGTCTTCGTCTCCTTGGGGAACAGCCTCCCTCTTGTTTTTCTCCTCACCCTCGCCTCAAAAAGCAGCAGAGTCGCATGAATCCTCCATCTCAGTTTACGCCATAACTAAGCAAGCACTTGCCTTCATAGGTTTCTTGGTGTTTGTGTTGATCTGATGGCTTGGGGTCTGACAAGAGTCGATACTGCAATAAAAACATGTCTTAAAATTCCTGAACTAACGGGAAGCAATGCTTCTTCCTCACATTTGGGGATGGTGTGTTCATTGGGTCTCTGTCTAAAAGGTTCTCCATCTATACCTCAGTTTAATCCGTTTTACATTTGGAAAAGGTTTAGTTTACCCTAAAGACCTTTGTTTGTCTCCAACCTTGGACTTGTCTATTCTGCAGCAGTTTAACTTTTTCTCTTAACTTTTTTCTTTCAGAAGCATCAAAACCCAAAAGTAAAAAAGACTTTGTTGAGTTTGTCAACACGTGACAAAGTGAAGTACGTTTTTATGCTTCAGATTTAGGCTAAAAGGGTTTTCAAATCGGTTTGTGTTGGGAAAATGTCTGTCGGGTGTTCCTAATTTTCTGAGCTGAGTGTCAGGATGGAATTCAGAAGATGTTCAGAAAGTTTGCACAAAAACAAATCTCTTTAAATAGTCAGAAAGTCAATTAGAGTCAGTCTGGTTGTTTAGAATCTGCCAAAAGCGTCTTTAAATGAGCTCTGGAGTCAGACAAAGGCTGCGTGTCACCAGATGGAATCGGCTCACAACTAGACAGACACAAATCTGTGAGAAAAATGTCAAACTGGCAACACTTTTCCCTTGGAATCGTCCTAAACTGGAGTCATAACATGCTTTGCTAAAAATTAGGCTAAAATATAAGAAACGTTTGACGTCCAACAGGACGCTGGTTATTTCTGGACTCTAATTTTTCCAGCATTAATGCTATCTGAGTTTTTGTGTCCTTTCTGTGAGTTTGGGCGTTTTTGAAAATGGCCGTCTCCGCCGTCACGCAGAAGCTGCGGTCCATTGTGAGACTAACTTTTGTGTGATTTGACAGTGAGAAAGTGAGCAAGTTAAGCTTGTCAGACGCCTCTTGACAAAGTTGCCATCGGCAGCCGAGCTCCTCATCATCCTCACATCGGGATAAAATGAACCCATGAGACCGGTGCCCTGGAGTCCCTCAGTAGACTTAATTTAACAGAGTTAAAATCAATTTCTTTGCTCTCTCCTGGGTCAAATTAACTGTCTCCTTGCATGAAGAAGCGTCACAGACTTGACAGCTTGTCCAGATTCCAACTGTGTCCATCCGTCTGTCTGTCGGCTGGCAAACGGATTTTCATTTCTTGTCCAATCTCCGATTTTAACTTGGAGCTGTGCGCTGAGCTTCGCTCTGCCAGGAAACGGCGGCGGCGATGCGGTGCCGTGCTGCTCAGAGATGTGTGGCTCATGGTAATTGCTCCTATTTGTCGAGAAACACAGGAAGGGTGACAGGAAGAGAAATCCAGCCCTTTGCTTTGGAAGGAAGGTTGTAAAACTGTGGAATTGAACCGGCAAGTCACAGCTCTTCCTGGCTCAGCCGGCTTGTTTTCTGGACATTAATGTGGCAATTAATGGGAAAATATTATGAAGGGTTTGTTTTGTAAACAAGTGAAGAATCTGCAGCTTTCTTCTGATCTCAAAGGCGGGATTAACCTTTGGAAACGGCATCATCAGGCTGCTGGAATTTTCTGCAACTGCTCAGAAAAAAGAAAAGTGTTTGGAGTTAACGTGTTCCAGTCGTACCTGCAGTCAGACCTCTTTAGTCAACCAGAGTCACACCTCTCACAATTACAACCCACTAAATTTACCAGGAGCTGAGCAGCAGCCATGTTTTAAGGAACATTACAGAAAAGAACAAATGCAGCCTATAATACGAACAAAAGAGCGCTCCAGGCCTAGACCCATAGGGGGCAGAATCAGGTCAGGTATCCTGGCTGTGCAGGGTAAACGGGTCAAGTGACCACTCACCAGGGGCAGACCCCACCAGAGGCAACCCCCATGGAGGGTAGAACTCCATGGGGGTTGCCTCTGGTGTTTGTGCTGCTTCTGGACATGCGGGGGAAGGGGGGAGTTCTGGGCTTGGTTCTATGTTCTGGGGCCGTTGGGGGTCTTTTGGTGTCTTTTTCACTATGGTCGTAAGGGGTTGACCCAGAAGGGTCCTCTGGTTTCTCTGGGTTGTTCAGGTGCGTGGAGTGGCTGCATCTTAAGGGAAGCACAGGTGTGTCTTGAAGTTCCATTGTGACTTATGTAGTCATCTTAAATGGGACATCATGAAAATGGAACATACCATTGTGTGGTAAGTGTATCATGAAGTATTCCTAAGGATAACGGAAGATCCATGCACTTATGACGTACAGGTGATGCTGACGTACAGCGTCTTACGCCACACTCTAGTCGTTAGTAAGGTGCAAGGACTGGCCGCTTACTGACCGCACACAAATGCTGCATGCATGGGGTGTGCACGTGATATGTAAGTGCCCATAGGTGGGCACTTACATATCGGGTGAAGAGCCTCCTGCCTCCATCTCCACAACACAGGATGGTTTTTAATACCAGCCCACATAATGAATCGCTTTAATCAGAGGAGGAGGCTTTTTCTCGTAACGTATGACGGAGGAACCTTGTGAAGTGAATTGTTAGGCCAAGCTTCATTGAGCTGCTTAATGTAAATCTTTAAATGTTCCATTAGATTAGGGCTGTGACACGGCTAACAGAAGATTAGCTTCTCCAACGGTTTCGTCATCTTTTTTTCCTTCTTCAAGAGGAATTGATGGAGGCAGTGAAGAGCAAAATGGAGGGGCAATGTGTGTGCGAGTAAAGGTTGGGGGTGTCGGCAGTCAGTGAATGGATCAATGGATGTCATTATTTGGTGCTTACCGTTTGGCCAGGTCACCGTGTGATGGATGTGCTGTGGCGCCTAATGGTCTTCTGCCGCTTCCACATGAGCAAACACGGATGATGAACTCATATAAGATTGCTTGTCAACAACCTGTCCTGACTTTATGAGGCTCGTCAGCCGCTGGTGGAGCTCATCCACACCGCCACAGTCCAAACGGCTGATTTGTTCGAGTTTACACTAACCAGATTTTACCGTCTTTTTGCAGTATCTCACAGAAGACGGTAAATGGAAATGCAGGATCAGGGCATAAAAGAATGGTCATACCAATGCAATTTTGAATGTCTGTGCATGAATTTAGAGCCAGTGTTCTTGTTTCAACTAAAAAAATACCTTCCGGCATTAGCGACTTAAATCCAGTTTTTGACCAGCCCAGGTCAAAGTTCTCCTCCAGGTTGGTGCTGTGTTGGTTTGAGTCAGGGGTGAAAGTAGAATTTTTCTTTTGCCGGTACTATGACAAATTATTTCCAAATATATATTTTTTAAAGCAGTTAAAGGAAATAAATGCACTTGATATCAAATTTTATACATAAATAACGTGTGTAGACAAGGTGTTTTTGTGAAACAATCTTTAATTGAACATTGTGAATTTTTCAGAACATGAAAAATGTGAACATCCGAATTGATCAGAACTTGAGTCATCCTTAATTAGTTGAACTAAGTCATAATGTCCCAAAGAGGCTGGTAATATTCCTCATCAGTTTTAGGGGATCTGCGGGCCATGCCACTTGTTGTGTGCGCTGGTCTCCTGCCTTTTCCTAGCCAGGTTTTGACGTATGGCATTGGATCCCACTTCATAAAGGGAGGTCCAAATGAGCTGATGAACAGGAGGTTTGAGACATTTTTTGTCGTCATGGTGCCTCTGAGGTCAGTCATTATGTTATTCATGGTACTAAACCCTCTTTCACAATCTGCATTACTGGCTGAGAGTGTGTCTACTGCCAGAAGTAATTTTTTTAATGGAGGAGGAATGCTTCTCCCTCCACTAGCCTTGAACTCAACGTACCCAGGATGGGCCTCATCGATGTTGAGACGTTCACACAAAGTTCTGACTTCCTCTTCTCCAAATCGAGGATTGTCTTGATCCCAGTTTTCTGGGTGAAGGACTGCCATCTGATTGATAAGCCTGTTGTAAACCTCCTTGCGGTCAGCTGTCACGCTACTTTGTGCTTTGTTGGCTGTTGTTGTAAACAGTCTTTCCTTCATGCTCTCCACCACTGCAGTTATGAAGAGAGCAGAGTCAATGGTGGGAGACCTGCCCACCTTTAACTGATGTCCATTAAATTCCATCTTCTGCTCGGCCTGCTCTGCTTCAACAGTGTGTTTTCCTGGGTATGTTTTCAGGCTCTCAATGCGCTTCAGGTAGTTGGTCATGAGCTCATGGGCCTTTGGAATAGTAGTTTTTCTGTTCTGGAGAATTTCAGACAAGTTTTTTAGTTCAGTGAGAACATCCACCATCAGTGCCAGACTTTTGAGAAAATGAACAGTGCACAACTTAGACAGCAGACCACTGAACTTGGCTCTCTCTCTGCTGTTGTCCTCTGATGCTTTCTGGAAATGTTGTGCCAAGGCTGAATATGACTGCCACACTGCATTGACTGCCCTCCAGGATGAAGCCACCCAGCGAACGCTGAATACTCTACCAATCCTTTTAAGGGTGATGTGCAGATTGTGCGCACACTCACTGAGCTCTCTCATGTTCTTGGGTGATTGGCTGTAAAGTGAATAAAGGGAGTCAAGGAAGGCCTGGAAATCTTTTGTCCCCCCTGTTTTATCAAGTGCCTGGTCTACAGCAAGCTCCAGTCTGTGATTCAAACAGTGCCAGAGAACAATAGATGGAAAGTCGTCTTTCAGCAACTTTCCAACTCCTGACTTCACCCCTAACATCACGCTGGCCCCATCACTGCAAAATCCTATCAGTAGTTCTTGCAGCAACTGCATGGTAAAACCATTTTTTAACAGGCAGTTTATGAGTTTTTCTTTGATGTGGGCAGCACATAGGCTGTCCAGGTCCACAAGGTCCAAGGGAACAGCAATAGGTTCCATAGCTCCATCTACACTTGCTTTCACAAAAACAATGAGCGTTGATTTGTTACCAACATTAGTTGATTCATCAGCCAATACTGTTATCTTGCTCCTATTTTGTATAATTTTTGTCATAATTTCTTTCTTCATTTGTGAAGCCACGTGATCCACAATATCAACACACACAGTTTTGCTGTGTAAAATCTCCCCATGTTGATTGAGTTGGTCTCCTGTAGATCAATCAAACTTTCAAAGTCAGTGAATGGTTTATTGTACTTGGCCACGTAATAGGCTGTCCTGAAGACCCTGGCAGTTGTCTCAAAGGCAAAATCTTGACTCTTGGTATTCATGTTTACAAGAGTGTCTTTTTTCGCTGTCTCTAAAATTTTCACAACTTCTTTGTGAGCTGCTGAGTTTTTGTGCTCATGTATTTTTTTTCTCAATGACGACAGCTGAACATCTCTTGTGTGTCCAGATGGGCATATCTTTCCTGCTACCCAGTTAGGTGCAATATTTACCCCCCGAGATGAGGCAACACCGAGATCTTTTACAGTGTGGCATTTTTGGCAGCCAAGCATTCCGTTTTTGGCAAATATCCATTCATTTTTCTCTTTAAACTGTTCATACTGTTCTTTTGTCCAGATTGAAGGATACTCTGGCAATACAAAAGGGTCACCTGAGCTTGATGGCCCTGGTGTCTCAGTGGGTTCTTCAATGCAATTTGCATTTCGACTTTTCACTTTTTCATCCTCTCCTTCAGAAGTGTTCGTCTGCACATCTTCATCCTCACTTTGGAATTTCCTCTTAAATATCTGATTTATTTTTCTCTGCATGCTCTTCTTTTTTTGCTTTTTCTTTTAAATAACGTGCTGCGTTATTTTTCCATATCAAGATTTCCTTTGTCTATCGTGAACTAAATTTATATTGAATTTAAACTGACCAATCACATTAGTGACGTGAAGTTTGATTCATTTATTGTTTTTCGCGTCCCGTTGCTCCTCCGTGTGGCATAAACATTAATGCTCAGTTGGCTGATCGAATTGAATGTCCCCCAACAAAAAATCAAACGTACCACGTTTCCACGCATGCGCATTAGGCTTGTTTACGGAAGCGAGAGCGAAAGCTACGAGGCAGACCGGGAAAGAGATCCAGAGCATTTTATCGGTTGATACGCCAAATAAAAAAATGCTACTGTCATGTGTTATGAAGTGAAAACAGGAACACAGCGGATCTCCTCCCGAACGGCGTTCCGTCTCGAAATCTTTTAACGGAACGCCGCTCCGGACCGTTCCGGCTTACTTTCACCTCTGGTTTGAGTCCAGATGTTTGTGGATGTTCTCCTTCCAGAAAGTTCCTCTTAGATGTCATCACAACATCAGTCCAGATTTTTATTGGATCATCCAAATGTTCCTTCTGCTTCCTTCAGTACCTCCTGGATGAGTCCTCCTGGATGAGTCCTCTGGCTCCTGTGAAGATTCTCCTCTGGTTTTCTTCATGTGTGGATCAAGGATCTTAATGAGGTCCTCTGGAGTCTCAGTGCTTCAGAAACATCTTCACGACCCTTTCAGACTCAAACATGTCTGTTCCTCATCTGTCCTTGGGTTTCTTAAGGTGATATTTTTCTCTCTCAGCTGCCTCACTTTGTCAGAAGGCGTGTTGAGGTGATTTCAGACTCAGCAGGTTTAGTCGTCAGGCTTTGATGTGGCGGGAACTTATGACATTCACAGCTACTTTGATGAGGAGAATCTTTTAAATGTAACAAAGGTTGGTCAGTTTCTAGTCGTGTATTTACAAAACACTTCTCTGTTAGAAATGCTGTTGAAGGTAAAAACCAAACCAATTAAATGGGTGTTCATTCTTCGTGTGATGTTCTTCATGGTTCTGTGTTGGGCCCTTTCTAATTTGTTTTCTACATGTCTCCTCTTGGTAGACTTATCAACCAGTTCAGCTCTATTTCCTATCATTTCTATGCAGACGACATGCAGCTTTACTGTTCGTTCCCTGAAAATGATTTGAACTAATAATTTGTTGGATTGTTTAAAAAAGAATGAAAACACGGCTGTGTAACAATCACTTATTCATAAACATCCAGACAGAGACTGATTTTTGCCCCTGAAAATAAGATTCCTTTTATCAGACAACGCCTGGGTTCTGTGAGCTTCTATTTTCAGTCGAGTCTCAAAAATCTTGGGGTGTTGTTTGACATGGTGCTTTTATTACTGCAGTAGTTAATTTCCTTAGCCGGTGCTCTGTCAGAGAAACAAAAAGGCACATCAAAGAAGAGCTCGGGTCTTAAGGGGTTAAACCTCTTTTACCAACAGCTAGAATTAGCACCCTTAGCAGACGCTCTGCAGCTGTGTCTGTCGGCAACACGGAGAGCTGGTTCTCCTTAAAAAGATACAAAAGCATGATCTTTATGCCGCTGAAATTCATTTGTTGGTTGTTTGCATTAGGAAAACCCAATGTAGACACTGGCTGTCAGTTTAAAATGTGTATTAAAAGAGTTATTGATTTCGGAAATCTGAATCTGTGAAGATCTCCGCTAACTTGACCGCCATTTTTTTAGGCGCCTCATTCTGGAACTGATGCTGTGTTTTGCTGCGCTTTACGGCAATTAAATGTGGTGATGCATTCATGGTATGCAGAATTCTAGCAATTATATATCTGCTATGAAGCTCTGCTAAGAATAAATTAAATATCTGATCATTGATCAGCAGACAACATCCCATGTCGATCGAGTCATCAACCACGTGATCAGGGTTGATTTCCGATCCCGTGATGAGATCTGGACATTTTTTCCAATGTATTTGTTTGTAGGGTAAGCCCCTTGAAATGTGTCATCTCGTTTTCAAGGGGGTCCTTGACATACAACAAAACAAGCAAATACCGACAGATACAGTTGAGTAAGGTTTACATATATCAAAAACATAATGAAGAACTTAAAATGTACAAGACAACAAACACACACAGACATTTATTACACTTCATAGCAGTTAGTTTACGGTGAAGGGATTAAAAAGGCAGGAAAGAAATCAAATTCAATCAAAAATGAGTGTTGCATGAGTGTTGAAGATGTTCTAAACAGGCATTTTTAAATGCAAAGAATGAGGTTAAAGAACGAATAGATGGAGGAAGATAGTTCCATTTTATTACGTTGTAATAAAATGAATATTTTCCGATTTCTTTTTTGACTCTTGGAACAACAAAAAAGATTTGATCTGCATGACGTAAATTATAAGAAGACTGAAAAGGAGTTAGATATTGTTTGAGTTATTCTGGGTAACTGAGGTTAATACATTTGAAGATGTACAATAGCCAGTGAAGTTGACGTTGGGAGGAGAGGGGAAGCCAGGACAGTTGCTGAAACATTAGACAGTGGTCAGTTCTAAACGGACAACGGAGAATAAACCTACACAAACTGTTATAAACAACATTCAGTGGTCGGAGGTTGGTGAGATTGGTGTTTGATATATTATGTCATTATAATCTAAAGTCGGGATGATCAGTTGTGAGATAATTTCCTTCCTGACTGAGAAACTAAAAAAAATGGATTGATAAAGTAATTTTAAACGATAAGAAATTGTATGGACAATGGACTGTATATAAGCACCAAAAGAGAGTAAGGAGTCAAGCCAAAAACCAAGGTATTTGAATTGTTCTATTGCTGAAATATGTAACATGGCCATTTAAGTTAAATTTATTTAATTTGCAGCTACAGGACGTAATCTTTTTTGAAACAACATAAAATAGGATTTTGATGTGTTGAGTAGAAGCTTATTAGATTGTGACCACAATTGAACAGAATTAAAATCATGTTGAATTGAGTGCTGAATGTCAATAATATCAGATTTAGATGAGTAAATTACAGTATCATCAGCATAGAGTTGAATCTTGCTGTCAATGCATTTAGTTGGAAGGTCATTAATGAAAATTGAAAATAAAAGGGGACCAAGTGAGGAACCTTGTGGAACGCCTTTGTCTACGCTTAGAAAGTTGGAATAGCTGCCATTAAAAAGCACACACTGCTGACGATGATGAAGGTATGAGTTGAACCAAAGGAGTGAGGATCTATCAGGGCCAATGGAATGAAGTTTGTCCAATAACAGATAGTGATCTACCATGTCAAAAGCTTTGGTAAGATCGATAAATAAGGCGCCAGTTAACATGTTATTATCAAAACCAGAGAAAATATCATTGGTAATTTTTTACAAGGCTGAAGTAGTTAAGAAGTGCTTTCGAAAACCGGATTGGAAAGGAGATGAAATGTTATTAAGTGTTCCATATTCCAAAAGTTGATTGAAGATTATTTTTTCATATACTTTGACAATACTATTAATGAATGAGATTGGTCTATAATTGCTCATGTCATTAGAATTGCCTCCTTTGTGAAGAGGTATAACTTTTGTTTGTTTCCAAGACATCCTTCACTATATATTTTATCTTCACTCTTGGCGAGTCCAGTCAGTGTTGGGTGTTCTGATCTGTGTGTGTTTTGGGTTTCGGTTTGATGTCTTTGATTCTTGTGAAGCATTTGATTATGTAGAAAGTGCTGCATAAATAAACATCGTCCATTGTGTTTATCTGCACCGAGAATGACACAGACCCACATCCTGACCGGCTCTCGGGGCCGAGTCTCTGGTTGCAGACCCAAAAAAAGCTCAAACGCACCACATTCCCGCCTTTACGCTGAAAAGCGGCGGTGAGGCGCATTGTGTGGAGATAAAAGCCAGGAATCTTTATGAAGAGGTTGGGCTTCTCCCTGCAGACTGAAGGAGTGACTCACAGCAGGGATGGAGAGGCCATTTTTGTCTTTTTGTAAATGCACTTAGCGTTTGCTGCACTGAGTGCTTTTATCATTACACCACTACAGTCTGGCCATTTGTTCTGACCTTGGGAAATGGTTTTACAGGTCTCCCAGTGTGAGTGTGGGTGTGTGTGTGTATGTGTGTGTGTGTGCCGCAGAAATTGCATGGATTGAGATGTTCCATGAAAACATGTGGAGAACAGCCTCTGCAGACCAGGCAGGGGAGGATAAGGGGGGGAAGCTATTTGTGGAAAGGGGGGGCACAATCCAATTTGTTTGTTCACACTCCAGCAGAGGCAGATCAGAACAATTGATACATTAGGAGTGATTTTACAGAGCAAATATGGCAGCCGCAGGAAGTGGAGAAGTGAGGACGCCGGCGTGCTGCAGAGGAGGGCTGGAAGAGTAAATTTCCCTCATGGTCCATTGCTCCGGGTGCAATATGAAGCCGATAAAAAATAAATTGCTTTATTCTTCGAGTTATCAATATGTTTCAGTGTGTGAGGCTGGGCGCCGCGTTTTGGCAGCAGGAATCTTTTGTTATGGGGAATTTCTGTGCAGAACAGTAAAAAGCCCTCGTGAAGCTTCATTCCACATTCACAGATAAATGAGTTCCTGGGAGAGTGATGCCCCCCCCCCCCTCCCCCAGCCTGAACAAACCCCCATCAAGCACAAACATCCAAATCCATGCCCCCACCCAATGGATAAAAGGAAATAAATTAGAAAATGCAGCGTCCACAAACGACAATGAGGTGAAACCGGAACTCCCGGCTCCTCCCATCAGGCAGAGCTGTCTGCTTTTGGGGGGTGGGGGTGGGGGGCACAGGGACAGCTGTTCCCCCCCCCCCCCTCGTTCGATGGCAGGATCCCCGGCCCGATAACGTCTAATAACTCGCCATAAATTAAATCTGCTGCTTCAGTGCGCTCGTGGTGGCGTCGGCCGGGATAAAGAGCGAGGCTCCATGTCTCAAACGAGATTTTGGCAAACCATTATGGCACGCTGTAATAATCTTTTTTTAAATTCTTTTTCCATTTAGTCAAATAATGGGGTTATTCATGAGGCGATGAAGACGGCAGGGGGGGGGGGTCAGATCTTCGTAGTGGAGATAGGCGGAGAGCTTGGGTTTATGTGCCGTGTCTTTAGATATGATATTGTTCCTTTAATTACAGATGAAAGCCGCTGTGGAGAAAGATTCAGCTTCTGGAAATCACTGCCGTCTTCGCTCAATTGTGCACTATTACTTTGGACTCAGATCAGCATCATCATGCAGTATGACATCCCGGTTTGGTGACGTTAGAATATGGGCGATGTCACACTCAAGCAGGCAAAACATTTATTTTATATTTTATTTTAAGTTGTTTTTCCGGTACAATAATCAGTGTGTCGGTCATTGATAGAGCTATTCTTTGGCCTAAAAAAGGTCTGAAATTAAACTTTCTAAGAACAAATACAAATATTAGTATCATTGTACATCTTTTGAGGCTAATAGAAATGTGCTGTGATTTTTATCTCTCTCGTCATACATTTTTTCAGTTTTACTAACATGATACAGATGCATAACTAACGCCATTAAATAAAGGCTCAATTTGTTTAGGGCAGGGCTTTCATTTTGTGAAACTTCATCCTGATTGGACCAAATATGTCTAATTTTAACCCTGGAGAACACAACAACTATTTACTGTTCAGTTAATGTGACCATTTGTTTATTGCTTGTTCATTTTGGGTGGCAGCCTTACAACATTACAATCGGCCAAAAAATAAGAAAATAATAAAAACAGCTGTCAAATTTGACCCCATGGTTTGTCCCGGGTTAAGTTTTATGCAGCAACTCGTGTCTCCAGATCAGGATGAAGGGAAAACAGGTCTGCTAAAGTCTTTTATCGTAATAGTCTTGACATAAACACACTAATCCTCATGCTGGAAAGTAACTGTATCTAGCCTACAGTTGTTACACTTATCATGGTGTTAATAATAAAGGAGTCGTGGTCTTAACCCGGGTAGAAAATTAGAAAAAAATAAAAAAGCTAATTTATGATTTTATGAAGCAAAATAAGTGTTTATATATATATGACAAAATGTTGTGATAAAAGCAAAAGTCAAATTTCTTATCGTTTAGCCTCGTTTTCCATTTGTTCTTTGTCTAAAGAGAAAAGAGAAGAAGGGTCCATAACTAAAAGAGGACAAAAATAATGTTTCTTATCACAGACCTTTTCAGAAGCACAAGAAATCTACAGAACTCATGGGAACATTTTCTGTATCTGCTGTGACTCAAATGGTTAAAAACCCGCTCTGATACTGGATTTTGGTCTAAAACTGCATCATCCTGATAAAAAGACCACTGGGATCACTTTGAAAATAGATCAGAAGATCAGATTGGGACGTTAAATGAAGCCAACAGTCATTGGAGTCTGAAGGTGTAATCCTGCAGGTGAATTTAGATCTTAACATCAGGCTATTTCACGCCTTGATAGGAGGAACATGAACGATTTCTATCTCTAAAACCACTGAGAGAAACCGCTAGCTAGATGTTTTCAGCGCTGCTAGCATGTAGGCGTGAACTTCTCCTTCACGGCAAAGTCAGGAGTCTGTTTAAATCAGAGGAAACTAACGACTCCTACATGGAGGAACGACCCATGACTCCACCAGCAGAGCACGGTGGAGGACATATTATGGTTTGGGATTCCTCTTTCTTATTAGGAATAAAACTGGTTGTAGTTGTTGACTATTTGAAACTTAAATACTGTGTTTGGAATGAGTAAATGAACAAAGACGTTATACTTCGTTCTTCTGAGCATTTCTTGCGTTGGCCTGCAGAAGAAAAGCCAGCATCTACAATAACACTGCTGTTAAAAAGGTATATTGCATTTTTTCTGTCGTTGCTTTTTCTGTTTGAGGTTCCATAAATTAGATTGTGTGTCAGAGCGTCCAGACAGCCAAACACAAACCAATGCCTCTTTCTTTTTTCCCCTTTGTCCTTAAGTAACACTCAAAATAAAAACCACTTCATCCATCTTCTCCTGCACAAGACCTCTTTTGCTGGCACCGGAGATGTTAAAGTGCATAAGTCTGCAGCATCGACTGGGCCGCGGACAGAGAAAACATCTGTCTTAATCATTCTCAGAGTACAATTGATCTGCAGCACTCTGGAAAGCATTTATTATAAAAAGTCTCATTTTTTAAGCGGCACGTTTAAAGCAGCAGCGCCATAAATCAAGCCTGAATCAGAACCTGAATCCATTATTTTTATGATATCAGCTCTAAGTGGACATAACAGCTTGATCCAGTATCGATCTGCGCGCTGGTCATCCCCGCCGGTCCGTCCCTGATGTGGGCCGCGGCGTCACGGGCCGGTGTGGATCCGCTCTCACTTTAAATAATCACAGGGGAGGGTCTGCGTGCACGCCTCGCTCCTTCCTCATTAGACCGCCATAAATAAGGAGAGTGTGTGTGTGTGGTCTGATCCCAGCTAAGGCTCAGTCTAATACCGGGGAACCTGAGCAGGCTGGCAGCTCTGCTAATGAAGTGAGCTGCAGTCTGTTCCGATGGCTTTCATACACGCGGGGATAAATTATTCAAGTGCGCTTAAAATAAATAATGAAGGTGATTGCAGCATTTTGGATGTGGGTGGGAGGTTAAATTATGCATGTGCTCAATATTTGTAAATGTAATAGAAAGCAAGTGCGGCAGATTTTAAACCGCGAGTAAAATATAAAATATACCCCCCCCCCCCTGCTGGAGGCTTTTAGCCAGATTTAATTTAAAGGAAAAGAAAAAAATCTCCCGTTGGAGTCGACAGCAGCTGTCAAAGTTCATAGGCAGACGCTGAAGGTCGTAAAAACGTTCAGTTTGCACGCTAAACTCCTCCAGAATTATTTCAGATCCAACGGTCTGATTCCAGTTGGCCCACTGGGGGGGGGGGGGGGGGGGGGGGGGGGGGGCTTTTGGGGGGGGGGGGCTTTTTAAACTTCAGCAGAACATTTTCCAAAAGTTTATCCGAAAGCTGAAGGCCAAAACATTCAACAGACATGATAAATAAAGTGTTCATTTTTTCATAAACAGCTTCTAGGATGTATTCAAGGAAACTACACATTTATGCTCCAGTATTTTTTTTTCTTAAACAATTTCAAGCTATTTTTTAGAAAATGAAATAAATGCAGATAATGCAACCTCTGAAATCCTCACATTACAATCTAAGTTTTAGTAAATATAGTGATAACCCTATAAAAGTGGTGTACTAATTTAGAACCTCAGCGTACACAAGACACCATCAACCAGACAGAATTGTAAAGTTCGTGAAACCGACTCCGATATCCGACTTTCAAACTTTTGTCTCCCATCCTCAGATCCGTCATCTTGTTCACAGGGTTCCACTTTGTCCTCAGTTACTCTGGATGACGTTTAAATTCTGTTAACCCTTGTGCGATCCTATGGGGTCCAGATGACCCGATCCTTCTATTGACGTGTTCTCCCTACCATGACAAAGGTGGAAAGATTTCATGTAATCCATGGACACCAGTGAAGATCACAAATCATTGAAGAAAAAAGGTTCAGAGCACTGTCTAGTGGGTCTAGATGACCCAACTCCCAATGGTAAAGTGCCTAGGATAGCACAAGGGTTAAAAGGATCAAACCCTCATCTCTTCTGCTTGATACTGTCTTCACATTGGCATCTCAATGTAAAGGTTTAGGGAACTGACATGTGGAGATCCTCAGGGCTCTGTTCTAGGTTCTCTTTTTTATGCAATAAATTAAATTCCTTATCATATGTAAATTGGTTATATTATATAAATTATGGATTAGAGTTCATTTGAGTGTGTACATCATCAAAACACAAAGTACTATTTGTCCAGCACTTTGGGATGCATCCAACTATTTTTTACTTAGTAACCATTCTTGCTCTGCTACTTTTTTAAATGTTCTTAATAATCTTTTTATACCTTTTTAAGTTATAAACTGACCAATCAGATGCCTCGATGGGTAGGAGGAACCTGCTGGCCCCCCAAGTCCAACATTCAAAACCTTTGACGGATTTAGTATAGCTCGGTTTTGAGTAGAAGGAGTGTGTCCTTCCAACAAGCCCCGCCCCCCCCCGATTGGTGAAAAATGTTGAGATAAAAACATCGACTCAGACCAATCGATGTTTACTGGCGACGTCTGGCAGCGTGTGTATCGATTATCAATACACGATGGCAACTGACTTGACTTAATTTGGTTGGAGCCGGAATAAAACATTTTCTATGGGTGACGTCACAAACACTGTCCATTCTGATCCATTCGATGGTTCTGACCAGAACTTAGTGACACATCAGCCTTTTATACATGTGACGCAACAACCAACATGGTGGCTAATTAGCAGCAGGTAATGCATGATTCTAAAAGTTCCCTTTTTAAAAATCAAACGTTATCATTTGTGTTCTTGATCTGACACGACCTTTTCAGCGAACACTGAGGAACAGGGCTGCACAGTGTGAAGACAACTAGCGACATCAGTGACCAACAGTGCGATGACGATATGACTTGCAATACATGAACTTAAAGCTAACACATCATTCCCATACACTTAAACAGTTTATTTCAATAAAAGTCAATCTAAATCATTCTGAAAGTTGTCTCAATAGGAGACGAGTCAGAACTTGTATGTCAGGGAAACCGACCCAAGAAAAATCCTGAATATGGACAACAGTAAAGAACCATGTAGGGGGGGGGGGGGGGGGGGGGGGGGGGTGCGCTTGGGCTTTTTTAGGAACATATTGGTGTCTCTGTCCAATTTATCATGATTTATGTTGATAAATAATTTATGATTTATGTTTATAAATAATAATAAAGCAGAGATGAAGCTTTTATCTTCTTCCTTCAGGTTAAAGAAAAGTCACTTTTTTCTTCAGTTCCACGTAGCTTTGTGTTTCCTCTCAGGAACAGACACAGCCGTACACAGTCAACGCGGTGGTCCATAACTTAACGTATATGTGGGGGGCATGTCGTTAGTAATGACCACCTCCTCTCTCCTCCAGATCTCCAATAAATAGGTTGAAGTAGAGCGTGAAATGAAAAGCAGCAGAACAGCATGAAATGGGAACAAAGCTGCTAAACGGACATATTTGTCCTTTAGTTGGGTTTTTAAAGGAAGATGTAGAAAATAACGATGGAATTATGCTGATGCTATGATTATATTTACAGTAGGCTCTTGTTCTATATAAATGTAAAATACACCAATGTCACTGGCCCCCACTCCCCAGCTGACCCCCTTCAGAAAGCCTTGTATTAGTAAAACTGCAGTCCACTTTTTGAAAAGCTTAAATCTATAAAGTTGAAGTTTTTGTAATCTGACTTTAGAGTTTTATCTACACTTGTAGTCATGTCATTAAACATGTTCATCCGTGTTCATGCATGTGCAAAACCAAATGAACAGACTTTTTAAAGCTCCCTTGCACATTTTTTGAAACTGCAAATTGTTTTTTAATGACCAAGCTGCCATTTGCTAAAAGTTGGACTCTTAGTGCTGAATTTATGACAATCCCAATTAAGACGAAGCTAACATTGCTCAGTAAAAACATGCAACTTATTTTCATGTAATCTGGATTTCTGGTTATTTACTAAGACTAATTACCCAATAAATAACAGGCACAAACAGCAGTAAATAGAAAATCAATGGAAAACTGGGCTCTACTTGAACAAATAGACCCGACTACAGCCGCTGAAGATGGACGAGGGACTTTTTTGTGACTCAGGTGTTAAGGTGAGTAGAGGTGTAGTTGGGGATCCGATTTAGCTGTTCCAAAAAAAAGCAGCCAAAGAGAAAGCAGGTGCTGGAACAGACAAAGAAGGAAACTGAGACACAACGGACCTCTGATAATGACCACAACTCCTTCCAGATCTGCCTATAAATTCAGCCTGAAGTTTAAAAATGTTACTGCAAACTTTGTGCATCAAGCTTTGCAAGTTTGCACCTCCTTTTCCCAAATCCAACACACAGAAGCAGAAATGAGTCCAGAACACCGGCTGTTTTCTGTTGGGGGGTGGGTTTGAAGCAGAGGTCGTGAACCTTATTGACACCGGGGCCCATTTTTCCCAGTACAAAATGATTCGCAGCCCATTCAAATATTAAAATATTCATTTAAATTGATCCATGTCTTGTTTTATTTTTATTCAATAATCAAATCAAGTCCTTTTAAGGTTTATCAAAGTAAAACCTGATACCTGATATGATACAATGTGATCATCTCAAAAACATTTTATTTTCACATGGAACAGGAAAACCAGGGCAGTTTCGCTTAACACAAACTAGAATTCCAAAAATATTTATAAGGCATTTTGATAAATACAATTTTGTGGTAATAAAACAGGCATTTTTAAAATAAACGTTTCAAATTGAATAAACTGTTAATTACATTTAAATAAAGTGCTAATTAAAATATTACCTTATTATCTGTCACAAATTAAAAACAACAGTCTGTTTTTTTTTTAACATGCTACAAATCCTACTTCATGTTCACCTCTTATTGAGACACTTGGCCTGTTAGCCATGATCAACTCCAGTCTGGGTGAAATGGGGGAAAGGCTCACTCTTAATTAGCACTACATTGTCCCAAGTTATATAGTTTTTTAGTATTTACGGGTTAGGATGGGAATTTGGACACATAGTAGTTGTTTTTTAGGTTCAGCTACACTGCATATTGGCGCGTGCTACAACACCTGACTGACGCATCACTGCCACCTAGTGGTGGGAGGCTGCATTCAGGCCACGGCCCCATCGTTAAGAATCACTGGTTTAAAGGATAAAACTGGTGGAATTCATTGTGTTCAAACATTTCTACGGCTCAGTTATTTAATTATTAACACGCTAAAAGAAAACAAACACCCCTGTTTCATTGTTGCAGCTGGATAATGTACAAACCCATGAAGTGAGGTTTGTACATTGTCCAACGTTTAGTCAGTGTCAGTGTGTCAGTGCACATCAGTCCTTCAGAATGAGGAAGAAAGTCGGGGAAAAGCAGCTTTCAGGCCTCCATAAACAACATCACACAACTCTGTATTGATCCGTCCATCAGCATTTCCTAACACAGACCTTTTTCATTTGACTGACATGAGGATCAACCTCTGGAACTACTATGAAACCGTTCTACTTTTAATTTCAATAACCACCTGCTGTAGGCGGAAACAAGTCAAAGTCATTCCAACATCCACAAAAAAAGGTTTAAAGAGGAACTAAAGGTAAGGACTAAAGCTGCCAGAGGTCGAACGCTCTACCTCTGCGCCACGACCACCCCATCTAATCTCCATGTCAGAGCAGCGTTGGCTTTTACTCTTACTTTAGCTTTTTATTCACTTCTTCTTTGACTATTTGCTGCTACCTTTAGGGGGCGCCACAGCTTTGAACAGGAAACTAAACACATGAAGCTAATGCTAAATGCTAATGTTTCAGATTTAAAAGCAGCAACCCTTTTATGTCCGAGTTTCTATTGTTATGTTCACACCAAACAGTAATTTGTGTCCTCTGCCTCTTTTGACACGAGGCAACTTTGCTGTTCACGTGTCCAAAGGTGTGTTCATGCACCTGCCACTCCCCCCACATGTGGGAGGAGCTACCGTCAAAGGTTTTTCACCTCATCGAAGACCCGGATGATGTTGATAGATCAGGTTTACTTATTTTAAAGAGCTCTAGAATAGCGTAGGTAATCCTCTCTCCATGTCTGGGTTCATACATCATTCAGAGACTCTCCCAGTACGGTGAGTTTCACCGTCTGCTGCAGGAGCAGCGTCTGAATGACGCGGTACTTCTGTGTCTGTGACCCAGTTTGACGACTAGCTGTCCCGCATTAGACCAAGGAGGGAAAAATAAGAATAAGAATAGAACTACAGGATCTTTTTACTATTGTCTTCATACAAATAAAAAAAATCATCATAGGTTCAGGAGGAGATTCTTCTCCATGTTGGTTTTGAAATTCAGCCGCTGATTCCATCATCAACATGTCATGGGCCAAAGCTTAGTTCCTGATTGGTTGATGCAGACATAACAGAATGTTGTGCTGTCACAACAGAATTACGTTGAACCTGATGTTGAAAACCCGTAGTAGGACCTCAGATGGCGTCTGTACGTCTCATTGAAACTGGACGCCCCCACGCCAGAATGCAGCCTTAAACCTGTTAAGTGTCTTGTCCTTCTGTATAATGCACATTGTTCTATATTTCCCAATTTAAAACTGGCAGGATCTGACATCATTCTACGGAAACAACTAGCTTTAAGAAGAAATCGAGCAGTGTGGTCTGTGGTCAAAGGACTAAACGCCAATGAAAGAACACATCTGGAAAAACGGAGAAAACCAAAGTAGAATCAGTAGAATCCTTTGATAATAAGGAACGGATGTGGTGAGTAAAGTCTTGTGTTTGCTGGACTCGGTGGATTCTCCTTTTAAACGACTAACAAAAAGATTTCCTGACGAGTTTAATTATGAAAAAAATCCATTAAAAACAAACTGCTTTGGTCAAAGACTTAAGCACTTAGAAAAACTTCAATAAGAGCTGAGGATTTATTCTACTCAGTCTGCTCTGTTCACCCAGCAGCCCAAATGCACCATGGGAAAATTCCTCTTCTCAAGGTTAGCGAGAGCTGAGCTCTGTCAACATTTCCTGTTTGTGCCCGAGCGCTCAATAACACAAAAACAGCAACCTGCCAACATGCAAAGATTTTCCTCTGCAAACTGTTCAGCTGAGTCACACCAACATACAGAGGCATCCTGGGAGACGCGTGCAGGAGTGTGTGTGTTCGTGTGTCTGCGCGTGTGTCCGGACACAATTAAAATGTCCTCTGGGCAGTGACTGCCAATGCATCAGCCTGATGACGGCGGACAGGCTGTTTGCTTTAGCCGCCACTGATATCGAGCTTAATGATGTTGTCCTTCATTGCAGTTGCAGCGGCTGACCTGCCCATCACCGATGCGTGGCGGCTGGGAGGCGGGGGGCGGAGGCGTGCGTGTGTGTGAGGCGGCTTGAACCTCCGTTTGGATAACGAAGTGTGAAGATGCCAGCAGGGATTTGTTTAACTGAGCAGCTACAAACAGATCATGGTCTGTTTGACAAGCAGATTTGTCTGGTTGGGGGGGGCGTCCATGCGGGACATCAGCAGCCAATAAATGGACATCCCAGACTCTGTTGGTAAGTGTGTGTGTGTGTGTGTGTGTGTGTGTGAGGGAGGGGGGGGTCCAGTGAAGAGAAAGCCTCTTATCGGACCATTTCAATCTTTTCCCAGTTGTTGTTGGTCTCTTTGACTTAAGATTCAAGCGTGTTGTACGTAAAAGTCCAAAGCCCTCATTTTGTGACGCATCACATGACCTCCTAAGAACATGCCTGCTTTGGTTGTGTCCAAATTCCTTCCCTACTCACTATATAGTGCACTACATATGGGGCGTTTGCCATTTTCTAGTGCTGCCCAATCTACAATTCCAAAATCCAGTGTCCTAGAAATCTCCCAGAAGTCTCTGTGAAAAACCAGCGTGCATCAATGCTCACCAGATCGGCAAATGTAGACCACAAGGCATTGCGTCGGAACAATTTTTCCCCCAAAAAATGTATTAAATGTCTTTTTTAAAATAAAATATCAACATTTTTATCTTCAGAAGACAGTGGATTCATAAATAATCATAACAAAATGCTCATATCAATTAGATTTTACCTTTATGAGATCAATGACGTTGTATCCGCCATTAAAAAACAAACAAAAAAGTGAGCATGGTGTCCAAATTGCTTTTAAAATCCAGGGCACTGCAGAGTGCCGCACTATGTAGTTTTTCAGTAGTTAGGGGTTAGGGTGGGAATTCGGACACAGCCTTTGATTTTGCACCCCCATGTTTCAGGGTCACGGGGCTGCTGGAGCCTATCCCGGCCACTTGTGGGCAAAGGCAAGGGACATCCTGGACAGGTCGCCAGTCTGTCACAGGGCCACACAAATCACACACCCATGCACGCTGCCATTCCCACCTAGGGACAATTTAGAGCAACCAATTAACCTATGACGCATGCACGGGGGAGAACATGCAAACTCCACATAGAAAGGTCCCCCATTGGTGTTCTGGTTCAGGTCCCCCCAGCCGGGACTTGAACCGGGGGGTCTTCTTGCCTTCAGCACAACCTCTGTCCATCAGGTGTGGGTGAATACTCGATTCTGATTGGCTGCAGGGTGTCCACCAAAGAGTAATAACAGATACCTAAAAAAGAGGTTCTGATCAAATAGCCTGATTGTTCAAGATGACCTAGTTTGCCTTATTGCTCGATACAAAGTGAATACGTGTTTTTAAACAGTTATACTACAAATCAATAAAGGAAATTGTTCAGTTGTTTGTTGATGCACATTTACTGATCAGAGTTAATGATGGATATTTCTTCAATCAAAGCGATATAGAAAACTATTTATGATCTTTGTTTCTCTGAAACAAACTTTTGCTTCATCTTGTTACAAAAACAAGCGGTAGCTTCACATTGGATGGTTCACGCCTCTGCGTCGTCCAATAACTTCTGATAATGGACACTTCATTGGGCACCTTCACCTTCTTGACTGACTGGATGGAATGAATCTTTTAACTGAGGACTATTTCATGGCCAATAGGAATCCAGCTTATATACACTCAGTGTCCACTCTATCAGGTCCACCTTGCTGGTACCGGGTTGGACCCCCGTTTGCCTACAGAACCGCCTTAATCTTTGGTGGCATTGATTCAACAAGGTTCTGGAAACATTCCTCTGAGGGTTTGGTCCACATTGACATGAAAGCATCACCCAGTTGCCACAGATTTGTCGGCTGCACATCCATGATGCCGATCTCCCGTTCCACCACATCCCAAAGGTCCTCTGTTGGGTCGTTTGAGTCCAGAGAACTCATTGTCATGTTGAAGAAACCAGACTGGGATGATTTCAGTTTTGTGACGTGACGCCTTATCCTGCTGGAAGTAGCCATCAGAAGATGGTACACTGTGGTCATAAGGGGACGGACATGGTCAGCAACACCTGCGAACGAGTAGCTGACACTACAATTTGAAGCAATCTTGAATGCGAAAAGGACTCCAACGAGAGAGATGTGAGCCTGTGAACTTTGGGAATCAAAGAGGAAGTGTTCATGCTCTGAGGAACATGAATGTCACAGTCGTAATGCCGTCTGATGCTCCAAATCTCTGCTGCTCATTGGGTTTTTAATGCAAGAAAAGAAGCAAAGAAAAGGTCAGCGCTTGATCTGATTTTTGCAGCAGCAACCAATAGGAGTACAACACACCTGATGGACAGATAATTACCTCCGACATTTTTAAGAAGGACGCTGTAGAAAGAATACCCCCCTCCCCCCGACATGGTAAGAGGGGAAGGAAGAGATATTCACTCATTAAAAGTGAGGAGCTTCCTCTGAGCGTTCGGACCGCCTCTGCTGCGATAAAACCCTCTGAAGTCAGGAGGCCTCCTTCTGGATTCATGCTGAACAAGCAGATAAATCAGAGCAGCAGGAGACAAGTTGCTTGAAGTGTAAAATAGACCCCAGTGACTCACCGCTGTGGAAACTGCAACCAGACACTGACGGCTGAAAAGAAATCTCTCTTTCCCGCTGTCATTATCTGACTTCCTTTACTTCCCAGTCGCTCGTCTTCCCCTCGGTGAATATCTGAGCTCAGCATGGATGGTTGGTATCATTACAGGTCCTCTACAGACTGATGGACGATGTAAAGCTGACAAAGACGAGGCAAATAATCCAAGAAAGACATGAGAAGTAAAGGTGACTATGAACAAAAGTACAGTAGAATTAGATTCTCATTCCTGACTGATCTTAGTTTGGACGTGTTTGTGTTTATCTGGTTTGTAGGTAAACTTTGTTGAACTCTTCTTGGTAGAATTCATGTTTCCATCAAGGATCTCAAGCCATCCAGGTCCTGAGGCTGCAAACCATCACACTCCTACCACCATGTCTAACTCACAAAGTGTTAGAGACGTTCTCCTTCTAGGTTCCAGTTCCTCTCGTGTCTCATCCGACCATCAGTCCAGAGGTTTAGTGGATCATCCAGATATTCCTCAGCAGTGTTTTATGGATCCCTATTTGTCCAAAAGTCTCTTTCTGACTGTTGTATCTTGACCTTTGACCTGAACTGAGTCCAATGAGGTCTGCCCGTCTTTCCGTCTCCTTCTTCATGACCTCCAGGTGTTCTTGGGCTTTTTTTGGTTGTTCTAACCCTTGAGGTTCTCCTGTGTTTTCCATGTGTGGATGATAGATCTACAGACATGTCCTTGTGACCCTTGGGAGAAGCATCTCCATGCTTTTGTTTCTCCTTGGTTTTTGGTAATGATCCCAACTCAATGTGGTAACTGAGATTAAATCCAGCTCTCCAAACAAATCAGAGAAGAGGGAGAGAGATCCTAATTATATTTGAATCTTATTGGTGTTTTCTTTCATGTTCCAATTAATTCATGGCTAAATATCCTGTCTAGGTTTGATATATCTATGTATTTATACATCTTCTTTGGTTTTGTAATTTAATTGCATTGAAAAAAACAACTCCAAACATGTAACTAATAAACTGGGAAAGGTTTTTCTTGGATGTGTGTGTGTTGAGGTTGGAGTCGGACTCCTTGTCAGGGTTTTCTGAAGAGTCCTTCAGCGCTGAAGATTCAGTCTAATGTTCTAAATGGGGCATTTCAGGGAAGATCTCATTAGTTTCATCTTGGACGGTTTCCCACAGGGAGGACAATTATTCATCTGCGGTATGAAATGATCTGCGTAATGTTCCTCCACGGACCAGCGTCCTCAGTCAGCGTGTGAAGCTGCTCCTGTCAATAACCTCACAGCGGGACAAACAAATCGCCTCCCGGGGAGAAGCGGCGATGGATGTTAGCGGCCGGCTGCGGTCATCAGTTCTGCTTCGTGGTGTCTACACAGACCGGAAGAAAAATAACAGAAAAACATTTGGACGCTTCCGGCTGTAAGGACCTGTCAATCAGACTGCGGCGGGCTCCCAGCATGCTTTGAGGGCGCTCTGGTCTGCAGGCTGCTGAGGTAGCAGGAAAAAGGAGGCCAGCTGAGCGCAGAGCTCCTCAAACACGCCTGCTGCCGTCGCCCAAACCCGCTGACTGAGCAGTTGGAGGCTTTAAATTCAACGTTGATAAAGTATGCTGAGTGCACACGCCTCCTCTGCTTCCACCAAGACTTGTGTGCTAAATCACAGCGGAGCAGCTTTATGAGACTGAATGGGTGCAGCGGCCTACATGTTAAAAATATAGCGAGAGCTGCAAACACCTGCTAACAGTGGCTGCAGTGCGACCGCGTCCTCGGCATCCAACACCACCAAAATGATTTCATAAACACAGCGTTGTTGTTTCTTCACTCAAAGTTCAGCCCCTAAATGGTAAAAGTTTAATTAGGGATGTGACTCAGAGCATCTTTAGGGTTTTTATGGCTCAAGGAAGCTGGAATCGTTTGTGAATATCTGTGCTGCGGTGCGACGCTCACTATGAACACAAAGCAGAGCGCGTCCACAAAAAGGCTCGCAATGTTGAGGGTGGACAAAATATTTTAATTAACATTTCAAAAAAATGCCTGTTGTTCACCGACACACATAACTGTGTCCTGGTATTTATCGGACTGGCACAGCCGACTGGAAATTTCTGTGGAGGGTGAAGTTAACAGAGAAAAAAAAGTTTGTTCAAAGAAGAGAAAGTCAAAACAGCCTGACACTGCAATATGAAAGGATGTGATGCAACAAAAAGTGGAAGTGTGAAAATACAGCAAATGTGACACATGCAATCTCTGTCTCGGGTCATGAAACGTCTCCGTGTTTGGGTTAAAGACTGATATCCTCTATGCAGAAAAATAAATGCTGCTCATTTACCAACAATGGAAACTGATGGCTGCTTTACAACAGCAGCTGCTGATTGCATCGGTTGTAGGTTTTATTTGGTTGTGAGGTGAAACGTAGAACTGCAGACCGACACGATGCCAGTGCACACGGTGCACTAATACTGCAGGAACAACTGCATTACTGTCCTCTTCCCTGGTTGGGAGCGCACACTTTAAAAAGGGCAGCATGGTATTAAGGTCAAAGGTCCCTGAATCTCTTCTTTTTTATGTAGCTTAATCAACAAACATATTTTCCAGAATTCCTCAGCCATCAGGGCTCGAGCAACAAAAGAATAGGAATAAACCGACAGAGGAAAAACTCGTTTTTAAGAGCTTCTTTAGAACAGGCAGTGCCTCAAAGTGGGACCATCCACAAAGTCTTGACTTATTGCAAAAGGGTAATGTTATGGTAAAATATAATGAAATTGTTTCTCAACTTGTTGGGAACATTGCGCAGCAGCAGAGTCATGGCTAGCCTTTATCTGTTTTGTTTTTTTACTTCACTGAAACTAGGTCAGTTAGTCTATAAACTGTACTAAATCTTCTATATTGGGAAACAAACAGATTTTTTTTAAAGAAAATGCCTCAGACCATCTTAGGTAAGATACAGAGGAAGTCTTGGTCACAGGCACCCATTTTTAGGTTTCATGAAAATGGTACGTACCATTGTCGTGCGTGTGGTAAGTGTATCGATGTAAGGCTAATGAAAGTTACACGTACAGGTGATGCTGTCATACGGTGTCCTTACGCCACACTCTAGTGGTTAGTACGGACTGTGTTTGAACACAACACACACAAGGTGTGCACGTGATTATGTCCATAGGACGTCCAGAGAAACCACACTCTGATTGTCCAATTTCCTCGTGTTTAATAGTCAGGTGCACCAAGGAGCGTGCACGTATCACATGAAAAGCACTAACGGGCTTCTTGTACAGTCTACAGGATTTGGGGGTTTGAAGAAATGGAAAAATCTGTACCATTTGTGTGAGTCAACAATGTGCAGGTTTGACTATTTTCCCCCCGCAGACAGCCTGTATCCATTTGTGAGGACAGTTGTGATTTATGCAAAAGAAAACAGCATCTATAGAGCCACGATCCTAATAACTGATGATAGCTACTGACTTCTTTTGCCTTTGCAAGAATCGTGCCAGGAGTCAGTGACGTCTCCTGGACTGCGGACCCTTGTACCTGGCAGTCACATGATCTCAGAGAGTTATGACGAACACAAAGACCATGATGCATCATGATGAAAGTCGCAGGAACAGTAGCTGTCATTGAGGGGTGTTGGACATGTGAAAGGAGAGACTACCATGAATGAACCTCAAAGCTCGCTAGAGATGAAACATACAATTAACAAATGTTGAAGAGTTTACTATGTGGATTACTGTGCTGCTCTTAGAGGCCCACTCCAATCATCTTTTCATCTGTTTTCAAAGCGTTCCCAGTGGTATTTTCATTATGATGATGCTGTTTTTAGTCAAAACCTTAAAAAAATCTGTTGTTTTATTGGACATAAGTAAGTCAGACAGTAAGCCTGTCCACATGTCCCATCATCCCTTTTTTTTAACCCTCTCTCCCCCTAGCTTACAGCCCCTCACACCACCAACCTAACATCACTGTTGCAACAAAAATGGCAGCATTATCAGATCTATCCAGCCGTCCAGTTTAGATCCAGATTCCAGCTCAGATGAGGAAAACAAAGACGTTCATGGATCTATTTGTCTGCAGGTGGATGATCAGAATAGAGCAGAGCAGGGAGCTAGTGGCCCATCAACTGTAGCAGCTACATCACAGATACAGGATTTTTCCAAACTGCAACTTTCACCTGCTCCTGATTTGAACAAAGAAGTACTGAGAAATGTCATTTCAATCTTAATTTTATGTATATATATATATATATATATATATATATATATATATATATATATATATATATATATATATATATATATATATATGTGTGTGTGTGTGTGTGTGTGTGTGTGTGTATGTGTCCTCCATCATCCAAAAAATGCCACAAGAACATGTTGAAGACACCAAAAACACAATTTTCATTGGAGTGCGTCTTTAAAAACAGCGGAGCTTCAGCAGGTGTGTTCTGAACCAGGACGTCGTCTTTTGTAGCTGCTAAGTAAAAGGAAGGCTAGTTCACAGGAGCCAGAGGAAAGGTCGGGTGGGTTGGGGGGACACCTTGCCACAATAAACAGTCCAGCGGGTGCAGCAGACATGGCGTGACCTTTCAGCAGCCGTTGATGAACGTCACCAGCTGAGAGTTTGCCCTTTTCCCACCTGTGTGTGAGAGTCTGCAGAAACAATCGTTTTGTTTCTGTGTGATGCTGAATCGACTCCGCTGCATTCTGCAGAGCCATTAGTATAATGGAACAACGAATAATTCAAACCCGTTTATGCTGACGATACATGAGGGGACATTTACACTCTTTCACACTCAACAGTCTGAAGTAAATCACGGTTTTCTCTGTCTGAGAGGCCAACAGGGCAGCTCCTGCAGGATCTTTCCTGTCTTCAGCTCCCAGTGCTTCCATTCATTCAGGAAGCTGCATTTCCATTCATCATATTACCACCACCAATGATCTGCCCACTTTATATCAACACGGATTAGATGAAACAATGAAGGAGTATCACCACGTCTCCAGTTGAGTTCTGAGTTTGACCCAAAGAACTTTAAGATTCAAGTCATGAATCTTGTCATCTGTCATCCATGGGTCCTCCATTTGCAGCTATTATAGCTTCAACTCTTCTGCAAAGGCTGTCCACAAGGTTGAGGAGTGTTTCTAGGACTTTCTGACCATTCTTCCAAAGGTCATTGGTGAGGTCACACACTGGTAGAAAAGGCCTGGCTGTCAGTCTCCACTCTAACTCATCCCAGAAGTGTTCTATGGGGTTCAGGTCAGGACTCTGTCATCCATGTCTTCATGAACCTTGCATTCTTTCACAAATGTTTGAGAAAATAGCCTGAGTGCTGATTTTATACACCTGTGACCAGAACATGTGATTAGGACACCAGATTCTGATCATTTGGATGGGTGAGCCAATACTTTTGGTAATATCGTGTATCTCATTGCTCCAGGACATTTTTGAAGTTTCTTCCGTTCTTTTGGCCTCCATCTTTGTGAGGACTCATCAAAGTAATCAATCATCTTCCACATGCTGGAATTAGCAGAACAGCCAGAATTGTATTTGGTTAAAAAAAATCAAAATGACCAGTACCAGCTGTAAAAAAGAAATACAAATTAACGCTTTAGAACCGGGACTGTCGCGGGCAACGTGGGATAACATGCACTCCTCAAACTACAGCAACTCCTTGAATATTTACGCATTTCATGTGATTCCAGCAGATTCTGAAAGCTGCAACAGCACAAAGCTGCTTCTGTCTGCTTCAGAATCCACTGGAATAACATTCAAAGAAGGTCAACAGTGGAGCTAAAGCTCTGGTGTTGAAGGGTTACAGAATAGTTTACTGCTCAGCTGGATGCTCACTTTTCTGAGATCTCGGTGTCTCACCAATGTGAGGCCTCAGAAGAAATGCTTTTCATCACTATGACAACTGCTCTGTGATGATTTTTTTTGTCTTCATCCAGGAGGCGAGAGCTGCTGCTCGCAGTCTTTCAACAGGTCTTCAAGAGGTTTTCATTGTGTAAAGGGGTTAGCAGCTCATGCGGGGTTTGTAGTGTAGCTTTAATCGTAGTGTTCCCTCACAGCTTCGTGGTTCACCTTTCGCACTGTTTTGCAGATTTTTTTCAGCGTAACATGGCTTTATTTTATTAGTTTGTGTTCTGTGTCCTGATTGGCTGTTGATCTTGTCAATCCATCCCCTCCGTGCTGTACAGAGATGCTGCACATGCAGTGTGCCAGAGTTCCATAAGTCTATGAAGGTTGAACTTAGAGATTTTAAACGGCAGAGAAACGTGTGAAAATGTTCATGTCCATCTGATAACAGCCTAAAACATCTGTTATCCTACTTTGCAGATTTCATCTACTGCAGGTTATTTATGGAAGGTATCCCCACAATAAAAGAGGGAACACTGGGATCACATATTATCACACGGGCAGAAATAATTCCATTGAAGGCTGGAGGTCACACATGTGCCTCACAGGTTTAGCAAGACTTGAGACCTTTGGTAGAAAAAGTCAGAGCAGAAAAGGTGGAAGACGATTCTCCTTGATTCAGGTGACGTCTTGAAGTCGAGTCATGGAATCAGGGGTGTAGTGAGGGTGGACACTTTCCAAAATTCGGCTCTTGTTCGCCACCCCTGTCCTAGAGCTTTTGACTTTCTTCTTCTTTATTTTTAATATTTATTAACATTTACGTTGGTGGATAAACAACTGAAATCAAGCTGTGTTACAGGGGCAACCTGGCCACGCCCTCAGTCAAATGCTGACAACATTTAAAAACTCAAATAAATACCAGGAATAATAGTCCTGCAGGATGAACAAGCAAACGCCATATCCATAATTCTAACATTTCTGCAGTTGTTGCTAAAAATATCTTCAGAAAAAGTCAGTTTTCAAAGTCCCCAGATATACTTTCCCTCGGCAATAATCATCCAAGGCCTTTTAGTTTATCCAACATGGGGACTCACATAAAGCGCCTCAGCCAGAACAGGCAGCGCGCCCTGCAGCTGCTTGTTTTCGCTTTGAAGCCTCCAACAGCGTTCATCAGGACAAACACCAAGCTGCAGAAGTTTCCTGCATGTTTACGACTAGGCATGAAGTTTACTTGTTAATCAACTTGACCTGGCCTTTTTATTGCCTTCTCATATTTAGTCTAATGCCATGAGGCTAAGTGTAAAACCTGTGAAGGTTTTGTTGAGGGGAACATCTGCAGAACCTCATCACATCCGACCCTGGGCTCCCTGATGTTTGTACCGCCACTCCCTGGTTGCAAAAACGCTTTCTACATTCACTCCCTTTTAATTACTCGCACAGCAGACGGTGAGCAGCGACAACCTCCGCCACAACTTGTCAATAAATTCCCAACAGCTCTTTCTCCACCGAGCAAACTTCTCCGCTCCTGGCAGATGAGGCGGCGGTGGCGTTCCAGCTGTTGCTGAACACGTGTTCGCATCCCAAGGGTTTCCTGCTGATCGGCACCTCTACATCCATCAAACACAGACCTCCACCAATCCCTCCAGACTCATCTTGTCGTTTCCAATTCTTCCAGGACGAAAATGGAGTGGAGAGCCCAGGTGACTGCAGCTGTTTTCCCTCCCACACTAATTAGACTCAGGAGTTTAATAATTAAATTAGGAAGTGGAGGCGCTGACGGCTTTTCTGGGATTTAACTCTCAGCGGACGTCACACTTAATCTGGCATATCAATGCGCCGACAACGGATCGACAAGCCAGTGAGTGTATGTGCTGCTGGTTGGACGTTTGTTAGGTCGTGTGACTTCACCTGCAGGAGCTGCTTTCAACCTCAGAGGAGGGAGAAAGAAACCGTCTGAAGTGTGTGTCGTGAGTCTGACCTTTGAACATGCGGCTGCAGGCGAGGGAGGCAGATCGAGGGCAGAAGTATGCGCTGCTGCTTAATTCAAGCTCTTTGGCAGAAGATGTGACGCCAAGCATAGAAAGAAGTGGTAGCCTTGGTAGCGGCATGGCTCCAGGGACGCTATTGATGTTACTGTCAGTCCACTACAAGGTCCAGAACTCCCAGCTGAGCCCTTCTGCTCCCGAAACATCAGCAGTCCAACATTGGTGGTTTTTCCCTCAAACACCTTTTACTCTGTTGGAACCAGAGAAGTCTGTCTCTTAATTCACATTTCTCTGGCTGTAAAGACAGCTTCGCCATCAAGCTCATTATTTTAAATTAAGCAGAAATGTTAATAAAGGATATAATAATTACAAATGTAACATTTGACCGAATTCATTTGTTTGCCTGAAGCTGCCCTCCAGCTGCCTGGAAATGTCACATTACTTTTCCACAAACAGCAAAGCAAAGGTTGTCCTCTGCTTCCAACACAACCCATCCACAGAATCACAGTGCAACGTTGTCATGGCAACAAAGCCCTTTTCTTCTTTGTTTTTACCAAAGTAAAGGTTCTCATTTGCTTCATTTTCATATCAAGCACTCAAAATGTTGCTCATTTATTTTATTTCTAAACTTTCTAAAGGATCCTCTACGATGGAAAACCTGCTGCTACGTTTGAATAAACCTAAACTCTACAACCAGCCTGTGGAGGTGACGATGGTCACAATGACCTCTAAGGTGGGAAAAAACATCTTTATAAGTCACGCTTTGCCCAAAACCACACCGGAAACATCAAAGTGAATCTCACATTTAATTTCACCAAAATCTGTCACCCGTGGCAGTAGAGTTGGACCTCCAAGCCTTCTCCAGCACATCACAGAGACTCTCAGAGGAGTTCACGACTGGATTCTGCGGTGGCAGTTTGTCAGGTCATGTGACCTGTGCGTGCTGTTTTTAACATAGGAGTAGAGAGAAAAAACAGTCTGAGGAGCATCGACCGTTTTCATCTGAAAAGTATGTCTGATGCTATCCTAACCTGACTTATTCTATTTTACCTAACCTTGACTGAACTTACCCTACCATAACCCAACCTTAACCTATCCTACTGTACAATAAACTACCTTTGACCTACCATAACCTAAGAATCCTACAATAACCTAACCGGCGTTTATCCTAAAGTAACCTAACTTTACCTAACGTACAGTGTCCTAACCTACCCTAGTCAAGCATGTACAGTAACCTATCTCTAACTTACCCCTACATCCACCAACCTAACCCAGTTTACCAGACGCCAATCTAATGTAACCCAAACGTACCCTATAGCAACCTAAACTAACCTTCCCTAATCTGATCTACCAAAATTTAATCCTAACCCAACCTAACCATCCTTTAACCAAACCTAACCCTAACCTAACCTTAACTAACCTAATGTTTACAGGATGCAGTTTTTGGGCACCTCATGCTACTGAACTAATGACAGTGACTGCAGATTGTTGCTCTTCCTCCACCTTTGGTTGTGGGTTGATGAGTGGATCAGTTCATCCGCCCTCCTTCCTTCCCATCAGTGTGTTGATAGGCTCAGACTACATGGCCTTCACTCCTCAGTCCACAGTCTAATCCTCATTTCAAGTCTTGTTCCCGGTCAGCCTCACAGACGGGTTTTTCTTAAGGCTGCAGGGCTGTTTAGTCTCATTCCCTTTAAATGTCCTTCATTGGATTTTTCAGTCCCAGATCAACATAGATAATCTTTGCTGCACACTGTAAGAGGCTGCTATGATCAATCAAACTGTGGATTCCCTTCTACTTTGGCTTCACAGATAACTGAGAGCCACTGCTGACTCTGACTGTCCTGGTAATTCTATCATATTTGTTGGGTCTTCCAATAAAAAAGACGTGATTTGTTCAGAGAGAACAGAACACAAGACGTCCAAATCTTTACTCGTCAATAAGCTCCAAAAGGCGACACATTGAGATGTCAAACGCTTGGACAAAATCCCAGTAGTGAGGAATTTACAGTGTGAAAGTCTTTGGACGTGCTCACAGCCTCTTCCTTCAGAGTCTTATCTATGCTAAGCATTTCATTCAGGGAAATGAATTTAAATCCTCACAAGGATAAAACGCTCCGAAGTGGCAGTCGGAGTTTTTAAGAGGAGGATGAGAAAGACAAGTTAAGAGGGCACTTTGCTTTCATTTGGCTTAGAGACGGTTTTTGGTTTGAATTCTGATGTGGTGCGACGACAAGGACGAAAAACACAGACAGCCACGCACCACGACCTCTGCGACCCCCCTCAGGTGAGGGATTTTCTTCCTGCACCTTCCCTCTTAGTCTCTTTCATCAGCTGGGTTGTAATTAGCCAGGAGCTGAGATTTTCTTCCTTTTGTCTGCTCACTCAAAGGTAGATAAGCGTCTTTTGTGCCTCCTCATACCTTTTTCTTTTTCTTTTAACACGTTTTTTTTTCTTTTGCAGAGAAGAAACTGCAAACCAGCCGCTGCCTCAGAGGGAAGCTGATAACCAAGAAGGAGTTTCTTCTTCTTCCCTCTTTAGCTGCCGTCTTTATCTCCCAGGACACAATTAGCTGCTCTATCGCTCATCTCCATGCAGCTGTTTCTTCCCCCTCATGGATCCCTTTACTTTCTTTTTGCATTTAAAAGCTGCCATCCTTTTGTTTGAGCTCGGTCTTAAAAAAAACCTGTGAAGACATAAAAGACTCCCAGCTGCTTTGTGTGGAATGGGAAAAGCAGCCTTCTGGAATGTTCTTTTAACAAAAAGTCAAACGCTAATGCTGCTACCACCTCTCTTCATTGTATATATTCTCACACATTGAACATTGCTGTTTTAGCGTCCAGCGTTTGTGTTCTCTCATCACCCTCAACACTCTCATATGATGATCCACAACAACATGAAAACTAAAAACCTGCAGGACAAACACAAATGTCGAACATCAAAACAGCTGATTTAAACTGATCCCAACTATTTCATAATTAATCAAAAAGAAAGCCATTTGTAACCAAAAAAGTCATTCCTTTCTTTATTCAAATCGTTGTGAATCAGGAGCAGATTATAAAAAAATGCCGTTTGTAAAAGATCCTAATTGTGAAAAATAGAAAATACGTAAATATTACGCCCCATTCTGACCCTTGGCTCACACGGCATCAGGTCCGGTTCGGCTTCTGTGGCGCTCTGAATCTGTTTGGTTGGCTTCAAATTTTTGGCTGGACGCCGCGCTGGAGCACTTTTTTGTGAAGTTGGGGCAAATTAAAGGACCCAAACCAGAAATCATATGAGTTGAGTGTGAAGTGCATCCGGTATATTGTTGATCTTCCAACCCCCCACACACACATCCCTCTCTGTTCTCCCCTTCTCTTCTTTTTCGTCCGGTCCAACAAATAACAGCTACAAATATAATCAATGGTAAATGGCGTATACTTCTATAGCGCTTTCTACCCTCTTTCAAAGCCCCAAAGCGCTTTACTGTCACAGTCCCATTTACCCACACACACACACATTCACACACTGGTGGCGGCTCCGCTGTCGAACACTGGCGCCAACATCCCACCAGAGGCAAGGTGGGGTTCAGTGTCTTGCCCAAGGACACTTCGACACATGGGCGTGCAAGGCGGGAATCGAACCACGGCAGCCCAGTAGTTTAAATTACAAAAGGTTTTTTTTCAAATATGCACCTTGTGTGTCAGAAGATTCATCGCCCCCTATTATAACAGGTAAATGTGTCCAACACAAGAGGCCTTCAGCTCTCATCTGAAGGCCTCTTGTTTGCTCAGCTGTTTGACAGAAGTAAAAAAACCGAATGTAATTCTGAAACTAAGAAAAGCAGCTTTATGCTGATATACCGTAAAGTGTTAAACATCCGCGCAAAGCTGCAGAGTCCGTTAGAATTACGTTAATGGTGTTAATGTGTGAAAAGTTACAGTAGTTCAACGAACCTGTGCTTTAGGGTTTTAGCTCCGATGTTAAAGGGTTAAAGTTCGCAGCATCAGAGCCGTTCCCGTCTCACCTGTGGTTCACCTGTTGTGATGCTTCCGCGTTTAGCTAACCTTCAGCTTCCAGTGGGATTGTTTCAGATGTGGGAAGCTTCTGTTTGAGAGGATGTGGGTGTTTGACAAACTTAACAGAAGGTTTTAGGATGGGGATAATGACAAGATTATACCATCATTTGATGGTTTCATTACATTTAAAAAAGAAAAATTAATCAGGGAGCAGAGGAATAAGCTTGATTCCTGTCCTCATCAGAGGAGAAGAGCTGTGGATACAGAACCAAGGAATAAAAGGTGATTAAAGGTGATTGGACCTCATCTACTGGCAGATGCCTGCAACGTTTTCTAAAAGGAAATCAGACTGCTCACCATGTTTCTGCACCATAAGGTCTGAGTTATTTTGTTTTTAGCCAAAGTAGAAACTGTTTTTGTGGTAAACAAAGTGTGTAACATCGTTCTAAACTTGAAGCATTTGTTCTAATCTCAGGATTTAAAGATCTGATCTTTTGATGTTATAGGATTCGGAAGACTGCTCTGATAACTATCTCTGGCCTCTCGTCTGGTTTACTCAGTTTTATCTTTTCCTTAATGATGTAAACAAACATTCTGCCTTATGCTCCACACTTCATCTGCAAACACAGAGCAAAGCAGCAATTAGAACAGAAGCAGTGAAGTTGAACCATGTCCACACAGATTAAGCCAACATGATGAGGAGCGCGTTTGTGCATCAGGAAAGCTTAAATCAAACTTTTAGCAGAGCTGTTAGTAAATCAAACAAACCGCAAAAACTGCTTCCTCGAGTCGATTTGTTCATCTACGGCTCATTTGCAGTGAAGATACGATGTTCCAAAGATGCTTTAAATTCTCTATGGATGAGGATGATTGAACATTTGACTCATTTCATTTTTGCACAGCATCAGTGAAAATCTGAAAGGTTGTAGAGTTTGTTCGTTGGGTTTCCTTTAACCCTTTAACATTGGGAGTTGGGTCATCTAGACCCACTAGACAGTGCTCTGAACCTTTTTTCTTTGTTACGCCCCCTTCTATGTCTAGGGGTGCTAGGGGGGGGGGCATAACATAAAAAAGTAAAGGTTTGGCTACCAAAGTTGACTGCAACACAAAACACCAAACAAATGTCTCCATAAAATATAATATAAAGTTTTATTATATTAATAAACAACAACCAGCAATAACTAAAAGTGAAGCTAAAAGGCTTCAGGGTGAACCCAGGCCAAAACAACAAACAAAACCCCAACTAACTGCAACATGTAATCTTACCTGTAAATGAAAAGAAAGGGAAATAAATGACAAAACTCTAACCTCCCTAACCTAACAAAAACAGGAGAAAACATGTACTAAACAAATTGGCGGTTCACCCCTACAGCTTCACTTAAATAACTATAAACTAGGGATGACCCGTTTGACACGGGGCTTCGGCGCGCGGTTCACCTTCATGAAACAGAGTGTTTCGGCACAATGTTTCGAAGCGTGTGTCAACCAGCGCAGATCACGTGATTGATGACGTATGACGCGCCAAATGCATCATTCACCTGAACCAGGTTTCAGATCTCAGGTGTGTTTGATCAGAAGGGCGCGCTGTTGTCTATAAATACAGATGAATCCCAAACAACGTTTCCCGACCAGTTCTGTTGTTTCCCGTGTATCGTAAGAATCAACGTCATGGCACCCGGTAAAAAGCGTTCTGTGGCTTGGGATCATTTCAACTTGATTTCTCCAAATAAGGTAATACACTATTAACTTTATTTTATTAGTAGCCATTGCTGATTATGTCAGTTTTATAGGTATGTCTGTCAGTTGAAAGGAATCATTTTTATTCTTTCCATTTCTTTTTTAGGTGCAATGTTTGATTTGCAAACATGAATTTGCATTTAATGATAGTACATCCTCCATGATGCGACATCTCCGCTCCGTTCATCATATTGAAACTCCGCAGTCGGCAAATCAAGCCTTCAATCCACCTCATATTGGTAATAAGAATATATCCAACTAATGGCACTCTGAATAAGAACTAAAATGGATAGCTCAGTGGAAAAATCAGTGACATGTGAATGCTGAGGTTCCAGGTTCGAGGCTCAGCTTCTACAAATAATTTTTTTTTTCTTCATATGTATATTTTGCAGTGTCAAGAAAGCAAGAACTTGATTCTGCATTGGTGGATATGATTGTAATGGATGCACAACCATTTTCAATTGTTGAAGACAAAGGCTTCAAGGTAAGGTGGCTAATATTATATAGCATTTACATTATTTATGTTTTTGTGTACATAATAAGCTGTATTTTATTTGTCACTATTAGGCTTTTGTCAACCTTTTGGACCCATCCTACATAATTCCTAATAGTACAGGAGAAGTACAAAGCCAAAAAGGAGAAGGCTTTAGATGTGGTTAGCAGGGCCTCTGCTGTCAGCCTTACAGCAGACATGTGGACATCCATTAACATGGACGCTTACTTGGCTGTAACATGCCATTTTATCACCGAGGAGGTAGGTATCCCCTGCTTTGTGCAATGCTTTGGTTTATGTATCTCAGTTTGAATTTGTTCATTCTAGGTGGAGCTGGCCTCTGTGGTCTTGGGGGTTCTGAAGTTTCCCCAAACCCACACTGCAGCTCACTTGGCTGAGGCCAAAAATCTTCTCATGGAAGAATGGGGAATTCAAGGGAAGGTGCGAGCCAGATCAATAAAGTACAAAATCATTCATCAATATGGCCTCCCAATACCTAATATACATGATTTGTGAACATGTAATCTTTCTTCCAGGTGACAGGCCTGGTTACAGACTGTGCTCCCAACATGGTTGCATGTGCTAATATATTACTGCTTCGGCACATAATGTGTTTTGCACATATGCTTAATTTGGTGGTGAAAAAGTCCCTTGCCCAAACCCCTGAACTAGAGGATATCCGAAGTAAGGGGCGTAGGATTGTCGGTCTTTTTAAATCCAGCACCACAGCGAAGGAGAAGCTGTCAGAGATGCAGCGACAGCTGGCCAGGCCAGAGCACAAATTAATACAAGAGGTGAAACATTTTCTTTTTTTTAAATCTAAGATTTTACATGTTTTTGCAGTTGTTTATTGTGTTACTTTCTTCTCTCCTTTAAAATGTGCTTGCTGTCTTATCTTAGGTGGAAACAAGATGGAACAGCACATTTAATATGTTGGAAAGGTTGTTTAAGGAGAGAGAGCCACTGGGGGCAGCTCTGGCCACCCTCCATACAGACCTTCCTCCACTCACCTCAGAGGACTACCAGGCCATACACCACTGCTTGAGCGTTCTTTCACCGTTTCAAGAGGCCACAGTTGAGCTTTCGACAGAAAAACAAGTGTAAGCATCCAAAGTCATTCCCATGGTCAAAATGCTGAAACATTACATCTCAAGCAGGTGTGGTCAGATCACACACCCACTTGGTGAAAAACTGGCCACTAACTTGAAGAACAATCTCCATGAGAGGTTTTCAGCTCTGGAGAAGGTCACTGCTCTGTCAATGGCAACCTTGTTGGACCCAAGGTTTAAAGAGCTGGGGTTCTGCAGCCAAGGCTCTGCCCACACGGCCATAGAGCGACTCACTAAAGAGTGTGCTGCAACAATGCAGGCGCTACTTCCAGAGGCACAGCCACAGTCGCCACCTAGAGAAGGTCCTTCAAGTCAGCAGGAAGATGGTGGTCTCTGGGCCCTGCTGGACAGGCATGTGGGGGTTCAACAGCAGGTGACCAGCACAACTGCCAGTGCAACAGTGGAGGTTCAGAGGTACAGTAAAGATTAGAATCCTCATCATAACTTCTGCTCATTTTAGACTGGTGCATGACAATAGGCTATTAATGTCCTTCTAGGTACTTAAAGGAACCTCACATCCCAAGGACTCAGGACCCACTGAGATACTGGGTTACCCACAAGGTTTTATACCCACATCTCTACAAGCTGGCAATGAAGTTTTTATGCACACCAGCTTCATCTGTGCCTTGTGAGAGGATCTTCTCCAAGGTTGGCGAAATCGTCAGCCAAAGACGAAACAGGCTGAAGCCCAGCACAGTGGAGAAAATTCTGTTTTTAAATAAAAATCTATAACATGTATCCCACCCAGTCATGTTAGACCCTGGTTCACAAGCACTCATTCTCACTTTATACATGGCATTCACAATGTAACACAAGCACTTCCTCACAAATCTTCAAACATTGTCTTTGTTTTAGTTCCACACTGAAGTGTTACAAGGGCAAGGAACTTAGTGGAGTAGATGATATACGTCCTGTCTGCCACCAGATGCCGCTATTCTGTGTGGTTTCGAAGCCCCAAATGCTTCATTCATTTTTCTGGCACATTTACACGAAGCCCCATGAGAGCTTCATGGGGTTTCGATTCCCATCCCTACTATAAACCAAAAGACTAATCAGAGTGGGCACAGACAAAACTACGAAGGACAACGAATACAAAATACAAAAGTGCAACACACAACTAAACAAGAGGTGAAATCAAAAACAAAATGGAGAAGAGGGCCAAGCTGCAGTGGAGACTTGTTGCAGCAAGGCTCCCTTCCCACTGGCTGGATGTCCAAATGGTGGCTTTAAAGGCTGCCTCCACCAGCTGGTCCAATGGGAGGCCACACCCTTGCCACCACACCTGAAAATAATCAGACAAAGAATACAAACCCAAAGATCCACAAAAAACACAAGTCCCACTCTGATACAGAAATAATACACAAAACACAGAGCAAACAGAACCAAACAAAACCAAATACGGCCACAGCCGTAACATCTTCAATGATTTGTGATCTTCACTGGTGTCCATGGATTACATGAAATCCTCTCCACCTCTGTCATGGTAGGGAGAACACGTCAACGTAAGGATCGGGTCATCTGGACCCCATTGGATAACACAAGGGTTACGACTATTTTTGGACGACTCCTTTAGGTTTCCCCTTCCTTGTAGTTTAGGCACAGATCTCCCACAACTGTCGGTCTAGCAGATGTCTGGATTGTTCCTACTCCACGAGTCTCTCACTTGTCGCGCTGCAGGTTTGATGCCATGCTGGGAATCATTGTGCTCAATTATTCTGATGGTCGAAGTTCAACATCTTCTTCTTTCTCTTTCGGCTTTTCCCATCAGGGGTCGCCACAGCGAATCATCCTTTTCCACCTCGCTCTATCATGAACATCTTCTACCCTAACATTAGCCAACTTCATGTCCTCTGTTAAGACATCCATGTATCTCCTCTTTGGCCGTCCTCTTGCCCTCCTGCCAGGCAGCTCCATCTCCAACATCCTTCTACCAATATATCCACTATCCCTCCTCTGAACGTGTCCAAACCATCTCAGTCTGGCTTCTCTGACTTTGTCGCTAACACGGGCAACATGAGCCGTCCCTCTGATGTACTCGTTCCTTATCCTGTCTAACCTGGTCACTCCTAAGGAGAACCTCAACATCTTCATCTCTGCTACCTCCATCTCAGCCTCTTGTCTCTGTCTCACTGCTACCGTCTCTAACCCATAGAGCAGAGCTGGTCTCACCACTGTCTTGTACACCTTTCCTTTGAGTCTTGCTGGCACTCTTCTGTCACACAACACTCCTGACACTTTCCTCCACCCGCTCCAACCTGCCTGCACTCGCCTCTTCACCTCTTTTCCACACTCCCCATCACACTGAACTGTTGACCCCAAGTACTTAAACTCCTGCACCTTCTTCACCTCAGCCCCCTGTAACCTAACGCTTCTACCTTGCGCGTAGAAGCAAGTTCAACATGGCGGACAAAAATCTTTTGACTCATCAAACCTCCACAGCTTTTTTTGAGTGCTGTGTTTTAGAAGTTAGTGATTAAAATGTCATATGGAAACCATGTCAACCTTCATAATCAGGAACTGTCAAGATAGCAGTAAATTTTGACGACGATATGAAAAGAGAAAAAAGGAACTCAAATCAAACTTTAGCAATAGATGAGAGACACTGTCAGTTTTATTTTTTTCTTCTGTTCAAAAGAAGATAAATCAACAACAACACACTACATGCTGAGTCAGAACTGATGAATTGTTTAGATCCAAGTGTCTTGAACAACTGTACCAATCAGTTTTCTTTGTTGAATGCTTTGACTTTACTGAATAAACTGATACTTTCTTCCTTACAAACTTTGACCATTAGCATTTCAACAGACTGTTAAGTCTAGAATGGCCACTTTTGAAAAAAAATCTGAATGAATTGGTCCAACTGTAAAATATTTCACCTTTGAAAGAATTTCAAAAATGTTTTTCGGCCATATCGCCCAGCTTTGCATATAGACGGGATGGTTGAATTCCCAACAACCCTTCAGCTCCCTACTGAGAGTGGGGGGCTGGTCGACTGTTCAACGATCAACCCAAAACTGTCCGTTGTTTGATGTATAGCAATTCATCTTTAATTAGAATTAATGCTGAGATTATTTATTGTTGACTTTGGTTTCAGTAAATTCAAAGACGATTAAACAGCTTTTTGGGATTTGCAGATTTAAAATTCAACACAACAGATCTTCTGCAAACCTGTCTGAATTATCAAGAAACCTCAGCCACCAGCCCCGAAGCACCAACACTTCAAGCTCCTCCATCCGCCTCCTGCCTCTCCTCATTTCAGAGAACTCTCACTTCCAGGAACACCTGAGACCTGGATGTCGGGTCAACTCGTCCCCTGGTCGTACCGTCCTACACGAATTATTCATTTCTATTCCTTCGCCGTTGGCTAGCAAAAACAAATGTTAAAACCAGGTTTGTTTGCTCTTGAACATATTATGCTCAGGTTCAAGACCTAATTCAGTTTTGGTTTAAAATTCCCTTTAGCAGACATTTAAACTTAAATCCCTCCAACCTGCGATGAACTTTCAAATGGTTTTATAGAAAGCTCGTTATTGGTTCAATGCCTTTTCTTTGGCATCACATCACTAAAAGAAAAAGTTCTCTTTTAAAATGTAAGTCCATGTTATGAGTCACACATTTAAGGATGACATTTCATTTAAGGTTAAAAAATGAAAACTGGCTTAAATATCTGGAAATCCCGTAGAAAAAAAAGAGAGGTCCTTCATTTCTGAATCTTTGCCCCACAGCAGCTGTCAGCCTATTCATCTTTAAGTTCTTTGTAATGACACTCATGACTTCTTTCACATTCAGACTTCAACATTACTCACATTTTTTCCAGTCGTTTTTGAAAGGAAGCATTTATAATGCAGTGTGGTGAGCTGACACTGACATTGAAACAGCACTCAGACGCTTTTCTCTTTCAGACGTGGTCTATTGATAACACGCTTTCAAAAGCAAGCCAAACACAGCACAAGAACCCTCCACAGAGAGACTGCTATAACCATGAACAAATCTCTGTCTGGCTGCAAAACCCATTCAAAGTGTGACAAACATGCCATCGTTCAGCGTGTTCTCACAGAAACATTCTTTGGTCGTCATGGTGTGGGTCTCTCTTCAGTGTCACAAGCATGATGAAGAACCCAGCTTTTTTCTCTTCTACCAACCACCTGATGGATTCTGGAAGTCTGGTTGTGTCCAGAAAGATAAAGTACTTCCTGAATTTAAAACACTTGCTGTACAAGTGTTCCATGATGTCCCATTTCTTTCAACTTTAATCCACCAAATACCAATCATGAGTAAATGGAAGAACGGCTGTCAGAGAAAGACAAAGTATCAGTTTTTTATGGTTGAAACCCGCCAGCTCAGTGGCGTTATGGTAGAGTGTCCGCCTTGTGACTGGAAGTTCAACTCCAGACCGAGTTATATCAAAGACTCTAAAAATGGGACCCAATGCTTCCCTGCTTGACGCTCTGCATTAAGGGGTTGGATTGGGGGGGTTAAACCACCAAATGGTTCCCGAGCGCGGCTGTATCTGCAGCTCACCGCTCCCCCGGGGTCAGGGGTCAAATGTGGAGAACAAATGTCACTCATCTAAGTGTGTGACATATAATGGGGTTTTGACTTTAAACCCACATACAGGATTCCGCCCTTATTCGCGGGCGTTAGAGACCAGAGACACCAGCAAATCAGCAGAATCTGTGAATACAGAGTAGAATAAGGAACCCTGTGTATTTACATGTCATTTATTGCAAATTATCAATCAACAATTTCAAAGAATTTAAAGTTTAAAATTTAGGTAATATAGACCCCAAAAATGAAACATTTTAGTCCAAAAATCTCATATGAAGACATAAAAATGGTCATTTTTTTCTTCTTGTTTTTGATATAGAGTCTCATGGAGGCAATCAGCCTTTTCAAGACTGAGGTTGTGCTTTGGCTGTTTAAATAAAGAATGTATATATTAAATAGGGGTGTAAAAAAGAAAATCGATTCGACAAAATATCGCGATAGTTCATTTGGCGATACTTGTATCGATTCAAAATGCTACCAGGACGATATTTATTTATTTATGTCCTTAAGCGTCTGACTCTTGTTGTCCACTTCACCCTCCAACCACTAGTTGGCAGCAGAGAACATGGAGTCTCTTTGAGCAGCTCTACACCACACAAAACAACAGGAAGACGTCAGCTAGAGGCAGCTTGTTTCATTGTTGTGAGACATGAAATACTTCGTTTTTACTTGGGATGAGAACCAAACTGAAACTCTGAGCCATGTTGCTGCCAGTAACATATAAAAACGAGGATTGCTGGGCTTTTTAGCGGCTCAGATAAAAAACGAGGGAAGCAGTGCAGCTTCACAGCGGCTAATGCACTTAGCACTTAGCAAAATGCTATTGGCAAAGCGGGCCAAAGTTCTGCAGAACCTCCCAGCAACAGATTCTAGTTTAGCGACCTGATGGATCAGAGTGATGCGTACAACGCTCTGGAAAAAGGCCGACATCGTGGCGAGGAGCGTTAGTTTACTTCTGTGTGTGAGAAAACGTGGCTGCAAAGGAGCAGCAGAGCAGACTGATGTAAACAAAGCCTCTGTCCCATTAAAGCAACTTTCCTTCGTTCTGTCCTGCTGCCTCATCATCACACTTTATTGTTTCTGGAAAGAATCAGTGCCCCCCCCCCCCCCTATTTTTGAAGCACCATTCAGGCTCCTGAACCGTTTAAAAGTACTGGAAAAACTACATTAAGCAATGTTTAAATGGTTGAGGAACATTCATTCTTTGTTTTTTCTTATACTGAAAAATATTTTGTTGTGGAAATCAGACAATGTTGACTGTTCCCTTTCTAAATTTTAACTTACCAAAATAAAAGCACTTTGAATTTGCTTTGGTAAACGCAACTTGTATATGAGATACAGTTGCAATGCTTAACATTGTGATCATTAAATAAGTTGAAGTTGACCATTTTATTACAGTGGAAGACATTGAAATTCAGGTAGAGTTTTTTCACAGATATATTTAAAAAAGAAAGAAAGAAAATATGCTTCGGTAAAATATCGGGATACGTATCGTATCACGGTGCGCGTATCGGGATACATATCGTATCGCCAGACTATTGCCAATACACACCCCTAATATTAAACGTTTTTGAACCCAGCCAAAATGTGGCTCTTATTGTTAGAAAAACATCCCTACATGGTCAAAAGGTAACGATTCATTTCAACAATGATTCAATTCATATTTTAATGGGTGGGTGCTGATCCACTTCATAGTCAATATCAGTTTATTTCGAACAATCCGAATGGATCCAATTCAGTGATCTAAGATGGATCCAGGACATCTTAAACCAAAACCGCTGCCAGTGAGACTCAGAGAGAAATACCTGCAACTGAACAATGACGTTTTCCAAATCCACACAGAAAGGTCCCCCATTGGTCTTCTGGTTCATGCTCCCCAGCCAAGACTTGAACCGTGGCCTTCTGGCTGTGAGGCAAGAGCGCTAACCACTGCACCACTGTGCAGAAAGTTATACGTATTTTATGTGTAAGAAATGACCAATGTTGGGAATATTTATCAATAAAGCTGTATTTTCTCTCCTGTTGTTCTTGCTGCTAAGTTCGAGTTTTGCAGGTAACATGAACAGACTTAATTAGGAAGACTTCCATCTGGCCCTTCTAGGCATTCTGGGTACTGTAGCCAACCCACATTGTGTGACTGTTTGATTTACTTCATGCGCCCGCTTGATGTCATAAATATGGCACATACAATAAAGGGATGGTCATAAGTCATGAGGTCGAGTTTCTTATTAGGACATCTTTTGAACAGTTCATCTCATGTTCAGCTGACCATACATGAGGTAAAAGTCTCCCCCCTCAGGGGGTGTAGGTGCTGAGTCAAAAACTGCATTGTGGGTATTATTTGACAGTGAGGCAGGCTATTATTGTTGTTCTGCAGAGTAAAAAAAGAAAAAAAAAACAGCCAAAGCAGTGGAGCTACAACAGCCTGCAGGCTTCACACCCAATGAAAAGGTGTGGAAGGAAAAGTTTTGTGTTTGATTGATTTGTGGAAAGTCAGAGAGGCTGCCTTCCCTTAAAAACAAGACGCTGCCGTTTCAAGAAAATTTATATTTAGACCTTTGCTTGGTTAGGATTCTGACTTCAGGCAAAGCAAGCTGCACACAGGTGGGACTCATCAATATATAAAAATGGTAAATGATCAGGAGGCAGCATTTTATTTTCAGGGGCAAATGATTGGAAAATTACTCCACAAACCAGCCTCCATTGATTTGCTCATAAATAGGGGGTTGTATGAAGAGTTGGGGAATCCATCCGCTGAACTACCAGAGACTTGAAGTCGGCTCCGACACTTCCTGAAACACTTCCTGAATGACTTCTGGTGTTCTCAGTGTGAAAGTATCGGTTCCCCGTCTATATGTTTAGGTAGTCAAGTTGACTTTTTTAGGCATGCAGCATTACTGATATCAAAGCTGACCATTCAATCTACAAGTAAAGGCTTACGCCTTAAACTTAAACTTCTTTGGAGTTTAAAAAATAGAAAAACTCGAACTACGTGCCTCGTATGCAACAGTGAGAGTACTAGACAACATCAAAGATGGAAGTAACAACACCAACAACAAAAAATCAAATGCTCCACTAAATAAGTGCAAACGTTTACAAAAGGTTTGAGAAAAGGCCTTCACCTTTGCTTCCCAGAAATCAGAATCATGTGGAGAAGTCGTCTTGGAGAAAAAAACTTATCATTAAAGAAAGACTCCGTTTCCTTCAACTACTTCAACCAAACTTGTAATTTTTTTACTAGTAAAAAACCATAAGACATAAAAAAAATGAAGGGACTTCACTGTTACTAGTGTCATGTCTAATCCAAATCTTCCCTTGAATCAGTTCTGGTAACCGCTGTACCTTCTTCTGTTGCATAATGACGGACAGCGTGAGGTCTGGACCTCGGCAGACTGCTGCTTCTGGAACTGATATCCAGTCAAAATGAGGATTTTCACCGGAACTGAAGATGGAAGCCAAACTCCCAGCAGTGTGACATCTCCAACGTGTCGGCTCGGGTAAATTTAAACTCTCTTAGCCTCAGATTGGGGCTCTTACCCGTTATTTCATCACTGGATGGTGAATTATGCCAGATGAGGGGAACAGAGTATACAGGGAGAAGCGCTTTGCCCATCTGTTGCCGTGGTGACAGCAGGCATGGCTTTGCTCCCCTGTTACGGTGGTTAATACCCGTTGTGCTGGTTACACGCATGATGGCTGACGGTGTAAATGATGTTCCTTCAGTCTCCCCTCCTCGTGTTTCTCTGACTGAAGGCCAGTCCTCCTCTCCCCGCTCTGCCTCCACCGCCTCCACGTGTGATTCTTCTCGCTGACGGCTGCAGCTTAGAGTCTTTTCAGCGGAGAAATGAAGCAACAGCTCTCCACCCCCCACCCCCCGCCCTCCAAAGCCCACAGATGCATTAATCCTTCACTTGGTTTACAGACACAAAAGGCCCAAAAGAATTGGACTTTAGATAATTGTGTTACCGTCCTATTTCGTCTGGAAACAGGTCTGCACTCGCAACAAATCTCTGGCTGTTACACACATGCACACTCACACAGTCTTGCACACACAAACAAAAGTTAACGCAGAAGGCAAAGAAATACACACACATTAACACACATGCAGAAACGCAGACACGCATGCACAAACGCAGACAGACACATGCACAAACGCAGACAGACACATGCACAAACACAGACACACACATGCACAAACGGAGACACACACATGCACAAACGGAGACACACACATGCACAAACGCAGACACGCATGCACAAACGCAGACAGACACATGCACAAACACAGACAGACACATGCACAAACACAGACACACACATGCACAAACGGAGACACACACATGCACAAACGCAGACACGCATGCAGAAACGCATACACGCATGCAGAAACACATGCATAAACGCAGACATGTATGCAGAAACGCAGACACACATGCAGAAACGCAGACACGCATGCACAAACACAGAAAAACGCCTGCACACATGCAGAAACGCAGACACACATGCAGAAACGCAGACACACATGCAGAAACGCAGACACGCATGCACAAACACAGACACACATGCACATACGCAGACACACACATGCACAAACACAGACAACACATGCAGAAACGGAGACACGCATGCAGAAACGCAGACACACATGCATAAACAGAGACACGTTTGCAGAAACGCAGACACACATGCAGAAACGCAGACACACATGCAGAAACGCAGACATGCATGCACAAACACAGAAACGCATGCACAAACGCAGATGCGCATGCGCAAACACAGACACACATGCACACACGCAGACACACACATGCACAAACACAGACAGCACATGCACAAACGCAGACACACACGTGCACAAATGCAGACACGCATGCAGAAACGCATGCAGAAACGCAGACATGTATCCAGAAATCAGACGCACATGCAGAAACGCAGACACACATTCACAGACACAGACATGCATGCACAAATGCAGACACGCATACACAAACACAGACATGCATGCACAAATGCAGACACGCATGCACAGACACGCATGCACAGACACGCATGTACAAACGCAGACACGCATGCACAAACGCAGACACGCATGCACAAATGCAGACACGCATGCACAAACGCAGACACACATGCACAAACGCAGACACCATCATCATGAGAACCCGGTGCCATGACTAGAGCCGACCCTCCTGGCTTCGCCGTATCCATCTGATGTGTTGTGACCATGCGCCTGCAGGACTTCCACAGGTAATTAACGGTCATACCAATATGGCAGCACCTGCTCTGGTGGGTCTCCATGAACATGAACTCTCAAAAAACAGGAGGCAAAAACAGGGGGGGGGGGGGGGGGGACTTTTTCAGGTTGGTCATGTTGGTTTATAAAAAAGGGTGAAATTACAGACCATTTTCTGACGCCCATATACAGTCATGGCCAAAAATGTTGAGACATACATAGAAATTGGAATTTGAAAAGGTTCCGGCTTAAGTTTTTATAATAACAATTTGCATATATTCATATTTGTGTCATCCTCAAAACCTTTGGTCACAACTGTAGACCCCACTGCTGATTCACGTTTATAAAACATGTGAGTGAAGCTTCTGTCAAACTCGTCCTATCATGTCACAGCAACTATGGACCTACTTCTATTTAGTCATTACTAGGGCTGCACGATATGAGAAAAACTCGCGATATGCGATATTGGTGATTAATATTGCGATAACGATATAATTCGCGGTATATAAACAAACAGCAAAACAACCAAAAACATCATTTCCATTTCACTGCAACAGTTTAAAAATTATACTCCAACTGACCCTTGTCGACGTAGGAGGCAAACATCAAACATGAAAGGGCTCATCTGATTGATCAACAACGTAAACGGGTCCTTCCGATTGGTTAAATGCATAAAGGGATTTATTTCATTTGTTTTATATTTCAAGCTGCCATGAGATTGTTTTAGCACATTTAAGTAAACCATTTATTGCGATTTTCGCCGTCTTTTGCGGTATGCATATTGCACAGCTTAATGTCGCGATAACGATACATTTGCGGTATATTGTGCAGGCCTAGTCATTACTGAGAAGACAGCATGAAGAGGAAGACCCACCCCATAACAAAGGTGGTGAAAAGGTGAAACACACAATGACACAAGCTTTAACAACTAAGAAGAAGATAAAAACAACGATTCTCTTTCAATTATGAAGGGAAAGCTGAGATGAGCGAGTCCTGCTGTTTCAACAAACATCTGAACACAATCAATGACCTGAACGCAACAGAATCCAGGAAATGTATTGAAATAAAGTCTGAGGAAAGTCCAGGGTAAGTTTGGGATCTGGAAACAGATGATGATAAAAATATAAATAGTACAAAGTAATAAAATGTATTATTACAGAAGCAGTGAGGTGAAAAATACACCTAGTCTGGTTATTATTGAAACCCGCAGAGAAATCTTTTCAAAAACAGACATTTATTCAATTCAATTTTATTTATATAGCCCAATATTACAACGATAGTTGTCTCAATGTGCTTCATACCAGTAATTGTATAATAACATGAAATCATAAAATAGGTAATTGCTAAACTAAACAGACTAACTAGGCATCCCTGCCCTTAGACCCTCCTTGTCCGTGAGAAAAAAATCCTAAAAAAAGGGAATCCGGAAATAAAGAAGACACCTCAGGGATGTCCACCTGAAGAGGGGAAATTAAAATGACTGAAAAAGAGAAAATAGAAAAGCTATCAACAACCAATGAAGTTAAAGCTGAAGGAGAAGAAAGACTGAAAGGACCACCCAATGAACAGAACTATAAAAAAGTTCATCTAAAAAATCAGACTAAGAAATGTTGGTACTTTGATTATTCATAAAAATACTTCCATAAAGGTTTTAATTGAGCTACTTCTACTCCTCTGCACGAAAACAGCTAAACAGAAAATTAGCCAAAACTACGACAAATCAAGATTGATCCAGTTATTTAATGACAGTTATTCAGTTATTAAATTCAAGGTTCAGATTCAGTGAAACGTCATTCTGACAGGAAAACCAGGACCAGAACTTAAACCCTGCCTGCAGATGAACACACTACAACCCAACAGCTAACATCAGACTAAAATAGGACGTAGCAGTTCTTCTGGAGAAAGTTCTGATTTAAAAGATCTCTTTTTCTTTACATCTATTAGAAGTACAACGGGAATTACAAGCTAAAGGAAAAGAAAATGACCTCAAAGACAAAAACAACTCAAAATAGGAAAAAGGATGTTATGATCCCTTCATTAACATCATAACATAAACTCTTGTCTGTAGGTGAGAATGCTGAAGTCATTGTCTACTCTTTAAGGATTTGAAGTTTCATTTCAGCAGTTCTTAAACAAACTCAAAACCAACAAACTGTCTTTAGTTTTGTTATTTTTGTCCTTTTTTTCCTGTTTCTAGCTCCTCCTCCTCTTTAGACGCTCCTCTTCAGCTCAGCCTGCAGTGACAGGTCCTACCTTCTCTGTCCAGTAGGGGGCACTGTGGCTCTTCACCTGTCCTACAGTGCAATTCCAACACCTTCAGTGAAACAGCTCCAAGGCATCATTTCCTTGGTCAGAGTATAAAACATTATATTTTTCTTTCTGCATAATGGAAACTAGAGAATATTAATGGAGCAAATATCTGATTTTGTGAGAAAAGAAAATATCTGATGTACGGAGAGGAATATTAAACATTTCTTCTAGTACTGTAGATTTTAGAGGAACTTGGTGGCAAACAAAGCGAGTGTGGCTCTCATCCAGGGAGATGAGAGGAGAACCAGTGCGGCTACGCTGCCTCTTATGAAGGTCCCACAAAGACGCTCGCCTCCGTTTCAGAATTTATCGCCGCAAATCACAACAATCTTTCTTGTGTGTCAACACAACTGTGCTTCCACGCAGTCAAACCAAACGACGGTTGATTCCTATTCTATACGCGGTGGTTATGTAAGGAAAGATGAAGAACACCCACGCCTCTCTGTGGGCGTCATTCCTCTACGTCCAGTCCACTAAAGCCAGGGATGGAAAAACACGTCTGGAACGAGGCGTCTGATTTAGCCTCGCATTGGCGGCCTCTTCAAAGGTCAGAGGTCAGCTCTAGAAGGTTCTTCTGGGTCATGTGGTGATGTGATAAAGGTCTGTTGAATACAGCAGATTTAATGTAGCAGCTCAACTGGATTTGTGGTGCCTGAATCATGATGGGTCCGTTAGAGATGCAACGATTCCCTTTCCCTACGGTGTAACTTACAGCACCCAGGTATCTGTACCTGCTGCATCTCACCAGGGCCGGCCACGCCCCCCCCAGAATGACAACAACAGCGGGACAGGAAAACCTCTGCTTGTCCTTTCTTGAACTCAGCTCCTCTCAGATAGATGAGCTTTATACTCCATCTGTGAGAGGCTCTGCTCCTCTAAAGGAAGCTCATCTCCTCCTCTGGTCCTCCTGATCTTATCTGTTCAACCACAGCTTACAACCACAGAGGAGAACAGGATTACAACACACGCACACACAAAATCCATACTTCGTTTTTTCAAAAATGGAAAACAAACATCTTCCTTCTTGAAATTGTGTCCGATTGAGACATGATGATGACGTGTTCGTCAGCATATTTGTCACACTGATACATGTTGATGTTCCACTGAGTTCATAGAATAAAAGGACCAACTCATTACAAACAAGCTTCACAGAGTCCAGTAGAGACCTTGGGTATTAAGATGATGATGATGATGAGGATGAGGATGCAGCCAGAATCTGATGAAAGTCTGAAGGATCTTTGAAAGTTCTTCTGGCTGCACAGTGGCATCGCTTCAGCTTCCACCGGGTTTTCTAAGCTTAGGATCACAAAGTCGTGGTTTACGAGATGAGAACCCAATCATGAAAAGCATCATTTCTGCCGGAGAAACAAAGCGTGGGACCCCCACACCACAACCACACATTGTCAACATCTACATAGAACACAAAACTTGACCTTCAACCTTTGGAGATTCCTCGGATGCTTGCTTGATTTTTTGAACCTTTATTAGGTTTTAGTCTAAATTAGACTGTAGATTTTTAGAGTCATATGCTTTTCTCATTCAAAGACCTGGTCTACCAACAAATAAAAGATTTATCAAGGAAAAGACTTTAAAATAAACGATTTAGTCTTAAACCATAAATTTAGTCTGTTTCAGATTATCGATCTAATCGCCTCATATTTTCAGACACAGAAACTAAACTAACAAGAGTTTGAGATTCTTACAAGTGTGAACATGTTTGAAGCTTGAACTTTGTGAACTAAAGGTCAGCCAATGGATCTGCTGCAGTGTTTTGAGACAGACGACTTAATGACATAAAAACAGCTTAACGTCAAGAGAAGATGTGAAGTAAATGAGAAGAAAGGTGAAACGTGTTCAATAATGGAGGATAAACAGTCCATTTTTATGATCTACTTCTTAGGATATCTGCCTCTTTAACATGATTGGGGGGGGGCTTCCAGATTCCTACTGTTTTCACGTAATGAAAAAGCATCAGTGTTGATCGCTATAAACACAGCTCTGCTGTTCTGTGATTTCAACAAGAAAACTAAACTATTTTTGTATGAATATTTTAAAGTCTGTTCCAGCTACGACACATCAGAATAAACGCAGGAGGACTCTCAGGTCTTTAGCTCGGCGTCAGAAACCCATCGGTAGAATTTATCACCGCTTCTAACAAATGGATTCGCAGTCAGAGGGAAAGCTGCGGCTGTTATCGTGATGGAATCAGACTCCGGATGAGTCAGTGATACTGGAGCATGAAGGCAACACTTCGGCGCTGGAGTGTGAACCGACTGCTGCTCCGCCTGATCCGTCATGAATAACGATGGGGGACCAGAATCGGGTGGGGGGTGGGAAATGAGGCATCTTAATATTGTGCTGCTGTGTGCCACTGCAGGTCAAACACAAGCACAGCAGAAAGCGGCATGTGCACATGTTACCCTGTATGAGTCGCCATGGCAACTAAATGATGTATGGACTTCAAAGAAGAAGAGTGTGCTCCTGTTGCCGTGGTTTGTGTCGACACAGACGTGGAGGAGCTACAGGATCCCCGTGCGGTGAGGCGTCACTGATCAGAAATGTAGAGATCATTAAAAACTTTGCAGCTAGCATAGTATGCTAGCACAGACCTGGTGAAGCTAGCAAGGCTAATGCTAAAAAAAAGTTTGCTAGAATGCAATAAAAAAGAAAAAAGTACAAACTTGATTGTCTTGATTATTGAAAGTTTTGCTTCCTTTGCCTGCAGGATGTTCTTGGTTTATTCAGAAGACTACAAACCCTGCAGCTAATTACCAATAAAACACAACAGACGAGCATGATTAAGGAATTTTTCAGAATACTCTCTTATACATCTACCCCTCACCAGAAAATAGAAAGCTTCTTGCCTGTGAACGTGCTCAGGAATGCACAATGGAAAAGGAAACTCAGCCTTTTGGGTGCCCATTACTAATGCATGATGCCCCTTCAGAAGCTCGACAGTGTTGGAAATGGAGGAATCTTTGGCTTATTTGTTGCCTTTACAGATGAACATGTGGATCTGCAGCAGCATCCAGAGGCTACACATCATTGTTCAGCCTCTGGCCTTGCTGCCGGACCACACATGGGTGTCACTGGTTTGATGCCAACACTACTTTTACAACAAAAGATGGAGGAACAAACAAAAAGAAGGTTTTAGTTATTTTGTCATTTGGTTCAGAAATAGATGTGTGCAGTTCAGATCATCCACTAAATTGACTTTTGTGCACACATTGACCTTGCCTGACAGGAAATAAGCATCAGTCCTGATGATGCTTTGATCAGTCATTTAAGATCCTGAAGACAGATGCACTTCATAAAAAGTCTGCTACACACAGGTTTACCTCGCGAAGATTTTAACTTCAAACCCAGAAAACTCATTAATGACAAAAAGACAAAACTAGAGCTGGAGCAGATCAATGGTGTTACAGAAACTGCATCATGTTGGTTGAAAGTACATTTTTTTATAAAATTATCCATCTCTGCCCCCACATCCTGGATCAAATGACAAAAGGACTGAAATTTAAAAATCTGCTTCTGAAGAGTCAGTTTCTCCTTTAGCTAAAAAGCTTGGAAATGAGATCGGTAAACTGTTTGAAATAGTCTTTGAATTGTACCGAATTTTTAATGATTTGCATTTATCATTACTATTATAGTCACTTCAATTGACAAAAAAAAAGAAAGACGCTTCAACAACAAACAAATTAGCGCCGATTATTATTATTATTTTTATAGTTAAGTCGTCGTCAATTGTTGACAGCCTTCCTCTTTCCAACAGCAGTCATCTATGAAGCACCGCAGCCTCGAGTGTTTGGTCTCAAACCTTTCAATCTGCACACAGTGACACCAAAGCATAGAGCTGTCACCAAACAGTGCTCCATTACAAAGTATGGAGGGGAACATTTTTATTTCTAACCAAATACTTATTTTCTTCTCCATTATACAACAAAATTCTTTAAAAATCAAACAAGGTGATTTGCTGGATTTATCTGTTACATTCTGTCTTTTACAATTGAAGTGTTTCTATCATGAACATTTCAGACCATAGTCAATGATTTGGGGGAACAACTTGCAGAATCTGTGGCTAAATAAAGACTCTTTTTTGCCACCGTAGGTTTCTGTTCAGTGCAATGGGTGTAGAATAATCGTGCAGTTTCATAGCAACACTAATGATGTTAACTTGTGTTTAATAAAATGGCGTAAAATAGACTTTAAATGTGTCTTCAGGCAATCCAGGAATTCTTATATCTATACGTTGACCTGATGCCCCCAATGAATGACCAAAGTGTTCACAAAGCTGAGCTTTCACAGTAACCTTAAATCTGGTAATAAGCAGCCCAACTCACTCACTCACTTAAGTTTACAATCTGCTGATGGCATTAAATAAGATCTTTAGAATCCTGGTAATAATAATAAAAAAGAAGAGCAAAAAAGACAAATCCTCTTTTCTTTCCCATCTCTTCTCAGAACAAAATCCAAAACTGTCTTTTGTCTGTTGTCATGGACAATACAAGATCATTATAGACATAATGGACTTAATTGTGCTAGAAAAGAAGGAATGCAGTGAGTGCTTAGAAATGTTTTTTTCTTCTCTAGTATCAGCTGCACCCAGACATTCTGGACTACAGTCTTATTTTAGGGGTATTTCAGATGTTCAGACAAGAGGAACGGAAAGATCAAAGCAGAAACAGCTAGACAGACCTGCTGTTTATTAGCAAGAGATGGCGCAGTTCTGGTCGTAATTACAACCAATGACTCCAAACATTGAATTCCTGAAGTTTGGTCTCCATCCATACCCTTTACACAGGAAGATATTGCTGTTGTTTGGATTGTTTAAATAGCTCTATCTATGAACCCAAGGTAACTGAAATTGTAACTACACAACTACAAATACCAGCATGCTCTCATTATAGACTTCAGTGACTTTGTTCCTCCGGAGCAGCCCTCTAAAAGCTTACTCAGTGTAGAGCAGGGGTCTCAAACTCAATTTACCTGGTGGCCACTGAAGGAAGGGTCTAGCTCAGGCTAGGACGCAACTACAGGCAGCCAGTGCAGAGAGCGCAGTATTGGTGTGATGTGATCACGCCGTCTGGTCCCCGTTAGAAGTCGGGCAGCGGAATTCTGGACCAGCTGAAGACGGTGGAGGAGAGACTGGTCGATCCCGCAATAAAGGGAGTTACAATAGTCCAGTCTTTTAAACATCCTTATTAACACAGTTCAGTTAACACTGTTGAATTATAACTATTAAACACAAAAGAAGACTCCAATTCTACAGTTCTGTAAATCCATCAACGGTTCTTCTTTTGTCTTCTTACTGATGGACACTTGGCAGCACTTCCTCCCAAACAGCTGAGACCCTCAGTGTGGATGAAGATGATTGTCAGGAAATCTGGACTTGGACTTATTGAAATTGAAGGTGGAGAAGTCAGAGAGGAAGTGCTCCCTATTTAGAGTCTGTGTTGAATGTTTTTTTTAAGTTTACTTTTTAAAACACAAATCAGTAAAGGAGAAACAAATTCAGTAATTATTTTTGGATTTTCTCATGAGTTCTTACAAATTATTGTAGAGCAGCCGGTCAGCCACTCCTAGATTTTCAAACTGAATTCATACTGTGGTTCGTAAAAGAACAGGTGCTGTTCACTGAAGATCAGAACAATCGATACAGATACCTGAGATCAAGGAAAGGCTAAAAAAATTGGAAATTCGTGTTGGCAACACCAAATAAGTGCAGCCAAAATGCACAATAAGCGTGTCTGAGATCCCTGGTGTAGAGGAAAGGACCCTGGACTCTGCATGTAAACCCTGAAAAGTTTTTATAAATGCCTGTCAATCTGAGTTTTCCCCCTCTTACTTCCCTGTCAGACTCCCTGAGGACGACCAGGCCTTACCGCTGTCATCTGTGGTGTCTAACGCTACATAGCAAGAAAGTTGCCACAGCAGGATGAACTAAAGTCGTAAGATACTTATAAAAGGTTACAGCTTAAATGTGAAGTGGCTGGTATTCTACTTAGTTGTGTTAAACTGGACCTTTTCTCAGGTCCTTAGGGAAAATCACAGCATGAATAAAGTGAAGCATTACATCATCACTTCTTCTTTCCCTTTTTTCTAATGAAATCTGAGACAGTGTAGGCGATGATTGATCCTTGCCCACATGTTGGCGGGGTTCTGCCATCAGCTCTGTGGTCATCAGTAAAAGCTGGTAACGGACCTACAGGTCAGACCACATGACCTCAGGAGCATCAATAATCTTTAAAGACCCTGTTCCAGGGCCGTGTCCAGGATTTTCTCACTGCAGTAGCTTTGGGGCTGCTAAGTGACTGTAAGGAGTTGCTAATTCATTTTTATATAAAATTACATTTTCCAGATTGTCATAAGATGAAAAGTCTAAAGAAGGAGTTGTTGGAGTGTGGTAGGAAAACTACCAGTAATGCATAAGAGGAGCTGTTGAGAGTCTATGGGGGTACCGGGGTCAACCACCTCTTCTTCGCCACGTGGCATATTTGCTGCTTGAGCATAAAACCCGGCGTTTTTGCCATTCTTTACACCATTTCTCCTGGCGATTTATGATACTTTTTGCCTGCCATAGCTTGAGGCCTGTCCAAAAACGTGTTCATAAGCTTGACGCCCCAGCCACGTGTGGGAGGAGCTACCACCAGATGTTTTTCTGCCTGAAGAGTACATGGAGGGGTGTCTTTGTGTCTCATTTCTATTCATGGATGACCCGGACGATGTTTGGAGCGGTGAAGGTTGATTTACAAACAAATGAGAGGCCCGTAAAGGTCATTGTAGAATTGGAGAACATTTTATGTATCACCCATCATATTTCCAATCATCAACAAACAAAATAATAAAACGTAGTTTCCGACCAAACTTACATGTCTTGAGACCAAACTAAGAGGACAGAGTGCTTGAAAATAGTTTTGATAATAACAAATCAGTTTGGAGTACCACCTAAAATTACCTTAGCTACCCCCTCTGGTGCCGGCCCTGACCAGTTCCCTTCAGCAGGGAAAGAGTATGATCCCAATCAGAACCCAGAATACCTGGATCACTTGTGTGGGAGGAAGTTCTGGAGGTGTTCATGTATAAATAAATAAAAAGAACTGATGTGAAGCAGGAATGGCCATTTTTTGAATGTTATATCTCTGTGACTAGTGTGACAAAAGATAGAACTTGTTTAACATTCCCAGCTGGTTTTATTTCGTCTGTCTGGAAACAGCAGCACACCGTTACACCACTTGTTATTCAAGCTCTTTATGAGGGCTGGCTGTCAAACCACTTCACAGGCAGCAAGTGGCTGTTACCACAAACACAAAGTCTTCCTCCTTCCTGAAAGTGCAGAAGTTTGTCAGTTTAATCCACATCAACTGTCTTTTATCAAGTCGACTCAAAGTTTACGCAACGACAAGACTAGAAATGTTACAAACTAATTAAAACTACCAACAGCAGAGTTTACCATGTTAGGCTCATCCTTTGATAAACTATTTGGCTGGTCCAGTTCAGGATTGGTGTAGATTTTGCATATTATGATTGCTTTTATTGCTGTGTTGGTGAAGACTCTACCAATAGACTACCCAAGAAGTCCCATCTGCTGCCCACTTCAGAGCTATTGTAGCTGTTTTCTAATAGTTTTAGTTCATCCAGATATCTGGGATATCGATCTCAGAATTTGGAAGCAAACACTTTAACATTAGAGCTGTAATTAGTGACAGCAAACTAACATTCTCTGAACTGCTGTAATTCTTCAACCTTTTAGAAAATTAACACAACTCAAACATATGCAGGCACAAAGAAAAGGGGCTTTGCATTGATATGCAACACTTTATGATATGTTGCATATAGGCGCAAAGCCGCTTTTCTCCGCATCAGAACCAGCTGGTTTGGGTTGATTGTGTGAACACTGCCAATAGAAAGTGTGCGAAACAAAGCTTCTTCTCTTATTCGCTTCAGGATCAATTGGAATTATGTTAGTTGTGTAAATGACTTAAGTGTTACGGCGTTATCGTCAACACTGGTGCTAAAGCTCCGGCATTAAAGGGTTAAATACTTTTATGTTGCAATTACTTTTTTGGGGGTAACAACATCTATGACTAAGTCCTCCCTCTGCTGTATATTCACCTCTACAAAACTAATTACAGCATAGTGTACAACTAATTAGCTATTTTGTAGAGTCCTAAGGCCTTTGACAAAATGATTGTTTTTAGCCTCTGGGGTGTTCAGTCGTATTATCAGAAACTTTAGCTCCGCACAAAGGCTGGTAGATCCAGTCGCCACTAATTCTGCATTCAGTACTTGTTCCATAGAGCTATAATTAGTTCCGCTTTAGTTCGGTACAAAAACCTTGTAAGGTTGATGCATACAGTGGAAAGGTTTGACCTGAGGTTCAGCTTCTTCACCTTCTTGTGTGACCAGTAGTAGATATTTTTTTAAAAAAAACCCACAAAGACTGTAGTGATGGCAACTATGTGGTACTCTCATATCCCTACATGAGTTTTAAAGTAGAAGGTGAGGACTGTGGTTCCTCTGGAGTTTAAATAAAATCCTCTGGTCTGAGGGACATTGGGGCTTGTGGGTTAGGAAGACCCCACAGCATCAAATGAGGCAAACCATCTACATTCCTGCTGAGATGTTTTGTCTTTTTTGGTATAGATCATAAATACAGCAGACTTGCTGGATAACTGGATTATATGAGTCAAAGCATCACAAAAGTGAGAAAAACCCTGGAAAGGGAAACCTGATCTCCCTCCATGGACTGCGTCGACATCTTTGCCGCCTCTCTCTGCATTTCTGATGTCAAAAATCACACAGGTTGGAGAATTTCAAAGAGTGGAGGTTTATGGGATTTTCCAGGGTCTTTGTACATTCGTCCTCGCCAACCAAAGCCACAACAGCTTTAAAGATTGCCAGAGCTGAGCTCCAGACAAGCGTAGAGTGGGAGGACGAGCTTGCAAAGGGTGGGGAAGAAAATCCGTTTCCACCAGAAGACTGTACCATCAAAACATGCAGCTCTGACGCCTTTCACTGACTGTGGGAGGAGAAATCCTGTCATCGTCGTAACAGAAAATATTCAGCAAAGCTTTTGCAAAGAGAGCAGACACTTTCTTCTGTAGAAATCCATGCTCAGATCTCTCAGCCAATCAGTTGTTTTATCAGTCCGACAATCGAGTGCAGACGCACGTTGAGATATCGAGCTGCAGTTCTATTAACGTGCCAGCTCTTAACTGAAAGACGACCTGCAGCGGGGATCAAACCCACGGCCTGCTGCGCACAGAACGCCCCTGCTGCCTGATCCTCCACACGAGAAAACATCACTGTAGACCAAGAAAAAAAGGAATAAAAGGAGAAAAACAGAGCTGTCTAAACAGCAAAGCAATCAGAACGTTAATAACCAGTCAGGAAACAGTGGCGTAGGGCTTTTAATCAGTCACTAAAGCTGAGGATCAATGCAGCGGTCACTCAGTTGCTGACTGGTTACTGACTGCGTGTTGTGAGGCTCAGCAGGTCGATCTCTGCAATCGATGCTGAAAACAAGCAGAGACTCAGCCCACTGTGTGAGAGTTTCCTGAATGGAAAAGCTTTTTGTCTTTGGGAACCAACAAAACTGTGTAAAAGAACAAAAGGAGCGCAGCTTTGGAACCACAGACTCCTCATGAAAATACACTTTATGCATCTGTAAACTTTGAGACCGATTTCTTCTATCCGTGTTCTTCTTTGTCATTTTTTCAAAATAATTTTTTTCTTTTCATGACATGCAGTGTGAACGTTTTTTAAAAAAATTCCTTTTTATGATTTTTTGTATGTAACTCATTTTGTATTACAGTCTATGAATGCTAGCGATAAACTAATGAATTAATCATTATGATTAATAAACCCAATTAATTGAATTAATCAGAAGTGTTCACAAATGTGTCTCCTTTTTGTGTTTAAATAAAAATAACTACTTAATACTTTGTCAATTTTTTAAGTTGTTAGATTTACTTTTTTAAATCTTTTTCACAAACGTTGCCATGTAAAATGACAAACAAAAAATTATAACAACAGCCACTACCTTGTGCTCTTTAGCTGAAAATGACTGTTTGGTTTATTGTGAGCAAAAGCTAACCAATCAGAGACGGCCTCTAAACAACACGAATGCCTTCAAGCAGAAGACGACAAACTGTTAACCTGATCCAAGCTCTGGTGATTTCTGTTCAATACCAGGTTAGTAAGAAATAGAAGCAAAATTCACAGTCTGATTTAAATCTAGTGCAGGGGTGGCGAACAAGTTTGACACCAAGAGCCGAATTTTTTTGCTGTGAGAGTCAAAGAGCCACACCACACACAGACCTGCCAAGACGTGCACACACAAACACGCAATTGAAGATGTATTATTTTCCATAACACATTCCTCTCCCTACAACACAACAGCAAGTATTGTGTTTATTTCAAGTTTTATTTCAGTTGAGTGTAGCATAAATTAATTTAAGCCTTCAGTAAAAAAAATAAGAAGTCTTAAATCATTTTCTTAAAGTTTTATGATGAATCTTTGTCACAAAAACAATTAATTGATGACATGTTTATGAAAATTGAAACGACTCAGCTTGCTCTCCACTGTAGCAAGTAAACAAGTATTAATTTGCCTCTTACCAGCTTAACAGTGCATTTACTGGAACTCTACCATCAGTACCCAAACATCATGAACCTCACTTCTGCTCATAGCCACCTCACTAATGGTTTTACCCCCCAGATTCCCCACTTCCCATGAGTCTTAGGGGCTGAAGGCAGGGCTAACCCCTGGGTCGCGACAATATAATGAGACGCAAAGAGCCGCATGCTCATTGGCTGAGAGCCGCGTGCTCGCCACCCCTGGTCTAGTGTGTCTGTGTGGGGTAGCCATGGTACAGCGGATGTCCTGCTCTGTTTGACTATGCGTGTTGAAGTTGTCCTTGTGCAAAACACTGAACCCCAGACAGTGGTCTGGCTAATGCTACTTGAATGTGTGTGGATGGGTGAATGGGCCTGTGACAGTGAAGCACTGGTCTATAAAGAAGATAGAGAAGCGATTTACAGGCAGACCCCATTGATCCCTTAAAAAGTCATGAGCTAATCACTTAGAAATCACCGCAGTATTGGTACTTAATGAGAAAATAGATCATTCTGGGTCAATTTTGCACAACAATTGAAGTGATTAGTCAGAACTGAGACGTTATAAATACAGCAAGATTGAAGATAAGATTTACAGAAGGAAAAACACCAAACAACAAATGGCAGAATGTTAACTCTATAAAATGGAGATCGATTTTCAGAGAGGTACAGGATAATCCAAATGTCAACCCAATGTTGATCAAGTGTCAAATGCTGTTGAATGCAAGTGTTTAAAGAGATTATTATCAGAAAAGCTCATAATTAATTATCTCCATTCTCTATAGATCAGCCTTAGAAGGCAGACTGTACTTACAAAAATGCTTCAACAAACCACAGGAAACAAAAGAAGAAAAAGCTCTCAAGTCTTAAAAAGCCTGTAGAAGGTTTGTGAAGCCTGTCTGCACCTCTGGGTTGTCTCTCTTATATCTCCAGTCTTCATCATCCCCTCCACACTCAGATAAGGACCTCGCTGTGAGGAGACTCATTCCACTCGTCCCCTGCTGCCAGGGAAAATTGGCCAAGAGGAGTAAAAGGAGAGAGCGGGAGAGAGATCAGCCTCTGAACACAAAAAAGCTTCCATCCCGTTCAGACGAAATCTTCTAGTTCAACGTCTGTTATGTAGCTAATGAACTCGGTTAAAAGCCCCTGGACATTTTTTAGCTTCTTAAAACGCTAAGGACTAAAGTTTCGCAGCTCGAATATAAACTTACTCCTCTGGACGGAGACATATCGAACTAATCTGATCAGAACCAATATTTAACATTTTGAGTTTTACCAAACCCCCCCTTAGGAGGACATCGGCTAATAAGAGTTCACACAGCAGCCTGAACTCAAAAACACAGTCTGTAAAACTTTTTCTGGACCAGTTCAGGTTCAGGAACCACATGTGGATTCTAGCATGTTCTGACAGGGAACTTCTGTGAGTGTTTGTTGACCAACAAGAACAAAAAGCCATTAGAAAAATCACAAAAAGGAAGAACATTTGTGGAATAATGAGGAAACAATTCCATTTCGCCACGATTCAAACCCTTTTGGGTCACAGTTTTGCCTAGGTTTAATATATGATTTGTTTTACAAAACAACAACAACAAAATAAAAATCAGAAAAACTTCATTTGCTAACAAGCGAGTGATGATGACAAAAACTTTCAGTTGGCTCATACTAAGCCTGGTGTAATGTCATAAAACAATAATGCCTCCTCAAATTTAGCACATGTGTGACATTTTCAGTGTAAACAAACTGCCATACAGTGGGATCCAAAGGCTCACTTTCTCCATGATTTAGTTCATGGGTGAAACATACAGTTTGGTTTTTAACAAAGAATCGTTTCATACCTAGTGCTTACCAATAAAAATGAATCAAACGAGTGTTCCCAAATAGTTTGGGTCGCTCAAGTATAGAAGCAGAACAAACTAACAAGTTAAATGATTTTTATCTGCATTTTCTGCACATTCAAACAGAATTTGCGCTTTTATTGGAGGTACAAAAGGTCCAGTCTTTGTTGTTGTTAACTACTTAGTTTCTGTGAATCTGTAACTCAACACAAGCAGTAGAAGCTGTTGAAGGACACACCTTTTTTCTTTCATCTTTCATCAAATTACTGCAGGTGTAATATACACCCAGTAGAGGGAACCGGAGCTTCCTGGCATCTTATCGCGTATAGCTTTAGCATGGTTGTCTGAACAAACAGGAAAGCTCATGAAAGCTTTGATGTCAAGTCTTTTCATATACTGTTAGTATTATGAGCTCCTCCCACTCCTACCGGGGATTAATCGCCTCACCTGTTTCCAGTCTCCTCGTCAACCTTCAGCCTATTTATGGACTCCTCACCTTCCAGCCGATGTCAGTCCGTCTGCTCTCAGCGGTAGAGTACTGACCTATGCTAAACTCTAGACCTTGTCAGAACCATTTCTATGCCTATGCTCATGCCTATGCCAAGAATCCTAATCCACTGTTAATCTGTTTCCTTCAGACATTGCCTCCAGCATCCTCCACACCTTTGGTCTCATCTGCCGTCCAGGATCCAGCCGTCTAAGCCGGAACTTCCCCACCACCACTGGGACTGATTAAAAACTCTTTCTCACCAACCATCTCTGTTCTGTCCTGCTTCTGGGTCCAGCCTCGTGAACTCTAACAGAACGGACTGACCATTATGGACCCAGCAGGCTCAGACCCCATTAATCAGACTCTGTCTACCCATGCCTCCACCCTGGACCGACAAGGACAGATGATCGACGCTCTGTCAAACAATCAACAGACCATCTCACAGCAACTAGCACAACTCCAATCTCTGCTTCAGACCATCGCTGACGCACTTACCTTCGGCTTCAGCTGCTCCTCCTCCTCAGCCGCCTCCTGTGAGTCCCTCGCCCGTTCATGAAGCACGTATTCCTAACCCGGATCCATTTTCCGGAACCACCGATCACTGTCGTGGTTTTCTCCTGCAATGCACTCTGGTCTTCTCGCAACAGTCTGCCATGTATTCCTCGGATGAAGCCAAGATCGCCTTCGTCGTTGGTTTATTGCGAGGTCGGGCTCTGGAATGGGCAGAAGCCTTCCTGACTAATCGCAGCTCCGCTCCATTATCTTTTCAAGCCTTTTTGGGGCATTTCAAACAAGTGTTTGAAACGCCAGAAAAGTACCACGACTCCTCCAGGAAACTGCTCAGTCTCCAACAGGAGAGACGCTCTGTGGCTGAGTACTCCGTTGACTTCCGCATCTTAGCCACGGAAGCAGGTTGGGACACGCGAGCCCTACAGGAAGTTTTCTATAACGGCTGAACAGATTCAATCAAAGATGAACTATTGCATTATGATAAACCGGACTCCCTTGAGTCTTTGATTACACTTTCCATTCGGATTGATAACCGCCTCCGCGAGCGCCGCAGCTCTCGAAACTACAAGTCCCAGCTGGCCTTCCCGAGACACACGTCCGGTCACGCCCCCTTCTGTTTTTTCTTCTGCCGATATTCCTGCTCACTCATTAACCCCTGAGGAACCGATGCAGCTTGGTAGGACGCGTTTAACACCAAAGGAAAGAGAGGAGCGTCGGACAAGAGGAGAATGTTTTTACTGTGGCAGTAAAAATCACCAATTGGCAGTCTGCCCCCTCAAGCCAAAAGAGAGAGCCCTTCAGTGATCATGGGGACACTGAAGGGCACTGTCTCTGACTCTCAAACCCCAGCTAGAACTGAATTTCTGGTCACTCTCTCTTTTGGGTCCTGGTCCCGATCCATATCCGCCCTCATCAACTCCGGTGCTGAGGGAAACTTCATCAATAAGAACCTAGCCCTTGAAGCTGGACTAACTCTCCTCCCCCTGGACCCCTGCTTAAAGGTCAGTGCAGCTAACGGACAGACTCTAACTCTGATTCAGCACCAGACTACTCCTGTTACCCTGTGTTTTTCTGGCAACCACTGTGAGTCTCTCCAGTTTTATGTTTTTCAGGCTACTTCCTGCCAGATCATTTTGGGACGTCCATGGCTTAGTTTGCATAATCCCCACATTGACTGGCAGACAAACTGCATTATAAGTTGGAGTCCTTACTGTCACTCTACCTGTCTTCGCTCTGCCCTTCCTTTTACAGACTACTGATTTGCCACCTGTTTCCCCAGACCTGTCTGGCGTCCCTCCGGTGTATCATGACCTTGCAGCGGTGTTCAGTAAGCAAAGGGCTTCCACCCTTCCTCCTCACAGATCATATGACATTGCCATAGATCTGCTCCCAGGTGTCACCTTACCTTCTTCCAAACAGTACAGTCTCTCCAGACCAGAACTCTCGGCCATGGAATGGTACATCATGGAGTCCCTCGCTGCGGGCATAAACCGACCATCCTCTTCTCCCCTGGCGGCTGGCTTTTTCTTTGTGGAGAAGAAGGACAAGTCTCTTCGGCCCTGTATTGACTACCGTCATCTCAATAACATCACGGTCTTCTTCTTCCTCTTTCGGCTTCTCCCATCAGGGGTCGCCACAGCGAACAAGTCGCATGGTAAACTTGGCAATGTTTTACGCCGGATGCCCTTCCTGACGCAACCTTGTCAAGCTGGGCTTGGGACCGGCACGGAGGTAGAGAAGGGGAACAGGGAGCAGCCCGGATTCGAACCCTGGTTTCACGGACGGAAGGCGCCGCAAACCAGCACGAGCTAAACCAGCTCAATAACATCACGGTAAAGAACAAATACCCCTTGCCGTTACTAAATTCAGCCTTTGAGTATCTCCAGGGAGCTTCGGTCTTTACCAAATTAGATCTCCGTAATGCTTACCATCTTGTGCGGGTGCGAGAGGGAGACGAATGGAAGACAGCATTCAACACACCTTTAGGCCACTTCGAGTACCTGGTGATGCCTTTTGGGTTACCAATGCACCAGCAGTATTCCAGGCACTCGTAAATGACGTGCTCAGAGACTTTCTTAATCGGTTTGTGTTTGTCTACCTGGACGACATTCTTATCTATTCCCCCTCTCTTGATTCCCATGTCCAACATGTGCATTTGGTCCTCCAAAGACTCCTCGAAAATAAACTGTACATCAAGGCGGAGAAATGTGAATTCCATGTCCCCAAGATCTCGTTCCTAGGTTTTGTTATAGAAAAGGGTCATGTTAACATGGATCCCACGAAGGTCGCTGCCATTAAGGAATGGCCCCGCCCAACCTCCCGTAAAGACCTTCAGCGTTTCCTTGGTTTTTCTAATTTTTATCGTTGCTTCATGCGCAACTTCAGCAGCATTGCACGCCCCCTAACGTCTCTGACATCTCCCAAGACTCCTTTTTTTTGGAGCCAAGAAGCTGAGGTTGCCTTCAACCTTCTCAAGACCCGGTTCGCCACCGCCCCCGTGTTGGCCCAAGCCGATCCCTCTCGACAGTTTGTGGTGGAGGTGGATGTCTCTGATACCGGGGTGGGGGCGGTCCTCTCCCAACGCACTCCAGATGGGAAGCTTCACCCGTGTGCATTCTTTTCCCGCAAACTGTCACACTCCGAGCGCAATTACGACGTTGGTAATAGGGAATTGCTGGCCATTAAATTGGCTTTGGAAGAATGGCGCCATTGGCTGGAGGGTGCCGAACTTCCCTTTATAGTCTGGACAGATCATAAAAACCTCGAATACATCGTTTCTGCCAGAAGACTCAACCCTCGTCAGGCCCGTTGGGCTTTGTTTTTTAGCCGGTTTAATTTTACTGTCTCCTTTAGCCCTGGGTCACGCAACGTGAAGCCTGATGCGCTCTCCCGCCTGCATTCCCCTGAAGAACCAGAGACCTCCTCTAGTCCCATCCTCCCTCCGTCCTGTGTGCTTGCCAGTCTCTCCTGGGAGATCGAGACCGCCATCCAGCAAGCTCTGGCCACTGATCCGGACCCCGGAGGTGGACCACCCAATCGCAAGTATGTCCCAGCGTCGGTCCGGTCTCAAGTGTTGACTTGGGTCCATGCGTCTCAGTTCTCCTGCCATCCGGGGTTCCGTCGGACCCTACTCCAAGTCCAGGGGCATTTCTGGTGGCCTTCCATCATCTCAGACACTAAGGCCTATGTGGCTGCTTGCACCATTTGCGCCACCAGCAAATCCTCCCATCAAGCTCCTGCTGGCCTTCTTAATCCACTTCCTGTCCCTTCCAGACCATGGTCTCACATAGCAGTGGATTTCGTCACCGGACTCCCCGCCTCTCAAGGGAACACTGTCATCTTAACGATTGTGGACAGATTCTCCAAGGCTGCTCATTTCGTGGCGCTGCCCAAACTTCCCACTGCTACTGAGACCGCCAGGTGCCTCACTGACAATGTTTTCCGGCTCCATTGGCATTCCCTGTGACATTGTTTCTGATCGTGGCCCCCAGTTTTCTTCCCAGGTCTGGAAGAACTTTTGCCAGGGACTGGGTGCCACGGCCAGCTTGTCCTCTGGTTTCCATCCCCAAACCAATGGGCAGACCGAACGCACGAACCAGGATTTGGAGACTGCCCTTCGATGCGTTTGTTCCCAGAACCCCAGTTCGTGGTCTAACCATCTGAGCTGGATAGAATACGCCCATAATAGTCTGGTCTCTTCCGCCACAGGAAGGTCCCCTTTTGAGGCCTATTTGGGCTACCATCCCCCTCTGTTTCCCTCCGAAGAGGTTGACTTAACTGTTCCCTCTGTAGCAGATCACATCAGACGCTGTCGCAGGGTCTGGTCGGCGACCAGACAGTCGCTCCTACGTGCTACACAGCGTGCTAAGACCTCTGCTGACAGGCGCCGTTCTCCAGCTCCTCCTTACGCTCCTGGACAGGAGGTTTGGCTGTCCACCAAGGACCTTCCCCTTCACACAGAGTCACGGAAGTTGTCACCTCGCTTCATCGGACCCTTCATTGTGGACTCTTTCATTAATCCTGCCAGTGTCAAGCTACGTCTCCCACGCTCCATGAAGGTTCATCCAGTCTTCCACGTCTCCCGCCTCAAACCTGTGGTCTCCAGTCCGCTGTGCCCTCCGTCCGGACGCCCTCCTCCCGCCCGGCTGGTGGACGGCCATCCGGTCTACACTGTCCGTCGCCTTCTGGATGTGCGTCGGCGGGGTCGTGGCCTCCAGTTCTTGGTGGACTGGGAGGGCTATGGCCCGGAGGAGCTCTGCTGGGTGCCTCGTTCGTTTATTGTGGACCCTGCTCTGGTGCGGGAGTTTCGCCGCCTACACCCTGACCGTTTTCGTCCGCCGGGTGGCGTCCCTTGAGGGGGGGTCCTTTTAGGATTATGAGCTCCTCCCACTCCTACCGGGGATTAATCGCCTCACCTGTTTCCAGTCTCCTCGTCAACCTTCAGCCTATTTATGGACTCCTCACCTTCCAGCCGATGTCAGTCCGTCTGCTCTCAGCGGTAGAGTACTGACCTATGCTAAACTCTAGACCTTGTCAGAACCATTTCTATGCCTATGCTCATGCCTATGCCAAGAATCCTAATCCACTGTTAATCTGTTTCCTTCAGACATTGCCTCCAGCATCCTCCACACCTTTGGTCTCATCTGCCGTCCAGGATCCAGCCGTCTAAGCCGGAACTTCCCCACCACCACTGGGACTGATTAAAAACTCTTTCTCACCAACCATCTCTGTTCTGTCCTGCTTCTGGGTCCAGCCTCGTGAACTCTAACAATATACTATGTTGTGAATAGAAAGGGGAAATAAACCTGCACCTGTACATTGCCTGATAATCGCTCTAGTGTAAAGAGTATAAGCTAAATCTTGCTAGTGTGGCTCCAAGCAAACTATTTTTATATAAAAAGCGTAATGTTTGGTGCAAATGACTCCTGTATGAGAGCAACAAACAGACAGATCAATCCAGACACCTGAGGTGGCGACCGCGAGTAACATCGACCGCGCCCAGAAAACACAACAACCTAAAAGAGGGGAAGAAAACAAGACAGCAGGCAAGCTGCTCTGCCTGTCGATTGATGAGTGAAATGATTAGAGGATTCTTGCCCTAATGGACTGATCTCCACTAGATCAAAGTTCTCTTTTAGTCGCTGTCAAGACCCTTGCTGTGAAGACCCAGCATGAGCAGGCGCCAACACAAAAACGTGTCTCGGAGGAATAAATGACATCCCTGTGGTTGGAGGAAAAAACAGAGTTTAAACTGAGATGGTCTGTTTTAAAGGATTTTAAAGTCTCAAGCTGGAAAACATAAATGTCAATGCTGGAAATGAGTACAGTTTAAAGAGATTTCGACAGAAAATGATGATAATACATGTCACTAGAACAATCTCTACTTCGTAAGTTACTGATCAGAGTGCTGATAAGACTCCCAGCAGCTGCTAAAATCCTCCCTGACATCTATAAATGTTAAAAACTGAGAGGGAACACAGATGATATCTGACAATCAGATAAGATTACATGGAGAATTTGCATTTAGACATGATCACAAGCAAAGATAAGGTGAATATTTCCTGATATGACTAAAATCTTGAATGTTATGCTTTTTATGGCTCCTCTTTTAAGGTTTTCATCAAGATATCGTGAATATATGCAGTCCCTCTTTATCCTTGCTACAAAATTCTAACTTAAAGCTGAAAAGGGGCAAAACAGTTTGAACAATTGTCACTACCACTCCTACAATGTCAACAAAAAGCACCTACCAAACCACAACAGCAGAAGTTTGACCCAGATGTCAAGCTTTAGCTATTAGCAACTATCTGTTTGCACCTACAAAACATAAGATTTTGAAGAAGATCCTCATTCCTGCATTGAAATTGAGTCAAAAAATTAAAAAAAAAATGAGAAGAGACGTCTAGATACCATGACTGAATTTCAAGTTCTATGGTAAAATATCGGTTCAGTAAAAGACCAGTTTTATGGTCTTAAACACTTAGTGACTAGCTAGCAATGTAGCTACCATTGACTGTATCTGACACCTGGAGTTAGTCAGTGATGTCATTTTCTATGGCTGACGTCACGTGTGGTCAAAAATGAACACGAGAACGGTGAGCAAGAAAACCAGAACCCCACGGGGAACCTAGTGAATGACCTGCAGAGAGCTAAGACCAAAGTAATAAAGGCTACCATCAGTAACACACTACACCGCCAGGTACTCAAACCCTGCAGGGCCAGACGTGTCCCCCTGCTAAAGCCAGTACACGTGCAGGCCCGTCTACAGTCTGCTAGAGAGTATTTGGAGGATCCAGAAGAGGATTGGGAGAATGGCCTATGGTCAGATGAAACCAAAATAGAACTTTTTGGTAGGAACTCTACTCGTCGTATTTGGAGGATAAAGAATGCTGAGTTGCATCCAAAGAACACCATACCTACTGTAAAGCATGGGGGTGGAAACATCATGCTTTATCATGCTGTTTTTCAGCAAAAAGACCAGGACGACTGATTCATGTAAAGGTAAGAATGAATGGAGCCATGTATGGTCAGATTTAAAGAGAAAACCTCCTTCCATCAGCACGTTTCATTGAAAATGAAACGGTCTTTCAGCAACGATCCCAAACACGTTGCCTGGGTAACGAAGGAGTGGCTTCATAACAAGCATTTCAAGGTCCTGGAGTGGCCTACCCAGTCTCCAGATCTCCACCCGACCAGCCCTACCTCTCGATTTTAACACGTTCCTGATTATCCTAAATTTTTTTCATGATATTTTACGACAAGGACCAGTCACCGCTTACTGACATCGCCTGGTTCCAACATGGTGGTGTCCATATCACTATGGCGACTGAGTTGACGTCACTTGGTTGGAGCAGGAAGTAAATTATTTTCTATGAGTGACATTCCACTCAGTTCTCATGAGCAGTCAATGAGTAAAACACGTGTTGATTCACTTTTGATGGTTAAATACTTGTTCAAGCGAATGTGTAAAAGCTAAAAATATTTTTAAAATGGTAAATGGCGTATACTTATATAGCGCTTTCTACCTTCTTACGAAGGCCCAAAGCGCTTTACAGTCACAGTCCCATTCACCCATGCACACACACATTCACACACTGGCGGCGGCTCCGCTGCCAAACACTGTTGCCAACCTCCCACCAGAGGCAAGGTGGGGTTCAGTGTCTTGCCCAAGGACACTTCGACACATGGGCGTGCAAGGCAGGAATCGAACCTGCAATCTTACGATAATGGGTCGACCGCCCTACCGCTGCACCACGGTACGGGTGCAGCGGTAGGGCTTACTGCCAATACATCATTTCTGAGTATGACTGCACAGATCTGATGTTCCTTTGTTAAAAGATTTAAAGTCTTTGTCCATGGTGTCTTTCTGAGATCTGCTCACTTCAAACATACCAACACAAATATGTGAAGTGTTTCTTGGTCTTAAAAGTAAAAGAACACAGCTGCGTGTCCTGACGTGTTGTCATAATCAATAATTAACACACTACAGAGATGACAGCAGCTGATGACACATCATCTGTTCTCAGAGGAACAAACTATTTCGTCTATTTTCTACAAGAACTGATGAAATGCCTCAGAGCTCTCTGTTGGTCCTCGCTTGAATGGAATTTGTCATAAATATTGCATTTTAAAAGCTGGTTGAATACTTTACCCTCTAATAAGACATCGTTGTTGATTATGTTTAATGACAGTCTCAGATTTCAGCATGGTCAAGTGGAACTATCATACAAGGGTTATAATTATTCTGTTGTTTAAAATGTGCCTGTCATAAACGCTGAAATCTTCCCTCTACACAGTTAAGGTTTCCATGTACAGTTTTTCAACAAAACAGGATTAGGTGATGTTTTAAAGGAAGACCTCCACCTTTGAAGACTTTCCCCTCAGCATGACTCAGAAGATTTGACGTATAGAATCACAGGACGTTCTTTCGCCTCCACATGAAAAAAGTAATCACTTTGCCATGTCCCGCCCCCAGCTGTGAAAAGAGGATGATAAAACCTCAAACTAGCTCTACTCTACCCTCTGAACTTTCTCTGGAGGTGTGGACTGGGGCTGTTCGTGGAAAGGATCTAGCCCAACATCACAGTCTGGGGTCATAGACGGTATGTCCTAGAAGAGCTTAGCAAGATGAAATTAGGTTATTTGTTGTGAAGTCGGCATCACAAACAAGGAAACCCCATAATGTAGACATGAGTGTCAGTGCACTGCAGCAAAAATATTCATCTGTACTGAGTCCACTCCACTACGGGAATATTTGACCAGACATCTGAATGTGACTTTTTCTTTTATTCGTACCCTGTGCTTATTAAACAGGGCTGTTGAATGAAAAAAAAAGGAATGCAGTAAATTTGTCATATTTCCTCGCGAGACAGAGGGAGTGAAGGAGAACAGTAATAAAAGGTTTCCCCCAGAAACCCCGTGAAGTCTGAACATAGGACTAGCAGAAAAAGTAAATTTTCAGCAAAGATGAATGTGTTTAATGTGCTGATTATAGTTCCAATCACGCACCATATGCATACTCATTTTCCCTGAGGGCCGCATCAGCATAGTAGCTGTCCTCAAAGGGCCAAATATAACTTATACATGTAACTAAATGTAATGAAAGATAAATGTAACTACTCCTTAATGTTAAACAACTCATTTATTTATTTATTACAACTTTTTGAAGTGACAATTACTGTTACATAGAAAACATGAGTTTGCTTCCTACTCTAGCATTAATCCTTTTAAATTTGAATTTTTTTGGTTAGGTTATATGGACAGTCCTAATGTATGGTTGCCCGAACTGATATTTCAAGTCAGATTCCCCCTAGATATAAATAAATACACACCAATTTTTATTTTTAATTCTAAGAAATTAAAACCTTTTATGCTCTCGCGGGGCCACATAAAATGACATGGAGGGCCACATTTGGCCCCTGGGCCTTGAGTTTGACACATGTGTTCTGACGACTTGGCTTCCACTGAAAAATATGAGGTTTAGGACCCAGTATTGGGCCAGTCCATCACCTAAGCTCTAGTCACTGAGGTTGTCAAAAAGCTAGCAGATGGGTGTTGTTGGGTGATGATATCTCTGGATGTCATGGGGCTGTCTTGGGTGATACACCTTTACAACATGGCATGGTGTTCAGGGATGGTGCCTTTGGGCTGGTAGACCAGAGTGGTGGTCCTTCTTTTCAAGAAGGGCGACCCACAGATGCACTCCAACCACAGTGGGATCAAAGTACTTACCCTCTCAGGGAAAGTATTCTCCAGAATACTTTGGAGAAGAATTTTTCTGATATTCAAACCTCTGATTCAGGAGGAAAAGTGTTAGCGTCAGTCGTGGACAGCTTTACACTTTACATAGACCGCTTGAGGGTCTGTCCAGTACACATGTACTTTACCAAACCTTGTCCCTTGCTGTGTTCTGCGGAAGGTGCTGTGAAAATAAGGGGTTTATGGCCCCTACTAAAGGTTGTCCTTTCTCTAAACGACCAGAGCAGGACTTTGGTTCGTATTGCGACAGTCAGTTGAACTTAGTCCTGGTGGATGTTGGACTGGCAGGAATGTCATTTGTCTTTGTTTGTGCATCAATTTTATGGACAGAATTTTTAGGTACGATGGGGGTAGAGATGGGGTCTGGTTTGGGATCTCAGACCAAACCTCTACTTTTTACAAACAATGATTTTCTGCAGGAACCTTCAGTGTGCACTGAGGGTAGGTGCTTCACGGACGCCTCCTTGGGGAGGTTTTCCAGGCATGTAGTTCTGGGTTTAGGCCCAGAGGAAGTGCCAGGAACCAGATGCCCTGAAGGGACTCTGTCTCCCCGGCAGCCTGGGAGTCCCACAGAAAAACTGGAAGCAGTTTCAGAACTTTCTGTCGAGAAGGAGGTCTGTGCATCTCTGCTTGGCCTGATGCCCCATGGCCAAGCGCCAGATAAGCAGAAGAGGATGGATGGGCTTTGGCGAAATAACAAAATCTGTCTGATCTGAATCATTATAGTGTAACAAGGATAAAACAGAAATATTAGGAAGGGGGAAAACTTATTCCCAGCTCTGTGATTTATGCATATTTCAATCTAACTGCACTAATGCCTGGAGCATGGTGGTCCAATCAGGGAAGACCACATGGATTATTTTGGAAAACGCCGTTGGACCAGTAAATCTGTTTTAAAACAGTTTAATAAAAAACAAAACTGAGTCTAGATACACAACGCGCTTCACACTCAGCTCCTCCAATTGGCAGCCGGTGGAGCGTTGAAGGAATTTCACATCTTATTTGAAATAATTCCGACCTGTATGAGCAGCGGCCCTGTAATCCCCACAACCACACCAACGCACACACTTTAACACAGCAGCATTGCTAAGCCTGGCCGTGAAATGGGATTCTCAGGGATGAGAGCTGCTCTTTGTGATCACAGAGGGGGAGATCCACCACACACTCATGCACATTCACATGCACTACTTGTATGTGTGCGTTTGAGTGTTTGTGTCTCCTGGTGTTGAGACACACATCTGAAAAATGAGACAAACACTTCTTTTTCCTCTGAAGGCTCTCTGGAATGGATGTTGTGGGACTCGACTGTTTCTATAGCAACTGCAGCCCATTTACTCCCCATGGTTTGAGTGTGTATGAAGTCACATGGTGCCTGTGTTTTTTTGTGTGAACACATGCATGTATGCTGTGTGCTCACTGCATGTTTGCATGTCGGGACAAGCTGCTTTGATTGATGGGAGATGTTGCGTTGCCCGTGGCAGCTGAGGAACAATCGTTGCCACGTGACATCTGTTGAGTTTTTTTTTCTGCCTCAGGAGGAAACGGATGCAAAGAGATGCAGCTCTACTCCAAAGTAATGAGGTGAAAAAACATCCCAGGAGTTTGGAGTTAGAATTCCGTGTATTGGAAATGGTAAACGGCTGCCTTTTATATGCAGAGTCAGACGTATTTAACGGAAAAAGGTGGGAAGCCTGGACAGAGAAGATAGCTTTAACTGGGAGGTCGAAATCAAAGGAAACACTGTTTCATTCCAGTTTTGCTGAGGTTTCAGCAAAGAAAACTTTTACAGAAAGCTCCCAAAAGGAACTGCCTTACTGTTGGATCTCAACAATGACAGACTCCTGGGCTGCTGATGCTCAGCTGAGGTTGGAAAATTTCTTTTTTTTTTTTTTTTAAATGGCAGGAAAAAACTGCCATCTTATTAAAAAAGTAGACAAATATGAAAGGAATGCTAAACATTTAGAAGAATATTGAGATTTAGTTTTGAATAAAGAGTATAATCCTGAATCCTGAACACAGCAGCGAAACACATTTAACCTAAATTTATGTAGATTCAACTCTGACATTTGAAGCATGTTGTGTAAATACTAGGGTTGGGCGATGTCCCCTAAATTGGCCGTTGACGATGTTTGCTGTCAACCATCGGGATGGAAGATGACATCGTCGGGAGGGGGGGGGGGGTATTTTTAAATTTTTCGTTCTTATATAACTGCTATTCGTTTTTTTGGCTTTTTTCATTTTATTTCCCAACTAATGACTAATCCGCGATGATCCAGTATAAACTGAGGGAAGTGACTTTAACAAAAAAAGTAACAAACAAAAGAGAAAAGAAGTAGTCCGCTCCCGCACTTCACTAGTGAAGTGGACCGGCGGAGCGCGGACTTACAGCTCTGTGTTTGATGGGGGGGGGGGGGGGGGGGGGGGGGGGGGTGCTTTGTTACATGAGCGCTATGTGTGTGAGACTTAAGACTGCGATCCGTCCCGCAGCTCTATGGGTACAAGCAACCGAACTCAGAACCGGGTCTAAAAGTGTGTGTCTGAGCACAGCTCGGATCGTCAGCACACACAGCGGTTTGAGCTTCAAAGCAGAAATGTCGCTCAGTCCTTTCATTCAAACAATCACGCCGATTTGTGTTTCCAGTCGTGTCCCGACTAAATAAAGGCTGATGTTATTCTTACATGTTTACGTGCAGCCAGCAAGCAGCACCACCCAAAGCTAATGTTGTTAGCCCGTGTTAGCATACTGCTAATCCTGGCTTCGTTCAGAAAAAGCACTGACCACACGGATTAAAATTCAAATGATGAGCGAACAGGTGTTTCATAATAACCGTAACATTATTAAAAGCACGTTTAGAAGATCGTCTCGTATTTTACCGAGCTGACATGTCACTGTATATAGCCGCTCGGCGCTGTTTAACATTGTTTTGTATTGAATTGTTACATTCAATAAAGTTTGAAAAAAATAAGCCGCTCGGCGGAATCTATATCCTTCCGGTTTTCAAACCCTACTGCGCATGTGCGAATGATTTATTCCGACGGAAAGTGTGACCTTAGTGAACGTTTTTATATTCTGAAAACATTTTTCTGGGCCCATTTACACGGTTGGATTCTAATCCGACCATTGATCCCATCAAGATATTTTGTACATGTAACCGCGGCTTATGGTGTCGACGCGCAACGTGACGGGGGCGTGGCATCACGATGGTGGTCTCCCCATCGGGATGTCAGTCACCCATCACGATGGACGATGATATCGTCCATCGTATATGGATATATATTTTACAGGCAGGTGGGGGCGGAGGAGCCTAGTTTTCAGGTGTAGATTCAACCATAAAACCTGGTTAAACTAAGCATGTAAACAGTGTAACCACTGGCGCTAGAAAACAAAAGGTTATTATTGTCAAAAAAACAATAATAAACTAAGTTGTATTATTTATTTTTAAACAAAGTTTTTTTTTATAAAAGACCAACTCTAATGAAAAATGTGTTTTTGGTGTTTTTAACATTTTCTTTTAGCAGTTTTTCTGATGGAGGACATAAATAAAGTAATTAGGCTTAAAATTGCATTTGTGAGCATTTCTTGATTCAAATCATTGTGAATCAGGAGCAGAGGAAAAAATGCAGTTTGGAAATGTGCTTAGTAGTGAAGTACAAACTACAGCAGGTGGGCCAATGTCCTCCTGCTCCACCCCTTTTTGATCATCTACCTGCAGACAATTAGATCCATGAGCGTCTTTGTTTTCCTGGTCTGAGCTGGAATCTGGATCTAAACTGTACAGCTGAGAGGCTCTGATGTTGCTGCCATTTGTGTTAATGTTGGGTTGAGGGTGTGAGGGGCTGTAAGCTAGCGGGAGACAGTGTAAACAGATGGATGATGGGAAGTGGGGGTGGGTTTGCTCCGCCCAACAATCTCACATGCCACACCAAACTCAGATCATAAAATCAGAAGTTCTTTTTTTTTTGTTACCATTAACTACAAATCTGAACCGTATACAATTGATTAGTCATATTGCTCTCTTGAAAACCGATGTTTCTGAAATCAGGACCACAGGAGCACAAAGATGTGTTCGGATGGCTTTAAACACACTTTGATGCATAACAAAAGTCCTTTAAAGCTCACCATTACCTATTAATCTCCTGAACCATAACTCCACATTTTAATAATGCCGCTCCAACAAGCAAGGGGACACTTGGAAATAAAACAAACATCTATTTCTCCGTCTAAATCAAAGAAATAAGTAAGATGGCAAAATGAGCTGTCTGTGACAGGAATACATCAGATGCCTCTAAATGATATCACACATGGGGCCTCACTGATGCTTCACTGTGTCATGAAATTAGACTCAGTCTCAGGAGAGTCTGGGAAAGGGAACGCGGGATATCAAACTTCTCTTTTACACATTTTCTCTGGAAAATAACTTAGAAGGAAGTGTTTTAACTTCATCAAACCTTGACAAAAAGTTGAAGAACGTAGCTATTTATATTACGGCAGGAAAAGTGCAGGTTATCTCAGGTTTCCATGGTTTCAAAAAGTACAGAGGCCAAAATGAGATACAAAAGGAGCCAGGAAAACATCTGAGTGACTTCTCTGTTCTTCATTAGTTTACTAAATTTGACTATATGTCACGTAACAAAATGAATTTAAAAGCCAGCCGTATGTTTTGGCACCAAGTCCATATTTATAGTTTTACCACAGGGAAGTCAGTCTCTCGTCAATTTATAAAGCATTTTAAATTCAGAGTACAAGTTTTTCCATGTGCAGAATCTCAATCGTTGGAGTTGGTTGAGCACCGACTAGTGTGTGTGTGTGTGTGTGGGGGGGGTTTGCTGTGTGCATAGCCGTAGCAACACACGGGGCCAGGAGGGGAAAGAACAATGGAACATTGAATTGAATGAAAAACTAATTTGTACAGTAATATTAACTGAAATGGAAATGATTAGTACTATAATTCTTGAAAAACCTTAAAACACCACAGGTGTACCAAAACGTGCCAAGGAACAATTCTAGTCTGACAAAATAATGAGCTTTAAAAACCACTGAAAACAGCATACCCACAGAAGCAGTGATGCATAGTTTGTGCCAGTTTATTTGGAGGAAGAGGGGCTTTTTAAGTGGATGAAAGTTCTAGCCTTGGAAGACGGTTGTCAGAGATCTCCTTCAGAAAGCTCATTCATCTGGGAGATCAGATGAATGAGCTAAATTAGTGATTTAGTCCAGTGTTTTTCAACCTTTTTGGAGCCACGGCACACTTTAACCTTGACAAAAATCCCGCGGCACACCAGCATCCCAAAACAAAACAAAAAAGCAGAAACTCAGTCTGTTTTGATCTACCCCCCCCCCCCCCCCCGGCAATCTGACGTGTATTTTTGTGATAATTGTGGCAGAAAAAGCAGGAAGTTGCAGATGTTTTTTTTCTAAAAGATGTAATAAAAGTTAAGTTACATACAAACTGTATGTTCGTTGTGGTTTCAAGACATGTAACAAGAACGACTCATTGTACGCTGAGGCGCTGTCCCTTTAAGCCAATGCATCATGGGAGATGTAGTGTGAATACTGCGAGAAAACGGCAGAAAGACTCGCGTCTCTGAGCTTCAGTGTTTTGTTCACTTGTTCCATGGTCTGATACCGGATTCTGTGGAAAGCTACACCGCTAAAGACGAGCTTTAGCCGGTGTTTTTGTTGGAACTGAGAGACTTTATGAGAAGAATCGGAACAAGGAAGTGAAGACGTTAAACACTTCTGATTGGTCAGAGTGATGACATGTGATTTAGCCTTCAAGAATGATTGGTGGAGTCGTGGAGACGGTAAAAGCTGCAGGACTTTTCAGAAAACAGTTATAGCTGCAGCTAAATCGCGTTACCGTCATTCTTATCAAAATGTCTTTAATAGAATCAAATAAACACAAAGAAAAAAGTATTTTATGATCTTTCATATTCCTAACTACTCAGTGTTTTCTCAGGACCTGTTTGGATGAACAAAGAGCTGATATCCTGGAGAAGGGAAATGTTTTTAGATCAGTTAATGAGGGCAATTTTCCACGGCACACTTGACCATCTCCCACGGCACACTAGTGTGCCGCAGCACACTGGTTGAAAAACACTGATTTAATCTACTGCCAAGAACAGCTATCTGTAGAGATGTTACAATCGTGAAAGTCAACCAGGTTCAACCAAGACCAAAAAACTTTGCATCGCATTAACCAATCAGCTTAACCAAACTCAGCTTTAGCAGTGATGTGATGATGATGTAATCAGCAGGTGGAGTCCAAAACTAATTTAGAGGAGAAGCTGATTGCTCTCCTCCTGAACTTTATATTTGTCTCATTTGCATGGAGACAATAATAATGAGATCCTCTTGTTTTAATTCCTATTTTTTATGTTTCCCTCCTGGGACTAATGCGGGACAGCAGGTCATAAGAATGGGTCACAGAGAGACGGAAGGACCGCTGAAAGCGCCGTCATTCAGTCGCAGCTCCTGAAGCTCACCGATCCGGGAGAGACTCTGAATAAAGTCAAGAACCCGAAAACATGGAGACGTGATGCTTTTATAGAGCTCAGCAAAATTAATCAACCTGATCTCTAAACCAGTGTTTTTCAACCTCTTTTGAGCCACGGCACACTTTAACCTTGACAAAAATCGCGTGGCACACCAGAATCCAATAAATACATAAATAAAAAAATTTAAAAAAGTAGAAACTCTAAAGTCTGTATTGATCTACAGTCCCTCCACAATCTCACATGCATTTTTGTGATAACTGTTGCAGAAAAAGCTGCAATTGTTTTTTCTAAAAGATGTATTAAAAGTTAAGTTAAAAGATTCAAAAACTGTTTGATGTGTGTTCGTTGTTTTAAGACGTTATGAGGAGAGACTCATTGTGCGCTAAGACAGTCACTTTAACCCAATGCATCATGGGAGATGTAGTGCCGAAAATCCGCCGACCGCAGACAGACAAGCGTCTCTGAGCTTCATTGTTTTGTTCACTTGTTCCACGGTCTGACACCGGGTTCTGTGGAAAGCTACACCGCTAAAGACGAGCTTTAGCTGGTATTTTTGTCAGAACAGAGACTTATGACGTAAATCGAAACAAGGAAGTGAAGACTTTAACCACTTCTGATTGGTCAGACTGATGACGTGTGATTAAGCCTTCAAGAATGATTGGTGGAGACAGTTGAAGGGGCGGGGCTTTTCCTAAAACAGCTGAAGCTGTGGCTAAATCGCGGTACTGTCATTCTAATCAAAATAACTTTAATAGAATCAAATTAACACAGAGAAAAAAGTATTTTATGATCTTTCATATTCCTAACTACTCAGTGTTTTATCAGGGTTTGTTTGGATGAACACAGAGCTGAGATCCTGGAGATGTAAATGTTTTTAGATCAGTTAATGAGGGCAATTTCCTACGGCACACTACACTGGTTGAAAAACACTGCTCTAAACTACCATGACGTAGGTAGGCACTGGGGGCAGCATTCCTGCATGTTTTCCAACATACTCTGGCATGTTCTGATTGGCTGGACACACCTGAACCAGTTAATCAGCCATGAGTAGGGCAAGACTATCTGTAAATCATGCAGACACACCGGCCCTTGAGGCCTGGAGTTGCCCACCCCTGACGTAGAGGCTAAAAATGATTGACTGTAGCTCCTCCCACATGTGGTGGGAGTGGCAGGTTTGTGAACACTCTTTTGGACAAGCATTGAACAGCAAATTTGACGCGGGTCTAAACAAAGGCAGCAGTTCAAAATTTCACGTACAAATCACGTTTGATACGAACGCAACAAAATATGTTAATATCACTTAACAAGTTGGGTTTTTTTTGCCTGATAAAGTATGTAAACACTTGTTCTTATTTGTTGGTCATAAACTTGTGTTTTGATACAAATTTTTTAAGAAATAGACTGCCGTTGCTGAAATCGATGTAAGTGTATCATTTTGTCGCAGGAATCATGGAATTAGGCCTCGCTAGGGTCAAAACTCCTTTTCATTCAAGCCTCTAAAACGACCAGAACTGCTTACAATTTTTACTAGATCACTGCTTTGTTGCACTTCTGCACCCTGCAGAGACTCCTTGGGGGGTAAGAAAACATTCAATCAAACAGGAGATAATTTTCTAAGCTGAATGCTCACATAAAACTGTTAAAAACAGGATCTAGGCTGATTTCCTCCTCCGGTTTTGATCACACGCTGCTGGATGACACAAACCAACGTCTTTATCGAGCATAAATGAAAGCAGCGGGAGCTTTCTGTTTCCTCCGTCCCTTTCTTTCCTTCTTTTTTGTTGGCAGCTTTTGTGGCAGAGAAGGTCAACAAATGATAAACTCTTCTAAAAACACTGAATCGCTAAAGTCCCCCCACCTCCTACGTCTTTAAAGTGGATCGCCTTCAAATTAGAGGATTGAAGGAAATGTCACAGCTCGCGCAGTCTCTGTCTCAGTCGGCTCTTGTGTGGTTTACAGTGCACAACTTGAAAGGTTATTCTCTGACCTTATTCAGGCTCATATCTAAGGAAATAAAGCAGAAAGCAACTCTGTGCTCCCTGTTGAATGCTCTTTCTGCTGGGAGACGGTGCCGTCTGCTGCTCTGCATTCAGCTGCTGTATATTTCTGGGAGGATGAATAAAAGGAAAAAAAGAGTGAAAACTCAAAGCAGTGTTTTCATTGACAGATGTATTCTTTTCAACTCTTTGTTCATCTGGGCAGCTTTGTAGGTCAAAGCCAGCATGTTCAGGTCTGCAAAGAGGCCAATCGAGAGGCTTTCACTCAATCTGGAGACAATCATTTTAATTAAAGATGGACAAAGACATGAAATGAGGTATAAAAGGGATTTCAGCATCTGGGCTTCACGAACATGAAAAACAAATGTAAAAAGAATTATGTGTACAAATCGGCTAAAAATTCTCTACGTTTAGTCATTTGGGTCAAACAATTTGAATGTTTGAATGTTGAACGTTCAATATATTTGTTGTAGAAATAGTCCTAACATGCCGTTTACCTAAACTCATGTCAATCCACTGAAGGAACACTAAATATTTGGATTCTAAAAGTCTCTTTCTGACTGTGGTATCATGAACTCTGACCTGAAAGTCAGTCAGTGAGTCCAGTTCAGGTCCGTCCACTTCTGCCTCTTTCAGAATCTCCAGGATGAGTCCTTGTGAGGTTCCTCAGTGAGGTTCCGATGTAACCGAGCTTTTCAGACAGAAAATTAGTCGAGACTTTGTTTGTTCCAACATTTTTTAGATGGTGAGTTCTAATGCAGTACAGTAGGGGTCTAACGATACGCTTGAATCTCAATTCGGTCCGATTCAGAGTTTCATAGGGCTCGGTTCGATACGTTTCGGTTCGGTACGGCTGTTTAACAAATCTGCCTGATATGAACTGCTATTTTATGACCGATTATTTTATTGTTATTTATTTTGTGTGTTTTGCTGTCGGACACCTTAATTTCTCCCTTGGGAGATTAATAAAGTTTTTACCTATTTTCAGTATTTTTTGGTACAAAAAAGACAGTAAAAAAATAACTTGCAAAATGCCTTTATTGCAATAAATAAAATTTACCTGTGTAGGTGATCTGCTTAATAAAATAAGATAAACTATTAGCTGCCAGGAACCAAAAACTTTGGATAATTAACACTGGCCTGAAAAATTAACTTGCAGATTTATTTCTTTGTAGACCCGATTGTTACACTCGGGTGATGCCGTTTTAAGAGCATTAACAGATCTGTGGCATAAACTATCTTTGTGTAACAATGTCAACACAACAGCATTTGATTTATCCAATTGTCTTTTCCCTTCATGGATGCTGAACAAAGCCAAAGTGTTCCCCCCACACAGGAGAGCGTAAGGAGAGAGTTAACATTAGTTCAGCCTCGGCGTAAAGTTAACACATTTGGAGGGAAAAAATAAATAAACCTAAAAACGATGCGGTACAAGAGTGAACCGAACCGAAAGTGCTGTACCGATACAGTTCGGTCCAACTACATGTACCGTTACACCCCTACAGTACAGTGTGTCAGAGTTCATCAGTCCCATCTTCTTTTTGGTCATTTTGTTTTGTTGTCTTTTTGAGGGGGTGTCTCAACTGTTAGTTTGAATGTTTATATAAACTACCATAATTGCTGGATTATAAGACGCTACTTTTGTCACACGCTTTCAACCCTGCGGCTAATTTATGCCTTTCTTTCTTCTTCTTTTTAATGCATTTGTTCTAATGGCCGCTAGGGGTGCTCGAGCAGAAAGGGTAAGAGTGAGACAGGGGGAATACGGTATACGTGTCGAGGAAGACGCAGGTTTAATGTAAATTCCTGCTTTGTGAATGAATAGCACCAACAGACCCTCATCATGGAAAATGCAAGAAGAAATGCATATGACGCAGTTTTCAAGTTAAAAGCAATTGTTAAAAGCATTGTGAAAAAAATCCACCATCACCAACGGGTTTGGAAAAGCCGGTCTGCTGCGTGACGGACAGAACAGCGCAGATGGACCAGGAGTGAATTTACCTCAGTGACACTGAAAGCTACGACGAAGGAGAGACTGAGAGAGTGTGGTGAAGACTATCTGACGCTATTCCAATCTCACACTGAGGAGGAAGACTTCCATGGATTCAGTGCACAGGAGGCGTGCGCCTATAAGTTACTGCTGCTCTCAGTGACTTTTTACCGGTATGTTTTTTTTTTTTTTAACCAGCCCTAGTTAGTGCTGTTACTACCATGTTGCTGCTGCGTCACATGCACTGTTTGGAATAGAGCTGTGACGGTGTGGGACTTTTGAGGAGTTGAGGTGTCCCTAACACAAAATCCCCCGGCGGCCACGTCGCAAATGAATACCAGTACGAGTAATAATTACAATGCCAAAATAACAGCACCAACTAACTAACTAACTAATGAACCAACTATATAGGTGTTGTAGAATGACTATGTGTGTGTGTGTGTGTCAGTGCGCTGTGTGTGTAAGAGGAAGGAGCCAGAGCAGAGCAATACTCCTGTAATACGTCCTGCTGTGTAACCCGGAACCGGAAGGAAAAACCCACAGACAATGGACAGATGGAGGTGTGACGTCACCCACGGGAAATGCTGTACCTCCGGCTATCGCGAAATGAGGCCAAATCCCTCACCGATGCTTCCTGTTACGGGCGCCGCCATGTTGAGACCAGTCCAGGGCTCCAGACTAACTTTTTTCACTAGGAGCACAGTGGCCCCTAACTGAAAATTTTAGGGGCGCAAACAGAAAATTTAGGGGCGCATACCGTAAATCAACATTCTAACCAAATCTACTAACTTCCACTGTATTACTAATAAATACTTTAATAATAGATGCAGAAATTACAATGTGCTGTTTCAAATGCAGTGTCACATTTTATTCTGCACTTTTGAAAATGCAACAAGAAGGTAAACTGACAGCACCATCGCTGTCATGACAGTACAAATAAGTAAAGAAAACTGATGGAAATTTATCTTTGTGACACTAAATAGGTGCAGCCAAGATGCACAATAAGCGTGTTTGAGATCACTCAGGTGAACTCAACGCTGCGCAGATCACCTGGTGTGAGACATATATTTTTGTTTTTGCTCCAACATCAACTGTCAATCATCACAAAAATATCGCGAGAAAGGGGTGGGAGCAAGGGGCAAACCTACCCGGACACAGCTGGAAACTAGAGACTACAAAACAATGCATTATGGGACATGTGTCCTGATGGTTTTTGTAGTGCAGTGATTAATTAAAATAATTTAAAATACCAATTCATTAAAAAAGGCTACATACATCACAAAACATTAAAATAATCATAAAATATATAATAACACAGATCATACTAAGGGGGAGAAGAATATTAAAACTAAATTGAATGTTAAGGACAACTCCAACTGTTGTCCTTCAGTCTTGCTGCAGATTCGCTTTCATCTCACAGCCCCCCCCCCCCCCCCCCCCCCCCCGCCCGCCTGGTGTCCCCAACGATCCAGGCGAGGTGCTGGTTCATCTCAAACACGTCTATCGTTGCATTTTCCCCACGTATTTTCAGTGTGTCTAAAACTAATGTTGTTTTTGCCCGCACGTGTTTAAAGTTCAAGCCCCGTTAGCTGTCACGCATGTAGGTGTGGGACATTTATTCTCCTCAGCTGACCCGACTCCCGCGGGACGGGAGCGGTGTGCTGCCGTAACCCGTTTGATGCGCCGCCGTAACCAAAACCTAAACCTTCCTCCGGTTCTGTGCGGCCCAGAGAAAAGTTCAGCACGGACTGCATGTATGTAGAAAATTACGAGCGAATAAATACGTTCAAAAGGAAAGTAAGGAACTTCTTAATGTGGCCCGGGGAGGGGGGGGGCTGTCAGGTTTCCTGCTTTCAAACCCTGTCATTGTCACGCCCCCAAGAGTCATATACCCCACTGTGATTGGTTGGTCAGCTCCGTGCACGACAATGAAAAAGTGTCTTTCATACAAACTGGCGGGCTGCAGTAACATTAAACCTTCATATTAAGGCGGGGACCGCAAAATATCATCTTGGGGGCCGCAAATAGCCTGCGGCCGCGAGTTTGAGACCCCTGCTGTACACTCTGGCACTGGTACACTAGCCGCAGGTCGGAAGAACGAATCAATAGTTCGCTTACCCATAGTTCAGACGCACATATCAGGTTGTGATATTTATCTCAGTTTCCTTCCCACAGATTTTTACGCGCGCTCGATTATCTCTAGGCCCCGCCCCCTCCACGCATTTTAGCCACTCACAGTGGCTTTCCCTATTCTTCTCACACGCAGTGGCCGCCTCACAGACAGGTATCACGCGAGAGTGTACGTGCTCGCGTTTCATGAGTATGTGCGCGAGTGTGTGTGTCTGCCTGCGTCCGTGTGGCTTGCGTCTCATTGATTATTTCATTGATCATTGACGTGCCCCTTCCACGTTTGATGTATAAAAAAATACGAAGGGTGGGGGAGGCAAATTTACTGGTCGCACATGTGCGACTGGATGTAAAATTCAGTCGCACACTCTCAAATTTTGGTCGCAAAATGCGACCAATTGCTCGCAGTCTGGAGCCCTGCAGTCGACAGTGATTGGTCCGAGTCACTATGAGCCATAGTATTTGCGGCAATGGCAAGAAACAGCTATCAATCTGTCAATCCTTTCCGTGTCCGGGCCGGGCGAGGTTTCCCGTGATGAGTCAAATTAAGCCGCAGGCTCCACTCCTGGTGGTTCCCTACCGTACCCGGAACTTATGGAGAGCATCTTCTCAGCATCACAGTCCTCATTTATGGAACCATCTGCAGCAGAGGTCTCAAGACCCATCTATTGGCTTTTAGCTTATTTTATTATTTTTACTTTTTTATATTTTGGATTTACAATTTTATGCTGGTTTATTTATGACTCATTTTAATATTCCTTATTTTTTACGTTTTTATGTTCAAGTGTTCTTTGCTTATATCTGGATTTTTACGATGGTTTTTATTTCCAGTGCTTCCTTGGTTGGATCCTCTCTGCTGCAGCTCTAGATGGGGGCCCTGCCTCACCACCTACGCAGCATGTAGGGGGAACCAAAGCAGTTCCCTCTACGATGCTGTTCCTGCACCCATCACCAGAGGAAGAGCTCCCAAATATTAGCATTTCCACCTACCAGCCTGATGTCCACTGTTTATCTGCATCAGTTAAAGGGGCCGCTTTAGCTCGTGCTGGTTTGCGGCGCCTTCCGTCCTTGAAACCCGGGTTCGACTCCGGGCTGCTCCCTGTTCCCTTCTCTACCTCTGCCGGTTCCAAGCCAAATTTACCATGCGACTTGTTCGCTGTGGCGACCCCTGATGGGAGAAGCCGAAAGTGGAAGGAGTTAAAGGGGCCGCTCCATTATTTAGATTAATTTACTTGCTGTAAATTATTTATTCTGCTGTAGAGCATTTTGTGCTATGAAAAGTGCTAAATAAATGAGTTTGATTTGACCTTAGATTAAAGTGCAGAGTAGTGGCACCTAAAATGGAACATGCATCACTGTGACGTTCTGAAAGAACCGTCACACACAACATGAAAAAAACAAATATCTGTTGGTTTAAATGTTACAAAGTCTGACCGAAGTGAAGCTTTTCTCCCATTTCTGTGTGGAGCTGCAGGATGCTCATTCATACATGAAATCAGCACTGAACTGAAATCTGCATTCAGCCTCAAGCACCAGGGAGGCATCTCACTGAAACCATTACACAGATCTTCACCTGCTGCTTTAATGGCTCACCTTTCTGAGGGGGTTGAGACATGTAATAATGGGAGGGGGCAAAGCTTATCATTTAGAGAGGAGGACTGAAATAGGGGACTTTGGTTTGGGTCTGGCGACTCATGGGTGGATATTATAGGCAAAGACGCTGGAGGGAACTTTTTCTCCCATCATCCTCCTGCACCGTTAGTCCAAGCCTCGCTCTGTAATCAGCGTCAGCGTTTGTCAGCGACAGGACGGCGATCTGACATTTGGAACAAAGCGTAGAGCCAGCAGGGTGTTAGCGACAGTAAAAACAGCCAGGCGAGTGATCAGAGGAGAGGCAAAAAAAAAAGTGCTAATGAGCACGCTGGAAGCTCGCAGGTGGTTTCTAGTGATGACAAAGTGGCTTTCACCTGTCTGCTCTGCTGCCATCTCACGTAGCATCGGACATCACAGCAGAGCTCCATTAGATAACAGCGCAGTGAAAGACACAAAATGAGAGCCGAGTAAAATGAAAGAAGAGAGAGGGGGAATGAGAGATGAAACGGGAATACAAACCAGACAATGGCCGTGTGTCTGTGTGTGTGCAGATGGGTTTGTGTGGATGGGTGCGTCAGGAGTCGTACAGTCACACAGGATGGTATCACACACAGCAAATAGGATGCACGGACAATAAACTAACAATTAGGTAAATAAAAGTCTAATGGAGGGATGAATATTTATAGCATAAGTTTGGGATTACTTTTGAGTGTAATGTAATAATAATGTCATGAGTTTAATGTTCTGACCCATTCTAAATGAAAACTCACATTTTTAGCGGGCTTTCATGCATTCCTGCACTACATTTATGTGTATAAAAAGGCTAAGGATGGGAACAGAAGGGGTGCAGGTATAAAAAGGCAGATTTTGGTGCTTTGTTTCCATCACTTGTATTCTATTCAGTTTTGCTGTACGATTCTAGCCGTCATTTTACATTTTCATTCGTTGAGGGTGGGCTCATCAGAAAGGGTGGGGCTCTCCCTGCTCTCTGGCATTGGGGGCCCCTGCGGCGGTCCTGCTGGCCCTGGTCTGGACGGCAGTTGTGGTTCCCTCCATCTGCTATCAGGGCTGTAGACTAAATGTTTCCACTGGTTGCACCAGTGTGCCTAACTTTTCAACCACGTTGCCTTTAACTCAGAACTTTTACACGGTCACTTTCCTTTTCTTTCACCGTCAATATCAGCTTTCAGACTTGAAAATGATTGACTTACAAAGTGGTAAACAAAAAGTTCTTTGTTTGAAACATAGCTCTGTATTAAGGATTAATTACATGAGAAAAGAAGTGTTCAAAGTCCCACTCCAATACAATTCAGGCTTTTGGTGTTTTTAACATGTTCGTCGAGCATTTTTCTCATGATGGAGACACATTTAAAAGAATGTAAGATTAAAACTGCATTTTTGAGTATTTCTTTATTCAAATCATTCATTCATCTTCTTCCGTTTCTTCCCTTTCGGGGTCACGGGGCCACTTGTGGGCGAAGGCAGGGGGCACCCTGGACAGGTCGCCATTCTGTCGCAGGGTAGATTGTCCACAATCACACACCCATGCACACTCACATTCACACCTAGGGACAATTTAGATTAACCAATTAACCTATGAAGCATGTTATTGGACGGTGGGAGGAAACTCCACACAGAAAGGTCCCCCAGCCTGGTTCGGGTCCCCCAGCCAGGACTTGAACAGGGGGCCTTCTTGCAAGTGAGGCAAGAGCGCTAACCACTGCGCCAGACAAATAGATCCATGAAGGTCTTTGTTTTCCTGGTCTGAGCTGGAATCTGGATCTAAACTGTATGGCTGGATAGCTACGATACTCCTGCCATCCTTGTTGCAACACCACTTATGTTGGGACGGGGTTGTAAGTGGTGGGAGAGAGTGTAAACAAGAGATACCAGCAGAGGGTTACTTCCACGCCAACAGTCCCACCCACAACTCAGAGGTACTGAAATCGTGCTGCTCTGCAGAAACTATGTCCAAGAAAATAACAGTGTTTTAGGTTTAGGCTACAAAATGCATAATCATGATTAAAAGATCACTGGGAACACTGGGAAGCAAAGCTCTCAATTTACCGGTCGATCTACGTTCCAATACTCACCTATGGTCATGAGCTATGGGCCATGACCGAAAGAACGAGGTCCCGAATACAAGCGGCTGAAATGAACTTCCTCCGTAGGGTGGCTGGGCGCTCCCTTAGAGATAGGGTGAGAAGCTCGGTCACCCGCGGGGAGCTTGGAGTAGAACCGCTTCTCCTCCACATCGAAAGGTGCCAGCTGAGGTGGCTCGGGCATCTAGTCCGGATGCCCCCTGGACGCCTCCCTGGAGAGGTGTTCCGGGCATGTCCCACTGGGCGGAGGCCCCGGGGAAGACCCAGGACACGCTGGAGAGACTACGTCTCTCGGCTGGCCTGGGAACGCCTCGGGGTCCCCCCAGAGGAGCTGGAGGAAGTGGCTGGGGTGAGGGAAGTCTGGGCATCTCTGCTCAGTCTGCTGCCCCCGCGACCCGTCCCGGATAAGCGGAGGAAGATGGATGGATGGATGGATGGATGGGAACACTTTGAAAAAACCGATACAAATCTAGTTGGAGTGGGACTTCACATTGCTTCACTGGGCTGAAGTTTAAGCTAAAACATTAAAGTTTTGTCATTAGTACACAGCATATCCAGAATCTCTTTATAGGTATGTCCTGAATTAAATTATTCTTTAAAACCAGCAGCTATGTTTGGGTCGGCAATGTCTTTGGTTTAAGGCAATACTGGTATATTAGTCTGTGAACTGGCCTATTAATGGGCGTAAAGGGGTCTTGGCCTGTTGGCGAACATTTATAAATAAAGTAGGATTGTAAAAGTGTAAAAGTGCTGCTGTAGCCGCAAGACAATAACCTCTCCCCAACCTTAAAAAAACACATTGACACAAAAAATTTTCCCTTTGTCTTTTAAAAAACATGCTTTAGGATATTTAAAAATGCAGTCATGGATCATAGCAAACTCTTAAGTTGAAACTGGATTTTATGCATATTGGAACCCCGTAAAGCAGCAGCACCACGACAGCTTTAATGGGAAACGTTTACCTTCATCCATCTAAAGAAGAAATTCTTCAAAAAGCTTTGTTTGAATGTTGCCCTTGACCTGCACCTGTCAGTGTCAGCTTTTCAGTCATGCAGTTGTGTGTTTAAATATAGTCCATAAACACACAGTTGAGTTGCGTTCAAGTGTGTTGAGTCACAAGCAGACATTCATGTTTGCAGCAGTTACACTTGATCCTTTGTCTAACATTAAAAAAGAAAGTGAAAATTACCTCGTGGTGAAGTGTAAACTTTTCATTATCGGCACATTGGTGCACTCTGATAATCAGCACACACATACTCACACGTTTGCACAATTACACACAGCCAACTGACTCGCTGGCAGATTTTTGTCACTAATAACGGTTTAGTGGTGAGAGGTCTCTGAGAGGAGGTGAAGACTGACACTCGAGCCATCCCTGCTTCTCCTCCTCGCTGGCAGCTCTCATCTGCCATGTTGGAGGGAGCACTGCCATCACTTGGCACCTTATTTATTTTAATTATTTTGATTTCCGCTCCTCCATCTCTGGCATCCCTGGCTCAGGAAAAAAAAACGCTGATGGCCGACACTCATTTGTCAATCTCTCAACGGCTGCCTGCCAATTATGAAATGAAAAGTTTTGGCAAGGCCATTAAGAGCAACTCGGGCTGTTTGGGTGAGTGTTAACATGTCCCGCTCACCCCCCCAAAAGGTTTCTCTGCAGCAGCAACAATCAGGTGAGCCTTTGCTCTCCATGTTTGATGTCCCTGTCTTTGTAGCTGCAAACTTAATGGTGCTCCCACTCTCTGCTGCCAGATTTAGAAACTCCAGCTTCGTACTCCTCAGCTCGTTTTAGACTTCATCCCAACAGGAGAGACTGGACAGTTTTTCAAAATACATTCGATTATGACAAGACAGTGTGGCTGCAGCTTGCTTCAACATGCAGGGTCTCACAGCCACAGTGCTCATTTTGAACTCTTGATTTCATCCTCTGGAATAATCCTGGTAGAGGCGCAGAAACACTGTTGCAGGTCTAAGAGCCCAAACTGAGAAAGAAAGAGCTCTAACCATCAGAAAGGAAGTCTTAAGTGGGTTGGCCACCGTGATTCAGGTTTACTCCACTAACTCTACAATGTTCCAAAACTGGGGGAGACCAAGTCGGGTGAGTTTGTTGAGTCAATTCACAGGTCCACCTGCCAGCCAACATAGAAAAATACACTGCCGTTAAGGTACAAATTAGTGCCCCCATTGGAGTGAATGGGGAAATCTCGTCTTTCTAAAACCAGCCTCTATTGGTCATTTGAGGATGTGGAGCATTTTTGGTACTACTGGGTTGCCTTTAAATTTGGGTCTGAAAAGCAGCAGCTATCGTGTATTGGAAATCCCGAGTATTAGTTTATTTCACAGTAGAGTTTATTTATTGCACATGGGTACATCGTTTGTCCGTCCTGGGGGAGGATCCCTCCTTCATGTGGACACCCCTGAGATTTCTTCTTTTTATCCCAGAATCCGTTTTTGTTTTTAGGAGTTTTTCTTTACCGAGAAGAGGGGGTCTAAGGGCAGAGATGCCCAGTTTAGTTTAGTCTGCTTAGTTCAATTTATAATTTTTCTAGTGAATTCTATGTATTCATGATCCTTTTGATTTAATGTTTACTTTACAATTACTGATACAAAACCCATTGAGATGACTGTTGTTGGGATTTTGGGCTATATAAATAACATTTAATTGAATATCAGATACCTAGTAACTAAGTTTTTCTGTGTAGCCCTTTAACACCAGAGCTCTAGGTTCAGTTGACGTTCTTTCAGTTGACGTTACTCTTCGAACATTTATTAATTTATTTCCAAAGGACTCTGACGCTGAAAAAGCAGCTTAGCACAACTTTACAACAACATTTTTCTCCATGTCAGAATCAGCTGATTTACATTGATTGCATCGAACGGTTGAAGAGTTATGGTAGTTCATAGAGCGTTTGTTAATTATAATACATTTAATTTATTAGGCACTTTTCTAAGGACTCAAGATCACTGAAAAAGGACAAAAGCCAAAAAAAACTAAACTAAACTACTTTTTAAAAAAGTACAGTTTTCAAGTGCTATTCAGGTGTTGTCAACATCTCCGGTGTTAAAGGGATATTGGTAAATGAGGTATACTTATATAGTTCTTTTCTACCTTCCTTGAAGGCCCAAAGTGCATAACAGTCACCATCTCATTCACACACACAATCCTACACTGATTTTTCCACTCTGCTTCCAAACACTGGCGCCAACCTTGACCAGAAGCGAGGTGGGGTTCAGTGTCTTGCCCAAAGACACTTTGACTCACCTTTGCACCATCACTGTCCATAAAGGTGTCACAAAGTTACTTTATTATCTGGGTGGTGGAAAAGAGTATTTATAAAAACTACAGCTGTTCAATATTATTAGACAAATGATTCAGAAAAGCAGTTGCATTAAAAGGCAGGTATGTCCTTCAGCAAAGATGAAAACGTCTACATAACAGACTCTCTGATATGATTCTCCTTTGACTCTAAGGGCAGAGTTGATGTTGGTCATACTTGTATATCTGCAGTGATGAGTGGCTAAAACAACACTGAGCCAATGTGTTTTCACTCTAAAATAGAGAAGAACAGATGTTATAGCTGAAATATTTAAAAAAAAATTGGTTTGAATTAAAGATTGACATTAGACGTCCATTTATTGTTGCCTTTTGTCAGACTAGCTAGAGATAATTTAACTTAATGTTAATGTGTTTGAATTAAACTTAATAACAATAACAATTAGTTGTTAGTAGGCTGCTAGAAGTTTGAAGCTGGGTTAGCTATGGTGCTCTGGGGATCTCCAGTTTAGTTTAGTCTGTTTAGTTAGTTCAATTTAGTATTTTCCTATTGAATTCTATGTATTTATGAACCCTTTGATTTTATGCTTTACTTTTTCAATTACCGATGCGAAGCCCATTGAGACAACTGTTGTTGTGAATTTGGGCTATACAAATAAATTAAATTGAATTTAAAGAATAACATTTATTCATCCGTTACAACAGAAAAAGATGTTTGGATTGCATCATCACCAAGTTCTTTTCCACCTGGATGAGTTTAGTCGTTCAAATAATGGTGAACATCTTATGAGACAAAGGCAAGATGGCGCATCGATCTGTTAACCCAAGAAAAGTTGGTCAAATCAGGAGACGGGTGGAAGAAAAAATAGGAAAAGAAGGAGAAAGTGGGCCTTGTGGGCAGAAAGTAAATCATGTTGCTAATTAGCTGAACGCCTTTGATGGATGCAGCTTCTCCTGCAATCTGCCAAAAACAGAGGCTGCAGGAGAACCACACAAATACATTTTGTCAAGAAAACACAATTTCTTTTCTGTTGTTTTGCTAAAGTCAAGCTTGTTAATTAGAGAGAAGCTTGTCTGAAGGATTAACGACAAACTCCTCTGTTCATTTCAGAGCCCTCTGCATAGTGTACCTGCACTGATGGATTATGGGTAAGCACTTTTGTTTGGTTGCATTCTGTGATGAGACGTTTGATCCGGCAAAAGTGTCACGTCAGGCAGATAAGCAGCCTAACAAGGCGGCAGGTTTCCTTTGGGTATAAAAACACCGGTTCACAGTTGTTTCCCTGTGAAGACTCGCCTCGTTTCATCAGCATATTTTAACAGTCATGCAGGAAAAGAACAAAAAGAAGACAAATTGGGGTTTGAAAAGACTGGAGACATCAGAATTTCTCTTGAATTAGCAGTAGGCGAGGCAGAGCTCGGAGCTTAACAGCTCTGTTTCTGCAGCAGAAGCGGGTCCAACAAAGCAGAGGAAGGCTGCTCTCTGAGTAATTGGATGGAAAACGAAACGCCGCCTTTTGAGGCGGTTTTCCCTTTGTTTTAAGCTGTAAACACACACACACACATGTAGAGCACACATGCTGTATTAATGTCACAGCTGTAGTGATCCAACCATCCCTGCTGTCAGAGGTCATTAGCAGGAGAGTGTCTGAGTGCTCGGCGCGGATCAATGGCAGTTGGAGGGTTAGATGCAGGAGCTGTGCCGGATAATTAAGGTCTCTCCGGCTGGCTTTCTGTGTAGGAGGACTTCTGTTTTTGTTTCACCAAATTTGCTTTAATTTTCAACATGAGCAAGTGCCTCCTTGTTCAGTTCTTAAAAATGAAAAAACTCTTTAACTGTTGGTTCATTTTCAATGTTTTCTTATTTCCTTTTACTTGCCTTCATTTAGTGGAACAGCAGACTAACAAAAAAAATCTAAAATCTTTATTTAGACAATCACAAAAAAGACAATTACTGAACACCCTGAAAAGATTTTTCCCTTTTCTTCAGTTGTGTTCATTTCGTACTTTATTTTGTTTTTCTTGATCCTTTCTTCCCTTTGGTTCAAAAACATAAACATTTAACACATTTCTGCTCAAATCTTGAGTTTAAAGGACCTATCTCCTGCTTTTCTTAAGCCTTTCAAAGTAAAATATATCCACATATATATGATCATATTACTACCTACGGCACGGTATTTTCGTGAACTCTTTTCCTACTCAGAAGTAAGACAACTTGATCTCTGAGACACCGCCTTACGCTACTTGTGGGTGCTGCCCATTCATGACGTCCTAAAGGAGCCCCCCACTATTAGAGACGGGCGTCTAAAGTAACGAGCACCTGTTAGACCCGGCATTTATTGGAGACAGGACACAATTTGAAGATATTGTATTGGTATTGTGCACTTAAAATAAAGTGTTTTACCAAACACCGCTAGCTAGCTGTGCTAGTCTGGGGGGTGGAGCTGGCAGCACAGACTCTTCCTGGAAGGGGCTGTTCCTCACTTATCCATGTATAAATGGGAAAAACCACTTGGGAGGGGCTGGCGCTTGCAGCGCAGGTTTTTAGAGATCAAAATACCGCTTTGCGGTTCATTTTCATGATGAACTTTATAACACACTAAAAAGTTTTTAAAAATTGGAATATATAGGCCCTTTAATACCTGTGGTGGTGTTATTTTTTAAAGATTTGAGCCTTGAGGCTCATCTCACTCAGAACACGTTCAGATGTTTCTTTAGGCAGCACCAGTGAAGTTTGCATCAACATCAGTTCATTTACTTTACTTGAGGTAAAGGTTTGCAACAGGCTAGTGAAAATATTTTGCTTCAAGCTCGAGTCTCTTAAGGATCAGCATTAAAATATTGTTTTTTTTTTAATCAGCAACATCTATTTACTGTATCTGATTTGAGTCATTTAATGTTTTTTAATAACTAGAACTAATAGTACTTCAACGAGCACCAACAGTAAATATTGAACGGCTTTGTGGGTAACATTGTCTATGAACCTTCAGGGGGCGCTGTGTTTAACTAGTTTATTTTTTTTTTCAGGTCTAAGAGAGCGGATAAAAATGCTTTTTAAGATGCTTCAGACAAAAAGAGGAAGGAGGTATTCTCTGTGGGTTGTTTCTGTTTGTCACATTTTCACCTGTTGACTTCTGCTCATTTGCAGTTTGACAGCAGCCATTCGACTCAGCAGCAGCCTGTCAATCAGCTGTTAAAACCTTACAGGAAGCTGGACAGCCGCCGAGGAAGTGCTCACAGGGGAAACCTTCCTCTGGATTTGATGAATCCGACACATTTCATATCTCCATGGACAGAGAGCGAGCGGAGGCTTCATTTATATTCCCTTCTTTTTTATTTACTCCAAAATCGGTTTTATTTTCATCAAAATTTAGGAAGCCTGCTTCACAAAAGTACAAGAGTCAAATGTTGAAGCACATGGTTGGACTTTAGTCTGTAAACAAATCAGGGAGGTTTCAGTGGAGGCTATGTCAGTTTGGTTTGTGCAAGTGTTTCATGGATATAGGGCTGCACGATATGAGGAAAACTCGCGATATGCGATATTGGTGATTAATATTGGGATAACGATATAATTTGCGGTATATAAACAAACAGCAAAACAACCAAAAAAATAATTTCCATTTCACTACAACAGTTTAAAAATTATACTCCAAATGACCCTTGTCAACGTAGGAGGCAAACATGAAACATAAAAGGGCTCATCTGATCGATCATCAACGTAAATGAGTCTTTCTGATTGGTTAAATGCCTAAAGGGATTCATTTAATTTGTTCAATATTTCAAGCTGCCATGAGTTTATTTAAGGTAACCATCTATTGCGATTTTCGCCCTCTTTTGCGGTATGCATATTGCACAGCTTAATGTTGCGATAACGATAAATTTGCGGTATATTGTGCAGGCCTACATGCATATCTGTTTTGGATTTTTTGAGACTCATCAGCTCAATACTGAGTAACAAAGAAAAGCACTTTTGTTTAAACAAACACAAAAATGATTGGTCCCAGTACTGGACCAGTGTAAAAACGCCAAAGACACGTTGAGCATAGATTCTAATTTAATCAGACAAACGGCCTATAGAGGTCACAGACGCTTTTGACGTTTATGAAGATGAGTGAAAAGTTAACTCGTCTTCAGAGTACAGGCAGGCGGCGCAATAACAACATTAAGGAAGCACAAAAACAATCAAGAAGACAAAAAAATCAGTTTGTCTACAGAACAGTAGAAAGTCACAACACAGCAGGCTGGACAGCTGAGAGTAAAAAGCGCCCATGGTGTCTGTAGTGTAGGTAAGTTCAGGGACTTCCATTGCATTTTCATGTTGTGTTGACGGAATAGAAGTCTTTATGTAATGAATATATGTGTAACAACAGTGTTTGTGCTCTGAAAAACCTGCAGATTCTTCCATAATGGAGCTTCTCCTCTATCACTGTTGACAGATGTGAGTTCCAACCTGTTTTTCTGTGACTGCTGATCTACTACGCAACTTCCAAGACCTTGGAGTTGTTTTTAAAGTAAATTTACTTAGACACCTTCAATGCAGTGATTAGTTTTCTATCACAAATGAATTGTTTCTGTTTGTGGTCACCTACTGGCAACACATGGGACAGCTCATTAGCATAGCATCATAGCATTGTAGCATCATAGAATCTGAAAATATCTAGGTGAGAAAAGGATGGAATATATTTAACAAAAGTTATTTAATTTTAACTCTTTTGGGAACTGTCTTGAACACTAAGTTCAACTTAATACAAGCTGTAAAAATGTTTGAAGATCAATGCAGCAGATGTTTTGAGGCGCGCTAGTTTTTTCTCTGTCTTTTTCCTCCTTGCCAAAGTAGCTCCCCTTTGCTTGCCGCTGTTTTCACATCTGCGCAAAAGATGGACAGACTGACTTTACTCTGAACAGCAGAAATGCAAGAGTACGACTGAGTTTTAGGGCCAGTTTACAAAAAAAGATATGCTGATTATTAGGGCTGAAACGATTCCTCGAGTTACTCGATTACAAAAATTCCTCGAGGCAAAAACTCTGCCTCGAAGCCTCGTTAAATTCATATGACGCGCGGCGCAGGGATTTGATTGTGTCACACGGACCGTTTGTTCACACGGACCTTTTGAATTTAGTTGGCGCGATGGCGGAGAATTGATCTATAAATAAACGGCAGAAATTATCTAAAGTGTGGGATCATTACACACTTAATTAAGAAGAGAACAAGGTGCAGTGTCTCTACTGCAAAATAGAGCTGGCATACCACAACAGCACATCTTCCATGATTCAGCATCTGGACAGAAGACATCTGCGCGACCGCTGGAACCCCGACGCCTTAGGCGCGGGACCCGCGCGTGCCACCGGCAGCGAGCGAGGGGCGGCGTCAGCCGCTCCGCGCCCCCTCCACAGCGACCAGCGTGGGCCGCCTCGGCGGGCGGCGAGAGCCCGTAGCTGCGGTGTTCAGGCGACCGGGCCTGCTTTGAACACTAATTTTTTCAAAGTAAACGCTTCGGACCCCGCGGGACACTCAGCTAAGAGCATCGAGGCGGCGCCGAGAGGCAGGGGCTGGGACAGGCGGTAGCTCGCCTTTCGGCGGACCGCGAGGCTTCTTTAAGCATTGCAAAAATAACAAAAGCATTATTTTTACACGAAACATAAACAATGATAATGATCAAATATGTTTTTCTGATTCTTTCATTTTTAATGGCCTTCCATTTTGGTGTTGTGCCACCCTTTCAAAGTCTTCTGCCCCCCCCCCCCCATACAAAATGTCCTAGCTCCACCATTTCTCAAGACCAACTTAAAAACACCAAAAGTAACATTTGCATCAGAGCGGATCTTTAAAATCAAATGCTTGTTCATTTTACAACCACATCATTTTTGTTATGCATTATTTGTTTTGGTCGTTCAAAAACACACACAAATCGTTTTATCCGATTACTTGATTAATCGATCGATTAAGTGCTAGATTAATCGATTACAAAAAGAATCGATAGCTGCAGCCCTACTGATTATTAGCTGCAAGGCACAAAATGAAACTTTTATTCAGCAACAAAAAGTAGCACAAATCTACTTCACTCAGAGGCAGCAAATTTTCAATAGGTGCCAACTACTTTTGAGGCGCCCGTTTATGTAGATACTTGGAGAAGATGCCGTCCTCCACCCAAAATAATTTCCTGTCTCAACAAGTATCAGAAGAGACAGCTAGCAGCTTTAGGTCAGAAAAACTGTACCACTGAGAAATATCAGTGGGGTATTTTTTTAGCCTTTTAAACTGTTGTCTTGTTCAAGTAAAATCTCCTCATTAAGTTTAATGACTTTAATGGAGACTTTGCTTTGTTCTTCAAATAAACAGACACTTTTGGTCACTGTAATTTTCATCAGCGAGCCACCGTTCTGATTTGACACAAGAGGCTAACGATTTTGACCTTAGCTGCAGATATAAGCTTTGTTGGAAGTTGTGACCCTCCCTTGCAGCAATTATGTTAACATAAAAGCTATTCTTAATGATATGAAAAGCTGCTCACATCAAAAACATTTTTAGACAGATTTGTCTGCTATTTTTGATCAACTAAAAGGAATAGAAACAAAAAGAAAAATGCCAGTTCAGATTATTTTTCGTCACATGTAGTATTGTAGTACAACGGGGGACGACTGGTGTGTCCAAGACGAGTAGTCTCAGACCCCTTACAGTCTGGAAAGACTGGAAAGATTATATAGGTCAGGACAGGACTTAGCCTGGCGTCAGCTGGAGTTTGTTTTAAGCATCACATGTTTTTATATGTGTTAGTGTGATAGGGTAAGTGTACAACAAGCCACAAAATGGTTCACAGGTTCAGATACATTTTACTATGATGTCATCCAGTGTCCATCAACCCAGACTTTGTGAGTTTGATTTGAACAACAACAAATGGATGAAAAATTGTTAATTTGGATGCTTCTTGCAAGTTTCTTATCCCAGATGGTCATTAGCAGACTTTAGGAATGAAATAATGACTGTTTTTCTGCTTACTGCCAATTTTTTAGTTATTTTAGATCTTTGGAAGCTGTTTTAGAAAACATGTAGGTGTAGTAGATTTATCTGTTTGACAAAGTCATTCTGGATTAGCCATTTCAAAGGTAGTATATATTTTAATACAATAAGGTTAACATCAACAGTGCCAGTAAAATCCTTCTAAAAACAGGTATAACTTATAAAATGTGCAATTTTATGGTTATTCTTTACTAAAGATTTGTTATTTCCTTTGATATTTGTTAATGGTTTTCCATAAGTAGATTTTATTTTTAGACAACTACAGTATAAACAGGATTAAAGATGGTCAGTAGCGTAGAGCATGTTCACCAGACTCAGCTGAAACGTGAATCATAAACAGTCCTTCTTACATTATTAATCTCATCAGTTGCATAAACCGATGTAATAGAAAAGTGAAATAAGTTTAAATGTCTGCAGGAGGACTCCGTCACCTCGCTTCGCATGCCAAGTTTGATTTCTGTCAAATTACCAGGATTCGCTGACCGTGATGCACACTGAGAGCGTGTGATAAGACGGACTGAAAGCACAGACCATCCTTCCGCTGCCAATGTAATCCCACTAAATGTATGAAAATGGAGGCTCAGCTATTGTTGAAGTCAGCGTGCTGCCTCAGCATATACATCCTCTGACACCATTTGGAAGATGCACCCTGGGAGACTCTCTCGCTGGGACAAAATCCATTTCGATCCATCTCCCCTCTGGCACAGTGAGGGGAAGTTTGATTGATTTATCAGGCCTGCGTCTCCCCAGCCTCCCTTTAATGAGACAGTAATAGCCCACGGTCGGCCAGCACTCCACAGACGTAGAGAGAAGAAATGTGGACAGAATGTGAAGTACAATCAATTCAGCACACACACAGATGAAGAATGAGAAGAAAATGAGACATGTGGCCAAAAGGAAGATGGAGAGACAGAGCACATGTGCCGATGTCAGAAAAACAACATCACAAAGAAAACAAATACAAACATGACTGAAGGGATGAGAAAAAAAAAAATCAAGAACTTGGCTTTACGTTTACCCAAACCGAAGATCCACGCCAAGAGGAAGTAGTGAAACTTTGAAACAAAGGGTGAGGACATCCGAGGTGAACTGGCAGAGGCCAGCAATTCAAGTATCAATTCTCTGAGTTGGTCACTGCACCAGATGTTAGAACTTGGCTGTTATCGTCAGCACATGATCATTAGTGAGATTTGAAGCTGTTATGAGAAGAGGACTGCCCAGCTCACAGCAAGTCAGGGTCGGCACCACCGCTGAGGTTCGCCAGGCACAGAGAAAGTTGGAGAAACCGGTTCCAGTGGATTGCTATGGAGACTTGGTGGAGAGTCAAATAGTTTTGGTAGATGTTCATAGGGACTTGCTAGAAGGGCACAGACCATATAGTAGGGGTCTGACGCTAACCGCATCACCACGGTTAACCGCGACACCTCGCCCCCTGCTGGTTCATCACCGCGGTGATCAAAAATCCCACACCGTCACAGCTCTACCATATAGTAAATAATATAGTTTTATATAAATAAATAATATATAGTTATTATAATAATATAGTTTTAAAAAAACGGTAAAAACAGATACAAGTAAAAGATCGCAACAAACTGGAGCTGGAGGAAGCTGAACGCTTTTTCACTGGTCACTAAAACAACAACATACATGAAAACCACATTTATAATTGACTGAGTGACAACCGTAAGGTTTTGGTGGCAAGCCATTCTGTGCTGTTGGACTCTTCTTGATTGGTAGAAATTGGACTGTCTTACAGCTGAAAACATGGAATTTAAACTTTAAGAAATGATCAAGACTTCATGTTAGAGTGAACGACTTGAAAACAATCTTCAAACTAAAGTTTCTAAAGCAAATCGACATTATAGATACAACCCCAAATCAGGTCTTAGGACTCTTGGTCAATGACTGTATCAAAGACTTGGACTGAGTGAGTATGACATCAGCCATAGAAAATGGTTTTCTTTTGGCTCCAACCAAATTATGTAAATTCCGTCCCCATTTTGTAGTGATACAGAAACTGCCATGTTGGATCAAGAAATAGTCACAGTAACCAGAGATTGGTCCAAGTCGGTTTGGATCAGGAGTGAGCTTGTTGGAAGGCCACACCCCTACCACTTGAAAGAGTCGAGAGAATCTGTCGATCAAATGTTTAGAACATTTGACAGCAGACTACCTCCTTTTATAGAGGCATCTGATTGGTCATTTTATAACTTGAATAGCTTAAACTACAGAAAAAATGTCATGGAAAAAAAACAAGGATTATCAAGAACAAATTAAAAAAGGTATCACATCAAGAATGCTTATTCTGACCTATCGAATGACTGAGTAATAGCTGTTTCTTTCTTTAAGGAGGTCTATGGGATTTTGGCTTCTTGGAGCCAGCAGGTACTTCCTGTTTGGAAAGCAATGGTAAGGAGTCACTCAGTCCAGCTCTCTTAAACAGTCAATACTCCAGGCTTATGTTATATTCAAGTAAGACAAACAGTTCATGTCACGGGTTCAACTCAACAGATACTTATTTCCAAATCAATTCACTTTATTTATTTAGATTTTGTTTTTTTCATTTTCATGGTTTCCAAATAATTTGTTTATAAACCTCTGGTTACTATTCCAGGTCAAATCTCAAGCCTTTAGTCAAATCTTCGAGTCAAGTCAGAAATTCTGAGTCACAAGTCTGTTTGGGTCTTGTGTTTTAAAACAAGTCAAAACCAAGTCTTAAACATGTAAAGAAATCCACTTGAACAATTCTGCTTCAAACAAGCCTTGAGATTTTTCTTTGAAACGTTTTCTCAACATAGTTTTCATCTCAGTGTTAAAATTTAAGCCATGGCTTATGGGTACACAGTGTCATTTAAAAATACATTATTTGGAGATTCTGTGTCTTGTGCTTCCACTGTGCCCGTTAGATGTTGGTACTATGTGCATGACTTTGAAAAAACAAATTGTCAAACTTGTCAGGAGGCAACATCTTCTAATCCTAAACAAACCAAGTGAATAACTAAAAGTGGCAGCTTTAGCAGCTGCTAACTGCCTGTGGAAACCCAAAATAACCTCTGTGAGGAGTGAACCTGGAGCTGAGGCAGTGGACAGAGAGGAACCGACAGATCAGAAGTGGAGAGGAGCCTGGGGGAGACGAGAGATGGGGAAACAGCAGACAGACGGAGGCAGCAGTCAGAGCAGGCGGCTGCTGATTGCCAGCAGCAGTCGGTCACTGCAGCCTTTAATTAAAGTCACTCTCCTGGGTTCTTAAGCAACAGCTTGCAATTTCCACAGACAACAGCAGCATGGCAGCGGGCCTGGATGACCTGTAATTGTCTGTGGTGAGGGGGCGAGGGAGGCAAAAATGGCAGCCTCCCTGCCAACCTGTGATTTTCATGGGAATTAATGACAGCAACGGAAACATCATTTTCTTGGCACTTTGCCGCGGGGCATGAGGTGAGCCGTGACCTTTGTGTTCGCGTTGACCCTCCCTCGCCGCTGTCCGTTTCCATCTAAAAATACGAAACGCTGCAGAGCAAGAGACAAAACAAACCGCCCGAGGAGCTGAAAGGCAGGAAGTGAGCAAGAGTACTCGTCATTTTGTGTCACCGAGCTGACATTTGTGTCGTCAGAAATCCCTGTTGGGAGAGCGCTTTTAGGAAAAGGTCAACATTTTAAAGATACGTTGATCAGAAAATAGCTAAGGTTTTATGCAAATAACCATTGTCAGCAGCCGCCAACATTTTCCAGCTTTTTATTACAATCAGAATCTACATTTAATTCACATTTAACAGGATCTGTTGGGAAGACACTTCACCCTTTTACAGAGCTCCTTTGGTTCTGAAGAAAAGGAGCCATTGTTGTAGTTTGTAGTGAATCACAGAACCTGTGGTCATTTGCCAGAGTCTGTTGTGTACAGATTACTGAGATTATTGAAGGTCGCTGCAAAGAAAAGGGTCAAGTTTTCATAAATGTAGTGTATTAACAGTAATAAAAAAAGGTCAAAGAGCAACTGCTGACACAATAACACTAAATTAAGTTAGGACATAAAAAGGTATAAAAAAGGAAAGATATAAATACAAAAAAAAGATAGTAAGTTTAAAAAGATGACAGTGACGTTCCTTTGCTTGCTTCTTTTTTAAACAAATGCTCTGTCAGCAACTGTTAAATAATCAATAAACATATTAAACTGTTAGGCTTCAGCTCCAATTCATTTTTTGTTTAATAGGAGAACAGATTTTTGGATGATGTGATTTTGTCAGAACAGGTTTAGTAAGGTTTAAAGTTTCTTCAAATAAAGGTGTCATCGCATAAACAAAAGGGAAGACTTCAACTGATATACATTCATTTGAAAACCAAAGCTGATGGTCAAAGGGAGTCAGAAAAATGTCTGGACTGACAGGTTAAACACTTTAATAACTGAGCTGTCTCCAGTGACAACGAATAACACACACTATTTTTGAATTACAACAATTCTTTAACAGTTTACACAGCTGAAGTTAATTCCAGTGGATTCTGTGGTAGATAAAAGCAGCTTTGCATCAATATGCAACACTTTACAGTTATGAAGTGTTGCATGTCGGTGCATAGCTACTTTTCTTCTCATCAGAATCAGTTAGTTGACAGTAATAGTAGAAACACGCTACCCTCAAAGTGTGTTTGCATAGCAGCACAAAAACGATTTTCTTGGCTTCAGAATCCATTGGAATTGCATTTGTTGTGGACGCCTTCACGTTGTTGACCAATCGGATGGACGCCTTCACGTTCAATTGGATGCAGCCAAATTATGTCAGATGTTGGCCTCCTATGTAGACGAGGGTCATTTTGAGTATTATTTAAGTTATGTTGACTCTTATTTAAATTAAACTGTTGCAGTAAAATTGAATTGATGTTTTTGGTTGTTTTGCTATTTGTTCATGTATCGCAAGTTATATCGTTATCACAATATTGATCACTAATATCGCACATCGCAAGTTTTCCTCATATGGTGCAGGCCTAGTCTGAACCAAAGTTTGGGTCATAAACTCAAGAGTGGAAGTGGATGGACCAGAAGACTTTGTGAGATTATCAATTTGATTTAGGAAGGTCAGGCAAGAAGAAAGAAAACTAAGGTAAATTATCTTCATCATTACTCCATAGAATTTTTTCAAGGTACCTCGGTCACTTGAGTCCACCTGGGAAGCATGTTCTCGTAGAACCGAGGAGTTGCATCATAACAAACACAAGATCACAGCATACCACAAGAAAGACCAGATTGAGTCAGTGGGCCGCATGCACCCAGGGACCTCATTAGTCCAAGCAGACTGCTCTGTAGGCAACAGGAGTTCAGGCGGCCTCCTACCTGCTGAGGGTTCAGCACCTAAAGGCCAAAGCAACGACACGGGACTGAGCAGGGGGGACTCGGCTTGGGACTGGGAGGTTCAAAGGGATTGGGCTGTAACACGTTCCCGCCTCACATCAGAGTTTACGGAGGTCAGGAGCAGCTCTTCAAACATGAGCAGGCAGATCAAAGACTCCGCATCAGCTGACAGGAATGAGGACGGTTCATCTCATTGTGTATGCCGAGAGAGGCTGAAGTGGAGAGCTCTCTCAAGGACTGCATGTAACAAAGGTGCAGGCACCATTTAAGATATGAAAGCAAATTTAAATCAGACTGGGAGCTAATATTATGACTGCTAATTGAATTACATCAAACTGTGCTGCGTGGAAAATTACCCTTCATTTTACAACACAATAAGTAAACATGCTAATTTCTCATTTAGCTTGTTTCTTCAAAATGTGTTGATCTCAATGTAATCTAAAACAGATTTCCCGTTTCAAGGTAAGACATTAAGCCTCAGATTAGAGTCGTAATTGAAAAACATAGTCTTGATGCTTCATGGAGTAATGTAGATGAATGTAAACAGATTAACTAATTACTCAGATGTTTCTGACTTCACGTTACCTGACTAGAGCACAAAATCAAACTTCTGGAAGGTAAGTGACTTTAAAGAAGAGGAAAAATCACCAAAAACTAGCTGTGCTGTTCAGTCAGCTCGAGATCTTCAAGCCAAAAAAGGGAAAATTTATTTTGCATATATCCCTGTGACTCTTATATGCTGATGAAATCTGTTGACACAAAACAAAAGCAGCAGAAGCAGAGATTATGTTGATGAAGGATAATGGAGATTTTGACTCAAATTTGTTGACTTCAGTACGGTGGGTTATTTATTTCATGGCAAAACAACACAAGAGTGGAAAATAACCTTAAATAGACATCCATGTTTTATTTCTATTCCAAACAGGTAAACAAAATGTCCTGCACTTACAGGTAAGAGCGGGACATTTTGTTTATGTGCACCTCATATGCTGCACGTTAATAGCTTTCTCTTTGTGTGACTGCACAAAAGCGGTTGAACATTACCATGGGAACAGCTCAGGAAACAGAGCTGCTGACCAGACTGCATCCACATTTACATCAGCATGTTAGAACCAGGGTCACAACAGGCTGTGCAAAAATCCAGACAATGCTGGCAAAAGGCTTTTGTCCCTACCAGACGTTTTATACTTCAAAAAAATTAACCAACTGTCAAGGTACTTATGTAAAACACCTTTTTTAAAAGACACAAAACTAAAAGAAAAAGAAAGACAGCTTTGAGCCACTTCTGACAAAGATAAAAAGATTTGTTTCAAAGTCTGCAAAAATTCTCTTCTCTGCATCTTTTTAAGTAAAATCTTAACAGGGTGGAGGCAGGGTAATGGTTCAGAGGTGCACAATAATAATAATGGATTGGATTTATCTGGATTTATCACTCTTGTGTTGTTTTGCCATAAAATAACTTTTCCAAAGTTCTTAAACTTTGTTTTCCCAAAGTCCTTCCAATGTGTCCATTATTCTTTCATTCTTGGTGATGGTAACTGCTGTCGTAGCCACAGCTGCCCCGGGGCAGACTGACAGAGGCGTGGCTGCCAGTTTGCACCTACGGTCCCTCTGAACATCACCGGGAATTTAATATTTGCACACCACGCTGGAGGCAGGGAGGGTGAGGTCTCTTGGACACAGCAATAGTTGACTGGGGGGAGCGGGGATCGAACCACCGACCCTTCAATCATAGGCCGACCTGCTAAACCGCCAGATCCACTGCCGCTTGTGGTATCATAATAGATGTCCACTGGAAAATACTCCGACTTAAAGACCCACTCCAATGAAAATGGTGTTTTTAGCGTGTTCTTGTAGCGTTTCTCTCATGGTGGAGGACATACATAAAGACACTTAAAATAGCATTTCTAGATATTTCTTTATTCAAATCGCTGTCAACAAGGATTATACGAAAAAATGCAGATCTGAAAAGCTTCCAGTTGTTACATACAAACTACGAATGTCTCAAAAGATTCCCAAATACTGTTTCCTCACTTTAGAGCCAAGCCTTAAATTTCTTTTAGTAGTTACTTTTACCAGTATTCACTGTGTGGGGTCATGGGTAATATGTGTGAACAGAGGGGAGTGGGAAGGGTGGGTTGGGTTTGTTGTTGTTTGATTTGTTTTAAAAGTTAAAGCGCTTCAAGTTGGGCAGTGTGTAAGAATCACTTAAAAGGTTAGATTTGATTTAATTTTATCTGATTTGATCAGGCCCAATCACAAAGCTTCAGACATGATCTGTATTGGATATATATTTTATATTATTCTGATCGCAGCTGCATATTTCAAGCTTATTTCAAGTAAAGGCCCTACGAGAAGTCTGCATGTCATGAATGGATTACGACACGCTGCTGCTCTAAAGCGCAGAGGAATATGCCAGCCGTTTGAGCAGAAAGCACACAAAAACAATTCTGTAAGGTTAACAAGATATTCACAGATTCTGGCTGTTTTTGTTATGATTTCATCTGAAAATTAATCGCCTGGAGGCAGAATTAGGGAAAGAGTGTATTTTCTGCCAATCTGCCCCCCACTAATAAATCTGTTCTTATTTTCTCAGCATGTTTGAATTTGAGTTAACAGTAAAACACTAAAGATGTCTTCGTCCTCTGGCAGCAGCGGGGCTTGCTACCCCACTGGAGACCTCCCATTTTACCCGCAGCACACACTCTGCACCCCCACACCACAATACACAGGTGGGATTGGGGAGGGGTGACCGGTCTTCATCCACCTGGTCCTCTAAGGGCGGCCTGGCGTGTGGGGACCCTCCTAGCCGAAGCGGTGGCCGGGCGTGCGGTGTTAGGGGGTCGGTGGGCTGGAGGGGGTTACTGTGTAGCGACGGGGGGCAGGGAGCAACCAGAAGAATGTGTGTGTGTGAGAGTGCATGGCTGGGGACAGGACTGGGGGCTACCTTGCCAGTACCCGCTGGGGCTCACCTTTCCTTTTGCAGAGTGGGAAGGCAGCTGAGGGGGGGATAAAGGAGGAGGGGTTGAGGAGCGTGTTGGGAGAGGGGGGCTGTAGAGGGTAGTGTCGTGTGGGGGTAGGTAATAATAATAATAATAATGGATTGGATTTATCTGCGCTTTTCAAGACACTCAAAGCGCTTACAGTGTGTCCATTATTCATTCACTCCTCATTCATACTTGGTGACGGTAAGCTACTGTTGTAACCACAGCTGCCCTGGGACAGACTGACAGAGGCGTGGCTGCCATTTCGCGCCTACGGCCCCTCTGACCATCACCGGGATCATTCATGCACATTCACACACCAGTGGAGCCACACTGGAGGCAAGGAGGGTGAAGTGTCTTGCCCAAGGACACAACAACATTTGGCTGGTGGGAGTGGGGATCGAACCGCCAACCCTTCGGTCATTGGACGACCTGCTCAACCACCTGAGCCACTGTCGCCTAGTAGGGTAGCCGGTAGGGGTGGAGCTGTGGTTGCGAGGCTCCGGCTGGGAGGTGAGCTGTCCCCGGGTTCTCTGAGCGCTGGCCTCGTCCTCGGCCCACGTCTCGGTGTCCAGCGCCCGGTGGCTCCAATGGCCAATGGCCTTTTCCTGTGGCTGAGTGCTCCTTTCCTGTGGCCTGGGGGTCCTGACGCTGGGCTCGCCTATGCCTTCTGGTGCCAGAGGGGGCACTGGAAACGCTCCTGGTCCGGGCGTCTCCCCCTCTCTCCTAGTCTGGCTGGTCGGGCTGGGGAGGATCTGGTTCCCCTAACGATCACATGGTTCACTTTGGCAGCGTGCATGTAGCTCCACCCCCACGTGCACACTGCTTCCTGTCTGCTTCATCCCTCCTCCTAACCCACAGTCGATTGATGGACAGATACCTTCTGCTTATTTTCGTGTCAGAATATCACCTTTGATGTAATATTTGTCTTTCTGCAGATCTAGTATAAATGTTTCACAGCTTAAAATAATAACCTGTTCAAATCTCCTCCTCCCCTTTAATTGAAAGAATATGTATATATACTTAAAGCAGAAAATGTAACAAATAAATCAATAAAAATAAAAAAAGGGGTTTATACAAATTTATACCCTGTTTATCCAAAGATTCATGACCTCTTTTTGTAAAAGTAAAACCTGTCCAACACAAAAGGCCTTTAGCGCTCATCTGTTTGCTCAGTTGTTGGTCAGAACAAGTTAAAAAGAAGAAGAAAAATAATAAAATAAAATAAAATAACTGTTGTTGAATATATTCTGTCATTTGTATTTTTTTCCAAAGAAAGTAAAAGGATGGAGAAAAAAACCTGGATTAAACTCAGAAATCGTATTAGAAATGATCAAATCTGAGGTTTTCATTTTTTGGTCATGTCGCCCAGCCCTACGCTGAATCTGGAAGTAAAGCTTGGGAGTTTTTGAAATGACAGAAACAAAGAATCTAAACCCCTAAAGCAAATACACAGGGGTTTACAATCCTGCAACAGGCCCATTGTGCATAAGAAAAGATTTAGTCCAGAATCTTTGTTCAAAGGCAAAACTAAAAAGATTTTAATGATCAATGACACCTCACAGTGAACCCATGGCTGGTTGTTGAGCTTTCAATCACTTTAACATGAATGGATGAGTAAAAATAAATAAATCCATGAAGATGTTTTAAGGGAGCAGACCCCATGAATGTGCTTCCTGGGCATTGCACCTCCACCTTCACAGAGACCTGAGGACACATCCGCTGCTGCAGGCAGCAAAGTCAGACACGCTTTCTCTTTTTTGGCGTTTCAGCCGCTTCTCATTTTGAATCTGCCAACACTGCATCTACATTCCAATCGGAGCGTGTGACCCCGCTGCCGCCTCATCTCTGACAAAACAATCAGGTAAAAATGTGGCTGAAATGGCAGATGACTTGAGACGGAACAGCAAGACGGGAACACACGGACTGCAGGAAAATTGCCTCCTTCAGCACTTAAATAAAAGGCGGGAGGTCAGAAGACACACATGCTCAGACACACTAACCCCGCCCTCTGTCCACACTGTCATTCTGCCTCTCGGTCCAATTCAAAGCATCTTTACCAACACTTTTCTCACACACTGAAGATTTTAAAAACTGACTTACAAAGAGATTGCTGATGATAAACCGGTAATTCGGGTCGGTTAACTATCCAACGTCGGTTACGTATCCAACGTAAAGCATTTAAAAAAGCACAAACTTTCAAAAGACTTTGTAAAATGTATTTTTACATTTTATATCGAGTTGGAAAAAAACTAAGATGGTGTTTATTTTGAGAGAAAATGTATGCAGTGAATTTTACAAGCATGTTTAAAGTTTAAGGAGCATAAGAGCCTTTAAAACCTTCTAAAACTCTTTTAAACACCGAATAGTGAAATGGAAGCTAAAAATGCAGCTTCAGGACGAGTATGAATGCTCAGAGGAGAAGATCCATTTAGAACAAGAACGAGATGAGTGAAGATACTGAGACATGTTTAAAGTCATGTTGACATCTCCCCACATCGCTGACGTCTACTAAAGACCCACTATGATGAGAATGGTGCACTTAACATGTTCTCCTGGCATTTTTCTGTTGATGGAGGACATAGAGAAAGAAATTTAGCTCAAAATTGCATTTCTACGAGTTTCTTCATTGAAATGGTAGTGAAAAAGGAGCAGACAAAAATTTGAAAAAGAGCTCACTTGTGTTGTAGAAAATAGACTGGGCGGGGCCACAAGCTCCCCACTCTGCTCCATTCTGAAGCATCCCAAGGGCCTCAAACAAAGGCCTCAAAACAGCTACCTGTAAGTAAAGTAGTCGTCTTTTTGACAACGAATACAAGTTTACCGTAATTTAGTACTGAGCAGCAATTAATCTGTATCATCTAATAATAAATTCATAATCACTTGGAGAAAGATCCCGCTCCTTTGGGTGAATCTACTGTCTACATCAGGGGTCGGGAACCTATGGCTCGCGAGCCATATATGGCTATTTTGATGGTCACATGTGGCTCGCAGACAAATCTTTAATTATAGTTTTTTTTTTTCATTAGACCAGTCCTTCTCGGGCGCGATGCGATGCCAGAGGCGCGCAGTAGTAGCGGTGCTTAGAGAGAAAAATCTGCGCCAGCGCTATCAGTTACTATGATCTATTATTTCACAGAGTTTGTACCAGCCGGAAACTTGTGAATTGCCGTGCCTAAAACTGCGCTCCCGTCTCTGAGAAAGAGCGCGCAGATGCGGGGACGGGATGTGTGAGGAAGAAAGCAGAGGGTGGGGGTGAGGGGTTGTGGGGACAGGCAGCAGGTGAATCGCGCAGGGATTATAAAAACGTAAAACCCGCTGCCCGTCACTCACTGCAGCGTGTGAGTGTGTGTTTGGCTCCAGGTCTGCATGTGATCAGTCTTTCTCACATCTACAGAACATTCAGACCTACGATCACGTTTAAAGTCTCAACGCCTGCATGAAGCAGAAACTCACCACGTATCAACCAGACTAGACCATCAGCAAAACTACCACGAGAAATACTCATCATTTATTAGCAACAGCATAACAATGTTATTGAAAAGAATCCACAGACTTATTGTACTTTAAAAATGTTGAAATTAAATTAAATGCACACATTCACTTGTATATTTAGTTTTAAACAAATTGTCGCGGACTGAGTTTAACTTGGCTGTTGGGCCGCGTTAAAAGTTCTGGAGTTCATTGAACGCGTCAAGCAGAGATCTGATTGGCTCTCAGTTCTGTCGCTCAGCCTGTTGTTAGGTAGTTTGGACCAATGGGGTTCAGCTATGGGCCGAATAAGGGAAATGGGAGGGGCTGCAGCGGTAGCAGGGGAATATAAAGTTGGGAGAAGCGCTCTCGTCTCGTCTCGGCGGGAGAGATTCAGGAGTTGCTGAATTAATTGAACGGCGTTTGTTGCGGTCTGCAGTAATCGGAATAAAGAACTTTAAAAGAGGTTAAGTCTCCGTGCCTCAGTGTGGGGAAGGGACACTACATTATTGTATGGCTCTTTCGAAATTACATTTCAAAATATGTGGCATTTATGGCTCTCTTGGCCAAAAAGGTTCCCGACCCCTGGTCTACATGCTAAACCAGTGTTTTTCAACCAGTGTGCCGTGGGAGACGGTCAGGTGTGCCGTGAGAAATGACCCATTTTCACTGATCTAAAAACATTTCCCATCTCCAGGATCTAAGCTCTGTGTTCATCCAAACAGATCCTGATAATGAGTAGTTAGGAATATGAAAGATAAATATAAATAAATCAATAAATCACTATTTAGAAAGACTATAAAGTTCTTTTTATGTGAGGTTACATAAAATTGCATGTTAATAAACTGGAGGGAAAAAGAACTACCAGGGTAAAATGTCAAATTATTTAGGTGGAAATTATTACTGAAAACCAACTTCACTTCATTACATCTTTTAGAAAAAACATCTGCAACTTCCAGCTTTTTCTGCCACAATTATCACAAAAATGCACGTGAGATTGCAGAGGGGCTGTAGATCAATACAGACTATAGAGTTTCTCCTTTAATTTTTTTAATGCTTGTGTGCCGTGGGATTTTTTCAAGGATGTGTGTGCCTATGCCCAAAAAAGGTTGAAAAACACTGTGCTAGATACACAAGCGTACACAATACAAGACCCCCCCCCACACACACACACACACCCACAAGAGCGTGTCACTAGTGTTCATTCATGTAGCATTTGACTGATGAAACAGTGGGTACATACCACCATATTTAAGGGGCTCCAGACAGAATTGGAGAATAAAGCTGCTGGACTTCCAGCAGAAACCAGGAAGTTCAATAAAAGTGTTGATTTGGAGCCGCTGGTGTGGTTAGACACCGACTACTCTATGATCCTGATGTTTAGCTAATTAGCTGGCGACACATAGATCGCTTTAATGTCCGACAATATTTTCACAGGACGTGGCGTCCTAGAGTATACAACAAATACTCAGGGTGGAACGATACATGTAGTTGAACTGAACTGTTTTCATAACCGGTTCGGTTTACTTCTGTACCGTTTCGGTACGTTTTTTCTTTTTTCCCCGCACATACATTGTAACGACCTAGCTGCTTTGTCACTCGTAGCTGGGAAAAGAGAGCCGGGCTGCCAGTTAACTAGCTGCGGTGACTGTCCTTGCCCCCCCATACTCCACTCGCCCTCAAACAGTCTCAGAAAAATAGATTGCTCCATCTCCTGTCCAGCATTAAAACCCACTAATAATGAAAACACGAACACCATAACATGAACCTCACTCCTTTTCATAGCTCTCTCGGTGATGGTGAAGAATTCAACACACACAAGAGTTCACATTTCCCATGAGTCTTAGTGGCTATAGGCGGGGCTAACCCCTGGTCGCCACTGTATTAACTTTGCGCCGAGGCGGAAGTAATGTTAGCCGTGAGTTTCCTCCTAGGGCTGTGACGATAACCGCATCACCGCGGTGATGAGGTCATCACCGCACTTTTTTTTTTTTTTTTTTGAAAGTTCAGCATATTGTGCGTGATAGGAACTATAATAAACACATTAAACACATTCATCTTTGCTGATAATTTCATTTTTCTGCTAGTCCTGTGTTCAGAATTTCCTTCAGACTATTCTCTCCTTCTCTCCCACCGCGCCTGTCACTGTCTGTCGTAGGCGCGCGCTCTCAGTGCCTCTGCTGCATGCGGCTCCCTTTAGTAAATTACTAATGAATCCCTGCTGATCTGCAGAAACTATGTCCAAGAAAGCGACACTGATTGAGATTGTGGCTAAAAACAACATAATCACAACAAAAAGACCACTGGGAACACTTTGAAAATAGAACAACATATGATCCAAGTGGAAATTTAAGTTTAGGAACCATGATACAACCTGCAGTACCGGAAATGACCACTTGACGCTGAAAAGGGAGTCAGTGTTTGTTCACTCTAATGTTGAATCTCCCAACAAAAGGTAAAATCCGGTTTTAAAATGGAACTTTGGTCTCAGTGGCTAGATTTACTCTGACTGACGTACAGGAAGTAGATTTAATGAATGTCTAAACTGGACCATAACAAGGAGAATAACTGGAAGTGTGGCTGTTAATTGGCAGTCATTATTCAGTCCACAGCCGTCACGAGCTGCTAACCATGACCAAACAAATGAAAAAGAAAACAATGACTCAGCAGATGCAGAAAGACTTGTCACTGATCTGCCTCTCCACATTCATTCAGTAAGCCTCCAGTCACATGTCTGCTATAGAAACACAAATCACAAATAGATCTCCTTTATAATAATGTCCAAACCAACACTACTGGCAAGTTACTACTGCATCTTCTGCAGTCTGTTTTACAAATTAACACAACAATAAGATAAAAGTACCAAAGGTGAAGAAAATATAGAAATGGGAGACAAAGAAAAAACAAAATATGGAACATATTATTAACAGGACTAAAAATAATAATTTTTCAAACATGACCACATCTCTTTTCAACTTCCTGTGAACAACCTCTGAGCAATTAAGTCTGTTTTGTGTCTACAATCACTCAGCTGTCACTCCTAAAACCGTGTTGCAACCCACCTCCTCCTGGGAGTCTCAGCTTTCTTAGCTCCTCAAGATGATGTAAACTCTGGGGAAGTTTTCTCACACACCTGAAACACCTTCAGGCTCCCTTCCAGCAGCATTTTAAGCCTCGCACCAAAGTTTTGACTACGTGTCACAAAAACCATATTTGAATCTTCAACTGTCCTGTCTCTAGTTTCTCCTACATAACAGTTTAAGAGACAATATTTACTCATTTTGCCTGTTAGTTTTACAAACATTAGTTTTGTGGAGAGTATTTAATTCTCACAGTGTGGGGCTCAAAACAGCCGACTCACCTCAGTGTTACAGTGTTTTTAAGATATTCATCCGACCTGAAGATGCTCACAGTCCTCCGTGTCCTTTGGGACCTGCACCTTGACCGCAGACCTCCACACTAGTCTGGATTTCCTCCCACCCATCTTCAGCATCGCACCATCTTCATTCCACAGAATCATCTGCACTGTACTCCCATCATGCAGCGGTGCTACATCTGCTCAGTTCCACGGCACACCTTCCTCTGGATATTACATCGCACTGATCCTCAGGGCTATTGCATTTTTGACCTGTCACAGGTCAGAGGTCACACTTATGTTGAGGCTGCAAGCCGGTCACACTGTTAGGTCCAGTCAAGAAGTCCTAGATGATTTTTTCACCTGTAATCCAGAAAAAAAGTTAAAAATTAATAAACAAAAATTACCCAGATTATGTCAAATTTGACAGACATCTATTTATATTATTACTCTGGTTTTATTTTTCTTACCCCAACATTTTCAGTGTAATTTAAAAAAAAATGAAAGTTTTAAACATTACAGCTAAATGTTTTCAAGTCTGTAATGATATATGTTAACACACAACAATAACTCTGGTCACAAACTAAAAACTACACAACTTTTCTGAGTGTTTTAAAATAAAACATTTGTTTTTAGTGTGATATCAAAAAAAAAAAAAAAATACCCAGCTGAGCTAGCATTAGCATTCAGCGCTAGCGAACTAAAACTCACCGGAAATAGTGTCTATAAAGGGTCCTATTGACCAGCGGTAAGATGTTTTTTCGAAGAAACGTTCATTTATCTTTTATAAGTTTGTTCAGTTCCGTCGGGACTTTTTGGTTCCGTAAAAACCTGAAAAACGTCTGGAAGTTTCGCTCGCGTTTCCTCCAATGACCAACAGAAGAAGCGGGCCGGGCAGCTGCGCCTGGTTGTATTTGGGGGCGGGACTTAACTGCTAATAACGTAGGATAATTCCTTCTGTCAATCATTTTCTCGAAAGTTCATTGGAGGGGAAAAACTATTCCGGAAGTCAAACATCCAGACTTTTTTTTTTTTTAATTATTTTTTTTTTATTGTACATTTTTCAATTTATAGACATTCACAGTCACTTGCACAATAAACAATTGTTAATATCTAACACACATATAAGATCGAAAAAACAAAAAACAGTAATATTTTTAACAATGTGTGTACCTTTTTTTTTTTTTTTTTTTTTTGTAGATGCTCATATACAAACCAAATTAGGGTGAACAAACGTTATAAATGCACATATAGAAAAAAAAGAAATAAAAATGAAATAATAGGCAAAGGCAAGGCAAAAACAATTCAAAATAATAATACTTTTGATATATTCTGATAAATGACTGTAGTTTTCTTGTTTTTGTTAGGAATGCATTTAAGACACTTATAATAATCAGAAAAATAATTCAAAAAATACTAAACAAAGGGCATGTTTTTTTCCATTTACATAAATGAATGAAATGTTTGCATAAAATAATAACAACATTAATGACATCAGATATTCCCGGGTCCAGATTTTCCATATAGAAAAGAACATCACATAAGGAAAAAAAGGGAATATTTAAAATTTTGAGTGACAACCAATTGTGTATATCAGACCAAAATATTTTAACCTGGTTGCAACTGTAAAAAAGATGTTCTAATGTTTCAGTTTCAGATGAACAGAATATGCATGGTTCAGATTCAAATTTGAATCTTTTATATAAAAAATCTCCAACAGGGTAAATTTTAGATATTATTTTAAAATGCGTTTCTTTCATTTTAGGTGGAAGTGGGTACTTTGTGTATAAAGAAAAAGATTTGTTCATTTGGGTTGTTTCTAAGTCGCATCTATTGTTTATACTAAAGTTGCAGAAAATTAATTGTTTAAAGGTTAGAGTTATTAATTTATTGTTGCCTTTTTTATCTTTTAGGGGAATATTATTAATTTTTAGTTCCGAAAATTGTGGTTTGATTTCATTGTATTGTAGTATGTTATGAATGAGATTAAGTAGAGGTATGGGAATTGCTTTACAGACTTTGTTATAACAGTTACTAGAATCCTTAATCTTGTATTTAGTTACAAACTCATAGTATGATAACAGCCTTCCATCAGTACGCAACAAGTCAAGAACAAAACACACACCATTATCATACCATTCAGACATAAACAAGGATTTCTTGTTTACAGTTATAAATCTGTTATTCCACAAAACAGTGTTGTGAGGGGAGAAGTTATGGTTGAAAAGCATCTTCCCAAATTCTAAGGCTTGCTTATAGAAGTTTGATAGTTTTATTGGTATTTTTGATGTATTATAATCACACTTCAGCAAAAACTCCAGTCCCCCGACCTTACCGAAGAGTTTGTTTGGGATATGATACCACATAGAATGAGGCTGGGAAATACAGCCTTTTAACCATTTCATTCTAAACGCTACAATCTGTGATTCAACATCTAAAGCTTTTAAGCCGCCATTTTTATAATCTCTGACCAATTGTGATTTTCGTATATAGTGAGTCTTATTTTTCCAAATAAATTTAAAGAGAATAGAATTAGACAACTTGATGTTTTTTGGGGATGTATATAAGTCAAACATCCAGACTTGTAAATAAAAAGTAGAATTCCTCAAATGTAAAACAATCATTTTTTTGTATTATTTATTTTAACATTTTATTTGGGGAAAATTTCTGCTTAAAATTTATTTTAAAAGCACACATCATTTAAAAAAACAAAAAAAGCGGTGACTGCTGGTCTGTGATGCTGTTACTGAAGGAGCGTCACTAAACTCAATAGTCCTTTTTTCAAATGTAAACATTAAAAGTTTTTTCTATGTTACAGCTTCACCAAGAAAGTCTCTGGAACTTTTTTCAGTCCAGGAAACCTAAAAATATAGCCGACAGTTTCCAGAGAATTCAGTCAGAATATTTAAAACTCAGTTTATTAAAAGTGACACAATAGAAAAGCCAACTTTTTTTAAAACTTATTCTTTAAAATGAATGGATTTTGTGTCTGTCCCAATGAACACATTTATGTTAATAATTGTTAATCAGTCACAGGAATACATTTGTACTAATGTATGGTTTACGTTTATTCTATTCAAGACCTGATTATGCTTTATTTTCCTTAAAAAGATTTCTCTTTTATTGTTTTTCTTTATATCACAATTGATAGAATTCATTGACATTGGTATGTTTGTGGTTTTGTGTTTTACAAAATAGTATTTCCACGTGTGAGGTTGCACCCACTAACCTGTGCGTGGTTGTTGATGAGGAAGAAAGCGACCAAAAAACTGGATTTAAGTCAATAAAAGTTGGATCAAAGTCGTGCAGAGACCTCTGGATCCTACCATGACAGACAATGCCCTGGAAAATGCACTCCGCAGATATGTCCCCCGGTGGCGGGTCCTGTGTGGCTTCAGAAGAAACCCCCCCCCATGGTCCTTCATTCCTTCATCTTCATCAAATCTACAGTTTGAGCAGCCAGTGTCAGGCTCCCTGCTCCTGCCAGCGAGACCATTTATAGCTTTTCTTTTTCAGAGGAAAAACCGAACCTGCAATCAGAGATCGGCCGCTCTACCCCTGCACCACAGCCACCCAGCACTTCAAATATTATATTTGTAATGTAAGGAAACATTTAAAGTTATTATAAAATACATCAAACTCTAACAACCTAAGACAACTGGAAAAGGAATCAACCTAACCTTCCAGGTATTTGGTTCAAAGCAAACATTTAGATCACGAAACCAAGTTTAAACATGTAACGCCAGAGCAAAAACGAAAATCAAATTAAATTACTTTGTTGCTGAAAAAATAACATAAACATCACTGTTATAAACAAGGGTAAAGGTGGTCAATGACTACACTAGTCACTTGTCGTAACCGTGGCAACCAGGCAATGTTGGGAATGGGAAAACCAATAGTTTCTAAAAATCTAAAACCATAAAATGTAATTTAAAAAAAGCCTGTGTCAGGACAGAAAAAATCCCACAGAGAAACATTTTTACCAGACATTTGTGAAGCTCCTCCATCAGTTAAATTATGACTTTATGGCCAATATATGTTTTCATTTTCCTGAAACTTTGGCAAACACATCCAGGAGAAAATCACCTCCAGACTTGTCCTTCGGTCAGTCAAATTCACACATGACCCATTATAAATATTATCACTATTTTCAATTCACTCCAACATTTTTTTCCGTTTAACCTCCAACACCAAACTTGCTGTGCAGGCAGAGTGTTCACATTCAGGCAGCGATGAGGGAAAACTGTACCGGTGAAACCTGAATTCAGACACACATTCAGGTCATTTGCTAGTGTGTCATTATTGGCACAGCTGTGGACCACATAAATATCAGTTCCAGTTCCAAATGAAAACTGGAAAACAGGAAAATTGAAAAGTTTGTTTAACCCTGAAAATATCAAACCTTATTCATAAAGAAAACTGATTTCTATGAACCTTCAAAGAGACCATTTCTTTTTGACCCCTCAGGTCACATGCTTCCTCATGCAGCTTGAGGGTATTTTTTTGTGTTTAAATTTTGTAGCTTGTATTAGAAACAAAAACTTTTGAGTCTCTAAAACTGTTTCCTTCTCTGCCATCTGTCAAAGCCTCCCACGGGTTTGTCCTGAGGTCAGTTGAATCCCCAGACATCTGCCACTTAAACACTTCGACTGGACCTAAAACACTTCCTCTGTGGAAGACTCCTGCAGTTAAAAGTCTCAAAGATGAAAAAAATTACCCTTTATTCGCGTTAGTCTTTTCATTTCCACATAAAAGACAAAGCAGTGAAGCTCATCCCGACTTCACGGACCAACGTTTTATCCAAATACCGTGGCTTTTTGCCGGTTTGGGTTTTGCTTGAAACACAAACTGCAGGGTTCCTCGCTGGTATCAGTCTTCATCACTCCCTCGCTCATTGACAGCAGAGATCTGCCTTCCCACCACCTCATCAGATACACCGGGAGCATATTAAACATTAGCTGAGGCCCTGTCAAGAAGACCCGCAACCGCCCCCTCTCCCATCAACACGCCCCTGAGAATGTGGTACACTCCTCTCCTCTGGTAGACGGTGCTCTCACCATCTGGCTCATCTGACATCTATTACAGTTAAGGATCATTCTGGCATGTGTTCCCGCTATCTTTTTCTCCCTCACACACACACTTAAACAACTCTCATAAGGCCAGCCGAGCTAATGACTGAGACGGCTGGGCTTTAAAAAGAGAAAAGGGAAGTTGACAGGAGATGATTCATCCGAGCTGCTCTCCCCCAGCAATGACTGATGGCTGATTTATGATTCAGCGCCAAGCTGCGAGCGCTTAGAATGATTTTCCTCCATTTCTTATTTTAATTCCTTACCGCAGGTGACGGCAGGAGGGATGCGAGCCAATTATCTTAAGTGTCTTTCTGCTCTCTGTCATCCGCTGACAGTCGCCGCCGAAACTCTCCAGTCAGCTTCCTGGTCGCCGCCACCTCCTCCATTACAGTCAGGTTTTTTTATTTGCATGGCAGCCCTGTGCTCAAATTAAACACATACTAAAATACATTTCCATCCTCCAGTATCAGAGAGACGCACTCTGCAGTGAGTGATCTGGTCCCCAGTCCTATAGCGTCTCATCCAAGTTGTTTCACGCTTTCACGATACGATATTATTTAAAAGCCTCAAACCTTCATTTTACATAAACCCTTGTCATGATATGTTGTTCTTCTTTGGTGCCTTTAACCCTTGTGCTATCCTAGGCACTTTAACATTGGATCTAGATCTAGATCCTCTTCACCTTTATCCACCTTTGTCATGGTAGGGATAACACGTCAATGTAAGGGTGGGGTCATAGGATAGCACAAGGGTTATAGGTGATGTTCCAGGGTGCTGCGTGTCCGCTTGTAACCTGAGGTGACAATGCATGTGGTTTTATTTGAAAGCATGAATGTGCAAACACAATCCTTTTAGCATTCAAAACACCAGACTTATCTAAGCACCTGACTGATGCTGGTGTCTCTAAAGCCTCAGTCACATACAGAGGGGTTGACCCGTACAGGTTCTGTGGGTTTTTGGGTTGTCCATGGAGGGTCACAGAGAGGAGCGGCTGCTTCTTAAGGGGAGCGCAGGTGTGTCTTGCAGTTCCCGTGAAGCTCGTGCGTTCCACCTCAAGGGTAGAGGATGACATGTTTTTCGGGATTCCCACAGATTCCTGTCATCTCTGCCATTGGTCACAGGACCGGGACGGCACATGGGAGCGGGAACCAACCAATTAAACGGCTCTCAGCCTCAGAGTCTCAGCCCGGCCCTTTAAAGTGAACAACAAGAGATGCTCCTTACTGATGGCAGATGTTTTCTCAATTTTCTCTTTTTGCTCTTTAAGCCGCACGTGATTAGTCAATACACACGCCTACGGTGTGCGCTGAGCGCGCACTTGCGGAGTGGTGTTTGCGCTGATCTTGCGCTGATCTTGTTACTACTTACTCTTACAGAGTATGTAGTAACAGAGTATGATCAAGAGAGAGAGAGAGCGGCTGGTGCGACAACAACAAACGAAAGCAACACAAAAACATGAACATGAGTGACAGCAGGAAAAGGAGCAAAATCAAGACCAATTCACTTTTATTGATAATACAAAGGAGGAGTGTCGAGTCTGCAGGAACTGGCTCCACAACCAACCTGTACAGGAACCTGAGAACTGAGACAGCCTCCTTCAAAACGGTACTTCTAAAAGCCAACGTTTACTGTGAATAAAAAACTTTTTTCCTGGTTTTTCAAATTGTGATTTGTGTTTTGTGTTGTTTTGCTTCAGAATTGTTTAAAAGGAAAAAAAAACAAAAGTGTATATGCTTAAAAAGTTGAATTGTAAATAGTTGGTTTTGTTTTTATTCTTTATTTTGTACTTTTTATCTTTAAGGAATAAATAACAGCACATAGATATTATGCACTTGAAGGGATAAAACACATTTTTTACATTAGTTATTCATTTTGAGCACATTTTTATACAGTGTTTAATAATAAATTGAGCAAAGCAACAAAACATTCTAAAGAGCCGTTTGGGAGCCGAAAGAGTCGGTTATTTTCAGTCAGCTGATGCAAAAGACCCTGATCCCAAAATAGAGACAGAATTCCCATCACTACAACCAATGGGAACGACGATAAAAAAAAGTCAAGGTGGTACCATTTTGTAGTTTTCTGATAATATGCCTACAATGTAACTCAACTAAAATTATAACGACATTACCCAGAAGCCATCAGTGTTCGTAGTCAGTGTTCCAGAGTTCCTGGAATGTACGATTGTCGTGTGTGTGGTAAGTGTATCATGAAGTATTCATATGATGATTGAAGTTCCACGCACTTATGATGTACAGGTGATGCTGTCATATGGCGTCCTTACACCACACCTTAGCCGTTATCAAGGTGTGAGTCCTGGCTCCTTTACTGACCGCACACAAACGCTGGGAGCGCGCACGTTTCACATGAACAGCAGTAAGGGGTGCTGTCTGCAGGATTTGGGGGGCTTGAAAACATGAAATATCCATACAACACGCCTACTTCCCCCTTACTTACATTTACGTGTTGAATAAGTTTTCACCATGACCTTAATATTTTGTGTGGGTCACCTGTACAGGTTTGACCATTTTTCACCTGCAGACAGGCCGTGTCCACTAATAAAGGACATTTGGGATTAAGACTTAAAAAAACACACTACTGGTGTAAATTGACAGCAAAACTCACTTTACTGGTTCCCATCATATGGACTGCACGGCTCTGCTTGAATCAGATCCTTTCTTTTCTCTCTGCTGCAGGTGTTTTGTCTCTTACCTGTGGTCTCAGATCTCTGCTCCTCAGTCCAGCTATCCTGGAGGTTTCTTCCTGTTGGAGAACTTCTGGGGACATGTGATGGAGACAAATATCCCCCGGAAGTTGTCCTGCAGTTCCAGTCAGAAGCGATGAGGCCAGGGACTCAAGATCACCCCATTTTAAAGAGGCTAAAGGGCTAAAAGCAGCATAACAGTTAATGACGATATTTTGATCCATTGGTTTTCTAAAAATGTCTCCAGAATCAGCGGTTCAGTAAAGAGAAATCCCTTTGATTTCCCGTGACGGTTTTTATTCAATCTACAATTTAAAGACTAAAATTGTTCAAATGTGCTTTGGTCTGGCCGGCCCGTCGTTCAAGCAACCATCCAATGCGCTCCAATCAGTTTGCCCTCCACTGCAACCCAAAGTGACGGTTGGACAAATCAGACTTCAAACGCTCACTAAGTGAAAGGGACGTTTGTTTGTGCATGTGTGCCCGTTCTGCATCAGCTCAGCGTGTTTGTCCTGTCCGTGTCAGAGACGGATAGCGGTGTCAACATTGCAGATAAGCCGCTGTTTATTTGGCTCCATCAGGAGGAAGCGACATTGCGCTCTTATTAGAGATAACAAGTGTTTTTTAAAGACAGCAGCGCATACGGGAAATTGCACATTCCAATTCTGCCGAGTGGATTGTAAATGCTTTTCACCAGAGGGATGTATAATTGAAATATGAGATTAAACCAGAGTCAGCGGTGTTTGTGTCGTAAACAGAGATTGGACAGAACCCTGTGCAGCGGTGGGCGTCTGGAAAAGCAGCACAGAAAGACTCCCTTCACAAGAAAGGTCTTTGGGTAGCAGGGGATTAAAGCGTGCACACATTCCACGGTGTTCAGAGCCAAAGCACAGCGGCGTTCCAGAGAACACCGAGTGGTGCTTGGAAAAACCAACTCAAAAATTCAGATTGATGTGATTCACCCTCGCCACTCTGGCCTGGAGCTCTTCCAGCCGGTTTTGGATCGCCTACCTGTGTCAGAGGGATGTGTGAGAGCAACATCCAACAGCAAACGCCCCCCAACTCAACCAGCACTGCCGCCGCCACCACCGCCGCCGCCTGCCGCCCACGCCTGCCTGGCCAGCAGGCAAAATGCAGTGAGGATTAGATTGGATAATCAAAGGCGTTCCACCTTCAGACTGGCGCAACCTCAGGGTCCTCTGTTTCTCCTCACTGCTGCGCTACAATCCGCCGCCGTAAAACCGAAGAGTGAGTCAAGCAGAACAGGGGAAAAAAAGAAAAGTGTGAGAAGGTTTGCAGCTGCAGGAACGAACCCACACAGCCCCGGCAGCTCCGAGCAGAGGTCAGAGGTCAACGAACGCTACGGCAGCGGCTCGCCAGCCCACAAATCCCTCTGAGGGCCAGGAGTTTACGGCGGTGGGCGGCCTAACGCGTTAAAGCACTTTTCCGCCCATCTTGATGGGCTTCAAAATGTAACTGCGGAGTCAACAGATGGAGGTCGGTGTCAGCAGCCAGAGCGCAGCAACAAACGGGAGAAAAGACTAAACTTAACCTGAAAGAGGGAATAGTCTGACCCCAAAGGACTGGAAAAACAGCCCTCCATTCATGTCCTTTACTTTGGTTAAACGTCTAAAGGTCTGTCCTAATCCCCTCCATGTAAATACTTCAGTGTCCCTGAAAGGATTCAGAAGGAAAATGGAAACTTTAGGAGTTTGTTGAAGGAAACCAAATGAAAAACAAACTCATCAGTTTTCCGAGTTCCTCTTAAATTAACGCAAATGACAGGACATTATAGACTCTAATGGGATACTTTTAATGTGGTTTTTTTAAAAAAAGAGTATTATTAACATTTTCAACATATAGCAGTGTTCAAAGATTGAAAGATTAATTAAGAAAATAAGCATATTTTACAGAAAGAAGCCCAAAAAGGAAAGAAAAGAGCCCCAAGTGCGTACAAAACCCATCAAACGTTCTAAATGTTTAAGAAGGAACACATTTCTCTTGTAAAAAGTGTTAATGACTGTAACTACCATCCAACCACTACCATCCTGTTTCCATAGCAACATAACAGTCCATTTAACAGTCAAGATTGGATACAGTCACAACACGCACTGTGCATGTTCGATATATCAAGACTCGACTAAAAATACATTTTTACTGCCTTTGAAATGGTTCAAACAGGAAAACACCCACACGCACGTCCTCGGTTGACCACACGGACAAATAAATTCAACGCCATTTAGATGATGCTCCGACTGTTCTCTGGGGGGGGCACAGATCATTGACTGCATCAGAGAACTGGACTCAGAAAGTTTGTCTAAAAACATCTTAGGAACTGGCTGATGATGACAGCATATGGAACCTTTTAATACCCCAAATTTAATCACGTCGCTTAAATGCCTGCATGTTTACTGACGTCCGTTTGTTTAGATTTTTAGAAGGTAATCGTCAACAGTTCACTGGTGCTCACACTTCATTTTCATGATGCCTTTTTTACTGCTCATTTACCGTATTTTTATTATGGTTTTTACTGTTTCTTGGGGGGCTGCACGGTGGAACAGTGGTTGGCGCTCTTGCCCCACAGCAAAAAGTACGGTGGCCCTGAAGTGCAAACCATTCAACAAATCACTCGATACAAAAACATTTTTAAGATCACAGCAACAATTTAAAAAGCGTATTACATTTTAGAAAACAAAACAAAATTTCAGAAACCAAAACATAAAAAAGAAAAAAGAAAAAAAAGAAAAAAAGATTTCAGAAAACAAAATTAATTTCCAGAAAAAAAAAGAAATATTACAAAATGAAAACATTTCAGAAAAAAAAATAATTTCCAGAAAACAAAATGAAATAAAAAAAATGAAAACATTTCAGAAAAACAAAATGAAATATTAAAAAATGAAAAACATTTCAGAAAAAAAATGAAATATTAAAAAATGAAAAACATTTCAGAAAAAAAATGAAATATTAAAAAATGAAAAACATTTCAGAACACAAAATGAATTTCCAGAAAACAAAACGAAATCTTCAAAAATGAAAAACATTTCCAAACCGGAAGAAGCAGGTACTATGGGACAACGCTGATTGGATGATGATGTTTGTCAATCATTTGAACTGAAAAGTATTTTAAATGAAGCGATGCCGGATTTCATCGTCCAAACAACAATGTACTATAATAATCCACGTATTTCCCATTTACATATTAAATCAAAAATGCAGCAAACGGATAATGAAGGTTTAAATTATTTTTTGAATATTTCGTCTGAAGCAGAACGGTCACCCGGAAGTAGTTTGTGTGGATGACGTCCGTTCTGCAGGTAAACAAAGAAAGGGACGATAAAACGTTAACATAAACGTTAATCTTTGAATATTTAGCGGATGTGATGACAGAACGCACGCAGAAATATCAACACCAACCAGGTTTACAAATGTTTCAAAATGTCGTGAGAGGATTCTGTCTAAAGCAGCAGCTGCGAAGAAACGGGTGTTAAAGACGGCGCACATCAGGAAATGCAGTCCCGCCATCCACAGATAAGGTATGGAGGCACATTTGTTTGATCTAATAAATGTAGCGTTAAACGTGATTTCTAGGTGGGTGTTTACAGACAGATCCAAGATCCTTCAGTCATACGTTAATGACAGGTTACCTCATCAGCTGGAGAGGGGGGGTCACGTGGGCAGGATTCTCAGACAGGTGTACCAGCAGCATAAATCAGCAAAGCTGTCAGGTAAACTGCAGCAGTTTGTGTCTCAGAATAACATTTATGAATGCTTCTTATTCACACTATTAAGATCTGTGACTTTAGAGTGTGTCAGTGCACAGAAACATGACAGTAAATGACTGGATGTGCACATCATCAGACACGTCCAGGTGTGTAACTAAAGGTGGCAAAGTCTGTAGTGTAAAATAAATCTTTGAAAAAAACGTTTTAGTCTTTCAGGCAGAGGAAGAATACCAAATTGTTTTAGAATGTATTTTTTATAAGACTGAAATAATGTATTTTATTCTGAGTTTGGTGTTTTGACCCCTCCCTAATGAATTTCTGGTTTAACCCATTTTCTCCTCATTTTGATGAACTCAACTTTTTCCTGAATGAAAGATGAACGGCAGCCGATGTTTTTCTGTCAGGGATTTTTCATTTATTAATTTATCTCTGTCAGGGATTTCAAGAGCTGGAGCTGGAGTCCAGTGCAGAGGAAGCTGCAAGCATGTACGAGCAGGAACTGGGGTCCCTTACCTGTGCATACCTCTGTGGATGTGATGCTGAGCAGCAATAAGGACAAAACTTCCCTGACATGACTCTTTTTGATATAGTTGTTAAGCACAAACAGACTTTTCCCAGATGCATTTTTTCCTCTAATAAATGTGACTGACAGGTACGCTGAGTAAATGCTGATTGTAAACGGAACATTTGATTGACTGCATGAAGAAGCCCTTAAAGGAAAATCCACAACTGTTTCTTTGTTTCTGTTACTGAATAACGTTTTCACGTTAAGTTTTCAATAAATATACTGCATTGCTATGAAACAAATTTGTTTATTTTCATATCCATTATTACAATCCTCACATCAGCATTCAGTTTTTTCATTGACAAAAAAACATTTCTAAACAACAGCTTTGAAAATCAAACATCATCTTTGTTAATAAAGCTTTAAAACCTAAAATGGTAAACATGGAAAAACTCCTAAATGAAGCAAGTCTAATATGAACATTTTAAACTGGAGTTTTGCTTAAAGGAACATTAAGTTGTTTGGAGTTGTACAAGTGTTTGATGCGATTCCTCATAGATGTGATTTCCAGATCATCAGCCCGACGCTAAAGCCAGGAATTGTGCTTCGTTTTTCATTCCCCACTGCATCATTTACAACTAATCAGGCTTATGCAGCAGGTTAAAGACTTTTTTTTAAAGGACCTGCAATTTAAAAAAAAAATTAGATATTAAGGTTAAATAATATTTATTGATTACATTGCACATAAATCATGGTGACTTGCCTGTACACTGCACAATGATATGAATGACTTTAGTCTTCTTGTATTCCCATGTAGAGCTGCCATCTGTTCTTCTGCAGCTCAAACCTTTCTGGAACTTCGCTTTGAGAAACTTCACCTGCAGAAATATCACATGTTAATTCAATTAAGTATTTTATAAACTTTAAAGTTCATTTTTAAGTTTCAGTATATGTGTATATGCATGGTTCAAAAATATACAATGCACTTAAATATTATTTCCCATAAGAACTTGTTTACTGATTTCAGTCTTAAAGTCGATTTTTAGCAACACTGATGCCATATAATTACTGTAATTACTGTATAAATCACAGAATCAGGCTGGCTCGGAGCTTTTTCTCTCATGTTGTCACCGAAAACGGGAACGGCTATCATGTGAAGACGATTCGTCTCCATCGGGTTCTTTTTGCGCATGCGCAAGATAAAAAATTATCTTTTCAAAGCAGCACTTTAACATCCTAAAATTAACATCCTTAGGGACATGTGACTGACAAAAGAAAAGATCACAGAATTGATTCTTACCTAAAGATGATTGACAGCGTGAACCTCGCAGCCGTAGACATTAGCGCACAGCGTTCAAAGTAAAAGTGCTTACAAACTACTTCCGGGTGACCGTGTGTCAGGCGAAATGTTAAAAAAATAATTTTAAAGTTCATTAACAGTTTGCTGCATTTTTTATTTGATATATAAATGGGAAATACGTGGATTATTATAGTACATTGTTGTTTGGACGATAAAATCCGTCATCGCTTCATTTAAAATAATTTTCAGTTCAAATGATTGACAAAAATCATCATCCAATCAGCGTTGTCCCATAGTACCTGCCTCTTCCGGTTTGGAAATGTTTTTCATTTTTGAAGATTTCGTTTTGTTTTCTGGAAATTCATTCTGTGTTCTGAAATGTTTTTCATTTTTTAATATTTCATTTTTTTTCTGAAATGTTTTTCATTTTTTAATATTTCTTTTTTTTTCTGGAATTTTTTTTTTTCTGAAATGTTTTTCATTTTTTAATATTTCATTTTTTTCTGGATTTTTTTTTTCTGAAATGTTTTCATTTTTTAATATTTCTTTTTTTTCCTGGAAATTAATTTTTTTTTCTGAAATTTTTTTTGTTGTCATTTTTGTTTTTCAAGTTTTGGTTTCTGAAATTTTGTTTTGTTTTCTAAAATGTAATGCTGCTTTTTAAATTTTTTTTTTTTTTTAATTGTTGTTGTGATCTTAAAAATGTTTTTGTAATTGGAAAAACAAGAAAAATATAAACATAAGTCAACACAGAAATCTGCTGTTTGATCATATCAGCTTGGAAAAAATGTCATTCCAAAGCTCAAGTAACTTTGAAAGAATTCAGTCTCTCTGGTCTCCTGTGGTTGACTCCATGACTTAGGGGGTGGAGGGCTTGGTCGTCGCTGCTCCTTGCCCTTCTGCCGTGGTTTGGGGTGGGGGTCGGGGCTTCCGGTGCCTGGCGGGGGCGGTGGGGGGCTCCGTTGGTCGGGGGGTCGGGTCCGGTGCCTGGGTGGGGCGGGCTGGGGCGCTGCGTGGTCCTCTGGGCTTGGGTGTGGGGGTGCGTGGTGGGGGGGTGGGGTGGTGGTCTGGCTTGGCTTGGGGGGGTGATCCCTTTGCCTGTGCTGGGGGGGGTTGGCGGGGGGCCCTGCTCGGGTGGGGGGGGCCCAGCGGCGCCGGATGGGCTGCCCATCTGTACCTGGGGCTGGGATCGGCCCTTCCCTGGCTCTGGGACGGGACGGGACAACCCTCTCGGGGCCCCCGGTCGCTCTGGGCGTCACCCGCTTCGGCTGCGGGGTCTGGGGTGGGGTGGGGTGGGGGGCTTGTCGGCCCTGTCCTGTGGGGGGGCGTTCTGGGGGGGAGGGGGGGCCCATTATTAGTACGGGTCGGGGGGGCTAGCGGGTCGGGGTCTCCGCTGAGGCAATCAGTGGTTGCCTCGGCCGGTTGGCCTCCTCGGTCCCGTCGAGGCCTGACCAGAGCTCTTCTAGGGCCGGCGTCTGGGGGTGGGGGCCTGGGCTTGCTCCGGGGGGGGGCGACGCTTTCTGGCTCCTCTCTCTCTGTGTGGGGTGGGTGGTGCCGGGCCTGGGGTGTCGGCGCCTCCGGGGGTGGGCCCCTGGGCTGGGTGGCCCTGGCCCCTTTGCTGGGGGTGGGCTGGGGGACGGCTGTTTGACCACCGGGGGACAGTCTACCAGCTGTCCCCAACTTACCCCCTTCCTTATATAACCTCATATTAGGGTGAGGGGGTGGGGGGTCTAGCCTGCGATGCACCTTGGGGGGGGGCTACTTGGGAGTGGCCCCCCTCCTATGGTTGCCGTATGGAGTGGGCCCCCCCTCTTTCGGTTTTATTTGCACCTTAGACATGTAGGGTCCTTGGTAGGGGGGGTGCTTGGACATCACTGCAAGCAAGCAGCAGATGTCTTCCTGGCACCCTACCCGCCAATTTTAACCGCACCTTAGACATTTAGGGCCCCTTGGTGTGGAGGGTAAGGGGACATCACTGTGAGTAATCAGGAGATGTCCCCTTAGTGCCCTACTCGCCAATTTTAACTGCACCCCCCTTAGTACACACACCCCTCCCCCTTCAATATATACATTCAAACATAAACACACACACATGCACACAAACACCCTCTCAAACACCCATACACGCACACACATTTTACAAGGAAGGTGGGACCTGGGTCCATCTGTCCCCTACCCCTTCCCTGGTGGGGGTTGCGGGCCCCTTGGCGATGGCGGCCGTGTCCCTTGGGTGCCGGCTCCCTGGGCCCGGCGGTGCTCTCTCCGCACGGTGGGGGGGTTCATATTACACCTGAGCCGGGGGTGTTCGTGTCCCTGGGGGGTGGGTCCTGGTCCTTGCCCCTGGGCGCTGGGCCCCGCCAAACTTCCAACATGGCCGAGCCTGGTCGGGCCATATTTATAACATCCTTTGTGGGCCGCCCTTTTTTCCCCGGGGTTCCCCCCTCCTGGGCGGGGGCGGCGGGCCCCTGCCTTGCTCCTACCTGGACCAACCGTGGGCCGGGTGGGTGGCGGCCTGGAGTGCGGAGCGGGTCTCCCTTGGGGGGTCCTGGCTCGTACCTGGGGTCGGGGCGGGGGGATGCCCGGAACTCCTGGGTGGTGGTGGGGTGCTCGTCTGGGGCTGTGGGCGTCCCTCTCCGGTGGGGCCCTGCGTTGGGCTCTTCCGGCGCGGCGGGGGGCTGCTTTCCTGGCTGGGCTGGGGCGGCGCTCTCTTTCCCTCCGTGCCTCCCTGCTCTCTGGCTCTGGGGGCCTCGCGGCGGTCCGGCTGGCCCTGGCCTGGGTGGCGGTCTTGGTCGCCCGGGGGGCGGTTGTTCCCTGCCTGTTCCCGTGTGGCGTTGGGGGAATTCCGGCTGCCGCTGCTGCTGCGGCGGGGGTATGGGTGTGGGGGTGGCTGGGCGCTCCTCCTCCTTCTTTTCACATTCCACCATCCATTTTAGAAGAACATAAACACTCACCTGAGCACAGGTGTTAGCTCACCTTTGCACTAATAGTTTGCATGATTGAATGAATGAAAGATTTCACACTAGTTGGTTTAAAGGCATAGGTATGCGTTCGTGAACACTATCTGTTTTGTGTGCATGTTGACATGTGGACATTTTTGCGGCTAGCAGGTGTGTTGATAATTTTTGAGTGTGTGTGAACAGGCCCCGCCCTTTTTGTACTACATTTGAACCGTACCGTAACGATAAACAACCAGTAAACCTGTCTGCTCTATGCTGCTTCATGGTCTTACCCCCCTTCCCCTCCTATTATCACCCTCCTACCCCCCCCTCTCTCTAACGTCCCTCTCTCTTCTTCCCCTCTTTCCTTTTCCGTCTGGTCCAACACCAATGATTTTCAAACATGATTGAAATTAATAAATTTTGGCCTCAATTACAAAAGGGGTTTATTCAGACATACCTTTGGTTTGTCTGAAGATGAATAACCCCTCTTGTTAAAATAAAATATGTCCAACACAAGAGGCCCTCAGCTCTCATCTGTTTGCCTAGCTGTTGGACAGGACAAGTTAAAAAAAAAAAAAAAAAAAAAAAAAAAAATGTTTTTGTATCGAGTGATTTGTTGAATGCTTTGCACTTCAGGGCCACCGTAAAAAAGGCCTCCTGAAACCAGAACACCAATGGGGGACCTTTCTGTGTGGAGTTTGCGTGTTCTCCCAGTCGCATTACATGCGTGGGGTTTTCTCTGGGGACTCTGGCTTCCTCCCACCGTCCAAAAACATCCTTCATAGGTTAATTGGTTGCTCTAAATTGTGTGAATGTGAGAGTGCGTGGGTGTGTGATTATGGACACTCCACAACAGACTGGTGACCTGTTCACAAGTGGCTGGGATAGGCTCCAGCAGCCCCATGACCACAAAAGGGAACAAATGGGCAAAGATTAACTGTTTTGCATTTTCTTTCCAATTTTCCGTTTAATTTTATCATCAGTTCATGGACTGTTGATGGGAAATAGCTTAGTAGCAAACTCTGGTCAGTAAATAAATTCAGGTCAGTGGGCCCCGCCCACTTCAGATGGTCTCCGTGATAATAACTCATCCAGCTCTACGTAGATAAGTTATTGTACTAGACGCAATTTTTCTGCATGTCAGTGTCAATAATTGGAAACTGATGTACTTTGGCACAAGTCGCTCATTTTACCAGTCAGATAAAGAAAACAGAGCTAATCCGTAAAAATAGCTCCATGTTTCATTTTGCATCTGAACTTTTTGTAAGTCTTAGTAAAAGAGTCTAAAGAAAAGCTGAGTCCTGTAGGTTTTCTGCACTGAAAATGCTAAACTAAATAAAAAAAGCTAAACATGAGAATCTTGTGTCTTGTTTTCTTCTGTCAACACAGGTGGATTCAAATCTAACAAATAAAAACAGGTTTTATTTTGAAGACGCTTTGTGTGACTTCCTGTGTCTGTAACTGAGAAACGTCTGAAGTTTTTCTGCTGAAGGTGAAGCAGAAAATCGTGTTTTTTTAAGGACAAAGAGAGCCGATGTGAAGAACACCTGAACCCATCCGCAGCAGCTCAAACTTTCCGTTTGACTCCGTCCTTTCAACCTCAAACTTTTGTTCTGTAAATGAATGTTTTCTGCTGAAAACACAAATAATTGTTCTAAATCTGGACGGCGCTCGAGCACTTTCTGCAGCCGGTGCAAACAGAGCGTACCCTGACTCGGACTTGAGGGGCTGCATGACCTCGCTGGGAAGCTGCAGAGCTTTGAAGGCCACCAGGAAATACACAGGAGAGCGTGCAACCTGGATGTGAATGTAGGTCCTCCTGCCATCTGCAGGGGTGGGGGACGCGCCACACCACCTTCACCGCGCTGATGAAACTTCCAGGAAAAAGAAGCAGCTTCTCCTCAGAAGAAGCTCGGCATCACTAGTGAGGAGCAGGAAGAGGCTGCTGATTACACAGGAAGAGGTTCTTTAATTTGAAGGCCCCAGCACTGTTCAAGTCTTCAGCCCCATGGGGAGTTAATCAGCACTTGTGCTATAGATAGGAGGAAGGAGACACAGAGAGAATGGAGGGGAGGGTCTGATTGTGCAGGCTATTGTAAAGCCTGAACAAACACATCAGCTGTTCCTCACAGAGATTTACAGAGCTGTTTATGCTTCAGTTTGGATCATTTTCAAACGTATCGGACAGTTTTTGGATGCTTCTCTTTGGGGTTTTTGACACATTCAGCTGACGGCGACACTCTGCACACGTAATGGTTTCTGTTGCACTTCTTCTACTTTCAGGCTCTTGTTTGAAGCTGCTCCTGCTCCTGTTTTCCACATTATCACTCACTTCTCCGCTGACAGCCTCCATTGGTTTTGATTTGATTTGATCAATTACAACCTACTGCTCAACTTTAATTATTTTAACAGAAGAAAAGAGATGCTGGCTCCATAACCACCAATTCATCCTGTTATATCTTTGAAAACCCACCATAAACAGTTTTGAGAGTGAACATAGAAATCAAAAATGAGACACCCGAAGCTGCAGAAATGATGGTAAATCTCACCATAAATCCATGTTAATTTTTTCCAAACTTTCCTGAATGCTTAAACCTCAAGTCCCAACAGTCAGTAACCCTTGTGCTATCCTAGGCACTTTAACGTTGGGAGGTGGGTCATCTAGACCCACTAGACAGTGCGCTGAACCTTTTTCCTTCAATGATTTGTGATCTTCACTGGTGTCCATGGATTACATGAAATCTTTCCACCTTTATCCACCTTTGTCATGGTAGGGAGAACACGTCAATGGAAGGGGGGGGGGACATATAAGATAGCACAAGGGTTGCAGGTCATTATGGGCTGTCTGCAGGTGAGAAATGGTCAAATCTGCACGGGTCACGCAAACGACCCACATAACATATCAAGGTCGTAGACCGCTCTGGGAACCTGTAGAGAGATAATGTTCATGCACATTTCATTTTATTTTTCACCCCCCCAAATCCTGCACACTGCACAAGGAACCCGAAAGTGCTGTTCACGTGATACGTGCACGCTCTTTCCTGCAGCCCGACTGTAAAAAATGAGGACGTTAGACAATCAGAGTGTAGTTTGTGTCCTTATGTATCACATTCATTGTTTTACCGGTTCATTATAAGTGTGTGTAGCTTCCATTAGCCTTCCTAATACTAACTGATACATTTAACACAATGGTACGCCCCATTTTTAGGACACCCCTTAAGATGTGGCCCCTCCTCTCTACAAGGAGGAAACCCGCAGCACCTGTCCAGGGGTTAACCCTAAATACATGTAGCGCTTACTTGGTGAACTGCGCCTGGTTCCAGTTACTTTTGTTTTCAAATGTGCTTTTCAAGCCAAAAGTCAAAGAATTTGTCATTTGGTGACACAAGAATCTTTTCATGTCTAAAGGATTATTTTACAGTCTTAGAAGAGCAGACTGTTCGTGTTAAAGCTCAGGAATCACGCCGAGCCGACCGTTACAGGAAGATGTTTTAATGAACAAAGAATGTGACAGACTCACTGAAATAAATGCAAACTGAGCAGGTGACTTTGACAAAGTCAAGATTTAATAAAGAGAAAGCCTCATCTTTCAACCACATTACCTACAAAACCACAGTAAACCACATTTTTACGTGAAACTAGAAGTGCTGCAGAGACATTTATTTGCCAAAATGTTGAAAATGAAAGCCATCAGCACAAAGGACTCCCCCAGAAAGTGATTATCATGCACTGGTTTCCGTTTTCTTGCAGGCTTCCAGTCTGCCGGTTGGTGCAGAATGGATGTTAAACAGGATTTTATCCCTGAAGGATAACAAAGAACACACATCAAAGCCAGCTGCATGTGTGCCTCCTCTGACAACACGGCGTTAGTGAAGCTCCAGGACCGCCGCCACCAATGGATGGACCTCTCTGCTTGTGACAAATTGCACGTGGAAGGAAATCTGCAGGGCCCATTGAACTTTAGTATTGCTTTTATTCCTTTGTCATGTTCCCGCAGAGATGAAATGGGATTGGTTTCTTTCTTTCTATTCTTTTCTGTCTCCCTTATTCACGGCGGCGTGCCCGCTGGAGCGCAGGACAAACGGCCAGCGCTGCCCGACGGTCTGAAGCATTCCTCTCCACCGCTTCTCTTTTCTTCCTCTTTCTTTCAGCCGCCTGAAGAGTCGAGGCGGTTGAAATGGAGAGAGGGGGCCGACTGACGCAGATTCACTCCGGCAGCGGCGCTTTGGCTCAGTAAGTGTCACAGAAAAAAGCACCAAATGTCTTCAGAGACATTTCATCTGTCAGGGATGAAGCAGAAACTGAGGATCCAACCGCTTTGACTTCTTTTGACCTCTGACTGCCGTCATAGGAAACCTGCCCTGTTGGTGGAACAGAGTGTAACCAGAACAAAAGCTGGATGCAGATTCTAACCAACTGTTGGCAGAGAAGTCATTCTCTGGTCCAGTCGGCAGCAGTGATCGCGTGTTTATCATACCTGTCGATGAGCATTTCTCCTGCCTGTGGATGAGTTCAAATCTCTGCTTTTGCAGAATTGTCTGAATTCAGACACAGTGGAGAATTTTGAACGATGCTTCCCTGTCTGCCGATAAAGAGGATTTTTGGAAATCAGGATCGTCCCACTAAAAGTATTTGGAAGTCGGAAAATCTCAAAGAGTCTTTGGTGTTGATGGAAGTGCAGTCCCATCATGATGATGGTTCCTTCTGAGACTTTGGTTGAAGTTCCCCCCAGGAGCAGAGGTAAGTGCTGGATCAAAAAAGAAAATCCTAAAAAACATCAGAATGATGTGGCTCAATGCAATCCAATTCAATTTATATAGCCCGAAATCACAACAACAGTTGTCTAAATAGGTTTCGTACCGGTAAACTCCTAAAAAGCACGTATTCTAGAAAAAAGAATAAACCTCAGGGGTGTCCATGTGAAGGAGGGATCCTCCCCCAGGACAGACAGGTGACGTACCAGAACTCAGAGAAGAATTAGATTATTTAACTCTACAACTACATGTTTAAATAGTGTGACAGATGAGCTTCATCCAGATGGAGTTGGGGGGGGGCGGCTGGGGGCGCCAGGCGAGCCAGAGACAGGATCCACAGGCAAGTGTAGGACAGGAGCAGAGACGAGGTACACGGTCAGGAACAGGAGCACGGATGAGCCAATGAACCACACTGCACCAAACAGATGCTTGGAGAACTAAATGATAAATAAATGATCAAGAATAGAAGACAGAAGTAGAAGAGAATAGAGGACAGAACCCCAGTGTACCATAGTTACCCCAGCTTCAACTTCTAGCAGCCTTTTAAAACAAATAGTTATTATTAAGTTTAATTTAAACAAACTAACATTAAGTTAAATAATCTCTGAATACTAACTAGTCTGACAATAATCCTGTCCACAGAGGAATGTTTTCAGTCTAGCTTTGAATGTAGAAACTGAGTCGGCCTCTCTTCCATGAGCTGGGAGTTAATTCCATAAAACAGGGGCTTGGTGGCTAAACGCTCTACCTCCAACCGTACTTTGACTAATTCTAGGAACCACAAGCAGTCCTGCATTTAGTGAGTGAAGTGTTCTGATTGGATGGTAAGGGACTATGAGGTCCTTAATATAGGACGGGGCCATTCCATGTAAGGCCTTATAGGTTAACAGGAGGATCTTGAACTTGATTCAAGAATCAACTGGGATCCAGTGAAGTGAAACTAACACAGGAGTGATGTGATCTCTTCTGCTAGTTCCTGCTAACAATCTAGCTGCTGCGTTCTGAACAAGCTGGAGAAACTGGTTGGAGACAAGCTGGTTGTTTGGTGGATGGCATCTGCCAACATTGTCGTGCACACCTGCCATCTCTCCTTAAACACGATCAAGTTCAGGTATACAGTAGTTTGTTTTCTCGTTCCAGGGATCTTCAGGTTTCCATTTCTGACCCAGCTTCAGCCATGACCACGTCTCTGCCTCCCCCTCCATATCTCCCGTTTTGGTTAAGTTATCATGAGTCTCAGAAAAAGGCTTTTATTTTGAAATGTTCAGAAAAACAGCAACAGGCCACTTCTCTGCACACGGGTCTTCTCATGAGAGGTCCTGCTGTTCATTAATGAGGACATTAGGCACCGCCCACTGCTTGGTAACGAGTGGCGAGCTCGCGTCTGCTGCAGGAGGCAGAGAGGAGAGAAGACGTTTGATTGGCAGCAAGGCGGTGGGGATGGGGGAGGGGGGGTGACCAACAGGTCTCCACTAATTGCAAAGTTTAAGAACAGCTGGAGATTCAGTGATGCTATCGGACTTTCAGTTCATCGAACGAAGGGCTGTTGGTGGAGGACGGTCGGGTTTCTGAGGCTTTCAAACCCCCCAGACCCACTCTTTCAGCCAGAGAGGTTCTGCTGGAGCTTTCAGCCGAACTCTGTGGATGGGACCAACAGGAACAGGACCTGAAGTTCTGTCAGGGTCCAACTGTCTTCAACCTTCAAACGGGTCTTCTGACTAATTGTAATATTGTTCTTTTAGTTTAAATAAATCCTTTGTCTTCAGAATTCATTAGATGGTAAAAATGTGAAAAGTTCTCTTTTTGTTACTGCCGTTTCTCATGTTCAGCTTCAAAGAGTCACATGATCAGGATCATGGTTACAAAGTGAGGATGAAGCTGCTCCAAAGAGAAAAAGGACTGATAAAAATAGAGTGTGACCCTCCTGGTAAAAAGGTTTCACAGTTTCAGTGTAATGTTTTGTCCCCAGAGGCAGTGTGGGAGCTGCTGCAGTTTGTCGGTGCCTTGCTTAAAGGCAGCAGCGACCCTTCAGTAGGTCAGGCTGCAGCACAGAGCTGGGTCACCTCCAGGAGCGCCGATGATGCTGTTTCCCTCCTCATCTGTCTTACGGGCTCAACAATGGAGGCCATACATCTCCTCTGTCCAAGCCATGTGCTTCAAGCGCGAGCCCCCCCATCCCCGGGGACGACACGTGCACCAACGTGCACACGCCTCCAGCACACCGCAGCAGCTGGCTGCCTAAAAAAAACCCCACCACCAATCTGACGGAACATAGTTCCAGCAAACAGCCGCACACATGTTTGTTCTGCGGCGTGCTGGATGTACGGCGTGCTGCGCAGACGCGTTTGTGCTGCCTCAGGTCCAAAACTGAACATCATCCTGGAGTAAGCAGATCGGCCTCATTAGCTGCTGCCTCACTGAGAGATGCAACCTGAGCACATCCTGGGATTCATCCAGGGGGGGGGGCAAACACCAGCGTCAGTCTTTCTTCAACGCCAAGCCAACTTTATTTACAAAGCAGTGACACTCAGCAGAGCGCGGCGGTCACAGCAGGCCGTCAGGCGGGCGTTTACCAAAGTTAACCTTTCTCTGTAGCTTCAAACCTGTGATTCTACTGTTTCCATTGAGTTCTTTGTCCCTGTGATTCTAATTTATTTTTAGTTGAATTCACTTTCACATGAATTCAGATTTACAATCAAATTTGGTTCAAAAGGGAGAGAACAATTCAACTGGTAAAGGTAACACTCATGAACTCCAGGTGAGTGCAGAATCCAGGTGAATCCTCTGATGTCGGATGTGTTCCATCAAAACTGCGATGGATCGTTGAGAAGCATCTACAGCCCAGCTTTCAGAGAACAAATCCAATGTGGGAGCTTAAAAAAGGGGGGCTCAAGAATGGATCCCTGAGGGACTCCAAAAGTAAAATTCCTTTTTTGGAAGTAAACCTTCTTCTACAGTCAGGGGTTTGACCCGATGTCGAACAGAAAACATGATAAAAGCTCAATTTTAAACCTTTCTCTGAACAAAAATGATGGATTTTCCCAGATGTGAGTGGACTGACAGACTTGAACTCCATCCTGAATAAATAAAATCTGTATTTATAAAAGGTTTTGTTTGTTTTCTGTAAACTCTAACTAGAAGGAGCGACATTTCCAGAAGGTAATGCAGGGTTGAATGCAATATTGCTGAATGAAAATGAAACTTAAAGGGTCATAGTTGCCACAAATAAATAAATAAATAAAGAAATGATCAAAGTTGAGCATAACTAAAGTGAAAACAGCACAATAACAAAAAAAGATATGTTTGTGAAAAATGCCAGAGCCGGGTATCGAACCAGCGAGCTTCTGCACCAAGGATTCTCCATGTATTTAATGGAGGCAGAAATCCTGGAATATCTGGAATGTCTGGAAAAGTTCAAGGATTTGAAGGAGCAAAAGTCACAGCTGAACATTTGAATAGTTGGATGTTTGAAATAGATGAAACATTGAAGGAGGAGTTAAGCAGAAAAAAATGGAGGAAGATACAAGAATAAAGAAAGAGAAACAGGAAAACAATGGTTGAAGGATTTATAATATTCAACCAATAAAAAGGTATAAAGAATAAAACATCATGAAGACGATGATGTCAGTAAAACACAAAGAGCATAAAAGTGCAAAAACGCTTTAAATAAACTCAATTTCCTTTTTCATTCGTTACTGAAAAACTGCTGAATCTCACTTTCTGAACTTTACCTCGTTTGTGTGTAATTTTAATAACCTTTGTGTGCAGCCTCAGAAAAACAGAGCAACCTCACTTTGAGTGTGTCTATGTGTGTGTTTTTTTGGGGGGGGTTGGATTTCTGGGTTGGAGGATCCATTGAGCTTCAGAGGCTTATTTTCTCTGTTCTGCACGAGTCAGCATTGGCCTGAATTCCAACAATATCACCCTGAAGGATGTAATACCAGCTGGTGCGCTGAGAGTGCCCCCCCCCCCCCCCCATATGATATTGCACACAGCAAAGTCATGGGGGCTCAGCCACCTACAAGCACCTGTATTCGATTTCTCATCTCGACGCGGCGCGCAGCTCTAAGCCTTGTTCTCACTGGCACTAATCCTCGCTAGAAAACAGCTTTCAGAGGATTAGCATCAAGGGGAGCCCTGCTACTCTTCCTCCTCCTCTTCTTCTTCATTGCGTTTGCACCTTTTTTCTCTGTAAGTGAACCTCACACGTTCAGCTTCAATCTTTGACCTCCTGATCTGCCCTCTCCTCCTGTCGACCTCCAGTAGCCTCCTTTAAAGCTCCCTGTTGACTATCACTGAAAACCTCCCCCCCCACGACGGCCCGATAAACCCGGCCGTGTAATTCTGTGTTATCTGCAACAACAGGACTCTACGCCGGCGAGCTGCAAGGATCACTTCCGGCTGTGATCCTCAGATTGCAGCTGGGAAACGTCTTGGATGCCTTCAGATGATTCTCCCGCTCAAACCAGGACGAGAAATGAAAGAAGAGAAGAAGAACGTGACAGCAGCACGAGACGGGACGCATGTTTACCAAAAGAAGAGCAACAATATGTATTACACTACATGAAAATGTCACAATCATTTTAGAATGACACTCAGAAATGAATCCATCACTCCATACGGCATCCTATGGTTGCCGTATGGAGTGGGCCCCCCCTCTTTCGGTTTTATTTGCACCTTAGACATGTAGGGCCCTTGGTAGGGGGGGGGTGCTTGGACATCACTGCCAGCAAGCAGCAGATGTCCTCCTGGCACCCTACCCGCCAATTTTAACCGCACCTTAGACATTTAGGGCCCCTTAGTGGGGAGGGTGAGGGGACGTCACTGTGAATAATCAGGAGATGTCCCCTTAGTGCCCTACCCGCCAATTTTAACTGCACCCCCCTTAGTACACACACCCCTCCCCCTTCAATATATACATCCCAACATAAACACACACACATACACCCTCTCAAACACACATACACGCACACACATTTTGCAAGGAAGGTGGGACCTGGGTCCATCTGTCCCCTGCCTTTTCCCTGGTGGGGGGTACGGGCCCCTTTGCAACGGAGGCCGTGTCCCCGGGGTGCCGGCTTCCTGGGCCCGGCGGTGCTCTCTCCGTGCGGTGGGGGGGTTCACATTACATCTGAGCCGGGGGGGTCTGGTCCCTGCCGGGTGGGTTCTGGTCCTTGCTCCTGAGTGCTGGGCCCCGCCAAACTTCCAACATGGCCGAGCCTGGTCGGGCCATATTTACAACACCCCTTGTGGGTCCTCTTTTTTCCCCGGGGTTCCCCCCTCCTGGGCGGGGGCGGCGGGCCCCTGCCTCGCTCCTCCCTGGACCAACCGTGGGCCGGGCGGATGGCTGCCTGGAGTGCGGAGCGGGTCTCCCTTGGGGGGTCCTGGCTCGTACCTGGGGTTGGGGCGGGGGGATGCCCGGAACTCCTGGGTGGAGGTGGGGTGCTCGTTTGGGGCTGTGGGCGTCCTTCTCCGGTGGGGCCCTGCGTTGGGTTCTCCCGGCGTGGCGGGGGGGCTGCTCTCCTGGTTGGGCTGGGGCGGCGCTCTCTTTCCCTCCGTGCCTCCCTGCTCTCTGGCTCTGGGGGCCTTGCGGCGGTCCTGCTGGCCCTGGCCTGGGTGGCGGGCTTGGTCGCCCGGGCGGCAGTTGTTCCCTGCCGGTTCCCGTGTGGCGTTCCGGATTCCGGCTGCCGCTGCTGCTGCGGTGGGGGTCTTGGGGTGGGGATGGCTGGGCACTCTCCCTCCTTCTTGTCACGTTCCACCATCCATTTTAGAAGAACATAAACACTCACCTGAGCACAGGTGTTAGCTCACCTTTGCACTAATAGTTTGCATGATTGAATGAATGAAAGATTTCACACTAGTTGGTTTTAAGGCATAAGTATGCGTGTGAACACTATCTATTTTGTGTACATGTCGACAGGTGGACATTTTTGCAGCTAGCAGGTGTGTTTATAACATTTGAGTGTGTGTGTGGATAGGCTCCGCCCTCTTTGTACTACATTTGAACCTTACCATAATGATTAACAACCAGTAAACTTGTTGCTTTATGCTGCTTCATGGTCTTATCCCCCTTCCCCTCCTATTATCACCCCCTACCCCCCCTCTCTCTAACGTCCCTCTCTCTTCTTCCCCTCTTTCCTTTTCCGTCCGGTCCAACACCAAAGATTTTCAGATATGATTGAAATTAATAAATTTTGGCCTCAATTACAAAAGGGGTTTATTCAGACATACCTTTGGTTTGTCTGAAGATGAATAACCCCTCTTGTTAAAGTAAAATATGTCCAACACAAGAGGCCCTCAGCTCTCATCTGGCTGCCCAGCTGTTGGACAGGACAAGTAAAAAAAAAAAAAAAAAAGAGACTAAAGACACCAAACGGTCCTCCGGTAAGAGCAGTTTGGCCTCATGTCTTCTGTTAGAGGGACGCTGAAGCAGGAAGCAGCTTTGAGCTCAGAAAAGTGTTGATCTGCTCTTCTTCCTGTTCAGCTGCATGTTTGCACCCAGACTGACGTTCTCCTGCAGTCGGTGTGCGTTAAACACGGCTGATATCAGATGAGGCTCATGCTTTGAAGAAAGAGCACAGCTAAAGGCCCGTTACACATGCCAACAGAAGATGGGGGGGCTTCTGCGTAAGGATGAAAAAGAGCCGCTGGAGGCTAAAACTCCTGCAGCGAACAACCAGTCAACAGCTTCTTGGAGACTCCAACATTTTCCCCTTCCTCCTTCTCTTTATGTTGCTTTTGCCCCCCCAACAAATAAATAATAAATAAATAAAAAAAGGAAAGAAAAACTCTGCAAATATTCTGTTGTAATTATTGACTTTGATTTCATTTCTCCCTCCACAAACAGCAGGCCGTTGGTGTTTTGGAGCACCGGGAGATGAAAGGCGATGCATTCGGGCAGAGATTTAAAGAAGAAGAAAAAAGGAGGCTTCCAAATTCCTGCTGGTTGTGACAGAGTTGTAAATACCCGAGATAAAAGGCAGCTCTGCCGGGTCCTACTTAACATTCCCATTTGACTCCCAACAATGGCGGCTTTTGTGCGCTCTCGTGTACGGATAAAAATAAAAATTCCTTTGCCTCGGGTACTTTGCAGAACATAATTAAATCACAAAAAAAGGAGGAAAACAGAAAGAGAGCTCGGTGATCTGACGAACAAAGCCGTCCATGTTTTGGGAATTCTTCAAGGTGAGAGCCGAAGGAAAGCTTCGGTTAAAAGGAACACGAGTGAAATGCTGATATGACGAAGAACAAACTGCAGTTAAGGAGCTGCAGGAGGCCCATTAGAGGAGTAACAACCCCATCTGAACTTTAGATGAGCTGCTTCACTAATGAATCTTCAGCAGATGAAAGAAATCTGCTGTAAAAATGTTCTCTCGCTTTCATGTTTGCTCTTTCAGTCCAAACTAATGTCCAGAGACGTTCGCTGTTCCTGCTTCTGCCGCTCTGCCTCCACATTTACTGCGGTTTTCGTTCTGACTTCTGGCTCCTCGTACAGGAAGTGGAAGCAGGGGCTGCTTCCACCCAAAGGGGAACCGGTCCAGTCAGAGCAGGACACCCCCACTCCTGACTGCATGGAACTGTAAACCTCTTCTGGCCAGATTTGAAACCGGTTCATGTGGACAAGGAAGGATGCTGGTTCTGGATCAGAGTTAGATCGTTACTTTTAAAAGAGGCTGAAGTTTTTTTTGACACTTTTAGTTTTCATTCTTACTTCAAACAAACAAAAAAACTGCCAGTGAAACCAGGCAGACAGGAAGAAGACCGTACGAACCATCACAGAGGAAAGCAGAGACAAGACTTAAATACAAACAGGACTGACAGGACACAGGGGAAAACCATCAGGGGAGATTGGGACCAGGGGAGGCAAACTCAAAACTAAGAACAGGCAGGAAACCTTCAAAATAAAACAGGAAGCAGAACTCATGACAGTGTTTTTGGTGTTTTAAACATGTTCTTGTGTCATTTTTTTCATGATGGAGGACATATGTAAAGAAAATTATGCTAAAAATGGCACTTTTGAAAATTTCTGTGTTCAAATCGTTGTAAATTAGGACCAGAAGAAAAAAATGCAGCTGGAAAAAGATTCTATTTTTTGACATAGAAAATAACCTGGGCGGGGCCACAAGCTCCCTGCCCCGCCCCTTTTTGATCATCAACCTGCAGACCAATAGATCCATGAACGTCTTTGTTTTCCTGGTCTGAGCTGGAATCTGGATCAGAACAGGACGGATGGATGGATCTGATGTTGCTGCCATTTTTGGTAGTACTAGTGTTAGGTTGGGGGTGTGAGGGGCTGTAAGCTAGCAGAGAATATAAACATGGACGAGACGGGAAGTCAGGGTGGGCTTACTTCACACCAAGTTTGAATTTCTCATGAACTCTGCAGAAACTAGAGAACGACACACGACATCATCATAATTAAAAGAGCACTGGGAATGCTTTGAAATCAGATCTAAAGATGATCAGAGGGGAACTTTAAATGTGGGGAAACTGCAGAAAGGGTAAAGCAGTGTTCCCATGAATGTTTTTTTCCCACAGTGCATTGTGTTCTGTATCATGATTGGTGGTAGACCTTGTCAATCAATCTCCTCCTTGCTGCATCTCCTGTGCAGAATGTGCTCAGCTTGCTGGAGTTACATAAATCTTTGATCAGATCTGTGATTTTATTCTATTACTACTTCTTTTCTAGGAAGGTTTGAACTTTAAGAGGAAAAACATGAGGGATCCGTATCTCCATGAATGTTGGATGGGGCAAACACCTCATGTTGATGGCATCATGAGAGCAGGAGGATGATGGTTTCATGGAAAGAAACAACAGGCAAAAATCCACGAGACAATGTCAGAAGTCTTCTACAGATTCACCCCTGGCTGGTAAAATGTTGGAGAAATGAGCTCCCATTGTTCCTCCTGAGTCTCAGAACTGTGACGATGAAAATCAGAGACGACACTAAAACCTCAGAACCCCTGGAACCAGAACTGACAGATTCCTGTCAGTTCTGGTTCCAACAGAAGTTTTAAGTTTATTAAATTTTGTTCGTCTTCATCGGATGGCTTTGTTTTTCCTGGCATGTTCGCTCTATTGTGGCTGAGTTTTGGGCAACAATCTCACACTTTAACAGCCAAGCTAATCACACTCTAATGTGGTTAGTATTACGAACATGAAGCCACTAAAATAAAAGTGGCTTTTTTATGACTTGTAATAAACCGTAATTATCCTCTAACACATGGTGATTATAGTAATATTATTCCCTGCTGGTCTCCAGGCGGCGCCGCCTCGGCTCCTGTCTTCACGTTACAGCTGGTCGCCTCATGCCTGCCAATCCTAAATTTAAGCTTCTTGCAGAGTGTGAGAGGTAAACCCATCCGAGTGTAAAATGGAAATGTAACGGACCATTCTGCACTCCAACCTCCGTGTCTCTCAGTGTAACCCAGAGACGGAATGAGAGACCGGCTTTGCATACAAACGCTGACAGGCTTCATGGCAGTTCTGCCGTCCAGAGGCGGGAAATGACTACAGCTCGCCCGTGTGACTGTCCCGGACGACACGGGGAAAGCCCTGTAATCCAGCCGGGATTGGAAACACTCACTCCAGCCCAGTTTGGATTTATTAATCATTCATGATCTAACCCTTCTTTTGACCAGGATTCTGCTTCTGCTCGTTGAGTTGAGTCCCAGTCGTCCTTACAGGTGGATACGGGCCTGCAGGTGACGAGGCGGATCAGGCGTGCTGGAGCAGAAGAACAGTTAAAAACATGCAGGAGGCGGGACTTCAGGTCTAGGAGGCGGTACTTCAGGTCTAGGAGGCGGTACTTCAGCTCTAGGAGGCGGTACTTCAGGTATAGGGGCGGGACTTCAGGTCTAGGGGGCGGGACTTCAGGTCTATGAGGCAGGACTTCAGGTCCCGCCTCCAGAAACCATGCAGAGATCTTTCCATCCTCGCTGCTGCAGCAGCTGCTGGATATGAGCGTGCTCTGTGAGATCTCACCCCACCCCCAATGACCACAGGGGACGTCCTTTTCTCCAAAAGGCACGGGGCGGGGCTCTGCTGACCCCTGCAGAGGTCACCGCAGGTGAGGAGCTAGCGTCCTGAAAAATGTCTGCCGCCTGGGGAGACGCCACGGAAACATTTGGGTTTGGGTCCTGCTTCTGCAGCGTCAGCACCTCCTCTTAGAAATGAGGAGGGGGGGTGATGACGGGTAACAAACTACTCTTTCTAAATAAAGCTCCACCCTGCCCCCCTCCACCTCTCCCCCCAACAGCGGAAGCGTGCATCTTACCGTGCTGACGCCGAGGCTTTCTGAGGAGGACAGCTCTGCTAATTTAGCATCCTTTCAAAGGTCGTGTGCTAATTTCACAGATGGGGGGTGGGGGGTTCCTTCCTAACATCTGCTTGACCTCCATGTGTTTCTCTGCGTTTCCTCGCTGCACACAAACACCTCTGTTCACAAGCTACCTGCCAAGCATCATTAACCTGGAGGGAAGAGCGCCATTCCACTTCTGACTGAAACCTGAAATGAGGCGACGCCGCTCGTAAGGAGTCCACGCCAGCTATTCACTTCCACTAACAACAACAACAACAACAACAACAACAACGTTTTAAACACAAAGCATAAACCAATGTTCAATAAACTCGTTCAGTGGACATAGACAATGGACCAAACCTATAGGCAGTGGATATTTTTGGCACAAAAGCAACCCCATAGGGTTCCTCTACATTTCGCTGTTTTCCAAAGATCATCATCAGATTGCGTTTGTGCGCTTTGAGAGCCCGGTCCATAACAAAAGGTACAGAAGACGGCCTCAGCTTTCAGTTCTCCACGTTAAGGACTCCTTCTCTGTTCCCTGCATCCTGTGGGTTTTTCAGAGTCCAGATCAAGTTTCAGGTGTTTGACACTGAATCCAAGTCACATAACTGGGCATGAACAAGTTTGTTTTTCCGGTCAGGGCTGATGGTGATTGATCATGGGTGAGAATGATTGTGAATGAAGGGAATCAGTTTCTTTTCTGGAAGTAAATAGACGTTTCAAACCACATTTCAGGAAGAAAGGTGGAGACTGAAATATTTTAAATCACCTGCTGCTGGTTACCTGTCCAGGTGAGTTTGGTCAAGTACAAACTGGAGTCCCCTTATGTGACAGGGGAAGGGTTGTTGTGGTAAACATGGGTGGGGGGGCGGTAGCTCCAGAGGCTTATAGGCCGCCTGCAGACAAAGAGCAGGGCAAACGACCCACTCTCCTGTTAATCTGATGTAAGCTGATTGTAAACTTGCTGATGGTGACCTAAACAGCGTAGCTGCTTGTGAGGCATTTATGCTGTGATCAAGCCCCGGCGGGGTGGGGGGGTGGGGGGAGACATGCTGCATGTGGATCATGAGTTTACAGTCTCCAGCTCCCTGCTGACCTTGATCGCAGGCGCACGCCTGCAGGTCTTAACAGAGAACATGCTCACAGCCGGAAAAAAGATCCCCTCGCCATGCAAAAGGCTGGGGTCAAAGGTCAGAGGAAGAAGTGGAACAGTTCTTTTCAAGGGAACTTCTGTGTTTTTGCTGCTTTTGTCTTTTCTTCACGGATGAATGCAGACATTTTTTTCTTTTATCCCAAACTCACACACTGCATAATGAAGCTGATAGGGCAAAATGAACCGCGTGTGTCCTGGTCATCCTCCAGCGTCACGGTAACAGCAGGTAAAGAGGACAGCCAGGATCCGCTTGTTATCTTGTCCTGCAGGGAAATGTCGGGCTCCAACATCGATTTTGGATATTTACTTATCCGTGTGCCGAGCATGTAAGGCTGCGTGCAGACAGACATTCCCACAGCCCCCCTGCAAGCTCCCAGCAGGGTAACACCCCCCCGAATCTGCACAAGAAGCTCCAGAAATCTGATTAGATACATTGTCTGTTAAATAAAACACTGTTACACAAAAGTTTAGTTAACCAGGTAATGCCTGAGAATAATTGAACAAATATTCGTTCCTTTCTTTCGGTGGAGGGCTTAGATTTTATGATTCTTTATTATTAACTTCTGCACAAGCAAGGCGACTTCATTTCTACACCTTAAGAACGTCAACGTCCTTCACAGAAACGACTGATGACACTCAGGAAAATGAAAAATAAACAGACTAAGAAATGGTAAATAAAAAGAGTGATAAATGAAGAGGCTTAAATGAAACAGTGCAGGGTTTCAAAACAAAGGCAGCAGAAAGAAAGGAGACTCAAACGCCGTCAGCAGGAAGTGAGAGGAAGCTGCTCCATGTGAGGAGGTGAGTTCTCCTTCTGGTCTGGACCGTACCACTGCCAGAACCTAAAGAAAATGATAAAACAACATGATAACTTTAACTCATCAACACAAAACAAAACTCATGACATCATCTGGCTGATGGTCAGTTTGAAATCAAACATGAAAATGTCCTCAAGAACTCGCTAAAATCACATGGATAACCTCATAGCTGGTAAAAAAAAAAAAAAGATGACATCACAGCTGGAGAACCCGTCTGATGACCTCTCAGCGGGAGAACCCGTCTGATGACATCACAGCGGGAGAACCCGTCTGATGACATCACAGCGGGAGAACCCGTCTGATGTAATCACAGCGGGAAAACCCGTCTGATGACATCACAGCGGGAGAACCCGTCTGATGTCATCACAGCGGGAGAACCCGTCTGATGACATCACAAACAAAAACACTTTTATTCGAGCGATCTTCAGGAAAATTCACAGACATGCCACCAAGTTAAGTCTTGACCTCTGGAAAGACGCCACCACCTTGGATTTCCCCATAAATATTTCCTACAAGTTTAAACCCCTCCCAGGGATTTGGATCTTTTTCCTCCTAACTCCTGGAGCCCCATCAGGAATCTCCTTGGGAAAAAATGTTGGTTTTAATGTTTGTAAATTTGGAACAGCGTTGGGGTGGCGAGCTCGCTTGGGACGTTCCCCCGTTGCTTGCGCATTACTGACCGGAAAATTGTGAAAGTTTAGTACATGAATTGTTGGCTCAAGCTGAACAAAAGAATATGACCATATTAGGAATGTGGGTGGGGTTCATAAAAACCTTTAATTGACAATGAAATCAGGAAAATTTACTTTTGTCAATTCTACTAAGAAATCTACAGAACTGTTTGTCACCCCCAGACGACTAAGACATAAAATAGTTGGTAGTTTTTTTTAACCCTTGTGCTATCTTAGATGACCCCACCCTTCCATTGATGTGTTCTTCCTACCATGACAAAGGTGAATAAAGGTGGAAAGATTTCATGTAATCCATGGACACCAGTGAAGATCACAAATCATTGAAAAAAAAGGTTCAGAGCACTGTCTAGTGGGTCTAGATGACCCAACTCCCAATGTTAAAGTGCCAAGGATAGCACAAGGGTTACATGAATTTGTCATGTGATGCTCTGACTTGCAGAGGAAGACGGGAGAGACAGGGGCTGCTGCTATGCCAGTGAGGGGCGGGACCAAAAGGAGGCACCTCTGGGTCATACAATGCCACTCTAGGCTTTAATATTATTATTTAATTTAACGGTTGTACCTTTACGTTGTGATGATCCATCATGCATTATTACGGGCTTTGACTCATACTGTGGTGCATTAATAGAATTCTAATTGCAGGTCGCCTCCAGGGGGCGCTGTTGGTGATGCCAACGCTGCCTCTGCTGGGGGGGTTTTGTGCACAGAACTGGGTGCAGTGTCTGCTTCTCCTGAACACAGACAGCATGTTTCTTCCACCTGCAGAGAAGAGGCTTTTTTCTTTGAGAGCAGAAGATGGAAGTAAGTTTTATTAAACTTTGAAAACAAAAAAGCATGCTATTATTTTTACCAGTTTAAACATTCAGTCCCAGACTGTGGAGCAGAGCGTTAATAATTCAGAACTCTGAACTGTTTGAACTCGGAGAGTTCATGAAGTGTTCTGTGATTCAGACCGATTCTTCTCTTTGTGTTCGAGAAGATCAAATCCACACGGAAGTCCTGGAAAAGGCGTTTTGTTGCGTGTTTACAGCCGGAGCTCAGCGTGGAGGAAATGATCAGATGATCAGATAACAAAACCAAGTCTTCAAAGGACTCCGCTTTGTTCCGGATGAATCAGAAGAAGTTTGTTTTTTTCCCATCAGCTTCTTGTTCTCCTGCTGCATTCCCACCATAATGAACACCCCAGAGAAAGCCGACGTGACCTAGATGACGATAAACAAACCTTCTTGGTCCGTTCCTGCTGCTGCAGGGAACCTTTGACGCAGGAGGCCAGGTCTAGTTCACCTGGACTTCACAGCGTGTTTGTTTTTACGGCCGAGAGGAAAACCTTGATGAAGGCCGGGAAGGATCTGTGTGACTCTGGAAAAAATGGTCACAGATCATCACTTACTTCTGCTCATCTGTCTTGGGAGCAGCAGTCTGAGCGAAAACTTCCAGACGTCCCTCTGCCTCTTCCTCCTGCTACTCAGCGAGAATCCCGACGTTCACAGTCCATCCCACAGACGTTCTCAGTCTATCCAAGAAACGTTCCCAGTCCAGCCCAAAGACGTTCCCAGTCCATCCCAGAGATGTTCCCAGTCCATCCCAAAGACATTCCCAGTCCATCTCAAAGATGTTCCCAGTCTATCCAAGAAACGTTCCCAGTCCAGCCCAAAGACGTTCCCAGTCCATCCCAGAGATGTTCCCAGTCCATCCCAAAGACATTCCCAGTCCATCTCAGAGACGTTCCCAGTCCAGCCCAGAGACGTTCTCAGTCTATCCCAGAGACGTTCCCAGTCCAGCCTAGAGACGTTCTCAGTCTATCCCAAAGACGTTCCCAGTCCAGCCCAGAAACGTTCCCAGTCCAGCCCAGAGATGTTCCCAGTCCATCCCAAAGACATTCCCAGTCCATCCCAGAGACGTTCCCAGTCCATCCCAAAGACATTCCCAGTCCATCTCAGAGACGTTCCCAGTCCATCCCAAAGACGTTCCCAATCCATCCCAAAGACATTCCCAGTCCATCTCAGAGACGTTCCCAGTCCAGCCCAGAGACGTTCTCAGTCTATCCCAGAGACGTTCCCAGTCCAGCCTAGAGACGTTCTCAGTCTATCCCAAAGACGTTCCCAGTCCAGCCCAGAAACGTTCCCAGTCCAGCCCAGAGATGTTCTCAGTCCATCCCAAAGACATTCCCAGTCCGTCCCAGAGACGTTCCCAGTCCATCCCAAAGACATTCCCAGTCCATCTCAGAGACGTTCCCAGTCCATACCAGAGACGTTCTCAGTCTATCCCAAAGACGTTCCCAGTTCATCCCAGACACGTTCCCAGTCTATCCCAGAGACGTTCCCAGTCTATCCCAAAGACGTTCCCAGTCCATCCCAGAGACGTTCCCAGTCCAGCCCAAAGACATTCCCAGTCCATCTCAGAGACGTTCCCAGTCCAGCCCAAAGACGTTCCCAGTCCATCCCAGAGACGTTCTCAGTCCAGCCCAGAGACATTCCCAGTCCATCTCAGAGACGTTCCCAGTCCAGCCCAGAGATGTTCCCAGTCCATCCCAGAGACGTTCCCAGTTCAGCCCAGAGACGTTCCCAGTCCAGCCCAGAGATGTTCCCAGTCCATCCCAAAGACATTCCCAGTCCATCCCAGAGACGTTCCCAGTCCATCCCAAAGACATTCCCAGTCCATCTCAGAGACGTTCCCAGTCCATCCCAAAGACGTTCCCAATCCATCCCAAAGACATTCCCAGTCCATCTCAGAGACATTCCCAGTCCATACCAGAGACGTTCTCAGTCTATCCCAAAGACGTTCCCAGTTCATCCCAGACACGTCCCCAGTCTATCCCAGAGACGTTCCCAGTCTATCCTAGAGACGTTCTCAGTCTATCCCAGAGATGTTCTCAGTCCATCCCAGAGACGTTCCCAGTCTATCCCAGAGACGTTCCCAGTCCATCCCAGAGATGTTCTCAGTCCATCCCAGAGACGTTCTCAGTCCATCCCAGAGACGTTCCCAGTCTATCCCAGAGACGTTCTCAGTCCATCCCAGAGACGTTCCCAGTCCATCCCAGAGACGTTCCCAGTCCATCCCAGAGATGTTCTCAGTCCATCCCAGAGATGTTCTCAGTCCATCCCAGAGATGTTCTCAGTCCATCCCAGAGACGCTCGCAGTTTATATTCCTTCAATTTTGATAAAAGCTTCCAAACTGTAGATTTGTCTTCAGAATCAATGTGGTGTTTGGATCCTCGCTGGTCTTTGTGTTGGGTTAGAGAAGCAGCAGAGAGACGAAGAGAAAAGACTTTGTGTTTAACTCATCAATAAATCAATGCGATAAATGTCAGAAGTTGTGGGTTTTTGTCTCTGATAAGTCAATTAATGCAAAGATTAAACATCGGCAGTATGGAATGATTTCATTTAGCCCCACAGGCTGCTGCTCCCTGACACATGGATCACTAAAAACCACCCCCACCCCATGCTTCAGTGGATGTTTCAGGAGATCCACACCTCCAGCAAGGACAGATCTGCAGGGAGCAGCTCCTCTTCATCCTCCTCCTCCTCCATGTCCATGTCCTTGTCGTCTTTCAGAAAAAAGTCGGTCTCACGTTTCCTCCACGGAAACTACCTGATGATCTGCGGCTCATGAGGGTTTTTTTGTTTTGGTTTGCAGAGATAAAAAAAAGAGAAAAATGTCTTTTGTAACGAATATGTCACATGTTAAAGACAGCTGCTGTTTGAATTTTCTGCAAAGAATTTTTACTCACCAACTGCAAAGAAGAATCAGAAAACGTTACATGAGTAATCAGATTAATCTGCTCTTTTCTGAGCCCGCCCCCTTTTTTCTGTGCTGACACTGTTTAAAGTCCCACTCTGATCATCTGTTTTCAAAGGGTTCCCAGTGGTCTTTTAATTATAATTAGGTAGTTTTAGGAAAAAAATCTAAAAATAGCAAAGCAAGCAAGCCTCTTGTTTTGTTGTAGACCTGAGATGCCGTCAGCATTTAAATCAAAGAAAAGCTGTTTTTGCAAAAGTATAAAAAATGATTTAGTTGAGTTCATCTATTGATCAGTTTTCAAAGTGTTCCCGGTGGTCTGTTGATTATATTTAGGTCGTTTATGGCAAAAATCTAAAAAATCGGTGTTGTTTTCTAGGATATAGCAGGAGTTTATCAGACGAGGAAAACAAAGACGTTCATGGATCCATTTGTCTGCAAGTGGATGATCAGAACGGGGCGGAGCATGGAGCTCAAAGCCCCGCCCAGCATATTTTCTACGTCACAAATATGATCTTCTTCCAACAGAATTTTCTTGTCTGCTGTCGATTCACAACAATTTTAATAAAGAAATCCTCAGAAATGCAGTTTTAATCTTAATTTTCTCCATAAATGTCCTCCATCATCGGAAAATGTTAAAACTCCCAAAACACCATTTTCATCTGATGTTGTGTTTAAAATGAACAATAAAGTTGAGTTTAAAACGTTGCTTTAAAATTTTTGAGTCACTTTGTTTTTACTTGGGTTAAAAAACTATATATAGAAAAGATTAATTTGAGGAATCAAAGTTGAAGTTTTTGATTTAAACTGTGACGCACATCAGTTTATCTGAACGATTCTACGAACACATTTCTACGGTGGCCCTGAAGGTCAATTCACATCAACAAATCACTCAATACAAAAACACATTAAAGATCACAACAACAATTAAAAAGCCACACAAACAATAACAGCATAACATTTTAGAAATCAACACAAAAGTACAGAAACCAAAATGTGAAAATAAAAACGAAAACATTTGGAAAAACAAAAGTAATTTCAAGATATCAAACTGAAAAATAAAAGAAAATAAGAAACCAGAAAAGGGTGATATTATGGGATATGACTGACAGGATGATGAGGTTTGAAGAAGAAGGATAGCAGAAGGTCTTTTTTCCCGACCTGTGGTGAAGAGTCGATTGGTTGACTGAACGTGGGGAAGTGGGCGTGGCTAATTAACTTCCAATTGAAAAGGTGAGCAAACGGCATCATCCACTCAGGGATATCCCATAATACCTACTTTTCCCGGTTTCTGATCGTCTTTTCTATTTTCCTTTGATTTCTAGAAATTACTTGCTTTTTATTTAGCTTCATTCTTTTATTGTTTGTTTTATGTGCACGTTTCTGTGTTGATCTGTTGATGTAATTTGACCTTCAGGGCCACCGTACTAACACACATTTTCCCATGTTGCCACAGTGTAAACTTTTCAGTTTTCGTTTTTATTTCCAATGAAGGGATCCCCACATGATGAGGTTGACCTGCAGTCTTTGGTTTGCTTGATTAAAGGTTTCGTGCTTCTCATCTTCCTCAGATGAGCAGACGTCTTTAGTTCGTCCTTTCTCTCATTTCTCATGTTCCGTTGTTTCAATCTGAGGATGCCTGAACTGAAAGACTTTCTGAAGATGCTTTGCTGAATTTCTTTGGCTGCATCTCTTTAATATTTCCTTTTTTTTTTACGTTCAACAGCTATAATAAAAGGACTTGTAGAATGTTTGAGGTGAGCACAACCTTCTTTGAAAAGATGGAGACATCCAACCACAGTAAATGTGTTTTAATGTTAAACAAACGGCTTCAGTGACGTTTCTCCTGGAACATCTCAGCCACTGATGTTTCTGCAGTTAAATGTTTCCGTGACCTTTCCGTTGCTCGGCTTTCCTCTCATTAAAGCTTGAATCAGTGCAGCAGCAGCTGCCCGCATATCGATCCGCCGCGGCGTCCCGGCTGTGTTATTAATATTTCTGTAGATGCTAATGAAACGGGTCAGAGCTCCAGGAACAGCAGAGGACGTCTGTTTTTCATGCTCCGTACATTCAGAGAAGCTGGATTAAGTATTGAATCTGGATCAGCTGTTTAATCCTCCCGGTGATGATGGGAGTTTGTTTTCTGATGACTTTTGGGGAGCGGACGCGGGTCGGACGGCCCCCGGGGAAATTAAAGCTTCTGGTTTGGACCGAGCGCAGGGTCCCGGGCCCCACATACACAACAGCACCGGGTCATAATCTTACAATATTGGATTTGTAATAAAAACAGTTTTTGTTCTGGTGCTAATTTAATCTGACTGGTTTTCTCATCTCTTAGTATTTTCCTCTTCTGGAAGTCTTTGGATCGTGACGGTAAATGTTTAAAGAAGTTCTGACCTCCTTCCTTCAGGACGCCACGTTTAAGTCTGAAGGAGTCTCAGACGTTCAGTCGTCCACGTGTGCGGAAAACTGTGAAGAGAGGGGAACCTTTACTCGAGCGAGCGACCAAAAGGAGTCCAAGAACACGGAGAGGACTCACCCCGGAGGTCCTCAAGGAAGCAAAGATGGAAAGAAGGTCTCAATGCAGGTCAGAGGTCGTCATCCAACAGTCAGAAAGAAACTAACATGGTAGAGTTCAAGGAACTTCCTGGAAGGAGCACATCCACACAAAACCAGAGTCAGACACGGAGGTGGGAGTGTAATGGTGTGGGCCTCTACCGAAGCTTCTTTGAATTCTGTTCTTGCAGAAATCCATCAGATCTTGGGTTCATTGGGGTTCTGCAGCAGAACGGAGGTTCTGGACTGACTTCATTCACTAAATGTGTCTGGAAATCCTCCACAGACTCCTAAGAAATTAAAACCTGACTTTTGAAGTTTCGGCTAAACATGAACCAAGCAGTTTGTAGGTGAAGGTGGAGATCTCAGCGGCTTATATCTCTGAAAAAAATGAAGTTGTTAAGGTATGTGTGCTTTTGTTTTCCTGTTTGTGATCAGAAACTGCTCAATGTGACAAACATGCGGGAAAAAAACGCCATCAGAGAAACATTCTTGGCCGTGGTTTCATCACATGAAGCTGCCGTGTTCCACTTCATGCATTTTAGCAGGAATCTGTGATCTGCTGTCACTTCACCTCCATGCTTCCAAGCCGAACTCCTGGACTTCAACTGAGTGAGATTAATGAGAAAAACAAGAGGGGCGTCGGCGTAAACCTGAGCGGCGTCGCCGTCCTTTGAAGTCTAGTTTCTGCTGGTTGCATCAGCGAGATGAGCTGCAGATAAATGAGGAACTTTTGTTGGAATTGTCAAAAACTGTCACAGCCTTGGTCTGATGGATGCGGACTGTCACACCCCGACTGTGACTGATTTCTTGGTGTCTCCATGCTGATTGGATAACATAATCCTCATTGGATCCACATGGATCTGCCACAGAAAGCTGATTGAAAACACAAAGTGGCTTTGGAGGAAACTGAACTTCATGTGTTTTCAACTTTTCTCTCTTTTCCAAAGTTTCTGTTTGCGTTGATGCAGTTAACTGTTGAGAAAGAGGCAATTTCGCTTCACTAACGCGCTTTAATATGAAGCCGTTTCACTATTGAATGCTTTTCTAAGAATATATTCAGTTTCATTGGTTTCTCACACGTTCACTTTAACCCCTAAACTTCAGTCATTCGTGCGTTTGCCTTTGTCTTCTTTCAGTCTCTAAAAAACGTCTGGAGACAAACGGATGAGCAGATCAGATCGATTTCCACTTTGTTTGCAAAAAACTCCCATCATGGTTCACTCTGATGGAGATACTTCATCAAATGTTTTGTCAATTTATAAAAACCAGAAGATCCAGAAGATTCTGGATTCACACTGTATGGAGGTCCAAAACACAACAAACTAAAGAGGTAAAAACTGGAATGTAAAACAGGAAAGTCTACTTCACTCTGGGCACCTGCAACCTCTGCAGAGTGAAGTGGACTTTCCCCTCAGAGGAACATTTCCTGTTTCTCAGCCGTCTTTAATTCACGACGGGCCGTCGGCCTGACACTGGGCTGGATGCTCTGACAGCAACAAGTGAGGGATGGCGGGCCGTCTCGTTTCCCGAGCGGCTCTGATAAGGTTTGGTAAGAAGGTTTAAACGGCGGTGACGGGTGTTGACCCCCACACTTCACTTTACATCCCTCTGCTGTTAATTTTTGCCCCCGTTATCTCTCTCATCCTATTTGTCTCTGTCAGCGCCCCCCCCTCGACTTCCCCTCAGACCTGTCTGTCCTTCATGAAGAGGACGACCCCCCCTCCTCCCCTTAAGGCGGTTACGCCGCCGGCGATGGGATTTGTCATCACGTAGCAGGAAAACAAAATGATATTTGTTCTGCTGTTTGTTTGTTTTGTCACAACGTTTGTCGTTCTTGAGGAATTAGAAGAAGCTGCTGCAACTCTCTGGAGGAAGAGGAGGAGGAAGAGGAGGAGGAGGAAGAGGAGGAGGAGTCCTAAACCTGTTTTTTGGTTTCTTTGAAAAAGGAAAACAATCTTTAGGTTGGCGGAAGGCACTGAAATCTGGAGGCGGGTTTTGACTTCCTGCGTCTTTTCACTTCAGAAGAAGCCAAATTCTCCTCATCCTGAAGGAGACGACCCAGTCTGAGAGCTCCAGGAACACCTCCTTTAGGAGGTAAAAGCTTTCTGAACAGGTCCATTTCCAGAGCTAACAGATGATCTCATTAAGGAGGAAGAGGCTGCACTACAGAAAACACTAACAAGGTTAACGTCCGCATGGAAACGCTCCGAGCTGCAGGGAAACCACTTTTCTCCGCTCGGCTGCTGCTGAAGCTGGAAAACCCCAGAATGTTCTTTTGTCTGAACTGTTTCCCAAAAGTTTATTTAAATATCAACTTTCAGGGAAGGACTTGTATTCAGCCGTCACTGTTGAGGCGGCCTGAAGGTTCAGGCTGATGACAGAACCGAAAACTGCAGCTTCAGTTCAGACCACAGAGGTTTGGATGGAAAAGCTGCATAAACGATCACGACTCCTAAAACCGGTTACAACTGTTTATTCAGTGGCGGCGGCGGCGGCGGAGGCAGCGGCAGCCGTCCTGCACTGAAGGACCAGATTATTTTCCTAATCCTCCCTTCTTTCTTTCTGTACCTTTAAGCAAAAATGTGGCCCCCGCCACAAACTCAAACACTCACCAAGATTTTCACCCACCGATTACCGGTGAAAATGAATTTAGGTCATCATGAACGACCCTCCTAGGAATTTCGGTCCAAGGCTAACTCCTCGAGTGTGTCTTGAACTGCGTCAGCACGGCCAGCCAGCAAAAGTATCGTTTTGTCATTTGCTCGTACATTTTTTACCAGAATATCGTGAAAATTTCTGACATGAATCCTTTTGCTTGAGCTGAACATAACGATATGAACATGTTAGAAACATGGGCGTGGTTAACAAAAAGCCTTCGCCGCCAAGGAAATCCGAAAATTTCCTTTTGACGAGTCTTTAATTTAGTTTGTGTTCAGAACGCAACGTCCTCCTCACGCTTCAGTTATGGGATTCAAGACTAAATCCTGCTTTTTTTTTAAGGACATCATCTTGACATTGTGGGCGGGGCATGTGTCAACAGTGGTTACTGTGGAAAATGCAAACACAAGGTTCAGATGCTAAAACTGTAAAGGAGTGTTCTGAAAGAAACAAAAGAAAGTCCAAGGATTTTTTACCCCGCCTCTGGCTCCACCCACCTGCTGGTAATCCCTCCCCCTAAATAAGTCACACATTTGAGCTCTAAAAAAATCCCCCCCCACCACCACCCAGATGTTTTGTGGAACCTTTATCATAGAAATCAATGAGAAATGTTTTCCTTCTGACACAACCTCTAGTGGCCAAAATAGGAACTGCAGCAGTTGATACTTCCTGGTTGGCCTTTAATCCTAAAGGGTTTGATTAGTTTTTGCTGTTAACCCTTGTGCTATCTTAGATGACCCCCCCCCCCCCCCCCCCTGCATTGACGTGTTCTCCCTACCATGACAAAGGTGGATAAAGGTGGAAAGATTTCATGTAATCCATGGACACCAGTGAAGATCACAAATCATTGAAGAAAAAAGGTTCAGAGCACTGTCTAGTGGGTCTAGATGACCCCACTCCCAACGTTAAAGTGCCTATAGCACAAGGGTTCATCAGTTTTCTGATGTCAAAAAAAGTTTGGGGTGAAAACTAAAATAAAGTTTAGAGACGGTTTAGTGATGACATCATCATTATAAATTTTTGTCTTTGGCACCGATCACCATCTTCCACATACGGTCCTGCTGGGCCTCAGCCCATCATATCCTCGTGTAATAAAGCCAGAATTGCAAGATAAATCAAAAGTACAATAAATAACAGCTCATCCGTCTTTGACAGACCGCCGCAGGCTCAGATCAGAAGCGGCGTGGTCAGAAACCCGCCATCCTGCAGCCAGATGCAGGAGCAGGCTCCCCAAAATGAATCTGTCACTCAAAGCAGAACCGGGCCTGTCTCCTTAGCCTCTGATGACGGTTCTGTTTTGTTCCCACAACATCTGGCTGCTCCGCTGCAGCGTCTTCAGCTTTATGTTGTGTTAAAAAACACCTCAGAAAGTGCCGCGCATCGCCGCCTCACAGCTGCTGTGTTTGCACTCGTAATGCCTTCCAGAGTTTTTGCAGAATCACAGTTTTTCTGTCACATGATGGGAAACGTCGTCTGTGCTTCGCTGATTCTTCCTCTAATCTGCCCCCTAGAGGCATTTCCCCCACGCAGCTGGTTTGATGTGTTTAGCCTCCGGGAGCAGAAACGACTTCTGCTGTGTTTCACTGTGCAATAAACTTTCTGTCACTCATGGTTTACGTTCCTCCGGTTCAGGTTTTTAATCCAGAAAGGGCGTTACAGAGATTTCTGTTTGGAAGAAAACCGCCTCAATGTTTGGTTCTCTGACAGACAGGAAGGAACCGACCTTCAGCTTCAGGTCACATGATCGACCTTCTCAGCTTTTCACATTCAGGACTAGATCTTCATTTTATTGATAATTCTCTGACTCATTTGGTTCATGACTGACTTGAATTTATCGATTTCATTTACTTAACGTTTATTTTTCCGTTCTGCATCACTTTTTATGTTTTTAGGTGTCCTTCCTGTTTAAGCGTTCTGGTCGTAATCTTATTTCAGTGACTGACATGGTTACATTTATTTAGGGTCATTTTGAGCTGCTCTCACAGCCACGCCTCTTTTACCACAGAGACACATGGCAGGAAGAAGGGAGGGTTTGGTGGAAAAGCAGCAGAGAACAGGAAGCTCCACATCTGTTTGGGCGGGCGTGAAGATAAAGTCGAGCAAACTGAATTTATTTGAAGGTGAAAACTGACCTGAGACGTGCCGCCATGTTGTCAACTGCGAAGGCTTTGTGTTCTGAGGTGTTTCTGCTGTGCTGTTCCACGCCGCCTGGTTGGAAAGGGTTCTGCAGATCTGAGTTTTACTGGTTGAGCGGCGAGGCTTCCTTCCTGGAGGAAATAAAAGCGGAACGGAAAACGCGGCGCGTTTTCTTACAGTTTCAGGTCTTTCTGCAGGAGAAGATGCTGAATTACTTGAAGCAGGAAAACAAAGCCTCCGCCCTCGCGCCGCCGCCTGCCAGAGCCTTCCTCCATCCGCGTTGGCACGGAGACGGTGCACATATTGGTGTAGGCTGATTGGCTTTCACGTCTTGGTGGTTTAAAGGGAAAAATTAAAAAAAGGGGTAGATAGTGATTAAATTTCCTGGCAGCCTGTGTGACACAACACTCACACAGATTTTTCTGTATTTTTATTATTGGACCGTGATGCTGTTAATGGAAAATGTGCCGTGTTTCACAGACACCGGCGTGGAGAGCGCCAACCCGCTCCTGCGGGGAGGAGAGGTGGGATTTGTCCACCAAAATAAAAGCTGTATTCATGCAGAGGAACCTTCCGCAGGAAGAGAGGAGGCGCTGTAGACAATCCTTAGCGGGCGGAGCCGCCGGGTCTCCAACAAAGTCTGATCCAGTCACACGACTTCGGCGGAACATTGTGTAATGTTCGTACTCTTTGTGTACCATGATGGTTCCGTCGCCGTGCTTCACAACCGGAGCGTGAGAAAAGCTTTTAAACGGATGCAGGAACACGGAATGTGCTGTGGAACATCCGTGTTCTTCAATTCAAAGACGAGTCCAACGCATTCTTCCTCCCGTCAGGCGTCCGCTTGTAATGGACCGTTTTGACGAGTGGAAATGTGAGATATCTTGCAGCCAAAACAGAGAAGAAGTGTGTCTCTTTGGAGTTCCGTCAGAAGCTGATCAGCAGCATCCAAGAAACGGTGGCAGACGGGAGGATGGCGAGATGGACGAGTGCCGACCCTCGGTCCCACCGTGGGGGGCAACAGTAGTACCAACGGCTAATTAATCAAATTATGTGACAGATGGTGTGAAGGAACTATTTCCCCCCGCAGGACGTGTCTGATGCCGCCGGCCTCGCGGCGTCAGCCTCTCCACTGAAGTCCTTTTGTTCCGTCCAATAAAAGACCGGCGTGAGGAGGAGACTGGAAGACAGAGGAGAGAATGATGGGAAAATATTGCTCTTCCCCTTTGGATGTGATATGATCGCAGCCTGGTTATATTGCTTTGTGGAATATTGCTGGAGAGTGGAATTAGATTGCCCCCCCTCCCTCCCCACCCTCTGGCTTCCACGATAAAGCCTGAAGAAAAGCAGCTTTGGATCAATCCAGCGGACAAAACGGGACGATGGAAACATAAATACATTATGGACCTTTGAAATGGCTTCATTTCCAGACAGCTGACCCCCACCTGTTTCAAAAAGGGGGAGGGGGGGTTTAAGGCCACTACTGGTAACCTGTCGCCCCCAAACCGTCCGAAGTTTTTCAGACTTTTTTGTTTTCAGTCATTTTTGAGCTGAAAAACATTTTTACTTTGGAAGATTCCCTGAAATAAATGTTTCATGTTTTTCCAGGTGACATTTGCAGGGGAGTCACGCCTTCTGCACTTCAAATCCTCTTTCTGGACACTCATCCAAGTATCTTCATTAGTCTGAGGGGTTGACGGTTCAAGCCCATCATTTATCCTGCCGGTGAATCACCAACAGTCCTGAACCTGAAAGGCTCATTTAGGGGAACAATGAAGAGAAACCAGAATAAGAAAAGAGGATGTTTCATCTTTCCTTTTATTGATAAAAAGGAGCAAAACATTTTAGAATTTTACACACAATTCTAAAAAGTGAATCTTTTAACCCTTGTGCTATCTTAGATGACCCCCCCCCCCCCCCCCCCTTCCATTGGCGTGTTCTCCCTACCATGACAAAGGTGGATAAAGGTGGAAAGATTTCATGTAATCCATGGACACCAGTGAAGATCACAAATCATTGAAGAAAAAAGGTTCAGAGCACTGTCTAGTGGGTCTAGATGACCCAACTCCCAACGTTAAAGTGGGCTACAGTGTTGAGTTAAAAACCGTTTGCTGTGTCTCTGGTATTTCTGTTTTTAATAATGAATATTTACCTTTTTGATTCATTTTAAAACACTTTAAAAGGACATTTTACACCACTGCATCATCAGCAAATATGGACATTTTTGAAGCAACTTTTAGCTTTTATTTTAACATTTCCTACTCTTTATTCAGCTAAATTATGATTTTATTTAGCATTTACTTTCTTTGTAGTTAATACCATGTTAGCATGGAGACATTTCGCTTTGTCCTTTTCTGTTTTTTCTTTCTGGTTTGCTAATTTTTTCAGATGTGTTTAAGATCTAAAATTATTGTTTTCAGTTTAGTACATTTAGGATTTTTACAGTATTCCAGCTTTTTAGCCCACCACTGCTTTTATGTTGAAAGACCTTTTTTCTTAGTATTTTGAACTAAAATCTAACATTTTCAAAAATAGAGTATTAAACAGAATTCTTTCATGTAATTTCCAGGTTTTTAAGCCTCTTCTTGTTTCTTTCTTTAGCTGATTTAATATTATTGCATTTGGCTAAACTAATTTAAATTTTTCAGATTTTTATTTTTAGGAAACAGTTTTTAGCTTCCGTCACAGTAAATTCATGTACATCATTTCTAGTCATTTAAAGTACTACATGCGATTTTCCCTTTTTCTAAAATTAACATTTAAATGATTTATTTACAGTGTTCAGTCACCTTTAATGTTTTTGATCAGCCACTCCGTCTTTAGTTTTTTCTTTTTACATTTTTTTTAACTCACGTTTTGATGATGTGGTGCGTTAGTCTCAGTATTTTTGATATGAGACAAAATAATTTAATTTAAGTTTTAATTTGAAAATGAGCAGGAAATGTATTGTTAAAATGTTAGCACCAAACATCATAGAGCAGGAAGAGGGGTCAGCGCTGCAGTGGATCCTCCACAACACGACACAATCTTTGGTTTTGCACCCATTTCAGATGTAGTTTGAAGCAGAACCTGAAAGGTTCACTTTCTATATATATTCACACTATAAATGTAATATTATTTCTGAAGGTTTATTGTCACTATGACAGCAATCAGCTGCAGCAGACGAGCAGAGGGTAAAAGACTCAGAAGCAATCGTCTCCACTGTCTTTGTTCTGGATCTTCAGACAGTTTTACAGATGAATTTAGACTACAGATCAGGATTCTCTGTTTCCTTTTGTTGACTCATCACCAAACTTGTCACATGTTTGTAAAGCCAAGTCAGCGGAGATGGTTGACCCCGTGCCTTCCTTCCCCTCCCTCCATTTGCCCCATCGTGGTTCAGGAGCAGAAGGAATGTGGGACGATTAAAGCTTTGTTCAAAAACGGGAAACCGAGGAGCCGGGCGGCATCGTCCGAGCGGACGGGACCGGTCCAGCTCTGCGGCTCCGCCTCTCCAGCCTTATGAGTTGTTGGGCGGTGAGGTGGTGCGGCGGGTGAAGTTAAATCTACTTGGCAGTAAAGATTTGCTGTCCTCATTTGTTTGCTGTGTCAGAGGCACCAAAGAGTATTAAGAGCTGCTCGGAAACCTCCTCCAGGACAAGGGAGGACGAATAACCAGCAGACTGTGGGATAAATTAGGGCTGTGGCCGTGGCCTGTAATGCTGGCATGAGGGCTGAATTGTTTTCCTGGGGCAGACTCGGCTCTCATTTCCCGGCAGGAGGTTTGTGTAGCTGATTACCGAGCAGAAAAGCTGCTGAACACATGAAGGCAGAGCGGTGTGTGCGACCAGCAGAGCAGAGCCGCTGCTTCCTGCTAAAGCAGGACTCACATGTGCAGCAAACAGAAAAGCCAGGAAGGAGAGGTTAACTAGGTTCACGTGCACATGCACACACACACTCAAAGCACACGGTCAGACTTTCCTCTAACAAGCTTCCAGGGTTAGGAAACATAGTCACAACCATAAGAGAGCCGTCATTCAGCCTGCAGGCCCTCGGGGGCCCCCTCGCTGCTGTCAGTGCCGCTTCTGTGCTGTGGTCACTGAAATGCTGCAATAAACACAACATGCAGTACAGCTGCACTGGACTGGACCAAAACAAAGTCGGCTTTCACGTGCACACACGTTCTCCAGGCTCATCTCAAAGGAACCTGGGATGAGGATTAAATGCCAGACAAGGCGGGAGCATGCAGCTCTTTTCTCTTCTAAAGAGGCGGAGAGAAAATGAAATGATAGAAAAACAGGGCTCACTTCAGTTTTACATTGATATTTTTCATAATTTTTGACAAAATGAATTTTTTATGCCAATAAGCGAGTATTTCTTACACTTTAGCACATTATTTAAATGTCCATCCATCCGTCCTGTAGCATTGACCTTTGCAGACCCCTGGAAATACCTCAGAGACTCATCCAGATGCAGAACTTTTGACACCATAAACTTGGTCCTAGAAAGTCTTCCTTCAGCGGGGAGCTGTCCTTCTGTAGGTGGTGCTGGTTCCCAGCTCTGGATCTGTCCTTGGTGCTGAATCTAGTTTCTCTCTGGTTCTGCCTGAGAGACAACTCTTTGTAGCCGAAGGTTAGAAGAACCAACAGACTCCACTATTTTTGTGTGACAAACTTTTTCTACAATACATTTATTTAAAAAAAAAAACAGGGGAACACAACAGAACGACGAACTGCTCTAACTTCAACCCTGTTTTAACTTCTGATTTAAATGACACAATGAAGGTCCCAGGTTTTGTTTGGTGAATTCATGAATTCATTTGATTATTAGGACTGATACCACAACACAATGAGGCTGTTTGGTTGTCCAATCATTGGTCTGCTGCCTGTCCTACAAATGTGTCTTTTTTTTCTCATATGGGGGGGGGGGGGGGGGGCGTTCAGTGACTTGATTACAGTAGAGAACTAAGAGTCCATTAAAACTCGTCTCATCTCAGGGGGAGTCTGGAGACCTCAGAATCTAGATCTCACATGATCCACAAACAAAAGCTGTTGGAGACCATAGAGCTGGAGACCACAGAGCTGGAGACCATAGAGCTGGAGACCACAGAGCTGGAGACCATAGAGCTGGAGACCACAGAGCTGGAGACCATAGAGCTGGAGACCACAGAGCTGGAGACCATAGAGCTGGAGACCATAGAGCTGGAGACCATAGAGCTGGAGACCACAGAGCTGGAGACCATAGAGCTGGAGACCACAGAGCTGGAGACCATAGAGCTGGAGACCAACGAGCTGGAGACCACAGAGCTGGAGACCATAGAGCTGGAGACCATAGAGCTGGAGACCAACGAGCTGGAGACCACAGAGCTGGAGACCACAGAGCTGGAGACCATAGAGCTGGAGACCACAGAGCTGGAGACCACAGAGCTGGAGACCACAGAGCTGAAGGCCATAGAGCTGGACATCTCTGTAATTATGAGGCAGAAGTCAGTCGATGAACAGCTTCAGAATGTTTTTAAACCAAATGGATTGACTTTTGTTGATCTTCTCCTCAGATAGAAAATGTTTTGGTAGATGTCTTTGTGCTGAATTTGTACATTTTCCAAATTCCAAAGTGTTTGGTCTCCAACAGAAAGAGGCTTTTGTTCCTCAGAAGCTGAAGTTGTGCTCGTTAGACGCGTCGTCACACAAACACCTCCCTGATTTACACTCCTGCTTCCTCCTGAACTGAGAGAGCCGCACTCTCACTGTCCCTGCAGCCCAGAACAGCAATCATAAACTGAATGAAGCGCTCGCAGTAGAAGCACGCGGCGACAGTCCGCCCACCTCCATCTCACCAAGCTCCTGACGAGCAGCCGGCTCTCCGCACACAGAGACACTCGGCAGACGAATCCAAGCAGGCAAACTGACGAAGAGTTTGGCTGTCGGAGCTGGAAGTGAGTCACAGAGTGAGCTCCAGCATCCCCTCTGAGAGCAAACAAACACGCGTCAGATGGCAGGAAAAGGCAAAGCAGCGAGCTCGGAGACAACTGTGTCAAAAACGACTTTCACCCTACCTATAGCTAAAAAAGTAAAGAGAAACACTTCACCAGTGGCGTTTCTTATCCCATCACTCTGGTGATCTGGTCTGTGACACTTTTCCAGGCTCGGATGCAGAACGTTAGAAATGGAAACCAGTCAAAACCACATGAGCTGCTCCAGGAATGGAGATTTTTCTCAATGTGGGAGTTTAATTGAACGGAGGATCTGCATATGTCAGACAGAGCAAAGTGTTGGAAACAAAAATCCAGTTCCAATTAAAGTCTAAACTGGACGCAAAGTGAGATCCAGGAGCCGAGGAAGCCAGGAAGCAAGAGGAGCAGCAAAAAACAGCAAGCTGCTCGATGAAGATGACGGCGATGAACACGATGAAGACTCACAAGAGACCAAACGACAAAAGACTCTTAAAACATGTGACACAGGGGAGCGATAGAAGATGCAGGTTATAAAAGCATCATTGGAGAGTTTTCTCTTTTAGCAGATGAGTGTGAGTCTGTGAGAGTCTGATATTTAAACAAACATTTAGAGGTTTCTGGAAAAATCTGAAGAAAATTGATGTTTTTTGTAGAGTTCAGATACGTTTTCACTGAAGTTCCCTAGAAAAATACTAAGATCAGATTTTTGCACAATATTTGCATGTCCATCATTCCCTCCCTCCCTCCCTCCCTCCCTCCCTCCCTCCCTCCATCTTCTAAACCAATGAATCCCTTTTGGGAGTCACACGTTGCTGGAGCCTATCCCACCCCCTGTTGGGCTAAGGTGAGGTTTACCTTAACGATCGGCAGGTTGCCGCAGTATTTACATAAACGCCCTGCAACAGACTGGCCAGCTGTTCAGGGTAAACTTCACCTTCACCCAACAGGAGCTGGGATAGGCTCCAGCAACATGTGACTCCCAATAGGGATTCAGTGGGTTTAGAAGATGGATGGATGAATGGATGGATGAATGGTGATATTTATTTGAGGTTTCTTAACATTTCCTCTAGCATCCTTCATTATTCGTCTACTTTTCTGAAGTTTTTTATATTTCGGCTCATTTTTTTTTGTACAGTTTTAGAAATGTAGGCTCTCAACTCTCAACTCAGCATTTCTCTGTTTCTATCAACCTGTGTCTTAAGTACCTCATAAAATGCATTGCATTATTAACTTAGCATAATATAAAGCTTTCAAATGTTTATCTTACATCTTAAATCTTCATTTTAGTCTCCAAAGAGCTTTGTGCTGATATGCAACAGCTACTTGAGGTAAAATGTGTAAACTATGTGGTTTGGGTAAACAGTCATTGAATTAGGGTAGTTCAAAGAGTGCGTGTTATTTCAAGCTTTGTCGGTGAAGGATTAGTCTCTTTTTTAGCATCTTTAGCTCAATTTCATTCATTTTCAGGAGAGTTACTCCACAGTTCAGCATGAATTCAATATTCTGTCTTTTTGTTCATTCAGTTTATCATTCATTTGGTTTTTGTCTGGATTTGAAATTTTGAATGTTTTCTGCTGCTGTTGTGGCTACAATAGCCGTTGTGGGGGGAGGGTGGGCTCAAACTCGCATCAGTGACAAATACTCATTGGTTTGTGGATCCAAAGTGTTTTTACTCTGAAGGCTAAGTTTCGGCTTGCGGCTTAGAAAAACCTTTTCCGAATCCTGGTGATTGACTCCAAAATTCCCAAGAGCCCAACCTGAGGCTACAGGTGAGCCCAGATTGCGAGGGAGGAGTCAAGATCCGTCTGAATCCAGTCTAATTAGTGAAAAAATTAAATGAAAATAAATAAAGATGTATAAAGTCAAGGTGCTCATACATGATTTTATCATCAGTTTTCAGTAATTTAACTCCTGAAAACTTTGATGATATTAAAGTTCATTAGTTGTCTTGCTCTTTTAACAGATATTTACCAGCTACAAGTGAAAGAAACTCAACCTTTATTTCCTAAAACCATGCCCCCCCCCCCCAGTGAAACGTTCCTCACAGGAAGTGCAGGAAGTTCCTGTTGGTTCTTTCAGAGTAAAAGCACTTCCTCCGCCTCCTCCAGCTGTGCTCAGCCACCTTCACGCGCACCGCCTTAAACTCCATCAGCAAAGTTCCTGCTTGAACTCCTCCTCCTCCACCATGTTGTCCATCTCATTAGCTGTCATCCTCGCCAACCTTCATCGTGGTGATAAAACGTGGCGGCGGCAGCAGCAGGACCTCTGATCCACATCAGACCCTCAGTGATTCACCGCAGCCCATTAAGCTTGGCGCTGACTCCACGCCGCTGAATGATGAAGATGAGGCTGGGGTCCATAAATCCTGTCATTAAGACCTGGTTCTTCTCTGGAACCCTTTGATGTCCAGCCTCTGATCACACGTTGATGCCCCCCTCCCCTACAGAACCCTTGAAAAACCAGAGGAGGACTGGGATTGATCAGGTATTTCATCAGCCATCGGGCCTCTGCGATGGAGACGATAGAACCGCCGGCGAGCTGAGAGGCTCTTAGACGCCGCCTGGGTCAAAGGGGGCCTGTTGCCACGGCGAATCTCGCCGCCTCCGCTCTTCCAGCTGATCAATACTGATCTAAAGGTGATGAATGGGAGCTGGGTGGACTTTTATTGTACCGACAGCAGGATGCGAGTGTCTTATCTCTCCATCAGGGGATGGTTATCCTCTCCAAAGGGGAGGTCGGCCAGATGACCATCGAGCTTCTCAGTACGCCGCTGTCACTGTGCTCCACGGACGCTCTGATCATTCAGCAGGGAGGTTATCAGAAGCTGGAAGGGCAGGAGGCAGCATGTTTTTATCAATACCACACAAAAGAGGACGTAAACACCCAGATGCTTTCAGACGCTTTCCTTTTCATCACTTTTTTGATCCAAACTATCGGTCACAGAAAATCTGCAAGCAGGAGCTACGCCAAGGTGGAACCTGCTAAAACACGTCCCAAAAGATCTCAACATACAAGTAAAAATAAACATCAAAAGTCACACGGCGATGGAAATCATCAACATGGAAACAAACTGTTTCTCCAGAAGAAAAGCAAAAACCTTTTGTTTCCTGGACTCCTGTCTGGGTTCAGGAGGACTTGGAGTCTAAAGCTGATCGCCTGCAGACGTGTTGAAGGTTGGAAACCCTCGTCTCGTTGCTAAACAACCTGCTACAGCAAATATGTCCATAGAGCACACGGAATCATCTCAGAGAACAGCTCCACAGCTCCGATGCTGAAGATTTTTCCTAATGTTTCCTAATCTGCTGAAAAATGAACCCATAATTTCCAAGAACTCAATTGAAGTTCTGACTGAGGACGGGTTCTGGACTCCAGAAGGTTCTTGGACTTTGACTGGAATGAACTAAAGTTTTTCTGGAGCGCTCTTTAGCCTTTAGGAATCACGCTCCGTGGTTTTAATCTGTTTCTGATCATTTCTTCTTTCTGGTCTTTTCCTCAGTAAATCAGGGAGTTGTCTCACCTCACCCCCCCTTCATCAGGGTGGGGGGAGACAACTCCCTCATTTACAGCGTTTTGCTGTTCAGCTCCACCGTGAAACCCTTTGGAGCCATTAGTGACCTCCTGAATGAGAAACTGATGTAGTTTCATAAAGAGACGGGGTCAAAGGTTCAAGTCTGGCCTCACATCGAGCAGCAGTTGTTTTTGCGACCCCCCCCCCGCAGTGATAAAGCTTGTTAATTGAAACTGTAAATGCACCCCCCCTTCCTTCAGTGTGATGATGAATCACCGCACAGAGTCTGGTTGTGGACGCGCACAGACGCGTCTGCCAGGTGATTTACGGCGCACGCTCAAATCAGCCGTCGGCCGCTGGAAGCGCGGAGATGCCAGCCCGACAAAGGCAGCAGCTCCACGGATGACGCGGCGCCTCTTTCACACGCAATAATGGCCATCCGGTCAGTGACGGGCGCCATAAATCACGGCGAGCGCTGAGGGGAAGGGGGGGGGGGGTTCCGTATCTGTCCCAGCCAGCTGCTCAGTCTCTCTGGAGCTGCATCCTCCTCACTTCTCCGCCTTTCTCCTCATCTCCCTGCAGGTCAACTCTCACCTCAGACTCCGACTCCACGCTCTCCTCTTCCTGAGCTGAATGTCTTTGCAAAGCATCATGGGAAAAACATTTCTGTGAGGTGAAAAGTTTCGTAAATGTCAAAAAAAGGAAGGAAGAGTCATCTGACCAAAGGTCAACTTCAAGAGATGGTTCGATCCACAGAGGTCAGAGGTTAGAGGCCGTGTCAGAGAACTTCACAGCCGCAGTTAAAGCTCTGTGGACTTTGAAGATGTAACATTATATCTAGTTGTCATGGAGACATCATAGTACGGTGGTTTCTGTAAACGGTGGAACAGGTGAGCATTCATAGTTCTGCGTTTCAGGGAGGAATTTGGCTCACAGCTGATGGGACACGTCCGTGTCACAAAGCTGCATCTTAATGAACCTTCTCCTGTTTGAGAACATCAAAGTTCATCCTCCCGCTGCGGCAGTTGATCATTTTCCACCTGACCCCCCAGGCTGAAGCCACGAGGCTCCGGCTGGAAATTCAAGCTGCAATTGATTCAAATCTGTAGTGGAAAAACAGACAGAGGGGTCATATATCATCCCTGCTTCAACCCCCTCCCCCCCTCCTCGACCCATCTCTAGCAGTCACCCGTTAAAGGGAAACTCTGGGGGCGCGCCGGCGTTCGCCGCTCCTCCAGACGCGCTCCACTTCTCCGAGGCCAGGAGCTAATTGGTGGATCCACCAGGGAGCCCTCCAAGCGGCAGAGGCTGCACAGCCCGGGGCCCATTTGCAAGCATGTGATCTCCGCTGAAGGGCCGATCCGGGGGGGGGGGGGGGGGGGGGGGGAAGGAGGTCAAGAGCACGCTCCCCTGAGGTGAGTGGGTGGCAGAGGAGCTACGAGGAGAAAGTTCTGGTGGGCTTTCTGAGCCGTGGAAAAGTTCTTTTGATGCAGAGAATGTCCCTGACGGGAGGAACCGCGATGCGTTTCCAGTCCTGCCGCCGATGCAAAGCGAGGCCTTCAGCGCAGGAGAGGCAGCAGAGACAGAAACCCAGACGGAAACCGAGGGCTCTGGAGGGTAATTGACAAGCAGAAGCGGACTACTTGGTGTGAGTCTCCAGCAGCAGCTCTTTGTGCCAACAGCACACACGATCGATGGTCATCCTAACCCCTGGGAGCGCCCGGCCAGGACGGATGAAAAGTAAAGACTCTGCCTTTGTTGTCTGGGCAACTCGGACCGCAGCCACACCGGCGGGGCTCCCAGCGGGCCCGGCTCACAGAAATATGACAGACTGACAAAAAGCTGGAATAAATCTCTGCATCCGTCCCTTTCAGAGGAAAAGCTTTCAAATATTTTGGTTGGGCTCTGGCTTTGAGGTCCTCTTCAGTGACCCGTTTGCGTCCGAAGGGAACGGCGAGCAGAGAGAAGCTGGAGCCGCAGAGCCGCTTGTGACAGAGTTGGATTTGATCATGCAAGCCAATGTAAAGCTTAAAACCCAGCTGTGCTGCAGCGGGCCGTCGCCGCCGCCGCGCTCTGTGTGCGCCTGCTGCATGTCTTCCTTCTGCACAGCTTTGAAGGACTTTCTGCTCCTCTGGGGAGGCGCAGCTCCTCCAGAACTTGTAATAAGATTCAGTCTTCTCAGGCTGAATCCTCAGACGCCGTTTCTGCTTCCTGCTTCAAAAAAAAAAAAAGACGGCATCTTTAAACAGGATTTTGTTTGTTGGATGTGAGGAATAATGTGCAGATGATGAACATGCGGCGACAGAAAACATACAGACGCTTCTGAATTCTTTCTACTTTCACTCATGACTTTAAACCCTGGGATGTCGAACTCAAGAAAATGAAACAGGAACAAATGCAAAGCTTTAGAAACTGGAAAGACTCCGCCCCAACATAGAATATAAAAACAAAGGAAGTAAACCTCTGACTGTATGTGAGGACTGGACTGAGTGGCCGAATCTGAATAGCTTCCCTAGCCCTACGGCGTCTCCCTACGCTACATTTGTTTTCAAACCTGGACATTACTACCACTCGATGACGTCATGAACAGTCGCCGTCATTTGCACTAGAACATAAAAAAACAATAAACGATAAACTGAATGAATAAAAAGACAGAATATTGAATTATTGCTGAACTGTGGAAAGCTCATAGGAATTACGTGAACTGTGTCAACGTATGAAAGCTGAAGAGTTAAAGCTAATCTGTGAAAAAAACAGACAGGACTGCACTGAAATGATAAAAAACTTAATACTTATTTTAGCTGAAAAATGACAAACCCTTTTCAAATGTAAATAAGAAATACAAAACACAAATGCTAAATTTCCATCCAACCAAACTTTGTGACTTCAGACATTATTTTGACACTTCACGGACGCCGCCGCGTTGGACCCAGATGGAATTGGTCCGAGTCGGTCTGAGTCATCGTTTCTATGGCAACCACTCTGAACTATCTTAAATCGTAAGCTTGTTGGAAGGCCACACCCCCACCACTTGAAGGCGGGCTACGCGACATCTGTCAAATGTCTTGAATGTTGGGGGCCAGCAGGCTCCACCTACTTTTATCTGATTGGTCAGTTTATAACTTGAAAACTTGAACTAGAGAAAAATGATCATGATAAAAAGGGAGTTTTATCAAGAAGATGTTTTAAAAACAAAGGTTTCAGATCCAGAACAGATCTTCTGACCAATAGAATGACTGAGGAACAACCGTTCCTTTCTCTATGGAAGTCTATGGGATTTTGGTTTCTTGGAGCCACTTCCTGTTTGGAACGCCAGGGGGGAGGGGCCACTCCGTCCAGTTCTCAGATACAGTCAATGGTCAAGCTACGATCATTGTGATCAGGTCAGATCTACCAAAGCGTCATCGGCTGAATCTGTCATCTTTCATTCTGAAAGGTTCAAAACAGACGTTCCTGAAGCTTTTCTGATGCGTTCACAGGGAGCGCCAGTCTGTTCTGCTGCTCCCGTTGTGTGTGGGAGGAGCTACTGTTAAAAGTGTTTAGCCTCATCGCTACATGAGAGACACAGATGATGTTGGACGATCAGGCTTTTTTTCAAATTATTTTCTCAATACAAATAAGAAAACTATAAAGTTCAGGAGAACAAACGACAACAATCGGCTTTTCCTCCGTGTTGGTTTTTGACTCCACCCACAGGCCAAGGCTGTGTTTCTGATTGGTTGACACAACACAAATTTGCGAATGTGTCAAATGTGTTGCCGCTTGAGAATCACGCCGCAGGACCTCTGATCATGCCTGAAAATTGACTTAACATTGAAACTGGACGCCCCTCACATGCAAATGAACATTTTATGTCAGTCTGAATGTGAGCCAGAAGTTTAAGGTCCTAAACAGTTGTTCCTGCTGGAAAACCCTCAAATGTGTCTGAAGACTTCCTTCATCTTTCCTGTTGGGTCAGACAGACCCAGTTCTCCTTTAATTCACTATAAATGAAGTCTTATTCTGAAACTGCACTCAAAATTACTCCAGCTATCAAAGATAATCAGAGTTCCTTAATGACCAAAGAATATGAAATAAAAGTTAAAAAACACAACAAACATCCAGTTGGAGAACGGCGTCATGGTCTCTGCTGAAAGCGGCCTGGGGTCTGGGATGCTGGAATCTCCTGCTCTGATCCGCCATCGCCTCCATGCTGCAGAGAAACAGGCCGCCCACCTCTGAGCTGCAGTCAGACCCTCTCCGTCAGCCTGACGGACGGAAGATGTGGGTGTCCTGGGAGATGAAGCATCAGTCTGTCAGTTAACTCAGCGTCTAAAAGCCTTTTGGACAAACAGCTCTGTAAAGGCGCCTCTTTATCCCTGTTGTGCTTGACTTTTATCCCATGCTAAACTGGATTTGCTTTTCTTACTGTTTGCCTGAGTGCTTTTGATTTGACCTGGCATACCCCCCACCCCCCCCATGGGTTCTATTCAGAAAAGCACAGCGCTGCTAACTTTCTGGTGGTTGGGGGGTGGGGGTGGGGTGAGGCTCTGGGGTGGGAGAAATCACGCCAGGGCTCCGACTGCCCGGCAAGCGTCTCTACTTTGGCCTACAATTATGTGTAACTGTGTTAGCGTCCACCCAAGCATGCAATTGTGCTGCACCCCCTCGCAATTTTCCACAGCAATAGAAGGTTATCAGGCGCAGTTTTCAGGCAGGAATGCCAATTTTCAACTGTTAGTCATTTAAAGTGTCAGTTCTAAAACTGGAGCTCATTGAAGACACCAGCAGAGAGCTTTGATACACATTGGACTGTAAAGCGTAGTTCCATAAAGGTCCTGAACAACCTGCTCTCTTCATGTCTGAAGAACTTTCTGAGGCTCCACATCACGGATGTTTCAAAACCTTTTCTTTAATTTACCATTAGGGATGAGATCAGCTCAGACCTCAACTGTTCATCACAGATGAGGGACCTACTGTTGCACATGTACACCACAATAAAATAACAATTAGTTGTTAGTAGCTGCTAGAAGTTGAAGCTGGGGTAGCTATGGTGCACTGGGGTTCTGTCCTCTTTCTCATCTACTTCTACCCTTCCTCTCTTCTCTATTCTTGATCATTATTCATCATTTAGTTCTCCATGCCTCTGTTTGGTGCAGTGATGCATGTAATGTCCCTCTTTCCCTCTGGGGGAGTGGGAGTGATATCCAGACTACAGTTGGCTTGTCTGTGTCCCTGGCTGTGGATCCTGTCTCCAGCTCGTCTGGCGCCCCCAGCCGTCCCCCAACTCCATCAGGATGAAGCTCGTCTGCTGGACTTTTATATATGTAGTTGTAAATTTAGATAAGTCAATTCTTCTCTAAGAGTTCTGGTATATCGCCTGTCCGTCCTGGGGGAGGATCCCTCCTTCATGTGGCCCCCCCCTGAGGTTTCTTCATTTTTTCCAGAACTTTTTTTTCCAGGAGTATTTCCTTACAGAGAAGGAGGGTCTAAGGGCAGTTTAGTTTGGTTTAGGCATTACCTATTGAATTCCATGACTGATTTCATGATTTGTACAATTCCTGAAGCCCATTTAGATCAGTGTTTTTCAACCTTTTTTGGGCCTAGGCACATTTTATCCTTGACAAAGTGATCCGCGGCACACCAGCATCCAGAATTAAAAAAGGAGAAACTCTATAGTCTGTATTGATGTACAGTCCCTCCATGATCTCACGTACATTTTTGTGATAATTGTGGCAGAAAAGCTGGAATTTGCAGCTGTTTTTTCTAAAAGATGGAATAAAAGTTAAGTTGGTTTTCTGTAATAATTTTCATCTAAATTATTTGACATTTCACCCTGGCAGTTGTTTTTCCCTCCAGTTTATTAACATGAAATTTTATGTAACCTCACATAAAACAAATCCATATTCTTTCTAAATAGTGATTTATTTGTAAAATATGTTTGATAAAATTTACACAAACACTAACATATTTATGTTTTCTGTAGCTACACAAAAAGTGATCATGTTGAACTTTTATTAGTTTTTCTTTTGTCTTAATCAAAGATGGAGTCTTTGAAAACTTTCATAGAATGTTTTATTTCTTTTTAGATGATTAAATTGTTTCAGTTTAGTTGAACTGTGTCTGTTTCACCTTCATCCTGTTTCTTAAATGTTATTATCACTTCTTAAGTTTAACATCTAAAATAATCCAGACGTTATTAGAAAAGTGTTTCAGTTAGAAAGATGACTTGGACCAAACTCTGGGATGTTTGGCTGTTAAGAAACACAAACTTTGAAGGAGAACTAAACTGTTGACCTCTGACCTCTGATTTCATCAAGAAGATTGAAAAACTGGTTGTTGTGTGTTTGTTGAGGTTTAAGACGTTTAACAGGGAAGACTCATTGTATCGCAGAGATGCAGTCACTTTACCACAATGCATCATGGGGGATGTAGTGATGTCAGACAGACTCTCTTCTCTGATCTTCATTGTTTTGTTCACTTGTTCCACGGTCTGACACCGGATTCTGTGGAAAGCTACACCGCTATAGACTAGCTTTAGCTGGAATTTTTGTTAGAACTGAGAGACTTATGAGCTAAATCAATACAAGGAAGTGAAGACTTTAACCACTTCTGATTGGTCAGACTGATGACATGTGATTAAGCCTCCAAGAATGATTGGTGGAGACAGTTAAGGGGGCGGGACTTTTCCAAAAACAGCTGAAGCTGCGGCTAAATCGGTACCGTCGTTCTGATCAAAGTGTCTATAATGGAATCAAATAAAAAACAAAGAAAAAAGTCTTTTATGATCTTTCATGTCCCTAACTACTCAGTGTTTTATCAGGGCCTGTTTGCATGAACACAGAGCTGATATCCTGGAGATGGAAAATGTTTTTAGATCAATTCAATTTAAATTCAAGTCAATTTTATCTGTATAGCCCAAATTCACACCACGGTCGTCTCGATGGGCTTTCGTATAGGTAATTGAAAAATTTAAACATAAAATCAAAAGGATCATGAATACATAGAATTCAATAGGAAAATACTCAATTGAATTAACAAACTGACTAAGCCAAACTGGACATCCCTGCCCTCAGACCCCCCTTCGCGGTGAATAGGTAATTTCTCATGGCACACCTGACGGTCTCCCACGGCACATTGGTTGAAAAACACTGATTTAAACAACTGTGTTGTAAAATTGAGCTTTATAAATAACATTGCATTGAATTGGTTTGGGGTGCCAAAACAAAGATCCAGACTGGAGCAGCTGAAGCCATGAAGCGTTGAGATCAATGAGGACATTCCAGAACATCTCAGCCGTGATGTGACATGTCTCCCTCAATGTGGCGCCATCCATGGATCTTCTTTTTGCATTTCACTTTTTTCATGTCCACATCCTCAAAGTGTTCAACAGGCTCGACGGCTCAAAGCAAATCTTTATTTTAAGTCTTGACCATTGACTGTATATGAGTACTGGACTGCGTGACCAGCTGTTACTGACAAATAACCAGCTGTTACTCAGCCATTCTATTGGTCAGAAGAACCGTTCTGTCTCTGATACTTTTCTTTAACATCTTCTTAATAATCACCCTTTTTTCAGGATATATTTTCTGTAGTTTAATTTATTCAAGTTTTAAACTGATCAATTAGATGTCTAAATAAAAGATTTCAAGTGGTAGGGGTGTGGTCTTCCAATATGCTCACTCCTGATTGATGAGAGTGGTTGCCATGGAAACGCGGATGCAGACCGACTCGCACCAATCACTGACATCATCTGGCTCCAACATGGCGATGTTGAATTGACTTTGTTTGGTTGGAGCCGGAATAAACCATTTTCTATGATTGACGTCACACTCAGACAGTCCAGTTCTCACACTAAACCAGTGGTTGGGACTGAGCTGAACGGTTGCCATGGTGATGCTGTTTGTTTAGCTGCTGAATTTCATCAACTGTGCAAGAAATTTCATTCGTTAACAAAAATAAAAAAACAAATGGAACATTTCTTATAAAATGTGATGGAGACTTTAAAAAACTCCGACAAGTTTTAGTTTTACAATAAACTGAAGAGAACAGTTTAAAATCAAGTTATTCTGAAATAAATACAATAATTTAAGAAACCAAAACTCTCTAATGTAATCTGTCGCCCCTGCAGGTCACAATTGAAACCCAATTATGACAATCTAGCTTCATTTTCAATAATCTGATGGGATTATAATAATCTGCCGTCTGTGATGAACTGGATTATAACAGCTGTAATGAGTTTAGTTCTTTGCCTTCAGATAATCTGGCGCTCTAGACATTAACACATTTTTATGATTTCGTTGAAAGTTTTATAAGTTAGACTGAACCAACGTTTATGTCAAAGGTCAAAAACTGAATGTGATAAATGAAATATGCTCTACTCTCTTGGATTGTTCTTTACTTCTCCTCCAAATGTGCACGTTTTTCTCCATAAAAACATCAAACATTTTGACTGATTCAATAATAAAAAAATTAGAATCAAACCTAAAAAAAACTTGTTAGCAGCTTTAAGGAGATTTCCTAAAAAGGGACTTCTTAAGGATATTTAATGTGATGGTGCAACATTCTGATTACGCAACCAGACGTCACTTTTTTGAAGAAAACTTGAATCATATTTCATCGCATTAGCTCTGCTTTAGGTTTTTTTCTGAAGCATTTTTAATCTGTTCGTGTCGGGGCTTTGAATCCGCCGCTTTTGTCTGATCAAACCCCCTCAGATCCTCACAGGAAGTCGGGAGAATTCCGTCCAGGTCCAGTCGGATGACTGTTTCCCGCAGACGAGGGGGGCAGCGCCGCGACCTTCTGTCCTCGTCTCGTTTGCCGACGGCGGTCGGGGGCCGGTACCCGCCACGAAGCGGGACATGCTCACAAAAGCCAGCTTTCTGCAGGAAAATGGGACGAAGGCGAGATTTCTGTGACAGTTAAAGACGACGTGCCTTCCATCAGGAACACGTTGGTGTTTCTCTGTGCTGAACGAGTTTCCTGAATTTACATTTTCTTCTCCTTTCTGTCCAAAAGCTCCTCACCACTTAGTGCACCATATCAGGCCTTTGCCATTTTTGTCTGAATCTACAAGTACAAAACCAGACTGCATCACTGGCCACTAGATTGTTGAATATGGACCACAATGCATTGCGCTTGAATGATTTGTCATTTGAAAAAAAGTGTTTAAATGTATTAATTATATTATTTAATTCAAATATTTGTCTTTAAAAAAGAGTGGATTCATAAACAGTAAAATATTCACATTTATTAAGTTTTTACTTATAAAATAGCTCATGTCATATTTGGCTTTTAAAATAAACGTCAAGTAGTGAACGTCTGTTTTTATTCCATTAAGATTCAGGAACCTGGACAACCCAGAACTGGATCGTCCTTTGGGGGACCAGTTTTCTGCCTTTGGGTCAGAAACCAGACTGGAGCTGCTCTTCCCGGTTCAGTATTTAGTCTCATACACAGTTGGAAAGAATGTTTTTGCTCCTGAAAGCCTTAATATTGTGCTCTTCTCTATGAATTTACTGTCATTTTTTTAAAATCGAAAAGCCTAATTCAGTAGTTTCTTTTGCGACATTCAAAGCGATCAAAGCTCATAGGAAGTTGCTTTTTTTAAAGCTCTTTTGATGCAATGTGGCCTTCAAATATAACATTCATTTTGTTAAATGTAATTAAGATTGAACATCTCTATTACTAAAAAGTTTATACAGAGCCTTTTCAAAAAAAGTGGAATATCAAGAAAAAGTGTATTCATCTCCATAATTCCATTCAGAACATTAAACTTTCATAGAACATAGACTCAGTTTAAACCATTTCAAACATTTATTTGTTTCTTTTTACATAAATTGTGGTTCCAGCTCATAAAAAACCTTCACAGATGTGAATCTCCCTTCATTTCAGAGAAACATGAGAAAATTCAACCAAAAGCTGCAGCTCCTCTCAGAAAACGTCTTTGTAGTTTTTCTCATAATTGCGAATCTTCTTTGAAAGGAATCAGACTCTGAGGTTCGAGACGCAGGCCGCCTTTTTAGGGAAATGTTCCCCGAAGGGAGAAGAGTTGATTTCCACAAAAAGGCAGAATGAGAGATTGCAGCGAGTTTCGGGAGCTGCAGAGGAGGCTCCACACTTAGCGGCATGATGTAAGAGCCTCACATCCATCTCTGGCTCCGATCGAGCGGCCTGGAGAGTCTCTGCGAGGGGGGAGGATCAAAGGGGGACAACACAGGGCATTATGGACGACAGCGTGACGCCGTGGAGGAAGAAACACGTGACGGGCGTGTAAACGACCCGAAAAACAAGCAAAGCTTTGAGCTTTTTAGAGCAAATATTCCGAATGTTGCAATAAGTCCTGAGGTTATTTTGAGCGAAGCGCGACCTGTCGCCCATCGTCCCGCTCTCCCCTCCTGTTTGCCGCCTCCTCTCTCAGAGCTGGGCGCATTAAAAATTGAAAGCCTTCTTTGTGTTGATGCAGTGAGCGAGGGGGGGGGCTAGAAAACAGCCATGACACTCCCGGAGTGCTACTCCTTCGCTCTCAACATCAATGACTCCAAGAAGAGAAGACAGGAAAAGCTGAGAGACGGGCAGGAGTTCTTGTCAATGTTTGTTTTTTTATGTTTTTCTCTGAGAAAAGATGCAGTTGTGGTGAGACGAGGGTGTTCAGGATGTTAGATCCGCCTCCCGCAGGAGTCTGACAGAAGCATCAGGAGACGACAGATGTGTACGGAGAGTTCTGCTACGTTAACACCGGCCTCGGGAACGCCTGTTCAAACGGCCACTTCTCATAGAAAGTCTCTGTAAACACGTCTATATGTTCGTTTTGGCTTATGTGTTTAAAATGTTCTTGTTCACGCATCGCTATGCATGTTTTAAGGTGTTTTCCAGCTCTATTCATTCAAAATGCACAGCCGTTAAACCAGTTGAACTTTGACCCATCAGGGACTTGGATTTGGTCGTGACGATTGGATGGCGTCCATTTTAAGTCACAGAAGTGCCGACTGATCATGGAAGAGAAGTGATGAATTATGGTTTGTGCCCGCCCAGGACTCTGTGACACCAAGTCTTTCATATGTGGGAGCGGAGCTGTGAAAGAAAAAGCCTGGAGTAAGATTCACCAGATTTACACCGCTTCCACATTTAGCACCAAGACTCCGCCGGCTAGGTAGGGGCGTTGTTACCGGGTAGTGACAGTCCAGCGTGAAAACCGTATGCTGAAAGGTTCTTGAACGCGCTTCACATGTCTGGTGTGAACGTAGTCTTCCTCAGTCAGAGAAAGGAGAAACAGGTGCTTATCTCTGCCCTCAGTAGGGGCAAAATCTTATCAAGAACGTTTATTAACAGTAAAATAACCTTCGTTTGAGAAGACACGTCTTCGTGATCAGAATTATTTTCACTAAAATAATCCTGACTGGGAGTTGTTTTTACCTGGTTGGCAGGTTTCCTTTGCTTTCGTGAATCTAATCTGATCACGAGGTCAGAGTTCTTCGCTTATTCCTAAGGGGTTCTCGTGCACGCACAGCTTTTCTCTGGGTTTTCCGGTTTCATGCTACTGTTCAAAAACACGGGTCATAGGTTAACTAGAGTCTCTAAAGTGAGTAAAGTGCAGGTGAGTGGCCCTGCGACACACCTGTTCAGGGTGAAGCCCGCCTTCACCCAACAGCAGCTGGGTTGGGTCCAGTAGCCCTCTGACCCCAAAAGGGATTCTGTGGGTTCAGAAGATGCATGGATAAAAGGATGAAGGATGGATGGATGGGTTCAGCTGTTTTGATGTGACAGCTTTGAAAAAATCCTGCTGGATTGAAGGTGAGGCGCGAATGTTGGAACTCCAAACCAGAAACAAGCAGCATCTCTGGAAAGTTCTGGTAAACATGACAGGAAACTGCAGCAACATCAACGAGGAAGATCGGCTACTGAGGCAGTGAATCTCTTCTTCAGGAAACTTTCACTTGGTCGGACTCTAAAAAATGAAAGGTGGTGCTGCTCCCGATGTGGACATCAGAGGTGAGGTTAACGCCAACGCTGACCTGAGGATGCCGGCTAACTGGAACGTCCAGGTTTCATAGATTTGCTCTCCATGAAGACCTTCACAGGTGATCAACAGATGCAGGAACCGGAGCTGCAGAACATCTTAGATGCTTCTACCTGTTTGTGGTTTTGCATGAGAGGGCGGAGCCTCCATCCCTCCAGCTCCGGCTTGCAGTCCTGACTGTAAGCATAAGAGGGCAATCTCCCCCCAGCCTGGTGGCAGACGGCTCAGGAGTCTGCTGCTGGGTGGGTGTTTGTGTTGATTGACAGCTGCAACGCTGGGCTCCCCGCCGAAGAGGAGCCGACTCGACGAGGGGGAAGACTCCAGCAGCTTTTTGATGGGAGGAAGTGGGAGAAAAATGAAGAAGCTGCTGATTTTTCTGATTTCAACAGGCTGCTGGGACCAAAAGCCTCCAGCTTGATGGCTCCTCACCACTTCTTCATGCAGAGTTTGATCCTTTTTGTGTCTGAGTCTGATCTTCATCAGGAAACACCACATGAACTCGCTGAGCCTCGCCCAGGGGATCCTCAGAACGTCTGTTCACGTCTGCACGGCTTCATCTTCAAACACCCAACTGGAGAAAGTCAAACTAATGAAGTTTACGTCATGTGTGTAGAAAAATATTACAGGAGACTGGATTCTGTTTGTTTCCATTGAAAGGAACCTTCACAGAAAACATTGTTCTGTTCATAAAACAGAAAAACCTTATTTCTTCATGTTCTGGAGTCTTTTTTTATTGTATTTTTAAAACTCTCAATATGTTTGTTCAAACTTCAACTGCTGCAAAACACAAGACAATTCATCCTTTTTAAAATCCAAATAGCTCCAATGAAGCTGCAGTCATTAAATACATGTGACTAATTCATCACAGTCTGATCAAACTATTATTTTATATTTAATGGATTCCATGTGTCACTTTCTGCATGAATAAAATGTCTAGTTATGATTAAAAGTAATTGGAATATTTTCATGTGGATGTATATATTTATGTGCTCATCTTGGGTTTTTGTTTGGATTAAAATAATCCAAATCAAATACAAATGGTCTTTTTCTTTGTCTTAATTAGAAAATGTTTCCATCAGAATAACTTTTTGAAATAAAAATATTTCCAAGGAAAATTGTATTGATCCACATTTTTAATGAAAAGCATAAAAACCTTTGGAGTGAACTTCCTCCTAAACTTAATTTGACACAAAAAACACAAAGAAATTTGTAGATAAAAGTATCTCACAATCAAACAAAACATTAAAAACAAATAACAAGAATAATGCAAAACTTAATTTTGAATTGAAAGTTGTTTTAGTTTATTAATTAGTGCATCATTGAGCCAAACCTTTAACTTTCTTTCATAGTTTGATCTTCATATTTTCTTTGGCAGACGAGTAACATGATTTAGTTTATTGGTATTCTTCTCACACTTCTCATCCATTTAACAGCAAACAATTACACATTTTAGCGTTAATAATTATAATTTAGTCTAATTCCTTTCATTTATTAAAAGCTAATTTATAACTGCAGCTTTGTTAAAGACAAGGAAATACAAAGACGAAGCCAAATTCAGTTTAAGATCAAATCCAGTTCAGATTATTCCAATAAACCAGAATGGGAGAATTTAAAAAAAGACTGTTAAAGTCTTGATTTGGTTTGATTTGAAATGGTTTATTTCAAGCAATTAAATAAGAATAATACACAAAAAACATTATAATCATCAGTTATACATTCATACAATGATGAATCAAACTTAGGATAATTAGACATAAAATCAAAGATTGCTTGAAATGGAGTGGAAGGAAGTGAATTTATATAATATATCATAACCATTTAATTACATGATTTATCAATATCCGGTTCATAACTTTATCAGACAGAATAAAGAATCCTTAGCTATCAATAAAGCACATTACAAATATGAATTACTTAATAATTATGTAAAAAATAACTTTTAGAAATCAACATGGTAAATGCAGATCATTTATCCAAAATAAATGCAGATTATGTTACTTATAAAAGTCATGTATAGGAGTAAAAAATAAACTACATCAGTAAAATAAACACAACACTGTTTCAAACATCTTCATAGCAAAAATTGATCAAGTATCAAAAGTTAAAAATGTGTGCAAATTATTATTTCATTAGGAAAAATCATGAATCCATTTTAGGAATAAGTGAAGTAATATCATTAGAAATCAATCAAATTAACCATCTTCAATAATTGCTTAAGCATTTTTATTATTTCATTATAATAACTTAATGCTGTGAAATAAAAAAGGGTCCATATTCTGTCGATTGTCAAAGGTTGGTGACCAACATTTACCTCTAAGGAACTATTCACACGACCTTTGAAGAAAAAAGCATCAACTTTGTATTTTATTGTTTCGCCTATGAGTCCAAATGTGATCTTTGTCTGTTTGAACATTTCTGTTTGATAATGAGCTCTAAAGAAAGCTCTGAGACTTTTAGCGTTTTTTGTGTGGTGAAGTTACAGGTGTGATGCTGCAAAGAAGAAGCAGCATTTCAGAAACAGAATTTCCTTCCTGACAGTCTTCAGCTCCAGCTCAGTATGAGGGGATGTAATTACAGCAGCTGCTTAGAAGAAAAGTGAAACGGTTTCCTCCGTCTGCACACGCTTCTCTCTGCTGAGCCTTTACACTCCCACCTCCTGTGGGGGGGCATTCTGGGGGAGGGGGGGGGGCACTATTGGTACGGGGCAGGGGGGGTTGACGGGTCGGGGTCTCCGCTGAGGCCATCGGCGGTTTCCCCGGCCGGTTGGCTGCTTCGGTCCCGTCGAGGCCTGACCAGAGCTCTTCTAGGGCCGGCGTTTGGGGGTGGGGGCCTGGGCTTGTTTCGGGGGGGGGCGGCGCTTTCTGGCTCCTCTCCCTCTGTGTGGGGTGGGTGGTGCTGGGCCTGGGGTGTCGGCGCCTCCGGGGGTGGGGCCCCTGGGCTGGGTGGGCCTGGCCCCCTTGCTGGGGGGCGGGGGGGGGGACAGCTGTTTGACCACCGGGGGACAGTCTACCAGCTGTCCCCAACTTACCCCCTTCCTCATATAACTTCATAATAGGGTGAGGGGGTGGGGGGCTTAGCCTGCGATGAGCCTTGGGGGGGGGGTTTACTAGGCAGTGGCCCCCCCTCCTATGGTTGCCGTATGGAGTGGGCCCCCCCTCTTTCGGTTTTATTTGCACCTTAGACATGTAGGGCCCTTGGTAGGGGGGGTGCTTGGACATCACTGCAAGCAAGCAGCAGATGTCCTCCTAGCACCCTACCCGCCAATTTTAACCGCACCTTAGACATTTAGGGCCCCTTGGTGGGGGGGGTGAGGGGACATCACTGTGAGTAATCAGGAGATGTCCCCTTAATGCCCTACCCGCCAATTTTAACTGCACCCCCCTTAGTACACACACCCCTCCCCCCTCAATATATACATCCCAACATAAACACACACACATGCACACACACACCCTCTTAAACACACATACACGCACACACATTTTGCAAGGAAGGTGGGACCTAGGACCATCTGTCCCCTGCCTCTTCCCTGGTGGGGGGTACGGGCCCCTTTGCAACGGCGGCCGTGTCCCCGGGGTGCCGGCTTCCTGGGCCCGGCGGTGCTCTCTCCGCGCGGTGGGGGGGTTCACATTACATCTGAGCCGGGGGGTGTTGGTGTCCCTGGGGGGTGGGTTCTGGTCCTTGCTCCTGAGCGCTGGGCCCCGCCAAATTTCCAACTGTGGCCGAGCCTGGTCGGGCCATATTTATAACACCCCTTGTGGGCCCTCTTTTTTCCCCGGGATTCCCCCCTCCTGGGCGGGGGCGGCGGGCCCCTGCCTTGCTCCTCCCTGGACCAACCGTGGGCCGGGCGGATGGCTGCCTGGAGTGCGGAGCGGGTCTCCCTTGGGGGGTCCTGGCTCGTACCTGGGGTTGGGGCGGGGGGATGCCCAGAACTCCTGGGTGGTGGTGGGGTGCTCGTCTGGGGCTGTGGGCGTCCCTCTCCGGTGGGGCCCTGCGTTGGGTTCTCCCGGCGCGGCGGGGGGGCTGTTCTCCTGGTTGGGCTGGGGCGGCCCTCTCTTTCCCTCCGTGCCTCCCTGCTCTCTGGCTCTGGGGGCCTTGCGGCGGTCCTGCTGGCCCTGGCCTGGGTGGCGGGCTTGGTCGCCCGGGCGGCGGTTGTTTCCTGCCGGTTTCCGTGTGGCGTGGGGGGGATTCCGGCTGGCGCTGCTGCTGCAGTGGGGGTCTTGGGGTGGGGATGGCTGGGCGCTCTCCCTCCTTCTTTACACATTCCACCATCCATTTTAGAAGAACATGAGCACTCACCTGAGCACGGGTGTTGGCTCACCTTTGCACTGGCGGTTTGCGTGACTGAATGACTGAAATGTTTCACACTAGTTGGTTTTAAGGCATAAGTATGCGTGTGAACACTATCTGTTTTGTGTACATGTCGACAGATGGACATTTTTGCAGCTAGCAGGTGTGTTTGACACTTGGGTGTGTGTGTGGACAGGCTCCGCCCTTTTTGCACTGCATTTGAGCCTTACCATGGTGATTAACAACCAGTAAACTTGTTGCTTTATGCTGCTTCATGGTCTTATCCCCCTTCCCCTCCTACTATCACCCTCCTTCCCCCCCTCTCTCTAACGTCCCTCTCTCTTCTTCCCCTCTTTCCTTTTCCGTCCGGTCCAACACCAAAGATTTTCAAACATGATTGAAATTAATAAAGTTTGGCCTCAATTACAAAAGGGGTTTATTCAGTCATACCTTTGGTTTGTCTGAAGATTAATAACCCCTCTTGTTAAAGTAAAATATGTCCAACACAAGAGGCCCTCAGCTCTCATCTGTTTGCCCAGCTGTTGGACAGGACAAGGTTAAAAAAAAAAAAAAAAAAAAAAAAAAAAAACTTAGGATAATTAGACATAAAATCAAAGATTCCTTGAAAGGGAGTGGAAGGAAGTGAATTTATATAATATATCATAACCATTTAATTACATGATTTATCAATATCCGGTTCATAACTTTATCAGACAGAATAAAGAATCCTTAGCTATCAATAAAGCACATTACAAATATGAATTACTTAATAATTATGTAAAAAATAACTTTTAGAAATCAACATGGTAAATGCAGATCCTTTATCCAAAATAAATGCAGATTATGTTACTTATAAAAGTCATGTATAGGAGTAAAAAAGAAACTACATCAGTAAAATAAACACAACACTGTTTCAAACATCTTCATAGCAAAAATTGATCAAGTATCAAAAGTTAAAAATGTGTGCAAATTATTATTTCATTAGGAAAAATCATGAATCCATTTTAGGAATAAGTGAATTAATATCATTAGAAATCAATCAAATTAACCATCTTCAATAATTGCTTAAGCATTTTTATTATTTCATTATAATAACTTAATGCTGTGAAATAAAAAAGGGTCCATATTCTGTCGATTGTCAAAGGTTGGTCACCAACATTTACCTCTAAGGAACTATTCACACGACCTTTGAAGAAAAAAGCATCAACTTTGTATTTTATTGTTTCGCCTATGAGTCCAAATGTGATCTTTGTCTGTTTGAACATTTCTGTTTGATAATGAGCTCTAAAGAAAGCTCTGAGACTTTTAGCGTTTTTTGTGTGGTGAAGTTACAGGTGTGATGCTGCAAAGAAGAAGCAGCATTTCAGAAACAGAATTTCCTTCCTGACAGTCTTCAGCTCCAGCTCAGTATGAGGGGATGTAATTACAGCAGCTGCTTAGAAGAAAAGTGAAACGGTTTCCTCCGTCTGCACACGCTTCTCTCTGCTGAGCCTTTACACTCCCACCTTTTAAACACACATCACTTTATCTGCTGTTATTAGTTCAAGTGAAAGAGAAACGGTCGAAGTCAATGTTCAAAACGTCAGAGTATCTTAGAACTGCTTTATTTTATGTTATTTTCACATAGACAATAGAGAAAGTTTCTTCCTGTTTGTTGCTTCCTGCCTCCGCAGACATCTTTATTTGACTTTTTTTTGGATTTTATGTTCTGGAGTTTATTATATACAAATGGCATAAAAGAAATCTAAAAAATAAAGGAACTGACGTTTTTTTTTAGATTGACCTGTCTCCATCCCTTCATCCTGTTCCTCTCATCAACAGTCACTGATGAGACAACAGTCATTTGGAAAAAAACAAACAGAAAAGTTACCAAAAACGAAAACTCTCCCACAAGAGGATGAACTGAAACCTCAAACTCTACAATAACCTGAGGGCAAAACAAAAAAACCAAAAAGAGTTGAGCTACGAAGTGAGAAATCCGTTTCAGAACAAAGACGGCGACTAATGGCAAAGACCTGACCTGACCACCAGAATGCACAATGGTCAGGTCTTTGACAATGTCCTCCTTGCTATGAAGCCGTGGCTGTCGTAAAGAGCCGGCTTTAACAGTGGATGTGATTAATGATTCAAATGCACTAGAACCGTTAACTCCAAATCATCTGAGCAGGAAATCAAAGGTTGCTGTCCAACCCCCTGGATTATTTGTTAAAGAGGGTTTGTATGCAACCAAGAGGTGGAGGAGAGTCCAGATCTCGATTGAGCAGTCCTGGAGTCGATGGAAGGAGGAGTACCACCTTGTGGCTATGGCAACAAGGGCAGAAATGGCACAAACCCAAACCCAATCTCAAGGCAGATGACATCATCATCATCAAGGATAACAACCTTCCACGAACAGTTAGGTAGAGACATTGACGCTGTCAAAGATAGAGGTGGCTTAGGGCGAAGACTCAAAGTACAGCTTGGAAAAATGAGAGCAAAACTGCTTCTAGACCTGCAGTTATTGAACGACCAGTTCATAAACTGATGGTACTCCTTGGGGGTTAAAACATCATAGATTATGTATCTGTACATTAAAGTCCCTTATTTGGTGGCGCATATCGTGTCAGTGCTTGTTTTGCAACATTAAGAACTACTTTTTTACAAAACTTTGTTCCAAGTGAAACTTGAATTTCCGTTTTGTATTTTTCTTTAGTTTTCACAGTGCAGGAGTACACGTGGTGCTATGGACCAATAAAGTACGCACTTGTTTGAAGCTCGAAGTGACTCGTTTATGACCAGAAGGGGCCCCTACACACACATGGAACCAAATGAACCAATCACCAAAATGAGGGTTTTTAATTTTAGGGGTTTTATTTTCCAATAGGCTGTTGAGTTTAACTCAAGCTTTACAAACAAAAGGTTCTCATCAGCTGCTAAATGAAACTCTTGGACCCGAAGATCGGGAGAGAATATTCACTTGGAGGTCAACAAGTCAGCTTTCAGAGGAGACTGGGATCGTATCTTTAATTAGAAGGGATTGGAGAGCTGTCACATTTAATGTGGCGATTTCATTTTCCAACTAATGCAGAAAAACAAGGTGCTTATCTCAGGGTCAATAGACTCTTGGAACTTATCAGGTGAAGCATCAAATCTATTTTCTGCATTGTTTTTATGAGGTGACGCTTGGCTGAATTTTGAAATCCGTGCACACTCATCCTGCAGTATCTGCACATAGATCCAGTGGATGATTATCCGTTTGATTGTTTTATCTGCTGTCAGAGTTTAAAAGATGAGAGGAGCTCAGAGGCCGAGCCGCCGTCACCCGCTGCCTGACTTGCATTTGTTATTGCACAGATTTAAAAAAGGATTCAGATGTGAGAACACCGTGAGCATTATTCTGATTACTCATGTGGATGATTTATAGCAGCTTCAGATGAACTGATGAGAAATAAAAGAATTTTGTGTCTGGATCTATTGTTCCAATTAGAATTTTATATATTGTAGAATTTTCTCAGCTAACTACGACAGAGTATTAGAGCCACCATAAAAGACAAAAATAAACAGACATATGAGAATTAAGCTCTAAAATTACATTTTAATAGATTTAAGTCCTAAAATTATGAGTAAAAAGTCAAAATTTTATTTATTTATAAAAATAAAGTCACAAATTTACGCTTTAAAATGTTGTAATTTTACAAGTAAAGTAATAATTTAATTTGATGTTGCAGACAATTCCGAAATATTAGATGTACATCACACGGCTGAAGAATCTCAATGAATCTGATCAGAATTAACTGTTTTTTTGAAAAATCGGTACTAAACTATTTTAATTGTTCATAAATGTACAATTTTATCCTCGTAAGATTTTAACTCTCATAATTCAACAAATGTAAGACTTAACTCTCATGGTTTTAGGACTTTATTCTTATGATTTTACAACATTAATCTCATAAGTTTGTGACTTTATTCTTATATGTTCATTAATGTGGCCCTAATACTACATCATAGTTATTCCAACTAAAACATTCCACGTTTATTTATCTGCTTATTTAATTCCTCCTCACTCATTTCTACTATCATGCGTCAAAGTTCCAGATCATCATTGTAAATGAGAAAATGTCCTTAACTGACTTACCTGTTCATATAAAGGCTAAATGCTACTTTGAAAGGGGATCTTCTTTAATCAAACAACAAATCACTGTAACAGGAAAAGATATTTGCGACACACACTTTGATAGGATGTTGGAGTTCACTATGGTTCTATTGTAGGCCACCTTCCATTAAAAAGCTTTTCTAGTTTTATTTTGTAGTGGATTTGTTTAGCTGTACACCGATGACACACTCATCTATGTTACTGAGAAAGAAAACAGAAAGGAAAGTCTTCTAGTCTGCAACCAAAAACAAAAACTTTTTTTTGCAACATTAAAATTGTTTTTATAAAAACTAAAATGTCTTCTAATAAGTACTGTTATTTCTACACATTTCATACCAGAGACAGCTACAGTAAACTTTTTGTTTGTTTTTTTTTAATCAAACTTTATAGTTTTTATCTCTTCTTGATGCAACAATTGCAAAGTTTGTATTAGCTTTCCATCCGGCACACTCAATGGGCTTTACCGGCAGGTGTTCAGAACCGTGAGTTTCAAACAGAGGCGACGCCCGGTCAGCTGTGTTAAGACGCGAGCGGGATCAGTGGGCGGAAATGACGTCATCAAACAAGTGTGTGGGAAAAACAAACTGTTCATGTAAATATTCTGCATTATTGTTTGTAGGATTTTGGGATGGAGGGATTCATTCCTAAATGGTGTGGAATTATTGTATTTTTTTTTTCTTTTCTTTTCTTTGTAAATGGTTGGTAGAAATGGCCAGAATGACAATAAAATGTCTAATCAGGAGACGATTGAGAATTCAGCCCAATGGGAGGGGCTTAGGGGATATAAGAGGAAGAGGTTAGTTGCTGCAGAGGCAGTGAAGGAGGACAGGAATGTGCTTCCCTCCTGTGTATTCGGTTGTGTCTATGTATAGAAAAGTCACAGAGTATTATTTTTTGGTGGGAATTTTGGAGAAAATAAACCAAGTTGCAATTGCAACACGACAGCCTGGATTTGTGGAACACCCATCCTCATCACATTCTGTAACCACTTACCTAGCATTATTTTGCTTAAATTTGTAGTAAACTAAAACCATCATTTGTTGTTTAGTAAATCATTATTCCATCTTGTGTTTTTCTGTCCATGGATGAAAATCTGTCAGTCTGTGTTCCGTTCACACCTGAAAGAGACCATGTGACCGTCAAAGGGACCTCTGGAAACATTAAAAGATGACAGAGCAAACAGGAAACGGCTCTGAGTGCACATTAAGAGCTGCAAATGTGAGTCTCGCACACGCACACACACCTCCGCAAACACACACACAGGGTCCAAATCAGAATAAATGGAGTCTGTTCCCGTTTACTCAGACGTGACCAATGAGCAGCCTGCATTTCATCTTTGTGCTGCTTGACTGTTTTAGCTGCTCTCATCTGCATTCGCGCTTAAAGCTCCTTCAGATCCGAGGAGCACTTAGACCCTCCATCAAAGGATCTGCATTTGACAGATAACAGTAATTCCCTCCACTTTAGACAGTGTTTACTGACCTCACATGAAAGAGGCTTTGCCCCGTGCATTGTGGGAGATTTACATCCCCGCTTCTTGGGCGTACTTAGGAGTGTGAATCTGCAGTGTCATGCGTTTCCCTGCACAAGAGGAAGGTGTGGGTGTGAAAGCAGCAGTTTGTGTGATGGAGGGAAAGTGAGTGCTGATTATGTGGGATGCTTTAATCATATCCTAATTAGATTTAAACACACCCTGACAACTCCGGGCCATTTCCCATAAGGATGGTATAAAAGGTCAGGAGTTTTATTTAACATCTCAGTCTTCGGCTGTACAGGAGCTTGTGAAAACGGACGAATAAACGCTGGATGTTTAAATGATCCAGCCACTGTTGACTTAAACCTTCATGGCTAAAAGGATCCCCAAACTCTTACTCTCTCTACATCCCACATTTCTAGAAATCATGTGACCTAAAAATACTTGAAATGATTGACGACAAAGAGGACTTTTCCAGGGTCACCTTCTCTGTAAAACCATAAAAAGACGCGACAGTGAGAGCTGAACTTTAACCCTCAGAGGGGGGGCAGCGTCTGACGTATTCGGGCCGCTCTGTTTCATCCTCTTACTGTGAAAGACTTAAAGAAGGCAGCGATGAGCTGCAGTTGTTGTCACAATCAAAGTAGGATAATGCACAGAACAGAAGGGAGATAAAAAAAACAGGAAATGTAGAAGATTAAAGCAGCAGCAGCATCTCTGTGAAGCTGATGCAGGAACCTGCAGCTTCAAAGCCGCTTCTCAACCTCAGCTATTAAAAGATTTACTGATGTTTGCTGCTTGGAGGATTTGACATTCGGGGCATCAGCTTCTCTGCTACGGTCCGAGAATCCTGTTCCTTTAAATCAAGCGATTATCCCTGAACTATACCTGCGCTCTTCTATTATGATATGCCATTGATTTGTGGCGTTCGGGTCAGTCGGGGTAAAGACTTACTTCCTCTTTCTGCTTGTGAGAATTTGCCCTTTAAGAGAGGAGAATGTCGATGATCTTGATGAGATCATGGAGGTTCAAGTCTAAAGATTTATGAGAAACTATTTAAAAACTAACAGAAATTGATGTGTCTCATGATCTTGGGTGCAGTTTGATGGTCTCTGTACTTTGAATGCGTAAAGTGATGAAGTATTTTTTAAGACGAATCCTTTCTTAGATGAATAAAATGAGAGAAACAAATCTAAACTTAAAGTTCTTTTCTTTATGAAATTCTGCTTAAGGCAGATTTATGTTTGTTTATTTTGTCTGGATGAAATCATCAGCGTTTCCTGGCGGTAAACGTCCTCATACCTTATGTCTAGATCTGTGTAGAGGTCAGAGGTCATGTCTTGATTGACTTATTGTTGTGTGTCAATGAGTCAAATGAGCCAATTGTTGTGATTTTAAGCTAAAGCAAAAACCTTTCCAGCTCAGTTGAATCTAACTTCTGTAAGTTGCCATATAGACAGCATCTGGGAGTTGGAATGACTTCCAATCATTAATTAATTTAGCAATTTGTGTTAAATGCATTTTGGGTAAGAGTTTCTGCAGCTTTGGAAGGGGCATTGAACGTATATTGTGTGGTTTGTGAATGCGGTATGTCAATTATAAATCAAACCACTTTTTTTTTTTTGTTTATTTAAAGATCCGCTCCGATATAAAAGGCGTTTCTGGTGCTTTTAGTCTGTTCATGCAGCATTTTTCTGATGACGGAGAACAGAGATAAAGAAAATTTTACTTATATTGTCACTTCTGAGTATCTCTTTTTCAAATCGTTGTGAATAAGGAGCAGACAAAAAAATGCAGTTGGAAAAAGATTGCATTTGTGACGTAGAAAATATGCTGGGCGGGGCCACAGTCTTCCGGCTCCGCCCCTTTCTGATAATCCACCTGTAGACATCCAGGAGCGTCTTTGTTCTCCTGGTCTGAGGTGGAATCTGGATCTAAAACTGAACGGATGAATAGATACGATATGTTAATGTTAGGATGGGGTGAGGGGGCTGTAAGCTAGCGGAAGAGAGTGTAAACAAAGAACTCTCAGATCTACACTCAAACACAAACTCAAAAGGGAATTTCTGATGAACTGCTGCCGCTCTGCAGAAACTATGTCCTAGAAAACGACAGTTTTTTTTATGGTTTTGTCTAAAAATGACATCATTTTCCCAAGACCAAGGTTCCCAAGACCTCTGGGAACAATTTGAAAATAGATCTGATGGTACGAAGACTGTTTTTCTACAACAAACTGTGGATCAATGAAACATTAAGCTACAACAGTCTCCTCTAAATTCTACATCAGCCGTGTTTTCTGTATGTTTTGGTCTGAACAGATCAGTTCCGGTAAAAGAAGCATGAATTTTTCATGTTTGCATGTTGAAACATGATCAGCGTTTGATCTTGTTTTTTTCTTTCATTATGATCTGCCGGTTATTAATTTTCTGGTCTTACTTCTCTTTGTGTTCAAACAAAAGCTGGACCTTGTTAAATCCTGAAACTGTGATTTTCCACCAAAACAGCCGGTGGAGAAGCTCTCAACTTTTCCCTCCTCCTCACAAACCATTTACAAAACCAATTCTGTCAAAGCACGGAGCACAGACATTAGTGACAAAGACAAAACCAAAGAAACAAAACACATCTGCAATAATTCATGTGCTGAAAAGAAGTGCAAATATCTTGTAAATGTGTTGACAGAGCTCTCTTGAATAATTTTAAAGATGTACAAGAGCGTACTAAACAGGGAAGGTTATTCCGTTCGCTGGACTCTCCAAAACAAAAGACACATTTTCCTGGTTTTCCATTAAATCTGGAGATAATAAAATGCATTTGACGGGTGTGATGGAGGCTGAGTTGAGAGTTGAATGGGACTAGATCCTGCTGTGAATATGGAGGGAAGTTATGATAAATGTTCCTGGCAGACTACCACATGGGGAAACCTGGGCTGTTTGGTTGATTATTGTGGAATGGGTTCTTCTCTAACAGGAACATTTCTAACAGAACATGGACTGTTCTGCTGTTCTCTGAGACCAGAACAAACATGTGTTGGTTCTAGATATGGAATAAACAATAATGATGGCAGACAATCAGGGGATTAATTGCAGGTAAGGATTTGTATAGTTGCTAGTATTTTAAACGTCCAGCTTGTTGAGAACAGACATGCTTCTCTAGCGTGACGTCTTCTGAGTCTCTATAGATGTAGATCACACAGATTTCCCATCTCTGACTCAATACATCCCGAGGAGAATCTGCAGGTTTGATCCTTCAATCTCTGGAAGCAGAGCTTCCTCGTCTGTATTGATCAGAACAGCTTGCGGATCATCACAGACAATGTGGTTGTCATGGCAACCTGGTGGAAACAAAACCCACGTCTGACACCAATGTCGGTCAGCGCCGCGGTAACATCCACTCTACGTAAGGAACAAACTTTTCTGTGCCTCTCTGTTCTCTCCCATAAGGCCCTGGTTGGATACGGTTGCCATGGAAACGCAGCGGCAGACCGTTCGGGATGCGGCTCAGAAGAGCAGAGCTGTGTTTGCTTTATTTGACAGAAAAAAAAGTTGGAATGGATGAAATCCCTCTCTGGCTGGAAGCAGACCTTCCTTCAGTTTGAGGCTGAGAAACAACATTTCTACAGAAGCTCCACAAAGCCGCGGCCCACGCGGGATTACAATCCCTCTGAGTCGTCTGACGCCGCTGGAGCAGAAATATATATATTTCCAGACATTTGTATGGACAGTTTCCTTCTTTTGCATTCAATTTCAGATTGAAAGGGAACCATTTCTGGAGCTCAGCCAATGAAACCCTTCTATAAAAATAGAAATTAAGTGATTTTAGGCAGAAAATAACAAAAGATTATTCCATCAATGTACACCCTGCCATTATTTGTTGATTTCAACTTTTATCTGATAAGTTTTCTGTTGGATGATCTCAACAATGGCTTCACTGCTCTGAACAAATCACTTCTGCTGGAAAATGAGAGCAAAGCAAACGGATCTGATTTAGCCAAGATTAAAATCTCTAAGCGCCATCATAACATTCATTCATCTTCTTCCGTTTTTTCCTTTTTGAGGTCACGGGGCTGCTGGAGCTTATCCTGGCCACCTATGGGCGAGGGCAGGGGGCACCCAGAGCAGGTCGCCGGTCTGTTGCAGGGTCACAATCACACACCCATGCGCTCTCACAATGGACAATTTAGAGTTGCCAATTAACCTATGAAGCATGTTTTTGGACGGTGGGAGGAAGCTGGAGACCCCGGAGAAAAAACCCCCACATGCACGGGGAGAACATGCAAACTCCACACAGAAAGGTCCCCCATGGGTGTTCTGGTTCAGGGCCCCCAGCAGGGACTTGAACCGCGGGCCTTCTTGCTGTGAGGCAAGAGCGCTAACCACTGTTCCACAGTGCAGCCCATCATTATAACAGCAAAATAAAAATAAAAAAACACATCAAAAGGACAACTGCTATTTATCAAGTAAAGCCAGAGATGCAGACATGAGACACAATTACTTCAGAAGAATTTGCTTTCTTTTTTTTTCAGCGCCAATTTCCAACCAAGTGTCAAAGTAATTTAAATAGAAACAGAATTGGAACAGTGTAAAAGCTGGACAGCATTCATGAATAGGGATGGTACTGAAACTCAGAGCTAGGTTGGTACCGGTACCGATGAACACGGGACTACCGGTAATATATAAAAGTCTGGATTTCTGCGCTTCATTTTGGAGCTTTGCTGTACGATTCTATCCAATAGTTTTCCCTTATTAGCAATTGTGGGCGGGTTCATATAAAAATGGGTGAGATGGTGGGGTGGGCGGAGATTCAGTAAAAATCCAAAGTCAGGAAGACTTCTGCTGTAACAGACAGCAAAGGTTCTGCTGTCTGTTACAGCAAATGGTTCTGATTCAGTGACCTAATGGATCAGAGTAACATGTACAATAATCCAAATAAAGACCGTCGTCGTGGCGATAAGCGGTGTTATCCGTGTTTACTGCATGTTTTTTTGCATCTTTGAAGCACCGGTTCGAGCACTGCTTAGGGACTGGAACCGTTTCAAAAGTACCGATTCTGCACCAGATGAATCCAAACAGAACCATCTGGATCCAAAAGGTGGAGGTTTGGAAAATATTTAGAACCTGACGGTTCTGTTGTTGGTGTTTCTTTAAAAAAATCAGTTGGGGTCAACAAGGCCCCCCGGTTGTAAGATTTGTGTGAGGGTCATCCGGTGATCCAAACCCCTCCACTTCGGCCCTGGTTCAGGGAGAGCAGAAGGTGTTTGTGTGCAGGTGAGATGATGTTCAGGTGTGGTTTGGGTTCTGTAAAGTGCAGCACAGGCAGAAACTGATGAATTCTGCTTAGCCGCTCTGGTGCAGCCTTGGAACCTTCATCTCTCCCAAAAATCCACTGAACCAAAGCAGCTCAGAGACCGGCGAGGCTCTCCAATGTTTGGGATACTCGCAATTAAATAATTTCTACTCTTCTCATTGTGATTTTGACTCTGAGTGTCCAAAAAAAAAGAAAAAAGCTTGAAATCTTTCTTCTCATTTTTTCGGTCTGTAGTTTTTTAACCCGTTTACTCAACAACAGCAAAGTGTTTGGACACAGAATAAATAGTGAAAACATCCCCATTTTTCAATGCCACCTTTAGATTTATGGAGGTGCAGTCCTTGATCATGCTTCACCGTGCGCTCCCACTCATCCAGAGCTCCATGGAGCTGGTTTTAGGTGAATGATTGTGCAGGGATGCCGCGCTGCATCGCTCAGTTTCTGCTGAAAGAACCCCACACTGACTGGAGGTGTGGGGAAAGGGTCCAGTTGGTTAATTGGTGCCGTGAACTGCAGGTTCTGCAGGACTTCCACCGCGTGAAGCTCATTAATTTAACATCAAATATTAAAAATATCATCCAGTCAAACAAATGTGTATATACATTGTGTTTTTGACCTTCTTTTAATGGAAGTTTATGTAACATTTCAGAGGTGGGGGCTTGGTGATTAATGGCGCTACAGGGATGCTGTGTGCAGCGAGCGGAGAGCCGTTTGCTGAGTTGATGTTAGAGGAGCAGCTTTTCCTTGGAGTGGGTGGCTGGGTGGGTGGGTGGGTGGGGGGTTAAATTCGGGGGCTGAATGAACTTTGTGTTGGAAGATGGTCCCTGCTGGGTCTGGATGTTGTTTGCAGTGTGGACCTGCAGTCCAGAACCACCGTCTCAATAAAACAGCAACATCAGGAAGCTGAAGGTCAACTGGAAACTTTGCCAAAATGTTTTACGAAATTACCGTCAAACATCATAAGAATAATTGAAAATCTTATTTTTGCAGATAACTACGTGTTATGCAACATTTGAAGGAAATTGCTTATATGTAGCTTGATGAGGTCATTTGTCGATGGAGGAAAATAAAAGCAACAGAAATGCTCTTCGCGCTGGTATTAGCGCAATATAATTAACTACTAGCTTAATAATTCTTGCATTACGTAGCAGAAAGATGTCAGTACGCTGAAATATGTTCTCTGCTGCGGTTTGCAGAGATGGAATGAGCTGATACACTCCTGCTTAAACTGGACGTCACTGTCGTTAGCAAATAGATGCTGGGAGTTGGTGTTTCTCTGCTTCTATTGACAAAAAGTCTCAAGCAGAAGCTGTTACAAAACACCGTTAATAGATAATTTCCATCCGTAATCTGCTGCGTTTCCAGGGATGGTGTCTCTACGGTCACAACTCAGAGGTGAATTTCTGATGAACTCCTGCCGCTCTGCAGAAACTACGTCCTAAAATACGACACGTTTTTAGTTTTTTGGCAAGAAATGGCAAATAAAAGATCACTGGAAACACTTTGAGAATAGATCAGAAGATGATCAGACTTGGTGATGCAACCTTCTGGATAATTCTAACATTTTTTTGATTTTTTTCAGAAATGGTGATTAATTGTCTCTGAAAAAACAATAATGACGCGAACTTGATTTGTGCGCCACTTCAGATTAAAAAAAGTGACATTGAGTCAGAATGTTTTCAGGGAAATTTAGTTTCTTCTCTTTATCTTTTCTGTCAACTTTCCCTTTCAGTCGATAAAATCTTCATCTGAAAATCATTGAATAACCAATGGCGGAGGCTGTTTTGCAGCGATGGAGAGCATTAACATGCAGCGTAAACGTGAACAACAGAGCTAAGAGCACTTCATTTGTCTGCCCACCTTTCTGCCAGCTTTAATGAAGCTCCCGTGTAGACATGTGTTTGTAGAACACGCATTAACCTTCAGCACCTCGTTCCGTGATTCTCCAGACAGCAGTCGCTCCTGAAACGATCGTGCACAAGGATCTGGTTTCTGTCAGCAACCTTGCTTTGACTGAAGTGAAGTGGAGCTGGGCTGTAACCTCCAGCGGTGAAGAGCCTCAGGCTCACTGTGTTTCTTTTCAGCTTCACCTCTGTCTGCTGCTTTTTCCGTCAGCTCCAAAGGCTTGAAGCAGCCAGATTCTGTTTGCATTCGTGGTGGATCGTGTTTTTGAATCGCGCACACTCTTTGCTTCTTGGAACCAAAAGAAAAAAGAAAAAAAACTTTCATCCATTTTCTGTTCCTCATCCAGAAATCAAACCGTGATCTCCTGCATGTTTCTGGTTCGACGACGTTCTCCTGGTAAAGGTGGACCTGGTTTATTATCACATTAAGATTAGATGGAATTAGCTTAGCTTCTGTAGCTAAATGGTCATTTTAATGAGGACATTCCCCACAAGAGGAGGAACATTTTCAAATGTTGGGCCTTCTGTGATCTATAATATATTTGTATGTCAACAAATTAAAATAAAAAAAGGTCTTAACAGAAGGGGACAAAAAGAAGAAACGGGAAACTTGATGATGAAAGGCAGCAGCTCCTTTAGCTGATTAGTGTTTGGCTTAATTGCTGCATTTGTCTAATTTGTAGTAATCCACTGCCTTTGCAACAAAACTGGAATCTTAATTATTTGGATAATCGCTCCACAACACAAACTAGTTCAGTCAATCAAAGGAGGCAGAACCACTGAGACAGGGTCCAACGGGCCAAAGCAATGGAAGAAAGAGAATTTAGGAGATGCCGAGTAAAAAACAGAGATTTGTTCACTTAAGAATTTTTGATTCAGAACAAGAAATGTGAGGAAAACGGGAATCTGACATAAAGTTAATAGAAGTGTTTGGTTTAGATCTGCTCTTCCCTTCAAATGGGTCGGTCCAAACATCAGAACTTCCCTTTGAGCTTTAGTCACATGCACCATATGGGGGGGTTGACCCGTACAGGTTCTGTGGGTCATCCAGGCGCATGAAGGGGCTGCATCTTCAGTAGAAATCAGTTCAGCTGAGGCTCAAGCGACGTCAGGAAAATGGAACGTACCATTGTTGTGCGTGCGGTTAGTGTGTTTTGAAATATTCGTACGGATTACAGAAGTTCTACTTACTCATGACGTACGGGTCATACTGTCTTACGGCGTCCTTACGCCACACTCTAGTCGTTAGTATGGTGCGAGTTCAGACCTCTTACTGACTGTGCACACGGTGTGTGCACGTGATACGGAAGACGCCTGTAGGATGTCCACAAAAACTGCACTCTAACTAGCTTATTTCTCCATTTCTGACAGACAAGCTGCAGCAAGGAGCGTGCACGGATCACGTGAACAGTGCCAATGGCTCATCTACAGTCCGCAGGATGAGGGGAGTTACCCGTACGCGTTGGACAGGTGTTCCCCATGACCTGTCGCCAGCAGCATGAACGTAGAAATAATGAAACTTCTTCTCTACGGTTCACTGAGCGGTCCACCACCTTGATATTTGGCGTGGGTCACCTGTGTGCCTCGTACCTTTCTTCACCCCCAGTAAGCCTGTATCCACCTGTAAAGGTCAGTCAGGACTAAAGCGGACCCCCCCCCCTTACTTCAGAGGAACAAGATCATTTGGGCCTGAACTGCATCAGAGAAAGCAGAAACACCACAGACTTCAATGTTTTTCCACATCAAAAGACTCGAATGCAGATGAATTGAAACTATTAGGAGGCAGAAGCAACAACCAGATCACCACGGTCTGTCCGCCAGCTCCACTCGTCTGGGTTCTGACAGTGGACACCAGTCAGAGAAGAGACTTTAGTCTCTATCTCCTTCAGGAGGACGCTGAGGCAGCAGAGCGGCATCATCTCTGGAATGTCCTGGTTCCTCCTGCCGTTTGATGCCTGTCAGCATGAAGGCCTCCAGGCGGTTGTGGTGAGACATCCAAACCAGAGCCATGTCCTTAACTCCATGTGGAGAACTGGCAGCTCTGTTCTGGTGTCTTCCCAGATCCCTGATTGTCTCACTTCTAAAGCAGACCCCAGCCAAACCCGAGAGGGAATCCTTTCCTTTCCTGCTGCCTGATCTTCTCCTTTGTTCTCCACTCACAGCTTTGGGTGAGGAATAAGACTCATTTTCACAAACACCAAAGACTAAAGTCTGTCCAGGTCTCTGAGCATCATCAGAGTGGAGGCACGGTCCATCATGGTCAGGACTGTGGGCTCCAGCACAAAAACCTTCATGTGGGCAGCTCCATCTGTTAAAGGCCGTCCATAAGGCTCTGCAGTCACACATTTCACATTGAAGTTACGAACAGGAATAACGTTTGTGTCCTCTTTCCTCCAGTTTTCTGTTTTCTCCGCCGTGTTTTTATGAAGCCATTTCAGCCCCAAAGGGAACATTCTGAGCATCCCTCTAAGGCAAAGCTCAAAAGATTCAAAGTATGATAAATAACGACTGAAGAAGAAGAATTCTGACTAACTGGCTCCTCTGAAGCTCAGTGTGATCAGTCAGAAGCAGCTCAAATGCCGTTCCCCTTACAGACAGCTGAGTGTGAGCCCCAGATGACATCCTGTCACCTCACCTCCAGATTCTCCAATTTGCTTTTCAGGGATCCAGACATAAGTTTGACTGTTCATTACTGAGGAGTCCTAACAGAAATCAGGCGCCAAACAGGCTCCTCATTACTGAGCAGCGCGTCTCCTCCTCCAAAGCAAACACGCTCTCTGCAGCCTGGTGTGATGTGCAGCGCTCAAAAATAGGCCTTTATGCCGGGAAAACAACTGCTGTTTGTGATGCACACTCACCAAAAGTGAGAGTAAGCAATTAAAATATCTGGGTCAGAGCTTTCTGAGATTGTGCTTTCACTATGAGACGGCAGTCATCAGGAGGAAGACGGCGGCGATGAAACGAAGGAGGGAGCTGGACCGACAGCATCGTTCACACTGTACACCACCTTCAGTCTGCTCTGATGTTCCAGCGTGATGTGAACAGAGGCAGAAGACCGGCCATGCCTGTGAGGCTGGCTTCACTTTGTAACTGTTTTATGTCGCCGTGGACGGGATCAGATCACAGAAACAATGTCATCCACTGACCAATCAGAGCCCTTTGAGTCTTCAAGCTCTGTCTTTTCTCTCAGAGCTCGTAGTTTTGGAAACAGAGCTCTTTCACCCAGAGGGTTTCTGTTTCTATCCATTCCTTTTCCTACGCTCACTGATTTCTGTTGAGGGTCAATAGCTGCGATTACATGTGAAAAACATCTTTGTTCGGACCAAAGATCGGATTAGAACTGTGCACATGGGCCAGAAAAGGTTTATCCGGTTGTAACAAACGTTTACATACGCCACAACTATGGTCGGAATAAACTGTTTCTATGCACCACGATTGGATCAGGAATCGGCATAACCACCTGACTCCATCGGAAAGAAATTTTGGGTCTGATCGGGGCAAATTCCGATTAATGTAACCGCAGCTACTGTTGTTGTTGGAGCCTATCCAGGTACTGTTGAGGTAGATACTGAAACTACAGACTGGTTTCACGTTTCCTACAGTTTCAATCACTTCTCAGTGTTTCTCCATCATTCAGAGAGTGTGAATGTTTGGTATGCAGTGTTCCCTCGTTTATCACAGGAGGAAAGGTTCCATAAATAACCTGGGAAAAGGGGAAATCTGCAGAGTAATATTCCTCATTACATACTTTCCACACATTTCTCAGACAGACATGAACATTTTCACACATCTCTCTCTAGTCTAAACTCTCAAACCGTTATAGAAAAATTTGTTCAGGATTACAAAATAAAATAAAGATGATATAATTGCAGGGAAGATTTTTGCTAGTCTGGCATGCTGCACACGCAACCCTCAACAGGAGACCTGGTAGAAATTGACTGACGAGACCAACAGCCAACCAGGATGCAGGACACAGAGCCCTGTTAAGAAAAATCAAAAGAGCATCGAAGTTGAACTGGAAAACCCCACACAAAACAGCGAGGTGAACTTTCTGGTGTACCGTGATACAGCGAGGGGACAGAAGGTCAAACCCGTTCCTGGTGGATGTTGGACTCAGGCAGAGATGACCGGTTCTATCACCAGTTCTGTGACCTCAGGAATTCCTCTATGCTGATGATGATGTTCTGTTGGCTTCATCAAACCTGGACCGTCACTGTCCACTGGGGCGGTTTGCAGTCAAATGTAACGCTCCTGAATCAGAACCTCCAGCAGAACAGGAGGAACATTCTGAGGGTAGAGAGGTCTGGGCATCTCCACGGACTCAACTGCCCCCCCCCCCCACAAGCCGGCTCTGCATAAACGGGAGAAGATGAATGAATGGGTGTGAAATATTAGAGTCTTTTATGTGTCTTTATGGGTTACAAGCTACAAGAAGAAATGTTACATTTTTCCATGAATATTTGTGGGGAAAAGTACATTTTCAGGTTTGTTTTTCTAATTTTGAAACTCAAATGAAATAAAACAACCAGACAAGTTGTAGACTCAAGAGTCAGGACTTGAGCTGACCAAAATTAGGAAAATGTTCTAAATATGAAACAAAATGATTTCCTTCATTCACTGATGAATGAATGGATGGACTGATGGAACATCCAATGACAATTAAAGCCGCAAGAGGCGTTGTATGGCCCACAGGCGCTACCTGCCACGTCCTTGCCGCCCGCCTCTACCCGCTGCTGCCCTCGCTGCTGGCCTTTTACCCGTCACACTTGCTGACACGCATCCAAGTTTACAAATTGAAGTAAAAATTCCACTTTTTCAAAATGGCGACTTTTCTGTTGGTTTTATCTCCATAGCAACCATTTTATGTTTTGGTCGCCTGAGGATAATGAACAAATCGCTGTGACTTTCAAAAGAATCTGTGAAAATAAATTTTAGGATCTCTTTAACAACGGATGTTATTTGCTTACTACGCCCACATTCCTAATAGAGTCATATCCTATGTTAACCCTTGTTCTATCCTAAGCACACTGACGTTGGGAGTGGGGTCATCTAGACCCACTAGACAGTGCTCTGAACCTTTTTTCTTCAATGATTTGTGATCTTCACTGGTGTCCATGGATTACATGAAATCTTTCCACCTTTATCCACCTTTATCATGGTAGGGAGAACACGCCAATGGAAGGGGGGGGGGGGGGGGTCATCTAAGACAGCACCAGGGTTAAATCCTTTTGTTTAACTCTTGCATTGAATTCATGCATTGAATTTTCACAGTAATTCAGTAAAACATTTTTGAGTAACAGCGGAACGCAACTTTTGCAAGCTCGCTAAACGCACGCCGTTAAAAAATCTACAACTTCTGATTCCAACATTTTTTACACAGTAGGTTCACAATGACGGCTGAGAAATTACAAGACGATTAATGGAAATCGCTAGGACGTTTTTTCATTTGCAGCTGGTATTAAAGGTGAATTTTTAAGAAAATTTAAGATGACGACCTCTTCCCAAGGTCAAAGGTCAATGAAACTGCTATGGTGGTTGTAGACTTAAGCTGGTGTGAGAATATGCGTGTGAAATGTTGTGAAAATCGCTGTGACAAAACTGTTGTTTTTACATATTGTGGAAAAACGAGAAAGTCGCTAAATCTCACACTTTGAAACAAAATCGTCGCCAAGTGGTGGGTTGTGTGTCCATCCCATAATAATTTCCAAACTTCCTTTGGATATCCCCTACATGTGTATTTTGGTTTCATTAGGGGATTTTCTACTTTTTTTGGCTCCATAAGCGATTTTTGGCCCTTTACAGTTTCACTCGCCATGATGTCATCGTCTTAGGGAGGCGTCGTTCACTATGCCCAAAAGACAATTGCAAATTTTTTCTTGCATGGGGGTCAAACATGCTCTCAATGGCGCAGGAATTTTTTCCAATCAGAACAGCTAATCTGAAAAAAAAGGTCTTTTTGTCTGCAGCTTTGTGGAGAGTGGCTGAAAAGGATCAGCTGAGAAACAGCCGATGGATTATTTGCCTTCATTCGATTCCGATTTGCTAAATCACTGCTCTGAATCACCTTTTTTTTAGTTGTTAAGTATTCCACCTTCCGCTGTGTTGTTGTTTCTGTTTTTTTTTTTTGCGATACTCTTTCTTAACACTCTGAGCTTTTCATTCAGGAGGAAACAGATGCCATCCTCCCACAGGCTCGGAATGCGCAAACAAAAACTTCTTTTCAAACAATGCAACTTTATCAGCCTCCCACGACGAATGTAAAAATATTCATAGCTGTAATGAGAGGGAACGGGGTGAGGAACAGCGAGTCAATGGGCTGATTCAAGCAAACAGATGACAGAAACCTGGAGAGGCTGCACTTCACAGCAGAGCCGCCTGCTCTGCAAACACTCAACGTGCTTTTCTGCTCAAACACGAGTACAGCTCAAGTTCACACGTGCAGAAACAAATGTTTCTTTGACCTCGGAGTGATGATGCAGACGGGGAAAAAAGGTTCAGGCTTTTGTTGTTCCTGTGAAGCTCAACCGGTTTTGAAGTGTTTCTGTGGACGGCTGAGCTTACAGAGATTACAAATCAGTAATTCTTAAATAAATCTAAGCCAAAGCATGAAGGGCATTCAGTTTATGTGGAGCACAGCAGTGAAAATACCAGGGTCACCTTTGGGACGACAGTTTCTAACACTTTTGTGTTGAAACGCTGCATTTCTGTGGCTTCCATTCAGAGACTCCACTCGAGTTAATTACTGACAACTGAGAGCAGCGCAGCGAGCGCTCCATGCCGGCGCCGCTCTGAAGGCAAAAAGATGTCATGTTTGGCTCCTTTTGGGCCTTTTATTTTTCTCTGAATCTGGACACTTTGGTAGAGAAACAGAAAAAGGGACACGAGCTGCTGGATCACTTAGACTTTGGGTCAAAATAGGAAGTCGTTTAGAAACGAAGTTTTATGCTTCCAATGTCAGTTTCCAGGTTTGGCTGGACTTTTACTTACCGGTACCTTTTTAAATTTGATCAAATTCTTACTAAAAGGTGCCGTCTGATAGATTTCATTGGGAGGCTAGAAACGTAGCGTTTGTACCCTGAAAAGGCTGTACTTTAACATTAAGAAAACTGCTCCAAGACCCCAAAGGACCCTCTAAAAGCTTTAGTTTATGTAAAAAACAATCATGAAGCAAACAATGGAGCATGTTTTAACCCTAGTGCTATCCTAGGCACTCTAACGTTGGGAGTGGGGTCATCTAGACCCACTAGACAGTGCTCTGAACCTTTTTTCTTCAATGATTTGTGATCTTCACTGGTGTCCATGGATTACATGAAATCTTTCCACCTTTATCCACCTTTATCATGGTAGGGAGAACACCTCAATGTAAGGGGGGGGTCATCTAAGACAGCACAAGGGTTATAACAGTTTTGGTCCTTAGACGATGATCCAAAAAAAACAACAAAAAAAAAAAGAACACGCCTAGTTTTTTCTAGTAACCTTGTGTCCAAGATGTTTTTCCTTCTTTCTGATAGTCTGGCCTGCAGCGTCGCATCTACATTTTCATTCACACGAAAGTTAACGCAGATTTCATCCCTCATCTCCACAACAATGTTTTTTTTTTCCAGAGCATTGCACAACTCACTCCAATCCATCAGGTCGCTGAATTAAAATAATTTGCTGTAAATCACAGACAAAAGTTCACTCGATTTGCCTATGGTATTTTTTCTGAAGCTCCGCCCACCCTCACCCATTCTAATAAGAGCCCACCCACAATCGCAAAGGTAATGTGATTGGCTGAAATTGTACAGCAAACCTGACAAGAACACAAATGATAGACACGTCTGAAATAAAGCCCCAAAATCTGCGTTTTTATCCGGTACCAGTGGATCTGCATGTGTTTGTATCGATGCCAACTTGTCAGAGTTTCAGTACCCATCCTTAGTTCCAGACTTCATCAAAAAGGAAGTGATGCAGGTTGAAGAAGAGGGTGATTTCTTCTTCACTACCAGATTACAAAATCAGCTTTGATTTTAGAAACAATTGTGTTTATAGTTCGGCTTTGTCTTTAGATGCATTTTCCCACTCAGAAGCCCCGAATGAGCCATTCCTTTTTTAAAGATCATTGAATAAAAGGTTTGCCCCAGAATGTGCTGAACCCCCCAATCAGGATGATTTTTTTGTTTGAGAGAACTGTTTGTTTCAGCGATGGATCAGATCCTAAAACGTCTTTCTGAGGGAGGAATTTAAATTTTCTTGCAGATGTTAGATGTTTGGAAAGCTCAAACACTTTAGAGGCTTGATTCATTTGATTAAAAAAATTAAAATCAATCCTATAAAAGCATTTAAACTACCAACATATCAGCTAAAACGTCATGATTATTTACTTGAATCCAAACGTAAATTTTAAGATCCTGATCTCCCCACAGCTGCACCTGTAGACTCATCTGGAGCTGGTTGCAGACATGTCGGAGCGCTTGTTTCGTTCAGCACGTGAAGCCAGACGGGTGGAGGTGACAGCAGGTGGAGGAGCAAAGTTATCAACCGCAAAAAGTAGGTTAAACCTGAGTGCCGTAAGAGTTCTCTTTTCTCACTCTGTGCTTTTCTTTCAGGCAAATGAAGCTTCAGTTCAGAGAAATGAGATTTCAGAGGATTCTTTATCCACATGAAATCCTGATCCAGAAACCAACCTGGATCCAGGACGAAGCTGGTTCAGCTTCTGCGGACAGTGATGTTCCTCCTCAGTTCCTCACAGGCTCTTGTGTCCAAACACCAGAGAGCTGAAGCTTAACTCCCAGCAGGCCTTTCTGCCCCAGCTGCTGCAGAAGTTTCATGGAACAACAATAGCTTTTATTTACCTCAATCCTTCTATTAGTCTTGGACTTTAGCTCACCGTTTGATTTGTAACAGAAACCACGTTCCTAAGCACTGTAAAGTCCCTTCATTATGCTTCATCTCAGACCCCCCAGCCTCCACTTGTATCAGCTGTGGGCGGAGCTGGGGGAGGGCCTTCTGGAGACAGAGGCATGAATCCATCTGTCAGATAGACCTTGGACTTTTCTTTTAATAGCTCCATCATCAGACGCTGCCAGCGGCTCTAATTGGCAGAACGTGGGCGTTGATGGTATTAAAATGGCTGCTCACCTTCATGACTGCAGCCTGTCAGTTACGGGGGGGGGGCATGGACAAGAGAGGCAGAGAGAGAGAGTGGGAGGGAGAGACAGGCTGAAGAGGTGTCAGGTTAGAGAGTTTTATTTTCTGTTAGTTCTGCTGCTTTTAGGCAGAAACACTGGGATGGAGTCGCTCTGCCCCCAATTAGCCCAGCAATTAATGCTTATTTTGCTGATTTGTTGGATAATTGTTTGCATAATGGTAGAAAAAAAATCCACAATTCTCGTCTCAGTTTCCTTCTAGATCAGAAAACACAGACTGGACTCAATTCAAAATGAAAATCTGCTTTAATGAAGAAGCTGGAATCTATCTGGATGGAGTTTGAGCAAAAACCTGAAGTAAAACTCAGTCCTACTTTGTCTTTAACACAACCTCACATTCAGAAACCTAAAAAAACCATCGAATTTTATAAATATGTTTATTCACAATGAAGGTCAACTGCATTTTGAATATTTTTTTTGGTACCAATTCTCTGACAGAATAAAGAATATTACAACCGAGGACAGACAGCCACATGATCCAGGTTGTCCTTTATCCAGAGAAAACAGATTTACTTCCTGTTTGAAGCTGTTTTCAAACAAAAGGAACTTCACAAAAGATCAGATATTCCATAAACCCAGTTAGACAAACGGCTCAGCTTCCAATGAAGGTTTTTTTAACGTCAAGCTGCCTTTTAGTTTTTGTTTTTTGTTGATGATGCTTAGCCTCTTTTCTAAGAGTTTTTTTTCTATTGTGAATTCAATATTTCTCAATGTGAATCCTAAAACCGTGGGTAAAATGCCCCACCCCCATCGAGTTTGTGTTTTATCACACACAGCACTTTCTAGAGAAAACCAAAAATCTTCCTGCAAATGTAAAAATGTGTGTTTGAAGTCCCACTCCGATCATCTTCTGATCTGTTTCCAAAGTGTTCCAAGTGGTCTTTTAATGATGATGATGACGTTTTTAGACTAAATCTAAAAATCTGCCGTTTCTTAGGACAGAGTTTCTGCAGAGCGGCAGGATTTCATTAGAAATTCACTTCTGAGTTGTGGGTGGGACTGTTGGGGCGGAGTAAGCCCACCCCTACTTCCCTTCATCCATCTGTTAACATGCTCTCCTGCTAGCTTACAGCCCCTCACAACCCCAACTTAACGCCACAGCTTCAAAAGCTTTGGGAAGCACTATGGCAGCCATCCATCCGTCCAGTTCTGATCCAGATTCCAGCTCAGACCAGGAAAACAAAGACAAACGTGGATCTGTCTGTCTGCAGGTGGATGATCAGAATGGAGCAGAGCAGGGAGCATATTTTTAACGTCACAAACACGAGCTTTTTCAAGCTGCATTTTATTTGTCTGCTCCTGGAATAAAACAATCTCCATCATGAGAAAAATGCCACAAAACAAGTTAAAAACAGTATTTTCAGCGGAGTGGGTCTTCGAGGGGTTCACTGACTCTTAATTTGTCAGAATGAAGTCAAATAAAGACACCGCCACAAACAAAATTAACATTACTGGTGAAATATACATTTTCATTTACACATGAAAAAGAATTGAGCTTGATTGAAAACATCAGGTTTTGTTGTTGCTGTGATTTGGTGTCAGCAAAAGTCTGATGAGTTCATGACCCTCTGAAAGGGCTATTTAGACCCAATACCAACACCGAGGCTGCAGTTGGTATTTGTTTATGTAAATGGAACTGAAGCAGAACAAAAACAGCTTCCCATGAAAGCACAGACTGTTCGCTGGAGTCAGCCGAGTTAATTAAAGGTAAAGCTATTCAGGATTTTTAGCGCTAAAGTCCTCTGGGAGTCGCTCGGCTTCAAAAGGTCGCTGCTGTTGCCTGAAGCTCCGACAAAATTTGTTTGTGAACATCAAATGAAATCAGTCATGATCTTCCTCCATAAGAAGTTTACATTTTCCTCCCATCATCATCATCCTTGAATAAAGACGTTCAGGTTATTTATTCACAGTTTCAAATGTAAAGCTTGAAAACAAAAACCACCAATGTGTCATGCTCGGCTAGGACGAGAACAGACCCAGAAAGACAAACACTGGATATGGTGTTAAAGGATTTCATTCAGAAGCCGCGGTTACATGGGCAGAATATCTTGATCGGATCAATGGTCAGGTTCAAATTCACCCGTGCACATGGGCCCAGAAAACCTTTTTCCGATTAGAAGAAACGTTCACATGGGTCACACTTTCGGTCGGAATAAATCATTTGGGCATGCGCAGTAGTGTAAAATCACCCGGATGAGGAAATAGGTCCCGTTGTAAACAAACCGCTGCCACAGACAGACAGCATGTGCAGCAGCTCCGTAATACGAGACGATCTTCCGAACGTGCTTTTAGTAATGTTATGAATATTATGAAGCGCCTGTTCGCTCATCGTTATATTTAATCCATGTGGTCAGTGCTTTTTTGTGGAAGAATTAAGATGGAAGAAAGCTTAGGACAGGCTAACACGGGGTAAACATCATTAGCCTTGATGGACACAAAATCCAGGACCGTGCGAGAAACGCAGCAATCTGCATCTTGGCTGCACGTAAATGTGTGGGAATAACATCAGCCTTTATTTTGTCGGGACACAACTGGAAACACAAATCCACGTGATTGTTTGAACAGTTTTTAAGGACTGAGCGACTTTTATTTCTGCTCTGAAAAGTTCACACAGACCGCCCCAAAGCCACTCTGTGAGCTGGCGGCCCGAGCTCTGCTCAAACACGGTTCCTCCTGAGTCCTGCAGCCGCCAACCCAGAGCGGCGGGACGGCTCACAGTCTGAATTCTCCCAGACATAACAAAACAACAAAACGCACGCGTAACAAAGCATCCTCCCCCCTCAGACACAAAATTATGAATCCAGCTGCTCTGCTCACTCGGGTGCCAGTGGATCGAGAGAGCGTCGGGGGGCACGAAGTGCTCCTGCCCCGCATCTCCCTCGTGAGGGGTGAAAGAGAGGGGAGAGCCAGCGGGGCGAGAGCGGAGCGGCGCTTTACGCGGGGCGTCCGCAGAGCAGCTGGTCGGTCCCGTATGAGCTCCAAAGCTTTCTGACAGCGAAACACCGTCTATGCATGACGTAAACCAGAGCAGTAGTGACACACGAACGGAATGACCGTTTACATGCTCCACCATCTGATAAACGATCGGTATAACCCACCTATCTCCATCGGAAAGAAATTCTGATCCGAACGAGTCTGACCGGGGCAGAGTATTCCGAACGGCACGTTTACATGACGCATTTTCTTTCTGATCAGGCGTTCATTCTGATTACTTTTGCCCATGGAAACGCGGCTAGGCTCTATGGTTGTCGGGAGGCCGGCAGCGGAGACGGAGTCGTAAGGCGTAGAGATGGAGGTAAGTTTCCTTGGGGGTGTCACGGACGGGCGAGAAGTGGGATAGCGGGACTCGGCGTTGGAAGAACGGGCTTGACGTGGTTACAGGATGTAATCAGAGCGCGGTCGTAGCTTGGAGTTTTGTGGAGATCTTGAGACAGGAGAACTGATGACTGGATCCAGGTCGGCCGGTGGATGAGTGATTCCTGTTGGCAGACCGAGAGCTTGGATGAGACAAGAGCAGAACTATACTTGACAAGAGCTTAGGTTTGAATACTGGACCGGAGCCATCTTAAATGCAGGTGATGAGGCGAATCCCCCGACAGCGGGGAGGAGAGGACTCCCGGAGGCACCATGACACAATATTTGAATTATGCCATTTGGGAAAGAAATATGGAATAATTTCGGGAAATTCCTTAACCCTTTGACTCATACAAGTGCTGCAGGTTTTTGGGTTCTTCATTGTAAAGTATTCACAAGGAAGTTACGCGCACTTATGACGTGATGCCGTCGTGCGGCGTCCTTCTGCCACGCTCTAGTCTGTGGGGAGGCGTGAGTTCTGGCTTCTCAATGACCCCGTCTAAATGCTGCACGCACGGGGTGTGCACGTGATCCGTAAATGCCCCTAGGACATCCACACAAACGTCACTCTGATTGTCTGATTTCCTCATTTATAGCAGTCAGCGAGGAGCGTGCACGTGTCACGTGAACAGCAGTGACAGGCTCTTTGAACAGTTTATAGGATTCGGGGGGGTTAAAGAAAAAGAAAACTGTTCGACACCCCTGCGTCTCCCCTACCTCCCCCTTACATGTTGTGTAAGTTTTCACTACCACCCGTCACCCGCAGCATCCGCGTAGAAAATGAACATTTTCTCTCTACCACCTTGATATTTCCTGTGCCCCAGCAGCGGGCCGTGCACAGGTTGGTCCATTTTTCACCTGCCCATAACCGCCCGTGTTTATCTGGGACAAAGGCTTTTGTAGCGTTAACGGTTGAGATAACACGGGAGCCAGAACTCTGAGAATAAAGGGGTTAATTGAAAAACAAAAAGGCTACATTGAGATCCAAGCCACCAGGGGGCAGCAGTGTGAGGGGCTGTTCATCCGAAATCAGCATACATGCTCATAAAGTCTCTGCTGTTCCATCCAGGAAAAGATTCCCAGAATGCTTCCCGGGTGAAGGGGTCTCAGCTCCAGAGTGGCCAGAAACCAAAAGCGCCTGAAGGCAACATTCTGACCTCCGGAGCTGCATCAGAGCTGCGGGGACACGAGCCCACAGTGTGTCTAATTGCACTCAATCTGACAAGCGAGTCTAAGGCTAATGGTGGCCGGTGACTGATGCTCCCCCTGTGCAGCCTGCAGTGAGCACTCAGTCTGGCTTGTAATCAGATAAAGGGCAGACGCGAGCTGAATGGAAACAAACCTGCGCCGAAAATGTGATTCCTGCAGCTGCACAGCCAACCTTTGATCAGGTTTGTTTAATGGTTTCACAGGAGTTTTAAATTACATTTCTGGAACTGTTAACGGAAACGGGATATTTTCTGGTCAGCTACTTGTAGCTTTTCACCAGGATAAATGGGATTTGGGGGAGCAAACTTTGACCCAACTTTCAGACACCTTTATTTATCATTTTAGCTTCAGCTTTGATGAAAACACAAAAGAATCAAAGTGAAACTAGTTTCCTCTGCAAGACTCACTGGTGTTGATGACAGACAGGTTTCCAATAACCTTCAAAATTCAGATTTCCTCACATTTGTGGGAACAAATGTTTCTCCCCTTTCTGGAGGAATTCAGCTCCTTTCTTTTGCCTTACCTCCCCCCGTTCAGTTTAGAAGTCATCTTATGACCCGGTCGGATAAATTCCAGAACCTTAATTGTTTTAATGAAGCAGGTTTTACAAATATTAGTCTGTGTTTGGCTCTCCTTCTCTGTGAGGGCTAAAGATAACTCCGAAGTGTTTCTTTTCATTGTTCTGTTGGGTCAGGATTTAAATAAGGTACAGGGGATTTAGTTTCTCCTGTCAACTGCCCACTTCACCCCTGAGGGTAAACTTGCCTGGTTCTGTTAATGAAAGCAGCAGATCCAGGTCCCAAAGCATATCCATGAAAACCCAGTCTGTATCACTTTTCCTCCACAGATCAGACAAAGAGGTTCAACAGCATTTGGTAAAAAAAATGGCTTTTTTGCAGCCGATTTCTACTTCAATCCTGGAACAGTCAGCACCCTTGAACATTAGCAAACCACGCATGAGCTCACATTTACAAGAAAGCCTAATTTTCCTCCTTGTCGTCCTTCAGTTGTCATTATCCTATAAATCTGTTCCCATATTTACTGCAGGACCGGTACAAGGTGATTATCATCAATCTGCGAGGTGAAAAATAACCCCGCCTCCCGCCGCAGACACCAACTTTGTAGACAAAATAAAAAATAGGAGTGGAGGAACAGCGAGCGTGATCCCGACCATAAGCTGTCGTCCGGTCTGCGGGCGACGGCGGGGCAGCTAGACGGATGTAGTTTGTGTCTCTGGCTCTCGGTCACTCTAACGAACATGCGCTCCAATTAGAAAAGCCATTAATTTCAATTTCAGCAGCAATCTTGCCTCACATCTCCGCCTGATGCTACACAACGGCTGACTTTGTTCATTTTGTGCTTGGCCGACTTTGAGTAATAGAGGACTTGCATGCAGTCTGGAAGGGCTTTTTTCAGCATGTGTACGTGTGTTAAAATAGCTCCGTTATTCAGGAGCCGCTGAGCCCCCAGCAGAGTAATGTGTCAGCAGGGTGGGGTAGCTGGGAGGAGGCTCCTGCTCACTATGCTTTAATAACTCTAATGTCCGTCCTTTTAGCTTCAACCTTTGCTGCAGGCCGCCATTAGCAGCTTTTAACAGGCGCTAAACAGGGGTTTACCTCACAGATGGAGCTTAGATCTGCTGAATATTAACTGCGGGATGATTTCATTCAGGCTCAGCACAGTTCCTGTCTGATTCTGTGTTTGCCTTTGAAGGGAAGCTGGTCTATTTTCTGCTGGTTTCTCTACAAGGAGACTTGAAACGAACTGAAATGTAAAATACGTTTCAGACAAACCTGATCAGTTGTCTGGACAGAGAAATAATAATAAAGCACATTTGTTCAAACAGTCACTTTTTTAAAACGAGGATTTCAGATGATTTCTAATGAAGCTCTTCAAGGCAAAGTATCAAAACTGCTCAGTGAACCTGAACAGTTCTTCTATGGGAGCGGCAACGGGTCGTGGTGGACACTTGGACAACACCTAGGGGTAAGTAAGGGTGAGACAGGTGAGACGCATGCGTGTTGTATGGATTTTTCATATTTTTAACTTCTCACTGCACAAAGAGCCCATCGGTGCTGTTTAGGTGTTCACACCACACTCTAGTACTCTAGTACTCTAGTACTCTAGGTACTCTAGGTAGTCTAGTACTAGGCGTAAGGACACCATAGGGCAGAATCACCAGTACGTCATAAGTGTATGGAACTTCTAATAGCGTTTGTTACTTTTTACACATCTTGTTTTTGTATTCAGCACAAAGGAGTTACTAATAAATTCTGTATTTGTTAATTTTGTATTCTATAAATGTGATTTCAGCTTTGAATTCAGAGAATTTAACATTCATGTCGTCTAAAAATGCATCACGGTATGGAATGTTATTCTGCATTTTACGGTAAGGATAAAAAAAAAGACTACAACCGCTTCAGGGACACCTATATCATTGTGAGCCTGGGCCCCCTGAACTGCTATGTCCGCCCCTGCTACCTGGACAACCCAAGAACCTGCAGCACTCACGTGGATCAACACCTTGAAGGGGTGCATGCGACTAAGGCTTCAGATGAGTGACAAAGTTCAGAGTGCATATGCCATCATGCAATAGGGGCGGGAATATGCATTTGCTTCTTCTCACTCCCTTTAAAGCGATCAATAAAATTCTATGTAACTGTCAATATATATTTAATAGAATCAGGGTGTCACATGTGTACTGTATGTAGATGTCTATTTATGATTAGCAGCAACTACAATGCCCAGAACAAGAGTCTGCAGCATCATTTTCCATTTTTTTCCAATCAATTCATAAATTAATATTTTAAATCAATTTTATTCATAGATTGTTATTGTCTTCCTTTGTTTTAATTGATTAACAATCAATTTCAAGATGTTGTCATCTTAATGAAGGAGAATCTTCATCGAAACAATGACGGTTTAACAAATTAATTGAGTTAAATGAAGCATTGTTATTACAGGTTTGAACCACGTTCTGCAAATCATTCGATTTCCGTCATCTTCCTCGTCTGAGCCCTCTAGAAACCGGGGAATTTAAACCCAACAGACCGGGTTTTGTCATCATTGTATCATACATGACGTCGTGTTCCTTGGAACTGTTGTGTGCATGTTACAGACATTAACACACATGATCTGTGTCTTGGGTGAATCGACATCCCGACAATAGAGAAATCATCGTTAAAGGAGCCGTGACCCTCAGCAATCAAACACATTGACAGCTCGCTTTCTTTCCAATCACTGCCTTTGACTTGGCCTTCATTTTACCGGCCAGGCTAACCTGTTCCAAGGTCTGCTCTTTTTTTTCCTCAGTGAGAGTCAGCTCCGTGGTAATAATAATCTTCAGCAGCAGACGATCCTAATTACAGACTTCTGCGGACGAGGTCAGAGGCCGAGCGCAGATTATTACAGTCATTGTTCTCCCGGAGATCCCGCAGGCCTCCGGAGGATCTCCAACAAAGTGAACAACTTCTAGCTCAGAAACTTGCGAGTGGACTTTTGTCTCCCCAGAGTTGGAGTTAATGGAAAATAGAACTTTTCACTTAAGTTTAAGAGTTGAACTCGGAGCTGTTCCCTTCCGTCTGCGTTCCACACCATGGACTCTTTTCTTTCCTCTTTCACTTTGTTTTCTTCAGAGGTTTGGATCCTGCTGCTGCCTCGTCGTACCTCGCCACCCCCTGGAGAGCAATCCTGGCCTCGGCCTTATCTTGAAGCGGCACATTTTCCCGGGGGAAATCTCCCAGTCTCCACCTTGGGCTCTGCTCTTAAGTGATGAACAAGTGAAACATGGACGCTCTTTGTCTGCCGGCTGCTAATCAGTGAGGCAGAGCGCTGCTGCTGCCATTTGGCCACGATGCAATATCTGCAGAACTGACATCTCCCCCTTTCTCTTCGTCGTCTTCCTCGTCCTCCAGCTCCCGTTGATCCAGAGCTGAAAACATCCTTTAAAGGAAGTAATGAACAGAGGACTCCTGCGTTCAGCAGTTTAGTGTGTGTAATGAAACTTGTGTGAAGTTTAGATTGAGCCCTGAAGAAAATCTCATCTGCCTTGTTGTGTTTAATTTCACATTTTCATATCAATAAGAAAAAAAGGGTGATTTTCCCTTTGTAGCAGATTTATCTTTATTTCCGCCATATTGTTCCTACTTCAATAAACTCTTGAGGGACAGCTGCATTTTTGCTAAATTTCAATTTACAGTGGGCGTCTTCTGAAGGGATATCAATACCAAGCTTATATTAGGACGTAAATAGACAGAGAAAACTTTATTATCCTTAGAAGAAAATAGCCAAAGCAACCAGGCGCCGGTGGTTTATTTCAGCCCGTCTCTACACAAAAACAAACATCAATTTTCTAAACCTGTTTAATTCCCGTCGGCGTCACAGGGTCCCTGGAGCCCATCCCAGCTACTGTAAGGTGAAAGTGGGGGGTCCACTGCAGGGCCACACTACCACCTTCACATCCAGGGGTGCTCCGGCCACTCCCACAGTCCAAAACCACACATGCAATAGTGGAACATGCAATTCCCACACAGACGGAACCCAGCCGGGATTCGTACCAGGGCCCCCTTGGTGTGCGGCGAGAGGGATGACCACTACACAGCCCGCAAATCAAAAGTCATCACAGTTTTGAGCCAACAAAGAACAGTTCATCAGGCCTAAGGTGTGACAAAAGATCGGTGACATGAAGGAAGAGGTCATGGGAGGATTTAACCGGAGAGCAGGTTTGGGACAAATAAGACGAGAAGTTATTCTAGCAAAGCGCAGTACAGATTTATTGATGGTTATTCAGTCACAACGTGCAAACCTGGAGGATAAAACCAGGATAAAGATGGGGTTTTTAATGTTAGGCCCTTTTAGAGCTGGACTTCAGGGATGTTTACATCTACCAGTAGGTAGATGTAAAGACTATTCTTACTAAGGGTGTGTATTGGCAAGAGTCAGGCAATAAGATACGTATCCCGATACGCCCCGCGATACGATACGTATCCCGATATTTTACCGAAACATTTTGAAAAAATATATATTACTGTGAAAAAACTCTACCTGAATTTCTATATGTCTCCCATTTTAATAAAATGGTCAATTCAGTTTATTTAATGATCACAATGTTAAGCATTGCAACTGTATCTCACATCGTCAGCCTAATAGCATATTTGCCTAACTCATTTTTTCAGGTTTTTGGAAAAGAAGAAAAAACACCTTTTTTTCACCAAATTATAAGAACTTTTTATTTATATCGTCAGCCTAATACCATTTCTGCCTAACTCATTTTTTTTGCCAAATTGAGATATTGGCCTAACTCTTCTCTCCTTTGGTGACAAAAAGGTGTTTTTTCTTCTTTTCCAAAAACCTGAAAAAAATGAGTTAGGCAGATATGCTATTAGGCTGACGACATATAAGTTGCTTTTACCAAAGCATATTCATAGTGCTTTTATTTTGGTAAGTTAAAATATAGAAAGGGAACAGTCAACATTGTCTGATTTCCACAACAAAATATTTTTCAGTATAAGAAAAAACAAAGAATGAATGTTCCTTAACCAATAAGTTTCTATTGGGGAAATAAAATGCTGTTTATTTAAACTTTGCTTAATGTAGTTTTTCCAGTGCTTTTAAACGGTTCAGGAGCCTGAATGGTGCTTCAAAAATAAAGGGGGTGTGGGGAGGGGGGGGGGGGGGGCACTGATTCTTTCCAGAAACAATAAAGTGTGATGATGAGGCAGCAGGACAGAACGAAGGAAAGTTGCTTTAATGGGACAGAGGCTTTGTTTACATCAGTCTGCTCTGCTGCACCTTTGCAGCCACGTTTTCTCACACACAGAAGTAAACTAACGCTCCTCGCCACGATGTCGGCCTTTTTCCAGAGCGTTGTACGCATCACTCTGATCCATCAGGTCGCTAAACTAGAATCTGTTGCTGGGAGGGTCTGCAGAACTTTGGCCCGCTTTGCAAATAGCATTTTAGCCGATGCTAAGCGCATTAAGTTATTAGCCACTGCGCTGCTGCAGTGTTCACTCGTTTTTATCTGAGCCGCTAAAAAGCCCAGCAATCCTCGTTTTTATATGTTACTGGCAGCAACATGGCTCAGAGTTTCAGTTTGGTTCTCATCCCAAGTAAAAACAAAGTATTTCATGTCTCATAACAATGAAACAAGCTGCCTCTAGCTGACGTCTTCCTGTTGTTTTGTGTGGTGTAGAGCTGCTCAAAGAGACTCCATGTTCTCTGCTGCCAACTAGTGGTTGGAGGGTGAAGTGGACAACAAGAGTCAGACGCTAAAGGACATAAATAAATAAATATCGTCCTGGTAGCATTTTGAATCGATACAAGTATCGCCAAATGAACTATCGCGATATTTTCCCGAATAGATTTTTTCTAACACCCCTAATTTTGACATTTTTAATCCAGATGGGTCTGCAATGCTGTAATCTGGGAGGTGAAGAAGAAAGTCTTCATCTCTAGAGTGACAGAGAAAGCTGACTACTAATGTTAAATATGAACGCCCTTTCGTCAGTGGTGTGAGCAGATGGATTATTTGTAATACGAATAAATCCACATTTGATTAAATGAGAGAAAATTTTTACGTCTGAGTTCACTTTTGGTAAAATCGAAAAATTTTACCAATAAACTATAACCAACATATTTACTGATGTGTGTCATTGAGCTCATTGCAAATCCAACTGCTAGGCTGCATCACAGATATGCTTTATGGAAAAAATAAAAATCCAGAAAATAGACAGACTTTTGTAGAAGAGAAAAAAAGAGGAAACTGTACCAGCATTCAAGACAATGTGATTCAATACAAACACTAAAAAATGGAAAGTCTGCTTTATGCTAACAACTGGAACATCCATCCATCCATCCATCCATCCATCCATCCATCCATCCATCCATTCGCAGGGCAGCAGTCCAAGTAGAAATTCCCAGACTTCCCTCACCCCGGCCACTTCCTCCAGCTCCTCTGGGGGGACCCCGAGGCGTTCCCAGGCCAGCCGACAGACATACTTTCTCCAGCGTGTCCTGGGTCATCCCCGGGGCCTCCACCCAGTGGGACATGTTTTCACTATGTGCATGTTTTTATTAGTATATGTATTTTAGATGATAATTTAATTCTAAATGTATATTTTTAATTAATGTATTTAATTGATGTTTTTAGGTTGACAATTTCTAACACCTGTCCGTGGACTACGGATGAAAAATAGCCTTTGGGCTAATTCTGGCGCATTGCAGTGCTGCTTTTAATGTGCACTGTCCCTGTTAAACAAATGAATAAATAAACACCTCCCCAGAGAGGTGTCCAGAAGGCATCCAGACCAGAGGCCTCAGCTGGTTCCTCTCGATGTGGAGGAAAACAGGTTGTACTCCAAGTTCTTCGTGGGTGGCGAAGCCCCCCCCCCCCCCCCCCATCTCTAAGGGAGCATCCAGCCACCCTACAGAAGACTCATTTCAGCCGCTTGTATTCAGGACTTGGTCCTTTGGGTCATGACCCAGAGCTCATAACCATAGGTGAGTATTGGAACGAAGATTGACCAGTAAATCGAGAGCTTGGCTTCGGCTCAGCTCTCTCTTCACCACAACGGACCGAACACTGCAGCTAAAGTCCTGGGGCCTCATTTATAAAACTTTGCGTAGGATTTGCGTCAGAAGTGGCGTACGGATGAAACATAGGACGTGCGTACGCACAGAAATATTCGGAGTTATAAAACCGTGCGCACGCACATCCTACGCATCTTTCCCTTAATAAATCACAACCAATTCTAAATGCAGCGCAGCTTTTGCGGCCTCATGACACGCCTATAGTTGCCCATAAATAGTCCGTGAAACGCCCACAAATGAATATTCATTGATTGCGAAACCATGCCAAACACGGAGAGAAAATCAAAAAAACGTAACTTCACTCACTGTGAAGTAGAAGTTATCGTTGGCGAGGTGAAAAAGAGGAGAATAATGTTGTTTGGAGGGCACAGAGTGGGCATTACTAATGCCTAAAAGGCACGTGAGCGGCAGACGGTGGCAGACGCCGAAAATGCTGCAGCCTCACAACCTGGGACCGTGGCCGAAATAAAAAAGAAATGGTCGGACATCAAAGTTGAGGCAAAAAAACGTCTAGCGCTGTACCCCCCCCCCCCCCACACACACACACACACCCGTGTCTGCCACAGGTGTGGTGGGGGGGGGGGACACCGGAGCTGACCCCTCCTGATGAGAGACTGGCGGCAATAATTGGGGAATCCCTTTTAAGTGGAGTGGTGACTGAGGCGCAGGGGGACGCCGACGCGCCAGATGCACCGGGTGACACACCCCCAAAAGCCCGCAGAGGAAGTCGGAACCGGCTCATAAGCCAGTCGTCCTCGTTTGCCAGCAAGTCTCCTTGCTGTCTAAAGATGCGTTCACTCCGAATTCTTCCATTTGCCACATCTTCTAAGTGCGCAAGATCAGCCATTGTGCGTCATTTACGCATTGTGATGGGGCATTTTATTTCCATCCATTTAATTACATCTGAAAAGTTACAGATGTCGGGAATAATCGACGTGGAAATGGGAAATTGATCAGCGCAAATGTAATTTCTTGTTGCTTTCTAAATGGTTGAGACATACGCCATACATTGTTTTATCAAAAATAAAACAAAATAAAGGCATATGCATGAATACCATAATTCAGTACCTTATGAAGAAATGTTTTACTATGAAACAACTTTCCCCAGTGGACAATTAATGCATCTCTCTCTATCTATCCATCTGTCTGTCTGCACCTATATCTGCTCCGCCAGACGGACACATTGACGGGAATATCAGTTGTGTACATTATTTCGTTCTGTTAACTATATTATTTATGAGGATGAATTGCACAACATGCCAATATTGCAGAACATATTTCACTTTTCTTTTTGCAAATAAGTGTTCATTTGAATTTCTGTTGTAATTTTCGTTTGATTTTTTTTGTTTGTTTCACTGCTGATCGATCAAATGGGTGTTTGTGTAGCTGTTAATTGTCAGACTTGCTTTGTGAAGTCTTCATGTTATTTCTGAGAGGCAGTATTGTCATTTTCACTTTCACGTGTTTCTTCCATCTGCCGACGGTGTCGCCGTTTCTCATTTCACCCGTTTTTGTGCGTACGCCTGGGTCAGAGCTTGCGTGAAGGACCGCACATTTTCCCGTCAAGTTTGCTTTTTATAAATATCAACTATTGCGTAGAGAGTGGCGTACGCCTTCTTTTGTGCGTACGCAACGTTTATAAATGAGGCCCCTGGTCATAGTTATGGTTTATCCGTACATGAATCCTGTCGGAAATAACAGTCTTCATGTCTTGATATTTGTTTCAGTCAGCAGACGCTGGGTTGAGGTCAGCTCTCCACAGCGGTCAGAGAACCTGTGGTTTGGAAACATATCAGTGCTTCTTTTCAGCTGATGAATTTGTAAAGCTGCATTGTAGCCATGCTCCAGCAGTTTCTCTTAATTATCAGAATAATCACATTGAAGGAAAGAAAAGGCTTGGGTTATTGGATTAGCTCAGGCGATCCTCTAAAACAAACCATTTACTCTTCACTATCCATTTCACTTTGTTCTCTTTGTACTTTGATTTAATTAGTTTTATTGGTATGAAGCTTTGAAGCAATGTCTCTGAAAAAAGAAGAAAAGCTCTATTGTGTATTATGACAGTTAGGAGTGAATAAAAACTGATAAAGAAAGAGTTTCTGGTGTTTATTCAAGTTTCTAAACAGTTTAATTATATTTATAACACCCCTTGTGGGCCACCCTTTTTTCCCCAGGGTTCCCCCTCCTGGGGGGGGGCGGCAGGCCCCTGCCTTGCTCCTCCCTGGACCAACCGTGGGCCGGGTGGGTGGCTGCCTGGAGTGCGGAGCGGGTCTCCCTTGGGGGGTCCTGGCTCGTACCTGGGGTTGGGGCGGGGGGATGCCCGGAACTCCTGGGTGGTGGTGGGGTGCTCGTCTGGGGCTGTGGGCGTCCTTCTCCGGTGGGGCCCTGCGTTGGGCTCTTCCGGCGCGGCGGGGGGCTGCTTTCCTGGCTGGGCTGGGGCGGCGCTCTCTTTTCCTCCGCGCCTCCCTGCTCTTTGGCTCAGGGGGCCTCGCGGCGGTCCTGCTGGCCCTGGCCTGGGTGGCGGTCTTGGTCGCCTGGGGGGCGGTTGTTCCCTGCCTGTTCCCGTGTGGCGGCGTTGGGGGAATTCCGGCTGCCGCTGCTGCTGCGGTGGGGGTCTGGGTGTGGGGGTGGCTGGGCGCTCCTCCTCCTTCTTTTAACATTCCACCATCCATTTTAGAAGAACATAAACACTCACCTGAGCACAGGTGTTAGCTCACCTTTGCACTTATAGTTTACATGATTGAATGAATGAAAGATTTCACACTAGTTGGTTTAAAGGCATAGGTATGCGTTCGTGAACACTATCTGTTTTGTGTGCATGTTGACATGTTAACATTTTTTGCGGCTAGCAGGTGTGTTGATAATATTTGAGTGTGTGTGAACAGGCCCCGCCCTTTTTGTACTACATTTGAACTGTACCGTAATGATAAACAACCAGTAAACCTGTCTGCTCTATGCTGCTTACTTATGCGTCTTACCCCCCCCTCTCACTATCCCCCCCCCCCCCCCCCCCCCTCTAACGTCCCTCTCTCTTCTTCCCTTCTTTCCTTTTCCGTCCGGTCAAACACCAAAGATTTTCAAACATGGTTGAAATTAATAAAGTTTGGCCTCAATTACAAAAGGGGTTTATTCAGACATACCTTTGGTTTGTCTGAAGATTAATAACCCCTCTTGTTAAAGTAAAATATGTCCAACACAAGAGGCCCTCAGCTCTCATCTGCCTGCCTAGCTGTTGGACAGGACAAGTAAAAAAAAAAAAAAACAAAAAAAAGTTTCTAAACAGTTATTTACAACTCTGTGGGATGAGCAGCCACTCCGGTAAACAAGATTTAACATGTGAACTGCTCATGAACCCTCCACCACCATGTTTTACAACTGCACTGTAATAAATCCAAATTAAATTTTTTGACTTAACAAAATCTTTTATGTTGTAATAACTCTATAATCTAAGTTCTACTAATCAATTCAACAATTTAAGTCAGTTTAGCAAGTTAAGGTAGTCGTACAGTTCAACATTATTTATTGAGTTGTCTGTACTTATATATCAAAGTTGCAGTTCATTACAGTGTACTAAAGTTCTGTGAACTTATCTTTTTTAATTGTGAAATGCGGGAATGCCAACTTTTGGAGTTGGCATTGTCCACTGATTGAGTGGTTTGTCAAGAAGCGTCTGCAGGTATGTTTTAACTCTTATTTAATGACATAATTATTAGCAAGTACATAAAGTACGTTGTATCCCACAATTCCTTGCAGTGCCGATCTAACAGCAGCATCAAAGTTACACCTACTTAATTGAATTAATTTGAATGAAAGTAAAATAACTGTCTGATAACTACATGTTATTTTTAAGATAACATGTAGTTAAACAAAAAAATATATTTATCTTAACTGAAGCAAATCATTAAGTTAGATCAAAGTAAAAAGGTTTCTCTTTCCAACATCCATATGTGGTCTTATCACCCTCTCACGGTGGAAAAAGTATTATCTGAGCTTCTTCATCCACTAAATAATCTTCAAATGGACACGCCATGCTGCTTCACCTCTCTGAAAACAAACTAACCTTCAACTAAACCTGCTCCAGACCAGGTTATCTTCAGAGCATGAGTTGCTATGGCAATTTGACATATCCTGAAACATACCTCCATTTCTGGAACCGAAAGCTGAGGTTATCAACTTCCTTAGCCTCAAACTTACCCTTATAACTAAAACCTGCTTTCTGGACCCCCCCCCAGGGTATATAGTATGTGTGATTATGAAGCTGAATTCAAAGTCAAGAACAGAGGTGCTCTTACAACTCAAATTTAAGTTATTTCAACCTTTGGTCAAATCACCAAGAATTGGAATTTACAGTTGTTACAGCCTAAAAAAATAATTTAGTCAAAGCCTGAGTTCTGAAAAATTAAGATTCAGAGTTAGGATTACGTGACATTTTAGGTTAGTGTAATTTACATCTGAGTTGGTCAAAATTACGATTCAAAGTTAATCCAACTTGAACTTTTAAGTTCATACAACTTACAACTGAGTAAGAAGAACTTAGATAAATGAGTTTGAAAACTCCAACACAAAACTTAAAATATTGAGTTTAGGTCCTTAACTCAAAATTTTACCGAAGTTTGTTGCCTTACAATTTTAAGTTCTACGAACTTTTCTTTTTTTGCAGTGTGGAATGAGGGAATAAAAAACACTGGTCCCGACTTAATCTGGGAAATATACGACAAAAATTAGTGTAAGTAAAGATCACAAATGTAAGAAAAAGCTAAATTATTATTATTATTATTATCTTTGGAAAATTCACAGAAGCAGATGTCTTTGGGCACTTTAAGTCAAAATTCTGCCCTTTCCTTCTTAAAATCAATAGAAACACATACATTAGAAAAACACTTGATCCAACTTGTTCTCCCAAAACTGCCCTGACCCGTTAAGATTTGGACTCTGAGGCTGAAGCTGGAGTCTCAAACAGAGCTGGTTTCACAGTTAAATAATTATATAGTAATTCAAGCTTTTTGATGGACTTACATGGGAAACCGAAAAGGAGGGAGTTGTTGTACTGAAAATTACCAATGTATGGACCAAAGCAGTTGTGGAAGAAACCATCTCTTTGACCTCACTGAAAGATGAAGAAAGAGAGAATAAAGAATAACACTGAGCTTCATAACCTGAGAGGAGAAGAGGCCAGAGGATTCATCACCTGGTAAATAAAAGATGTTACTTTTGGAAATAGTAGATTTGGAGTCTACAAGCAAGAATTGGGTTTTGCTAGTATTTAGCTTAAGGAAGTTGTGAGAAAACCACATCTTAATCCTGGATGAATAATCTAAATGGGAGGGAGTGCAGAGTGGGATCAGTGACCAGGTAGAACTAGGTGTCATCAGCATAGAAATTGAATAAAATGTTCTGCTTCTTAAGAATATTAACAAGTGGAAGTAGATAAGTGATTAAAAAAAAGATTAGGGACCAAGGGCAGAGCCATGGGGAACACCACATGTTATTGTGGTTGATTGAGAATGAACATTGTTGAGTACAATCAGAGAGACGTGAATAGAACCAGGTGAGGGGTGAAGGTGAAGAAGAACAGTTTGTCAAATTCAAGCAGGACAAGTTTGGACAAAAGACCAGAATCTGCTGCCATCAGTCATTTCTATCATGACAGCCTCGGTCCTGAGAGACCAAAAAGCAGATAGAAACTGTTCCTAAAGAGAATAATTGGACAGATGTTCATTGACCTGAGTAGCATCAAAGAAAATAGATGATGGGTATTATGATGAAGAGGATGAAAGTCGATTTTCTTTAGGATAAAAAAATCACATGTTTTTAGTGGAAGTGGAAAAACTCCACAGGAGAGATGACCAAACAATAATTGTTATGTGTGCATAGAGAATAGAAGAGGAGGCTTTAACTAGGATGCTCTGCAGTGGGTCCAGAGAGAACCTGGATGCTTTGATTTGTGAATGAAGCCAAAAACAGCAGAAACTGTCAGCAAATCAAAGTTTGATGGTAAAAGAAATGGGAGCATTCTAGGAAAAACAGATTGAAAACCTTATTGCATCACAAACATAAATGTTTTCCACTTTAATAATAAAAGCAGACATTTGTCTTACAGACTTCTGTCGAGTACATGTGTGTTGGAAATGTCTGGAAGAATCTGAATCTGGAAGAAGCTGCTGGGAAGAAAAAGATCACTTGATGACATAAAAAAATCTAAACGATATGATCCAACTTTGGAAATAGCTTCTTTATTGAAATATTGTGATTCATAAACATGTCTTTATGAGCAGCAAGGCCAGTTCTCCTGTGGAAATGCTCCAGGTGAGAAGAGCGAGCCGTCTGCGTTTAACTCATTGCTTTTCATTGTAATTCTTTTGTTTCTTTTTGTCAGAGTTTTTATGGAGGCGATGGCATCCAAAACTTTCTGCCCTTAACTTCTTACTGTTTTTCTCAAACATTTCCGGGACAATTCCAATGTCATTTGGGAATACTGTTAGGGTGTTTATGGTCTGCATCAGTACTTGGGTACACGTCAGGAACATCTACATGTGCGGCCAGACTGTTGGTTCCCTAGAAGAACGCTGCCTGTAGAACCGCATGTCTCTGCCAGCTCCCCATGGTGCTTCCTTGTTCTGTGAAAGAAAATGCGATTTATCAGACACTTTCCATCATTTTGACAATTACATTCTCATTTGTGCAGCTCTTAGCATAAGACAGGGATCAGCATGAAAGGTCAGCAGCTGTGCAGACTCAGACGCAACAAATGGGTGATGCTGTGACTTCTTCAGTTCCTTCTACCGAGGACATTTTTTCCCTCTTTGCCCATTTTTTCTGCTTCTAACATGAACTTTTATACTCGCATTCCAACAAAACCATGAACCAGACACAAGGATAACAATGTATCCAATGATTCATTTAAGATTTTAGGAATGTGCTTGATTTGTTTTTGTTCTTTTTCAAAATAACAGAATAAAGACGCAAAAATGATCAAAAATTAGGCATTTACTTTGGGAAAAGATATTTGTGATGTCTTGCTGATGGAACATGTGAAGCCATGATTTCTCACAGCCATGATTTATGTAAAAGAAAAGTCAGAGGTCACCAGAGGGAGAACATCTGAGCTGAGCAGCAGAACAGGTCACCCATACCTTCAGGAACTCGTCTGTTATCAAGCCTTTATGCTTAGATTAAACAGAGAGTCATCTGCATAAACTCAGAGGGACTCTGTGTTAATGTTGTTAACTTTACTTATTTGTGGGTGGGGGTGGAAGTAAAGAGAGAAAAGGACTGTTCCAAGTCTAAAACCTGGTGGTTCCGCTTTTACAAAGTTATTTGCTTTTCCTCACTCGGATAAAAAACTGAGGGTTGAAGAGAGAATATCCTCGTTCCAATAGAAAGTTGCCTTCTTTTTTTTTTTCCTTTCTGCTACCTATAGTAAACGTGTCTGATAACTGCTAAAATGGCTTTTTGCTGGGTTCCCGATGCCACAACTGAATAAATGACAACAACATGCAGTCAGAAGCCAGTTGTACAAGAATAAAGAGCTGCCATTTGGGTTTTTAATGTTTTCCCCTATTTCTATGAATGCAAAAGTGAGCACAGTTTCCAGTAAGGAAGCGGCACACGGGCGCCGCCTTCCAGCAGCACGTGGAATGAAGCCGGAGGAAAGTATCAGCCGTTTCTGGATCAGTCAGACCCAAAAATGACTGCAGGTGTCGGCGCCAGTCGTCTTACCTGGACTGAACTGCATGTTTGATAAGGTTTGATTCCTTCCTGCTGGCACACAGATCCTGTTTGTGTGGTTTCAGGGTCGAGGTGTGGGCTGAAGGGACACTGGGGGCATTATGCCCAATCGATATCTGGCAGACGGTGGGGGGGTGGGCCATAATCTCCATCAGCCATGTAAGGAAGTACATTACTGCCACTACAAAGCCTATTAACAAAACCGCAGGTCATGCATTATTGAATGGATGTTGGTTTTATTCGACCCATTCAAAGAGATAAAAAAAACAGGACAAACATAAATAATGCAGCCACTCCACCCCCCCCCCTTCTGGAAAATGTTTTTGTTTTCAGTGCTTAATTGGATTTGCAGTCCGGGAGGCATCATGGGAAGGGGAGGGGCAAGGAGGGCGCTGGGACCACATCAGACTGACTTGAGGGGGATATTGATCGGTGATACAGATCTACACAGAGCGATCCAGAGGGACCCCCTTAGGATGATCCACCCAAACCTGCATGTCAGCATCAGGTTTTTTTTATTCTCACCAAACTCAGACGAAAAATACAGACGTTTGTGTTTTATTGTTCTGTAGTCATGGGAAAAAGGCTTTTTCCCCATCAGTGGTCATCAGACTGAATAATCAGGAGATCAAAGGGGCTTTTGCTTCAACTCACATTCACGTCTGCAGAAACACTTAACCACTAATATCTATTTAGTTTGTACTGTTTCGTAGTGAAACATTCTTATTTCAGTGTCCTCAGACAAGATCAGGATTTACAGTCTTCAGATGCAAATATAAATATTATACAAGATATTAAATAACTAATAGTAAACTGCAGTTTTAATCCTCAACAAGGGGCTTTAAAAAAGTAAAAAAAACAACAAACAAAAACAATTCAAACTTTAAAATCCAAAAACTCATGGATTTATGCTTCATCTTTATGCTTGGTTTGTATAAAAATGTCGGATGTTTACTTTCTACAGATGTAACGTCTGAACACAGCTGCTGTATTTTCTCTACAACAGAAATAAAATTCTCTTCTTTTTCCTGCAAAAGCTCCAATAAATGTTTGGACCTTTTTGGTTTCTCTGCTTTCACTCTTCTGTTCCGTTCATCCGAACTGGATCAATCAGTTTGTTCTGACCGCTCTCATTCCAGATTCACCATCTTCTGTCCTCTGGTGGTTCTGGTAGAACTTGGGTTTGTTCTGGGTCTTTATCTACTTGTAGGATGAAGTTCTGAGCAGCTCGGCTCACAGCAGAGGAGCCTGCATGTTCAGCAGAGAGCCGTGTTCAGGGAGACTCTCACTCTGTACTGTAACCATACCATCACACTTCCACCTCCATGTTTGACAGTTAATGTCACACTGTGGAGCCATCTTTTCACCTTTTTGATGCCAATATCAAACCAGAGGTTTCAAATGTTGGTTGATGGGTCCATAACAGCTTCTTCCAGTCTTCTTTGGTCCAGATGAGGCTCTTTGTCTCAGTCTGACGTCCTGACAAAGACTCGTTCTGTCAGCCGGAAGCTCCAAGTCTTCCCCGTTCAAACTGAGACTGGATCGCAGCGACCACGGAGAAGGTGATGTCCTGGAAGACGTCCATCCTGCAGGAGTTCACTCACAGAAACTCGGACTCTGGTTCAGGTGAGACTTTGGTTCTACACTTTGGCTTTTTTTCTCGTGAGAAAGATCTTCCAGTTTTATGATGGTCTGTCTCTCTTCTATCATTTTGGAGACTGCACAGCACACTATTTCCAGCTGAACAGACAGTTCAACTAGGAGGGTGTGGTACCACCGTGTGTTCCAGCTCTGCTCCGAGGCAGACAGAGAAGGTCAGAGGTCATCAAGGCCAGTTGGAAGACCTGCAAAAATGACCTTTAAGGTTTGATCAGCCTCTACTGCACAGAAACAGATTGTAGTTGTTCTGATGTTCCGTGTCGAGGCCTTTGTGAATAATTCTGGAATGTTCACGTTTTAATTTGAGGTAACTGACGTTTTAAATGTACAAATTACTATCACACCATTTTAGACTGTTTGCTGGAATTTGTCATTTTGAACTGGAAAAAATAGTCAGATAGTTGGAATGTTGTTCTAAAACTTCTGACCCTTACATCATATTTAAACTGAATGACACAAACACACAGGATCCACTTAAATAGTGCTTAAATTGGGCTACGACACTCGTTCCTTTCTTTTCTTGAAATTTCCCTTCATCCTTGAATCTCCTACTGTGTCCTACTTCTATGCAGAGTCTTGTTAGGGAGTGACTGTTATCCTGTAGGACAGTTTTTAAAATGAAGCCTGACATGAATCCATTAAGAGAGAATTAATAAAACATCAAAGGAGTGCTTTTCCACTCTCTCCTGGCTGGAGAAACCCCAGGGAGTTTTAATTATGGTGTGATTTATTTGCCTCAGAATGAGCGGGACAACTGCATTAGTCAGAAAAGATCAGAAAACTTTCAATGTCTTTATCTGCTGCTCATACACAAACTGTTTTAAGTGGAGTTCATCCTTTGGGAAGATTAAATTTGATCAAATTCTTACTAAAAGATGCTGTCTGATAGATTTCATTGGGAGGCTAGAAACGTAGTGTTTGTACCCTGAAAACGCTGTACTTTAAGAAATCTGCTCCAAAGTACCCTCTAAAAACTTTAGTTTATGTAAAAAACAATCATGAAGCAAACAATGGAGTGTTTTAACCCTTGTGCTATCCTAGGCACGTTACCATTGGGAGTTGGGTCATCTAGACCCACTAGACAGTGCTCTGAACCTTTCTTCATCAATGATTTGTGATCTTCACTGGTGTCCATGGATTACATGAAATCTTTCCACCTTTATCCACCTTTGTCATGGTAGGGGGAACACGTCAATGGTCATCTTGACCCCATAGGATAGCACAAGGGTTAAAGAAATAACACATAGTATGGAGTTGTGTAAATCCAAAAGATTTAAACGCTTTTGTTCAACAAAGTAAAAAGATACTAGCTAATTTATTAGAGGTAAACACAAACAACAAAAACAGATTAATCTGTTTTTCCTATGTGGAGTTTTATGGGTTAAAAGATTCCAGTGAAACATTTTGAATGAAATTCATATTTGGGTTAGGGTTAGAACCTCTAACATAAATGTCTCTTGGGCTGTTGTAGAACTGTTTTGGGGTAAAACCCTGATGATGAATTGTGAAAGCAAATGCCAGCAGTTTGTTGTCAATGAAGTTCGGATGATGTAGAACATGATTCCCAGTCTGAACTGTTAAGGAGCCAACAGCAGAACATTCAGGTTACTAAAGAGTCAAAAATTGTGCCCCAAGTGAAACAGGAGAAAAAAAATAAAGCTTTACAGTTTTCCGTCAGTGATAAATAAACTGCATCCACTGCTGCCTGGTATTGATATCTTTGGAAACAACTTGTTTTGACCCAACAAAAAACCACTGATCCTCGTATGCAGACAAAGACGGGCCTGACTCCAGCTGTTGAGTCATTTTTTTTTGTTTTTTGCTCAACCTTTGTGTTTTTGGTGCAGGCTGGTTTACTTTGTGAATTTTTGTTTGGTTGTTGTTTTTTGTCATCATAAGAACCGCCTTGAGTGCGAGTCTTCCTGCCTCTGGGTTATCATTCATTTTCTGTGACATTTTCAGAGGTTAACTCAGATTTTATGGTTCAACTTGTTTACTGTTAAAAATATTCTTATAGAAAGATATTTTGCTCAAAAAGAAAAGACATCAGGGTGAAAGTCCCTGCTGGAGCTCAATGTCATTCTTCTTCCAGCTGGTAATAATGTCTCCAGATGAAACCAACTGAAGCATAAATGTACAGATGTAAACAACCAAGGTGAGATTTTAGAGCAACCACCACACATTTCTGCAGCAACTGCAACTGACTTGTGAGGTTGCCATGGCAAAGACAAGCAAAGGACAATCTCATTACAGCTTCAGGTCCATTAAAGGAAGAGCTCAGCTTTGTTGGAGAAAATGTTTTAGCTTTTTCATTTCATGGAAAGAAACATTTTTATTGAACTCTGATTTTACAACCTATTGAAACTTGCTAGGATGGATTTTAACCCCTGTTTTTAGAGATTCAAGATATTTAGTTCTCCAATTTTCGCTCTTCAGCTTTTTAAGCGGTTCTCAGAATCTGCATCAACGTCATTATTTTGGAAGCAAGACTTTAGATTTATGTTCTAAGAATAACTGCTCCTTTCAGATGTTAGGAGGATTTATTAAGATGTGCCAAATTGTAGTAAGATTTTCATTTTGTTCTAAAATGAGTCATTTCCACTTATTACATTAGTTTTTTGACACTAATCAAAATGAACTACAATTAAATACATAAATACTCATAAAATATCAAACCATTTAATTAGAACTAGCAAGAAAGCTTTAGTTTCTTTTTGGATTCTTGTGTGGAACTCCTCATTTTCTGGATGAGTCAGGCCCAAAAATGACAGCAGGTGTAGGCGCTGGTCGTCTCACCTGGACCGAGCTGCAGGTTTGATAAGGTAGTTTTCCTCCCTTGTAGTGATTTTCTTATAAAGGTTATTGTTCTTTTCCTATTTTAGCAGTGTGAAAACTGCATTGTGCTCAGTTCATCTTCACTTCTGCAGAAGCTTTCCACAGGTCTGCCACTCATATAGTACTTCATCTAAAGGCAGATCCAACATCCTCCTAACTGAAACCAAATGGTGCAGTGGTAGGGCGGTCAACCTCCGATCAGAAGATTGCAGGTTCGATTCCTGCCCATATGCCGAAGTGTCCTTGGGCAAGACACAGAACCCCACCTTAACTCAGGGTTCGGCAACGGAGCCGCCATCAGTGTGTTAAACGGGGACTGTGACCGTAAAGCGCTTTGGGCCTTCGGGAAAGGTAGAAAGGCGCTGTACAAGTATACGCCATGTACCATAATCATGTACCATAATGACAAATATGATGTGGCATCCATCAGGTCAAACATTCATGAGGAATGATCTGTTCTGTTTGCAGGAACATGGCTGGCTAGTTGCCTTTCTACTGCGCAGCAATAACTAATCATGACGTCTTAGGTTCTATTATCAGACACGGTTGTGTTTTTCACATACCTGACATGTTTCGATGGATGTCTTCCATCTTCGTCACTCTGACCAACACAACCGTATTGGATAATAGAAGAACCTAAGAAGTCAGTTAACACAGACAGACAGCATGAAATTTATTGAACTATTAACTAATTTTTGTTTTTTTACTTTTTTTTTCATTCACTTTTTTGTTGTAGTTGTTTTTCAATTTTCAGTTGTTTTTGTTCCTGAACAGTTTGAAAAAAAAAAAAAAAAATTTGCATGTTTTTTACAGTTGGACACATGTTTTGCAGACTACATATTTTTTACACTTTTGCAGCTGTCATTATTTAATATTTTATATTTATTTATTTAAAACGAATCTCATTTTTGAATATGATTTTCATAATAATTTTAATAACATTTTTTTATCATTTTATATGAATTTCATTTGTGATGTCCTTTTTTGATGTCATGATCGCTAAGCGGAACAGACCCAGATGCTGGAACCCAGAAGGAAACACAGGAGATTGACCAGGTAAGTTAAAGAGTTTATTTTTCTGAACGGAGATCCGATGGCGAGTATGGAGGCTATGGGGGGGTCGTGGCTTGGCTGGAGGTCTTGACGTGGACAGGAATCTCAGGTTGGTCGGCGAGGATGGGCTGCTCTGTAGAAGTAACTCAGGTGAACATTCGTGGTGAGAATTCCTGATGACGAGGCGTAAGAGCAGAATTAGCGTGGAGCACGGATACATGGACAAGAAGGTTAAACTAGTGACCAGACTAAGCACCATAAGGGGCAACAAACTGGAGAGGACTGCTGGAGCTGGATCTATTTAAGAAGGGCTGGTAGTTGATGAGGTGAGTGTTCACAGCTGGTATCCATCAGGAAGCAGAGCAGTGAGGGGAGGGGGAGGAGAGACTGCCAGAGGCACCATGACAGACTCTCTTCTGCTGCAGGTCACTTCTGAGATGCTTCCATCAACCTCCGCCTGTGTCGCCATTAAAGCTTCAAAACATCGCCTGTTGCTCCTTCATCTCTTCTCCACAGTGTTCAAAGAAGCTTCTTGCCACCGGTGAACCTGAGAGGAAGGAGACGCCTCTGATGGGCAGTAGCATCGCTGACTCCAAGTTGGCGAGCTGCGTTTAGCATCATTAACATTCATGAGCATCTCGGAGAAATCAATAGGGCAGAACAAAACTTTATGATGTCAAAGTATTACAATGTTAATGTGTGGGCGAGAACATGTTGAGACTAAATGCTCCTCCTCCTCTTCCTCCTCCTCGCTGGCTTTATAAATGCTACAAGATCAGATTTCATGACACACCCCCATCCGATGGGAACTGGTCTTTGCTTTGGGGAGCAGATAAGCCTGGATGATCCGCAACAATAAAGAAATCTGTGAACAGGCTGGAGAGCCCCAAAAGCTTCCTCCCTCCCTCTCTAATCTTTGCAATTTGCCATGGCTGATAAAATTTTAATGAGGAATAAGCATAATGGGAGCCACAGAGAGATTATGGCGAACTTGGAGTGAGATGCAGCGGACAGATGAAGATGAGGGAGCTGGAATCAGACTGGAGATCAGAGATGCTCTCAGAGTCCCCCGACACCATCCGGGACACGCCCCTCGCAGACGGATCAGCTGTGAGCTTTTTGCGTTTGTTTTGAGCCGACTCTCCATCTTTGGGAGAAAGAGCTGCTCCCTCAAAGACAAAGCCCTTTTTTCCCTCTAATGTATAATTTACTAAAAACTGAGATGCAAGTTTTCTGTAGAAACTTGAGCTTTAAATTTTAGAAAATTCAGGAACTTCATTAAAATTTACAGAAAATATGTTCTGGAAAAAAGTACATATGATAAAGAATGCCGAGGTCGGCTGCAGCAAATGACCACAGCACTAAAACAATGACCAGCTGACCAAAGTCTCATTCCAAACTAACAAAAACTAAAGTAAAATAACCGCTAACAGAATTTAGTAATATTTTGAATTTCATACTCGTTATAAAAAAACAAATTTGTTTTTTTATAACTCATTTCAGTAAACTGAACTAAAGTCCATTTTTTTCATCTACCAAAAACACTTTATACCCTTATTTTGAAAATCATAACCTTCACCGACATTTTACATTGAAGATATGTTCCCTTTCAGTGACAGTAGTTTTTCGTTCGTGTTTTTAGTTTAGACACATACATTCCTACATCATTCTGCATTACAGAGTGAAAATATTACCTGAAGTGTATTTTTATTATATCTACTATATTTACGAAGATCCCAAATCTGTGATCTCAGATGTCAAAAATTGAATTTGTCAACAGTTTAGACACATCCGAGTCTTCAGGTAGTCCTTACGGCCCTAACCGGTGGACGTAGATGGGTAACGGATGAACAGATGAACAAAGGGTCATAAACAAATCTTTCTTTCATTGTTATGATCCAGAAAACAAACACTGATTGACCCAAAGATGGTCTAACAGTCTGATGACAGACTCCAGAGCTGATTGGCTGGTCTTTGGAATGAAACTTCAGAAAAATGCAAACATTTCCTTAAATACCAGACCCCCCTCCCATTCTCCCGTGCAAGAGGTTGGAAAAGTGTGTGTTCTGAGTTCTTTTGGGCTTTGATGGTGCGTTCCTGTTCCATCTGTCGGTCCAGGTTTCGCAGTAATTCCACACTATGCAGTTTAAAGGCTGCTGGGACTCAGTCTGCTGCTTTTCCGGTTCCTCTGCGACTATTAAAGCATGTCAGCTGTGATCTAAAAATGTCCGTACTGAACCTGTGAGTTCTGGAAGCTCCTCACTAAAAAGTATAGTTCTGGCAGCATGAATACACGCGTTACTTAGTCAAACAATTCCATATGGAAACAATAGTTTTTAACCATCTATTTTTGTTAAAGAGTTTAAAAATAATACTTTCATAAAACTGGGAGAAGGAAAGCGTCTTGATTACAAAGTGTGTTGTCGAAGGACCACAATGAAAACAACTCGACAAACCAGGAAAGAAGTTTTTTCCAACCTGGAACGTTTACAAGTCAATGTGAATAGAACACTAGTCTGTAAAGTACTGACTTATTTGAATGTTACCATATAGTTTATTTCCTCCTGCACTATTTATTTCTATTTTTTGTTCTGACCATTTTTCTTTTTTTGATAACTATTGTTCATTTTTATTCGTCAGTGTTGTATGTGGCACATTGGCACCGCAGCAAATTCCTAGTCTGTAAAACGGTTTTGTTCATTAACAATGGCAATAAAAACCCTTGAATCTTTGAAAAGTTCTCAGTTGTGTAGACGATAATCAGTCACAGGAAAACAGATGGGGGAAATGATAGTTGTCAACAGTGATAGAGCAGACGTTATGTCCTAAATCCTATTCTACCACTTTCAAATCAGCTGAAATAATACCCCAGATACCAGGAAAATGCATATAGGACCCTAATTTTCAGAATTATCCTGGAGGAGTACCCCCAGACCCCCCTCAGTCGATGCTACTGGGCCGTTACCGGTGGTAGTAGCCTCTTATTTTCTCCTCAGTAGTCTTGTGAGGTCCTTGAGGATGCCGCAGACGAAATGTGTATGAAAATGTTGTCTTTACGGGTTTACTGAGCGGTCTACAGGTTTGCACAGTGATCACCTGCAGACAGACGTATCCACCTGTCACAGCAGTTAGAACGAAGGCTAAAGTTTGACATTTCTTCTCAAGAAAGTGTGGAAACCAAAGAGAAAAAGATCATCAGGACTGGGGCACAAGAAGCAGTTTTCCTCAAAGGAGCTTCTTTAAGACGCTTAATGATGTTTGCTGGGGTCACTCCTGCCCCCTGCACTTTGAATCAGACAACACAACCTGTCTGATCACGATTCCCCCTCCTTGCATCACCCGTGACAACCTCTGCTGTAAAAAGTCCCCCGAACAGGCGTGACTCCTGCGGCGGCGTTAACACGGAGACGGTTGGCTTCACGCACGTCGGAGCCACCGTGAACTCTGATTGATTTGTTTCGTCTCGCAGAAAAGACTCTGCGTCTCTCGGCAACAATCACACGTCCCTCCACGGCGACTGTCGGCACTCTAATTCATCTGTCATCATCCCACTTCTCCCAGTTGAATCAGGCCGACAGCGAGCCCAGTATCAGTCACACGGCATTACACTCCTGTTGCCTTTCATTAGCTCCACTTTGTCTGTCAGCATGAAGGATGCTCCGATCTCTTCTACCCTTAAAAGTAATGTTTCTGCTTGAGCTGTGCGTCACACTCGCTGCTCAACAAGACGCTGTGCAATGGAAAATGAAATAACCACTTGGGCTCTGGGGAATCAACCGGTCGCTCCGTCTGTACGATAAAGTGTGGCGATCCGGAGGAGTGTTCAGACTTTGGAACAGAATGACTTCGAATAAATGCAAAACGTCCTCAGCCTTTCTCCACTAACTGTCTTTAAACAAAACTTTTGCACTGCACGAAAGTCAAACTCGAAAAGATTAACCCCTAAAATAAAGGGATTTCAGTGGTGTTTTTGTTGGAAGACGGTACCAAAAAAGCATCAATGCAAACAGCTTGATGCACCCGTCATGATGGACACGGGTTCTCCATGGAGGAGCGGATCTGGTGCAGTATTGGCTTTAAAGTCGTGTCGGATAGACCGGTTTGGCCAGGTTTTGTGGATTCTTAAAATACAGTTAAAAAACAGTTTTTTAATGGTAAACTCAAACGTCTGTCCAAAAGTCCTCCTCTGCTGGATCAAATGCTTTTAAAGCCTGTTGACTTGACTTCATTATTTTGTCCCCCCCAGGACGTTGTACGGCCTCGGGGGAGAGCGTTCTCACAGAAGATGAGGGGAGAATGACAGCTCTTCTCCTCCCTCCCGCATGACTTAGCAGAACCCACCGGAGCGTCACGGCGTTTGATTCCCCACATGGCGGCTGAGGAGCTCCAGGGCGCTGTGGGAGGGAAGGGGGGGTCTCAGGGGGCAAAAAGATCATCTCCAGAGGCCGAAGCTTTCACCTCATCTTCATAACTGACTTCTTCTCCAACTGGACGTTTGATGAGGATGATACAGCTTCTGAGTCCGTTCAGGAGAGGAATTGTCTGAAAAGTTTAGGCGTGATCCGGGTGCAAAGAACGTAAAGTTTTTTCTGCAGAACTCTCACAAAGAACACCTAGAAATAGAAACATGAGAATGTTTTTTCCTCTAAATGATTCTTTGAATATGAGTTTTGTCCTCTTCCACCTTTGCGGTTTCATGAGCTTGACGAGTCTTCCTTGTGATGTTGGACTTCTATCGTGGTCGCTGGCTCCAGTGATGGTTCCCTTCTGTTCAGTCTTCTCCATGGGCGGATGAAGGATCTCTCAGTGGTTCTCTGGAGTCTGGAAGCTGCAGAAACATCTTTGAGATCCTTTCACATTCAAACATCCCCCGACACCGGCCCGGTATAGCAGATAGAGGGCATCCACCCATCGTGCAGTCCTGCCAGACACACAGACCCAGCTGGCAGTGTTACGGCGGGGGGTTGGGGGAGCACCCAGGCGCAGAGAGGAGGAGGGGGCAGGAGGTTCCAGCATCACAAGCGTTTATCAACTAAAAAGTCCAAAACCAAACAGAACTCCACTGCAGCCTGCAGGCAAATTCGAGACTCGAAAAACCCTAAACACACAGAAACTCTGAACCATCAACCTAACATTAGCCTATGGAGCAGCACAGGAGGAAGGGAAGACAGGACTTACATACATACAGGACTGACGAGAAACAGGTGGAAAAGTAAAACAACAACAAAAACAGGAAAACGTACAAAATAAAACCGGAAACTGAACTCAAAACATGACAGAAACAAAGACGACTAGAACACAAAAGTAAAGAAACTAAAACCGTGACAAGCAGGAAGGCACAACCCCAGACAAGCAGCCCACCACCACCCAGGAGCTCCGGGCATCCTGGGAACGAGTCAGTGCCCCCCTAAGGGAGACCTGCCCCACGCTCCAGGCAACCACCTGCCCACCCGGCGGGAGGTCGGGGAGAGAGCAAGACAGGGGTCGCCCACCTCTGACCTTGAAGAGGACGTCCAAGAGTCCCTGAAGAGTGTAGTAGACATGGCCCAACTGGGGTCACACACACAATTGGAATTTTGGAGGGGGTCACCACTCGTGGGCAAGGACCAAAACCTGTACCACAGGGACACGGACACCCCTCGGCTCAGATGTGATGTGATCCCCGGTTCGTGGTCTTGGTAGAACCGGAAAGATTGTTTATCCTCTGAGGGTAAACTTTCTGCCTCTCCATGTAGGACTGCTTAAAAAAAGACCTTCATCTGATGGAAACTCCTCCTCTGCGTCACTTCAGACTAAAAAAGGAACCTTTCACTCTTTTCTGTCTAATGCTGCCTGTCCTCTATATTAGCGCGTTGTCACTGAGGCTAAAACAGGCGGTTTACAAGCAGGGTGAGTCAACAGAGCACGTCTCCTGGTTTCCATGAATCCATCTTTTTCTCTGAAAGATTCACATTTATGACGTCATGTGATTCATGACCAGGAGAAACGTGGCTGCAGGGTTCAGTGTTTGCTCTGGTAGAACAGCTGTGACACAGGCGGAGTCCAGCTTTCCCGTCTTTTTTTTTGCCTCAGACCCAACATGAAGCTGCCTGGAACATCAGGCGTCTGCAGAAGACACAAGATCCTGTCCTTTTAGGTCCTAAGGCAACACTTGGTCAACCATGGGGGTGCAGAGCCTTTCCTTCCGTCAGTTTGTGGGAAAAATGCTCTGGGATGCTCTACCATCCTCACTGCAGAGCTTTCCTCTGTTTTTTTTTACAGTTTTTTAGGTGACCGTGCTCAATTGTCTGGGAAGTCATAACTTGAGGGCTCTCACCGGTGTTTCTGTCTGAATCCATGATGCCAGGCAGCTTATTGAAAGTCCACACTCCATCTCAGGAACTTTGGGATGCAGACAGATCATGATTGGACATTTTTTTCAAGCCCCCAGTGGACATTTAAGGAACTACACGATGGCTGGCAAAGCAAACACGCCTGCAGATAAACTCCTCCATGTTGCTTTGTTTAAAACTGAATAAATGCAGACAAACAAACAGGAGAGCCTCATTAGCTCCCCTTTAGGAGCGCGGGAACAGCAGGTGGTCTTCATCAGTGGCCCGATGAAGGCAGACGCAGCAGATCATCCTTACAACCTGAAACAAACTGCTGGAGGCTGTAAACACGGCGGCCGCACTCATACATCACACTGTGGAACTGTAATTCTGCTGTTGAGTCTGATGACACTCAGCCGCTGCAGGCTGATTGAAACTACTCCCCAAAGGAAACTAAAAATTCTTTCAATATTAGACCCATAATTCACAGCAGAGCCAGCCGGACTAACTGATCCAGAGCTTTGAGACGGCCATAAAGCTGAGAGGAACACATGCAGCGCTGCTGTAATTGACAATATAGACAATAAAAGCAGCTTGTGGATGGAGATGTGGAGACGGCCGTCACAGCTAATATTCTACATCCTGAAAAGTTGAGGCTGCTTGGGTTTTTAATGTACTGTGGAGAGCGGCGGCTGCTGTAATGAAATGTAATGAAGCTCTGTAATCACACACGGAAGAGAAAGTGCAGCAAGCATGGCGTTTAAACCGAGTCCAGCACAAATCCACGCAGGACGGACGAGAGAAGCTGCAGGCAGGAGTTGGGAAAGGGACTGAACAAAAGACCGCTTATGTAACAACCATTATTGCATATTAGAAAACAGTTTCCACACCCTGATTACTATTACTCCTGCTGAAAAATGAGAATTCAAAACTGCTCAGTTCTTTATGATGGAACCCAACCAAAAAAAGTGATCGTGGAGGAATGCCCTGGCTACAGGACCTGTACAGGTGCTGCAGGTTTTTGGGTCGTCCGGGTCCGTGGAGGGTCAAAGAGAGGAGCGGCTGCCTCTTCAGGGATGTCTGCAGTTCCCCTGAGGCTCGTACGGTCACCTCAAAGGACGCCATGGCAATGGAACGTACCATTGTCGCATGTGGTAAGTGTATCGTGAAGAATTCACAAGGCTAATGGAAGATCCATGCCCTTATGAAGTATGGGTGATGCTGTTGTCCAGTGCCCTTACACTAGATGTTTGTAAGGTGTGAGTACTGACCGCACACAAATGCTGCACGCACGGGGTGTGCACGTGATACATAAGTGCCCGTAGGGCGTCCAACCTGTACACTCTTCAATTTCCTCATTTCTAATAATCAGGTTGCAGTGAGGAGTGCACAGCAGTCACGTGAACAGCACCACTAGGCCTTTCACTCTACCAGCTACATGAGCGGTCCACAACCTTGATATTATGTGTGGGTTGTGACTACAGATGCCTCAAAAGCGTACGCTACACCACTGAACCGAATCGTGGGGAAAGTGAATCGTTGCATCCCTACTGCATGCTGGGATGTTTACGATGAACAATTGTTGTGATAAATGTGTTCTTGTTTTCCTACATTACACCAGGCTTAGTATAAACCAGTCTTTTCTCCAAATTAGCAAATGAAATGATTTTTTGTGAATTTGTTCTTTGTTGTTGTTTTACAAATATATCAAACCAAAATGAAAACGTCAAAGTTTGAACCAAATCATGGAGATCAGTTGTGACTAAGACTAAGGCTCTGACTCACGTCTCAGAGTAAAAAATAAGGACTCCACCAAATCTCTGCACAAAGATTCTGTGGAGTAATAAGACTGAAGAGGAACAGATCTGTGATAAAACTAACTGGTGGTGGTAGAATGATGGTGTGGGGCTGCTGTAATCATGAATTTGCTTCTGCAAGAAAATCTTGGAAGAAAACGTCCTCATCAGAACATAAAAAAATAATAATCTGAATCATAAAAAAGATAAACTGACAGGCATGGAAACCCTGAAGGAGTACCGGCACTAGCTGGTGGAACTGTGTCCTTCTGGTTCCTGTCAGGCTTTGTGTTTGTGCTCGCTGCATCACGCCTTTTTCCGTGCTGAAACATCAGATCTTTTTCTGCGTCTCCCACACAACGCCTCACAGACAAGAGGAGAAAATAGACACGGCTCTTTTTCAGCAACAAGAAGATCTGCGAAGGCTTTTTCGCTGCTCTGCAAATGAACATGGCTGGATTTAATTAATCACATGCTGAGGAACAAGTGTATTTCCTCTGCAAACATCAGTGAAAAAAACCAACGAATGCAAGCAGCGCTCTGACGCGGATGAAACCGAACGCGATACCACGAGATGAAAGCAAACAATAATTCACTCAAATAAATGCAAGACTCACAGGAAGCTTAATTCCATCAGAGGCAGCTCTAGATATTTAGCCTGCAAGGCTCTAAGCAAAAGTGTGCGGTGATTTAGCCGTTTTGTTCTTGTTTTACCTTCATGTTTATTCAGGGTTTAATTCCAGCCGCCTCATCCTCGTGCTTTTTTGTGTCGTCAAATCTGGATTTCATTTTTTTTTGTTTTTCTACATGACTTCCAGGCTTTTTGGAGCACTTTCCCTTTAAATCCACTTCATTGAGTTATTCCTGCAGTCAGTTCTATCCTCTATTTTGAGAAGAAGTCCTAAATAGTGCCGCATTTAAACCAAATCACTTCCTTTAGTTCAGGGAGAAATGCGGTGAAAAAAGAATAACAAAAAAGAGACAATTCTAAATAAGAATAAAAAGTAGGTTTTCTTTGAAATCTCCCATCATTTCTTTGTGTGCAGATGCTCCCTCTGTGATTTGTGAAAGCAGACCACCACAGGCTGCCATGACTTCCATCTTGCCTGCTGCTTTACGGCTTTCTGTCACATCCTGCTTGCTGGAACAGCCCTCACGCTGGAGATGAATTTCCCTGCAGGCAGAAATAAAATGGATCTGCTTTTATCTAATCTGCTGCAGGATGAAGAGCCAGCCCGGAGATTCGTGATAAAACACTTCTGGATCAGACCGGGGGTCACATCTGCGGCCCCCGGCGAGATGAACTCTGTGGGAGGGATGCTGCGAGGATTACCACGGCTCCTCGGGGGGGCTGCCGGCGTCCTCCTGCTGCGCTCTTAAGTGCTTTGGGGCAGCGGCCGCTTATGAGTTAGTGTCACTTTCGCTTTGCTTCCTGAGTCTGCGTTGATGACGTGCGCACGCAGCACACAGATGCTGTGCTGGAGTGGTCTTCCTCCATGTTGGTTCAGCGCCGCTGCGAGGCCTGCGGAGGCTGCCGGAAACGCCACAGTCACCCCATTCGCAGTGTTTACAGCTGCTGCGGCCCCCCTGCACTCCCACAGCATCAGCTCACAATGAGGGATCAGTTAGGGGAAGCCCCGACCGCCGGCCGGCCACCGATAAATCAGTCAGCGACAGGGCTGACGAAGAGGAGGAGGAAGATCACACTCAATTCTGCTGTTTCTTTTGATGATGCAGGTTTATTCTGAAAGCAGAGCACCGTGGTGCATTCAGGGGCTCAAGCCCAGCAGCAGTTTAAAGGGACGACGAGCAAGCAAGCAGGGAACACGGGGACATTAACTGCAAAAGGAACAGAAAGATGACAACAGAGAGTCTTGTTTAAGAGTTTATTAAAGCGGATGTGAGCTGGAAAACAAAGAAAGTCTGAATGTTCCAAGTTTTTAGTGAATCCACACAAGATATTTAGTATTTTTAGACATTAAGGTTTAAAAAGAGAAGAAAAAAAACTCCCTATGTCAAAGATTAGTTTGCCTGAATTTGTTCAAACTTGCTGAGTGGCGATGAAACTCTGCTCAGATATTCTGCTATCTGGTAAAGAGCCAGACTCCCCAGAACAAGCCTCCAGATAAGATGCAGATCTGTGCTCTCTGAAAAAACTGGAACGACCTGTGAAAGCAGAACAGCTGCTCCCCGCCGCTAATGTATGTGAAAGTGGCTTTTGGCGAAGCAGGAGGCTAGAAACACTTTCCAGCCTCAAATGATGAGATAATGACACAGGAAGAGCATTGGAGTAATGCAGCCATGCAGTTGGATGAAGCCTCATGTTTGCAGATGAAGCGGACCCAAAGCTGTGAGTGCAAAGATCAGGTTTCACTGTGACCATTGACTGCATCTCAGTGACCCCTCCCCCTGGCGTTCCAACTCCATTTTAGTGGTCAGCAAAACATATTCTTTTATCATATTTTTGCTGTAGCTCCAGTTATAAACTGACCAATCAGATGGTTTCATGTCAAACAGTAAAAATGTTTGACAGATTTCACGTAGTCCGCTTTCAAGTGGTGGGGGAGTGGCCTTCCTACAAGCTTACATCTGATTGGCCAGAGTGGTTACCCTAGAAGTGTTTACTCAACATGGCGCCTAAATGGCGACTGAATTGACTTCTTTTGGGTGGAACCAGAACTAAACTGTTTTCCATGGGGTGGGGGGGTCACACTCACTCTGTCCAGTTTAGTCAGTGGCTGTGACCAACTGTAAATAAAGCTTTAGTCTCAAAGGGTGGATAAACCTGGATGGGACACACAGGTGACCCGCACAAACGTTTAGGATCATAGACGTATTGTTCATGCGGCGGGCGACAGGTCGTAGTAGACACTTATGCAACATGTTAGGGGGGGTGGGGGGGGGGGGAGTAGGTGGGATGCAGGCGTGTCATACCTGGACTGGACGAGGAGCAGTGCTGTTCATGTCATACGTGTGCGCTCAATGCACCCCCGTTGGATGCTATGTGCTCACAGTCTGACTGTTAGTGTAGTTTGTGTGGCACTTTCGTGTCACGTGCACACAACGTGCGTTCAGCATTGGTGTGCGGTCAGTAAAGAGCCAGAATTCACGCCTTACTAACTACTACAGTGTGGTGTAAGGACGCCGTACGACAGCATCACCTGTGCGTCATAAGTGCGCGGATCTTCCACCTACCACAAGCACCACAATGGTACGTTCCATGTTCATGACAGCCCTTAAGGCGGCCCTGTGAGTCTTAACGGAACTGCCAGACACACCTGTGATCCCCTGAAGATGCAGCCGCTCCTCTCTATGACCCTCCATGGACCCGGACAAGCCAGAACCAGCAGCACCATGTAAGGGTCAACCCCCCCCCCCCTATGAGGGTACATGTTATCAAAGCACAACACAGACGCAGTTTTCCTCTGCTGCAACATAACTGTGCAAATCTAACAGTCCTCAGGCATTTTCCTCACATCTCCAGACATTTGTGAGGCATTTTCTGACTGACAGGATTTCTGTGTTTGTGTCGTTTCGATGTTGGGGATGTTTAAACATCTGCATGACACGTTGTGAAGTGGAAGCCTTGTGACTCAAACTGGGAGGACTGGAAGGCTGATTAGAAAGACTTTTTTGGAGACAAACATGATAAGTTGTGCAACAGTTGTGTGTTTTTCTGCATGTAAACTCCCGGGAGGGTGGGGTGGGGTGGGGGGGGGGGTGGATCTGCTCCCTGTCAAGCGTCACGATGAAGAGCAAAGTGAAGCAGGAAGCAGACTTTAAAATGACTGCTACTCAGAGGCAGCCGTCATAACGAGAATGAATCAGCAGTAAATTTCTACCATGAGGACTAAAGTTGGGAAATCAATAAGATGGAGAAAACATTTAAAGCCCATCTGGACTGTGCGTAACAAATGAAAGAGTATTGAGTGGTGAGCTGAGGAGCATCATTCAGCGGAGCAGCAATAGCCGCTTTCACCTGCCCATCGGGTCTCATCTCACTTTCACCAGGGTCAGTCTTTAATGTGTCCTGCTAAACAGATGAACCCGGTGTGACCAATTAGGGCCCGAACACAAGCGCTTCAGAGCCATGTTCTTTATTTGTTGATGTGCCACTTAGAGAGCAGGGAGACAATGCTGTCCATTAGCACTGGAGAAAGAAGAATCAATGTTTCAGGGATTAATGGGCTTTTTAATGACATACGGTTATATTTCTAGGATCTGGATGAACCCTCCAGCTCTAAAAGGACTCTATAATTTCCTGTGAAAGAGACCACACACTTATGAGTTTAATTATGTTTGGTTGAGCTCTTTTTACTGTTGGCAGTAACCTAATAACGGAGCTGCGTGTGGTTCAGTGTGGATCGATATATTATCAAACACTGCAAATGCTGTCAGACTTGAAAGGAAAAAAAAAAGCATTTTTCCTGAACTCAACTCACATCAAGAGTGAAACATTTTTCCATTTGTGGTTCATCTCCACTTTATATCCAAGTATAGAAAAAAAAGCATCAAGAGGAGCCAAGAAAACACAGGGGACAAACAAAGCATAAATAAAACTATAGAAATATAAGCTGCAGTGATGAACTGACTGTCAGGCTGTGTTTGTTTTTCTTTGGTCGAATTGATTTAACATAAAAGTAAATTATTCTATGAGAGTTAACTGAAAATCTGGATTTCAAAAGACGTTAGAATAGATAGAACATAAGTGTGTTAGCATGATGTCCATGCAGGGCTAAAACCAAGTTCACTCCCAACAGTAGCTGGGATAGGCTCCAACAACTCCTGAAAAGGTTTAAGCGGGTTTTGACAATGGATGGACATGTTAGCATGAGATAATTTATCCAAACTACAAGAATTGTAGTAAAGATTTGGCAGAATATTGATAAGAAGGATCTATCTCACTTACAGGTAGGCTGGCTTGTACCATCCCTCTTCACCCCATCAATTAGGCCTTCCATCTGAACCAATAGCTAAACAGCCTGCCTTTCTTACCCAATCACAATCATATTTGCCTATAAATTCATGAATGGTTGGGTCTCTCTGCATTTTAGACGTCTCGCCGATCCTCCTTCCCATTGACCGACTGTACTGATGCTGTGGAATGGTCTGGCCTGAAACCACCAGCGTCTGGGCTCTGGGGTTTATGCATCTAGGGTCAGAGTTCATCCCAAGCCCACAAAATGTCACTGGCCAGAGCTAAACCGCCAAACATGATGAACTTTTTGTCATTGACATTTTTTGGTAACACAAATGTCTGTCCTCACATTCTTGAGACCTTTCTTTATTGAAAGAATAGCATGGGAGGACCCGTTCAAAGGATTGTATTTCTTTTTATTTTTTTTTAACTTGTCCTGTCCAACAGCTAGGCAAACAGATGAGAGCTGAGGGCCTCTTGTGTTGGACATATTTTATTTTAACAAGAAGGGTTATTCATCTTCAGACAAACCAAAGGTATGTCTGAATAAACCCCTTTTGTAATTGAGGCCAAACTTTATTAATTTCAATCATGTTTGAAAATCTTTGGTGTTGGACCGGACGGAAAAGGAAAGAGGGGAAGAAGAGAGAGGGACGTTAGAGAGAGGGGGGGGTAGGAGGGTGATAATAGGAGGGGAAGGGGGGTAAGACCATGAAGCAGCATAGAGCAGACAGGTTTACTGGTTGTTTATCGTTACGGTACGGTTCAAATGTAGTACAAAAAGGGCGGGGCCTGTTCACACACACTCAAATATTATCAACACACCTGCTAGCCGCAAAAATGTCCACATGTCAACATGCACAAAAAACAGATAGTGTTCACGAACGCATACCTATGCCTTTAAACCAACTAGTGTGAAATCTTTCATTCATTCAATCATGCAAACTATTAGTGCAAAGGTGAGCTAACACCTGTGCTCAGGTGAGTGTTTATGTTCTTCTAAAATGGATGGTGGAATGTGAAAAGAAGGAGGAGGAGCGCCCAGCCACCCCCACACCCATACCCCCGCCGCCGCAGCAGCGGCAGCCGGAATTCCCCCAACGCCACACGGGAACAGGCAGGGAACAACCACCCCCCGGGCGACCAAGACCGCCACCCAGGCCAGGGCCAGCAGGACCGCCGCTAGGCCCCCAGAGCCAGAGAGCAGGGAGGCGCGGAGTGAAAGAGAGCGCCGCCCCAGCCCAGCCAGGAAAGCAGCCCCCCGCCGCGCCGGAAGAGCCCAACACAGGGCCCCACCGGAGAGGGACGCCCACAGCCCCAGACGAGCACCCCACCACCACCCAGGAGTTCCGGGCATCCCCCCGCCCCGACCCCAGGTACGAGCCAGGACCCCCCAAGGGAGACCCGCTCCGCACTCCAGGCAGCCACCCACCCGGCCCACGGTTGGTCCAGGTAGGAGCAAGGCAGGGGCCCGCCGCCCCCGCCCAGGAGGGGGGAACCCCGGGGAAAAAAGGGCGGCCCACAAGGGGTGTTATAAATATGGCCCGACCAGGCTCGGCCATGTTGGAAGTTTGGCGGGGCCCAGCGCCCAGGGGCAAGGACCAGGACCCACCCCCCAGGGACACGAACACCCCCGGCTCAGGTGTAATATGAACCCCCCCACCGCGCGGAGAGAGCACCGCCGGGCCCAGGGAGCCGGCACCCAAGGGACACGGCCGCCATCGCCAAGGGGCCCACACCCCCCACCAGGGAAGGGGTAGGGGACAGATGGACCCAGGTCCCACCTTCCTTGTAAAATGTGTGTGCGTGTATGGGTGCTTGAGAGGGTGTTTGTGTGCATGTGTGTGTGTTTATGTTTGAATGTATATATTGAAGGGGGAGGGGTGTGTGTACTAAGGGGGGTGCAGTTAAAATTGGCGAGTAGGGCACTAAGGGGACATCTCCTGATTACTCACAGTGATGTCCCCTCACCCTCCACACCAAGGGGCCCTAAATGTCTAAGGTGCGGTTAAAATTGGCGGGTAGGGTGCCAGGAAGACATCTGCTGCTTGCTTGCAGTGATGTCCAAGCACCCCCCCTACCAAGGACACTACATGTCTAAGGTGCAAATAAAACCGAAAGAGGGGGGGCCCACTCCATACGGCAACCATAGGAGGGGGGCCACTCCCAAGTAGCCCCCCCCCAAGGCGCATCGCAGGCTAGACCCCCCACCCCCTCACCCTAATATGAGGTTATATAAGGAAGGGGGTAAGTTGGGGACAGCTGGTAGACTGTCCCCCGGTGGTCAAACAGCCGTCCCCCAGCCCACCCCCAGCAAAGGGGCCAGGGCCACCCAGCCCAGGGGCCCACCCCCGGAGGCGCCGACACCCTAGGCCCGGCACCACCCACCCCACACAGAGAGAGAGGAGCCAGAAAGCGTCGCCCCCCCCCCGGAGCAAGCCCAGGCCCCCACCCCCAGACGCTGGCCCTAGAAGAGCTCTGGTCAGGCCTCGACGGGACCGAGGAGGCCAACCGGCCGAGGCAACCACTGATTGCCTCAGCGGAGACCTCGACCCGTTAGCCCCCCCGACCCGTACTAATAATGGGCCCCCCCTCCCCCCCAGAACGCCCCCCCACAGGACAGGGCCGACAAGCCCCCCACCCCACCCCAGACCCCGCAGCCGAAGCGGGTGACACCCAGAGCGACCGGGGGCCCCGAGAGGGTTGTCCCGTCCCGTCCCAGAGCCAGGGAAGGGCCGATCCCAGCCCCAGGTGCAGATGGGCAGCCCATCCGGCGCCGCTGGGCCCCCCCCACCCGAGCAGGGCCCCCCGCCAACCCCCCCCAGCACAGGCAAAGGGACCACCCCCCCAAGCCAAGCCAGACCACCACCCCACCCCCCCAACACGCACCCCCACACAAAAGATGTATTTCTATTGTAAGCAAGAACCACAGAAGATCCAGGAACAAAAAATTTTTTTATGAATTTGATCAGGAAACAGTAATTAGCCTCACACAGAATGTTAAAACTGTTAAGTTGTTGGGATTAGTGAATTTATAAAGACGGTACAAACCTCCTTAGAAGGGATTAAGGTGTTGATGTAGAAAAAAAGCTTTTAAATGATAATATTATTGGGCTGTATATTTTTATTCATAATTTGCAATAAAAGTTTTATTTTAGTTTCCAGATGATTAGTGGATCCATCGTGTACAGATGTTTTGGGAAACCAGACAAAGCTGCTGGAGTGAAGAGGAGGAGCAAACCTTTACTCCACCAGGACACCATATCTATACTAACCCACTACATGTAGTTTTACACACACAAATACACACTCACACTATGCCGTTATCAGTGGCTCTAAGCTTCAGCAGAGGGCCAGTTATCTCAGAAATTAATGACAGCAATAAGCAGCAGCAGGAAGACGCAGGATGATTAGCAAAAGCAATCAGGCTCTTTATTAGATTTATAGGAACAAAGACGCAATTCAGCGTGCAGCAGAAACCTACAGGAAGACTAATAACTCATCCGTCCCCGAGCTTCAGTCAGAGCTGCCACAGAAAACCAAGGAGACGCCGGCTTTGGGAAACAACACCAGGGAGAAAAATGGTTCAGACAGCTGAAGCTCAAGAAGAAAAAGACTATTTATTATGGAGAAAAGGGCTTTAACATGACAGAAATAAACTATAAAACTAGCGTTAAAAAAAAAGCTTTGTTTGCTCTGCTCAGCTCTGGCACACTTAGCAACTTTTCAACCAGTCTGCTCCTCACAGATAAACACGCAAGCTGGATAATCTCTGGATTCACCCAGAGATCCAGGATTTTAGTGAAATTTGGGAAAATATATATAAAAAAAACGGATCCAACAAATAAACTTCAAATAGAGCAGTTAGAATGATCAAGTTGTTTTTGTAAAAATATACCATCTAAAAACAAAATCCAATACATGACAATGCATGAATTCATCAGTAAGGAGTGTTGAAAAGTTTGTTTTGTCTTTAAGATCTGAGAGTGCAGCCTTTAAAAAGGAAGAGAAACTATTTTAACACTTTTATTAGATTTGCACAAGTCAAAGCACAACAGTCACAATTCCCACCCATCCAAGATAAATAAATACAAAAAAAAAAAAAAATAAAAAAATAAACCTTCCCAAAAACAAACAAGACTAGAAAAAAATGAAGTCACCCAGTTTTTGCCAAAATATTCCATTGTCCAAACAATAGTAAGCAGTAATCAGTAGATTGCCGTCTTTATTCAGACTTTTTTACATGGTCCAAGAAAGGTTTCCGGGATTTGAAAAAGGTCTGTGCTGAACCCTTTATAGCATATCGGAGGTGTTCCAATTGAAGACAGGAGTGCATGTCCTCCACCCGTCGTTTGGGTGAAGGGGGTCTTGATCTTGTCCATGATAGAAGACGCGACGTCGGGCCAAAAGCGTAGAAAATGGCTGCATTGCAGTGACCCTCCAGTCTTGAGGAGTGACTCCAAACAATGCTGAGTGGGTTTGGGAGTTAAACCCCCCCCCAGAGGGAGAAACTATTTTAGAGGTGGTTTTCTGTTTGAATCATGCAGAGCAAAGAAATGGCATAAAGGTGGAAATGTCCAGTTTTTGGAAGAAAACGTTGGAATTGTTTGGATCTGAAATGAGTTAAATATTGTAATTAAAATGTAGGTTACCGTTTAAATATCAAATCATTTGTTGATCCTAAAGACATTTATAAAGTGAACATGTAAGTATGTACAGTCTGTGTGTGTCTGCATATGAACAGGACTGAATATTTTGATTGTATGTTTGAGGCATACAATCAGAACCTGGTGGAGACAGTTTCCTCCTCCAGGCTGTCAGGAAGCTGAACTCTCTCCTGGACCTGCCCCCCCGTCCACTCTTGTTGCCCCGTTGCCCCCCGGCTCTGCTTAACTCTGACATGCACACGCCCTTTTACCTCATCAGCACTGAACTGCACCTTCCACCAGTTCACTGGTGCTGTAAAAATGTGAACAACAAAACTACAGTCACTTTATTTTTTATTTGTCTTGACAATAAAGTTTACTTTGACTTTAAATTGAAGAAATAAAAAGTCTTACATTTGAACTGCATCCTACTTTGATGAGATACAAATTTAAACAAAGACAGGATCTGAAAGGACATGCAATTTTCAAGAAACTTCAGTAATGCACAAAAGTTAAAGACAAATGTGTTTCAATACAGAAAAAAAAGTAAAAATCTAATATTCAAAAAATATGACCAATAAGACCTGTTTCATCTATACTTAGTTTGCTTAATGTTTAAGAAAAAAAAAATCGTATTCACCAGCTATTGTATTTCATTTTCCATTTTATTGTTTTGAAAGAAGGAAAAAAGAAAGTTTACCATGGAGTTTATTCAGAAAAAGGGAATAAATGTGATTTCTTCTGTCCCCTTTCAGTGTCACAAAAAAGAAAATAGTTTGTATGTGTGATCCTTGAAGTGCTTCTGTTGAAGCATGTGAAGGACAAGCTACAAAGTAACCTAAGAAATCATCAATACATACAGACACTAATAACTTTATTGAATTATAGTTTATGTAGTATTGTTGTTTTTCAAATGTATCAATACATAAGTACCATGTTTTGGGGTTAATGTTTAAAAGTAGTAAAAATGTGAAAGAATGAAACCTTAAAAAATATAAAAATTCTAAATGGTTAAAAGCCTAAAGAGGCGTGGCTTTCTGAATCATTCAGGTGTAGAAGCACAAAAAAAACGCTTTATGCTTTTGTCAGACTGAGATTTGATAAAGGATATGATCGGTGGATTCATTATTTATCACTAAACCTTTTCTTTTGTGAGGCAGCCCCGCCTGCAGGTTGGAGGGGATGGCAGAGGGCGGGGCAAAGGCAACTCCACCTACAGGTTTGAGATGATAGCAGGGGGCGGGGCAAAGGCAGCTCCGCCTGCAGGTTGGAGGTGATAGCAGGGGGCGGGGCAAAGGCAGCTCCACCTACAGGTTGGAGGTGATAGCAGGGGGCGGGGCAAAGGCAGCTCCGCCTGCAGGTTGGACGGGATGACAGGGGGCGGGGCAAAGGCAGCTGTGCTTGCAGCTTTCGTTTTACTGAGTGCTTTGTTGCTAACGGGCTTTAGCCTGCTAAAGTGACGAGATGTTAACGTCTGTTTGATTATCAATGAGTTCAAATGAGTTCCTTATTTGTCTTCCTTCTCCTGACAGACAACTGTGATTTCATGAAGCGTGTGAGCTCACCACCTGCCAATGCTTTCACTCTTGTTAGAGGATTCTCAGAAGACCGTTAGGATTCTTGGAAAGCAAACGCTCATAAACTCTCCAGCGAAAAGCCGTCAGAGGCATCGCAGATTCTTCCCTTAAATCAATTCCTGTCTGCTCTACAAATCGCTGCTCTTCCTCTGCCGCATAATTGGTCAGTTTCAATTAGCCCCCGTCAGCGGAAATCACTGACTGTTACATGCTTCACAGCGGCCAGGGCTTTAATGATCCAAGCATGCAGCCGCTGCGTTACGTCATGATGATGGCGTTTGCCCACAACCATCACTCCTGAGAAAGCAATTATAGAGTTTATGTTTGTTAAAGCCTTCTGCATAATTTGTATGTTCAAAATGTGCAAAAGGCCAGCTCCTCTGATCTGCTTAACTTTTAAATCTGTGCAACTGAAATTATGAAAAAACACACGATCCTGTTTTGCAAAATAACTTGTAGTCGTCATGTGTGCAAATGCTGCACCTCTAAGAAGGAGACATAGCTGACACTCAGTATGACATGCAAGTCTGTTATCCGGTTGGAAACGCAATAGTCACATTAGATGAGGAAAACAAAGATGTTCATGGATCTATTGGTCTACAAGGATGCATCAGAATGGAGCGGAGCAGGAAGCTTGTGGGCAACCATGTGTGTGAATTTTTCAAACAGCATTTTCTTGGTCTGCTCCTAATGCACAATGATTTAAATACAAAAATACTCAGAAATACAGTTTTAAGATCATTCATTTTCTGTATACATCCACAAAAAAATCCCTTAAAAGCATTTTAAAAACACCAGCACACAATTTATCGGGCTGGGTCTTTAGGAAATCATCCTAAACTGACAAACAAGACACACTCTGGGAATTCCAACAAAGATAAAATTTCTGATTTGATCAACAAAATATTATACATGTAACTCAAAAAATAAAAATAAAACAATGCTTTTAACCTTCTGCTTTAACATAATGCATCTTTAAAACATGCATGTTAATATAGTAAAGCGATAACATTGGATTTTAGATAAATTGTGAATAATTTATATTTACTTATTTCAAGCTGACAATGCACACAATTACTTTCACATAACCTATATTTTGAAGAAAGTCAGAAACTTCATTTCTTTTCCCTATGCTTTTTTTGTGAAGGAGCATTGACTGCAGAATCTACCGCAGGAAGTGCTGGGATTTTTTCCTTTATCTTAAGTAAAATCTTGTACATCCTTTGATACAAGTTTATAAAACCCTTTCTGCAATAATCAACCACCGAGCTTCTGCTTTTACTGCTACATATTGTCTTAGCAACGTGCTAACAATCTGTAACAAGTCGATAGAGCATGATTATCCTAACTAGCGTTAGCCTTCGTGTTCCTAGGCTATGTCATATCCAGAACAAGAGATCCTCAAGCATAGGCTACGCACACAAAAAACTATTTAGCCTTATCCTTTGAGCTGCTATGTGATCACTAGTTCAACAACTCATGCATCTGAGTCAGTTTATGGGATTCTCTACACAGCACCCCCTACTGACCAGAGAAGAAAGTGCAACTATTAGTTCTCCAAAAATGTGCAGCAATTGCCACCAGTGTAGGTTGAACTTTTCTGTCATGTTAAGAAAGGTGGCAGTGGAGCAGATGAAATCTGGGCAGTAAAGTTGTTGCAAAAACTTCATCCATTTCATACAAAGACAAACCATGTATATATTTATATAAAAATAAATAAATAAATAAAAATAAAATAAAGATAAGGAGATCTGAGATCAACTGAGAGCCACTGACTTATATAGATGAAGTGGACTAATCAGAGGAGGTCCAGCTGTGCTGATGACAAACCAGATCCAGGTGTGAGCCGCAAAAAGGTGACGGAGCAGGGTCATCAAATCCAAACACATCTATCCTGCTATAGATCCTCATTGAGATGTGCCAAATTTAATAAATAAAACTCTTAAATCTATTCTATTTTATTCTATTCTATTCTATTCTAGTATATTTCCTAATTAGATTAAGCTATTTTAATGGAATATTAATACTGTACATTTTTTAAAATATTTGTTACCCTTCTGAAGTCACTACCATTCTCAAAATGTTTTTACAACGATCAAATCTTTCATAAATTGAACGTTCTAATGTTTCACATGAACAAGAAAGTGCCAAATGTAACAGTCCCTCTAAAGGCAACTGGAGGCAAGTTTCATAATGGAGTATTTTTTAAATTAACTACCATGTTAAGGAGTTTCACTGTGTTCCCGAAGATTCATGTTTCTTGTTTTGGTGTTCTTTAGTGCAATAATTTTTCAAAAAAACTATCGTGAATTACGTTATTTTTACATGTAAAATCACATGTACATTAAAATTCACATAATGTGTTAAATTCTAAAATATGACAAAACTCGAACTGTAAAATAACGTGCATAGTAAATTCACATACATTGTAAATTCACACACATGGTATATTCACACAAATTAAATTCATATACACAGTAACTTCACACACATGGTATATTCACACACAAATTAAATGTACATACATTGTTAATACACACACATTGTATATTCACACACAAATTAACTTCAAATACATTGTAAATTCACACACATGGCATATTCACACACAAATTAAATTCATATACACAGTAAATTCACACACATGGTATATTCACACACAGGTTAAATGTACATACATTGTAAATACACACAGATGGTATATTGACACACAAATTAAAATCAAATACATTGTAAATTGACACACATGGTATATTCACACACAAATTAAATTCATATACACAGTAAATTCACACACATGGTATATTCACACACAAATTAAATTAATAAACACAGTAATATCTCACACAAATTAAATGTACATACACGGTAAATTCACACACTTGGCATATTCACAGACAAATTAAATTTACATACATTGTAAATTCACATGCATGGTATATTCACACACAAATTAAATGTACACATTTTGGTTAATTAAAACACATGTTATATTCATAAACAAATAAAATGTACTTACACGATAAATTCACTAACATGCTATATTCACACACAAATTAAATTTACCTACCTGGTAAATCCACACAAATGGTATAATCACACACAAAAAAAAAATTTCATACTTTGTAAATTCACACACATGGTAAATTCTCATACATTGTAAATTCATACACATGGTATATTCACACATGAATTAAATTCATATACACAGTAAATTCACACACAAATTAAATGTACATATATGGTAAATTCACACACTTAGCATATTCACACACAAATTAAATTAACATACATTGTAAATTAACACACATGGTATATTCACAAACAAAGTAATTGTTTACATACATGGAAAATTCATACAAATGGTATATTCACACACAAACTAAATTTTCATACATTGTAAATTCATACACATGGTATTTTCACACATGAATTAAATTCATATACACAGTAAGTTCACACACAAATTAAATGTACATATATGGTAAATTTACACACTTGGCATATTCACAAACAAATTAAATTAACATACTTTGTAAATTCACACACATGGTATATTATCCAAAACAAATTAAATTTACATATATGGTTAATTCACACACATGGTATATTCATACACAATTCAAATGTACATACACGTTAAATTCACACACATGGTATATTCACACACAAATAAAATTTACATAGATGGTAAATTCACACTCATGATATATTCACACACAAATTAAATTTACATACATGGTAAATTCACACATATGGTATATACACACAAATTAAATTTACATTCACTGTAATTTCGTACACATGGTATTTTCATACACAAATTAAATTTACATACAAGGAAAAATTAACAAACGTGGTATATTCACACACAAATTAAATTTACGAACATTGTAAATTCACACACATGGCATATTCACACACAAATGTAATTTACATACACAGTCAATTTACACACATGGTATATTCACACACAAATAAAATTTACATACACGGAAAATTCACACACATGATACATTCACACACAAATTAAATTTATATACATGGTAAATTCACACACATGGTATATACACACAAATTAAATTTACATACATGGTAAATTCGCACACATGGTATATTCATTCATTCATTTTCTAATCCGCTTTTTCCCTTTCGGGGTCACGGGCTGCCGGAGCCTATCCCGGCCACTTGTGGGCGAAGGCAGGGGACAACCTGGACAGGTCCCCAGTCTGTCGCAGGGTAGAATGTTGGTATATTTATACAAAAATTAAATTGACATACATGGAAAATTCATACAAATGGTATATTCACACACAAACTAAATTCTCATACATTGTAAATTCATACACATGGTATTTTCACACATGAATTAAATTCATATACACAGTAAGTTCACACACAAATTAAATGTACATATATAGTAAATTTACACACTTGGCATATTCACACACAAATTAAATTAACATACTTTGTAAATTCACACACATGGTATATTATCCAAAACAAATTAAATTTACATATATGGTTAATTCACACACATGGTATATTCATACACAATTCAAATGTACATACACGTTAAATTCAAACACATGGTATATTCACACACAAATAAAATTTACATAGATGGTAAATTCACACTCATGATATATTCACACACAAATTAAATTTACATACATGGTAATTTCACACATATGGTATATACACACAAATTAAATTTACATTCACGGTAATTTCGTACACATGGTATTTTCATACACAAATTAAATTTACATACACGGAAAATTCACAAACGTGGTATATTCACACATAAATTAAATTTACGAACATTGTAAATTCACACACATGGTATATTCATACACAATTAAAATGTACATACACGTTAAATTCACACACATGGTATATTCACACACAGATAAAATTTACATAGATGGTAAATTCACATGATATATTCACACACAAATTAAATTTACATACATGGTAAATTCACACATATGGTATATACACACAAATTAAATTTACATTCACTGTAATTTCGTACACATGGTATTTTCATACACAAATTAAATTTACATACACGGAAAATTCACAAACGTGGTATATTCACACACAAATTAAATTTACGAACATTGTAAATTCACACACATGGCATATTCACACACAAATGTAATTTACATACACAGTCAATTTACACACATGGTAAATTTACACACAAATAAAATTTACATACACGGAAAATTCACACACATGATACATTCACACACAAATTAAATTTATATACATGGTAAATTCACACACATGGTATATACACACAAATTAAATTTACATACATGGTAAATTCGCACACATGGTATATTCATTCATTCATTCATTTTCTAATCCGCTTTTTCCCTTTCGGGGTCACGGGCTGCCGGAGCCTATCCCGGCCACTTGTGGGCGAAGGCAGGGGACAACCTGGACAGGTCCCCAGTCTGTCGCAGGGTAGAATGTTGGTATATTTATACAAAAATTAAATTCACATACATGGAAAATTCATACAAATGGTATATTCACACACAAACTAAATTCTCATACATTGTAAATTCATACACATGGTATTTTCACACATGAATTAAATTCATATACACAGTAAGTTCACACACAAATTAAATGTACATACACGGAAAATTCACACACATGATACATTCACACACAAATTAAATTTATATACATGGTAAATTCACACACATGGTATATACACACAAATTAAATTTACATACATGGTAAATTCGCACACATGGTATATTCATTCATTCATTTTCTAATCCGCCTTTTCCTTTTCGGGGTCACGGGCTGCCGGAGCCTATCCCGGCCACTTGTGGGCGAAGGCAGGGGACAACCTGGACAGGTCCCCAGTCTGTCGCAGGGTAGAATGTCGGTATATTTATACAAAAATTAAATTCACATACACGGAAAATTCACACACATGGTATATTCACAAACAAAGTAATTGTTTACATACATGGAAAATTCATACAAATGGTATATTCACACACAAACTAAATTCTCATACATTGTAAATTCATACACATGGTATATTCACACATGAATTAAATTAATATACACAGTAAATTCACACACAAATTAAATGTACATATATGGTAAATTTACACACTTGGCATATTCACACACAAATTAAATTAACATACATTGTAAATTCACACACATGGTATATTCACAAACAAATTAAATTTACATATATGGTTAATTCACACACATGGTATATTCATACACAATTCAAATGTACATACACGTTAAATTCACACACATGGTATATTCACACACATATAAAATGTACATAGATGGTAAATTCACACACATGGTATATTCACACACAAAATAAATTTACATACATGGTAAATTCACACACATGTTATATACACACAAATTAAATTTACATACATGGTAAATTCACACACATGGTATATACACACAAATTAAATTTACATACATGGTAAATTTGCACACATGGTATATTCATACAAAAATTAAATTTACATACACGGAAAATACACAAACGTGGTATATTCACACACAAATTAAATTTACGTACATTGTAAATTCACACACAAATTTAATTTACATACACTGTAAATTTACACACGTGGTATGTTCACACAAATATTAAATTAATAAACACTGTTAATTCACACACATGGTATATTCACACACAAATTAAGTTCACATACATTGTAAATTCACACACATGGCATGTTCACACAAAATTAAATTTACTAACACGATAAATTCACAGACTTGGTATATTCACATAAATTATATTTACATACATGGTAAATTCACTCACAAATTAAATTTACATACATTGTAAATTCACATACATGGTCTATTCACAAATATATGAAATTCACATATTAAGACTTACATATATAAAAAACTCCCACTTATTTTAAAAATACATACATGGCAGATTTATTGACCTTAAATTTATGCAAATGGTAAATTAACATCCATTACAAATGTGTTTCCCTTTTCATTTTCAAACATGTGATAAAATACACAGTGGTAATACTGTAAATTCACAGACATGGTATATTCACACGAATTAAATTTACATACATGGTAAATTCACACACAAATTAAATTTACATACATTGTAAATTCACACACATGGTCTATTCAAAAATAAATAAAATTCACACATTAAGACTTACATATATAAAAATTCCCCCCTTTTTTTTAAATACATACATGGCAGATTTATTGACCTTAAATTTACACAAATGGTAAATTAACATCCATTACAAATGTGTATGCCTTTTCATTTTCAAACGTGATAAAATACACAGTGGTAATGCTGTAAATTCACACACATTAATTTCCCACACGTGACAAATTTACACAAATGGAAGTTTCCCACAAAAATTGTATTTCACCAATTTGCATACATGGTAAATTCACACACATGGTATATAAACAAAATTTAAATCCACACACATTAAATTCACACTGTAAAATTATGCATATGGTAAATTTACACTCATGGTAAATTCCGATACATAGTAAATTCTCAAAAAAATTAATTTACAAATTAGCTCATTACAAATGTACTCATTACAAATTAATAGGTTTACACAAAGATTAACATCATACACATAAAATATTTACACACCTGATAAATATACAAAACTATTAATTTTACACACAATTTTAATTCACACACAATACATTAGCATACATGGTAAATTCACACACAGTAAATACACACATGGTGAATTTACACTCATAGTAAATTCACCCAGGAAATTCACATATGATAAAATTACACATTAAAATTTACACACAGTATAAATGATCATACCTGGTAATTTCAAACACAAATGCCAAAATCAAACACTATAAATACAAACACACACACACACACACACACACCCACACACACGCACACACACACACACACACACACACATTAACTTCCCACACATGATACATTTACAAACATGGAAATTCCACAAATTGTATTTATCCAATTCTAGTACAAGGTAAATTCACACACATGGTATATAAACAGGCAATTTAAATCCACACACATTTAATTTACACATATTATTTACGCATATGGTAAATTTACAAAGTAAGTTCAGAAACATGGTAAATACACACAAAAATTAAATTCACAAAAACAGCACATTTACATACATGGTGAAACTGCATACAGGAAATTCACAAGCATGGTAAATTACTGTCATAGTAATTTTAAACATGGTATATTCATCTATGAAGACTCTCATTCATCCAGGTTGATTCCATCATAGTAGTGGTTTAAAGGTTGTCATCTGGACTTAGTTTTTAAAGTTAGAAGACATTTCATCTCTTATCCAAGAGGCTTGTCAATTCTGAATTAGCTGGTAAAAGAGCTGGTATATATGCGCTCATGGGGGAGGAGTCAGACCTGAGGGGAAACTTCTACAGGCAGAGGCACGGCTGTGCTATGGGCTCTCCAATCTCAAGCATTGTGGCCAACTTGTACATGGAAGAAGTCGAGAGAAGAGCCCTGGACTCGTTCCAAGGTGCTACTCCAAGCCACTGGTTCAGATATGTGGACGACACTTGGGTCAAGATAAATATCCAGGAAGTGGAGGCTTACACGGATCATATCAACGCAGTCGACAAGAACATCAAGTTCACCAGGTAAGACACAAAGGAGAACACCCTAGCCTAACTTTAAAAACTAAGTTCAGATGACAGCCCTAAACCTACTACTATGATATGGTATATTCAAACACATTAAAAGTCATACATAGTAAATTCACACACATGATCATTTTAAAACAGAAATTTAATTCGCACACATGATAAATTAGTATGCATAGGACATACATACAGTAAATTTACACACATGGTAAAGCCGCACAATATATGTGATTAAAATCCCACTTTAAATTCCTACAAAAATTAATTTCTTACACATGGTAAATTCACACACATAAGTAAAAATTCACATAAATCCCATACCGGAAAACAACAGACATGATAAATTAAAACATTTTAAATCCACACACAGTAAATTCACACACACGTTAATGCCACACTCGTAGTATATCCAGAGACTTGATAAATTCACAAAACTAGTAAATTCCCACATGTTAAATCCCCACAATTTTAATTCACACAGGATACATTTGCATACATGGTAAATTCACACACAAATTCAATTTACACACAAAAAATTAGCATACATTTTAAATCCACAGACATTTAATTCACGCACACATTAACATCACACATTAACATCACACACATTAAATATTTACACACCTGATAAATTCACAAAAATGCTAAATTAACATAGAATTTAATTTTCCACACAATACATTAGCATACATTGTAAATTCACACAGTAAATTCACATGTGGTGCATTTACATATTAAATTCACACACATGGTATATTCACACACAAATTAAATTCACACAAGACAAATTAAAGTAACACAGTAAATTCACTCACATTAAATTCAAACATTGTAAATTCACACAGAGTACATTCACACACGTGGCAAGTTTCCACGCATGGTAAATGCACACATATGATAAATTCGCACACACATTCAATTCACACACATATTAAATTCACACATGGTAAATTTAAACACATGGTAAACGCAAACACGTCGGTAATTCACACACATGGTAAATTCACACAGAGTAAATTCATAAAGATGATAAATTTTCACACATGGTAAATGCACACATATGATAAATTCGCACACACATTCAATTCACACAAATATTAAATTCACACATGGTAAATTTAAACACATGGTAAACGCAAACACGTCGGTAATTCACACACATGGTAAATTCACACAGAGTAAATTCATAAAGATGATAAATTTTCACACGGTAAATGCACACATATGATAAATTCACACACACATTACATTCACACACAGGGTTTGTGGTTCGTGTAAGTGAAGAACTTGAAGCTTTGGCATGTTTGAGGACGGGAACTGTTCTGGTCTCTAGATGCAGCAAAAGTGAAGCTGTCCAGGTTTTATTAAAGAGGCTGTGGTTGCTGGAAATGATTGAAGCATTGTCCTTCGTTTGCTGCACAGACAAGTCCCGTTTCTGACATGTGGACATTGTTTTCCCAGCTTCAGTCCAGGCCGAACTCTTGACATGAAAGCGCAGTTTCTGCTGGCCCGTGTTTTTTCAGGCTGGGAGAGTTTGGCTCCGGGCTCCGCGCTCCTAATCCCTGAGAGCAGGTTTGTTTCCTCACTTGTCCGCCGTGTGCATCATTTGTTCACGAACGACTTAAGTTCTATCTCTCTGTCCCAGGTGGCTCTGATCCGCTCTGCCTCATCTGTACTCCTGAATATGTTTCGGCCGTGGTTTTAAGCAGAGGAAGAGAGGGTGACAGGCAGTACCCCCTCCCTCCATAATGCCATCCACCCCCATGCTTCTGCTGCAGACGAGCCACATTTAGATCCACATTGCAGCTTCCAGCTCTGCATCAGGAGAATTGAGAGGCTGAGGTTTCTGGACAAATCATCTCCATTCTACAGACAAAGTCCTCCTAAGATGTCTTTTATTGAAAGCGTCGTCCTGATCTACACGCGTTTGGGTCTGCTCACCAAAGCCTCGGATCGAAGGAAAACTGGCCTTTTTTCTCTGGAGCTCTTATTCTGCCCGATTGTGTTTTTAATGTCAAAATTATTATTTTAACAGCCTAATTTATAAATTAACTTTATGTTGTCATTTTTCTATGTTGTATTTGCTCACTGGACATAAAATCATACAATAACAGAAAATTCTGCAGGAAAAATAAAAGAAGTTCAACAAACAGATTTAAGTGTAACTTCAAAAAAACAAAAAGAACAAATGCTTTCAACAAATTATTTCACAGTTAGTTGAATAAAAAAACAAACCCAATAAACTCCAGGTAAAATTCCTGTCTTTGTGCCACATTTATAAACAGTTCCTGTTCAGTTGAACTCATAGAGGCTCATCACAGGCCTCACTTCCACGCTGTGTCCTTCCTCAAGCTGTCATGACGGCCGTGTCTGCACTTTAGTCTGCCCAAAATTTTGAATTTGTCTTCTGGGTGAACTGCTGAAAATCTGACATTTTTTCCCTGGAATTCTGTTTTTTTTTTTTTTTAGTTAAGAATAAGTTAAAAGGTCTTTTGGAGAATAGTCTTGGGGTTGATCCATCTGGACTCCAGGTGATCTTCTCAGCTGTTCACAGGTAGAGGTGTGTCTGGCCCCTCCCCTGACTACCAGGGTGAACACCTCGCCTCCTGTAATGGCGACGACCGGATGCCCTGGAGAGTTTTTCGTTCTTATTGAAAAATCCTGTCCCTCTCGTTCTAAAGTAAAGGAAGAATCTGCCTCCTCGTCATTGGATTTTTGACAGCTGACAGGTAGCTCCGCCTCCCACAGTGGCGAGCGGGGGTCCTCCGCTCTGTGTGTTGCTTCTGCGGCTGTGCTGGTCTTCAGATTTCTTCTGTTGTTTTTGATAGTTTTCTTTCATCTTCTTGGTTTTGGATTTTATTAAGTTCCTGTTGAACCTGAACACTCAAATCTTTGATTTTCTTCTGTAAAGCAGATCTACCTTGTTTAGCATTCACAAAATTCCAATTTTACTTGCTTGGTTTCAAAAATCAGTTTAAAATGAGGGTTTAAGTAACATTAAGAAACTACAATAAAAAGGATGTTTTTTCTCTTTTTACAACGTGCAACTGCTTCTCCAACACTGATGTCTGAAATCCATGAGGTTTGTCTGAAAACCGCTCAGCTCTCTTCAGCTGTGGGAATGAGGAGTCCTATAGGCGCTGGCCTGCATGAATGGCAGGACTGTGAGACAGAATGACAGGAAAAGAGGACCACCACAAGACAAACGCAGCTTCTCTAATTGACGTGGAACTGTATATATATATCCTCCTCTGTTTCACGATAAACCGGCAGTACTTAACTTGGGCTGAAAAGCTATTTTCAAACTGCAGGACAAAGGGAGGAATCGTGGAGTGAGCTGGAAATGGGATGTTTCACAGCAAAACTCGACGGGAGGTTGACGAAACGGCTAGAGTTGAGGCTCCCAGAAAGGCCACTGCTGTTCTGTATTTACACCAGAACTGATTCTGCAGCTTCATAATCTCTACTGGATTACTAAACATGAGGAGCTCCAGTGGGACTCTTCTTCATCCTAAAGTTATTTGTGACCTTCAGCCAACATGCACTGGTGAGCAAAGAAAAACCCCTCATAGTTTGGTTAGTTATCAACATCAAGGCCTTTCCTACGTGATCAGAAAATTTAAATCCAATTGACCAGGTACAACTTTTGACAGTTTTATTGACACCAAAAAAGAAGGAGAGAAGGAAGGCCTGTTCTTTAGCAGAGAGAGGAAGAGAAAGTCAGGAGTGAAGGACATAGAGAAGAACTTCAGGAACTTTGACAGGAAAACTAAAGAGTCGGTGATGGAATGAAGCAATGTGGATCAAAGAGCAAAAATACATGTTTTCCTCTGAGCAAGACGTATAGATTTGAGCAACTTCAAGACGTTTTGGATGGAAAGAGAAACGAAGGAGGAGAGAAACCAGGAGTATTTTAGAGTTAATCGGAATACAGTAGGGTCAAAAACTGTCAAGCCTTTAGACGATCGTCAAATTAGTCAGAATAAATGTTGTCTTTGGGCATTTTTAGTGCAGTCAGTATATATTTTATCACACTGCAAGTCTAACATTTTTTTATCTTAATGGCTTGCCATATATAGGCCTTTTGATAAATCTGTAGAAGTGGTGCTGCATGTTCAGACACGAAAACTGGATTTTTTTCATACAGTCATGCTCAAATGTATATTGATGTGTTTTTTTCTGCTTCATTGGGCTCAGCTTTCCACCTCGTGAGTCTGCCCACGTAAACACGACTTCTCCATCATGAGCTGCTGTGATTGTAAAGTTTGATGTCTACCCTTAAGGAGAAGGCCTGCAATCCAAATGTATATTCACAAAAGGGTTTTCATGAATGTGTTAAATGACCCATACATTCAAGAATTTTGTTTTAAAAGAAAAAAAAAACTGAATGCTTCAGAACACCAGATTGAATACTTTTAATGTCATTTATAGCCTTCAGATCTTCTTCTTTCTCTTTTGGCTTTTCCCATCAGGGGTCGCCACAGTGAATCATCCTTTTCCACCTCACTCTATCATGAACATCTTCAACCCAACATTAGCCAACTTCATGTCCTCTGTTAAGACATCCATATACCTCCTCTTTGGCCGTCCTCTTGCCCTCCTGCCAGGCAGCTCCATCTCCAACATCCTTCTACCAATATATCCATTCAGATAAATACCCTATTTTCCGGACTATAAGTCGCTGCGGAGTATAAGTCGCACCAGCCCAAAAATGCATTATAAAGTAGAAAAAAACACAGATAAGTCGCACTGGACTATAATTCGCATTTTGACGGGAAATTTATTTGACAAAATCTGAGACCAAGAACTGATAACTTGCACAAACTCATAAGACACAATCATAGCAGACTGTTTATCTCATAATTTCACAGTAATTCTTTCTGATATTTATTTATTCCTTTCATGAAGCATCATTGGCCAACTAACACTCTGTTTTCATCCTGTATTTGTAGAAACAGTTGTCATTTTTATTGCATTTCTGAATCTATGAAATCATTGGAAAATAGAATATTATGTTGTTAGCCTTCAAGATCTTACTGTAAAAAAAGGTTTGCTGATTCTCTGAGTCACTGAACATACTCTTAACACTTAACATACCCCATACATCAAATTGACCCAGGAACATCATCTCTGTTCCTCACAAATGAACATAACAGGAGGGTTAACAATGTATTTATTTCAATTTAGTTCTAATATAAGTCGCTGCGGAGTATAAGTCGCACCCCTTGCCAAACTATGAAAAAAAGGGCGACTTATAGTCCGGAAAATACGGTAATAGTTTTACATTTTTGGAAACTCTGATTATCTCCTGTACATAAAGTTTCCGGCATACTTTACTAAAGAAATCAGGAAGTATTCAGCAGTGATGTAGCTATCTACTTCAATTAGCACCACATAAAAAAGGTCTTACATTTAAAAACACAAAAATCTGGTCAAATGTTTCAGATATCAACATCCAAACCTAAATTTTCAGTTTCAGCTTTTTATTTCAGAACAAGTTTTTTTTAACTGTGTATCACTGAAGCTGTAGCAGCTCTTCGAACGACCGTAACTCTTTGACTGTTTGTGACATTGATGTCATTTCAACGTAATCTGGTGCAGAAGGAAGCAGCTTGGAGCCGTTATGCAACACTTTACTATGTCTAGCAACGCAACGCGCTTTTCTTTACATCACAATCAGCAGATTTAAATTGATTGGGGGGGGGGGTCTCTGAATCTACAATTCCAAAATCCAGTGGCCAAGAAATTTCCCAGAAGTCTCTGTGAAACACCAGTGTGCATCGATTGGTGAATGCAGAACACAATGCTTTGCATCTGAAGAATTTTTTTAAATGTCTTTTTTTTAGTAAATGTTTTTAATCATCAGAACCCAGTGGATTCATACTAAACCATTGGATGTTCATTAGATTTGCATTTCATGAATTTTGGGACGTCATATTTGGTGTTTAAACAAAATCATAAAGTAGTGAGCATGGTTTCCAAATTGCTTTTTCAATCCAGGGCACTAGTCCTAGTCTCTATATAGTCCTTTAGCAGTTAGGGGGAGGGAGGGAATTCGTACCCGGCCTTGGGTAAAAACTGCACTACTGCATATGAACCCAAAGCTGCTTTTCTCTGCATCAGAGTCCATTGGAGTTATGTCTGTGCATAAATGGTTGAAGAGTTCCGGGTTAAGGGTTAAATAAACAAACATGATGGCCCCGATGGAGCTCCATGTGTAGTGGGTCAAAAGGTCATATGAAAATGAATGTATTTTCTGAGTGGTTGCCATGACGACACAAAAGGTGCAGAGTCTTGACTGTACTAAGTTTCTGTTTTCTCAGACCTGAGGCCAAATCAGCTGAGTTTATTGTTTCATTTTTAGTCATGAAAATGCCCCCCTCCTTTTATTTTGTACATCTAAATAAAAGGCTCCCACCGCCTTAAGAGGAGTTTTTTTAAGGAGTAAAGTAATCAATTTTCTTCACACAACAGCTAATCAATGTTGTAAATGCCAAGATAATCAATAGTCATATTATCCAAACATTGAGCTAATCACAGACCTGTTACTGAACAACACAGAAATCAATAAGATCTGGGTTAGTTTTAAACGAGACGAATGTAAAGTCTGAGATATTTTCCTCACGTGTCTCCATGAACAGCTGATTTGTTCTGTTGTGTTTCTGATTGTGTTACAGAAGCAGCTCGACGGGGAAAAAGCGCCTTTATGCTCTTTGATTTTCATCTAAACGTTCCTCTTTCTGATCAAAGCAATCAGCAGCAGCAGGGTGAGGAACATGCAAACAAACTCCAGTTATAAGGTGGACTCGGATTCATTTCAGACATTTAAGGCGCCCTGAATGCTCCTCATCAACCACCTGCATGGCCAACATGGTAATTAGCTCCATTAGTGTTTGAAGGTGCTTCTGTTTAGTGAATGGATCAGACTTGGACTGTTGAAGAAGACAACTTCTCACTTCTTTGGTCATCCAAACAGCCAATAATCAGACAAAAGGAAAGGTTTAAGCAAAACTAGCAAATTAAAAGTCAGTATAAAGATGTGGAATCATTGCTGGAATGGAAATTTGCATACAACTGGGAAATATTAAGACTTTTGAGACATAAAAAATAAAATCCTGTGTTAGAAAATAGTTTTGACGAATGTCAGTGAGAATCTGGACGACAGAACTAGGAGAGCGGACGTTAACCCTTTAACGCTATAGCTTTAGCTCCAGTCTTTGGACTTACTCTAACTGATTATGCAGTTAATAATTCTGTAGTTTCTGAATATTCTGTCTGTATTCTGTCGCTTCAATTCCCACTCTGATTTGATCTATTTTCCAAGCATTCCTAGTGGTCTTTTAATGATTATTCATTCGTTTTTAGACAAAATCAAAAAGCTGTTCTACGACATAGTCTCTGAGGGCAGCAGGATTAGAAATTCACCATTGTTGTGAAGTAAGCCTTCCCCCACTTCCCATCATCCCTCATTTACATTCTCTCCTGCTAGCTTACAGCCCCTCACACCACCAACCTAACATTAATGGTCCACATTATTGGCTCTTCCCCAAGATTCCCTGTTTAGGAGACTCTTCTATTAAATACATCATAGAAAAAACAAAGAAAAATATTTTAAATGTTGTATTTATCCTGGGTAAATTCTATATATACAAATGTTGATTCCTTAAAATCAAACCATATTTCTTCACATTTCATAAAGAACTTTTATTTTTTATTTTTCATCCATAAACTTCATGGAAAATAAACTTCAAACTCCAAAGTATCATTTGTAATTTACAGCTTTTTGACAACCCCTAAGTAATGATCATTATAATGCCCCCTTCTTTTATTTTTTTTAAATTTCATTTTATTTAAGTTAGTACTTTTGTGTTATTGTTTATTCTTTTACTTAATTTTGTTTTTGTTTTCTTTACATCTTTCTATGCCTGTTCTAATTGTAATTTGACAAACACGTTGTACAACTGCCACAAAGATTGTAAACCTCAAGTTTGTCTCTTTAATGAGAAAACAAACATTGCAACAAAAATGGCAGCAATATCAGAGCGACAGTTCAGATCCAGATTCCAGCTCAGACGAGGAAAACAAAGACGTTGATGGATCTATTGGTCTGACAGTTGATGATCAGAATGGAGCAGAGCGGGGGGCTTGAGGCCCACCAACTGTAGCTCCTTCATCACAGCTACAGGCTGTTTCCCAACTGCATTGTTTCATCTGTTCCAAATTCACAATGATTTGAATAAGAAAATACTCAGAAGTGAAATTTTACACTTAATATTCTTCATATATGCCCATTTACATCAGAGTGGGGGTTTAAATGCTTCACACTTCACTCCTGGGGGATAAAAGGCGACTAACCCAGGATCCCACAACAAGGTTTCTGAGAGATACAATCCTTTCTAGAGCCAAAATGACAAAATTGGTTTTGATTTGAGGCACTTTTTGTTATTTATCTGAAGTCTCTGAACTTCCTGTTTGTTTGTGGTGGATACTTTCAGCACCAGCACCAGTTTGAATGGAAACCAGCACCTCCTTCATTTTTCAGGTTAAAAGCAGCTCACAGGAGAGGAAGCTGGAGTGAATCCATGTGGGCAGAGGTGGAGATAAACCCGGCATGAAAAGGACGCATGAAAGAGCTGAGAGGAGCTTAATTCATCAGAACTGAATGTTCACATTGGGCCTGTCATCCCGCAGTCATTAGGTGTCAGCCCTGAATGGTGGGCTCTTTTGAAGACTAAGAGCCTGTAATTATTCACCATCACTTAGTGGAAAAGACAAAAGGCTTCAGGTAGTTTTTATTTCAAAATTGCGACAAGCAAATTGTGGTTCATGGCTCTGGAGACGGCGTGTCTGCCGGTTTGAGGAGAGCGCGCAGATGGAAGCGGAATGAGTGGCAGCGAGCTGACCGCGGAAATGACTTAAACAAGCGGACTGCTTCACTGATTTCCACAGTCTGCAGCCACACACCAGGCATCACTGCAGGCTGGAGACTTTCCCGCCCCCCAAAGAAAGTTACCTGAAGCCTCCCCCCCATTATCAGGTCTGTTGATGATGCTGTGGGGGAGGGGAACCCGCCGCTGACCTTCCACTCCATGGGTGTGTGGTACAGTGTCCAGACAGTCGGACAGGTTTGAACCTGCAGTGGGACTGTGATTGATGCTGACAGCTTCCTCTGGGGGGGGGGTCAAATGACCATAACACTCAGGTGAAACCTGATGAGACTTTAACACCTGAGATGGCACCGGCGACACCTAAACAACTCACGCTCTGTGAAACACCGTAACTCTTTGACCGTTTACACGATCACCATGAATCGGTTTACTTGTGGTTTTTCATGTCGGCTCTGCATCAGTGTGCAACACATTACTAATGTAAAGTGTTGCACAACGGTGCAAAGCTCACTTTTTCTGCAACACAATCAGCGTTGGTTGCGTAATCACTTCACTGCAAAGTGTCGTATGTCAGCTCTACGCTACTATTCTGCATGACAGAATCTGCCGGTTTACGTGAATTTTGTGAAGAGTTATGGTAGTTAAAGAATGTCAACACGGAAGCTAAAGCTCCGATGTTTTCTCAGTTTGGGTATTTTTTTTCCTTATTATAAGTTTGTGTTCCTGTTTGCTGATTTTGATTTTGTCTGATCGATAAAATCATGAATGCAGATTTGAATGGATCTATGGAAACTGTACAAACATTTCTGATTTATAATCAGAAGGGCTTCAAAAACTAGTTCAAGTTTGAGCCGGTTTTATAGCACATTAATGCAATAACTCAGCTTTTAATCTCTTTCTTCTGTGGCTCGAATGAACGCTGAACAGTTTCTCCTGAAGTCAGACTCAGATCCAGGAAGGATTCCAGCTGAACTCCATCCGTTTGTGTTTCCACCTCACAAAAGTGCTTTTTTAAGGTGCATCTTCATGAAAATCAAGTCATGCTTAAATAAAGTGATGCTGCGCATTAGCATGAATTAAAATTCAGTTATAAATCTTGCATACAAACTCTTTCTTCCATTTCTGATTCAGATTTGTAGAAACCTCACGACTTATTAACAGCACTGATTCAGTTCATTATGGCTTTGAATGAATAAAAAGAGTATTTTTCTAACCAAATGTGCTTTAATTAAAGAGACTCAGTGAAAACCTGAATGGATGTTTTTTCTGGTCTTATCTTTTATGTCCCTGAACTCACTCTGGGATCATCAGTTAATGAATCTGAAAACCTAACAGTAAACCTTTTCCACTTTTGTCCATCTGTCCCTACAGACCGGATAAAACGGGGCCAACATGCTCTTAGCCTTCATTCCTCCTTAAAATGTGAAGTATAAGGAAGACTGATGGAGTGTCCATAGCAACCGTCCTGAAGTTGGTTTTAGGTTAGTTTGGGCCGCCATGGTGACAGCGAGCGCTCTCAGGACGTGACATTTACAACAACAGACATGGCTCAGCAGCAGAAACACTCAACACAGGCTGTCTGAGTGTGTGTGCATGTGTGTGTGTGTGTGTGTGTGTGTGTGTGTGTGTGTGTGTGCATCTGAGAGTCTAATTGGCAGAACCTTCTGTCAATCACCAAGCAGCAAGGGTGGTCACACCTGACTTCCCAGCTTTGATTGACAGTCCCGGGGGACCAATCATAGAGGCAGGCTGGTTTGAGACCACCTGGAGAAGAGCTGGTCTCTCCCTGCTCCTACATGACAGCTGAACTTCAGCTTTTCACTCTGTTTTCTCTTTATATTTTTTAAACGAGTGCTGAACTTTCCATCCATCATCGCTCCTCCAATCTGCCGGTCCAAACTTCCTTCACTGTCCCTCTCCTCTTCCTGCATGTGGACTGTGGTCAGATATGGTCACATGTCTGCTTCTCTGGGGCCTCTTGCTTTTTCGCAACATGTTTTAGTGCAGTATTTTACAGTGCATTGTGTTCTCCATTCTGATTGGCTAGAGACCATTGTGCCAATCAAACATCTCCTGTACAGACTGCATTCCGTTTGCCAAACGTACACAAATCTGTGATTGTGATCAGATCTTTGTTTTTCCTTCTGTCTAGGGCTGCACGATATGAAGAAAACTCGCGATATGCGATATTAGTAATTAATATTGCGATAACGATATACTTTGCAGTATATAAACAATTAGCAAAACAACCAAAAATATTATTCCCATTCCATTACAACAGCTTAAAAATTATACTACAAATGACCCTTGTTGACATAGGAGGTGAACATAAAACATAATAGGGCGCCATCCGATTAGTTAACAAGATGAAGGGGTCCATCTGATTGGTCAAATGCAGAAAGGGATTCTTTCAATCCATTAAACACTTCAAGCTGCCATTAGATTGTTTGGCCACATCTGGTAACCATTTATTAACCATTTAATTTGCTGTCTTTTGCGATATGCATATTGCACAGCTTGATATTGCGATAACGATAAATTTGCGGTATATTGTGCAGGCCTACTTCTGTCATATTTTATTTTTTTAACCAGGAATGTCCCATTGACATCCATTGATCTCCTTTCAAAGGGAGTCCTGGTCAAGAGGCAAAAAACGTATTCACACTCTAGGCATTAATACAAGGTTGACAACATTGAAACATTGAAAACAGCTTCATAATGGCGTCAAAGTGAGACTTGGGAGTTGATTTGATTTTGTAGAGTTCCATTCTGTAGGGGCTTCATTGTGGACTTATTCTCTTCTGAATGTTTGAATGTTGAGAATTAAATGAATGAAAATGTTCATGTCTGTCTGAGAAAAGGGAATGAAGTGTGTAGTGAGGAGTTTTACTGCCTTTAGACATCTAGAAATATTGTAAAATGTAAAGATGTCTGCTTTGCAAATTTAATCTCTTGTGTTTTTCTTGTTTGCTGTCTTGCACTGGCGCCAGCCTGTAACCACCAGTGCCCTTATGTTGAAGTGTCTTGCCCAACGGCACTTTGACACATGTGCAGGCAAAGCGGGAACCGAACCTGTAATCCTTGGATCAGAGGTTGATCGCTCTACCTCTAGTTGCCCAATAAGTCCTAGTACATCTTAGAGTATTGCCCCAGTTTTTAATGAATTAGGCCTACAGTCATGTTCATTTCTGATCTGGGGGGGTGTCACCAGTGTTTCAGTAAAAAGCATTGGGACATTAAAATGAAGGAATCTGCTGTGAGGACCGACACTCAGATGAGACCCAGCTCACGGCTGGACAACAGTGTTGTGTTCAGCGTCCATCCGTGAGGATTGTACTCTTTAGTTTGGATTTCCAGAGAAATGTTGGGTCATGTTTTGTTTGGAGCTGTCACAGTCCCTCCAGGGTCATGATACTAATCATCCACAACTGTTGTCACTCTTGTTAATTGACCTCAGACTATATAAGTGTCTTCAGTTCATTCTTGTCAGGGCATCTGCTCTGGCACTCCCTTAGTTCATGAGGGAGATGGGTGGGGTTTTTTTTTTTGTTTGGTCGTCATTAAGAAAAAAAAGTTAAAGTCTGCTGCATTTATGCTTCTCTCTCCAGACTCTAATGAATGGACATCAATGATATAGTAAAATGTTGAAATGGAAGATATAAGAAAAGCATCTTACAATTTTAATATACAACAGATTATGCCCCCCCCCCCCCACCTGCAAAAGCCTACATATTTTCACACCTGATCTAAAAAAGGAAAGTGTGGCATCACATGGTTGAGGTGTTTTGTCCCTTAAGCAATGATGGTGGGAATCAAACCCACACCCACCTTTGGATAGTTTGGTATAATATTTAGCATTACAAACATTGTCATATTTGAATGTTTTTGTCCTCTGGAGCCCCTTTTTTTTCCAAAAATGTGGTTGTTTATAATAAAGTTCAGTAAATTCTTATTGGGATTTTAATGTGGGTGGGGCAAACGTAAATACAGGTACCAGGGTCAATTTTAAGAGACTTTAACTCGAACCTGCTTGGTGACAACATTCTTTCTGAACCAGAACCGCCCTTCTGCTGTTCCTGGACTGCAGAGCAGAACCAGAACTCATCTATAATGTCCATCATCAAGCACACGACGGACGTCTGTTTTAGAGAAACATCACTTCTCGTGATCGCACAGATAATCCCAGAGGTTTTTACAACAGTCACTGACCGTAACGATCAAACAGCAGGAGATCAGATTATTTCCATATTAAAGCAATTATTTCATAGCAGCTCATTAATGACAGAATAGATGGAAACTGGGGAGAAAAAAAGCATCAGATGTGTAATAAAGATGTCGAACCTCAACAGGTTAATCATTTACAGACTTTACTTGACAAACATTCAGAACTTTTATATACAGAAAGTCACTAAATGATTATTATATGCACATTAAGTGACCTCTGACCTTTCCTGATCCCTACATCCCATAATGACTAAATGGCCATCTTCTTTTATCAAACTTTTCTGCCACGTTCTTGAAATAAGCCTTTTTTTATTATTTTTTTGTAAAGAAAACTATTATTATTAAACTATTATTTTAGGAGTTCTAAATAAATCTGTGAAGTTTGGGTGAAAATCTATGATTAAAATAAAAAAGTACAAGATGTCCACTGAGAAGTGAACTTAAGACTTTCCATCTGTGACCAGGGGCCTCATTTATAAACGTTGCGTACGCACAAAAGAAGGCGTACGCCACTCTCTACGCAATAGTTGAGATTTATAAAAAGCAAACTTGACGGGAAAATGTGCGGTCCTTCAAGCTCTGACCCAGGCGTACGCACAAAAACGGGTGAAATGAGAAATGGCGACACCGTCGGCAGATGGAAGAAACACGTGAAAGTGAAAATGACAATACTGCAAATCCTACGCAAAGTTTTATAAATGAGGCCTCATTTCTAAAACTTTGCGTAGGATTTGCGTCAGAAGTGGCGTACGGATGAAACATAGGACGTGCGTACGCACAGAAATATTCGGATTTATAAAACCGTGCGCACGCACATCCTACGCATCTTTCCCTTAATAAAACACAACCAATTCTAAATGCTGCGCAGCTTTTGCGACCTCATCACACGCCCATAGTTGCCCATAAATAGTCCGTGAAACGCCCACAAATGAATATTCATTGATTGCGAAACCATGCCAAACACGGAGAGAAAATCAAAAAAACGTAACTTCACTCAATGTGAAGTAGAAGTTATCGTTGGCGAGGTGGAAAAGAGGAGAAAAATGTTGTTTGGGGCACAGTGTGGGCATTACTAATGCCAAAAAGGCACATGAGCGGCAAACGGTGGCAGACGCCGTAAATGCTGCAGCCTCACAACCTCAGACCGTGGCCCAAATAAAAAAGAAAAGGTCGGACATCAAAGTCAAGGCAAAAAAACGTCTAGCGCTGTACCCCCCCCCCCCCCCACACACACACACACACACCCGTGTCTGCCACAGGTGTGGGGGGGGGGGGGGACACCGGAGCTGACCCCTCCTGATGAGAGACTGGCGGCAATAATTCGGGAATCCCTTTTAAGTGGAGTGGTGACTGAGGCGGAGGGGGATACCAAAGCGCCAGATGCACCGGCTGACACACCCCCAAAAGCCCGCAGAGGAAGTCGGAACCGGCTCATAAGCCAGTCGTCCTCGTTTGCCAGCAAGTCTCCTTGCTGTCTAAAGATGCGTTCACTCCGAATTCTTCCATTTGCCACATCTTCTAAGTGCGCAAGATCAGCCATTGTGCGTCATTTACGCATTGTGATGGGGCATTTTATTTCCATCTATTTAATTACATCTGAAAAGTTACAGATGTCGGGAATAATCGACGTGGAAATGGGAAATTGATCAGCAAATGTAATTTCTTGTTGCTTTCTGAATGGTCGAGACATACGCCATACATTGTTTTATGAAAAATAAAACAAACTAAAGGCATATGCATGAATACCATACTTCCATAGCTTATGAAGAAATATTTTACTATGAAACAACTTTCCCCAGTGGAGAATTAATGCATCTCTCTCTATCTATCCATCTGTCTGTCTGATTGCTCCTATATCTGCTCCGCCAGACGGACACATTGACGGGAATATCAGTTGTGTACATTATTTCGTTCTGTTAACTATATTATTTATATTATTTATGAGGATGAATTGCACAACATGCCAATATTGCAGAACATGTTTCACTTTTCTTTTTGCAAATATGTGTTCATTTGAATTTCTGTTGTAATTTTCGTTTGATTTTTTTTGTTTGTTTCACTGCTGATCGGTCCAACGGGTGTTCGTGTAGCTGTTAATTGTCAGACTTGCTTTGTGAAGTCTTCATGTAATTTCTGAGAGGCAGTATTGTCATTTTCACTTTCACGTGTTTCTTCCATCTGCCGACGGTGTCGCCGTTTCTCATTTCACCCGTTTTTGTGCGTACGCCTGGGTCAGAGCGTGAAGGACCGCACATTTTCCCGTCAAGTTTGCTTTTTATAAATCTCAACTATTGCGTAGAGAGTGGCGTACGCCTTCTTTTGTGCGTACGCAACGTTTATAAATGAGGCCCCAGTGCTTTTCTCTTTAAGCACACCTAAATGTTTAGAATATTATAGAAAAAGTTTGTCTGAAGGGAGCGATCTTTGTCGTTTTGTTTGATCAAAAGTAGCTTGAGACCAAAGGGCGTCTATTAAAAGTAAACTTTAAAATGTCAATTTGGTTTCCTTCTTTGTAATCAGAAGCAGTCAAAGATCTGAAGTCTTAAAAACATTTATATATTGTTCTCGTTAATAGATATGTACTGAAACAAATCTAACCTTTAGTTTTATGTACTGCATCCAAAATCTGTGAACACTGAACAGATAAACATGGAACAATGTGGAAGCAGAGAAACCTGCACCAACCTGAGCTGCAGCAGAATCACCAGAAATGTTGTCCAAACACAAACAGAAAATCCTCCAGATCCGTTCAGTCTGTGCAGAGAAATTCCTTCAGACGTGTTTTCAATGCACACGTTGTTTAGAAACTGCATCTGTGAAGTTTGACGTTCTGTTGGGTTTTCCCGTTCTGTAACCTGCCTCCAGTGGTCTTTGAAGGAACTGCAACACTTGGTACTTTCTGGTTTTGGTGACTGTCTTTGCTTTCTAGCAGCCATAGATATTCTGTGAAATAACAATAATAATACTAGATTGGATTTTCCTGTTGTTTTCCTGATGCTCAAAGTGTTTACAATGTGTCCATCATTGATTCATTCTTGGGGATAGTCTACTGATGTAGCCACTGACAGAGGCGTGGCCACCATTACAGCCCCTCTGACCATGTTGTGTGCATGTAGAACACATCAAGAAACCAGCCAAGTGGAGATCATGTGACGTGAGGAGAACAGACGAGGAAGAATCATTTCGTTTTGCTTTTCATTGTATTTTAGTTACATTTTATTACAAAACTAAAAAGCAGTGAAATGATGAGAACTTTCCTGAGTTGGTTAAGACTTGCATAGAAGGTCTTCTGGTCCTGACGGTCCACCACTGCAGTAGACAGCAAACTTGACTTACTTGATGATGGTTGTCCGTCATCCAGGTGAAGTAGGAACTGGGCCGAAAATCTTCTTCCTTTAAAATGTTTCACTGCTTGTCCAAGAAGCCTCGACACGACCCAAACTATGACTCGGCTTCAACATTTAAAAGAATGTTTTAATGGAAAGTATGTTTTTAAGTGTTGGGGCATCAAAGTAAATTCTATCTAGACTGATTTAGATCATTATAAAGGTCTGGTCCTGGTCCTGGTCCTGGTCCTGGTCCTGGTCCTGGTCCTGGTCCTGGTCCAGGAGCAGAGCGGACCCTCTGTTTCCCGTCTGCGCTGATGAGGATCCTGATGGGAAGTCGAGGTTTTCTGTTTTCCTAATCGCATTTTTGTTTCCTGAAGTAATCACCTGCCCAGAAGTGAACCCGTTCTGCTGCATGTTTGTTTCTGAAAAGCATGAATTGGATTATTGCTGAGGTCATGTCGGCGTAAGCAGATTAATCACTTAATTGAAGAAATGGCTGATAAGGATGAAATGTTCATTAATGCCGATCTGCTCTCATTAGTTTCTCAGTGATTAAGCTCTTCTAATTCTCACATTTACGGGTTCAAAAGCTGTTTGTCTCTTTGGTGTGAAAATTCTGGACGCCCACTCAGAATTATCCTCCTGAAATTAAAAAAAAAGTCACTTTCTTCAGGTGTGTTTTCTTTTTTTTTTGCACTTTTGAAATGTAACCTTTTGAATAAACGCTTCAACAGACAGCAGCACTTTGTGTTTCAACCACAGAGAACATCTGATTCTGTCATCCGCACACTTTTGACTCCTAAACGGAGTCAAAGTGGGAACATCTCCTTCCTGTTGGGACGGTTTCTCTGAGCGTCATCACTGCTGAGGTTCAGCGTGTCACAAACAGCTCAACTCTGTTTAGGTCTTCGTCTTAAAGCGTGGGGGAGCGGAGAACAGACTCATCAGTGGTCACACCTGACTTGTCATGTTTTAGAAGTCCCCCCCCCCCCATGCTGCATGCTAAAGATAGAATTTAAGTCTATTTTTGCTGCTGAACTTTCTCTCTTAGCGTCAGCAGGAATCAAACAGAACATCAGCTTTGTTTTTCAAAACTTAAACAACAGATTTCATGTCACCTTTGAGTAAAAGTGCTCGGACGAATCTACGATGACGTGTCCTCCAAAAACTAACACCTGCCTCCAGCTGGGGTCAGAACTGTCAGCATTGGACACTTTCTAATCTGTTCTGATAATCTCAGCTGGATTTCTGAAGCGTGTTACCTTTTTTTAAAAATGTCTCAATCAGGGGAGGACGGGTCACTCTGAGTATCGATAGTATCAACACCAAGGTGAAATACTGATGCTCGCGTGATGAGAGCGATAGTTTAGTCAGAGTTTTTCTTTAATACCTAAAGAGCTTGAATTTACTTACAGAATTCATGCGAGCGCAGTGTCCATCAGTGTTGCCAGATTGGGCAAAAAAAATGGCCATTCGGAGCCAAAACCTACCAGATTTGAGGGGAAAACTGTCCTATCTGGCCACAATGTCTGCCCCCCCCCCCGCTGCTGCTCACACCTTGCCCCTCCCCTCCCTTCCTAATCGGAGAGCAAAGAGAGCCATTGTATTAAGCCATTCCTAATTAACATGTTCTATAATTGATGCTCAGTTCAGATTGCTTTAATTGGTTAATTAACATTTTTATTTGCCAAAGGTCTCTGTCCTGTGTTATGTAATCATGTAATCACTAAAAATGGTGTATTTCCAAAATTATTCTATAATTATCGATGTCGGTGATATTAGCCCTGTTGTTACTTGGTATCGGATTGAAACCCAAATTCCCAGCATCCCCCCCCCCCCCCCAATCTAAATATTTTATGTGAGAAGATGGTTTGGTTAATTTAGGCTCTAAATGTTTTCTTGTCACAACATTCTCATCTAGCATTAATTAGAACATGCAGACGTACAGCCGGCAAACGGCAGATTCAGGTTAAAAACGCTTTAAAGGAGCGATCCATCCACTAACGGCACCTTATTTAACACATCTTTGAGTTCTGGCATCTTGTAGTAGAACATTTGTCAAAAATGTAATATAACTACTCTCAGATTCATAAAAAAACAGAATCCAATAAAAGAGAAAATGAGAGAAGAAAGTTATAAAGTGTAAAATATTGCTGATTTCAGTTGTTTCAGCTCATAAATGCTCTGGAGCTGTCTTCTGTTCTGCCGTAGGAGGAAAAAAATCTATATCATTACTGGGAGCACCGAGGTAAAAAAAAAAAAAAAAGGTGCCAGAGAGTGATGAAGAAACTGCAGTTGATTAAAAATTAATGGCAAACAATAGTCAGTAATAAACTAGAAATTGCTCATCATTAAAAACAGCGAGGTGTTTCTTATTATTTATTATCAAGGCGTCAGCAGTGGAGCGTCTTCAGACTCGGCTCCACGTTCTGCCTCCACCTTCTGACAGATTAATTAATGTGCTTTAATGCTTTCTGAGAACCTCGTCATTTAATTTGGCGTTGAGTAATTGGAAGTAGACATAGTGTTTGGTGACAGCAGATCCATTAGACAGCAGTCACTTTGACACGTATGACTTATGGACGAAGACGCGCTGCTCACTGAACGGAGGATCCACGATGGAGGTGGGGGCCGTGCACTTCTGACATCATCAGATGATCGTCAAGTTAAACCTTAAACCGTTTTTAAAATCTGCATATCAAGCCTTTGTCTCAACTCTCCTCGTGGGCGGATACGGACCCAAAAAGGTCGAATCTGTACGGTGGCCTGCACGAAAAGAACAAGGTGGAAGAATGCTAGCGGACAACCGCCAGAGAGAAAATGTTTGAGCACACATTTTTCTACAAACATGCTGCAGGCCAAAAACCCAATCAATCCCCCCCAACGGGGGCATGTGATTGGCGTTGAAGAACACGCTGAACGTGGGTTGTAGAACGTGCTTTTAGCATAAGGGGTTCACGTGGAAAAGCGAAATGCACACATACGCTCGATTACAGAGACTTTTCACTGGAAGTAGCTGCAGAGGACGACAAGAAAAACTCCTAACTTTTCAGTTTCATAACAACGGATTTACCAGCAAACATCTGTTAGAAAGACAACATCAATGTAAAGCAGGGATGGGGAAACTACGGCCGCATCCAGCCCGCATCCAACTTTGGTCCAGTCCACTGAACAATATCAGAGACGCATGATTTTTTTAAAAACTTGGCCACACGATCATGACCCGCGTAGAACTGGACATTTAGAGAGAGAAAACGCAAGTATCTTTTTAAAGACAAAATTCTGATTTGGACTTTTATGCATTTTCTTGTAATGGTGAAGATGTTCACCTCGTCTACCAAAACTAACTGTTCACTGTGTTCTCTTCAAAGAAGTCATCCTTCACTCGTAATAGAATAAAAGTGACGGCTGACGATGAACTGTGTTTGTGTCCAAAACTTCAAACAAGAGTTTCAACGATACAGAAGACAAAGATGGAAAAAAAAACCCCCTCAGTTTTCCATCATCTTTTTAAAAACATTCAGACATGTTTTGAAGAAAGTATTAGTTTAGTGGTTTATTAGTAAATGAGGAGAAAAACTGAGGATAATGTTGCTTGATGACAAAAAATATTTGGTACATCTTCCCATCTTTCCCATTTCAATTGGTTTGGTCCGCTTCACATTGCGCTGGCAGGAGCAGAGAAGTGGATTAAACCACCTGGAACCCCGACTGAACCTGGGATCCCTCTGACCATCCCAACCAGGGTCTGCCCCTCCCCACTGAAAAGGGTCGTGCTTTCACACTGTAGGAGAACCAAACCAGGGTTCACTTGCATGTACATGCTGCTGGATTTCATCTGCGCTCAGATGAGCCAGAAGACTAAAGAAGAGCAAAAATCCTAGTTTTATCCGGGATTTGGACCACAAATAAAGATGTTTTTGTGGTCGTTTTTGTCAAACGTGAGACTTCAACTGGGATTTTCTTGGCATCTTTTAAAATCTGCAGGAGAGTGGAGTCATGAAACCCATGGATGCACCGGATTCTGCACCTTTCATCACTTTGTGAGGAACTCACCTGAAAACACAGAAGCAGCCACTCGTGTTTTTGGCTAAATAATGGCAGGAGCTCTCAGACGGGTTTTCTTATTATCTGTAAGAAGCTGTAGATCAGGCCTTTGACACAAACCTTTGACAGTTTCTCCAGTTTTTCCCAAACTCCTGCAGTGAAGAAACGAGCTCAGAAACAGCTGTCAGATCTGTGAAAAGCAGAGATCTGGATACGTTTTCATACCATTCATAGGAACCCGTGTCTGTTGCGTCAGAAAACTTAAAGACAGAAGTGGAAAAAACTGTTTCATAAATAAGTGTTCTGTGAGGGGAAACCGTTCTCTGAAAATAATGTATTCTGGAGCTTCTAAACTGTAAAAAAATAAATAAAATACAACAGATTCTTGAGGCTTGAAGAAGCTGAGGATGGAAATTCAGACAATCAGAGAAAGAGGAGACATCGGGGGTTTAGACAAGAGTTTTAATGCTTATGCCAGCAGGTTAAAAATGATTATCTGGCTGTCTGCTTGTGACGGCCTGTATGGAGGCCTGACAGCAGCCAGCAGCTCCCCTCATTAATAGAGAGAAGAAGGAGAAACGCGTGAAAGTGTTCCAACTGTTGTGTTGTCAACTGGATCCTGACATGCCCTTTACCGTCTGACTGCAGGCGGCTCGGCGAGCTCCGAACTACTGTCATTTCCAGCGTGTCATCAGATTTAGCTGCAACACATCTGGCTTCGCTTACAGCTTTCTTTGTCTGCAGGAGACGCAGTTCACCACCGAAATGTATTAAAATAATCTTATTTTTGGATTAAGCCGACTTTGATTAATGTTGGACCATCCTAAAATAAGGTAAGGCGGTGATTAATGGAAAAGAAAACGCATTAATTTTGCATTAGGCTCTTTGAATTCCTTAAAGCAGCAAATTAAAGAGCAAGGCTTTTATTCACTTAACTTTCCGAGACAGACGGACTCTAATATACAAGATGCACGTTCAGAAAAGACCAGTCTCTTTGGCGTTAAATGTGACCTTTAAGTGTTTTTAGATTTGAGTCTGAAAACACACATCTAACAGGTCATGTTTTGAAAAAAACCTATTAATTAATGAATGGTTTAATATTAAAAAAAGCTTCACTAGTTAAAGTGACAAACGACAGAATAAACAGATAAATGAAATTAATTTATGTACAAATATCAAACAAGTTTTCACGTTTGTTTAAATTTGTGTTTAACTTCACCTAAAATTGCAAAAGCATTATTCTAACTTCCCTGTTGGGGTTAATAAGGTTTTTGCACATTTTGTTTATAATAATCCTCCTGTCTGTTGCCTCTTAAAAATCTGTATTTGGTAAAAATAACTTGTGTTGTTAAAAAAAAAGACCTGCAGGAGACTGGCGGCTTGTCCAGGATGTGCCCCGTCTTCGCCCATAGGGATAGGCTCCAGCAACCCAGTGTCCCTGAGAGGGGTTCTGTGGGTTTAGTAGGCGGATGGATTGAGTTTGTTCTCATTTCAGCTAATGACCTTCAGTTAATTATTACTTTTTTTTTTTTAAATTGAATAAGAGTTTTAAAAATAGACAGACAAAACAAGACAGTGTGCTGGAAAAGGAGTGGGGTGGAGGGAAATCTTGTATGATCCCTCCCCTTTTTTACAACACCTGATGATCTGCGTTTTTCTATTTGCAATATTTATCGGTGCCATTTATCATTTCTTCAATTAGTCGCTTAATCGCCATGGATGTTTTCTCTGAAACCATATTGGTCGTCAGGTATTAGTTTGTGTTTTTTAACAAAAAGGTCCAGCATTGAGAGGAATACTTTTTATATTTTATTTTTGAGAATTGACAGAGTGACGACTCTGACCTGTAATTTGTTAGTTTTAGGTTCTGATCAAAGCCCAGTGAAGGATTGGGTCCTTTCTGATTCCTGCAGTTTACTAAAAGACAAAAAGAAAAAAGTCTGTACCCCCCCCCCATGTAAGCAGGGAAATGTTTGTGCCCCCCCCCCCACTTACAGCCCTGAACACGAAGAGGGTCCAAAGGTCTGATGAATGACAGGATTTGCAGCTGTGCCTTCAGGTATCAAACAGAGGTGAGTAAAAGTGCTCTCAGTTTAATTAAACAGAACTGCATCAGTTCCCTGATGGCGGAATGGGACTGCCAGTGTGGAGCAGAGAAAGTGCTTTAGCCTACAGTCACTTTATCAGCTTAATTACTTTCACTAAGAATTCATCAAGTCATTTGACTTGGTTTCATTGAAAATCCGGCCATTTCCCGTCTTCTTCGGCCGATCTGAAAGGCGTTCTCTCCTCCCCGTCGCCTTTTCCCCGCCGTGACGCTTTCCGCTGTTTTCTCTGCACGCGCTGAAGAGCTAATCCTCCTGCTAGAAAGGTCTGGGTAACCTTTCTAACATAATTTCACAAAAGACTGATCTGTTTGTTCTGCTCACAGAAATAAAGCTAATTACAAAAAGCCGCCCAAACGTCTTGACCTTTCCCTCTGGGTAATTACAGCCTCTCATTGCTTTTCTGTATGTTTTTCAGCTCCCATCCTCAGCCCGTGCATTTGTCTTCGTGGCAGCCTCTTCCTTGGGCGCTCGCCGTCTCCATCAGACGGACAGTTAGGAGGGAAAAAAACCAAAGCTAAAGTGCAGCTGGTCATTTAGCTGAGAGAAACACATCACCTTCTCCTGAGACTTTTACTTCATGAAGGTGGCACCAGATCTATTATGCCGCATGCCGGAACTGGAAGGGTGGGCTTGATTCATGGACCAGAGCAGAGAGAGTGACATCAATATCAGGGAAATGCTCGACACCTCTCCACCTCTGGACCATTTGTTCTCCACAAACCCATCGCCACCAAGCTTTGCCAACATTTTTTAGTTTATAAAAAATTCCCCGGACTCATGCATCTGCACGCTAACTTCTACCTTCCTGCAGCAAACTGCAAAACAACATTTAGGACATTTAGGAGTTTGACTTTCTGCAGAGTTCAGTTTTCCTAAAAATTTGACCTCCTATCTGATGGGATTCCACCCAAAAACGTCCGCGTAGTCTGCAAGTCACCTCCATGAACTGTTCCTGTGCAGAAGGGATCATCCGGCCTTTTTGGATCCATCTGAACTCCTTTTCAAACTTGTTGTTGTGGTTCACCTGTCAGCCTTTCCCTTCAGGGGGCGCCACAGAAAAAAACAACAGACTCGCACAGAGAGTTTTTTTAGCAAAAAAAAGTAACTGCACCAAAAAACTGCTGCAAATAAAACAAAAACCCTGCAAACAACTTGACATGCATCCAAACAACTGTTGTTACCCACACCTTAGAGATTATTAATGATCAAAACTACAACAGCCGCTGCTGAAAGTGTTTAGCCGTCAGCCGTTTCCACTCGAATGTCTGGAACTGTGAGGCTCTGAAACTGGGAGCATCTCAAATTGCGAGCATCGAACTCCAAGAACAGAAGCCTTCCAAACAACAGAGCCAAAGTCCTTGAATAAAACAACCATCCTGTGGAGTTTGCAGAGCAAAACCTCGAAAAAGGGGAAGTTTCAAGTCCTACAAGTTCTCTGTTTATGAATCTTTAGCATCAGTTTAGGGAGGAAGGTCGCCCATTTTCAATTCCAGTGCTTCCAAAGCTAGTTTGAGGCAAATCTTTAAATCTACTCCATCAGCATCCTTCCCCCCATCATCATTTACACTCTGGAGTTCAGCCCTGCTGCTCTCCGGTTGTTGCTTCTTTGGTTCATCCGTCGGGTTTGTTCAGGTCTGCAGTAACATTTCTCTGTTTAATGAGGCCAGGAAGACATCAGACATTAAAATCCGGATCCAAAACATTGTCTGGTATCTGTATGTGACATTTTACATTAATAAACAATAAGAAGAAACAAACATTTTGCATGTCATTTTCCTTTGCCCTCTGACCGGACATGACTAGACTTCAGGAGCAACCCCCCCCCGCCCCGATAGAATATGACTCAACTTGAAAATGGATTTGAACTCTGAACAGTGATGAAGGAGTGGTCGGATACATTCCCACAGCAGATTAAGTCCTTTCAGTGTCTCACATGAGCAGACAAACGGAGCTGTTTTTATTTTAAAATCCAGTTTTCCTCCTCCACTCGTCAAACCCAATCTTTTCTGTTCCAGTTTTATCCTTTGCTTCTCTTATCCTCCTTTAATTCTTTTCCACACTAATATCTTTCTTTCACTTATTTTACAGTGTTTTGTCTATTTTCTCCACTGTCTTATCTCCTAACACTCACAGTTTCACTGCCCCCCCTTAAAGCTCTTCTCTCAGTTTTGTTTTGTATATTTTTGCACCCATTTCCCTTTTATTTATGAGAGAAAACTCCACCTTTGGCTTGTGTTTCTGTTTTTTCTGGCTCCACCTCTTGGTATTTTCCTCATAATTCAAGCAGGAGTTTTGTGTGTGATCGTGTGTGCACGCTCAGCGGTTAACGTGCACTCTTTTTTCTATTATAACCATCATCACCTCAGTGTGTAGGCATCCATTAGGCAGACTCATATGCAACAATATGCATATTCCTCCATTTGCACGGATCATAAACTCCTGCAGGCCTCTGCATCATCACCAGCAGCATCATCATCACCGGCTCCATCAGCAGCTGCTAGCAGCGGTGGGCGGCGAGCACAACATCATGGGAAGTAAATTTTTGCCCTGATTCACTCTGAGATGTTTTCATTAGTTTTCACCGGCGGCGGCCGAACGGCGCAGGCGACGTGTGAACAGCTGTGAGGAAGAGCCCAGGTCACCATCCACAGCATGCAAACACAGTGGGCTTAATTAAAAAAAGATTCAGTGGGACTTTCTGTTCTCCTAATTGCACTGCATCAAATAATCTATATGGAAATATCTGTTGGTGAATAAAGAGAAGCTTCGGGATGAGCGTGCACGTTCAAACTCTGAGTGGAAACCATCATCTGCTGGAAAAATAAACACTAAAATTCAGATTCATGCTTCAGCGTTTATGTTGTCATTTTTATCCCAGTTGAATGTTTTCTCAAAGTATTGATTTTTGTTTCTAGACTTTGTCTATCAAACATTTTGCTCTGGATCCAGTCCTGAACATCGCGTTTGGTCTGTGTTCAGACCGGCATCAAGCGGCAGATTCCATTCCGGACCAAAGCTTGGAAACAAAACCATGTGACTAAAGATCTCGTCAGTCATTGGCCAGGAACTAGGAGGGCGGGGCAGAACAACAAGAGAAAGACGGACGTGCTGCTTTACGGTCCTTATGGGGACGGGTAACTTATTGAAACTTTGAATGTGGATTACCAGCTTTGACCGTGATGAAACAAGACTTTAGACTTGTTACTTTGGTTTGGCGGTTCACGCTGCAAGGCGGTTACTGACAGGAGACGTGTCGTGTGCTCTAACTCAGAGGATGCTAGCAGCTGCAGTGATGAGGAGACGTCGGGTATGAAGGTGAGAAGTGTTCATGACATACAGATTGTTAAGAAAACGGTGAGAAGCAATGTGTGTCACGTTAGAAGTTGTTTTGATGAGTCTGCATTCATCCGACTACATTTCAGTGAGTCGTTGTAGTTTTATGGCATTATTTCAAGGAACTACAAGGTAGCTTCCAGGATGACGACACAGAAAAGCCTGTAAGAAGCGTTTTCAATGGGGATAAAATAAACCTAACAAATAGTTGGACTCTTCTTTTCTGTTTGATAACGCGACAATCTGTGCTTTACATTTGTCTGCGACTTATCTGTAGCTACATTCCTACTCTCTTTACGCCGCTACGGTGGCTGCTTTGGTCCAGTTGTTCCGCTCCAAGGACAGATTGGATTCCGACTGAGGAATCTCAGAGCGAACCGAAGCTCGGTCCGGTTGGAAACGAACCCAGACCACCTCCAAAGACGGGTCAGAGAGTGGTTCCTGGTCCCGGACCAGGGTCCACTTGGATGTTCAGACTAAAAATCTGTTCTGGATTATCAGGGATAACGAACTCTGGTTCACTTTAAGCAAACCAAATGTGTCCAGTCTGAACACACACTATGAAATACTAAGGTATTTCATACATTTTCATACTGATTTTATTTACAAATAATCAACTTTTTTTTTTTTACAAAAAAAACATTATTTACTGTACAAAACCATAAAAATGCTGTTTTTCAATAAAGTAATATCAAAAGTAAAATGACTTTAATAGGCTTTCTTATAAAAATACAACTTTTTACAACTATTTGTTTTATTTACAGTCTTTGAAACTTCATTCTTTTATTAACCTTTTTTTTTTTTACCAAGAAAAAAACAAACAAAATCACGATAAAACGTCATTGTTAGCATTTCCTCTTTTGTCGTAGTTTATTATTCTGGAGGTCATTTTTATTCGGTTGCAGGTTTTTCTTGAGTTACTTTTGGTATTTTGGTTGTTTCTCATCTATTCACTTTTGCAGCTCATGAAGGATTTTGCCTTTTGGTTCCTTCAGATTTATATTTTTTGCATTATTTTTTTTTTGTTCATTTTAGCAACCAAATCAAGAAATGTTGAAGTTCTGCAAACAAACTGAGTGATTATGAATGTCTGTTTTGTGAAAACTGTTTCCACACTCTTGAGTTTACTGATGACAAATATGTCAGCCTCTCCTCCTGGTGTTCCCGCGCCGTCTCACTCCTGACAAGCATTTACTTGCTTTCAATAAACAGGAGTGGTTCTGCATGTCAGCAGGCCGCCGCCGGATCTTCAGCCGGGCGGCGGCGGCGGTGAGAATGGCTGGCTGATGAGTTTTCCAGAGGAAGCAGCCGCATGCCGTCTATTGATTTTAAGTGTCTTCTTGTTCTTTTTGTGAGCAGTGGGTGGCCAACAGTCTGTTAATTAATCCAAGCAGCAACAGTCTGTCCTGCTGGGGGGGGTGACAATTTGAAGGGTTTCTCTAGAATGTGGGGATTGGAAGAGAAGCTGCTGAAATGCTCAACAATCCTCCTAAAATTAGCTATTTGTGTGAGTTTGTGTTGCCAGTGGACCAATCAGGTGTGTCTGTGTGTGTCCATCAAGTTTGACGGGAGCATCTTAAAATGGATGTAATGTAGTTTTTGTTGTTGCATCTGCAGTAAAGCTGAGAATCTCCGTCTAATTTCCTCCTTCAGAGTTGTTACAGAATCATCAAATTCATCTCAAACTTTCCTTAATTAACACAAGTTTGGAAAAAAACTGGTGAAACTACACAAATAGACAAACTGTAGATCCAAGCTGGAGCTCATTTATCAATCAATGTGGAATTTAAAAAAACAACTTCATGTTATTTTGAGAGGAATTTTTATCAAACGTCTTTGTTTGGTTGAAAACGTTTAGTCTTTTCTGTGTTTCTGTAATTTCAGTCAAATTGCAGATTAATAACAAAACAGAACTGTTTCATTATTTAAGTAAAGAACTGAAAAACGAACGGAGGGAACTTCCAGAGGGAGAGTTGATCCGCATTGGCAGCTTTCTGCTCACCTTCATCTGCTCTCATTTGGGACGCCTCTTCAGAGGAAAGCTGCTGCTCACAGCCTCATCTCTGCGTGTTACAGCAGTTGACCTCCGTCCTCCATCCCACCCACCAACATCCTCTGGAGTCTTCTTCCTCCCCCCCGTCAGAGCTGGTGTCTGAAAGTTAAGGCTTTTGCCCGTGGCGAGGGTCGGGAGGGGACGCACAAAGGCTCGCCTGAAAGCCGCGCAGATGTCCAGCCATTCCTGTGAGCCGCTCTCACTGATTGGTGGAAAAACACACTGGAAAAGAAGGAAGACGGGAGTTGAAGTGGCTGTTTGAACAATGTGTCCTTCTGTGGATGACAGCGTCTTTGCAGCAAACAGACGGCGTTTTGTTGCAGAAAAAGCACACTGGTCGCAGATGATGCTCTGACCCGACAAACAACAGTTTGGACAGAAAGTTGCTCCCTGGTTTGCTGTTTGTGCCTGGAACAGTCAGACTTTCTACCCCATAACTCATTTATGAATATTGATTCACACTATAAAAGCTGCTTACAGCAGAATTCATCCAAAAAGTCAGAACCAAGGCTTCACTTCTTACTTGTTGTCTTTTTACGTTCAGATGCTCAACAGCTGCATAAATATACAGACCTTAGACTGTAAATCCACTTTTTTTGTTTGATTTATTCATGAGAGAAAGCTGATTTTTTTTCTTTTTCAAGCTCCTTAAAACCAACAAGTTCAGGGAGAGAGGAGGGAAAGAACTGCAACTCGCACAATCAAACGGCTCAAACTGCTTCTAAATTCAACTAAAAATGTCCAAGTTCTTCACAGAAGAGCTACATTTATGACACAGAATGAGGTATAATCACAAAAGGTGCATTTGATTTTTTTCTCCATGCTGGAATTAGAGTCTGCATCAAAGTGGACCCATGAGTGTTGGAATCAACTATTCTGCTTTCAGGCTCCAATCTCTGCTTCTGCTGAGCTCAACTGAGACCATAAATGCTTGAAAACAAAGCATGTAGACTTTTCATCAGTGTTCACCAGCCTCTGAAAAAGCTTCTCAAATAGTTTTAAGGAGGAGAGTTGGGGGATTTAAAAAAAAATAAAAAAAGATGACCTGCAGGTCATGAAGGTCGTCAGCTGTAAATCTGTCCTTTTTTTCTTTTTTTTAAAACTTTATGTGCAAACGTTTGACCAAACAGGCAAACAGATTGTCTTCATTGACAATGACTTTGATACCAGTAAACATAACTGAGGAAAAATAATAGATAAATAAAATAACCCTCATTCACACTCACACATATTACGAAAGAGAGGTCCTAGAATTCATCAGAATTGTAGAGGACGTCCAATAGTAGATCTGTCGTGGTTGCATCACCGTGGTTATGCAAACATTTTAAAGCATTATGATACTTTACCTGCAAATTTTTTTTGAATAAAATGAAATTAGGCCATGCTTTTTTGCATTTGGGCATTCGTATGAATAAAAACCGTTGTGATTAACTATAGATTGTTTAACCCTTGTGCTGTCTTAGATGACCCCCCCCTTGAGGTGTTCTCCCTACCATGACAAAGGTGGATAAAGGTGGAAAGATTTCATGTAATCCATGGACACCAGTGAAGATCACAAATCATTGAAGAAAAAAGGTTCAGAGCACTGTCTAGTGGGTCTAGATGACCCAACTCCCAACGTTAAAGTGTCTATGATAGAACAAGGGTTAAGGCGTCGTCCATGTATGAGTCCTTCAGGTCGCTCCCAAAGATGATGATGTCTTAAGTCAGACGGATTTGTAGCTGGAGTTTGGTCTGTGTGTGAAAAGCAGGACATGGGTTACAAAGCGAAGGGAAATGGCCGTGAATCCAGAAAGGAGGAACCCTCTCTGTAATAACATGAGACAGCAGAGGCAGCACGGACTCAGAAAAACACGTGTCCGCTCCAAGAAACACACTCAGCATCTTTGGATTAAACCAAAGTGATCGGAGACCCAGCGAGTTTATTTGAACCTTTATTACTTTTCCCCATGTGAGCGTCTTGTCAGAGCCGCTTAGCTTCCACTCCCACCAACGCTGTTGCTGGAGGATTTGAATAATTCATGCATTCTGCGTTATTTATGTATTTGCTTATTCGTGAAGGCACAAGTGTGTATGTGCCATGTCGCTTCTCTGGGAGCTAATGAAGACATCCGCCGGCTTTAGAGACAGTTTCTTCCCGCCGTGGCAGCGGTGTGGTAGAACGGGGGGGCCGCTCGGGTCGCCGTGACCCCTGCCTGTTGTGTGGCGGCCCAGCAGACAGAGGAAGAGCTTGTTCCCGACTGGATGTCACTCTGTCTTCGTCACTTTGGCCAACAAGAGAAAACGGCTGGAAAGCCCGCGGAGCCTGGGGCCAAGGCTTCCCTCAGCCACCATCGCTAATCCCATTTTCCTGCCACATCCTCTGACAGCAGGCACAAACAGACGGAGTAATGCGGAAAAAATGAGGAGGAAGACGAGCAGAGCTGTGAGACAGGGCGGGAAGCTGGCAGCATGTGGAGCCGATCAGGAGCTGCAGAGATCTGACAGCACTGACAGGAGTCCAGAGGAGCAGCAGCAGAACCAGTGGTCCTCACTATAAACTGCAGCTGGAACTTCTCCAACACTCGTCGGCTGAGGTCCTGGCTGCTCAATTTGTTTGGAAAGTCCCGACAGAAAAACTGGAATTTGAGTTTGAAGCACATTTTAATGCCTCAATGATGAAGGTCATTTAGTTTCAGTAATGAGGCGTTTTGCAGCTCTGGTCTTTTATCCATGTGTGAGTCTATGTTCACGTCACCACCTCAGGTCTCCCTGGAGGTCCTGGAAGTAGCTCAGACCTCACCGGACTGGTTCAGGTTCATGATCCAACGGTCAGAAAGAGACTTTTGGACAAGTCTACGTTTCTGACTGTTGGATCCATGGAGAGTTTAAGGAGAAAGACACTGCTGAGGAACAAGAACACAGAGGAACATCTGGAGACACAACAGGAACTTTCTGGAAGAACATCCACAAACATTTGGACTCCAACACTTTCAGAGTCAGACCCAGAACCTCTTTTGGTTCCTGAGCTCAGAGAACTCCAGATAATTCATGAAGTCCTGAAGATCAGGAGATCAGAAGATGCTCTGAGGTCCATTTAGCGCTTTTTCCTTTTGTCTGATTTAAATATACAATTTTTTTATGAAAAAAAGTAAATGCAGACAAAATCAAAACAGTTTTTTATCTTTATCTTCAGTTCAGTTTTTTTTTTAATTTCACATAAAAGTTTTTTTCCACAAACATCAGAGTGAGTGGTTCTGCTCCTGTCCTGATTGGGCTCCACCGTCCTGCCCTGCCTGGTAATTCCATTGACTGTGTAACCCTTGTCCTCTCCTAGGCACTTTAACATTGAGAGATGGGTCATCTAGACCCAATGACTAGACAGTGCAGTGCAGACACCTTTATCCACCTTTGTCATGGTAGGAATAACACGTCAATGCAAAGATCGGGTCATCTGGACCCCATAGGATAGCACAAGGGATAAGAAAACTGGCCTGAGTGACTCCTCCCCCCTGGCGTTCTAAACAGGAAGTACCCGCTGGCTCCAAGAAGCCAAAATCCCACAGACTTCTAAGAAGAAACAACCAGCTGTTACTCGGTCATTTTACTGAGCGGCTGTGTAGCTCGGTTGGTAAGGTGAAAGGCTACCACGCAGGAATCCAGGGTTCAATTCCCAGGGGCAATTACCAAATCAATGGCGAGCAATTAACATCACCCAGTGAGGGTTTTTGGGCAAGACCCTTAATGCTACTGCCTCCCAAGGGGATGGGTCAAATTCCATATTGTGGGATAAATAAATGATCAATTATTGGTCAGAAGAACCGTTCTGGATCTGTTGCCTTTTTTTATTTTTTTTCAACGTTTTCTTGATAATCCTCATTTTTTAAATATTCTTTCTGTAGTGAAACGTCTTCAAGTGTTGGGTGAAATCCTGTCAACCTCAATGAAAAAAGAATAAACCTCAGAGAAGTCAGTCTGTGTGGGTCTGAGGAGCTGCCGGGAGCTCCGGGTCACAGTTTGATCGCCTCCTGATGATTCAGACAAACAGTCAACGTGGACTCAGACAAACCTGTTCAGGTGAGAAGCAGTAATAACTGAATAACTTTGTGCAGTGATTGTGCTGTACATATAAATCCATGTCTTCTTTTGTTCCGGGGTCCTGATCGATGAGCGGACAGAGAAGGTTGGCCGTCCTTCCTGCTGCCGTGGTTAAATCTGTGACGGCACCTGAGGCCCTGAAAGCCGAGTTGATGGGCAGGCCCCCCCCCCGCATGAAAAAAACATCCTGCCAGGGGGGTTTCCATATGTATGAAGGGAAATGTGACAGTGGAGCTATGGAGCTGCTGTTTTCCCCCCTGAAAAGTGGATTCAAAGAGCCGCTTCTGTCCGCTTTGATATGAAGTCTGTGAGCCGAGCAGAACCGGACCCAGAACAAACGAGCCGACCCACCTCTGCTCCCAGATATTAGGTTAAGCAGAAGAAATACATTATTCTATCATTTATAGATCTTTATTGATCACTTAACCCTGTGCTATCAGTGTTTTTTATTATTTTAAGTCAGAATAAACCGACATGTTTGGAACCAGCAGGAAAATCTGACAGGAAATGATGTCATCTACCAAACTTTGCCTGAAACAGGTCAGTGCCAATGAGCTTTCATCACAAACCAAAGATTCACTTTTTAACCTGAAGTTTGAGCCTTAATCTAAAGTGAGATTCTTAGGCAGCAAAGTAACAAACGTTTGCAGTGAAATCGGTTTTTAGGAGACGCTCTGGGAATCAGAGTCCCCAAAACAGAAACAGACAAAAATAAAATGATCTTGATTTGGACAAAATAAAAGAACTGCGCTGTTAAAAAAACAACAACAACAAAAAACTGAGGAACAGAAATGATGCTTGTAGTTTTCAAAGTCTAACTGATTGAGATAGAAAATAAAACTTCTTATAAAAACTGCAGCATTTGTTTTGTGTTCAGTTTCTATTATTCTATGAAAATGTGTGTTTTTTATGATTTAATTATTTTGTTGTGGAAAACATCTTTCTGTGCTTTTTAATAAATCAAATGTTTTAAAACTAAAATGTACATTTGATCATTTTTATCCTTAATTTTTCCTCAACTTTGTGGATTTTATGGATTTGTTTAATTTTTACATATTTATCTTTTTTTTTTGTCCTGTTTATTGCTGCAGCCGAAAACGAACAAACAAACAAAAAAAGGTCAGTGAATGTTAAAAGTCCAGAAGAAAATAGTTCTGGGTTCTTCCGGGTCAACGTGTCCAGACTAAAGCACATTTTGAAAATAGTGTTTGATCATTTGAGACAATAGCAAATGGGATTTGATGTTTATTTTTCCAACCGTCATCATAGAAAATCGTTCAATCAAATGTTAGACATGCAGACAGATCAATCAGCAGAACCTGCAGATTTAGGAGCTGTTATCCAGAGAAGGAGAAATATTAGGAGATCATCTCTGGACTCGGGGGCTTTGTTCCGTTTTTATTGTCGGGGTGCGCCAGCTTTCCAACAAAGCACATCCTCGCTGCCAAAGCTTTGGAGGAAGCAGAGGCTAAGTAAGCTCGCCGCCGCTGCCAGCAGCTTGTTGGCAAACGCTCGCCGCCACCTGCTGCTGCTGTCGACGAGGAGTTACAGAAACCTGGAGGAGCATCTGCCAACCAGGGGGGCGTCCAGCGTCCCCCCCAGGGGCCGGCTCGATGCCCCCCACCCTGCATCCCAGAGAACAGCCAAAAGTTTTCCAGTGAACGAAGAAGAAGAAGAAGCTTCTGAGGCCTCCAGAGGAGGAACGCTGAAGGCTGTGAGGTCACAGGGACCCAAAACAATCTTCTGGGTTTCCTTGTTCTTTCCTCTTAAAGAAGGATTTATAGTTTGGCCGGTTTTTCATCAAACCAACATGTTTTAACCTTGTTTTCAGTGTCGTCATCATTCCTGTTTCTGGACAAGTTTTTAGTGTGAAAAATGGGAGACGACAGTCCATTCTTCAAAAATCATGCAAACAAACAAAAGAAACCAAAAAAACAAACAAACATCTGCATCCAACAACAACAGCACAATTTCACTGCAGCTCCAATAAAGTCTTTTCCTGCTGATTCCTTTAAATAAAATAGAAAACAATAGAAAAGGGGACAAAAAAGCAGAAAAATTCCGTGTTTCATCTCCTAAAGGTTCTTCTGACGGCAGAATTGAGGTTTTTCGTCCTCATCCTGTTTCTGAAGCATTTTCTTTACAAAATAAGAAAGAAGAGTTCTGAAGGAGCAAAGTGTGTGAGGAGGAATTATCACATCATCAGATATCATCTCACACTGAAGCTCCTCCTGACCAGTGAGTCTGGAAAAAGTGTGATGCTGACGTTTGTATAGAAGACAATGTGAAGCTGACAGCATCACCCGTACGTCAGAAGTCTTTGAAACTTCCATTAGACTTTCGATTACTTCATGGTACCTACCACACGCACGACAATGGTACGTTCCAATGGTACGTCATAGGAGCCTCAAGGACTCCAAGACACACCTTTAGATGAAGCCGCTCCCCTCTATGACCCTCCATGGAGCTGGACGACCCAAAAACCTGCAGCACCCGACTGGGTCAGCCCCTCTACAGGTCATGTGACCAAAGCGTACATTTGGTCACATTAATTAAGTCTCTGGAAGGTTTTTTTTTTCAGGTCACGGAGCTGCGTGATGGATTTCTAAACCTGCCGTTGACATATATGTCTACAGATACTTTTGACATGAATGCACTGCAGCTCTTTCTAGAGTTTCTGTCATTTAAATGTTAGTAGCTGGTTTATTTAAAAATGCCCCGTAGGGAAAACTCAGTCTATTCTTTTGTAGAGATGACCTCGATCTGAAGCAGCAGAACGACTCAAATCAAATTTCATGAATTAGTTCTTGTTAAGCTTCATTCTGTGTGAGGATTTGAGAGTTGAGATTGATGTTTTATCACATCCACCTTTGTGCAATGACAGGAATTTAATAGTTTTGATGACGCTTGAACAAGAAAACACAAACCTGATTCTTTTTTTCCCGTCTTTCATTGATTCACGGCTCATTTTTTTCCGTGTCTTTCCTCTCTGAGTGGTTCCTGCGTTTTGAGAAGAGGTTTTTAAAGATTTGTATTTTTCTCTCATGAATGCGGGCCGTCTAGACGAGGTGTATCGAGCAGAAAGCGTCTGATTCTTCCACCTTTTTCAATTCAAACGGAGGCATTGTTTGACAAACCAAGGAAAGACGTGAGCCGCGTCTCCGTCTAGATGCGGCGTTTGCTCCGAAAACAGCGCCGGCTGACCTTTGACAGCACCTCCTACGGCAGCGCTCCCTCCGTCCTCCCACTCATCCCTCTTCTATCCATCATCCGGCCCACCAAGCCGCCCGCTATCATTTGGGAGCTCCTTAGCTTCATGGATGCGATCATCAGTCACTTCAGACGCCAGCAAAGAAAATGAAGCTTCTGGAGCTGCAGAAGACTGAGAGGGCGAACAGAGCGGGAAATCCTGCTGGATTTTTCAGGAAAGGTGAGTCACATCAGGTCCGCTTTTTTCCAGACGTTCAAACTCCAGCAGATCAACAGAAAGGCTGGAACTGTTTAAAGATCAGGTTCTGAAGGGAGAGTTTCTCCCATTAGAGTTTCTCCTGTTAGAGTTCATGTTTCCGTCATTTATTTTAAGCTGTCAGCAGCTGCAGAGCAGCCCACATCATCATACTTCCACCGCCATGTCTGACTATAAAAGTGTTAGAGCCTGGAACTCTCCCATGGATCCATGTTTGTCTCTTTATGACTGTTGGATCATGACCTTTGACCTGAATCTTTTTCCTCGTCTTCATGACCTCCTGGATGAGGACTCTCTTAGGTTGCTTGTTCCTTTGAAGATCCTCCTCTGTTCCAAATTTTCTCCATATGTGTGAGTGGGATGGGCAGGGGAGGAATTTGATGATGATGATGATGGACCTTCATCACTGTCATTCAATCCAAAAGAGAACAAAGCAGAAGATAAATTGTTCCCCTAACATTTGAAATGATGAGCTTGGTGTGAGGACCGTCACATGCAGCTGGTTTAAGGTTCAATGCTGCTCTGCCTGCAGCCGCTGCACAGCAGGAAACTCAGCCAACTCATCTGGTCCACGCCAACATGGAGGCTACGCTCACTGGCTGCCAGGACGCAAAGGGATAAAGTCGGCGCTCAGGCTCCGAGTTTAGCCCTCATGACTGAGAACAATCTCAAAACAAACGTTGGGGATTTCCTTCCAAAGACAACAAATGAACTTTAAACTCCCGTCAGCACAACAGTGTGTTCAGAGGAGGGGAAGGACCCACTGAAGGAACCTTTGACCTTCCTCCAGATGGACCTCCTTAAATCTGAAAGAGAGCAAAGGTGAAAAGTTGGTGATGCAGAAAAGTACACTGGAAAATTCTTAATCTTCAAAAGTAATTTGGGGTTTTTACCCTAATCCTGCTGAAAAAACCAAGAAGAGGAACAAGAAGACGTGCCATGCGGCATTTCTTCACCAGGAAACGTTTAGGAACCACAAACCCGACATGAAAGACGAAGCAGAGGCAGGAAACTGAAGCAGCAAAACAGAGAGCTAATGACGTCTAATCAGAGCTGGCAGCTCCTAATGAGCCGCGTTTCTGTCCTCATTACGTCAAAGCCACTGGCTCCCTTAGATCCAAAGTGGATCCGACCTGCAGACTAGCAGATTTCACGTTGACCCCTCCCCCTAGTTCCTATGACGGTCGGCTCTCGAATCCTGAAAACACCTCAAGCTCAGGTGAGATCTGTTCCACCTCTATGTCACCTACAACGTGGAAAAACAAGTCTAAATACACCAAAATACACCAAAACGCCAAGATACTTCAGAATGACAAAACACTGCAAAATAAACCATAAAATGCCAAAATACTTCAAAACGCCAAAATACGCTAACATGCCAAAATACACCAAAATACACAAAACCTGCCAAAATACAACAAAGCGCCGAAATAGGCCAAAAAGCCAAGATACTTCAACATGTCAAAACACTGCAAAATAAACCATAAAATGCCAAAATACTTAAAAATGCCAAAACAAGTCAAAATGCACAAGAATGCGAAAATAATACAAAATGCAGAAAAATACGCCAAAATACACCAAAACTAGTCAAAATACACCAAAGCACAAAAATACACCAAAACACTACAAAATAAACCATAACATGCCAAAATACTTCAAAACGCCAAAATACGCTAACATGCCAAAATACACCAAAATACACAAAACCTGCCAAAATACAACAAAGCGCCGAAATAGGCCAAAAAGCCAAGATACTTCAACATGTCAAAACACTGCAAAATCAACCATAAAATGCCAAAATATTTCAAAAAACCGAAATACTTTCAGTCAGACAACTCAGGCAGTAAAGAAGATTTACTCCATATTTCTTTTAGTTTGGCATAAGGCTCCGTTCAGATCCATAAAACAAAGATCTCCATAGAAAACTTTGGGTATTAAACTACCCCTAACAGAGCTCACAGGGGGAAAATGGGGAGGAGGGTGGGGTGATGAACGCAGAGCTCGCGGAAATGGAAAAAGAGGGATTGGACCGCACACCTGGACTTAAGAAGGATGCAGAACAGGTGAGTTGATCAGACAGACTGAAACGCCCTCAGGGAGGAGAAACCAGGGAAACGCAGTGCTAGAGTTGCCTGCCTGAAATACTCCCAAGGTCGTTCACTTAGAACACCAAAATACACCAAAACACTGCAAAATAAACCATAAAATGCCAAAACACACCAAAATGTCAAAATACTTCAAAATGCAGAAATACGCCAAAATACACCAAAATTAGTCAAAATACACCAAAACACTGCAAAATAAACCATAACATGCAGACATACTTCAAAACGCCAAATAACACCAAAATACACCAAAATGTCCAACTAAATCAAAACACGCAAAGAAAAGCCAAAACACACGGAAAACACACTAAAATACAAACACACGACAAAACACACTTGTTCCATGGAAAAAGTTTTCATGTTGTGACAAAAAGAAGTGTGTGAAAAACCCTGTAAAATGATTTTAAATTAAGTTATTCTAATGAACTTTGGGTTAAATATTAGGGCTGCATATTTGGCAAAAGTCCAGCGACGACATACGTATCATGAAACGGTATCTGTCATGATACTGTACCAATAACAACGTTAGACACAATCATGGAATCAAATCTAAATCTCTAGAAAGCTGTGAAACCTTTTGACCTGTGACCTTTGTGGGACATGTACCCACATCTCTCAGCGCTCTGGATTTAGAAAGTGCTGGTTTCAATTTTCACGTCACATTTTTAAACAAGACCTTCTGGTTTCAGATTTTCCTTCTCTTCCTTCCACCGTTTTTTCTCTTCTCCTCACACGTAGCAGCAGCTCTTGTGTTCAGCGCTGAGCAGCCGGCATGAGGTGAGACAGCAGGAAAAAAACAGGCTAAAGACACCAATTAAATATTTTGGAGGAGGTTTTGTGACCTCTTTGGTTCTTTCTTCCTGCGGTGCTTCATCACTCCGGCAGCTCTGCGAGTCTCCGGTTGTTTTAATAAGACCACAACTTCCCCCTTATCGCTAATAAAGGCTCTCAGTCTGCAGCTGGCAGATCTGCTGAGAGGCTGCTTTCCTCGCCGCAGACGTTACAACGTTCCGATAAAGCCGACAGCGCCGTGGAAACGGCTGTTTGCACCGGCAGGCTGTTCGGAGAGTTCAAAAACATTCTCTGCTCCACATTTGATCAGACAGACACTCTAAACTTTATTTAAACGTTTGAAAGCCGTGGAGCATGTCAAAAGGAAAATGATAGCAGAAACCACATTCCACGTGCAGATTCATCCAGAAAAAAATCCTAAAAACATCTAATAGCTGAGAACAAAATCCACAAGAAATCACTTTGAGAGGTCCAGTGACGGCTCTGCAAACCATGAAAAGGGAAGGATGAAGAGCCGCTCTTCTTCACCAAATCTGCAGAGCTTCTCTTCTGATTCAAGCACAGGGCCAGCGTCACACCTTCACTACAGCGACTTCAGTGCGGAGACCAGAGTCAGCCTGTGTGCATTCAGGGGAATGTCCGTTTGTGCACACTAACATTAGGAGGCGCACGTTAGACTAAACTTTAGAATCTTAGACTGAGTCTATGCACGTGGGATTCAGGTTGTGCACGTGACAGTTCCCACTCCAGATGAAGCCCGGCCTCCGCCGCTGCTGCTGCTTTCCTCTGGCGGCAGCAGCTGATCAGGACTTTGGCGGCGCGGTCACGGAACGGCGTTCAGATTTTTGTCTCTGCATCCAATCAGGAGTGTTTGGAGGCAGTTATGGCCGCCCCGACCCCTGGCCCCAGCCTCATTGTTTCCCTGCGCAGCATCAATAAACACTGTGGCGGTCTGCGGCCCGTGTCCTAATGGAGGTTCTGCTGTTTATGGGTCACAGCCTGCAGCCGCTCCACGGAGGGTAAATCTGGACCATTTGCTGTCTGAGGCTGGTCTGAACCTTTGCAGGAGGGGCTTCACAGGAGGGGGGGTGCTCTGAAAATGTTTTTAAGGGAAGACAGAACATCTAGGGGGATTTTTTGTCATATTCTCAGGATCTAATTGATTGATTTTACATACAGGGCTGCATGTTTGAATTTATTTTTATGATGTTTTCCTCGTGACGCCGTTGTCCTGTGACTAGATCTTCCTGCAGCCATGACCTCCAACATGGCGCCCGTCTTTGGACGGTCCTACAACCAAGATCTTCACCATAAGGAGCGTTATTTGAAATATAATTAAAATTTTAATTTCCCTAAAAAAAACAGAATATTCCCTGAAATCAGGACTGTTAATAAATTCCGACTTTTATCATCTTCATCTGTAAACTGAATCTTTGAAAGTTTTATTTTCTTTTTAAACCAAAGCTTTTTTGCCTCAAATGTTGAGATGGAAAAAGACAGAAAATATTCAAAGTGCATCTAAAGAATGAAAAATTGAAATAGTGTCATTTATTATTCAAAAACAGACATAACGTGTAGAAAAATGTGTTTAATTTCAACTGATAATCATAATTTATCTCTAGAGAATAAACTGTAAATTTTGATTAGGAGAAAATATTGTTGATCTTTTCTTTTTTTTATTTACTTTTGTTTTTAAATACCTGACTTGTGGTTTTAAAAATGGCAAACTTTGCGCTATTTCTACCTAAAAACAAAATTTTTACAAAAACGTATCTGTAAATAATTTTCTATTTTGGCTTTTGAACAATTTGTGAAGAATTGTTGCATGTTAAGGTGATTTCATAAATATGCATGTTTTCCATCTTTATGTTGAAATATAAGAATATCCATTTTAGTCGAGTTTAAAAACGAATTTTGGGTAATTTTTAATTAAAAAAAAGTTTTAGTTATCTGATAAAAAAAATCCACCTTAGTTAAAATGATGTAACCGATGACGTAAAAAGTGTTTTTTATTACCGAAATGAAAAATGGAAATGTTTACATAATGTATTTAATTTGGACTTTAGTGGAGGTCAGACTGACTGAGAATGATGCCGTCATCACCATAGCAACAGAATCATTTCCTGAAGGGAAACGTCAGATCCTGAGTCCAGCAGGGCGACCCGCCTTGTCTGTTTATTTGTCTGAGGACAAGCCCCGCCCTCACAGGACAGCCCCTCCCTCACAGGTGCTGAGGTGGACAAAGACAGGAGACAGAGAAGATGCTGCTGAACTGAAGTTCAGGCTGAGCATCATGATGACGGAGCTTCATCAGGACATTTGGATTTGAGATTTCCACCTTTGTCAGGTGAGCAGGTGTTGGTTCTCATAAAGTTCTGGGCGTTTGACTTTTCCACTCAAGCTCCGCCCTCTTCCTCCTGGCTGTGGCACATCCTCTGCAGTGCTCTCGCGACTCCGGGCTGCAGCTGAACGTCTTGCAGAAATGTCTGCATGCTGACAGAATTTCTGGCAGATCTCTGAAGGCGGACTACAGGAGTTGCAGTGTCATTGCATCAAAAAGGCTGGACCCAGACCGTGTCAGAATCTTCTGGCTGCTCCATGCTGGCCTGATGAGTCCTCATGGGACGTTTGTGGTTCTGGTTTTTCCCTCCTTTCTTTCATTTTTTATAAAAGTCAAATTAAATGGAAACGGCGAGCAGGTTGAGCTGGTTGGAGACGCTCGCTGAGACTCTTGAAAGAAGATTTGTTGTGTTAAACATTGTTGTTATTTTTCTTATTTTATTCATTTATTCTTATTACTTTTTTATATTTTTTTAAAACTTTTCCTGTCCAAAAGCTGAGCAGACAGATGAGAGCTGAAGGCCTCCTGTGTTGGACAGATTTTCCTTTCAAAATAAAATACAAAAACAACTAAAGAAACAAACCAAGAACATTGTTGTTATTAGTGACTTTGTTGAAAATCTGAGCGAGACGACAGCGAGGCTTTGAGAAGAAGCTGAGGAGCACAAACCTTCTGAGATGCCCGCACTTGTCTGGGACAGAGATTAGGAGCTAATCCTAATCCATCTGTTCTTGAAGCTGAGAAGAAGGTGCAGCAGATTCCAGATGTTTCTCAAACCTTTTCCAGCCTGATGAACATCAACATTTTCTGCAGATGCTCAGGATTTCTGCTGTTGATGCTGTCATGCAGTTTTTCATACTTCTGACACTGGTGTCAAACAGGATTCCGGTGAATTACCGGTGGAATCCTGTGAGCCTAACGGCTGTCATGAACCGTGGTCTCCGTGGTTTCCGTCCCTCAGACTTCACCTTCACCTCAGAGTTGGAAACTCGAATCTGAAGTGAAGAAACTTCTGAGGGGCTTCTTGGAACATCAGAGGACGTTTGGAGGACATCTCCGGACATCTTTTCAGACGTTTCTTGACAGTTGGGTCTCGGGTGGATGTGCCTGTATGAAGATAAAGGAGGCGCTGTGAGGGATCAGGCTGCTCTGTCTGGACCTCAGCTGGGGCTGATGGCAGCAGAACACAGGCTGCGCCTGGCATTAATATGGATGTCCACCAGGCGCCTTGTCCTCTTCCTCCCAGCCTCTCTTTGTGCGCTGCCACGGTTCGCCGTGTGCCAGCGAATAGCATTAGCAGCCTCCTCCAGCCATGCCAAGGTCATTAATAAACATCTTCAGATGGCGCCTAATCATTCCTTACAGTCAGACACCGCACAGAGCGTCCAGACCAGTTCAGCAGAACCGGTCCAGGAGCCTTTTAGATCTTCACCAGGTCGACCGGCAGAACCTAAGCGGTTCTGCAGCTCACGGTCCCTCTGAGCTCAGAACATCTCAGCAAACGGTAGAAGAGCGCAGTGGATGAAGATGAGAATGCAGGCCGCAGGAGTGGATTCACCTGAAACATGTTCTGCCTCAAGCGTTGGGGTTGAGAGACGCTAAAAGCCAAAGACCTAAACTGGCTCAGTGGTTTGGTCCACATCATGTTTTCAGATTTAAAGAAAACATGGCTGCTGTTTGAAGGTCTGCAGAAAAACAAAAGGAAAACCACTAAAACGGCAGAATTTCTAGATACCCAGGCTGGATTGTTGTTGTGTTAAAGTTGTTGCCTCTGCTGATTTCAAAACCGTTTTCTCCGTTTTTCAGGCCTTCCTGCTCTGGTGGCGGCGTTGAGACGGTTTCCTCCCACAGGTCAAAAAGGTGCTGCATAGGTTCATTAGTGTCTCTCTTTTTTTGCTATTTAAGTGGAAAATGTTTCATTATGTGAACCACTTTGTGTTGCATGTGTATGAAAAGGGTTTTATAAATAAAGTTCGATTTAGTTTTGGTTCCTATTGAAAAGAAAACATCGTTAAGAGTAAAAATACATTTAGATTGTTGAGTTTGAAGTTTTTGAAGCTTTAAAAGTGAATGCTAGGTCTCCTGTCAATCATTAATATTTTAAAAGATAACTGTGAAACCATGGGGGGGGGGGGGGGGGGGGGGCTTTTGAAGGTCAGTCAGGCTTTGTTTTCCTCAGTAAAAGCTTGTTTGTTTTGCTTGCTATTGCTAATCTGTCATTTTTTTAAGTGGTTATTGTGATTTTTTTAAGTGCTTAATGTCATTTTGATGAAGTTTTTTAGACTTTTGTTTCTTTATTCTGAGGTTCTGTCAGATGAGACAGAACGTCCTGGAAGGAGGGCAACCCCAAACATCTGGACTCCTTCAGGGTTGGACACAGAGACGGGAGTGTCATGGTTGGGGCTGCTTTGCCGCTTCTGGATTTTTCAAACTGACGAACCAGGAAATCCTGAAGGAGACTGTCCTCTCAGGTTGTTTGTCTCAGCTCATCTCTGTGGAACTGAAAGTCATTCTGATGATCTGAATCTCTGGTCATCAAGGGAGCAAATACTTTCCCGCCACACAGATCGGAGTCCTCATATTTACATGGGGAGTCCCTCTGTGTACAATCCATAACCCCCCCCTCCCCCCTCGCTGAGTTCGCCTCCCGTCCAAAGTGTTATTGATCAACAACGGTGATAAGACAACAGACGCCCTCCTCCCTGAGCGAGCACCCATCTCCCCATGGAGGAATATGAACCATCTCACCATCAGATGTCATAATAGTCCGTCTGAGAGGAGGAAATCCATGCTATTGATCGGCGGGCGAACAGCTGCTGCAGCTGTCAGTCACCCTGATTGATGGAGCTGTCGGCCAGTGGCAGTAAAGGTTATGGTGGGCGGGGCCGGGGGAAGTGGGACTCCTAGCCAGCGGATCAATGGGACGTCTGGCGACATCGGCAGCTCTCTCCATCTCCTGACATCAGTTTGAGCTTTCTGCAGATTATTAAATATCACATTAGCGGACATGAATGGAGGCCGGGAGGAGGGCATGGGGGGTGGTGGTGGGGGTGGGGGGGGGTTGTTCAATGCTGATTGTTTAACATTAGCGGTGGTATTCATTACAGTTAGCGACTGAAGACAAACCTTCGGCTGCGGCGAGCGTGTCTCCACAGAAAAACGACGACTCTGCTGTTTTCCTGAGTGTATGTTGGAAAAAAGAAGAAAACTGCAGCTGAACACACTTTCACGAGCGCACATACCTGCTTCCAGAAGGGGGGGAAGCAGTGTAGAAATAAAACAACTTTATGAAACGGCAGCCTTTGCAAAGGTGGTGGATCACAGCAGCCAGGCTTTTTTCCATGTCCGGATGAAGAACTTTAGCCGTTCTCATGTGTCTACCATACAGATGGTTTCCATAACAACCGTTTTTTAAAGTCAGAAGCTACAACGTCTCACTTTTACCGTCACAGCTGTAGCAGACAGGACGGATGAATCTATAGGTGAGTCTGCTCGTGTGAAGCGACGTTCCTGAAACCTGAAGGACTGTTGGAAGGTCCCCACTGCGCCGCATCCGGATGAGATGTTTGGACTTTCTCACGGGTTTTGATTCTTCTTTGGGCCGATGGACGCTCTGCCGGGATGCAGACTGCTGCTGAACCAAACCCAGCTTAACTCCCAAGAAAACCCATTTCAGGAACTCCTACATGTGTCTGGTCTGCACCAGGTGAGCTTTCATGGCTCACCTATGAAATCAGAAGAACCCATCTGTGGTGCGGACCCAAAAAGTCCAGACAGAGGGGAGAAGGGTCTGAACCAGCTGGAAGACAAAAATCAAAAGGGGTCTGAGCCACGATCTAGTCTGAAGCTTGAAAAATAAATCTTTAGAGTTGAGCTTCAGAAGATCAATCCAACTCCATCGAAGGAGGTTTTACTGGAGGAATTTTTCAAAAACAAGGTTCTCTTCTCCCAGAATCCCCAGAATAATATTGGTTCTTTTATTTATATATTAAAGAAAACCCAGCTAAGTAAAAAAAAAATCAAGGTTGTGTGGCTTTATCTCTCTGCTGAATTACTATCTAATTAAGATTTGTGTCTCCTGTAATTGATTTTGTCTCCTTTCGGTAGAAACTTGATTGGAGGAAAATTTGAAACCTAATTTTGGATTAAAATGTGAAAAAAACATGTAATTTGTGAATTTATAGATGGAGAACCTGCAAAGGTCTTCCCCACCTTCCCATTCCTTCTGTGATCTGAACGCGCTGATCATGGCGGTGATCACAGCGGCTTGCTGTGTGGAGGGCAGAGACGATAGATGCGAAGGCAAAGTGAAACACACCTTAAAGCCGCCCCCCCTTCATCCACAGCCGTTTCCTATTGACAGCCTGCTGGGACTCTGAATTGAAAGGGCACGATCTTTTCTGAAGGCAAACGGGGGATTGTACAGATACTATTTTCAGAATCACATCAAGCCAATTAGCGCAGCGGCGGCTAAGCTGGTGCATGCTGGGAGCCCATGAATGTGTGAGCGTGTGTGTGCGCATCTGTGCTATGTAGGCTCAGCCATATGTTGGTTTTGCGGCTGTACAGGGCCGCTCATCGCGCTGCCTGCGTCTCCACAGCCTTGTGGAGGGTTAAAATTATCCTGGGCTCGTTAGCTAAAACGTCCCCAGCGCCTGCTAATTAGCACATAATAGGACAGGCGCATCCGCCACAGAGGGCCCTGTAATTTAAGAATAAAGTTCATTTTCCTGCCAGAGGCATTCGTCACAGTCCTGACCAGGCGACTACAATTAGCCTCCTCCCCATTAGCATCGCTCGTCAGCTGTGAACCATCCGTTAGTGTTAGCTAACAATGCTGTTACTCCACTACATGCAGCACAGCAGAAGGCCCAAATCTCAAAGGTCCCACTACGGTATTAGACAAAAGCCGTTTTTTCCGGTCCTTTTAGCTCAATTTGTCTCGTTTCTGCACGTCTTCAGTGAAGCTTAACTCGTGGTTTCTTCTGCAAAGCCTCTTCTTCTTCAGGAGCAAATCTGCAGAAATGTCACAGCATTGAAGGTGTGAGCATGCAGGCTGCGGCTGGAAATAGAAAGCAAATGAATCACATTGGGTGTGCTCTGTAATTGCAGCCCTCACGCTCAGAGGGAGACGCAGGAAAACCACACAGAGCCATATGGAGCCGAGGTTCTGATGACCAGGAAGGAGCTCCACATTCACAGAAAGACAAAATCTTTAAATTAGTCTGCAACAACTCCCTTCAGTCTGTGGAAGGTGAAGTTTGTTTCTCTGTCACACTCAGACCTGACGCCTCATCGGATCCATCACTTCTGCAGACGCTTTCCGACAAACCAGAAGCAAAAACCTTTGAAAACGTTTCTGTGGGAAAATGAGGAATTTAAACAGTAAAAGCATGGTGGCGGGAGTGTGATGATGTGTGTGCATTTCTGCACTGGGAGCTAAATACGTTGCCTCGCTGGCAGATCCCGGGATGAAAAACGTCAAATGTATCGGCCAATCACCATCCTCGCTGTGAAGTACGTCACTTGGTTGATATGCAGAACGAACATCCTCTGATACGTGCGTCACTGTTCCCACTAACTGGAGTTCTGCTTCCCCCTAAACGTCAGGAAGGTGTGACCGTTCAGCATCAGACTCTTGGATGGAGCTGCTGATGTCACTCACATTAACTCAACAGTCACTCAGAGAACTTGGTTTAAAACGCACACGGAGCGTTTCTGTTGTCGGCACGCCGTCAGCATCGATGACTACGAACACAAGGGTCCAAGTCAACAGAAAAATGACTTTTTATCGTGTTGTAATCTAACATATTCATCTAAATGTATGCATATTTGTTAAAATAATTGTCTTATTGTCTTTAAAATCTGCTTTTCATAATAACTGTATTTAATTGCATAAATATGAATATCATTTATGATTTTACAGTAATGTATATGACTAATATCTGGTTATACCTGCTCATGTACGTAGATCTTCTGGAACTGGTCCTTTCAAGGTAGCTTGCAGAAAAAGTGTGTTCACCTCTGCTTTAGTGCACTTGGGGCTATTTTGTATTTTAACTCTGAAATCACATCAAACACCTGATTTGAGTCAGTAAAAAATGTATTTCAAACTTTTATTCAAAAAAACACTTTTATTTGTTTTTGAAGCTCCGGATTATTTTCCCCTCAATTCCCTGAACTCCTTTCCAAACATTTTCTTTGACTTTGTTTGTTCAATCAGGTTTACTTTGATAACAGGATCTATTCTGACTTTGTGCATCTTGTTTGTAATTTTGTCGTTTTTCCTCTCATCCCTTCCTGCTGGGATTTGGGTCGCCGAGCTGTTTTCCTGATCTGCAGGAAGCCGCCTGACAACCTTTTGCTCATCGGAGGGAAATTCCATTACAGGCTGTTAGGACATGAGTAATGGCAGCTCTGCGGTTCACCGGATCGGATGGAAATAGACTAATGCTCAGCCATCACTTTGCCTTCGTCACAGACGGATCCGCGCTGCAGCGGTTCTTTCCTCCCTTTGCTTTGATCTTCATGCTTTGTGTCCTCACCATCATCTTCAATAACGGGTCCCGACCCCCCGCCGGGTTTCTCTGTCACCCCTTCAAACACCCTGAACAAGATCTCATCCTCATCATCAAACAAACTGGGGCTTATGCAATCCAACAGATGTGTTGGCTAAGGACAGAGACTTAAGGACAGACACAAGCCACCCCATCCATCCGTCCGTCCGTCCGTCCGTCCGTCCGTCCATCCACCCGTCCATCTATCTATCCGTCCATCCTTCTTCAGAACCCGCTGATTCCCCTTCGGGTTCACAGGCTGCTGGAGTCCACCCAGTTACTGTTGAGTGAAGTAAATTAGAAAAATGCTGGTGAAGGTTCTCATTCATTCTAGGTGACGTTCTCTTCAAGTTGATGTGTTACATTCAAGCAACCGACAAAAAACATTCTAAATCAGTCGCCTGTGTCTTTTTTTAAACGTTGTTCCCAGTGTGTACAACCCAAGGGCTGCCCGGTGGTGTAGTGGTTAGCACTCTCACCTGACAGTCAGATGGTCCTGGTTTGAAACCTGACAGGGGTCTTTCTGTGTGGATTTAGCCTGTTCTCCTCATTCACGTTTGGGTTTTCTCTGGTTTCCTCCCACAGTCCAAAAACATGCTTTACAGGTCACATGATGAGTCCTAATTGTCCCTGAAAGGTGACTGTGTGTAATGAACTGGTGATTGGTTTAAGGTGTACCATACCTTTGCTTAAAAGTAGCTGGGATAGGCTCCAGCAACCCTGTGGCCTGATTCAGAGAAATAGGTAGATAGATGGCACACAAACCGATTCATGTTTCCACTGGGCCTCTCAGCAGATTCATGACCTTCAGGCAGATTTTGTTTGCTGCTCTTCCCATCGTGGAGGTCCAATAAGAAGCAATACACCTCTGAAACCGATTGGGTTGACCCAAAACCTCATGGAGTGAAAGTCTGTCCTGAAAACTTGAGTGCTGAGACAACCATGGACTGTTGGGACCTCTTCAGCATGAGACTCCAGGAGGTGGTCCCTGACCACAAAGAGGGTCTCTCTCTGAGTCCTCTTGGACTTTCTGAAACAGTACCGCCTGGTTTGAAGGTCAGAACATCTACCAGGAACTGAGGAGAGCAGGTGTCAGAGTTGGAAATCCACACGGCTCCTCTTTCCGCTCTGTGTTTCGGTTTGTAGTTTGATTCTTCTGAAACAATTTGATGAAAGCAGCTGGTGGACTTAATTCAGAACGAAAGCTCTGCCTCATTTGCTTATCATTCCTTTTGAAGTCCTGTTCCCACCCAGCAACGCTTCCTCCTGCAGTCACGGCTGTTTTCATCATCTTTTTATTATGTGAAAGCATAAAAAACTGCTACTATCTCATTACTTTCACAATTACTCCAGTGGCTGTCAGAAAACAGGGTCTAATCAGAATCAAAAACAGAGAAAAATGTTTTTGTTTGATCGAATTTTGATCTGGCAGCGCCTCGTCCGTGTTCCTAACGCCGCCTGAAAGATTTGATTTCTTTCACAGCTACTTTCAAAGCACTCTTTCATCCTCAGCATTTTTGACATAATTCAAAAGTCATTTTGACTGGTTGCACTGTGCAGTGTCAAGGAAGGTACGGCACATTAGAGGCAGAGAAAAGTCTGCATTTACGACAGAAAATATCCATCAGGAGGGAGTTATTTAATCCCGCTCCGACTCACAAAAGCAGCTTTATCCAGAGAAATAAATGAGTGGGCGCCGGATCGGAAGCTGCACTTGTTAGGATCTTTCAAACGGCGATTAATTAGTGTCATTGAAAGACTCCACTTAATTGGCGTAAACATGAAAGCCAAAGAAGGAAATACTTAAAAAAAAAATCCTGAACAAAATAAAACAAAGATCCAAAAAACCAAATCCATGTAGCCGGAAGCCCGATGCTCAGAGGACTGATGTTCTACAGTTTGGCCCCCCTGCCTCGGAGAACACAACACAAACGCAGAGAAATGTTTGCCACGCTGCCTCTGTTGCAGTCATTGACCTGGACTGATGGATAATGGCGGGAACACGGTCTGCTGCTTGTGTTCTGCCAGCCCTGGACCGCGGCCATCGGCGCTTCCTGCTGGTTTCGGGGGATTTTTGGCTCCTCTGGTCCTCTGAATGGACGCAGCCTGAGGTCGTGTCCCTGACACGGACGGCTGAAAATAATCCACTGTTAGCTCGCTGCTTCTGTGTATTGAGTGTTATTAAGCGCTGCTGTCCTGCTGCGCGGCTGAATTATGCGGAGTGAGTTGTTGCATTTTCATGGCAGAGATATCAAACTCTGCAGAGCCTGAACTGGACCCGGGGAAACGGAATCATAAAGAGCTTTTCCAGCTGTCCAATTTTAACTTTCAAGACAGAATTAAATATGCATAAAAAGCTTTCAAATGTTCACTTCAGAGAAAGCGTTTCGCATAAGAAGATGAAGGTGTCCACTTTTGAGGTCCTGGGAAACATCGTCCCTCCGGGTCTGACCTGGTTTGATAACCCCACAGAAGAACTTCAGAGGCTCTTTTCAGATTCCTTCACAAAAATATTAACCCGCTGTGGATCATGTTGGGACGGTCTGGATGGTTTAGATTGTTTTGTCCAGATCATCAAACACAGAAGAGTCAGTGTTTTTAAAAGCCTCCTGGTAGAAGGAGAACACTCAAAGCTCCTGGGATACCTGGCTTTTCTGGTGCAGCTAACGTCACACGACTGAAGAGTCATTCGGTTTGCTCTGCAGAATTAAATGAAGGCAGAGACACACAGCAGGATTTTCCAGCACTAACGCCTGTTTAGGTCGTGTTACATGTTCACCTCAGTCAGATTCAATTCAGACTTTGACAAGAAAACTGCAGAACTTTGGTTTGGTTCCCTTAGAGGAGAACCTGCTGAGCCGGACCTCATGAACTGAAGAAGACTCTCCTGCAGGTTTTTGGGTGGTCCCGGTCCAAGGAGGGTCATAGAGAGGAGCGGCTGCATCTTAAGGGGAGCACAGGTGTGTCTGCACTTCTCGTTTAGCCATCTCAAGGGACGTCATGAAAATGGAACGTACCATTGCTGTGTGTGTGGTAAGTGTGTCTGTAAGGCTAATGGAAGTTACACCGCCTTACGACGTACAGGTGATGCTGTCGTACGGTGCCGTAACACTATACTTTAGTGATGGTTAGTACTGGCTCCTCACTGATGCACACAATGCTGCATGTATGGAGCGTGCACGTGACACAGATGTACCCATAGGACGCCAGTAGGAAGTGAACAGCACTAACAGCTACTTTCACACGCCACAGGATTTGGGCGTCTGGAAAAATCCGTACAACACGCATGCATGTCACCGCCGTGGTTCTCCGTCCGCCGATGCATGATTGTAGAAAGACTGTGCATGAACATTTCCTCTCTGTGGGTTCACTGAGCGGTCTATGATCTTCATATTTCGATCTAGAAATTTCAGTTTCTGTTCATCTTTGGTGCTCCAACATCCCTCTCTTCTTTCCTCTTCTTCTTTTACGTCCGGTCCAAAAAGACAAGTATGAAAATGTATCAATGAAGCCTAAATTACAAAGGGGGTACAAGTACACACCTTGAGTGTCAGAAGACCCACAACCCCCTGTGTTGACAGTAATATATGTCCAACACAAGAAGCCTTTAGCTCCTATCTGTGTGCTCAGCTGTTAGACAGGAAAGTAAAAAAAAGAAAATCTTTGGTCCAATCACTTCTGATCATCGGCTGCAGATTAAACCATCTTTAATTTAGTTTTATGTCACACAAATTACCACATGCTTTGAAAGTGCTGCTCACTCACATGGTATAATGTTGTAGTTTGGGCATCCTGTCAAACCTTCACATATTATTCTTGATGTTAAAGAAAGTATTTTTGAAAATGCTAAGAATAAATAAACAACATCAGGTCATCCTGGATGATGCAGCTTTTGACACGGGGGTCCTGCCTGTGACCCGACGATGGCGGTGTCTACACCCTTCAGGGTGGAGGAGTGAGTGCTGCTGCCGACTCACCAGGCGCCACCTAATAAAGCGTGAAACCAAACATGATTGTTTGACACTAATGACCCCAACTTCTCAGCTCTGAAGCTCCATGCAGGTTGAAAGTGACACACGGCGGGGCTGAATTATTTACATCTAGTACATGCATGAATACATTATTCATTCACTGTGTGCTGAGAAATAAGTTCAGCAGTGTAATGAATCCCATTAAGTAGGAGTATTGGTGAACTCAGGAGGTTTTCTGGCCTTGTCACCTCGTTACCGATCACCACAAAGTGCCGCTTAATTATTCTTCGCCACAGGGCCAAATGTTCATTATGCCACAACTAATTACAACTAGACTGCTGTAATCCTTTACAGCCAAATGGACACAACACTGTGTGTGAGAGTCACAGCACCGTTAAGAGTTACGCAGCAAATGGAACAGAAACGCCTTAAAATTGGAGAAAAACATCATCACTCAAAGGGGGGTTCACTATTCACTTGCCATGAAAAGTTTTACCCAGAAAAAGACTGTTAGGTGACATTTTTTACCCAACGGGTCCTTGGGATGTTTTCACCTCAGCAGGTCTGATCCAGAACTGGTTTCCTCTGACGGTCCTCTTGGTTCTGCAGGTGTCAAAGCTCACCTGAACTCTGGTTTGGAACAAGCAGGAGGACTCTGGTCCTCTTTAGAACGAGGTCCTCAGTTCTCTTGCAGATGAACTCTGGTGCAGTTCACTTCAGTGTGAATGCAGATGGACGTTCCATGAACCAAAGAGAGGAGATGCTGTAACCTCTGTGTGTTTGGAAGAGGAAATAACAGGCCAGAGCCACTTAAGCTGTTTTGTCCTTCCTGTTTCTGTGTATTTGCCGGTCAGAGCTTGTTTACCGTCCTCTTCAGTTTTCTCCAGAGAGAGCTGTGTGAGGAAGCAAAGGAAATGAAAGTGTGAACATCATCAGAAAGACCTGCCACTGGAATCCAGCCCTCAAGCTCATAAGACCATCGGAGAGTGAAAAACATTTCAAAAACTACAAATTAGGCTCAGAAAGAATCATTATGGCCAACAAATCCCCAGATGGATTAATAGTTTAATCTGAAATGTGGTTAATTGATTAGAACAGCTGATGTGCTGAACAGCAGGAGCTAAGATCTGACAGGAACCCTGCAGCACAGAGGCAGCGTCCTGATGTTTCTACACAGAAGTTCATTTAGAGGAACATAAACAAGAAAAAATCCCAATTAACCTGTCTGTCACAGGTGACCAAACCTTTTATCAGAATCGTGGAGCTGTCACATAGAAAAACACTTTATTACGTCAGTAGTTCCATATTAAAATCAGTAGTTTCATGAAATGAAACATTTTAATCAGAAAAAAATAAAAGAAAAATAATTTTGTTTGCTATGAATGCAAAAGTTTAGATAAAGGAAGTCACAGGACATTTTAGAAGATGCGACATTTCTTAAATTTGTTGCATTTTTGTCACATTTAAGTAAAAATGAAGGTAGCTGTGTAAAATGTCAAATGTTGTCTTTTTCTTTTCCTTTGGTCTTTTTTCTTCAGCTTCCTCCATCTGTCTCCTGCATCAGGTGATCTAACGCCAGCTACCTTCATCCATTTGAAATGTCATATAAAGTTAAATATTGAACTTAAATAAAGACTCATAGATGTACAATCACAGACTCTTTGACCAAAAACTGTAAAGATTCTTTAGAAAACAACAGTTTTCTTCATATTTTTCATAAACTGCTGCAGTACCGAGTTCAGAGCCCTGCGGTTCACCGACACTCACATTAATGACTGAAGAAATAAATCCACATTTTCTTGATGTGTTTTCGTGATGCTGAACCCAGGCTCCTTTTTAAACAGTTGGGTTTGTTTTGTAAAAGTCAAATCTGAGTTTTTTCCCTGCGGCGCATCGGCGTCTCTGTCATTTCAGGCTGGAACTGTCTAATTAGTGCCTTAAAATGTGGCGTTTGTGGTCATTTTTTTGTCTTTTATGTAAAAATCTTCTGTCACAGCCCTCCAGTTTGAAGCTCCTTTGTGTCTCACTTCACAGCAGAAGCTCCTCATAAAGTCAAACCGTCCTCAGCGTCTACATGATCAGGGATCATTAAGATGTCTTTGTGCAGAGTTTCAGTCTGGCCTTTGTTCCAGCACTTTTCCTTTTCTAGCCGCGAAGAGGATAAATGAAAAAAAATCTAATTACTAGAAGCATCAAGGCCGCCACACTTTAAATAAGCTGCACAGAATCCTGGCAGTAATGAGAAAAGGTAAGCCAACTGCAGACAACGGCTCTGGTTTTCTCACCTTCCTTCAGTAGCTAACAGACGCCATTACAACCCCCCCCCACCACCACCACTGCTGTTCAGCTGCCAGAGCAGTCTCAAAGAAAACACCGTTGTACAAACGATGGCAGATACTTACATACATGTACACTCAAGAGAAAAAGGAAAATCAGCTTGGTTGCATCATTTTTGCTCTTTTCAGTGAACGAACTCTTCCATGGATCTGGGCTGAGATTGTTGGGAAAATGATGAGCAGAGGATAAGAGGGATTTCTGCCAATCCAGCCAGAAGAAAATCCCATCTGCATGGATGTGAGAGGAGTTCAAACAGTGAAACAGAAACAGTTCCGTTTGATTCCTGAAATAAACCAAACTCATTCTCTGTTTGTCTCATCGCAGAGACTCGTGGCTCTACAGGTGTGTTAATACCTATAGTGTGTATTAATGTAGAAAACAATTGGAACAAAGATGGTTTGTTGGAGAAGAGTGTTCACTCCTCTGTCCTGCACAGACGGTGCAACAGAGAGGGGAGCATCTTTGATTAGATGCCCTCTCTGTTCTCTGTCCTTCGGGTGTGAACGGGCTGTCTGCCGGTGAAAAACGGTCAACCCGTACGTGGAAAACAGGTGACCCGCCTGAACTGTCAAAGTCATTTGTGAACGCTAACATTTCTCAACACGTTTTTGCTGAAATGAGAAAAGCGATTGAAACTCCAAGACCGATCTTCTGCTGTGCTGGAGGAATCGAACTAAACCATTTTCCCCGTCAGATCGTACCAAACAACAGGCGCTCCTTCAGCTGCAGGTTTCATTTACGGATGGAACAAGTGGAAGAGAAGACTGCGTCCCTTTACCGCTCGCTGACAATGACACATCAGAAATAACTAATGATGGCAGAATCAAGTTGGCAGAGATGTGACCCATCATCACATAAATTCATCCATCAGCAGGTGTGACATCATAGTGACCTTGGTGGGGGGGGGGGTCGCAGCTTTGACGCTGCTGCTCTGGAATCTTTAAATTCAAGCTTTGAAATCCACCAATCAAGACGACGCAAACATGTTCAAAGATGTGGAGAATCCACAAACACGGTTCCGACTCGGTAACTACGGCTGTTTCACTTCTGAAGAACTCTACAGAGCCTCAATGCTGATAAGGGGCGGGGCAAACTGTCACCGCAGTTGTTCAGGAGACTTTAAAAAATCGATCTTGATTGTGAAACGTACAACTGTTTCAACTAACAGGGTTAAGGAGAATACGGTTCGGCTAAAAGGGGCGTCTATCACACGGTGGGGGCGTGTTTCAGAATCTGCTGGAATTACGTTAGCTTTGTAAAATGTACGGGTGTAAATTCATTGAAATATATTTTTTCCTGAATGAAGTTCTAAAAGGTGTGAGTGAGTGTGTTTTGTCCTAAATCCACACAGTCAGCTCAAATGAATGTGTGTGGGGTTTAGCACAAATGTGTCTGCTGAACAAAAATATGTTTTTTTAATGATTCTGTGATTTATAACAGTTTTACAGAACATTCAAAACACATGTTGACATTTCACACAGGAAGTGAGAGCTGCTATCTAACAAACAGACGACCTCCACTCTGCACTCCTACAGGCTACACTTTGGTTTATTTCTGCCTTGATTTGCTGTCAGACTATCAAAAATGTACAACGAAGATATTTCGAATCATTACCACAAAAATGAGGCAGTCAGATTGCATCCATATTCAATGGATGAAACACAATGATCTCTGGAAACGGAACAGAAAAGAGCCATGAACAAAATGACAGCAAACATTTTTATTACCAATAAAAGCTTTCTTGTTTTTCTGTGACGGGTTTTTGAATAATCCCATCCACTCTTCCTCCTCCTCCTCCTCCTCTTTCTCCTCAGTGTCAGACCACATCCTCAGAGAATGACCTCACAGCCCAAACGCCTCATTCATTAGCGTGAAGCTCTTCCAGCTGTAATCTGCCGTAAATCACAGTGAAACCGGCTTTTGTTGAAGCTGTAAACAGATCAACCACTATTCCAGACCGACTGTGGCGCTCCATGTGTGCTGCTACCTGCAGCATCTCACACCTGGATCGTTCCAGGCGCCTCTCAGCCCACAGCGGGTTTTGTCTGGACCCCTGGTACTCAGGACGCTGCAGTTTACTGGCATTGATTGACATAAGAATGGTAGACATAAACGCAAAAGCAGAGAATGTAAAGATAGCTGTACACTTAGAAAGACAACAGTTTCCTGTGACCACACAATAAGAAAAACTCTAAAATGTTGAAAATCTGAACCGACTGGAATGATTCTCTCGTTTCCAGCCTTTAGATAAGACATTTTGTTCCGGCCTGCAGGTAAAAGCCCTGAGATTTTCTGCTGATGACATTTGACATGTTTGCTAAAGACCGTTTCTTTTTTTTGTTTGCCAATACTCAAAGGCTTCACAGCGAAGTGAGAGCTTGCCGCTCTCATCGTGGGTGAGCATGCCCACTAATGGAAATGCAAATGTGGAATGGAAATGTTTCTGTGTGGTTCAGAAGGCAGAGTGCGTTCAGGCTTTTCTCTGAGTTTTGAAGCTCTGGACGATGAATAACATCAGAAACTGGAAACTGTCTGTCTTTAATCTGTCAAGAAAAACTTTCATTCATTTACTGATTGCTGCTTAATGACAATTATTTAAATGTATTTAATTTAAATCTCTCAATTTAATACATTTTATTTGAATTGGTTGAAATGAATTGGTAAAACACCCTTGTTTCATACATTTTTTTCACCCTCAGTTTTCAAAATAAAAGCATCTTTCTTTTAGCTGAAATGACCTAAACATGCTCGTCACTCTATTTGACATCATCTACCGTTCCGGTAAAACTCTGTTTGAGGAGAAAAACTTCCCAGACTTTGTGCACTTGGGCTCCTTCACGCCTTCTCCTTCACAGATGCTGTTCAGGATCTGAGGAACGTGTGGTTCTGAAACGGTTGATCTACAGATCAGCCTCAACCCCCTCGGCCTCCTTGTCAGAAGTGGATCATCATGGGAGCTCTGCTCCACTTCTTCAGAACTTTGATCCAGCATTTGAACGCTGCGACCTCGCAGACTGAACTTCAGCTCAGGAGCCTCCACGTCGAGCTCCATGGTTACCCGACCCAGCAGCCCGTCCGGTTTGGGTCACTACGAATAGGCCTCACTTCCATCTGTTTTAGGGCTGCTAAAGATGCAAACGCTCAACCTTCAGCAGACGGTAACCTTACAAGTTGGGAAGGTTGTTGCTAAACGAGAAAAACTGGATATTTTTCTTGGATTTTTTGTGATGTTTGTTGTCAGAGAAACCAGAACCAACCGTGATCCGTCCGCAGAAACCTCAGCAGCCGATGACTCCTTACCTTTAACACGTTTCCCAAATTAGCACGTTTCGTTCCCTTCTTCTTTATCTGAGCAGACGAACATCTCCCCATTTTTATTTGGCTGCGAATCACTGCCACCACTCCTGTTTTGTCTGGAATCTCCGAAAAGAGGCAACCAGAAGTGAAAACCCGGACGGTGGGGAGAGAAACCAAGTCTCTCCATGAATGAACTGATATCTCAGTTTGTTTGTTTCATCCTGGTTTCCCTCCTCGTCTAATATCAGTAATAGTTGCCCCAGAAAACCCAATCCCAATCATTTCCCAGCACCTTGGGTCTTTGAGCTCCTCTGTCCAGCGCTGTATCAGAATCTTTGGAGTCTGATTTGACCAGTAGATGTCTTTGGACCGTCATTCCAGACTTTTGATTAGAAATTCTTTTTACCATTTACGTAACATTGCAAAACTGTGGGCCTTTTTTTTCATCTAACTCAGCCTTACAGATAGTTATCCATGCTTTTATTTCTTCTTAGATTATTGTAATTCTCTTTTTACTTGTTTTAATAAATGTATTCTTAACCGTCTTCAATTAGTCCAAAACACTGCTGCAAGGCTTTCAGCAGGATCTGACAAAGAGGCACTCATCACTCCCATTTTATCCTCCTTGCACTGGCTCCCGATCAAGTGGCGTATTGATTTTCAAATATTCGTTTTAACCTATAGAGCTTTAAATGGACAGACCCCACAATACTCATCAGACTTGCTCTGTTCCTACGTTTCTGGCCGTGCCCTCCCATACTCGGATCCAAATCTTTGAAACATTTTTAGGACCAGACATAAACCAGAGGTGAGCGGTAGTTCCAGGCAACAGCCCCCAGACTCTGGGATGCGTCCCTCTGTCCCTTCATGTGGCCGACTCCGTGGATTCTTTTAAAAGTCAAATGAAGACACTTTTATCTAAAAATGCTTTTAGCTGACTGGTTTCATAGCTATTTCTGTTCTACGTTCATTTTCTCCTATTTAGTTTTTTTTTTTTTTTTTTTTTTTTTTTTTTTTTTTTTTTTTTTTTTTTTTTTTTTTAAACTTGTCCTGTCCAACAGCTGGGCAGACAGATGAGAGCTGAGGGCCTCTTGTGTTGGACAGATTTTACTTTAACAAGAGGGGTTATTAATCTTCAGACAAACCAAAGGTATGTCTGGATAAACCCCTTTTGTAATTGAGGCCAAACTTTATTAATTTCAATCATGTCTGAAAATCTTTGGTGTTGGACCGGACGGAAAAGGAAAGAGGGGAAGAAGAGAGAGGGACGATAGAGAGAGGGGGGGTAGGGGGTGATAATAGGAGGGGAAGGGGGATAAGACCATGAAGCAGCATAAAGCAACAATTTTACTGGTTGTTAATCATTATGGTAACGTTCAAATGTAGTACAATAAGGGCGGAGCCTGTCCACACACACACTCAAATGTTATAAACACACCTGCTAGCTGCAAGAAATGTCCACCTGTCGACATATATACAAAACAGATAGTGTTCACACGCATACTTATGCCTTAAAACCAACTAGTGTGAAATATTTCAGTCATTCAGTCATGCAAACTGTAAGTGCAAAGGTGAGCTAACACCTGTGCTCAGGTGAGTGTTTATGTTCTTCTAAAATGGATGGTGGAACGTGGAAAGAAGGAGGGAGAGTGCCCAGCCACCCCCACCCCAAGACCCCCACCGCAGCAGCAGCGGCAGCCGGAATCCCCCCAACGCCACACGGGAACCGGCAGGGAACAACCGCCGCCCGGGCGACCAAGCCCGCCACCCAGGCCAGGGCCAGCAGGACCGCCGCAAGGCCCCCAGAGCCAGAGAGCAGGGAAGCACGGAGGGAGAGAGAGCGCCGCCCCAGCCCAACCAGGAGAGCAGCCCCCCCGCCGCGCCGGGAGAACCCAACGCAGGGCCCCACCGGAGACGGACGCCCACAGCCCCAGACGAGCACCCCACCACCACCCAGGAGTTCCGGGCATCCCCCCGCCCCAACCCCAGGTACGAGCCAGGACCCCCCAAGGGAGACCCGCTCCGCGCTCCAGGCAGCCATCCGCCCGGCCCGCGGCTGGTCCAGGGAGGAGCGGGGCAGGGGCCCGCCGCCCCCGCCCAAGAGGGGGGGAACCCCGGGGAAAAAAAGAGGGCCCACAAGGGGTGTTGTAAATATGGCCCGACCAGGCTCGGCCACAGTTGGAAATATGGCGGGGCCCAGCGCCCAGGAGCAAGGACCAGAACCCACCCCCCAGGGACACGAACACTCCCGGCTCAGATGTAATGTGAACCCCCCCGCCGCGCGGAGAGAGCACCGCCGGGCCCAGGAAGCCGGCACCCCGGGGACACGGCCGCCGTTGCAAAGGGGCCCGTACCCCCCACCAGGGAAGAGGCAGGGGACAGATGGTCCTAGGTCCCACCTTCCTTGCAAAATGTGTGTGCGTGTATGTGTGTTTGAGAGGGTGTGTGTGTGCATGTGTGTGTGTTTATGTTGGAATGTATATATTGAGGGGGGAGGGGTGTGTGTGCTAAGGGGGGTGCAGTTAAAATTGGCGGGTAGGGCACTGAGGGGACATCTCCTGATTACTCACAGTGACGTCCCCTCACCCTCCCCACCAAGGGACCCTAAATGTCTAAGGTGTGGTTAAAATTGGCGGGTAGGGTGCCAGGAGGACGTCCGCTGCTTGCTGGCAGTGATGTCCAAGCACCCCCCCTACCAAGGGCCCTACATGTCTAAGGTGCAAATAAAACCGAAAGAGGGGGGGCCCACTCCATACGGCAACCATGGGAGGGGGGCCACTGCCTAGTAAACCCCCCCCCCCAAGGCTCATCGCAGGCTAAGCCCCCCACCCCCTCACCCTATTATGAGGTTATATGAGGAAGGGGGTAAGTTGGGGACAGCTGGTAGACTGTCCCCCGGTGGTCAGACAGCTGCCCCCCCCCCCCCCCCCCCAGCAAGGGGGCCAGGCCCACCCAGCCCAGGGGCCCCACCCCCGGAGGCGCCGACACCCCAGGCCCAGCACCACCCCCCCCCACACAGAGAGAGAGGAGCCAGAAAGCGTCGGCCCCCCCCAGGAGCAAGCCCAGGCCCCCACCCCCAAACGCCGGCCCTGGAAGAGCTCTGGTCAGGCCTCGACGGGACCGAGGCAGCCGACCGGCCGGGGAAACCGCCGATGGCCTCAGCGGAGACCCCGACCCGTCAACCCCCCCTGCCCCGTACCAATAGTGCCCCCCCCTCCCCCAGAATGCCCCCCCACAAGGCAGGGCCGACAAGACCCCCCACCCCACCACCCCCCAGACCCCGCAGCCAAAGCGGATGACACCCAGAGCGACCGGGGGCCCCAAGAGGGCTGTCCCGTCCCGCCCCAGAGCCAGGGAAGGGCCGATCCCAGCCCCAGGTGTAGGTGGGAAGCCCATCCAGCGCCGCTGGGCCCCCCCCCGAGCAGCGCCCCCCGCCAACCCCCCCCAGCACAGGCAAAGGGACCACCCCCCCAAGCCAAGCCAGACCACCACCCCACCCCCCCACCACGCACCCCCACACCCAAGCCCAGAGGACCACGCAGCGCCCCAGCCCGCCCAACCCAGGCGCCGGACCCGACCCCCCGACCAACGGAGCCCCCACCACCCCCCGCCAGGCACCGGAGGCCCCGACCCCCACCCCAGCCCACGGCAGAAGGGCAAGGAGCGGCGACGACCAGGCCCCCCCCACCCCCTAAGTCACGGAGTTAGCCATGGGAGACCAGAGAGACTGAGTTCTTTCAAAGTTACTTGAACCTTGGGCTGACATTTTTTCCAAGCTGATATGATCAAGCAGCAGATTTCTGTGTTGACTTATATTTATATTTTTCTTGCTTTTCCAATTTATTAAAATAGTTTTTTTAGCAATGCAAAGAGTTATGAAAATGATAGAGCCTAATCCTCCTTCTACATCGATGGCACTCATGTCACCAAGCACACAAAGTGACGGTGAAGCTGTGATTGAAACCTTAAGCCAGACTGATAGATCGGCACATACCTGCTGCCAGAGAGCCTGGACAGGCGTGCAGAACCACAGTGCGTGCATGTAGCTGTCGGGTAGATTATTATCACAGTGCTCGCAAATGTCTGAGTTACTGAGACCCATCTTGAACATCCTCTGTCCAGTGTAGTAAATTCTGTGAAGAGTTTTGAAATGGATTAGCTGCAGATTTGGACTTTTTGTCAGTTTAAAGGTGTTTAGACAAAGTTCTGACCAAAAGCTTTCATCTGTGCTGATGCTCAAATCCGCATCCCATTTTGTTGTCGGAAGTGAAATATTATTATCTAAATTACATAAAAGTTTGTATATTTTGGAGAGAGTTTTATTCATTGTGAAATTAATCAGAGTGGTAACTACATCTGGTAGCTTTAAATCGTTGTCTCTGTATTTAAACTTTTTAGTAATAATTGATTTAAGTTGCTGATATTCCAAGAAGTTATATATTCCATGTTTGTCTTGAAGTTCCTGGGGAGTTATGAATCTTCTATCAATAATTATGTGCTCTAGTTGTTTTATGCCCCCAGCTTGCCAAGCTGGGAAGTGGATAATCTTTTTGTTTATGAGGATGTCTGGGTTGTTCCATATGGGTGTCATTTTGCACGGTTGAATTGATGATTTTGATATTTTGAGAAATTCCCACCAGGCTGTTAAGGTGGCATTTATATTGGTACTTTTGAAACAATCCTGTCTTTTAACTATTTGGCTGATAAATGGAAGATCTGACAGGTTGATCTTTCCACATAACGCCTGTTCCAAGTCTAACCATGAGTTGGTTTCTGGATTATTTTTTAACCATTTTAAGATGTATTGTAGTCTATTTGCAAGAAAGTAATTGTGGAAATTAGGTAATTCTAATCCTCCACAGCTTTTTGCAGATTTTAAAGTTTTTAGACTAATTTTTGCAGGTTTATTGTTCCATAGAAAGCTTGATATGGATGAGTCTAATGTTTTGAACCATTTTAATGGCGGTTGTGTGGGAATCATTGAGAATAGATAATTAACTTTGGGTAAGATTTTCATTTTTACCGTGGCTACCTTGCCCATAAGGGACAGAGGCAGGTTGGTCCAGCGTGTTAGATCGTCCTGTATGTTTTTCAGTAATGGGGTGTAGTTTAGCTGCACCAGTTCTGATATTTTGGGGGGAAAATAAATACCTAGATATTTTATATTGCCTGATTTAACTGGTATTGTGGGTCCTTGCTCCGCATTACTGTTCAGTGGTAATAAAACAGATTTATTCCAATTAATGGAATAGTCTGATATAGAAGAGAATTCATTAATGATTGTTGCCGTTTCATTTACAGAATGTATATTACTTAAAAACAGTAATATGTCATCTGCATAGAGACTAATTTTATGATGGCTGTGTTTGGTTTTAATTCCTTTGATACTCTCATTCTGTCTTATTGCTGCAGCTAGAGGCTCGATAAATATTGCAAAAAGAGAGGGGGAGAGTGGGCAACCCTGTCTAGTTCCTCTTCCAAGAAAAAACCTGTTGGAAGTCTGTTTATTAGTTCTAACTGATGCATTGGGGTTGTGATATAATATTTTGATCCAATTGATGAATGATTCTCCAAACCCAAACTTATGGAGGGCAGCAATGAGGAACTTCCAATTTACTCTATCAAAGGCTTTTTCAGCATCCAGTGATAGTATAGTCATTTCCTGGTTTTTGATGGTGGCAAAGTCTATTATGTTAACGAGTCTGCGGACATTGTCATCCGAGTGTCTGCCTTTGATGAATCCAGTTTGATCAAGGTGAATTATGTGAGGAGTGACTTTTTCTATTCTCTGTGCTAGTGCTTTGCAGATAATTTTTACATCTGCATTAATTAAAGAAATGGGGCGATAGCTTGAAGGACTCGTGGGGTCTTTGTCTGGTTTTAGAAGAAGGATAATGTTGGCAGAGTTCATGTTAGGTGGTAGAGATTGGCTTTCATTGATAAATTTTACCGTTTTATAAAACGTTGGTGCCAGTTGTTCCCAGAATTCCTTATAAAACTCTGCTGGAAAGCCGTCGGGTCCTGGTGCTTTGCTGTTAGGCATAAGTAACAGAGCTTCATGAAGCTCAGACAACGAGAGCGGAGAGTCTAAATTTGTGATTTGATCTTCGTTTAACTTGGGCAGGTTTATATTGTTAAGAAATGAGTTGATGCTTTGTTCTGATGGATTGATCTGTGGAGTGTATAAGTTTTGATAAAAGTCTTTAAACGCATTATTAATTTTTACCGGGTCATGGGTGACATTCCCTGTTTTGTCCATAATAGAAGCGATTGTTGATTTTTCTTTATTAATTTTAAGCTGATTAGCTAGAAATTTGCCAGATTTATTCGAGTTTTCATATCTTTCCAGTCGAAGCCTTTGTATCTGGAATTGTGTTTGTTTATTGATGATGTCATTAAACTGCAGCTTTAAATTTTTCAGGTCGCCCAGTATGTGTTCCTGTGCAGAAGCAGCATAAGCAGTCTCCAGGGTTTTGATTTTATTTTCTAATTCTAATAAATCTGCTTTCTCTTTGCGTTTTTTATGCGTTGAATAAGAGATGATTTTCCCTCTCATGACTGCTTTTGCTGTTTCCCAAAGAATACTTGGTGATATTTCAGAAGTATTGTTGAATTCTAAGAAGGTTGCCCACTCTTTTTTAAAGAATTCAATAAATTCCTGGTCTTTTAACAGAGACGTATTAAATCTCCAGGTTGAACCTGAGGGTGTGGGTACTTCCCTTGAAATAGTAACAGAAACTGGTGCATGGTCACTGATAATAATTGGATGAATGTTGGAACTTTTAATTTCTTTCAAAAGGGAGTTACTGACTAATAAATAATCTAAACGAGAGTGTGAATGATGAACTGGAGAGAAAAAGGTGAACCCCTTAGTGTTTGGATGACATGAGCGCCAAGCGTCGCAGAGACCCAGATCATTCATGTACTGCTTTAGAATACTTGCAGACTGCCATGTACGCTGGTTTGCTGCTGTGCTGAGTCTGTCAAGTTCAGGGTCCATAATAAGGTTGACGTCTCCTCCTATAATGATTGTGGAGTCAGAGTGAGCTGAGAGTGAGGTGAAGAATCTGTGAAAGAAGGAAGAGTCGTCAACATTCGGACCATAGATGCTGGCGATGCAAAAGTCTTTATTCTGAATGGATATATTAATGATTACAAATCTGCCTTCTGGGTCAGTAACTGTATCCTTATGAGTAAATGTAACATTTTTCTTAATCAAAACTGCAACCCCTCTTTGTTTGGAGTTGAAACTGGCAGAATACATAACTGGATACTGGGAACAGCACAGGAGTTGACCAGCTGATAAAGATAAATGGGTCTCCTGCAGTAGAGCTATATCTGCTTTAAGATCATTCAGGTGATTTAACACTTTCAATCTCTTTGGTCCAGTGCCAAGTCCACGCACATTCCAGCTAACGATGTTAAGACTGTTCATAGCTGTTCTAACCGGGAGAGTGCAAGGCTAAATAGTGCGTGTGCCCGTCCGTGTGCGCGTGCCCGCTGTGCGTACCTGCTACACTGACAAGCGCTGTGCGTAGGAGGTGGACATGTCTTGGCTGTGAGCTGCATGTTGCGTGCGTCCTGTGTGAGCCTAAGTGAGGTTTTTGCAGTTTGTCAACGTGTGTGTGCTGGATCGCGTGTGCATGCTCTTATGCGCGCTAGTATGCGCGCGCGCCCGTTCCGTGCATAAATAAATACTCACCGTGGTTGCGTTGACTTTACCTGATTCACATATGAGGACATGGGAAGGGGGGGGGACAAGAGAAAAGAGAGAGGAAAAGAGAAAGAACAAAAAACAAAAACAACGAAACAACAACAGAAACATGAATGTGAGAGAAAGAAAAAACACTTTTCCTGAGAGGTGTGGATTATTGATGATCCGATTATTTCCTATTCAATTAAATAAGTTTGCGGGTTTCTTCTGGGCGGCGCAGATGTCAGTGCACCTCTGAAAGCCTTCAGCACAGCCAGGGTGTTACCTCTGGGTCCCGGAACAGCTTGCCATTCACAAAAAGTTTATCAACGGCAACCACCGCGCGTGCTCCAGCAGACAGGTGCTTCCTCCTCAGCGGGAAGAGGATTTTCCGCCGGCGGAGGATCTCGCCTGGAAACTGATCATTCACGCTGTAATGTGTGCCTTTCAGCTCGCGTCCTCTGCTTTTTACCTGCTCCTTTTGTTTATAATGTTCAAATTTAGCAACAATAGGACGGGGACGCTGATTGTCCGGCCTTTTCCCTCCGAGCCGGTGAACCCTGTGGAAGGAGATCTTCTGGACTTCCTCCTTGGGGATCTTCAGATGGTCTTCCAAAAAGGACCTCACCGTGGCCTCGGGGACTTCTCCTGCCTCCTCTGGAACCCCGGAGATTACTAGATTGTCCCTCATGCTCCTTGACTGAAGATCCAGGAGGGTTTCCTTGATTGATCGGTTCTCCTCGGAGAGACGAGCGGTGTCGCTGCTCAGAGTCTTGACGGTCTCTCTGAGGGCCTTGTTCTCCTCTGCGAGCTCCCGCACCTGCTGCTGGCTGAATTCCAGAGACTCCCGCAGACCTTGAAATTCTCTATGGAGGATCTCCAGCAAGTTGAGGCGGCAATCAAAGCTGGAGAGCTTTTTATCAATCGAGTCCAGGATATCGCTCACGCCGCTGCCTGGAGAGGACGCAGCCCCGGGAGAGTCCTCAGGCCGTCCACGCTTGGAGGAGGGGGTGGTGGTGGCGGTTTTGGGTTTCACCATGACGCAGGTATTGTAGCACTCGTCGATGTATTTCTCCAGGTCCTCCAGGCTGACAGAAGCTTAATACTCTTAACAGGTTATGTTAATTTGCCGGAAATATTTTAATATGGCGGAAAAAATGAAAACAAGATCGAAAATGTTTGTTCAAATGCTTACGCGCCGCCGAGTCGACTCACCACACTCGTCTCGCTGGGTCTCGCGATACTACAGCATCACGTCTCCTCCTCCCCTCCTCCCTTCTCCTATTTAGTTTTGGTTTACATCATATTTAATTGATAGTTTCTGTGTTTTTCTTGTACTGTGTTGTTTTGTGTTTTATTGTTCAGCACTTTTTTCTGGGAAAGGTGCTATAGAAATACTTATTTACCTGCTTACTCGTCCCCCCCCCGTCAGGTGAAGGGCTTCAGCTGCTGCTTGGCTCCTTCTTTCCTCTCACCGATGAAGGTGTCCGTCCATCCGTTTGCAAGGTCGGCCAGAGAAAGGGGAGCCGGCTGGTCCCCTCGCTATAATTTTATTCACTCGTCCATAAAGAAATCATTTTCACCAAGTGTGCTGCAGACTTTTTTGGTCCGGTCTCTGAGGTCTGAGATAATGTGGCTTTTAACTAGAATCCCTTTTCATCGTCGCCCCTTAATCTTTTCACGTCTGAATGAGCAACTCCAAAAGGATTTTAAAGCCCTAATTTAATCCGCTGCCTAATTTCAAAGTAGCTGTCACGTTAACGCTCACTGAGAGCGGCACACAAGTCTGGGATTGGACAAGGAACCACCGGAATTCACACCACGTGCTCTCCTCTGTCCCAGGTTTTCTGGGATTTAGCGACCTTCCTGAGTTTTCCATTGACTTTGCAGGAATGCTGACAGAAAGTTCACCAGCAGGCGGACGTTTGCTCCTGCTGGTTTATCTCTGTGGACTTTTCCTCACATCCTGGAAAAGAAGCAAAATGATGGGAAATCACACAAACTGCAATCTTCTCAACAATAATTCCTTCTATGCTGAAATGTGCCGTTCATTTCCCACTCTTGGACTTTGCAGTTAAATCCGACAGACATTGCAGGTTGAATGTTTAGTGCGAATCTGCAAGCGTATAGTTTTAATTCATAACGTTCCTCAACTCCAAGGCAGCGAGGGGGGTGGGGGTCTGGAAGTAATGAGGTAAAAATGAAACCAAAATGCTGTAACAACAGAGGAATGATGACAGGAGATCTGAACAGCAGAGTGAACCGGTTCAGATTGAAGGAAACGAAGGAAATGCAGATTTTAGTCACGACAGTTGGTGGTCGAGGAAAATGAATCTGTTCAGTCCTTCTACAGTACAGGTTCCATCCAGCCATTCAGTGTGGGCTTCAGTGTCTTGCCCAAGGACACTTCAGCACATGGGCAGGCAAGGTGAGAACCAAACCTGTGACCTTTTGATCAGAGGTCAACCGATCCACCTCTGCACCCCAGCCAACCCTTAAACGTAACGTGCGAGTGTATCAATCACACACATTTAGGAATTCATGAATTTGTCTTTTTAAAAAAAACAACTTATCTTTAGGAATTACTTATGTCCATCCATCCATCCTTCCGTCTTCAAAACCTGCCGAATCCCTTTAAGGGTTGCATGGTTGCTGGAGCCTATCCAGCTACCGTTGGGCTAAGGCGGGGTTTATCTTGCACACGTTACCAGTCTACTGCAGGAATGGCTGGAACCATCGAGTGTAATTACTAAGCAAATCAAAGAAGGAATAAATCAAATCAATTGAACCTGTTGTGTTTAGTCTGCAGCCGTTTTTCTGACGGTTTCTGTGTTTGAAAACGTTTTTCAAAGAAAAGCAGGACGATGGGTTTGAGCCTTGGAGCTGCCTTCACCTGCACTGTTAAAGTCAGAGGAAATGAGGTCCAAACCGACGTCTTCGTGGCGGATTAAGGTTTTTGCCGTTCAAACAGGGAACATAAACAAACTGCCGTGCGGTGCTGGACACGGCGGTGTGCAGCGGTAAATGAAGGATTAACACAGGCGGCTTTATCTGGGATTAAATTGACGGCTGCTATCTGCCTTCATACTAATATTGACAGACGTTGTTGTAGTTTTAATTGTGCGCGCCATATTGTTGGGGAGAGATTAGGCCGCGTACCTTCAGCCCCGCCCCCGGCGCTCGCCTCCCCCCCTGTAAACACTTGGTTTTCTGCCCTGATCCCTTATTAAATCTAAATGTCTGTTTTCCCCGCTGAGGTCTTAAGTTGCTGTTGTTCACGCTGACGGCAGCGGCGGCCCTCTGACAGCGAGAAGAAGCTTAATGCTCTCACTTAATCCCATGATGGCCATTACAGCGTGTAGCAGGGAAAAGATGTGGGGGTATCTAAACTGGTGGATTAGAGGTGGATTAATGCCTCATCTGCGTGCCATGGGGCTGATTAATCCAGCTGCTTGCTCTGCTTGGGGTCATAACCCGAGAACAACAAGGTCGGCGGCTTCAGGAGGGCTTCCATATTTTTAGCGTCACTCAAAGGAGGGCTTTGCCGCGCCTCTTCCTCACAGCCGTGATGTGGAACCTCCAGCAGCTGCCACCGGCGCCTCTGTGGTTCTGCTTCCAGTGGACAGGAAGGAGAATCTGCCACACTTTCAAAATAAAACTGTGTCCAGACGAGCAGCTCTGTGCTCATATGAGCCGTTTGTTATTGGCTCCTTTCTGGACCTCATGGCCATTTTAACCACGGACAGCTGTGTGCTGCAGGCAGCAGAGACTCTGTTGGTGACGTAAATGTGCAGTGACCTCACATGCATGTCCAGACGGTGATGTAAGGATTCTATGAAGCAGAGTCCACCTGAACCCTCCTCTACTGGAATTATAGGAGATATTTGGTTAAGGTGTGTCCAGAGGGGCACAGGTGTGAGTCAGGAGGAGACCCATCGTCTCTGTGCTGTTTTAAAACATAAAAGTGAATTTCTGCATCTCACATGAACTGATAACCTCCTGTCTGTTTTTATCTGTTGTTTTTCAGGGTTTCCATGGGGGGCCTTTTCACAATAAAAGCTTCTGCAAAATGACCAAATTGCAAATGCAAAGGGACAAAGTACACGTTTAAGTTTAAAAAGCAGCATTTATCCTCGTGACTTTTCATGTATTCCTGGAAAAACAGCCTCTATTTGGACCAAACCACATCCTTCATTTTTCCTTTCAAAAGTTTTTTCATGTTTGTGAGCCGCGTCATGAGGAGAAAACTCCACACAGTAAACCTCTGTGAAGAAGATCCAGATCATGTTCAGCTCATGTTTTGTGCAGAGAAGGATTTTAAATGAAATCCTCTTGTTTCATGGCTCTACATTTCAGTTTTATGCAGCGGGGCAGTTGAACTCTGAGGACATAATACAACAGTCTGATTCCCCGTTTGTGTGATCCCGTCAGGCTGACCCACATTACACTTTATCGGTCTTCAGCTCAATCTGTCTGACCCCTTACATCTGTATCGCTCTTCATCCTTCACCTCATCCTCCAGTTTTCCCATCTGCCCCCCTCCCCTCCCATGCTTTTCCTCCTCTCTCTCATCCGTCCATCTCTTCTCGGCCCGGTCCATCGCTTAAATCAGATTAAGCCGCCTCCATTAAGACTTTCTGCTGGCCGTCCACACGCCGCACTCCTTCAGAGAAGCTGCTGGGTTTGTTCTCAGAAACGCCATCGAGTTGTTCTGACCGACGAGACGTGAAGCTGGAGGAAGACGCATTATTTTAACACCAACCCCTGAGGAAGCAACAGCTTCACCACCGAAGGGAGTTCAGTCCTCAAAGCCAGCTGAGGAGAGCGATATGACAGAGGACAAAAGTATCCAGAGGCCAATACTTAAAAAGTATTTACTGTGCAAAATAAAAAATGGTTTCACATATTTTATTCACAAAAGAAGACGATCTTAAAGAGTTTAAGACAGAGCAAATAAAAATTCTGAGAGCATAATTCTGTGTCAATACAAGAAAGGAATTATTGGTTCCCATTTTTTTCCTGTTTCTCTGTATTTCTTTCTTCAACATGGTATCTTCCAACATGTTTTGCCGCTTAATATTCCAGAGGGATGAAGAGATTATGTTTAAAATACTGAACAGCCGGTTTATGTCGGCTGTTCTTTTTATTATACCTTTTTTCGTAAGTTCTTTCTATTGCATGAGTTGAGTTGTCACATGACTTGCTTGGCCAATCAGGGCTTAGACCACAAACATGACAGCTGCTCTGCATTTAGACGTGTGAGGGAAGCCAGCAGGTTTTATACGAAGTAGTACTAAGTACATTTTATTTACTTTACATAGCACAAAGTTTTTTTTAACAGTCACAAAGTGCTTCACAATAATGTTGTACAAACAAATGTCTTTTTTACTCCTTTACCCGACATCAGAGGTCCAGGTCTAAGAGTTCCACTAAGACAGATTTAATGCAACAGTAGTTTTCTCACACCAAACTGCTGCAAACAGCGTTCTAATGTAACAAAGACGCTGCTGATAAAGTTGCAAACAAAGTGGACTGACATTTACTCTGATTTTTTGAAAATCCAAATTTTGGTGATGGTTAAATAATTAATTTTGTGATAATGTTTGTAACACACAGTGTCAGGATAGTGTAGTGTGTCATGAGAGGACAACACAGGACTAGAGTGCAGTTTTTGTCACTTCTTTTACTGGATCAGTGTTTATTTTGCTTCCTTGTGGCACATGCAGGTAGGATCTCATACTGGACGCGTTAGAAACAAGAAAACGAAAGTGCTGCACACAGAAAAACTTCAGATGTGCTTTGTTTGTCCTTGATCTGCAGTGTTGAGTAGCAGTGTGTTTGAAGAAGAAAGCATCGGCATTGAATATAAGCTGCTGCTTTATGAGGTCAAGTGAAAGAAAGCATGGAAAAAAGTTTATCTCTGAAAAACAAAAGTCGGTTGAAGTTTGCTGTTCTCTGTTTTATCAACAGTTAAGAGGCCACTTTCGTGTTTCCAGCCATTAGAGAGAAGTTTCATTTGAAGAAGTGGAAGTGAAAACTCTCCAGATTTTTAGTCTACCAGAAGAAAATGGGCAAAAAGATTCTAGTGCACTAAATGTTCATTTCAGGCATTTGAAAACTGATGTTTTCAACTGTAAATGCAAATAAACAACCAAAAAATTATAAAATTTGAAGTCATTAAAACACATTAAAATGTCTCATTTTTATATGAGTTGTTTTCAGCTCATATTCCTATCCAGAAGTAAGACGACTCGATTTCTGAGGCTCCGCCTTTCTCTCCGTGTGGGTGCCGCCCATTTCATGACGTCAGCCTCGAGTCGTCTTCGGCAGCGTGATTCCGTTTCTCCAACGAAAAACAAACAAAATCCAAAGTTTTGCAAAGAGGGATGTGCATATTGTGTAGAAAAGATGAAAGCTGATCACAGCTCCACGCAGAGAGTGGGTGTGTCTGTTAGCCTGGAGGCGGAGCTGGCATCACAGACTCCTCTTGGAAGGGGCGGGTCCTCACTTTGTGATGTCACAATGTGAGGATCCACTCGTTTTTGTGGGTTGGGAGGGGCTGGTGCTCAGAGAGCAGGTTTTCAGAGGAATGCTCAGAAATGCGGATCAATGGTTTTGTTCCTCTCAAAAGTGTTTTTTGTGAACCTCATAATACACTTAAAAGCTCAAAAGTTGATTTAGCATGATATAAGCTCTTCAAAATTCTGCTGAACATTTACTTATTTAGCTTCTACGCCTCTCTTAACCACATTTAAGCAGAAAAATCCTGACATCCTGATTGAGGTACACCAAAGGAAAAAGGTTTCAGAAACTGATCCGTATCCACTGGGTAGCTCGCTACAGACACATCAGTTCATCTTCAGAGTTCGTTGGAATCGTGTTGATTGCATTAACGGGCAGTTCATAGAGCGTTTGTCATTTCCTGTCCCCGGTGACAGCTCCAGTATTAAAGGGTCAATCAGGAGAAAAGCATGGATCAAACATGTAACCCCCCCTGTTTTCTGTGCACTGTTCCTTTAAATTCTTTCACCTTTAACCTTTGACTGAATGTGAGAAGTGGACGGTCTGAAAACATGCTTCAAAGGTTAACTGGTTCCTCTAAAATGACCCTTGCTGTGCACGTGTGTGGGAGTGATTGGACACCCCTATGACAGACTGGCGACCTGTCCAGGGTGGACGCCGTTGTCATGGTGGCCTGTCAGACTCCTCCCCCTCCAGCTCTGCTGCTCATCTCCCTCAGCTGTGACTACTCTACTCATCAGCCACCTGCTACTTAAGGAGACCCAGCTTCATCATCCTTCGCCAGTCCGTTAACCCTGATGGTGCCTAGTCTCCTGAAGCAGTACGTCTGGCCCCCCTTTTGTCTCTGTACAAAGCTAACCTTGCCTGGTCTTCTGCACTCAGGCTTCATTCTCACGCCACGAGAGTCACCTGAGTTCACCATCTCGAGCAGCAGCAGCTTCAGCCGACCACCGCTGACGTCTTCTGCCACTGTGAGCCACAGTCTCTGTGCTCGCCTAGGCCACCTGCCACGCAAGTTCTGAGCGTCCACGCTCCTCAAGACTCAACTCAACTTTATTTATAAAGCACTTTAAACAGAACAAGGTTCACCAAAGTGCTGAACAACACAAAAATTAATAAAAGCACATGAAAATATAAAGCATACAACACATAAAATAGGTCCGGACTCCAACTCAGTTAAAAGCCAAAGTGAAAAAATATGTTTTAAGAGCAGATTTAAAAATGGTAAGTGAGTCTGTCTGTCTGAGGTACAGGGGCAATTCGTTCCAGATTTTTGGTCCGAAGACCGAGAAGGCTCGGTCACCACCAAGCCACGCCTGGGTTCAAGAATCCCTCCCACGAACTTTGTCTCGCTCCCCGCTCTGGAAGTTCCTGATCTCCAATCAAGAGCCACAGCCTTGATTACCCACAACGCCATCAACAACCACAAGAGACATTAAGAAAATAAACCTTACTTACCTCTTCACTTACCTGCCTCTGCCTTCTGGGTTTTTCAGCATCTGGGTCCTCCCTCTGCGTTCTAGTCATGACAGCCGCCTTCATGCAACAGTAGCTGGGACAGGCTCCAGCAACCCCGTAACCCCAAAAGCGACCGCGGGTTACGAAAATGGATGATTGATATTTCAATGTGCAAAATATTGATTTATTGGATTAACTTGAGATGAAAAAAGCTTTGTTTGGTACAAGCGAGACGATGAACTTTGACCTGAAACTGCATCCTGGCCGGGTTCTTACTTTCTCCATCTGGGGATTGTGCACAAACAGGGATGGAGAGCGACGAGGAGCCCTGAACTTGGAAAGTCAACCCTTCTACCAGTGCAGTAGGAAAAAAGAAAAACCATATAAAACTCAGCTGTTGTGTGTTGAACCACGAGAGAAACCAGTGGAGCTCAGACTCCGTCCCTCTGCTGTGGAGGATAGCAGGAAAAAGAGGAAAGGAACGCCTCTATTACTCAATAAGCAGTATATGTTTTCTGTTTGTAAATGTTTTTTAATGTCAAATCTCTACTGAACATAGATTTTCACATTTTGGTTTTATCTGGATTTTTCAACATTACACATTTCCTGAACCATCCTGGCCCAACTTCAAATTCATGCAGTTCATCAACAGTGTTACAAATACATCAACAAACACAAAGGGTCCAACCTAAAAACAAATTTACATTTAAATGAAATCCTACCTAATAAGAAATATGACAGGCAATAAAAGGAGATAAAAGCAGCAGCAACAATAAAGAACAATGGAAGCCGAACAAACCTGTATAAAAACTGTAATTAATGAATCTGACAGCAAAGACCTTCCTGAAAAAACGGAAGAAACATGAAGCTGAGTAATTATACGCATAATGTGAACGAGTTCACGTGCTCACCGTCTCCTAAATAAAGAGCATACTCTGAATAATGTGTTTACATGCACTGCAGCTGCAGTGTTTTTCATATTTACATGTTTATGGGAAAATTCTGAATAAAAACAGCAGCAGCAGCGACTCTCAGCACGGATTTGCATCAACTTTCACCCCAGAAAATAAAAAACTCATATTGAAAAAAAAAACCTCCCACTAGTCGGAAAAATCTCCGGGTTCTGGACATTTTTATGTTAAAATAAAAATGCATTTCAGCTTTTTGTGCTCCAGGAAAACGGCTCGCTGTTTCAGGAGAGTTTGGATCAAAGTTTACAGAGTTTATATGTTTATTAATAAGTGTAAGCTGACAGAAACACAGAAGATCAGTGTTTTCTTTAAATCTGCCAGAATATCAAATCTCCAAATCCAACAACCTGTCCTGAAAAGGATATTTTCCTGACGAGTCAACAGTTCAGAATTATCATTGTGAAAATAGGCTCTGTCACAAAAACACTCAAGTCAGTGTAATCAGTACAAAGATACAAACAGTTTGTTGTTTAAATAGATAAATAAATATACAGACCCAAGCACACACGTCGAATCCATTTAATGTATAATTAATATTATATGAATATATAAAGTTTGATTGATTGCTTGAAAGCCAGCGGGAAAAAGCTCATTTACATGATCCCACTCTGTTTGCTTTATTTTTTTTATAGTTGCCATAATTCGGTTGTTAACTGCTTACAGTCAATATTACATTTTAAAACAAAGTGCAGATATTTTATCAAAAAGCAAAGAAAACAGCATAATTTAGAAAATAGCAAGAATTGTTATATTTCTATAGTTTGCTTTATTGTG